>NC_138873.1:76408389-77902192 GCF_965194805.1 Balaenoptera borealis | reverse complement strand
CATCAACATTTGTGGGTTTATCCGGGCACATTGCACTCTAATTTATAACCGAAGAACACCACTGGCGGTAGGTCTGTTTCCCTAGTACCAGCATGGGGAACGTAGAAAGGCTGCCGCTCTCTGGCCATTACCTGCAAAAGCAGGTTTAAAGCCTGAGCTAATGGTCACTTCATATGAACAAGTACTTCAGGGCTGTAAATGAAACCTGCCCTCAAAATGTCTTGAGGGAGATAATGGCCAAATATTTCAAATGGTGACACATACTTTAAGAAAACACTTTGAAGAAATAAGCTCTAATCACAGCTGGAAAAATTAAAAAGGACATGTCTTAAAGCTCAATTCAACACATTATGAGACACATGCAAATTCACCACAAAGAGGTATCAGCTCACACCACTCAGAATAACCATCAGCAAAAACTACAAAGATAAATGCTGAAGGTGCTAGGAAGAAATACATACCCTCCACTTTAAGTGGGACGTAACCTGGAAAGAGCCACTAAGGAGACAGAATAGAAGGTGCCTTTAAAAGGTAACCATTGAGCTACCATATGATCTAGCAGACCTATGCCTAGACCTATAAACGAAGAAGAGCGAGAATTGGAAGGACACAGGCACGCAAATCTACATTGCATAGTATTACAATAGCCAAGATATGGAAGTAACCAACAAGTCCACGACAGATGGGTGGTCCAAGAAGTACTGCTACCTGTACAGATGGAATAAGAGCTAGTGAAAAAATGAAACAATGCCATTTGCAGCACCATAGATGAGTCTAGAAGTAATCACGCAACTTGGAGTAAGTGAGAAAGCGAAAGACACATATCCTATCATATCACATATAGGTGTTACCTAAAAAATGATACAAACAAAGATATTTCCACAGAGAAAACACTATCATAGATTCATTAAAAAAACTTATGGTTCACCAAATGGAAAGGTGTGAGGATTGGATACATTACCATATTGAGGTTAACAGAGAGATACAAACACATGTGAAATATATAATCACCAAAGACCTACGCAATACCAAGAGAAGTCTACTCAACATTGTGTCATTACCTACATGGGAAAAGGATCCGAAGAAAGAATAGATATATGCATGTGTGTGAAAGAACCACATCTTGCACACCTAGAACAAACAAAACATTGTAATCAAGTTTGCTGTGATAAGAAATAAAAATTAAATTCAAAATACCAACAAGAAGTAAATGAGACATAAACTTAAAGGGCTTTTTCCTCGCACATTCCATTCTAATTTACCACCTAGAACACCACTTCCAGTAAGGCTCTGTTCCCTAGTAACCAGATTTGGTAAAGGAGAAATGCTGCCGCCTTGTGGCCGATTCCCGCAAGAGCAGCTTTTAACCCACAGCTAATGGTCACTTACCATTCACAAGGACTCAGGGCTGTAAAGGACACCTGCCCTCAAAATTGTGCTGAGGTAGGGAATGGATACAAAAATTCAAAACAGGCCAAATTTTCAAGAAGATAGTATGAAGAGGTAAGTTTTACTCACTCTCTTTTTAAAGAAAGGAAAATGGATAAAAGCTCCACCTCAGGAAGTATTAGACTCATGCAATCTAATCTACAAAAAGTTTTCAACTCACACCAGTCGACTGACCATTGGCAAAAAGTCTACAAACAATAAATGCTGAAGAGGTTTTAGAGAACTGTGTACCCTCTAGCTGCTGGTGAGATGCAAAAGGGTTAAACGCTAATAATGAGAACAGAAAGGAGCTGCGTTGAAAAGGAAAAATTGAGGTACCATTCAATCCAGCAGGCGCACCAATGGGCCTCTCACCTGAGAAGACCAGAATGAAGAAGACCCGGGCTGCAAAAGCTGCACTGCAGCCTTATTCACCATAGCCAAGACAGTGAAGCAACCAAAATGTCCATCAACAGATGAAAGGATAAAGAAGAAGTGGTCCATGTACACAATGAATACTAGCCATGGAAAACAATGAAACACTGCTCTTTGAGGCACCATAGATGATCTTGGAGATAATCACAGAACATGAGGTAAGTCGGAAAGCAAAAGTCCTATATCCTATGATATCACTTATAGGCGTTATCTAATAACTGACACAAATGAACATATTTCCACAGAGAAAGTCAATCACAGACTTATTAAAAAAAAACCTATGCTTATCTAAAAGGAAAGGTGGGGGGAATGGATAAATGAAGATTAGCGTTACCATATGTATACAAATACATATTATATACATATATCAAAAAGACCGACCATATAGCAAGGAAGGTTTACGGAACACTCTGTAATAATTTACAGGGGAAGAGGATCTCTACATAAATAGGTATATAGAATATGTAGATGAACCAGAGTGTGTACACCTTGGACAAGCAACATTCTAACCATTACCCCAATTGAAAAAATTAAAACAACGAACTAGGAGTAATGAGACATAAACTTATGGGGGGTTTTCCTGGCACATTCCATTCAAATTTACAACCTAGGCAAACGACTTCCAGAACGGCTCTGCTGCCCTAGTACCCAGATTTGGGAATGGAGAAATGCTGCATCCTTGTGGCCGTTTCCCACCACAGCAGCTTTAAACCCACTGCAAAAGGTCACTAAATATTCACCAATTGCAGGTCTGTAAATGACACCTGCCCTCCAAAAAATACTGAGGTCGAAAATCGACCAAAAAATTCTAGAGTGCAACCTTCCAAAAAGAAAATTTGAAGAGGTATATTATACTCACACTTTTGTTCTTTTTTCTTTTAACAGAAAAGAAAAAGGCGTGGAAAAATGATGAATTGTAGGAATTTTTACAGACATGTAAACCCAAATTACAAAAACCTATCAGCTCACACCAGTCAGAATGGCCATCAACAAAAATGCTGCAAACAAGAAATGCTGACGTGATTGTGGAGAAATGCGTACCCTCGATTCTAAGGGGGACGTGGTAAGAGCCACTAATGAAAGCACAATTGAGTTGCCTTGAAAAGGTAAACGTTGAGCTACCATACCAGTCAATCAATCATAACCACTGCTGGGTCTATCACCTGAGAAAATGAAAATCACAAATCACAGGCTGGCAATCCTGCCCTCCAGCAATATTTACCATAGGCAACACTTGGAAGCAAGGAAAATGTCCATCAACAGAGGAATGCACCAAGAAGAAGTGGTCCATGTACACAATGGAATATTAGCCATGGAAAACACTGAAGCGCTGCTCTTTGAGGCACCACAGATGAGCCTGGAGATAATCACAAAACATGAAGTAGGTCGGAAAGCAAAAGACCTATAGCCTATATAATCACTTATGGCATTATCTAATAACTGACACAGATGAACATATTTCCAAAGAGAAAGACACTCACAGGCTTAGAAAACAAAACAAACTATGCTCATCTAAAAGGAAAGGAGGGGGGAAATTGAGAAATGAGGATTAGTGTTACTATACATATACAAATACATATTATATACATGTATCAAAAAGACCGAACATATAGCAAGGGAGGTCGATGGAACACTGTAATATTTTACATGGGAAGAGGATCTGTACATTAATAGACATACATAATGTACAAATGGACCAGATGGTGTACACCTAGGACAAACAATATTCTAAACTTTACCCAGATTAAAAAAATTTTAAAAACCAAGAAGAAGTAATGAGACATAAACTTATGGGGATTTCTCCTGGCAAATTCCATTCTAATTTATAACCTAGGACAATGACTTCCAGAAGGGCTCTGCTGCCCTAGTACCCAGATTGGGGAATGGAGAAAAGCTACCTCCTTGTGGACGTTTCCCACAACAGCAGCTTTGAACCCACTGCAAAAGGTCACTAAATTTTCACCAACTTGCAGTTCTGTAAATGACACCTGCCCTCCAAAAAATTTCTGGGGTGAAAAATCGACCAAAAAATTCAAAAGAGGGCAACCTTCGAAGAAGTCAATTTCAAGAGCTCTATTATACTTACGGTTTTTTCTTTTAAGAGAAAAGAAAAAGGCGTAGGAATATGATGAATTTAAAAATTTTAATGTCATGCATACCCATATTACAAAAACCTATCAGCTCACAGCAATCAGAATGGCCATTAGGAAAAATGCTGCCAAAAATAAACGGTGAAGGGAGTGTGGAGAAATGCGTACCCTCGGTTGTAAGGGGGGGCATGTAAAGAGCCACTAATGAAAACACAACGTAGGTGCTTTGAAAAGGGAAACATTGAGCTACCAGTCAATCAATCACAACCACTGCTTGGCCTATCACCTGAGAAAATGAGAATCAAAAATCACAGGCTGGCAAACCTGTACGCCAGCAATATTTACCATAGCCAGCACTTGGAAGCAATGAAAATGTCCATCAACCGAGGAATGCACCAAGAAGAAGTGGTCCACGTACACAATGGGATATTACTCTAATAATAAATATAAATTAAATTAAAAACAAACAAAAGCAAGGAGTCATCAACATTTGTGGGTTTATCCGGGCACATTGCACTCTAATTTATAACCGAAGAACACCACTGGCCGGTAGGTCTGTTTCCCTAGTACCAGCATGGGGAACGTAGAAAGGCTGCCGCTCTCTGGCCATTACCTGCAAAAGCAGGTTTAAAGCCTGAGCTAATGGTCACTTCATATGAACAAGTACTTCAGGGCTGTAAATGAAACCTGCCCTCAAAATGTCTTGAGGGAGATAATGGCCAAAATATTTCAAATGGTGACACATACTTTAAGAAAACACTTTGAAGAAATAAGCTCTAATCACAGCTGGAAAAATTAAAAGGACATGTCTTAAAGCTCAATTTCAACACATTATGAGACACATGCAAATTCAACCACAAAGAGGTATCAGCTCACACCACTCAGAATAACCATCAGCAAAAACTACAAAGAATAAATGCTGAAGGTGCTAGGAAGAAATACATACCCTCCACTTTAAGTGGGACGTAACCTGGAAAGAGCCACTAAGGAGAACAGAATAGAGGTGCCTTTAAAAGGTAACCATTGAGCTACCATATGATCTAGCAGACCTATGCCTAGACCTATAAACGAAGAAGAGAGAATTGGAAGGACACAGGCACGCAAATCTACATTGCATAGTATTACAATAGCCAAGATATGGAAGTAACCAAAAAGTCCACCGACAGATGGGTGGTCCAAGAAGTACTGCTACCTGTACAGATGGAATAAGAGCTAGTGAAAAAATGAAACAATGCCATTTGCAGCACCATAGATGAGTCTAGAAGTAATCACGCAACTTGGAGTAAGTGAGAAAGCGAAAGACACATATCCTATCATATCACATATAGGTGTTACCTAAAAAATGATACAAACAAAGATATTTCCACAGAGAAACACTATCATAGATTCATTAAAAAAACTTATGGTTCACCAAATGGAAAGGTGTGAGGATTGGATACATTACCATATTGAGGTTAACAGAGAGATACAAACACATGTGAAATATATAATCACCAAAGACCTACGCAATACCAAGAGAAGTCTACTCAACATTGTGTCATTACCTACATGGGAAAAGGATCCGAAGAAGAATAGATATATGCATGTGTGTGAAAGAACCACATCTTGCACACCTAGAACAAACAAAACATTGTAATCAAGTTTGCTGTGATAAGAAATAAAAATTAAATTCAAAATACCAACAAGAAGTAATGAGACATAAACTTAAAGGGCTTTTTCCTCGCACATTCCATTCTAATTTACCACCTAGAACACCACTTCCAGTAAGGCTCTGTTGCCCTAGTAACCAGATTTGGTAAAGGAGAAATGCTGCCGCCTTGTGGCCGATTCCCGCAAGAGCAGCTTTTAACCCACAGCTAATGGTCACTTACCATTCACAAGGACTCAGGGCTGTAAAGGACACCTGCCCTCAAAATTGTGCTGAGGTAGGGAATGGATACAAAAAATTCAAAACAGGCCAAATTTTCAAGAAGATAGTATGAAGAGGTAAGTTTTACTCACTCTCTTTTTAAAGAAAGGAAAATGGATAAAAGCTCCACCTCAGGAAGTATTAGACTCATGCAATCTAATCTACAAAAAGTTTTCAACTCACACCAGTCGACTGACCATTGGCAAAAAGTCTACAAACAATAAATGCTGAAGAGGTTTTAGAGAACTGTGTACCCTCTAGCTGCTGGTGAGATGCAAAAGGGTTAAACGCTAATAATGAGAACAGAAAGGAGCTGCGTTGAAAAGGAAAAATTGAGGTACCATTCAATCCAGCAGGCGCACCAATGGGCCTCTCACCTGAGAAGACCAGAATGAAGAAGACCCGGGCTGCAAAAGCTGCACTGCAGCCTTATTCACCATAGACAAGACAGTGAAGCAACCAAAATGTCCATCAACAGATGAAAGGATAAAGAAGAAGTGGTCCATGTACACAATGAATACTAGCCATGGAAAACAATGAAACACTGCTCTTTGAGGCACCATAGATGATCTTGGAGATAATCACAGAACATGAGGTAAGTCGGAAAGCAAAAGTCCTATATCCTATGATATCACTTATAGGCGTTATCTAATAACTGACACAAATGAACATATTTCCACAGAGAAAGTCAATCACAGACTTATTAAAAAAAAACCTATGCTTATCTAAAAGGAAAGGTGGGGGGAATGGATAAATGAAGATTAGCGTTACCATATGTATACAAATACATATTATATACATATATCAAAAAGACCGACCATATAGCAAGGAAGGTTTACGGAACACTCTGTAATAATTTACAGGGGAAGAGGATCTCTACATAAATAGGTATATAGAATATGTAGATGAACCAGAGTGTGTACACCTTGGACAAGCAACATTCTAACCATTACCCCAATTGAAAAAATTAAAACAACGAACTAGGAGTAATGAGACATAAACTTATGGGGGGTTTTCCTGGCACATTCCATTCAAATTTACAACCTAGGCAAACGACTTCCAGAACGGCTCTGCTGCCCTAGTACCCAGATTTGGGAATGGAGAAATGCTGCATCCTTGTGGCCGTTTCCCACCACAGCAGCTTTAAACCCACTGCAAAAGGTCACTAAATATTCACCAATTGCAGGTCTGTAAATGACACCTGCCCTCCAAAAAATACTGAGGTCGAAAATCGACCAAAAAATTCTAGAGTGCAACCTTCCAAAAAGAAAATTTGAAGAGGTATATTATACTCACACTTTTGTTCTTTTTTCTTTTAACAGAAAAGAAAAAGGCGTGGAAAAATGATGAATTGTAGGAATTTTTACAGACATGTAAACCCAAATTACAAAAACCTATCAGCTCACACCAGTCAGAATGGCCATCAACAAAAATGCTGCAAACAAGAAATGCTGACGTGATTGTGGAGAAATGCGTACCCTCGATTCTAAGGGGGACGTGGTAAGAGCCACTAATGAAAGCACAATTGAGTTGCCTTGAAAAGGTAAACGTTGAGCTACCATACCAGTCAATCAATCATAACCACTGCTGGGTCTATCACCTGAGAAAATGAAAATCACAAATCACAGGCTGGCAATCCTGCCCTCCAGCAATATTTACCATAGGCAACACTTGGAAGCAAGGAAAATGTCCATCAACAGAGGAATGCACCAAGAAGAAGTGGTCCATGTACACAATGGAATATTAGCCATGGAAAACACTGAAGCGCTGCTCTTTGAGGCACCACAGATGAGCCTGGAGATAATCACAAAACATGAAGTAGGTCGGAAAGCAAAAGACCTATAGCCTATATAATCACTTATGGCATTATCTAATAACTGACACAGATGAACATATTTCCAAAGAGAAAGACACTCACAGGCTTAGAAAACAAAACAAACTATGCTCATCTAAAAGGAAAGGAGGGGGGAAATTGAGAAATGAGGATTAGTGTTACTATACATATACAAATACATATTATATACATGTATCAAAAAGACCGAACATATAGCAAGGGAGGTCGATGGAACACTGTAATATTTTACATGGGAAGAGGATCTGTACATTAATAGACATACATAATGTACAAATGGACCAGATGGTGTACACCTAGGACAAACAATATTCTAAACTTTACCCAGATTAAAAAAATTTTAAAAACCAAGAAGAAGTAATGAGACATAAACTTATGGGGATTTCTCCTGGCAAATTCCATTCTAATTTATAACCTAGGACAATGACTTCCAGAAGGGCTCTGCTGCCCTAGTACCCAGATTGGGGAATGGAGAAAAGCTACCTCCTTGTGGACGTTTCCCACAACAGCAGCTTTGAACCCACTGCAAAAGGTCACTAAATTTTCACCAACTTGCAGTTCTGTAAATGACACCTGCCCTCCAAAAAATTTCTGGGGTCAAATATCGACCAAAAAATTCAAAAGAGGGCAACCTTCGAAGAAGTCAATTTCAAGAGCTCTATTATACTTACGGTTTTTTCTTTTAAGAGAAAAGAAAAAGGCGTAGGAATATGATGAATTTAAAAATTTTAATGTCATGCATACCCATATTACAAAAACCTATCAGCTCACAGCAATCAGAATGGCCATTAGGAAAAATGCTGCCAAAAATAAACGGTGAAGGGAGTGTGGAGAAATGCGTACCCTCGGTTGTAAGGGGGGGCATGTAAAGAGCCACTAATGAAAACACAACGTAGGTGCTTTGAAAAGGGAAACATTGAGCTACCAGTCAATCAATCACAACCACTGCTTGGCCTATCACCTGAGAAAATGAGAATCAAAAATCACAGGCTGGCAAACCTGTACGCCAGCAATATTTACCATAGCCAGCACTTGGAAGCAATGAAAATGTCCATCAACCGAGGAATGCACCAAGAAGAAGTGGTCCACGTACACAATGGGATATTACTCTAATAATAAATATAAATTAAATTAAAAACAAACAAAAGCAAGGAGTCATCAACATTTGTGGGTTTATCCGGGCACATTGCACTCTAATTTATAACCGAAGAACACCACTGGCCGGTAGGTCTGTTTCCCTAGTACCAGCATGGGGAACGTAGAAAGGCTGCCGCTCTCTGGCCATTACCTGCAAAAGCAGGTTTAAAGCCTGAGCTAATGGTCACTTCATATGAACAAGTACTTCAGGGCTGTAAATGAAACCTGCCCTCAAAATGTCTTGAGGGAGATAATGGCCAAAATATTTCAAATGGTGACACATACTTTAAGAAAACACTTTGAAGAAATAAGCTCTAATCACAGCTGGAAAAATTAAAAGGACATGTCTTAAAGCTCAATTTCAACACATTATGAGACACATGCAAATTCAACCACAAAGAGGTATCAGCTCACACCACTCAGAATAACCATCAGCAAAAACTACAAAGAATAAATGCTGAAGGTGCTAGGAAGAAATACATACCCTCCACTTTAAGTGGGACGTAACCTGGAAAGAGCCACTAAGGAGAACAGAATAGAGGTGCCTTTAAAAGGTAACCATTGAGCTACCATATGATCTAGCAGACCTATGCCTAGACCTATAAACGAAGAAGAGAGAATTGGAAGGACACAGGCACGCAAATCTACATTGCATAGTATTACAATAGCCAAGATATGGAAGTAACCAAAAAGTCCACCGACAGATGGGTGGTCAAAGAAGTACTGCTACCTGTACAGATGGAATAAGAGCTAGTGAAAAAATGAAACAATGCCATTTGCAGCACCATAGATGAGTCTAGAAGTAATCACGCAACTTGGAGTAAGTGAGAAAGCGAAAGACACATATCCTATCATATCACATATAGGTGTTACCTAAAAAATGATACAAACAAAGATATTTCCACAGAGAAACACTATCATAGATTCATTAAAAAAACTTATGGTTCACCAAATGGAAAGGTGTGAGGATTGGATACATTACCATATTGAGGTTAACAGAGAGATACAAACACATGTGAAATATATAATCACCAAAGACCTACGCAATACCAAGAGAAGTCTACTCAACATTGTGTCATTACCTACATGGGAAAAGGATCCGAAGAAGAATAGATATATGCATGTGTGTGAAAGAACCACATCTTGCACACCTAGAACAAACAAAACATTGTAATCAAGTTTGCTGTGATAAGAAATAAAAATTAAATTCAAAATACCAACAAGAAGTAATGAGACATAAACTTAAAGGGCTTTTTCCTCGCACATTCCATTCTAATTTACAACCTAGAACACCACTTCCAGTAAGGCTCTGTTGCCCTAGTAACCAGATTTGGTAAAGGAGAAATGCTGCCGCCTTGTGGCCGATTCCCGCAAGAGCAGCTTTTAACCCACAGCTAATGGTCACTTACCATTCACAAGGACTCAGGGCTGTAAAGGACACCTGCCCTCAAAATTGTGCTGAGGTAGGGAATGGATACAAAAAATTCAAAACAGGCCAAATTTTCAAGAAGATAGTATGAAGAGGTAAGTTTTACTCACTCTCTTTTTAAAGAAAGGAAAATGGATAAAAGCTCCACCTCAGGAAGTATTAGACTCATGCAATCTAATCTACAAAAAGTTTTCAACTCACACCAGTCGACTGACCATTGGCAAAAAGTCTACAAACAATAAATGCTGAAGAGGTTTTAGAGAACTGTGTACCCTCTAGCTGCTGGTGAGATGCAAAAGGGTTAAACGCTAATAATGAGAACAGAAAGGAGCTGCGTTGAAAAGGAAAAATTGAGGTACCATTCAATCCAGCAGGCGCACCAATGGGCCTCTCACCTGAGAAGACCAGAATGAAGAAGACCCGGGCTGCAAAAGCTGCACTGCAGCCTTATTCACCATAGCCAAGACAGTGAAGCAACCAAAATGTCCATCAACAGATGAAAGGATAAAGAAGAAGTGGTCCATGTACACAATGAATACTAGCCATGGAAAACAATGAAACACTGCTCTTTGAGGCACCATAGATGATCTTGGAGATAATCACAGAACATGAGGTAAGTCGGAAAGCAAAAGTCCTATATCCTATGATATCACTTATAGGCGTTATCTAATAACTGACACAAATGAACATATTTCCACAGAGAAAGTCAATCACAGACTTATTAAAAAAAAACCTATGCTTATCTAAAAGGAAAGGTGGGGGGAATGGATAAATGAAGATTAGCGTTACCATATGTATACAAATACATATTATATACATATATCAAAAAGACCGACCATATAGCAAGGAAGGTTTACGGAACACTCTGTAATAATTTACAGGGGAAGAGGATCTCTACATAAATAGGTATATAGAATATGTAGATGAACCAGAGTGTGTACACCTTGGACAAGCAACATTCTAACCATTACCCCAATTGAAAAAATTAAAACAACGAACTAGGAGTAATGAGACATAAACTTATGGGGGGTTTTCCTGGCACATTCCATTCAAATTTACAACCTAGGCAAACGACTTCCAGAACGGCTCTGCTGCCCTAGTACCCAGATTTGGGAATGGAGAAATGCTGCATCCTTGTGGCCGTTTCCCACCACAGCAGCTTTAAACCCACTGCAAAAGGTCACTAAATATTCACCAATTGCAGGTCTGTAAATGACACCTGCCCTCCAAAAAATACTGAGGTCGAAAATCGACCAAAAAATTCTAGAGTGCAACCTTCCAAAAAGAAAATTTGAAGAGGTATATTATACTCACACTTTTGTTCTTTTTTCTTTTAACAGAAAAGAAAAAGGCGTGGAAAAATGATGAATTGTAGGAATTTTTACAGACATGTAAACCCAAATTACAAAAACCTATCAGCTCACACCAGTCAGAATGGCCATCAACAAAAATGCTGCAAACAAGAAATGCTGACGTGATTGTGGAGAAATGCGTACCCTCGATTCTAAGGGGGACGTGGTAAGAGCCACTAATGAAAGCACAATTGAGTTGCCTTGAAAAGGTAAACGTTGAGCTACCATACCAGTCAATCAATCATAACCACTGCTGGGTCTATCACCTGAGAAAATGAAAATCAAAAATCACAGGCTGGCAATCCTGCCCTCCAGCAATATTTACCATAGGCAACACTTGGAAGCAAGGAAAATGTCCATCAACAGAGGAATGCACCAAGAAGAAGTGGTCCATGTACACAATGGAATATTAGCCATGGAAAACACTGAAGCGCTGCTCTTTGAGGCACCACAGATGAGCCTGGAGATAATCACAAAACATGAAGTAGGTCGGAAAGCAAAAGACCTATAGCCTATATAATCACTTATGGCATTATCTAATAACTGACACAGATGAACATATTTCCAAAGAGAAAGACACTCACAGGCTTAGAAAACAAAACAAACTATGCTCATCTAAAAGGAAAGGAGGGGGGAAATTGAGAAATGAGGATTAGTGTTACTATACATATACAAATACATATTATATACATGTATCAAAAAGACCGAACATATAGCAAGGGAGGTCGATGGAACACTGTAATATTTTACATGGGAAGAGGATCTGTACATTAATAGACATACATAATGTACAAATGGACCAGATGGTGTACACCTAGGACAAACAATATTCTAAACTTTACCCAGATTAAAAAAATTTTAAAAACCAAGAAGAAGTAATGAGACATAAACTTATGGGGATTTCTCCTGGCAAATTCCATTCTAATTTATAACCTAGGACAATGACTTCCAGAAAGGCTCTGCTGCCCTAGTACCCAGATTGGGGAATGGAGAAAAGCTACCTCCTTGTGGACGTTTCCCACAACAGCAGCTTTGAACCCACTGCAAAAGGTCACTAAATTTTCACCAACTTGCAGTTCTGTAAATGACACCTGCCCTCCAAAAAATTTCTGGGGTCAAATATCGACCAAAAAATTCAAAAGAGGGCAACCTTCGAAGAAGTCAATTTCAAGAGCTCTATTATACTTACGGTTTTTTCTTTTAAGAGAAAAGAAAAAGGCGTAGGAATATGATGAATTTAAAAATTTTAATGTCATGCATACCCATATTACAAAAACCTATCAGCTCACAGCAATCAGAATGGCCATTAGGAAAAATGCTGCCAAAAATAAACGGTGAAGGGAGTGTGGAGAAATGCGTACCCTCGGTTGTAAGGGGGGGCATGTAAAGAGCCACTAATGAAAACACAACGTAGGTGCTTTGAAAAGGGAAACATTGAGCTACCAGTCAATCAATCACAACCACTGCTTGGCCTATCACCTGAGAAAATGAGAATCAAAAATCACAGGCTGGCAAACCTGTACGCCAGCAATATTTACCATAGCCAGCACTTGGAAGCAATGAAAATGTCCATCAACCGAGGAATGCACCAAGAAGAAGTGGACCACGTACACAATGGAATATTACTCTAATAATAAATATAAATTAAATTAAAAACAAACAAAAGCAAGGAGACATCAACATTTGTGGGTTTATCCGGGCACATTGCACTCTAATTTATAACCGAAGAACACCACTGGCCGGTAGGTCTGTTTCCCTAGTACCAGCATGGGGAACGTAGAAAGGCTGCCGCTCTCTGGCCATTACCTGCAAAAGCAGGTTTAAAGCCTGAGCTAATGGTCACTTCATATGAACAAGTACTTCAGGGCTGTAAATGAAACCTGCCCTCAAAATGTCTTGAGGGAGATAATGGCCAAAATATTTCAAATGGTGACACATACTTTAAGAAAACACTTTGAAGAAATAAGCTCTAATCACAGCTGGAAAAATTAAAAGGACATGTCTTAAAGCTCAATTTCAACACATTATGAGACACATGCAAATTCAACCACAAAGAGGTATCAGCTCACACCACTCAGAATAACCATCAGCAAAAACTACAAAGAATAAATGCTGAAGGTGCTAGGAAGAAATACATACCCTCCACTTTAAGTGGGACGTAACCTGGAAAGAGCCACTAAGGAGAACAGAATAGAGGTGCCTTTAAAAGGTAACCATTGAGCTACCATATGATCTAGCAGACCTATGCCTAGACCTATAAACGAAGAAGAGAGAATTGGAAGGACACAGGCACGCAAATCTACATTGCATAGTATTACAATAGCCAAGATATGGAAGTAACCAAAAAGTCCACCGACAGATGGGTGGTCAAAGAAGTACTGCTACCTGTACAGATGGAATAAGAGCTAGTGAAAAAATGAAACAATGCCATTTGCAGCACCATAGATGAGTCTAGAAGTAATCACGCAACTTGGAGTAAGTGAGAAAGCGAAAGACACATATCCTATCATATCACATATAGGTGTTACCTAAAAAATGATACAAACAAAGATATTTCCACAGAGAAACACTATCATAGATTCATTAAAAAAACTTATGGTTCACCAAATGGAAAGGTGTGAGGATTGGATACATTACCATATTGAGGTTAACAGAGAGATACAAACACATGTGAAATATATAATCACCAAAGACCTACGCAATACCAAGAGAAGTCTACTCAACATTGTGTCATTACCTACATGGGAAAAGGATCCGAAGAAGAATAGATATATGCATGTGTGTGAAAGAACCACATCTTGCACACCTAGAACAAACAAAACATTGTAATCAAGTTTGCTGTGATAAGAAATAAAAATTAAATTCAAAATACCAACAAGAAGTAATGAGACATAAACTTAAAGGGCTTTTGCCTCGCACATTCCATTCTAATTTACAACCTAGAACACCACTTCCAGTAAGGCTCTGTTGCCCTAGTAACCAGATTTGGTAAAGGAGAAATGCTGCCGCCTTGTGGCCGATTCCCGCAAGAGCAGCTTTTAACCCACAGCTAATGGTCACTTACCATTCACAAGGACTCAGGGCTGTAAAGGACACCTGCCCTCAAAATTGTGCTGAGGTAGGGAATGGATACAAAAAATTCAAAACAGGCCAAATTTTCAAGAAGATAGTATGAAGAGGTAAGTTTTACTCACTCTCTTTTTAAAGAAAGGAAAATGGATAAAAGCTCCACCTCAGGAAGTATTAGACTCATGCAATCTAATCTACAAAAAGTTTTCAACTCACACCAGTCGACTGACCATTGGCAAAAAGTCTACAAACAATAAATGCTGAAGAGGTTTTAGAGAACTGTGTACCCTCTAGCTGCTGGTGAGATGCAAAAGGGTTAAACGCTAATAATGAGAACAGAAAGGAGCTGCGTTGAAAAGGAAAAATTGAGGTACCATTCAATCCAGCAGGCGCACCAATGGGCCTCTCACCTGAGAAGACCAGAATGAAGAAGACCCGGGCTGCAAAAGCTGCACTGCAGCCTTATTCACCATAGACAAGACAGTGAAGCAACCAAAATGTCCATCAACAGATGAAAGGATAAAGAAGAAGTGGTCCATGTACACAATGAATACTAGCCATGGAAAACAATGAAACACTGCTCTTTGAGGCACCATAGATGATCTTGGAGATAATCACAGAACATGAGGTAAGTCGGAAAGCAAAAGTCCTATATCCTATGATATCACTTATAGGCGTTATCTAATAACTGACACAAATGAACATATTTCCACAGAGAAAGTCAATCACAGACTTATTAAAAAAAAAACCTATGCTTATCTAAAAGGAAAGGTGGGGGGAATGGATAAATGAAGATTAGCGTTACCATATGTATACAAATACATATTATATACATATATCAAAAAGACCGACCATATAGCAAGGAAGGTTTACGGAACACTCTGTAATAATTTACAGGGGAAGAGGATCTCTACATAAATAGGTATATAGAATATGTAGATGAACCAGAGTGTGTACACCTTGGACAAGCAACATTCTAACCATTACCCCAATTGAAAAAATTAAAACAACGAACTAGGAGTAATGAGACATAAACTTATGGGGGGTTTTCCTGGCACATTCCATTCAAATTTACAACCTAGGCAAACGACTTCCAGAACGGCTCTGCTGCCCTAGTACCCAGATTTGGGAATGGAGAAATGCTGCATCCTTGTGGCCGTTTCCCACCACAGCAGCTTTAAACCCACTGCAAAAGGTCACTAAATATTCACCAATTGCAGGTCTGTAAATGACACCTGCCCTCCAAAAAATACTGAGGTCGAAAATCGACCAAAAAATTCTAGAGTGCAACCTTCCAAAAAGAAAATTTGAAGAGGTATATTATACTCACACTTTTGTTCTTTTTTCTTTTAACAGAAAAGAAAAAGGCGTGGAAAAATGATGAATTGTAGGAATTTTTACAGACATGTAAACCCAAATTACAAAAACCTATCAGCTCACACCAGTCAGAATGGCCATCAACAAAAATGCTGCAAACAAGAAATGCTGACGTGATTGTGGAGAAATGCGTACCCTCGATTCTAAGGGGGACGTGGTAAGAGCCACTAATGAAAGCACAATTGAGTTGCCTTGAAAAGGTAAACGTTGAGCTACCATACCAGTCAATCAATCATAACCACTGCTGGGTCTATCACCTGAGAAAATGAAAATCAAAAATCACAGGCTGGCAATCCTGCCCTCCAGCAATATTTACCATAGGCAACACTTGGAAGCAAGGAAAATGTCCATCAACAGAGGAATGCACCAAGAAGAAGTGGTCCATGTACACAATGGAATATTAGCCATGGAAAACACTGAAGCGCTGCTCTTTGAGGCACCACAGATGAGCCTGGAGATAATCACAAAACATGAAGTAGGTCGGAAAGCAAAAGACCTATAGCCTATATAATCACTTATGGCATTATCTAATAACTGACACAGATGAACATATTTCCAAAGAGAAAGACACTCACAGGCTTAGAAAACAAAACAAACTATGCTCATCTAAAAGGAAAGGAGGGGGGAAATTGAGAAATGAGGATTAGTGTTACTATACATATACAAATACATATTATATACATGTATCAAAAAGACCGAACATATAGCAAGGGAGGTCGATGGAACACTGTAATATTTTACATGGGAAGAGGATCTGTACATTAATAGACATACATAATGTACAAATGGACCAGATGGTGTACACCTAGGACAAACAATATTCTAAACTTTACCCAGATTAAAAAAATTTTAAAAACCAAGAAGAAGTAATGAGACATAAACTTATGGGGATTTCTCCTGGCAAATTCCATTCTAATTTATAACCTAGGACAATGACTTCCAGAAAGGCTCTGCTGCCCTAGTACCCAGATTGGGGAATGGAGAAAAGCTACCTCCTTGTGGACGTTTCCCACAACAGCAGCTTTGAACCCACTGCAAAAGGTCACTAAATTTTCACCAACTTGCAGTTCTGTAAATGACACCTGCCCTCCAAAAAATTTCTGGGGTCAAATATCGACCAAAAAATTCAAAAGAGGGCAACCTTCGAAGAAGTCAATTTCAAGAGCTCTATTATACTTACGGTTTTTTCTTTTAAGAGAAAAGAAAAAGGCGTAGGAATATGATGAATTTAAAAATTTTAATGTCATGCATACCCATATTACAAAAACCTATCAGCTCACAGCAATCAGAATGGCCATTAGGAAAAATGCTGCCAAAAATAAACGGTGAAGGGAGTGTGGAGAAATGCGTACCCTCGGTTGTAAGGGGGGGCATGTAAAGAGCCACTAATGAAAACACAACGTAGGTGCTTTGAAAAGGGAAACATTGAGCTACCAGTCAATCAATCACAACCACTGCTTGGCCTATCACCTGAGAAAATGAGAATCAAAAATCACAGGCTGGCAAACCTGTACGCCAGCAATATTTACCATAGCCAGCACTTGGAAGCAATGAAAATGTCCATCAACCGAGGAATGCACCAAGAAGAAGTGGACCACGTACACAATGGAATATTACTCTAATAATAAATATAAATTAAATTAAAAACAAACAAAAGCAAGGAGACATCAACATTTGTGGGTTTATCCGGGCACATTGCACTCTAATTTATAACCGAAGAACACCACTGGCCGGTAGGTCTGTTTCCCTAGTACCAGCATGGGGAACGTAGAAAGGCTGCCGCTCTCTGGCCATTACCTGCAAAAGCAGGTTTAAAGCCTGAGCTAATGGTCACTTCATATGAACAAGTACTTCAGGGCTGTAAATGAAACCTGCCCTCAAAATGTCTTGAGGGAGATAATGGCCAAAATATTTCAAATGGTGACACATACTTTAAGAAAACACTTTGAAGAAATAAGCTCTAATCACAGCTGGAAAAATTAAAAGGACATGTCTTAAAGCTCAATTTCAACACATTATGAGACACATGCAAATTCAACCACAAAGAGGTATCAGCTCACACCACTCAGAATAACCATCAGCAAAAACTACAAAGAATAAATGCTGAAGGTGCTAGGAAGAAATACATACCCTCCACTTTAAGTGGGACGTAACCTGGAAAGAGCCACTAAGGAGAACAGAATAGAGGTGCCTTTAAAAGGTAACCATTGAGCTACCATATGATCTAGCAGACCTATGCCTAGACCTATAAACGAAGAAGAGAGAATTGGAAGGACACAGGCACGCAAATCTACATTGCATAGTATTACAATAGCCAAGATATGGAAGTAACCAAAAAGTCCACCGACAGATGGGTGGTCAAAGAAGTACTGCTACCTGTACAGATGGAATAAGAGCTAGTGAAAAAATGAAACAATGCCATTTGCAGCACCATAGATGAGTCTAGAAGTAATCACGCAACTTGGAGTAAGTGAGAAAGCGAAAGACACATATCCTATCATATCACATATAGGTGTTACCTAAAAAATGATACAAACAAAGATATTTCCACAGAGAAACACTATCATAGATTCATTAAAAAAACTTATGGTTCACCAAATGGAAAGGTGTGAGGATTGGATACATTACCATATTGAGGTTAACAGAGAGATACAAACACATGTGAAATATATAATCACCAAAGACCTACGCAATACCAAGAGAAGTCTACTCAACATTGTGTCATTACCTACATGGGAAAAGGATCCGAAGAAGAATAGATATATGCATGTGTGTGAAAGAACCACATCTTGCACACCTAGAACAAACAAAACATTGTAATCAAGTTTGCTGTGATAAGAAATAAAAATTAAATTCAAAATACCAACAAGAAGTAATGAGACATAAACTTAAAGGGCTTTTGCCTCGCACATTCCATTCTAATTTACAACCTAGAACACCACTTCCAGTAAGGCTCTGTTGCCCTAGTAACCAGATTTGGTAAAGGAGAAATGCTGCCGCCTTGTGGCCGATTCCCGCAAGAGCAGCTTTTAACCCACAGCTAATGGTCACTTACCATTCACAAGGACTCAGGGCTGTAAAGGACACCTGCCCTCAAAATTGTGCTGAGGTAGGGAATGGATACAAAAAATTCAAAACAGGCCAAATTTTCAAGAAGATAGTATGAAGAGGTAAGTTTTACTCACTCTCTTTTTAAAGAAAGGAAAATGGATAAAAGCTCCACCTCAGGAAGTATTAGACTCATGCAATCTAATCTACAAAAAGTTTTCAACTCACACCAGTCGACTGACCATTGGCAAAAAGTCTACAAACAATAAATGCTGAAGAGGTTTTAGAGAACTGTGTACCCTCTAGCTGCTGGTGAGATGCAAAAGGGTTAAACGCTAATAATGAGAACAGAAAGGAGCTGCGTTGAAAAGGAAAAATTGAGGTACCATTCAATCCAGCAGGCGCACCAATGGGCCTCTCACCTGAGAAGACCAGAATGAAGAAGACCCGGGCTGCAAAAGCTGCACTGCAGCCTTATTCACCATAGACAAGACAGTGAAGCAACCAAAATGTCCATCAACAGATGAAAGGATAAAGAAGAAGTGGTCCATGTACACAATGAATACTAGCCATGGAAAACAATGAAACACTGCTCTTTGAGGCACCATAGATGATCTTGGAGATAATCACAGAACATGAGGTAAGTCGGAAAGCAAAAGTCCTATATCCTATGATATCACTTATAGGCGTTATCTAATAACTGACACAAATGAACATATTTCCACAGAGAAAGTCAATCACAGACTTATTAAAAAAAAAACCTATGCTTATCTAAAAGGAAAGGTGGGGGGAATGGATAAATGAAGATTAGCGTTACCATATGTATACAAATACATATTATATACATATATCAAAAAGACCGACCATATAGCAAGGAAGGTTTACGGAACACTCTGTAATAATTTACAGGGGAAGAGGATCTCTACATAAATAGGTATATAGAATATGTAGATGAACCAGAGTGTGTACACCTTGGACAAGCAACATTCTAACCATTACCCCAATTGAAAAAATTAAAACAACGAACTAGGAGTAATGAGACATAAACTTATGGGGGGTTTTCCTGGCACATTCCATTCAAATTTACAACCTAGGCAAACGACTTCCAGAACGGCTCTGCTGCCCTAGTACCCAGATTTGGGAATGGAGAAATGCTGCATCCTTGTGGCCGTTTCCCACCACAGCAGCTTTAAACCCACTGCAAAAGGTCACTAAATATTCACCAATTGCAGGTCTGTAAATGACACCTGCCCTCCAAAAAATACTGAGGTCGAAAATCGACCAAAAAATTCTAGAGTGCAACCTTCCAAAAAGAAAATTTGAAGAGGTATATTATACTCACACTTTTGTTCTTTTTTCTTTTAACAGAAAAGAAAAAGGCGTGGAAAAATGATGAATTGTAGGAATTTTTACAGACATGTAAACCCAAATTACAAAAACCTATCAGCTCACACCAGTCAGAATGGCCATCAACAAAAATGCTGCAAACAAGAAATGCTGACGTGATTGTGGAGAAATGCGTACCCTCGATTCTAAGGGGGACGTGGTAAGAGCCACTAATGAAAGCACAATTGAGTTGCCTTGAAAAGGTAAACGTTGAGCTACCATACCAGTCAATCAATCATAACCACTGCTGGGTCTATCACCTGAGAAAATGAAAATCAAAAATCACAGGCTGGCAATCCTGCCCTCCAGCAATATTTACCATAGGCAACACTTGGAAGCAAGGAAAATGTCCATCAACAGAGGAATGCACCAAGAAGAAGTGGTCCATGTACACAATGGAATATTAGCCATGGAAAACACTGAAGCGCTGCTCTTTGAGGCACCACAGATGAGCCTGGAGATAATCACAAAACATGAAGTAGGTCGGAAAGCAAAAGACCTATAGCCTATATAATCACTTATGGCATTATCTAATAACTGACACAGATGAACATATTTCCAAAGAGAAAGACACTCACAGGCTTAGAAAACAAAACAAACTATGCTCATCTAAAAGGAAAGGAGGGGGGAAATTGAGAAATGAGGATTAGTGTTACTATACATATACAAATACATATTATATACATGTATCAAAAAGACCGAACATATAGCAAGGGAGGTCGATGGAACACTGTAATATTTTACATGGGAAGAGGATCTGTACATTAATAGACATACATAATGTACAAATGGACCAGATGGTGTACACCTAGGACAAACAATATTCTAAACTTTACCCAGATTAAAAAAATTTTAAAAACCAAGAAGAAGTAATGAGACATAAACTTATGGGGATTTCTCCTGGCAAATTCCATTCTAATTTATAACCTAGGACAATGACTTCCAGAAAGGCTCTGCTGCCCTAGTACCCAGATTGGGGAATGGAGAAAAGCTACCTCCTTGTGGACGTTTCCCACAACAGCAGCTTTGAACCCACTGCAAAAGGTCACTAAATTTTCACCAACTTGCAGTTCTGTAAATGACACCTGCCCTCCAAAAAATTTCTGGGGTCAAATATCGACCAAAAAATTCAAAAGAGGGCAACCTTCGAAGAAGTCAATTTCAAGAGCTCTATTATACTTACGGTTTTTTCTTTTAAGAGAAAAGAAAAAGGCGTAGGAATATGATGAATTTAAAAATTTTAATGTCATGCATACCCATATTACAAAAACCTATCAGCTCACAGCAATCAGAATGGCCATTAGGAAAAATGCTGCCAAAAATAAACGGTGAAGGGAGTGTGGAGAAATGCGTACCCTCGGTTGTAAGGGGGGGCATGTAAAGAGCCACTAATGAAAACACAACGTAGGTGCTTTGAAAAGGGAAACATTGAGCTACCAGTCAATCAATCACAACCACTGCTTGGCCTATCACCTGAGAAAATGAGAATCAAAAATCACAGGCTGGCAAACCTGTACGCCAGCAATATTTACCATAGCCAGCACTTGGAAGCAATGAAAATGTCCATCAACCGAGGAATGCACCAAGAAGAAGTGGTCCACGTACACAATGGAATATTACTCTAATAATAAATATAAATTAAATTAAAAACAAACAAAAGCAAGGAGACATCAACATTTGTGGGTTTATCCGGGCACATTGCACTCTAATTTATAACCGAAGAACACCACTGGCCGGTAGGTCTGTTTCCCTAGTACCAGCATGGGGAACGTAGAAAGGCTGCCGCTCTCTGGCCATTACCTGCAAAAGCAGGTTTAAAGCCTGAGCTAATGGTCACTTCATATGAACAAGTACTTCAGGGCTGTAAATGAAACCTGCCCTCAAAATGTCTTGAGGGAGATAATGGCCAAAATATTTCAAATGGTGACACATACTTTAAGAAAACACTTTGAAGAAATAAGCTCTAATCACAGCTGGAAAAATTAAAAGGACATGTCTTAAAGCTCAATTTCAACACATTATGAGACACATGCAAATTCAACCACAAAGAGGTATCAGCTCACACCACTCAGAATAACCATCAGCAAAAACTACAAAGAATAAATGCTGAAGGTGCTAGGAAGAAATACATACCCTCCACTTTAAGTGGGACGTAACCTGGAAAGAGCCACTAAGGAGAACAGAATAGAGGTGCCTTTAAAAGGTAACCATTGAGCTACCATATGATCTAGCAGACCTATGCCTAGACCTATAAACGAAGAAGAGAGAATTGGAAGGACACAGGCACGCAAATCTACATTGCATAGTATTACAATAGCCAAGATATGGAAGTAACCAAAAAGTCCACCGACAGATGGGTGGTCAAAGAAGTACTGCTACCTGTACAGATGGAATAAGAGCTAGTGAAAAAATGAAACAATGCCATTTGCAGCACCATAGATGAGTCTAGAAGTAATCACGCAACTTGGAGTAAGTGAGAAAGCGAAAGACACATATCCTATCATATCACATATAGGTGTTACCTAAAAAATGATACAAACAAAGATATTTCCACAGAGAAACACTATCATAGATTCATTAAAAAAACTTATGGTTCACCAAATGGAAAGGTGTGAGGATTGGATACATTACCATATTGAGGTTAACAGAGAGATACAAACACATGTGAAATATATAATCACCAAAGACCTACGCAATACCAAGAGAAGTCTACTCAACATTGTGTCATTACCTACATGGGAAAAGGATCCGAAGAAGAATAGATATATGCATGTGTGTGAAAGAACCACATCTTGCACACCTAGAACAAACAAAACATTGTAATCAAGTTTGCTGTGATAAGAAATAAAAATTAAATTCAAAATACCAACAAGAAGTAATGAGACATAAACTTAAAGGGCTTTTGCCTCGCACATTCCATTCTAATTTACAACCTAGAACACCACTTCCAGTAAGGCTCTGTTGCCCTAGTAACCAGATTTGGTAAAGGAGAAATGCTGCCGCCTTGTGGCCGATTCCCGCAAGAGCAGCTTTTAACCCACAGCTAATGGTCACTTACCATTCACAAGGACTCAGGGCTGTAAAGGACACCTGCCCTCAAAATTGTGCTGAGGTAGGGAATGGATACAAAAAATTCAAAACAGGCAAAATTTTCAAGAAGATAGTATGAAGAGGTAAGTTTTACTCACTCTCTTTTTAAAGAAAGGAAAATGGATAAAAGCTCCACCTCAGGAAGTATTAGACTCATGCAATCTAATCTACAAAAAGTTTTCAACTCACACCAGTCGACTGACCATTGGCAAAAAGTCTACAAACAATAAATGCTGAAGAGGTTTTAGAGAACTGTGTACCCTCTAGCTGCTGGTGAGATGCAAAAGGGTTAAACGCTAATAATGAGAACAGAAAGGAGCTGCGTTGAAAAGGAAAAATTGAGGTACCATTCAATCCAGCAGGCGCACCAATGGGCCTCTCACCTGAGAAGACCAGAATGAAGAAGACCCGGGCTGCAAAAGCTGCACTGCAGCCTTATTCACCATAGACAAGACAGTGAAGCAACCAAAATGTCCATCAACAGATGAAAGGATAAAGAAGAAGTGGTCCATGTACACAATGAATACTAGCCATGGAAAACAATGAAACACTGCTCTTTGAGGCACCATAGATGATCTTGGAGATAATCACAGAACATGAGGTAAGTCGGAAAGCAAAAGTCCTATATCCTATGATATCACTTATAGGCGTTATCTAATAACTGACACAAATGAACATATTTCCACAGAGAAAGTCAATCACAGACTTATTAAAAAAAAACCTATGCTTATCTAAAAGGAAAGGTGGGGGGAATGGATAAATGAAGATTAGCGTTACCATATGTATACAAATACATATTATATACATATATCAAAAAGACCGACCATATAGCAAGGAAGGTTTACGGAACACTCTGTAATAATTTACAGGGGAAGAGGATCTCTACATAAATAGGTATATAGAATATGTAGATGAACCAGAGTGTGTACACCTTGGACAAGCAACATTCTAACCATTACCCCAATTGAAAAAATTAAAACAACGAACTAGGAGTAATGAGACATAAACTTATGGGGGGTTTTCCTGGCACATTCCATTCAAATTTACAACCTAGGCAAACGACTTCCAGAACGGCTCTGCTGCCCTAGTACCCAGATTTGGGAATGGAGAAATGCTGCATCCTTGTGGCCGTTTCCCACCACAGCAGCTTTAAACCCACTGCAAAAGGTCACTAAATATTCACCAATTGCAGGTCTGTAAATGACACCTGCCCTCCAAAAAATACTGAGGTCGAAAATCGACCAAAAAATTCTAGAGTGCAACCTTCCAAAAAGAAAATTTGAAGAGGTATATTATACTCACACTTTTGTTCTTTTTTCTTTTAACAGAAAAGAAAAAGGCGTGGAAAAATGATGAATTGTAGGAATTTTTACAGACATGTAAACCCAAATTACAAAAACCTATCAGCTCACACCAGTCAGAATGGCCATCAACAAAAATGCTGCAAACAAGAAATGCTGACGTGATTGTGGAGAAATGCGTACCCTCGATTCTAAGGGGGACGTGGTAAGAGCCACTAATGAAAGCACAATTGAGTTGCCTTGAAAAGGTAAACGTTGAGCTACCATACCAGTCAATCAATCATAACCACTGCTGGGTCTATCACCTGAGAAAATGAAAATCAAAAATCACAGGCTGGCAATCCTGCCCTCCAGCAATATTTACCATAGGCAACACTTGGAAGCAAGGAAAATGTCCATCAACAGAGGAATGCACCAAGAAGAAGTGGTCCATGTACACAATGGAATATTAGCCATGGAAAACACTGAAGCGCTGCTCTTTGAGGCACCACAGATGAGCCTGGAGATAATCACAAAACATGAAGTAGGTCGGAAAGCAAAAGACCTATAGCCTATATAATCACTTATGGCATTATCTAATAACTGACACAGATGAACATATTTCCAAAGAGAAAGACACTCACAGGCTTAGAAAACAAAACAAACTATGCTCATCTAAAAGGAAAGGAGGGGGGAAATTGAGAAATGAGGATTAGTGTTACTATACATATACAAATACATATTATATACATGTATCAAAAAGACCGAACATATAGCAAGGGAGGTCGATGGAACACTGTAATATTTTACATGGGAAGAGGATCTGTACATTAATAGACATACATAATGTACAAATGGACCAGATGGTGTACACCTAGGACAAACAATATTCTAAACTTTACCCAGATTAAAAAAATTTTAAAAACCAAGAAGAAGTAATGAGACATAAACTTATGGGGATTTCTCCTGGCAAATTCCATTCTAATTTATAACCTAGGACAATGACTTCCAGAAGGGCTCTGCTGCCCTAGTACCCAGATTGGGGAATGGAGAAAAGCTACCTCCTTGTGGACGTTTCCCACAACAGCAGCTTTGAACCCACTGCAAAAGGTCACTAAATTTTCACCAACTTGCAGTTCTGTAAATGACACCTGCCCTCCAAAAAATTTCTGGGGTCAAATATCGACCAAAAAATTCAAAAGAGGGCAACCTTCGAAGAAGTCAATTTCAAGAGCTCTATTATACTTACGGTTTTTTCTTTTAAGAGAAAAGAAAAAGGCGTAGGAATATGATGAATTTAAAAAATTTAATGTCATGCATACCCATATTACAAAAACCTATCAGCTCACAGCAATCAGAATGGCCATTAGGAAAAATGCTGCCAAAAATAAACGGTGAAGGGAGTGTGGAGAAATGCGTACCCTCGGTTGTAAGGGGGGGCATGTAAAGAGCCACTAATGAAAACACAACGTAGGTGCTTTGAAAAGGGAAACATTGAGCTACCAGTCAATCAATCACAACCACTGCTTGGCCTATCACCTGAGAAAATGAGAATCAAAAATCACAGGCTGGCAAACCTGTACGCCAGCAATATTTACCATAGCCAGCACTTGGAAGCAATGAAAATGTCCATCAACCGAGGAATGCACCAAGAAGAAGTGGTCCACGTACACAATGGAATATTACTCTAATAATAAATATAAATTAAATTAAAAACAAACAAAAGCAAGGAGACATCAACATTTGTGGGTTTATCCGGGCACATTGCACTCTAATTTATAACCGAAGAACACCACTGGCCGGTAGGTCTGTTTCCCTAGTACCAGCATGGGGAACGTAGAAAGGCTGCCGCTCTCTGGCCATTACCTGCAAAAGCAGGTTTAAAGCCTGAGCTAATGGTCACTTCATATGAACAAGTACTTCAGGGCTGTAAATGAAACCTGCCCTCAAAATGTCTTGAGGGAGATAATGGCCAAAATATTTCAAATGGTGACACATACTTTAAGAAAACACTTTGAAGAAATAAGCTCTAATCACAGCTGGAAAAATTAAAAGGACATGTCTTAAAGCTCAATTTCAACACATTATGAGACACATGCAAATTCAACCACAAAGAGGTATCAGCTCACACCACTCAGAATAACCATCAGCAAAAACTACAAAGAATAAATGCTGAAGGTGCTAGGAAGAAATACATACCCTCCACTTTAAGTGGGACGTAACCTGGAAAGAGCCACTAAGGAGAACAGAATAGAGGTGCCTTTAAAAGGTAACCATTGAGCTACCATATGATCTAGCAGACCTATGCCTAGACCTATAAACGAAGAAGAGAGAATTGGAAGGACACAGGCACGCAAATCTACATTGCATAGTATTACAATAGCCAAGATATGGAAGTAACCAAAAAGTCCACCGACAGATGGGTGGTCAAAGAAGTACTGCTACCTGTACAGATGGAATAAGAGCTAGTGAAAAAATGAAACAATGCCATTTGCAGCACCATAGATGAGTCTAGAAGTAATCACGCAACTTGGAGTAAGTGAGAAAGCGAAAGACACATATCCTATCATATCACATATAGGTGTTACCTAAAAAATGATACAAACAAAGATATTTCCACAGAGAAACACTATCATAGATTCATTAAAAAAACTTATGGTTCACCAAATGGAAAGGTGTGAGGATTGGATACATTACCATATTGAGGTTAACAGAGAGATACAAACACATGTGAAATATATAATCACCAAAGACCTACGCAATACCAAGAGAAGTCTACTCAACATTGTGTCATTACCTACATGGGAAAAGGATCCGAAGAAGAATAGATATATGCATGTGTGTGAAAGAACCACATCTTGCACACCTAGAACAAACAAAACATTGTAATCAAGTTTGCTGTGATAAGAAATAAAAATTAAATTCAAAATACCAACAAGAAGTAATGAGACATAAACTTAAAGGGCTTTTTCCTCGCACATTCCATTCTAATTTACAACCTAGAACACCACTTCCAGTAAGGCTCTGTTGCCCTAGTAACCAGATTTGGTAAAGGAGAAATGCTGCCGCCTTGTGGCCGATTCCCGCAAGAGCAGCTTTTAACCCACAGCTAATGGTCACTTACCATTCACAAGGACTCAGGGCTGTAAAGGACACCTGCCCTCAAAATTGTGCTGAGGTAGGGAATGGATACAAAAAATTCAAAACAGGCAAAATTTTCAAGAAGATAGTATGAAGAGGTAAGTTTTACTCACTCTCTTTTTAAAGAAAGGAAAATGGATAAAAGCTCCACCTCAGGAAGTATTAGACTCATGCAATCTAATCTACAAAAAGTTTTCAACTCACACCAGTCGACTGACCATTGGCAAAAAGTCTACAAACAATAAATGCTGAAGAGGTTTTAGAGAACTGTGTACCCTCTAGCTGCTGGTGAGATGCAAAAGGGTTAAACGCTAATAATGAGAACAGAAAGGAGCTGCGTTGAAAAGGAAAAATTGAGGTACCATTCAATCCAGCAGGCGCACCAATGGGCCTCTCACCTGAGAAGACCAGAATGAAGAAGACCCGGGCTGCAAAAGCTGCACTGCAGCCTTATTCACCATAGACAAGACAGTGAAGCAACCAAAATGTCCATCAACAGATGAAAGGATAAAGAAGAAGTGGTCCATGTACACAATGAATACTAGCCATGGAAAACAATGAAACACTGCTCTTTGAGGCACCATAGATGATCTTGGAGATAATCACAGAACATGAGGTAAGTCGGAAAGCAAAAGTCCTATATCCTATGATATCACTTATAGGCGTTATCTAATAACTGACACAAATGAACATATTTCCACAGAGAAAGTCAATCACAGACTTATTAAAAAAAAAACCTATGCTTATCTAAAAGGAAAGGTGGGGGGAATGGATAAATGAAGATTAGCGTTACCATATGTATACAAATACATATTATATACATATATCAAAAAGACCGACCATATAGCAAGGAAGGTTTACGGAACACTCTGTAATAATTTACAGGGGAAGAGGATCTCTACATAAATAGGTATATAGAATATGTAGATGAACCAGAGTGTGTACACCTTGGACAAGCAACATTCTAACCATTACCCCAATTGAAAAAATTAAAACAACGAACTAGGAGTAATGAGACATAAACTTATGGGGGGTTTTCCTGGCACATTCCATTCAAATTTACAACCTAGGCAAACGACTTCCAGAACGGCTCTGCTGCCCTAGTACCCAGATTTGGGAATGGAGAAATGCTGCATCCTTGTGGCCGTTTCCCACCACAGCAGCTTTAAACCCACTGCAAAAGGTCACTAAATATTCACCAATTGCAGGTCTGTAAATGACACCTGCCCTCCAAAAAATACTGAGGTCGAAAATCGACCAAAAAATTCTAGAGTGCAACCTTCCAAAAAGAAAATTTGAAGAGGTATATTATACTCACACTTTTGTTCTTTTTTCTTTTAACAGAAAAGAAAAAGGCGTGGAAAAATGATGAATTGTAGGAATTTTTACAGACATGTAAACCCAAATTACAAAAACCTATCAGCTCACACCAGTCAGAATGGCCATCAACAAAAATGCTGCAAACAAGAAATGCTGACGTGATTGTGGAGAAATGCGTACCCTCGATTCTAAGGGGGACGTGGTAAGAGCCACTAATGAAAGCACAATTGAGTTGCCTTGAAAAGGTAAACGTTGAGCTACCATACCAGTCAATCAATCATAACCACTGCTGGGTCTATCACCTGAGAAAATGAAAATCACAAATCACAGGCTGGCAATCCTGCCCTCCAGCAATATTTACCATAGGCAACACTTGGAAGCAAGGAAAATGTCCATCAACAGAGGAATGCACCAAGAAGAAGTGGTCCATGTACACAATGGAATATTAGCCATGGAAAACACTGAAGCGCTGCTCTTTGAGGCACCACAGATGAGCCTGGAGATAATCACAAAACATGAAGTAGGTCGGAAAGCAAAAGACCTATAGCCTATATAATCACTTATGGCATTATCTAATAACTGACACAGATGAACATATTTCCAAAGAGAAAGACACTCACAGGCTTAGAAAACAAAACAAACTATGCTCATCTAAAAGGAAAGGAGGGGGGAAATTGAGAAATGAGGATTAGTGTTACTATACATATACAAATACATATTATATACATGTATCAAAAAGACCGAACATATAGCAAGGGAGGTCGATGGAACACTGTAATATTTTACATGGGAAGAGGATCTGTACATTAATAGACATACATAATGTACAAATGGACCAGATGGTGTACACCTAGGACAAACAATATTCTAAACTTTACCCAGATTAAAAAAATTTTAAAAACCAAGAAGAAGTAATGAGACATAAACTTATGGGGATTTCTCCTGGCAAATTCCATTCTAATTTATAACCTAGGACAATGACTTCCAGAAAGGCTCTGCTGCCCTAGTACCCAGATTGGGGAATGGAGAAAAGCTACCTCCTTGTGGACGTTTCCCACAACAGCAGCTTTGAGCCCACTGCAAAAGGTCACTAAATTTTCACCAACTTGCAGTTCTGTCAATGACACCTGCCCTCCAAAAAATTTCTGGGGTCAAAAATCGACCAAAAAATTCAAAAGAGGGCAACCTTCGAAGAAGTCAATTTCAAGAGCTCTATTGTACTTACGGTTTTTTCTTTTAAGAGAAAAGAAAAAGGCGTAGGAATATGATGAATTTAAAAAATTTAATGTCATGCATACCCATATTACAAAAACCTATCAGCTCACAGCAATCAGAATGGCCATTAGGAAAAATGCTGCCAAAAATAAACGGTGAAGGGAGTGTGGAGAAATGCGTACCCTCGGTTGTAAGGGGGGGCATGTAAAGAGCCACTAATGAAAACACAACGTAGGTGCTTTGAAAAGGGAAACATTGAGCTACCAGTCAATCAATCACAACCACTGCTTGGCCTATCACCTGAGAAAATGAGAATCAAAAATCACAGGCTGGCAAACCTGTACGCCAGCAATATTTACCATAGCCAGCACTTGGAAGCAATGAAAATGTCCATCAACCGAGGAATGCACCAAGAAGAAGTGGTCCACGTACACAATGGAATATTACTCTAATAATAAATATAAATTAAATTAAAAACAAACAAAAGCAAGGAGACATCAACATTTGTGGGTTTATCCGGGCACATTGCACTCTAATTTATAACCGAAGAACACCACTGGCCGGTAGGTCTGTTTCCCTAGTACCAGCATGGGGAACGTAGAAAGGCTGCCGCTCTCTGGCCATTACCTGCAAAAGCAGGTTTAAAGCCTGAGCTAATGGTCACTTCATATGAACAAGTACTTCAGGGCTGTAAATGAAACCTGCCCTCAAAATGTCTTGAGGGAGATAATGGCCAAAATATTTCAAATGGTGACACATACTTTAAGAAAACACTTTGAAGAAATAAGCTCTAATCACAGCTGGAAAAATTAAAAGGACATGTCTTAAAGCTCAATTTCAACACATTATGAGACACATGCAAATTCAACCACAAAGAGGTATCAGCTCACACCACTCAGAATAACCATCAGCAAAAACTACAAAGAATAAATGCTGAAGGTGCTAGGAAGAAATACATACCCTCCACTTTAAGTGGGACGTAACCTGGAAAGAGCCACTAAGGAGAACAGAATAGAGGTGCCTTTAAAAGGTAACCATTGAGCTACCATATGATCTAGCAGACCTATGCCTAGACCTATAAACGAAGAAGAGAGAATTGGAAGGACACAGGCACGCAAATCTACATTGCATAGTATTACAATAGCCAAGATATGGAAGTAACCAAAAAGTCCACCGACAGATGGGTGGTCAAAGAAGTACTGCTACCTGTACAGATGGAATAAGAGCTAGTGAAAAAATGAAACAATGCCATTTGCAGCACCATAGATGAGTCTAGAAGTAATCACGCAACTTGGAGTAAGTGAGAAAGCGAAAGACACATATCCTATCATATCACATATAGGTGTTACCTAAAAAATGATACAAACAAAGATATTTCCACAGAGAAACACTATCATAGATTCATTAAAAAAACTTATGGTTCACCAAATGGAAAGGTGTGAGGATTGGATACATTACCATATTGAGGTTAACAGAGAGATACAAACACATGTGAAATATATAATCACCAAAGACCTACGCAATACCAAGAGAAGTCTACTCAACATTGTGTCATTACCTACATGGGAAAAGGATCCGAAGAAGAATAGATATATGCATGTGTGTGAAAGAACCACATCTTGCACACCTAGAACAAACAAAACATTGTAATCAAGTTTGCTGTGATAAGAAATAAAAATTAAATTCAAAATACCAACAAGAAGTAATGAGACATAAACTTAAAGGGCTTTTTCCTCGCACATTCCATTCTAATTTACCACCTAGAACACCACTTCCAGTAAGGCTCTGTTGCCCTAGTAACCAGATTTGGTAAAGGAGAAATGCTGCCGCCTTGTGGCCGATTCCCGCAAGAGCAGCTTTTAACCCACAGCTAATGGTCACTTACCATTCACAAGGACTCAGGGCTGTAAAGGACACCTGCCCTCAAAATTGTGCTGAGGTAGGGAATGGATACAAAAAATTCAAAACAGGCCAAATTTTCAAGAAGATAGTATGAAGAGGTAAGTTTTACTCACTCTCTTTTTAAAGAAAGGAAAATGGATAAAAGCTCCACCTCAGGAAGTATTAGACTCATGCAATCTAATCTACAAAAAGTTTTCAACTCACACCAGTCGACTGACCATTGGCAAAAAGTCTACAAACAATAAATGCTGAAGAGGTTTTAGAGAACTGTGTACCCTCTAGCTGCTGGTGAGATGCAAAAGGGTTAAACGCTAATAATGAGAACAGAAAGGAGCTGCGTTGAAAAGGAAAAATTGAGGTACCATTCAATCCAGCAGGCGCACCAATGGGCCTCTCACCTGAGAAGACCAGAATGAAGAAGACCCGGGCTGCAAAAGCTGCACTGCAGCCTTATTCACCATAGCCAAGACAGTGAAGCAACCAAAATGTCCATCAACAGATGAAAGGATAAAGAAGAAGTGGTCCATGTACACAATGAATACTAGCCATGGAAAACAATGAAACACTGCTCTTTGAGGCACCATAGATGATCTTGGAGATAATCACAGAACATGAGGTAAGTCGGAAAGCAAAAGTCCTATATCCTATGATATCACTTATAGGCGTTATCTAATAACTGACACAAATGAACATATTTCCACAGAGAAAGTCAATCACAGACTTATTAAAAAAAAACCTATGCTTATCTAAAAGGAAAGGTGGGGGGAATGGATAAATGAAGATTAGCGTTACCATATGTATACAAATACATATTATATACATATATCAAAAAGACCGACCATATAGCAAGGAAGGTTTACGGAACACTCTGTAATAATTTACAGGGGAAGAGGATCTCTACATAAATAGGTATATAGAATATGTAGATGAACCAGAGTGTGTACACCTTGGACAAGCAACATTCTAACCATTACCCCAATTGAAAAAATTAAAACAACGAACTAGGAGTAATGAGACATAAACTTATGGGGGGTTTTCCTGGCACATTCCATTCAAATTTACAACCTAGGCAAACGACTTCCAGAACGGCTCTGCTGCCCTAGTACCCAGATTTGGGAATGGAGAAATGCTGCATCCTTGTGGCCGTTTCCCACCACAGCAGCTTTAAACCCACTGCAAAAGGTCACTAAATATTCACCAATTGCAGGTCTGTAAATGACACCTGCCCTCCAAAAAATACTGAGGTCGAAAATCGACCAAAAAATTCTAGAGTGCAACCTTCCAAAAAGAAAATTTGAAGAGGTATATTATACTCACACTTTTGTTCTTTTTTCTTTTAACAGAAAAGAAAAAGGCGTGGAAAAATGATGAATTGTAGGAATTTTTACAGACATGTAAACCCAAATTACAAAAACCTATCAGCTCACACCAGTCAGAATGGCCATCAACAAAAATGCTGCAAACAAGAAATGCTGACGTGATTGTGGAGAAATGCGTACCCTCGATTCTAAGGGGGACGTGGTAAGAGCCACTAATGAAAGCACAATTGAGTTGCCTTGAAAAGGTAAACGTTGAGCTACCATACCAGTCAATCAATCATAACCACTGCTGGGTCTATCACCTGAGAAAATGAAAATCACAAATCACAGGCTGGCAATCCTGCCCTCCAGCAATATTTACCATAGGCAACACTTGGAAGCAAGGAAAATGTCCATCAACAGAGGAATGCACCAAGAAGAAGTGGTCCATGTACACAATGGAATATTAGCCATGGAAAACACTGAAGCGCTGCTCTTTGAGGCACCACAGATGAGCCTGGAGATAATCACAAAACATGAAGTAGGTCGGAAAGCAAAAGACCTATAGCCTATATAATCACTTATGGCATTATCTAATAACTGACACAGATGAACATATTTCCAAAGAGAAAGACACTCACAGGCTTAGAAAACAAAACAAACTATGCTCATCTAAAAGGAAAGGAGGGGGGAAATTGAGAAATGAGGATTAGTGTTACTATACATATACAAATACATATTATATACATGTATCAAAAAGACCGAACATATAGCAAGGGAGGTCGATGGAACACTGTAATATTTTACATGGGAAGAGGATCTGTACATTAATAGACATACATAATGTACAAATGGACCAGATGGTGTACACCTAGGACAAACAATATTCTAAACTTTACCCAGATTAAAAAAATTTTAAAAACCAAGAAGAAGTAATGAGACATAAACTTATGGGGATTTCTCCTGGCAAATTCCATTCTAATTTATAACCTAGGACAATGACTTCCAGAAAGGCTCTGCTGCCCTAGTACCCAGATTGGGGAATGGAGAAAAGCTACCTCCTTGTGGACGTTTCCCACAACAGCAGCTTTGAGCCCACTGCAAAAGGTCACTAAATTTTCACCAACTTGCAGTTCTGTCAATGACACCTGCCCTCCAAAAAATTTCTGGGGTCAAAAATCGACCAAAAAATTCAAAAGAGGGCAACCTTCGAAGAAGTCAATTTCAAGAGCTCTATTGTACTTACGGTTTTTTCTTTTAAGAGAAAAGAAAAAGGCGTAGGAATATGATGAATTTTAAAAATTTTAATGTCATGCATACCCATATTACAAAAATCTATCAGCTCACAGCAATCAGAATGGCCTTTAGGAAAAATGCTGCAAAATATAAACGGTGAAGGGAGTGTGGAGAAATGCGTACCCTCGTTTGTAAGGGGGGACATGTAAAGAGCCACTAATGCAAACACAATGTAGGTGCCTTGAAAAGGGAAACATTGAGCTACCAGTCAATCAATCACAACCACTGCTTGGCCTATCACCTGAGAAAATGAGAATCAAAAATCACAGGCTGGCAAACCTGTACGCCAGCAATATTTACCATAGCCAGCACTTGGAAGCAATGAAAATGTCCATCAACCGAGGAATGCACCAAGAAGAAGTGGTCCACGTACACAATGGAATATTACTCTAATAATAAATATAAATTAAATTAAAAACAAACAAAAGCAAGGAGTCATCAACATTTGTGGGTTTATCCGGGCACATTGCAGTCTAATTTATAACCGAAGAACACCACTGGCCGGTAGGTCTGTTTCCCTAGTACCAGCATGGGGAACGTAGAAAGGCTGCCGCTCTCTGGCCATTACCTGCAAAAGCAGGTTTAAAGCCTGAGCTAATGGTCACTTCATATGAACAAGTACTGCAGGTCTGTAAATGAAATCTGCCCTCAAAATGTCTTGAGGGAGATAATGGCCAAAATATTTCAAATGGTGACACATACTTTAAGAAAACACTTTGAAGAAATAAGCTCTAATCACAGCTGGAAAAATAAAAAGGACATGTCTTAAAGCTCAATTTCAACACATTATGAGACACATGCAAATTCAACCACAAAGAGGTATCAGCTCACACCACTCAGAATAACCATCAGCAAAAACTGCAAAGAATAAATGCTGAAGGTGCCAGGAAGAAATGCATACCCTCTACTTTAAGTGGGACGTAACCTGGAAAGAGCCACTAAGGAGAACAGAATAGAGGTGCCTTTAAAAGGTAACCATTGAGCTACCATATGATCCAGCAGACCTATTCCTGGGCCTATAAACTAAGAAGAGAGAATTGGAAGGACACAGGCACGCAAATCTACATTGCATAGTATTACAATAGCCAAGATATGGAAGTAACCAAAAAGTCCACCGACAGATGGGTGGACAAAGAAGAACTGCTACCTGTACAGATGGAATAGGAGCTAGTGAAAAAATGAAACAATGCCATTTGCAGCACCATAGATGAGTCTAGAAGTAATCACGCAACTTGGAGTAAGTGAGAAAGCGAAAGACACATATCCTATCATATCACATATAGGTGTTACCTAAAAAATGATACAAACAAAGATATTTCCACAGAGAAACACTATCATAGATTCATTAAAAAAACTTATGGTTCACCAAATGGAAAGGTGTGAGGATTGGATACATTACCATATTGAGGTTAACAGAGAGATACAAACACATGTGAAATATATAATCACCAAAGACCTACGCAATACCAAGAGAAGTCTACTCAACATTGTGTCATTACCTACATGGGAAAAGGATCCGAAGAAGAATAGATATATGCATGTGTGTGAAAGAACCACATCTTGCACACCTAGAACAAACAAAACATTGTAATCAAGTTTGCTGTGATAAGAAATAAAAATTAAATTCAAAATACCAACAAGAAGTAATGAGACATAAACTTAAAGGGCTTTTTCCTCGCACATTCCATTCTAATTTACAACCTAGAACACCACTTCCAGTAAGGCTCTGTTGCCCTAGTAACCAGATTTGGTAAAGGAGAAATGCTGCCGCCTTGTGGCCGATTCCCGCAAGAGCAGCTTTTAACCCACAGCTAATGGTCACTTACCATTCACAAGGACTCAGGGCTGTAAAGGACACCTGCCCTCAAAATTGTGCTGAGGTAGGGAATGGATACAAAAAATTCAAAACAGGCCAAATTTTCAAGAAGATAGTATGAAGAGGTAAGTTTTACTCACTCTCTTTTTAAAGAAAGGAAAATGGATAAAAGCTCCACCTCAGGAAGTATTAGACTCATGCAATCTAATCTACAAAAAGTTTTCAACTCACACCAGTCGACTGACCATTGGCAAAAAGTCTACAAACAATAAATGCTGAAGAGGTTTTAGAGAACTGTGTACCCTCTAGCTGCTGGTGAGATGCAAAAGGGTTAAACGCTAATAATGAGAACAGAAAGGAGCTGCGTTGAAAAGGAAAAATTGAGGTACCATTCAATCCAGCAGGCGCACCAATGGGCCTCTCACCTGAGAAGACCAGAATGAAGAAGACCCGGGCTGCAAAAGCTGCACTGCAGCCTTATTCACCATAGCCAAGACAGTGAAGCAACCAAAATGTCCATCAACAGATGAAAGGATAAAGAAGAAGTGGTCCATGTACACAATGAATACTAGCCATGGAAAACAATGAAACACTGCTCTTTGAGGCACCATAGATGATCTTGGAGATAATCACAGAACATGAGGTAAGTCGGAAAGCAAAAGTCCTATATCCTATGATATCACTTATAGGCGTTATCTAATAACTGACACAAATGAACATATTTCCACAGAGAAAGTCAATCACAGACTTATTAAAAAAAAACCTATGCTTATCTAAAAGGAAAGGTGGGGGGAATGGATAAATGAAGATTAGCGTTACCATATGTATACAAATACATATTATATACATATATCAAAAAGACCGACCATATAGCAAGGAAGGTTTACGGAACACTCTGTAATAATTTACAGGGGAAGAGGATCTCTACATAAATAGGTATATAGAATATGTAGATGAACCAGAGTGTGTACACCTTGGACAAGCAACATTCTAACCATTACCCCAATTGAAAAAATTAAAACAACGAACTAGGAGTAATGAGACATAAACTTATGGGGGGTTTTCCTGGCACATTCCATTCAAATTTACAACCTAGGCAAACGACTTCCAGAACGGCTCTGCTGCCCTAGTACCCAGATTTGGGAATGGAGAAATGCTGCATCCTTGTGGCCGTTTCCCACCACAGCAGCTTTAAACCCACTGCAAAAGGTCACTAAATATTCACCAATTGCAGGTCTGTAAATGACACCTGCCCTCCAAAAAATACTGAGGTCGAAAATCGACCAAAAAATTCTAGAGTGCAACCTTCCAAAAAGAAAATTTGAAGAGGTATATTATACTCACACTTTTGTTCTTTTTTCTTTTAACAGAAAAGAAAAAGGCGTGGAAAAATGATGAATTGTAGGAATTTTTACAGACATGTAAACCCAAATTACAAAAACCTATCAGCTCACACCAGTCAGAATGGCCATCAACAAAAATGCTGCAAACAAGAAATGCTGACGTGATTGTGGAGAAATGCGTACCCTCGATTCTAAGGGGGACGTGGTAAGAGCCACTAATGAAAGCACAATTGAGTTGCCTTGAAAAGGTAAACGTTGAGCTACCATACCAGTCAATCAATCATAACCACTGCTGGGTCTATCACCTGAGAAAATGAAAATCACAAATCACAGGCTGGCAATCCTGCCCTCCAGCAATATTTACCATAGGCAACACTTGGAAGCAAGGAAAATGTCCATCAACAGAGGAATGCACCAAGAAGAAGTGGTCCATGTACACAATGGAATATTAGCCATGGAAAACACTGAAGCGCTGCTCTTTGAGGCACCACAGATGAGCCTGGAGATAATCACAAAACATGAAGTAGGTCGGAAAGCAAAAGACCTATAGCCTATATAATCACTTATGGCATTATCTAATAACTGACACAGATGAACATATTTCCAAAGAGAAAGACACTCACAGGCTTAGAAAACAAAACAAACTATGCTCATCTAAAAGGAAAGGAGGGGGGAAATTGAGAAATGAGGATTAGTGTTACTATACATATACAAATACATATTATATACATGTATCAAAAAGACCGAACATATAGCAAGGGAGGTCGATGGAACACTGTAATATTTTACATGGGAAGAGGATCTGTACATTAATAGACATACATAATGTACAAATGGACCAGATGGTGTACACCTAGGACAAACAATATTCTAAACTTTACCCAGATTAAAAAAATTTTAAAAACCAAGAAGAAGTAATGAGACATAAACTTATGGGGATTTCTCCTGGCAAATTCCATTCTAATTTATAACCTAGGACAATGACTTCCAGAAAGGCTCTGCTGCCCTAGTACCCAGATTGGGGAATGGAGAAAAGCTACCTCCTTGTGGACGTTTCCCACAACAGCAGCTTTGAACCCACTGCAAAAGGTCACTAAATTTTCACCAACTTGCAGTTCTGTAAATGACACCTGCCCTCCAAAAAATTTCTGGGGTCAAATATCGACCAAAAAATTCAAAAGAGGGCAACCTTCGAAGAAGTCAATTTCAAGAGCTCTATTATACTTACGGTTTTTTCTTTTAAGAGAAAAGAAAAAGGCGTAGGAATATGATGAATTTAAAAATTTTAATGTCATGCATACCCATATTACAAAAACCTATCAGCTCACAGCAATCAGAATGGCCATTAGGAAAAATGCTGCCAAAAATAAACGGTGAAGGGAGTGTGGAGAAATGCGTACCCTCGGTTGTAAGGGGGGGCATGTAAAGAGCCACTAATGAAAACACAACGTAGGTGCTTTGAAAAGGGAAACATTGAGCTACCAGTCAATCAATCACAACCACTGCTTGGCCTATCACCTGAGAAAATGAGAATCAAAAATCACAGGCTGGCAAACCTGTACGCCAGCAATATTTACCATAGCCAGCACTTGGAAGCAATGAAAATGTCCATCAACCGAGGAATGCACCAAGAAGAAGTGGTCCACGTACACAATGGAATATTACTCTAATAATAAATATAAATTAAATTAAAAACAAACAAAAGCAAGGAGACATCAACATTTGTGGGTTTATCCGGGCACATTGCACTCTAATTTATAACCGAAGAACACCACTGGCCGGTAGGTCTGTTTCCCTAGTACCAGCATGGGGAACGTAGAAAGGCTGCCGCTCTCTGGCCATTACCTGCAAAAGCAGGTTTAAAGCCTGAGCTAATGGTCACTTCATATGAACAAGTACTTCAGGGCTGTAAATGAAACCTGCCCTCAAAATGTCTTGAGGGAGATAATGGCCAAAATATTTCAAATGGTGACACATACTTTAAGAAAACACTTTGAAGAAATAAGCTCTAATCACAGCTGGAAAAATTAAAAGGACATGTCTTAAAGCTCAATTTCAACACATTATGAGACACATGCAAATTCAACCACAAAGAGGTATCAGCTCACACCACTCAGAATAACCATCAGCAAAAACTACAAAGAATAAATGCTGAAGGTGCTAGGAAGAAATACATACCCTCCACTTTAAGTGGGACGTAACCTGGAAAGAGCCACTAAGGAGAACAGAATAGAGGTGCCTTTAAAAGGTAACCATTGAGCTACCATATGATCTAGCAGACCTATGCCTAGACCTATAAACGAAGAAGAGAGAATTGGAAGGACACAGGCACGCAAATCTACATTGCATAGTATTACAATAGCCAAGATATGGAAGTAACCAAAAAGTCCACCGACAGATGGGTGGCCAAAGAAGTACTGCTACCTGTACAGATGGAATAAGAGCTAGTGAAAAAATGAAACAATGCCATTTGCAGCACCATAGATGAGTCTAGAAGTAATCACGCAACTTGGAGTAAGTGAGAAAGCGAAAGACACATATCCTATCATATCACATATAGGTGTTACCTAAAAAATGATACAAACAAAGATATTTCCACAGAGAAACACTATCATAGATTCATTAAAAAAACTTATGGTTCACCAAATGGAAAGGTGTGAGGATTGGATACATTACCATATTGAGGTTAACAGAGAGATACAAACACATGTGAAATATATAATCACCAAAGACCTACGCAATACCAAGAGAAGTCTACTCAACATTGTGTCATTACCTACATGGGAAAAGGATCCGAAGAAGAATAGATATATGCATGTGTGTGAAAGAACCACATCTTGCACACCTAGAACAAACAAAACATTGTAATCAAGTTTGCTGTGATAAGAAATAAAAATTAAATTCAAAATACCAACAAGAAGTAATGAGACATAAACTTAAAGGGCTTTTGCCTCGCACATTCCATTCTAATTTACAACCTAGAACACCACTTCCAGTAAGGCTCTGTTGCCCTAGTAACCAGATTTGGTAAAGGAGAAATGCTGCCGCCTTGTGGCCGATTCCCGCAAGAGCAGCTTTTAACCCACAGCTAATGGTCACTTACCATTCACAAGGACTCAGGGCTGTAAAGGACACCTGCCCTCAAAATTGTGCTGAGGTAGGGAATGGATACAAAAAATTCAAAACAGGCCAAATTTTCAAGAAGATAGTATGAAGAGGTAAGTTTTACTCACTCTCTTTTTAAAGAAAGGAAAATGGATAAAAGCTCCACCTCAGGAAGTATTAGACTCATGCAATCTAATCTACAAAAAGTTTTCAACTCACACCAGTCGACTGACCATTGGCAAAAAGTCTACAAACAATAAATGCTGAAGAGGTTTTAGAGAACTGTGTACCCTCTAGCTGCTGGTGAGATGCAAAAGGGTTAAACGCTAATAATGAGAACAGAAAGGAGCTGCGTTGAAAAGGAAAAATTGAGGTACCATTCAATCCAGCAGGCGCACCAATGGGCCTCTCACCTGAGAAGACCAGAATGAAGAAGACCCGGGCTGCAAAAGCTGCACTGCAGCCTTATTCACCATAGCCAAGACAGTGAAGCAACCAAAATGTCCATCAACAGATGAAAGGATAAAGAAGAAGTGGTCCATGTACACAATGAATACTAGCCATGGAAAACAATGAAACACTGCTCTTTGAGGCACCATAGATGATCTTGGAGATAATCACAGAACATGAGGTAAGTCGGAAAGCAAAAGTCCTATATCCTATGATATCACTTATAGGCGTTATCTAATAACTGACACAAATGAACATATTTCCACAGAGAAAGTCAATCACAGACTTATTAAAAAAAAAACCTATGCTTATCTAAAAGGAAAGGTGGGGGGAATGGATAAATGAAGATTAGCGTTACCATATGTATACAAATACATATTATATACATATATCAAAAAGACCGACCATATAGCAAGGAAGGTTTACGGAACACTCTGTAATAATTTACAGGGGAAGAGGATCTCTACATAAATAGGTATATAGAATATGTAGATGAACCAGAGTGTGTACACCTTGGACAAGCAACATTCTAACCATTACCCCAATTGAAAAAATTAAAACAACGAACTAGGAGTAATGAGACATAAACTTATGGGGGGTTTTCCTGGCACATTCCATTCAAATTTACAACCTAGGCAAACGACTTCCAGAACGGCTGTGCTGCCCTAGTACCCAGATTTGGGAATGGAGAAATGCTGCATCCTTGTGGCCGTTTCCCACCACAGCAGCTTTAAACCCACTGCAAAAGGTCACTAAATATTCACCAATTGCAGGTCTGTAAATGACACCTGCCCTCCAAAAAATACTGAGGTCGAAAATCGACCAAAAAATTCTAGAGTGCAACCTTCCAAAAAGAAAATTTGAAGAGGTATATTATACTCACACTTTTGTTCTTTTTTCTTTTAACAGAAAAGAAAAAGGCGTGGAAAAATGATGAATTGTAGGAATTTTTACAGACATGTAAACCCAAATTACAAAAACCTATCAGCTCACACCAGTCAGAATGGCCATCAACAAAAATGCTGCAAACAAGAAATGCTGACGTGATTGTGGAGAAATGCGTACCCTCGATTCTAAGGGGGACGTGGTAAGAGCCACTAATGAAAGCACAATTGAGTTGCCTTGAAAAGGTAAACGTTGAGCTACCATACCAGTCAATCAATCATAACCACTGCTGGGTCTATCACCTGAGAAAATGAAAATCACAAATCACAGGCTGGCAATCCTGCCCTCCAGCAATATTTACCATAGGCAACACTTGGAAGCAAGGAAAATGTCCATCAACAGAGGAATGCACCAAGAAGAAGTGGTCCATGTACACAATGGAATATTAGCCATGGAAAACACTGAAGCGCTGCTCTTTGAGGCACCACAGATGAGCCTGGAGATAATCACAAAACATGAAGTAGGTCGGAAAGCAAAAGACCTATAGCCTATATAATCACTTATGGCATTATCTAATAACTGACACAGATGAACATATTTCCAAAGAGAAAGACACTCACAGGCTTAGAAAACAAAACAAACTATGCTCATCTAAAAGGAAAGGAGGGGGGAAATTGAGAAATGAGGATTAGTGTTACTATACATATACAAATACATATTATATACATGTATCAAAAAGACCGAACATATAGCAAGGGAGGTCGATGGAACACTGTAATATTTTACATGGGAAGAGGATCTGTACATTAATAGACATACATAATGTACAAATGGACCAGATGGTGTACACCTAGGACAAACAATATTCTAAACTTTACCCAGATTAAAAAAATTTTAAAAACCAAGAAGAAGTAATGAGACATAAACTTATGGGGATTTCTCCTGGCAAATTCCATTCTAATTTATAACCTAGGACAATGACTTCCAGAAAGGCTCTGCTGCCCTAGTACCCAGATTGGGGAATGGAGAAAAGCTACCTCCTTGTGGACGTTTCCCACAACAGCAGCTTTGAGCCCACTGCAAAAGGTCACTAAATTTTCACCAACTTGCAGTTCTGTCAATGACACCTGCCCTCCAAAAAATTTCTGGGGTCAAAAATCGACCAAAAAATTCAAAAGAGGGCAACCTTCGAAGAAGTCAATTTCAAGAGCTCTATTGTACTTACGGTTTTTTCTTTTAAGAGAAAAGAAAAAGGCGTAGGAATATGATGAATTTTAAAAATTTTAATGTCATGCATACCCATATTACAAAAATCTATCAGCTCACAGCAATCAGAATGGCCTTTAGGAAAAATGCTGCAAAATATAAACGGTGAAGGGAGTGTGGAGAAATGCGTACCCTCGTTTGTAAGGGGGGACATGTAAAGAGCCACTAATGCAAACACAATGTAGGTGCCTTGAAAAGGGAAACATTGAGCTACCAGTCAATCAATCACAACCACTGCTTGGCCTATCACCTGAGAAAATGAGAATCAAAAATCACAGGCTGGCAAACCTGTACGCCAGCAATATTTACCATAGCCAGCACTTGGAAGCAATGAAAATGTCCATCAACCGAGGAATGCACCAAGAAGAAGTGGTCCACGTACACAATGGAATATTACTCTAATAATAAATATAAATTAAATTAAAAACAAACAAAAGCAAGGAGTCATCAACATTTGTGGGTTTATCCGGGCACATTGCAGTCTAATTTATAACCGAAGAACACCACTGGCCGGTAGGTCTGTTTCCCTAGTACCAGCATGGGGAACGTAGAAAGGCTGCCGCTCTCTGGCCATTACCTGCAAAAGCAGGTTTAAAGCCTGAGCTAATGGTCACTTCATATGAACAAGTACTGCAGGTCTGTAAATGAAATCTGCCCTCAAAATGTCTTGAGGGAGATAATGGCCAAAATATTTCAAATGGTGACACATACTTTAAGAAAACACTTTGAAGAAATAAGCTCTAATCACAGCTGGAAAAATTAAAAGGACATGTCTTAAAGCTCAATTTCAACACATTATGAGACACATGCAAATTCAACCACAAAGAGGTATCAGCTCACACCACTCAGAATAACCATCAGCAAAAACTGCAAAGAATAAATGCTGAAGGTGCCAGGAAGAAATGCATACCCTCTACTTTAAGTGGGACGTAACCTGGAAAGAGCCACTAAGGAGAACAGAATAGAGGTGCCTTTAAAAGGTAACCATTGAGCTACCATATGATCCAGCAGACCTATTCCTGGGCCTATAAACTAAGAAGAGAGAATTGGAAGGACACAGGCACGCAAATCTACATTGCATAGTATTACAATAGCCAAGATATGGAAGTAACCAAAAAGTCCACCGACAGATGGGTGGACAAAGAAGAACTGCTACCTGTACAGATGGAATAGGAGCTAGTGAAAAAATGAAACAATGCCATTTGCAGCACCATAGATGAGTCTAGAAGTAATCACGCAACTTGGAGTAAGTGAGAAAGCGAAAGACACATATCCTATCATATCACATATAGGTGTCACCTAAAAAATGATACAAACAAAGATATTTCCACAGAGAAACACTATCATAGATTCATTAAAAAAACTTATGGTTCACCAAATGGAAAGGTGTGAGGATTGGATACATTACCATATTGAGGTTAACAGAGAGATACAAACACATGTGAAATATATAATCACCAAAGACCTACGCAATACCAAGAGAAGTCTACTCAACATTGTGTCATTACCTACATGGGAAAAGGATCCGAAGAAGAATAGATATATGCATGTGTGTGAAAGAACCACATCTTGCACACCTAGAACAAACAAAACATTGTAATCAAGTTTGCTGTGATAAGAAATAAAAATTAAATTCAAAATACCAACAAGAAGTAATGAGACATAAACTTAAAGGGCTTTTTCCTCGCACATTCCATTCTAATTTACAACCTAGAACACCACTTCCAGTAAGGCTCTGTTGCCCTAGTAACCAGATTTGGTAAAGGAGAAATGCTGCCGCCTTGTGGCCGATTCCCGCAAGAGCAGCTTTTAACCCACAGCTAATGGTCACTTACCATTCACAAGGACTCAGGGCTGTAAAGGACACCTGCCCTCAAAATTGTGCTGAGGTAGGGAATGGATACAAAAAATTCAAAACAGGCCAAATTTTCAAGAAGATAGTATGAAGAGGTAAGTTTTACTCACTCTCTTTTTAAAGAAAGGAAAATGGATAAAAGCTCCACCTCAGGAAGTATTAGACTCATGCAATCTAATCTACAAAAAGTTTTCAACTCACACCAGTCGACTGACCATTGGCAAAAAGTCTACAAACAATAAATGCTGAAGAGGTTTTAGAGAACTGTGTACCCTCTAGCTGCTGGTGAGATGCAAAAGGGTTAAACGCTAATAATGAGAACAGAAAGGAGCTGCGTTGAAAAGGAAAAATTGAGGTACCATTCAATCCAGCAGGCGCACCAATGGGCCTCTCACCTGAGAAGACCAGAATGAAGAAGACCCGGGCTGCAAAAGCTGCACTGCAGCCTTATTCACAATAGACAAGACAGTGAAGCAACCAAAATGTCCATCAACAGATGAAAGGATAAAGAAGAAGTGGTCCATGTACACAATGAATACTAGCCATGGAAAACAATGAAACACTGCTCTTTGAGGCACCATAGATGATCTTGGAGATAATCACAGAACATGAGGTAAGTCGGAAAGCAAAAGTCCTATATCCTATGATATCACTTATAGGCGTTATCTAATAACTGACACAAATGAACATATTTCCACAGAGAAAGTCAATCACAGACTTATTAAAAAAAAACCTATGCTTATCTAAAAGGAAAGGTGGGGGGAATGGATAAATGAAGATTAGCGTTACCATATGTATACAAATACATATTATATACATATATCAAAAAGACCGACCATATAGCAAGGAAGGTTTACGGAACACTCTGTAATAATTTACAGGGGAAGAGGATCTCTACATAAATAGGTATATAGAATATGTAGATGAACCAGAGTGTGTACACCTTGGACAAGCAACATTCTAACCATTACCCCAATTGAAAAAATTAAAACAACGAACTAGGAGTAATGAGACATAAACTTATGGGGGGTTTTCCTGGCACATTCCATTCAAATTTACAACCTAGGCAAACGACTTCCAGAACGGCTCTGCTGCCCTAGTACCCAGATTTGGGAATGGAGAAATGCTGCATCCTTGTGGCCGTTTCCCACCACAGCAGCTTTAAACCCACTGCAAAAGGTCACTAAATATTCACCAATTGCAGGTCTGTAAATGACACCTGCCCTCCAAAAAATACTGAGGTCGAAAATCGACCAAAAAATTCTAGAGTGCAACCTTCCAAAAAGAAAATTTGAAGAGGTATATTATACTCACACTTTTGTTCTTTTTTCTTTTAACAGAAAAGAAAAAGGCGTGGAAAAATGATGAATTGTAGGAATTTTTACAGACATGTAAACCCAAATTACAAACACCTATCAGCTCACACCAGTCAGAATGGCCATCAACAAAAATGCTGCAAACAAGAAATGCTGACGTGATTGTGGAGAAGTGCGTACCCTCGATTCTAAGGGGGACGTGGTAAGAGCCACTAATGAAAGCACAATTGAGGTGCCTTGAAAAGGTAAACGTTGAGCTACCATACCAGTCAATCAATCATAACCACTGCTGGGTCTATCACCTGAGAAAATGAAAATCACAAATCACAGGCTGGCAATCCTGCCCTCCAGCAATATTTACCATAGGCAACACTTGGAAGCAAGGAAAATGTCCATCAACAGAGGAGTGCACCAAGAAGAAGTGGTCCATGTACACAATGGAATATTAGCCATGGAAAACACTGAAGCGCTGCTCTTTGAGGCACCACAGATGAGCCTGGAGATAATCACAAAACATGAAGTAGGTCGGAAAGCAAAAGACCTATAGCCTATATAATCACTTATGGCATTATCTAATAACTGACACAGATGAACATATTTCCAAAGAGAAAGACACTCACAGGCTTAGAAAACAAAACAAACTATGCTCATCTAAAAGGAAAGGAGGGGGGAAATTGAGAAATGAGGATTAGTGTTACTATACATATACAAATACATATTATATACATGTATCAAAAAGGCCGAACATATAGCAAGGGAGGTCGATGGAACACTGTAATATTTTACATGGGAAGAGGATCTGTACATTAATAGACATACATAATGTACAAATGGACCAGATGGTGTACACCTAGGACAAACAATATTCTAAACTTTACCCAGATTAAAAAAATTTTAAAAACCAAGAAGAAGTAATGAGACATAAACTTATGGGGATTTCTCCTGGCAAATTCCATTCTAGTTTATAACCTAGGACAATGACTTCCAGAAAGGCTCTGCTGCCCTAGTACCCAGATTGGGGAATGGAGAAAAGCTACCTCCTTGTGGACGTTTCCCACAACAGCAGCTTTGAGCCCACTGCAAAAGGTCACTAAATTTTCACCAACTTGCAGTTCTGTCAATGACACCTGCCCTCCAAAAAATTTCTGGGGTCAAAAATCGACCAAAAAATTCAAAAGAGGGCAACCTTCGAAGAAGTCAATTTCAAGAGCTCTATTGTACTTACGGTTTTTTCTTTTAAGAGAAAAGAAAAAGGCGTAGGAATATGATGAATTTTAAAAATTTTAATGTCATGCATACCCATATTACAAAAACCTATCAACTCACAGCAATCAGAATGGCCTTTAGGAAAAATGCTGCAAAATATAAACGGTGAAGGAAGTGTGGAGAAATGCGTACCCTCGTTTGTAAGGGGGGACATGTAAAGAGCCACTAATGCAAACACAATGTAGGTGCCTTGAAAAGGGAAACATTGAGCTACCAGTCAATCAATCACAACCACTGCTTGGCCTATCACCTGAGAAAATGAGAATCAAAAATCACAGGCTGGCAAACCTGTACGCCAGCAATATTTACCATAGCCAGCACTTGGAAGCAATGAAAATGTCCATCAACCGAGGAATGCACCAAGAAGAAGTGGTCCACGTACACAATGGAATATTACTCTAATAATAAATATAAATTAAATTAAAAACAAACAAAAGCAAGGAGTCATCAACATTTGTGGGTTTATCCGGGCACATTGCAGTCTAATTTATAACCGAAGAACACCACTGGCCGGTAGGTCTGTTTCCCTAGTACCAGCATGGGGAACGTAGAAAGGCTGCCGCTCTCTGGCCATTACCTGCAAAAGCAGGTTTAAAGCCTGAGCTAATGGTCACTTCATATGAACAAGTACTGCAGGTCTGTAAATGAAATCTGCCCTCAAAATGTCTTGAGGGAGATAATGGCCAAAATATTTCAAATGGTGACACATACTTTAAGAAAACACTTTGAAGAAATAAGCTCTAATCACAGCTGGAAAAATAAAAAGGACATGTCTTAAAGCTCAATTTCAACACATTATGAGACACATGCAAATTCAACCACAAAGAGGTATCAGCTCACACCACTCAGAATAACCATCAGCAAAAACTACAAAGAATAAATGCTGAAGGTGCCGGGAAGAAATGCATACCCTCTACTTTAAGTGGGACGTAACCTGGAAAGAGCCACTAAGGAGAACAGAATAGAGGTGCCTTTAAAAGGTAACCATTGAGCTACCATATGATCCAGCAGACCTATTCCTGGGCCTATAAACTAAGAAGAGAGAATTGGAAGGACACAGGCACACAAATCTACATTGCATAGTATTACAATAGCCAAGATATGGAAGTAACGAAAAAGTCCACCGACAGATGGGTGGACAAAGAAGAACTGCTACCTGTACAGATGGAATAGGAGCTAGTGAAAAAATGAAACAATGCCATTTGCAGCACCATAGATGAGTCTAGAAGTAATCACGCAACTTGGAGTAAGTGAGAAAGCGAAAGACACATATCCTATCATATCACATATAGGTGTTACCTAAAAAATGATACAAACAAAGATATTTCCACAGAGAAACACTATCATAGATTCATTAAAAAAACTTATGGTTCACCAAATGGAAAGGTGTGAGGATTGGATACATTACCATATTGAGGTTAACAGAGAGATACAAACACATGTGAAATATATAATCACCAAAGACCTACGCAATACCAAGAGAAGTCTACTCAACATTGTGTCATTACCTACATGGGAAAAGGATCCGAAGAAGAATAGATATATGCATGTGTGTGAAAGAACCACATCTTGCACACCTAGAACAAACAAAACATTGTAATCAAGTTTGCTGTGATAAGAAATAAAAATTAAATTCAAAATACCAACAAGAAGTAATGAGACATAAACTTAAAGGGCTTTTTCCTCGCACATTCCATTCTAATTTACAACCTAGAACACCACTTCCAGTAAGGCTCTGTTGCCCTAGAAACCAGATTTGGTAAAGGAGAAATGCTGCCGCCTTGTGGCCGATTCCCGCAAGAGCAGCTTTTAACCCACAGCTAATGGTCACTTACCATTCACAAGGACTCAGGGCTGTAAAGGACACCTGCCCTCAAAATTGTGCTGAGGTAGGGAATGGATACAAAAAATTCAAAACAGGCCAAATTTTCAAGAAGATAGTATGAAGAGGTAAGTTTTACTCACTCTCTTTTTAAAGAAAGGAAAATGGATAAAAGCTCCACCTCAGGAAGTATTAGACTCATGCAATCTAATCTACAAAAAGTTTTCAACTCACACCAGTCGACTGACCATTGGCAAAAAGTCTACAAACAATAAATGCTGAAGAGGTTTTAGAGAACTGTGTACCCTCTAGCTGCTGGTGAGATGCAAAAGGGTTAAACGCTAATAATGAGAACAGAAAGGAGCTGCGTTGAAAAGGAAAAATTGAGGTACCATTCAATCCAGCAGGCGCACCAATGGGCCTCTCACCTGAGAAGACCAGAATGAAGAAGACCCGGGCTGCAAAAGCTGCACTGCAGCCTTATTCACCATAGCCAAGACAGTGAAGCAACCAAAATGTCCATCAACAGATGAAAGGATAAAGAAGAAGTGGTCCATGTACACAATGAATACTAGCCATGGAAAACAATGAAACACTGCTCTTTGAGGCACCATAGATGATCTTGGAGATAATCACAGAACATGAGGTAAGTCGGAAAGCAAAAGTCCTATATCCTATGATATCACTTATAGGCGTTATCTAATAACTGACACAAATGAACATATTTCCACAGAGAAAGTCAATCACAGACTTATTAAAAAAAAACCTATGCTTATCTAAAAGGAAAGGTGGGGGGAATGGATAAATGAAGATTAGCGTTACCATATGTATACAAATACATATTATATACATATATCAAAAAGACCGACCATATAGCAAGGAAGGTTTACGGAACACTCTGTAATAATTTACAGGGGAAGAGGATCTCTACATAAATAGGTATATAGAATATGTAGATGAACCAGAGTGTGTACACCTTGGACAAGCAACATTCTAACCATTACCCCAATTGAAAAAATTAAAACAACGAACTAGGAGTAATGAGACATAAACTTATGGGGGGTTTTCCTGGCACATTCCATTCAAATTTACAACCTAGGCAAACGACTTCCAGAACGGCTCTGCTGCCCTAGTACCCAGATTTGGGAATGGAGAAATGCTGCATCCTTGTGGCCGTTTCCCACCACAGCAGCTTTAAACCCACTGCAAAAGGTCACTAAATATTCACCAATTGCAGGTCTGTAAATGACACCTGCCCTCCAAAAAATACTGAGGTCGAAAATCGACCAAAAAATTCTAGAGTGCAACCTTCCAAAAAGAAAATTTGAAGAGGTATATTATACTCACACTTTTGTTCTTTTTTCTTTTAACAGAAAAGAAAAAGGCGTGGAAAAATGATGAATTGTAGGAATTTTTACAGACATGTAAACCCAAATTACAAACACCTATCAGCTCACACCAGTCAGAATGGCCATCAACAAAAATGCTGCAAACAAGAAATGCTGACGTGATTGTGGAGAAGTGCGTACCCTCGATTCTAAGGGGGACGTGGTAAGAGCCACTAATGAAAGCACAATTGAGGTGCCTTGAAAAGGTAAACGTTGAGCTACCATACCAGTCAATCAATCATAACCACTGCTGGGTCTATCACCTGAGAAAATGAAAATCACAAATCACAGGCTGGCAATCCTGCCCTCCAGCAATATTTACCATAGGCAACACTTGGAAGCAAGGAAAATGTCCATCAACAGAGGAGTGCACCAAGAAGAAGTGGTCCATGTACACAATGGAATATTAGCCATGGAAAACACTGAAGCGCTGCTCTTTGAGGCACCACAGATGAGCCTGGAGATAATCACAAAACATGAAGTAGGTCGGAAAGCAAAAGACCTATAGCCTATATAATCACTTATGGCATTATCTAATAACTGACACAGATGAACATATTTCCAAAGAGAAAGACACTCACAGGCTTAGAAAACAAAACAAACTATGCTCATCTAAAAGGAAAGGAGGGGGGAAATTGAGAAATGAGGATTAGTGTTACTATACATATACAAATACATATTATATACATGTATCAAAAAGACCGAACATATAGCAAGGGAGGTCGATGGAACACTGTAATATTTTACATGGGAAGAAGATCTGTACATTAATAGACATACATAATGTACAAATGGACCAGATGGTGTACATCTAGGACAAACAATATTCTAAACTTTACCCAGATTAAAAAAATTTTAAAAACCAAGAAGAAGTAATGAGACATAAACTTATGGGGATTTCTCCTGGCAAATTCCATTCTAATTTATAACCTAGGACAATGACTTCCAGAAAGGCTCTGCTGCCCTAGTACCCAGATTGGGGAATGGAGAAAAGCTACCTCCTTGTGGACGTTTCCCACAACAGCAGCTTTGAGCCCACTGCAAAAGGTCACTAAATTTTCACCAACTTGCAGTTCTGTCAATGACACCTGCCCTCCAAAAAATTTCTGGGGTCAAAAATCGACCAAAAAATTCAAAAGAGGGCAACCTTCGAAGAAGTCAATTTCAAGAGCTCTATTGTACTTACGGTTTTTTCTTTTAAGAGAAAAGAAAAAGGCGTAGGAATATGATGAATTTTAAAAATTTTAATGTCATGCATACCCATATTACAAAAACCTATCAGCTCACAGCAATCAGAATGGCCTTTAGGAAAAATGCTGCAAAATATAAACGGTGAAGGGAGTGTGGAGAAATGCGTACCCTCGTTTGTAAGGGGGGACATGTAAAGAGCCACTAATGCAAACACAATGTAGGTGCCTTGAAAAGGGAAACATTGAGCTACCAGTCAATCAATCACAACCACTGCTTGGCCTATCACCTGAGAAAATGAGAATCAAAAATCACAGGCTGGCAAACCTGTACGCCAGCAATATTTACCATAGCCAGCACTTGGAAGCAATGAAAATGTCCATCAACCGAGGAATGCACCAAGAAGAAGTGGTCCACGTACACAATGGAATATTACTCTAATAATAAATATAAATTAAATTAAAAACAAACAAAAGCAAGGAGTCATCAACATTTGTGGGTTTATCCGGGCACATTGCAGTCTAATTTATAACCGAAGAACACCACTGGCCGGTAGGTCTGTTTCCCTAGTACCAGCATGGGGAACGTAGAAAGGCTGCCGCTCTCTGGCCATTACCTGCAAAAGCAGGTTTAAAGCCTGAGCTAATGGTCACTTCATATGAACAAGTACTGCAGGTCTGTAAATGAAATCTGCCCTCAAAATGTCTTGAGGGAGATAATGGCCAAAATATTTCAAATGGTGACACATACTTTAAGAAAACACTTTGAAGAAATAAGCTCTAATCACAGCTGGAAAAATTAAAAGGACATGTCTTAAAGCTCAATTTCAACACATTATGAGACACATGCAAATTCAACCACAAAGAGGTATCAGCTCACACCACTCAGAATAACCATCAGCAAAAACTACAAAGAATAAATGATGAAGGTGCCGGGAAGAAATGCATACCCTCTACTTTAAGTGGGACGTAACCTGGAAAGAGCCACTAAGGAGAACAGAATAGAGGTGCCTTTAAAAGGTAACCATTGAGCTACCATATGATCCAGCAGACCTATTCCTGGGCCTATAAACTAAGAAGAGAGAATTGGAAGGACACAGGCACGCAAATCTACACTGCATAGTATTACAATAGCCAAGATATGGAAGTAACCAAAAAGTCCACCGACAGATGGGTGGGCAAAGAAGAACTGCTACCTGTACAGTTGGAAGAGGAGCTAGTGAAAAAATGAAACAATGCCATTTGCAGCACCATAGATGAGTCTAGAAGTAATCACGCAAGTTGGAGTAAGTGAGAAAGCGAAAGACAGATATCCTATCATATCACATATAGGTGTCACCTAAAAAATGATACAAACAAAGATATTTCCACAGAGAAACACTATCATAGATTCATTAAAAAAACTTATGGTTCACCAAATGGAAAGGTGTGAGGATTGGATACATTACCATATTGAGGTTAACAGAGAGATACAAACACATGTGAAATATATAATCACCAAAGACCTACGCAATACCAAGAGAAGTCTACTCAACATTGTGTCATAACCTACATGGGAAAAGGATCCGAAAAAGAATAGATATATGCATGTGTGTGAAAGAACCACATCTTGCACACCTAGAACAAACAAAACATTGTAATCAAGTTTGCTGTGATAAGAAATAAAAATTAAATTCAAAATACCAACAAGAAGTAATGAGACATAAACTTAAAGGGCTTTTTCCTCGCACATTCCATTCTAATTTACAACCTAGAACACCACTTCCAGTAAGGCTCTGTTGCCCTAGTAACCAGATTTGGTAAAGGAGAAATGCTGCCGCCTTGTGGCCGATTCCCGCAAGAGCAGCTTTTAACCCACAGCTAATGGTCACTTACCATTCACAAGGACTCAGGGCTGTAAAGGACACCTGCCCTCAAAATTGTGCTGAGGTAGGGAATGGATACAAAAAATTCAAAACAGGCCAAATTTTCAAGAAGATAGTATGAAGAGGTAAGTTTTACTCACTCTCTTTTTAAAGAAAGGAAAATGGATAAAAGCTCCACCTCAGGAAGTATTAGACTCATGCAATCTAATCTACAAAAAGTTTTCAACTCACACCAGTCGACTGACCATTGGCAAAAAGTCTACAAACAATAAATGCTGAAGAGGTTTTAGAGAACTGTGTACCCTCTAGCTGCTGGTGAGATGCAAAAGGGTTAAACGCTAATAATGAGAACAGAAAGGAGCTGCGTTGAAAAGGAAAAATTGAGGTACCATTCAATCCAGCAGACGCACCAATGGGCCTCTCACCTGAGAAGACCAGAATGAAGAAGACCCGGGCTGCAAAAGCTGCACTGCAGCCTTATTCACCATAGCCAAGACAGTGAAGCAACCAAAATGTCCATCAACAGATGAAAGGATAAAGAAGAAGTGGTCCATGTACACAATGAATACTAGCCATGGAAAACAATGAAACACTGCTCTTTGAGGCACCATAGATGATCTTGGAGATAATCACAGAACATGAGGTAAGTCGGAAAGCAAAAGTCCTATATCCTATGATATCACTTATAGGCGTTATCTAATAACTGACACAAATGAACATATTTCCACAGAGAAAGTCAATCACAGACTTATTAAAAAAAAACCTATGCTTATCTAAAAGGAAAGGTGGGGGGAATGGATAAATGAAGATTAGCGTTACCATATGTATACAAATACATATTATATACATATATCAAAAAGACCGACCATATAGCAAGGAAGGTTTACGGAACACTCTGTAATAATTTACAGGGGAAGAGGATCTCTACATAAATAGGTATATAGAATATGTAGATGAACCAGAGTGTGTACACCTTGGACAAGCAACATTCTAACCATTACCCCAATTGAAAAAATTAAAACAACGAACTAGGAGTAATGAGACATAAACTTATGGGGGGGTTTCCTGGCACATTCCATTCAAATTTACAACCTAGGCAAACGACTTCCAGAACGGCTCTGCTGCCCTAGTACCCAGATTTGGGAATGGAGAAATGCTGCATCCTTGTGGCCGTTTCCCACCACAGCAGCTTTAAACCCACTGCAAAAGGTCACTAAATATTCACCAATTGCAGGTCTGTAAATGACACCTGCCCTCCAAAAAATACTGAGGTCGAAAATCGACCAAAAAATTCTAGAGTGCAACCTTCCAAAAAGAAAATTTGAAGAGGTATATTATACTCACACTTTTGTTCTTTTTTCTTTTAACAGAAAAGAAAAAGGCGTGGAAAAATGATGAATTGTAGGAATTTTTACAGACATGTAAACCCAAATTACAAACACCTATCAGCTCACACCAGTCAGAATGGCCATCAACAAAAATGCTGCAAACAAGAAATGCTGACGTGATTGTGGAGAAGTGCGTACCCTCGATTCTAAGGGGGACGTGGTAAGAGCCACTAATGAAAGCACAATTGAGGTGCCTTGAAAAGGTAAACGTTGAGCTACCATACCAGTCAATCAATCATAACCACTGCTGGGTCTATCACCTGAGAAAATGAAAATCACAAATCACAGGCTGGCAATCCTGCCCTCCAGCAATATTTACCATAGGCAACACTTGGAAGCAAGGAAAATGTCCATCAACAGAGGAGTGCACCAAGAAGAAGTGGTCCATGTACACAATGGAATATTAGCCATGGAAAACACTGAAGCGCTGCTCTTTGAGGCACCACAGATGAGCCTGGAGATAATCACAAAACATGAAGTAGGTCGGAAAGCAAAAGACCTATAGCCTATATAATCACTTATGGCATTATCTAATAACTGACACAGATGAACATATTTCCAAAGAGAAAGACACTCACAGGCTTAGAAAACAAAACAAACTATGCTCATCTAAAAGGAAAGGAGGGGGGAAATTGAGAAATGAGGATTAGTGTTACTATACATATACAAATACATATTATATACATGTATCAAAAAGACCGAACATATAGCAAGGGAGGTCGATGGAACACTGTAATATTTTACATGGGAAGAGGATCTGTACATTAATAGACATACATAATGTACAAATGGACCAGATGGTGTACACCTAGGACAAACAATATTCTAAACTTTACCCAGATTAAAAAAAATTTAAAAACCAAGAAGAAGTAATGAGACATAAACTTATGGGGATTTCTCCTGGCAAATTCCATTCTAATTTATAACCTAGGACAATGACTTCCAGAAAGGCTCTGCTGCCCTAGTACCCAGATTGGGGAATGGAGAAAAGCTACCTCCTTGTTGACGTTTCCCACAACAGCAGCTTTGAACCCACTGCAAAAGGTCACTAAATTTTCACCAACTTGCAGTTCTGTAAATGACACCTGCCCTCCAAAAAATTTCTGGGGTCAAAAATCGACCAAAAAATTCAAAAGAGGGCAACCTTCGAAGAAGTCAATTTCAAGAGCTCTATTATACTTACGGTTTTTTCTTTTAAGAGAAAAGAAAAAGGCGTAGGAATATGATGAATTTAAAAATTTTAATGTCATGCATACCCATATTACAAAAACCTATCAGCTCACAGCAATCAGAATGGCCATTAGGAAAAATGCTGCCAAAAATAAACGGTGAAGGGAGTGTGGAGAAATGCGTACCCTCGGTTGTAAGGGGGGGCATGTAAAGAGCCACTAATGAAAACACAACGTAGGTGCTTTGAAAAGGGAAACATTGAGCTACCAGTCAATCAATCACAACCACTGCTTGGCCTATCACCTGAGAAAATGAGAATCAAAAATCACAGGCTGGCAAACCTGTACGCCAGCAATATTTACCATAGCCAGCACTTGGAAGCAATGAAAATGTCCATCAACCGAGGAATGCACCAAGAAGAAGTGGTCCACGTACACAATGGAATATTACTCTAATAATAAATATAAATTAAATTAAAAACAAACAAAAGCAAGGAGACATCAACATTTGTGGGTTTATCCGGGCACATTGCACTCTAATTTATAACCGAAGAACACCACTGGCCGGTAGGTCTGTTTCCCTAGTACCAGCATGGGGAACGTAGAAAGGCTGCCGCTCTCTGGCCATTACCTGCAAAAGCAGGTTTAAAGCCTGAGCTAATGGTCACTTCATATGAACAAGTACTTCAGGGCTGTAAATGAAACCTGCCCTCAAAATGTCTTGAGGGAGATAATGGCCAAAATATTTCAAATGGTGACACATACTTTAAGAAAACACTTTGAAGAAATAAGCTCTAATCACAGCTGGAAAAATAAAAAGGACATGTCTTAAAGCTCAATTTCAACACATTATGAGACACATGCAAATTCAACCACAAAGAGGTATCAGCTCACACCACTCAGAATAACCATCAGCAAAAACTACAAAGAATAAATGCTGAAGGTGCTAGGAAGAAATACATACCCTCCACTTCAAGTGGGACGTAACCTGGAAAGAGCCACTAAGGAGAACAGAATAGAGGTGCCTTTAAAAGGTAACCATTGAGCTACCATATGATCTAGCAGACCTATGCCTAGACCTATAAACGAAGAAGAGAGAATTGGAAGGACACAGGCACGCAAATCTACATTGCATAGTATTACAATAGCCAAGATATGGAAGTAACCAAAAAGTCCACCGACAGATGGGTGGCCAAAGAAGTACTGCTACCTGTACAGATGGAATAAGAGCTAGTGAAAAAATGAAACAATGCCATTTGCAGCACCATAGATGAGTCTAGAAGTAATCACGCAACTTGGAGTAAGTGAGAAAGCGAAAGACACATATCCTATCATATCACATATAGGTGTTACCTAAAAAATGATACAAACAAAGATATTTCCACAGAGAAACACTATCATAGATTCATTAAAAAAACTTATGGTTCACCAAATGGAAAGGTGTGAGGATTGGATACATTACCATATTGAGGTTAACAGAGAGATACAAACACATGTGAAATATATAATCACCAAAGACCTACGCAATACCAAGAGAAGTCTACTCAACATTGTGTCATTACCTACATGGGAAAAGGATCCGAAGAAGAATAGATATATGCATGTGTGTGAAAGAACCACATCTTGCACACCTAGAACAAACAAAACATTGTAATCAAGTTTGCTGTGATAAGAAATAAAAATTAAATTCAAAATACCAACAAGAAGTAATGAGACATAAACTTAAAGGGCTTTTTCCTCGCACATTCCATTCTAATTTACAACCTAGAACACCACTTCCAGTAAGGCTCTGTTGCCCTAGTAACCAGATTTGGTAAAGGAGAAATGCTGCCGCCTTGTGGCCGATTCCCGCAAGAGCAGCTTTTAACCCACAGCTAATGGTCACTTACCATTCACAAGGACTCAGGGCTGTAAAGGACACCTGCCCTCAAAATTGTGCTGAGGTAGGGAATGGATACAAAAAATTCAAAACAGGCCAAATTTTCAAGAAGATAGTATGAAGAGGTAAGTTTTACTCACTCTCTTTTTAAAGAAAGGAAAATGGATAAAAGCTCCACCTCAGGAAGTATTAGACTCATGCAATCTAATCTACAAAAAGTTTTCAACTCACACCAGTCGACTGACCATTGGCAAAAAGTCTACAAACAATAAATGCTGAAGAGGTTTTAGAGAACTGTGTACCCTCTAGCTGCTGGTGAGATGCAAAAGGGTTAAACGCTAATAATGAGAACAGAAAGGAGCTGCGTTGAAAAGGAAAAATTGAGGTACCATTCAATCCAGCAGGCGCACCAATGGGCCTCTCACCTGAGAAGACCAGAATGAAGAAGACCCGGGCTGCAAAAGCTGCACTGCAGCCTTATTCACCATAGCCAAGACAGTGAAGCAACCAAAATGTCCATCAACAGATGAAAGGATAAAGAAGAAGTGGTCCATGTACACAATGAATACTAGCCATGGAAAACAATGAAACACTGCTCTTTGAGGCACCATAGATGATCTTGGAGATAATCACAGAACATGAGGTAAGTCGGAAAGCAAAAGTCCTATATCCTATGATATCACTTATAGGCGTTATCTAATAACTGACACAAATGAACATATTTCCACAGAGAAAGTCAATCACAGACTTATTAAAAAAAAAACCTATGCTTATCTAAAAGGAAAGGTGGGGGGAATGGATAAATGAAGATTAGCGTTACCATATGTATACAAATACATATTATATACATATATCAAAAAGACCGACCATATAGCAAGGAAGGTTTACGGAACACTCTGTAATAATTTACAGGGGAAGAGGATCTCTACATAAATAGGTATATAGAATATGTAGATGAACCAGAGTGTGTACACCTTGGACAAGCAACATTCTAACCATTACCCCAATTGAAAAAATTAAAACAACGAACTAGGAGTAATGAGACATAAACTTATGGGGGGTTTTCCTGGCACATTCCATTCAAATTTACAACCTAGGCAAACGACTTCCAGAACGGCTGTGCTGCCCTAGTACCCAGATTTGGGAATGGAGAAATGCTGCATCCTTGTGGCCGTTTCCCACCACAGCAGCTTTAAACCCACTGCAAAAGGTCACTAAATATTCACCAATTGCAGGTCTGTAAATGACACCTGCCCTCCAAAAAATACTGAGGTCGAAAATCGACCAAAAAATTCTAGAGTGCAACCTTCCAAAAAGAAAATTTGAAGAGGTATATTATACTCACACTTTTGTTCTTTTTTCTTTTAACAGAAAAGAAAAAGGCGTGGAAAAATGATGAATTGTAGGAATTTTTACAGACATGTAAACCCAAATTACAAAAACCTATCAGCTCACACCAGTCAGAATGGCCATCAACAAAAATGCTGCAAACAAGAAATGCTGACGTGATTGTGGAGAAATGCGTACCCTCGATTCTAAGGGGGACGTGGTAAGAGCCACTAATGAAAGCACAATTGAGTTGCCTTGAAAAGGTAAACGTTGAGCTACCATACCAGTCAATCAATCATAACCACTGCTGGGTCTATCACCTGAGAAAATGAAAATCACAAATCACAGGCTGGCAATCCTGCCCTCCAGCAATATTTACCATAGGCAACACTTGGAAGCAAGGAAAATGTCCATCAACAGAGGAATGCACCAAGAAGAAGTGGTCCATGTACACAATGGAATATTAGCCATGGAAAACACTGAAGCGCTGCTCTTTGAGGCACCACAGATGAGCCTGGAGATAATCACAAAACATGAAGTAGGTCGGAAAGCAAAAGACCTATAGCCTATATAATCACTTATGGCATTATCTAATAACTGACACAGATGAACATATTTCCAAAGAGAAAGACACTCACAGGCTTAGAAAACAAAACAAACTATGCTCATCTAAAAGGAAAGGAGGGGGGAAATTGAGAAATGAGGATTAGTGTTACTATACATATACAAATACATATTATATACATGTATCAAAAAGACCGAACATATAGCAAGGGAGGTCGATGGAACACTGTAATATTTTACATGGGAAGAGGATCTGTACATTAATAGACATACATAATGTACAAATGGACCAGATGGTGTACACCTAGGACAAACAATATTCTAAACTTTACCCAGATTAAAAAAATTTTAAAAACCAAGAAGAAGTAATGAGACATAAACTTATGGGGATTTCTCCTGGCAAATTCCATTCTAATTTATAACCTAGGACAATGACTTCCAGAAAGGCTCTGCTGCCCTAGTACCCAGATTGGGGAATGGAGAAAAGCTACCTCCTTGTGGACGTTTCCCACAACAGCAGCTTTGAGCCCACTGCAAAAGGTCACTAAATTTTCACCAACTTGCAGTTCTGTCAATGACACCTGCCCTCCAAAAAATTTCTGGGGTCAAAAATCGACCAAAAAATTCAAAAGAGGGCAACCTTCGAAGAAGTCAATTTCAAGAGCTCTATTGTACTTACGGTTTTTTCTTTTAAGAGAAAAGAAAAAGGCGTAGGAATATGATGAATTTTAAAAATTTTAATGTCATGCATACCCATATTACAAAAATCTATCAGCTCACAGCAATCAGAATGGCCTTTAGGAAAAATGCTGCAAAATATAAACGGTGAAGGGAGTGTGGAGAAATGCGTACCCTCGTTTGTAAGGGGGGACATGTAAAGAGCCACTAATGCATACACAATGTAGGTGCCTTGAAAAGGGAAACATTGAGCTACCAGTCAATCCATCACAACCACTGCTTGGCCTATCACCTGAGAAAATGAGAATCAAAAATCACAGGCTGGCAAACCTGTACGCCAGCAATATTTACCATAGCCAGCACTTGGAAGCAATGAAAATGTCCATCAACCGAGGAATGCACCAAGAAGAAGTGGTCCACGTACACAATGGAATATTACTCTAATAATAAATATAAATTAAATTAAAAACAAACAAAAGCAAGGAGTCATCAACATTTGTGGGTTTATCCGGGCACATTGCAGTCTAATTTATAACCGAAGAACACCACTGGCCGGTAGGTCTGTTTCCCTAGTACCAGCATGGGGAACGTAGAAAGGCTGCCGCTCTCTGGCCATTACCTGCAAAAGCAGGTTTAAAGCCTGAGCTAATGGTCACTTCATATGAACAAGTACTGCAGGTCTGTAAATGAAATCTGCCCTCAAAATGTCTTGAGGGAGATAATGGCCAAAATATTTCAAATGGTGACACATACTTTAAGAAAACACTTTGAAGAAATAAGCTCTAATCACAGCTGGAAAAATTAAAAGGACATGTCTTAAAGCTCAATTTCAACACATTATGAGACACATGCAAATTCAACCACAAAGAGGTATCAGCTCACACCACTCAGAATAACCATCAGCAAAAACTGCAAAGAATAAATGCTGAAGGTGCCAGGAAGAAATGCATACCCTCTACTTTAAGTGGGACGTAACCTGGAAAGAGCCACTAAGGAGAACAGAATAGAGGTGCCTTTAAAAGGTAACCATTGAGCTACCATATGATCCAGCAGACCTATTCCTGGGCCTATAAACTAAGAAGAGAGAATTGGAAGGACACAGGCACGCAAATCTACATTGCATAGTATTACAATAGCCAAGATATGGAAGTAACCAAAAAGTCCACCGACAGATGGGTGGACAAAGAAGAACTGCTACCTGTACAGATGGAATAGGAGCTAGTGAAAAAATGAAACAATGCCATTTGCAGCACCATAGATGAGTCTAGAAGTAATCACGCAACTTGGAGTAAGTGAGAAAGCGAAAGACACATATCCTATCATATCACATATAGGTGTCACCTAAAAAATGATACAAACAAAGATATTTCCACAGAGAAACACTATCATAGATTCATTAAAAAAACTTATGGTTCACCAAATGGAAAGGTGTGAGGATTGGATACATTACCATATTGAGGTTAACAGAGAGATACAAACACATGTGAAATATATAATCACCAAAGACCTACGCAATACCAAGAGAAGTCTACTCAACATTGTGTCATTACCTACATGGGAAAAGGATCCGAAGAAGAATAGATATATGCATGTGTGTGAAAGAACCACATCTTGCACACCTAGAACAAACAAAACATTGTAATCAAGTTTGCTGTGATAAGAAATAAAAATTAAATTCAAAATACCAACAAGAAGTAATGAGACATAAACTTAAAGGGCTTTTGCCTCGCACATTCCATTCTAATTTACAACCTAGAACACCACTTCCAGTAAGGCTCTGTTGCCCTAGTAACCAGATTTGGTAAAGGAGAAATGCTGCCGCCTTGTGGCCGATTCCCGCAAGAGCAGCTTTTAACCCACAGCTAATGGTCACTTACCATTCACAAGGACTCAGGGCTGTAAAGGACACCTGCCCTCAAAATTGTGCTGAGGTAGGGAATGGATACAAAAAATTCAAAACAGGCCAAATTTTCAAGAAGATAGTATGAAGAGGTAAGTTTTACTCACTCTCTTTTTAAAGAAAGGAAAATGGATAAAAGCTCCACCTCAGGAAGTATTAGACTCATGCAATCTAATCTACAAAAAGTTTTCAACTCACACCAGTCGACTGACCATTGGCAAAAAGTCTACAAACAATAAATGCTGAAGAGGTTTTAGAGAACTGTGTACCCTCTAGCTGCTGGTGAGATGCAAAAGGGTTAAACGCTAATAATGAGAACAGAAAGGAGCTGCGTTGAAAAGGAAAAATTGAGGTACCATTCAATCCAGCAGGCGCACCAATGGGCCTCTCACCTGAGAAGACCAGAATGAAGAAGACCCGGGCTGCAAAAGCTGCACTGCAGCCTTATTCACAATAGACAAGACAGTGAAGCAACCAAAATGTCCATCAACAGATGAAAGGATAAAGAAGAAGTGGTCCATGTACACAATGAATACTAGCCATGGAAAACAATGAAACACTGCTCTTTGAGGCACCATAGATGATCTTGGAGATAATCACAGAACATGAGGTAAGTCGGAAAGCAAAAGTCCTATATCCTATGATATCACTTATAGGCGTTATCTAATAACTGACACAAATGAACATATTTCCACAGAGAAAGTCAATCACAGACTTATTAAAAAAAAACCTATGCTTATCTAAAAGGAAAGGTGGGGGGAATGGATAAATGAAGATTAGCGTTACCATATGTATACAAATACATATTATATACATATATCAAAAAGACCGACCATATAGCAAGGAAGGTTTACGGAACACTCTGTAATAATTTACAGGGGAAGAGGATCTCTACATAAATAGGTATATAGAATATGTAGATGAACCAGAGTGTGTACACCTTGGACAAGCAACATTCTAACCATTACCCCAATTGAAAAAATTAAAACAACGAACTAGGAGTAATGAGACATAAACTTATGGGGGGTTTTCCTGGCACATTCCATTCAAATTTACAACCTAGGCAAACGACTTCCAGAACGGCTGTGCTGCCCTAGTACCCAGATTTGGGAATGGAGAAATGCTGCATCCTTGTGGCCGTTTCCCACCACAGCAGCTTTAAACCCACTGCAAAAGGTCACTAAATATTCACCAATTGCAGGTCTGTAAATGACACCTGCCCTCCAAAAAATACTGAGGTCGAAAATCGACCAAAAAATTCTAGAGTGCAACCTTCCAAAAAGAAAATTTGAAGAGGTATATTATACTCACACTTTTGTTCTTTTTTCTTTTAACAGAAAAGAAAAAGGCGTGGAAAAATGATGAATTGTAGGAATTTTTACAGACATGTAAACCCAAATTACAAACACCTATCAGCTCACACCAGTCAGAATGGCCATCAACAAAAATGCTGCAAACAAGAAATGCTGACGTGATTGTGGAGAAGTGCGTACCCTCGATTCTAAGGGGGACGTGGTAAGAGCCACTAATGAAAGCACAATTGAGGTGCCTTGAAAAGGTAAACGTTGAGCTACCATACCAGTCAATCAATCATAACCACTGCTGGGTCTATCACCTGAGAAAATGAAAATCACAAATCACAGGCTGGCAATCCTGCCCTCCAGCAATATTTACCATAGGCAACACTTGGAAGCAAGGAAAATGTCCATCAACAGAGGAGTGCACCAAGAAGAAGTGGTCCATGTACACAATGGAATATTAGCCATGGAAAACACTGAAGCGCTGCTCTTTGAGGCACCACAGATGAGCCTGGAGATAATCACAAAACATGAAGTAGGTCGGAAAGCAAAAGACCTATAGCCTATATAATCACTTATGGCATTATCTAATAACTGACACAGATGAACATATTTCCAAAGAGAAAGACACTCACAGGCTTAGAAAACAAAACAAACTATGCTCATCTAAAAGGAAAGGAGGGGGGAAATTGAGAAATGAGGATTAGTGTTACTATACATATACAAATACATATTATATACATGTATCAAAAAGACCGAACATATAGCAAGGGAGGTCGATGGAACACTGTAATATTTTACATGGGAAGAGGATCTGTACATTAATAGACATACATAATGTACAAATGGACCAGATGGTGTACACCTAGGACAAACAATATTCTAAACTTTACCCAGATTAAAAAAATTTTAAAAACCAAGAAGAAGTAATGAGACATAAACTTATGGGGATTTCTCCTGGCAAATTCCATTCTAGTTTATAACCTAGGACAATGACTTCCAGAAAGGCTCTGCTGCCCTAGTACCCAGATTGGGGAATGGAGAAAAGCTACCTCCTTGTGGACGTTTCCCACAACAGCAGCTTTGAGCCCACTGCAAAAGGTCACTAAATTTTCACCAACTTGCAGTTCTGTCAATGACACCTGCCCTCCAAAAAATTTCTGGGGTCAAAAATCGACCAAAAAATTCAAAAGAGGGCAACCTTCGAAGAAGTCAATTTCAAGAGCTCTATTGTACTTACGGTTTTTTCTTTTAAGAGAAAAGAAAAAGGCGTAGGAATATGATGAATTTTAAAAATTTTAATGTCATGCATACCCATATTACAAAAACCTATCAACTCACAGCAATCAGAATGGCCTTTAGGAAAAATGCTGCAAAATATAAACGGTGAAGGAAGTGTGGAGAAATGCGTACCCTCGTTTGTAAGGGGGGACATGTAAAGAGCCACTAATGCAAACACAATGTAGGTGCCTTGAAAAGGGAAACATTGAGCTACCAGTCAATCAATCACAACCACTGCTTGGCCTATCACCTGAGAAAATGAGAATCAAAAATCACAGGCTGGCAAACCTGTACGCCAGCAATATTTACCATAGCCAGCACTTGGAAGCAATGAAAATGTCCATCAACCGAGGAATGCACCAAGAAGAAGTGGTCCACGTACACAATGGAATATTACTCTAATAATAAATATAAATTAAATTAAAAACAAACAAAAGCAAGGAGTCATCAACATTTGTGGGTTTATCCGGGCACATTGCAGTCTAATTTATAACCGAAGAACACCACTGGCCGGTAGGTCTGTTTCCCTAGTACCAGCATGGGGAACGTAGAAAGGCTGCCGCTCTCTGGCCATTACCTGCAAAAGCAGGTTTAAAGCCTGAGCTAATGGTCACTTCATATGAACAAGTACTGCAGGTCTGTAAATGAAATCTGCCCTCAAAATGTCTTGAGGGAGATAATGGCCAAAATATTTCAAATGGTGACACATACTTTAAGAAAACACTTTGAAGAAATAAGCTCTAATCACAGCTGGAAAAATAAAAAGGACATGTCTTAAAGCTCAATTTCAACACATTATGAGACACATGCAAATTCAACCACAAAGAGGTATCAGCTCACACCACTCAGAATAACCATCAGCAAAAACTACAAAGAATAAATGCTGAAGGTGCCGGGAAGAAATGCATACCCTCTACTTTAAGTGGGACGTAACCTGGAAAGAGCCACTAAGGAGAACAGAATAGAGGTGCCTTTAAAAGGTAACCATTGAGCTACCATATGATCCAGCAGACCTATTCCTGGGCCTATAAACTAAGAAGAGAGAATTGGAAGGACACAGGCACACAAATCTACATTGCATAGTATTACAATAGCCAAGATATGGAAGTAACGAAAAAGTCCACCGACAGATGGGTGGACAAAGAAGAACTGCTACCTGTACAGATGGAATAGGAGCTAGTGAAAAAATGAAACAATGCCATTTGCAGCACCATAGATGAGTCTAGAAGTAATCACGCAACTTGGAGTAAGTGAGAAAGCGAAAGACACATATCCTATCATATCACATATAGGTGTTACCTAAAAAATGATACAAACAAAGATATTTCCACAGAGAAACACTATCATAGATTCATTAAAAAAACTTATGGTTCACCAAATGGAAAGGTGTGAGGATTGGATACATTACCATATTGAGGTTAACAGAGAGATACAAACACATGTGAAATATATAATCACCAAAGACCTACGCAATACCAAGAGAAGTCTACTCAACATTGTGTCATTACCTACATGGGAAAAGGATCCGAAGAAGAATAGATATATGCATGTGTGTGAAAGAACCACATCTTGCACACCTAGAACAAACAAAACATTGTAATCAAGTTTGCTGTGATAAGAAATAAAAATTAAATTCAAAATACCAACAAGAAGTAATGAGACATAAACTTAAAGGGCTTTTTCCTCGCACATTCCATTCTAATTTACAACCTAGAACACCACTTCCAGTAAGGCTCTGTTGCCCTAGTAACCAGATTTGGTAAAGGAGAAATGCTGCCGCCTTGTGGCCGATTCCCGCAAGAGCAGCTTTTAACCCACAGCTAATGGTCACTTACCATTCACAAGGACTCAGGGCTGTAAAGGACACCTGCCCTCAAAATTGTGCTGAGGTAGGGAATGGATACAAAAAATTCAAAACAGGCCAAATTTTCAAGAAGATAGTATGAAGAGGTAAGTTTTACTCACTCTCTTTTTAAAGAAAGGAAAATGGATAAAAGCTCCACCTCAGGAAGTATTAGACTCATGCAATCTAATCTACAAAAAGTTTTCAACTCACACCAGTCGACTGACCATTGGCAAAAAGTCTACAAACAATAAATGCTGAAGAGGTTTTAGAGAACTGTGTACCCTCTAGCTGCTGGTGAGATGCAAAAGGGTTAAACGCTAATAATGAGAACAGAAAGGAGCTGCGTTGAAAAGGAAAAATTGAGGTACCATTCAATCCAGCAGGCGCACCAATGGGCCTCTCACCTGAGAAGACCAGAATGAAGAAGACCCGGGCTGCAAAAGCTGCACTGCAGCCTTATTCACCATAGCCAAGACAGTGAAGCAACCAAAATGTCCATCAACAGATGAAAGGATAAAGAAGAAGTGGTCCATGTACACAATGAATACTAGCCATGGAAAACAATGAAACACTGCTCTTTGAGGCACCATAGATGATCTTGGAGATAATCACAGAACATGAGGTAAGTCGGAAAGCAAAAGTCCTATATCCTATGATATCACTTATAGGCGTTATCTAATAACTGACACAAATGAACATATTTCCACAGAGAAAGTCAATCACAGACTTATTAAAAAAAAACCTATGCTTATCTAAAAGGAAAGGTGGGGGGAATGGATAAATGAAGATTAGCGTTACCATATGTATACAAATACATATTATATACATATATCAAAAAGACCGACCATATAGCAAGGAAGGTTTACGGAACACTCTGTAATAATTTACAGGGGAAGAGGATCTCTACATAAATAGGTATATAGAATATGTAGATGAACCAGAGTGTGTACACCTTGGACAAGCAACATTCTAACCATTACCCCAATTGAAAAAATTAAAACAACGAACTAGGAGTAATGAGACATAAACTTATGGGGGGTTTTCCTGGCACATTCCATTCAAATTTACAACCTAGGCAAACGACTTCCAGAACGGCTCTGCTGCCCTAGTACCCAGATTTGGGAATGGAGAAATGCTGCATCCTTGTGGCCGTTTCCCACCACAGCAGCTTTAAACCCACTGCAAAAGGTCACTAAATATTCACCAATTGCAGGTCTGTAAATGACACCTGCCCTCCAAAAAATACTGAGGTCGAAAATCGACCAAAAAATTCTAGAGTGCAACCTTCCAAAAAGAAAATTTGAAGAGGTATATTATACTCACACTTTTGTTCTTTTTTCTTTTAACAGAAAAGAAAAAGGCGTGGAAAAATGATGAATTGTAGGAATTTTTACAGACATGTAAACCCAAATTACAAACACCTATCAGCTCACACCAGTCAGAATGGCCATCAACAAAAATGCTGCAAACAAGAAATGCTGACGTGATTGTGGAGAAGTGCGTACCCTCGATTCTAAGGGGGACGTGGTAAGAGCCACTAATGAAAGCACAATTGAGGTGCCTTGAAAAGGTAAACGTTGAGCTACCATACCAGTCAATCAATCATAACCACTGCTGGGTCTATCACCTGAGAAAATGAAAATCACAAATCACAGGCTGGCAATCCTGCCCTCCAGCAATATTTACCATAGGCAACACTTGGAAGCAAGGAAAATGTCCATCAACAGAGGAGTGCACCAAGAAGAAGTGGTCCATGTACACAATGGAATATTAGCCATGGAAAACACTGAAGCGCTGCTCTTTGAGGCACCACAGATGAGCCTGGAGATAATCACAAAACATGAAGTAGGTCGGAAAGCAAAAGACCTATAGCCTATATAATCACTTATGGCATTATCTAATAACTGACACAGATGAACATATTTCCAAAGAGAAAGACACTCACAGGCTTAGAAAACAAAACAAACTATGCTCATCTAAAAGGAAAGGAGGGGGGAAATTGAGAAATGAGGATTAGTGTTACTATACATATACAAATACATATTATATACATGTATCAAAAAGGCCGAACATATAGCAAGGGAGGTCGATGGAACACTGTAATATTTTACATGGGAAGAAGATCTGTACATTAATAGACATACATAATGTACAAATGGACCAGATGGTGTACATCTAGGACAAACAATATTCTAAACTTTACCCAGATTAAAAAAATTTTAAAAACCAAGAAGAAGTAATGAGACATAAACTTATGGGGATTTCTCCTGGCAAATTCCATTCTAATTTATAACCTAGGACAATGACTTCCAGAAAGGCTCTGCTGCCCTAGTACCCAGATTGGGGAATGGAGAAAAGCTACCTCCTTGTGGACGTTTCCCACAACAGCAGCTTTGAACCCACTGCAAAAGGTCACTAAATTTTCACCAACTTGCAGTTATGTCAATGACACCTGCCCTCCAAAAAATTTCTGGGGTCAAAAATCGACCAAAAAATTCAAAAGAGGGCAACCTTCGAAGAAGTCAATTTCAAGAGCTCTATTGTACTTACGGTTTTTTCTTTTAAGAGAAAAGAAAAAGGCGTAGGAATATGATGAATTTTAAAAATTTTAATGTCATGCATACCCATATTACAAAAACCTATCAGCTCACAGCAATCAGAATGGCCTTTAGGAAAAATGCTGCAAAATATAAACGGTGAAGGGAGTGTGGAGAAATGCGTACCCTCGTTTGTAAGGGGGGACATGTAAAGAGCCACTAATGCAAACACAATGTAGGTGCCTTGAAAAGGGAAACATTGAGCTACCAGTCAATCAATCACAACCACTGCTTGGCCTATCACCTGAGAAAATGAGAATCAAAAATCACAGGCTGGCAAACCTGTACGCCAGCAATATTTACCATAGCCAGCACTTGGAAGCAATGAAAATGTCCATCAACCGAGGAATGCACCAAGAAGAAGTGGTCCACGTACACAATGGAATATTACTCTAATAATAAATATAAATTAAATTAAAAACAAACAAAAGCAAGGAGTCATCAACATTTGTGGGTTTATCCGGGCACATTGCAGTCTAATTTATAACCGAAGAACACCACTGGCCGGTAGGTCTGTTTCCCTAGTACCAGCATGGGGAACGTAGAAAGGCTGCCGCTCTCTGGCCATTACCTGCAAAAGCAGGTTTAAAGCCTGAGCTAATGGTCACTTCATATGAACAAGTACTGCAGGTCTGTAAATGAAATCTGCCCTCAAAATGTCTTGAGGGAGATAATGGCCAAAATATTTCAAATGGTGACACATACTTTAAGAAAACACTTTGAAGAAATAAGCTCTAATCACAGCTGGAAAAATTAAAAGGACATGTCTTAAAGCTCAATTTCAACACATTATGAGACACATGCAAATTCAACCACAAAGAGGTATCAGCTCACACCACTCAGAATAACCATCAGCAAAAACTACAAAGAATAAATGATGAAGGTGCCGGGAAGAAATGCATACCCTCTACTTTAAGTGGGACGTAACCTGGAAAGAGCCACTAAGGAGAACAGAATAGAGGTGCCTTTAAAAGGTAACCATTGAGCTACCATATGATCCAGCAGACCTATTCCTGGGCCTATAAACTAAGAAGAGAGAATTGGAAGGACACAGGCACGCAAATCTACACTGCATAGTATTACAATAGCCAAGATATGGAAGTAACCAAAAAGTCCACCGACAGATGGGTGGGCAAAGAAGAACTGCTACCTGTACAGTTGGAAGAGGAGCTAGTGAAAAAATGAAACAATGCCATTTGCAGCACCATAGATGAGTCTAGAAGTAATCACGCAAGTTGGAGTAAGTGAGAAAGCGAAAGACAGATATCCTATCATATCACATATAGGTGTCACCTAAAAAATGATACAAACAAAGATATTTCCACAGAGAAACACTATCATAGATTCATTAAAAAAACTTATGGTTCACCAAATGGAAAGGTGTGAGGATTGGATACATTACCATATTGAGGTTAACAGAGAGATACAAACACATGTGAAATATATAATCACCAAAGACCTACGCAATACCAAGAGAAGTCTACTCAACATTGTGTCATAACCTACATGGGAAAAGGATCCGAAAAAGAATAGATATATGCATGTGTGTGAAAGAACCACATCTTGCACACCTAGAACAAACAAAACATTGTAATCAAGTTTGCTGTGATAAGAAATAAAAATTAAATTCAAAATACCAACAAGAAGTAATGAGACATAAACTTAAAGGGCTTTTTCCTCGCACATTCCATTCTAATTTACAACCTAGAACACCACTTCCAGTAAGGCTCTGTTGCCCTAGTAACCAGATTTGGTAAAGGAGAAATGCTGCCGCCTTGTGGCCGATTCCCGCAAGAGCAGCTTTTAACCCACAGCTAATGGTCACTTACCATTCACAAGGACTCAGGGCTGTAAAGGACACCTGCCCTCAAAATTGTGCTGAGGTAGGGAATGGATACAAAAAATTCAAAACAGGCCAAATTTTCAAGAAGATAGTATGAAGAGGTAAGTTTTACTCACTCTCTTTTTAAAGAAAGGAAAATGGATAAAAGCTCCACCTCAGGAAGTATTAGACTCATGCAATCTAATCTACAAAAAGTTTTCAACTCACACCAGTCGACTGACCATTGGCAAAAAGTCTACAAACAATAAATGCTGAAGAGGTTTTAGAGAACTGTGTACCCTCTAGCTGCTGGTGAGATGCAAAAGGGTTAAACGCTAATAATGAGAACAGAAAGGAGCTGCGTTGAAAAGGAAAAATTGAGGTACCATTCAATCCAGCAGACGCACCAATGGGCCTCTCACCTGAGAAGACCAGAATGAAGAAGACCCGGGCTGCAAAAGCTGCACTGCAGCCTTATTCACCATAGCCAAGACAGTGAAGCAACCAAAATGTCCATCAACAGATGAAAGGATAAAGAAGAAGTGGTCCATGTACACAATGAATACTAGCCATGGAAAACAATGAAACACTGCTCTTTGAGGCACCATAGATGATCTTGGAGATAATCACAGAACATGAGGTAAGTCGGAAAGCAAAAGTCCTATATCCTATGATATCACTTATAGGCGTTATCTAATAACTGACACAAATGAACATATTTCCACAGAGAAAGTCAATCACAGACTTATTAAAAAAAAAACCTATGCTTATCTAAAAGGAAAGGTGGGGGGAATGGATAAATGAAGATTAGCGTTACCATATGTATACAAATACATATTATATACATATATCAAAAAGACCGACCATATAGCAAGGAAGGTTTACGGAACACTCTGTAATAATTTACAGGGGAAGAGGATCTCTACATAAATAGGTATATAGAATATGTAGATGAACCAGAGTGTGTACACCTTGGACAAGCAACATTCTAACCATTACCCCAATTGAAAAAATTAAAACAACGAACTAGGAGTAATGAGACATAAACTTATGGGGGGGTTTCCTGGCACATTCCATTCAAATTTACAACCTAGGCAAACGACTTCCAGAACGGCTCTGCTGCCCTAGTACCCAGATTTGGGAATGGAGAAATGCTGCATCCTTGTGGCCGTTTCCCACCACAGCAGCTTTAAACCCACTGCAAAAGGTCACTAAATATTCACCAATTGCAGGTCTGTAAATGACACCTGCCCTCCAAAAAATACTGAGGTCGAAAATCGACCAAAAAATTCTAGAGTGCAACCTTCCAAAAAGAAAATTTGAAGAGGTATATTATACTCACACTTTTGTTCTTTTTTCTTTTAACAGAAAAGAAAAAGGCGTGGAAAAATGATGAATTGTAGGAATTTTTACAGACATGTAAACCCAAATTACAAACACCTATCAGCTCACACCAGTCAGAATGGCCATCAACAAAAATGCTGCAAACAAGAAATGCTGACGTGATTGTGGAGAAGTGCGTACCCTCGATTCTAAGGGGGACGTGGTAAGAGCCACTAATGAAAGCACAATTGAGGTGCCTTGAAAAGGTAAACGTTGAGCTACCATACCAGTCAATCAATCATAACCACTGCTGGGTCTATCACCTGAGAAAATGAAAATCACAAATCACAGGCTGGCAATCCTGCCCTCCAGCAATATTTACCATAGGCAACACTTGGAAGCAAGGAAAATGTCCATCAACAGAGGAGTGCACCAAGAAGAAGTGGTCCATGTACACAATGGAATATTAGCCATGGAAAACACTGAAGCGCTGCTCTTTGAGGCACCACAGATGAGCCTGGAGATAATCACAAAACATGAAGTAGGTCGGAAAGCAAAAGACCTATAGCCTATATAATCACTTATGGCATTATCTAATAACTGACACAGATGAACATATTTCCAAAGAGAAAGACACTCACAGGCTTAGAAAACAAAACAAACTATGCTCATCTAAAAGGAAAGGAGGGGGGAAATTGAGAAATGAGGATTAGTGTTACTATACATATACAAATACATATTATATACATGTATCAAAAAGACCGAACATATAGCAAGGGAGGTCGATGGAACACTGTAATATTTTACATGGGAAGAGGATCTGTACATTAATAGACATACATAATGTACAAATGGACCAGATGGTGTACACCTAGGACAAACAATATTCTAAACTTTACCCAGATTAAAAAAAATTTAAAAACCAAGAAGAAGTAATGAGACATAAACTTATGGGGATTTCTCCTGGCAAATTCCATTCTAATTTATAACCTAGGACAATGACTTCCAGAAAGGCTCTGCTGCCCTAGTACCCAGATTGGGGAATGGAGAAAAGCTACCTCCTTGTTGACGTTTCCCACAACAGCAGCTTTGAACCCACTGCAAAAGGTCACTAAATTTTCACCAACTTGCAGTTCTGTAAATGACACCTGCCCTCCAAAAAATTTCTGGGGTCAAAAATCGACCAAAAAATTCAAAAGAGGGCAACCTTCGAAGAAGTCAATTTCAAGAGCTCTATTATACTTACGGTTTTTTCTTTTAAGAGAAAAGAAAAAGGCGTAGGAATATGATGAATTTAAAAATTTTAATGTCATGCATACCCATATTACAAAAACCTATCAGCTCACAGCAATCAGAATGGCCATTAGGAAAAATGCTGCCAAAAATAAACGGTGAAGGGAGTGTGGAGAAATGCGTACCCTCGGTTGTAAGGGGGGGCATGTAAAGAGCCACTAATGAAAACACAACGTAGGTGCTTTGAAAAGGGAAACATTGAGCTACCAGTCAATCAATCACAACCACTGCTTGGCCTATCACCTGAGAAAATGAGAATCAAAAATCACAGGCTGGCAAACCTGTACGCCAGCAATATTTACCATAGCCAGCACTTGGAAGCAATGAAAATGTCCATCAACCGAGGAATGCACCAAGAAGAAGTGGTCCACGTACACAATGGAATATTACTCTAATAATAAATATAAATTAAATTAAAAACAAACAAAAGCAAGGAGACATCAACATTTGTGGGTTTATCCGGGCACATTGCACTCTAATTTATAACCGAAGAACACCACTGGCCGGTAGGTCTGTTTCCCTAGTACCAGCATGGGGAACGTAGAAAGGCTGCCGCTCTCTGGCCATTACCTGCAAAAGCAGGTTTAAAGCCTGAGCTAATGGTCACTTCATATGAACAAGTACTTCAGGGCTGTAAATGAAACCTGCCCTCAAAATGTCTTGAGGGAGATAATGGCCAAAATATTTCAAATGGTGACACATACTTTAAGAAAACACTTTGAAGAAATAAGCTCTAATCACAGCTGGAAAAATAAAAAGGACATGTCTTAAAGCTCAATTTCAACACATTATGAGACACATGCAAATTCAACCACAAAGAGGTATCAGCTCACACCACTCAGAATAACCATCAGCAAAAACTACAAAGAATAAATGCTGAAGGTGCTAGGAAGAAATACATACCCTCCACTTCAAGTGGGACGTAACCTGGAAAGAGCCACTAAGGAGAACAGAATAGAGGTGCCTTTAAAAGGTAACCATTGAGCTACCATATGATCTAGCAGACCTATGCCTAGACCTATAAACGAAGAAGAGAGAATTGGAAGGACACAGGCACGCAAATCTACATTGCATAGTATTACAATAGCCAAGATATGGAAGTAACCAAAAAGTCCACCGACAGATGGGTGGCCAAAGAAGTACTGCTACCTGTACAGATGGAATAAGAGCTAGTGAAAAAATGAAACAATGCCATTTGCAGCACCATAGATGAGTCTAGAAGTAATCACGCAACTTGGAGTAAGTGAGAAAGCGAAAGACACATATCCTATCATATCACATATAGGTGTTACCTAAAAAATGATACAAACAAAGATATTTCCACAGAGAAACACTATCATAGATTCATTAAAAAAACTTATGGTTCACCAAATGGAAAGGTGTGAGGATTGGATACATTACCATATTGAGGTTAACAGAGAGATACAAACACATGTGAAATATATAATCACCAAAGACCTACGCAATACCAAGAGAAGTCTACTCAACATTGTGTCATTACCTACATGGGAAAAGGATCCGAAGAAGAATAGATATATGCATGTGTGTGAAAGAACCACATCTTGCACACCTAGAACAAACAAAACATTGTAATCAAGTTTGCTGTGATAAGAAATAAAAATTAAATTCAAAATACCAACAAGAAGTAATGAGACATAAACTTAAAGGGCTTTTTCCTCGCACATTCCATTCTAATTTACAACCTAGAACACCACTTCCAGTAAGGCTCTGTTGCCCTAGTAACCAGATTTGGTAAAGGAGAAATGCTGCCGCCTTGTGGCCGATTCCCGCAAGAGCAGCTTTTAACCCACAGCTAATGGTCACTTACCATTCACAAGGACTCAGGGCTGTAAAGGACACCTGCCCTCAAAATTGTGCTGAGGTAGGGAATGGATACAAAAAATTCAAAACAGGCCAAATTTTCAAGAAGATAGTATGAAGAGGTAAGTTTTACTCACTCTCTTTTTAAAGAAAGGAAAATGGATAAAAGCTCCACCTCAGGAAGTATTAGACTCATGCAATCTAATCTACAAAAAGTTTTCAACTCACACCAGTCGACTGACCATTGGCAAAAAGTCTACAAACAATAAATGCTGAAGAGGTTTTAGAGAACTGTGTACCCTCTAGCTGCTGGTGAGATGCAAAAGGGTTAAACGCTAATAATGAGAACAGAAAGGAGCTGCGTTGAAAAGGAAAAATTGAGGTACCATTCAATCCAGCAGGCGCACCAATGGGCCTCTCACCTGAGAAGACCAGAATGAAGAAGACCCGGGCTGCAAAAGCTGCACTGCAGCCTTATTCACCATAGCCAAGACAGTGAAGCAACCAAAATGTCCATCAACAGATGAAAGGATAAAGAAGAAGTGGTCCATGTACACAATGAATACTAGCCATGGAAAACAATGAAACACTGCTCTTTGAGGCACCATAGATGATCTTGGAGATAATCACAGAACATGAGGTAAGTCGGAAAGCAAAAGTCCTATATCCTATGATATCACTTATAGGCGTTATCTAATAACTGACACAAATGAACATATTTCCACAGAGAAAGTCAATCACAGACTTATTAAAAAAAAACCTATGCTTATCTAAAAGGAAAGGTGGGGGGAATGGATAAATGAAGATTAGCGTTACCATATGTATACAAATACATATTATATACATATATCAAAAAGACCGACCATATAGCAAGGAAGGTTTACGGAACACTCTGTAATAATTTACAGGGGAAGAGGATCTCTACATAAATAGGTATATAGAATATGTAGATGAACCAGAGTGTGTACACCTTGGACAAGCAACATTCTAACCATTACCCCAATTGAAAAAATTAAAACAACGAACTAGGAGTAATGAGACATAAACTTATGGGGGGTTTTCCTGGCACATTCCATTCAAATTTACAACCTAGGCAAACGACTTCCAGAACGGCTCTGCTGCCCTAGTACCCAGATTTGGGAATGGAGAAATGCTGCATCCTTGTGGCCGTTTCCCACCACAGCAGCTTTAAACCCACTGCAAAAGGTCACTAAATATTCACCAATTGCAGGTCTGTAAATGACACCTGCCCTCCAAAAAATACTGAGGTCGAAAATCGACCAAAAAATTCTAGAGTGCAACCTTCCAAAAAGAAAATTTGAAGAGGTATATTATACTCACACTTTTGTTCTTTTTTCTTTTAACAGAAAAGAAAAAGGCGTGGAAAAATGATGAATTGTAGGAATTTTTACAGACATGTAAACCCAAATTACAAACACCTATCAGCTCACACCAGTCAGAATGGCCATCAACAAAAATGCTGCAAACAAGAAATGCTGACGTGATTGTGGAGAAGTGCGTACCCTCGATTCTAAGGGGGACGTGGTAAGAGCCACTAATGAAAGCACAATTGAGGTGCCTTGAAAAGGTAAACGTTGAGCTACCATACCAGTCAATCAATCATAACCACTGCTGGGTCTATCACCTGAGAAAATGAAAATCACAAATCACAGGCTGGCAATCCTGCCCTCCAGCAATATTTACCATAGGCAACACTTGGAAGCAAGGAAAATGTCCATCAACAGAGGAGTGCACCAAGAAGAAGTGGTCCATGTACACAATGGAATATTAGCCATGGAAAACACTGAAGCGCTGCTCTTTGAGGCACCACAGATGAGCCTGGAGATAATCACAAAACATGAAGTAGGTCGGAAAGCAAAAGACCTATAGCCTATATAATCACTTATGGCATTATCTAATAACTGACACAGATGAACATATTTCCAAAGAGAAAGACACTCACAGGCTTAGAAAACAAAACAAACTATGCTCATCTAAAAGGAAAGGAGGGGGGAAATTGAGAAATGAGGATTAGTGTTACTATACATATACAAATACATATTATATACATGTATCAAAAAGGCCGAACATATAGCAAGGGAGGTCGATGGAACACTGTAATATTTTACATGGGAAGAAGATCTGTACATTAATAGACATACATAATGTACAAATGGACCAGATGGTGTACATCTAGGACAAACAATATTCTAAACTTTACCCAGATTAAAAAAATTTTAAAAACCAAGAAGAAGTAATGAGACATAAACTTATGGGGATTTCTCCTGGCAAATTCCATTCTAATTTATAACCTAGGACAATGACTTCCAGAAAGGCTCTGCTGCCCTAGTACCCAGATTGGGGAATGGAGAAAAGCTACCTCCTTGTGGACGTTTCCCACAACAGCAGCTTTGAACCCACTGCAAAAGGTCACTAAATTTTCACCAACTTGCAGTTATGTCAATGACACCTGCCCTCCAAAAAATTTCTGGGGTCAAAAATCGACCAAAAAATTCAAAAGAGGGCAACCTTCGAAGAAGTCAATTTCAAGAGCTCTATTGTACTTACGGTTTTTTCTTTTAAGAGAAAAGAAAAAGGCGTAGGAATATGATGAATTTTAAAAATTTTAATGTCATGCATACCCATATTACAAAAACCTATCAGCTCACAGCAATCAGAATGGCCTTTAGGAAAAATGCTGCAAAATATAAACGGTGAAGGGAGTGTGGAGAAATGCGTACCCTCGTTTGTAAGGGGGGACATGTAAAGAGCCACTAATGCAAACACAATGTAGGTGCCTTGAAAAGGGAAACATTGAGCTACCAGTCAATCAATCACAACCACTGCTTGGCCTATCACCTGAGAAAATGAGAATCAAAAATCACAGGCTGGCAAACCTGTACGCCAGCAATATTTACCATAGCCAGCACTTGGAAGCAATGAAAATGTCCATCAACCGAGGAATGCACCAAGAAGAAGTGGTCCACGTACACAATGGAATATTACTCTAATAATAAATATAAATTAAATTAAAAACAAACAAAAGCAAGGAGTCATCAACATTTGTGGGTTTATCCGGGCACATTGCAGTCTAATTTATAACCGAAGAACACCACTGGCCGGTAGGTCTGTTTCCCTAGTACCAGCATGGGGAACGTAGAAAGGCTGCCGCTCTCTGGCCATTACCTGCAAAAGCAGGTTTAAAGCCTGAGCTAATGGTCACTTCATATGAACAAGTACTGCAGGTCTGTAAATGAAATCTGCCCTCAAAATGTCTTGAGGGAGATAATGGCCAAAATATTTCAAATGGTGACACATACTTTAAGAAAACACTTTGAAGAAATAAGCTCTAATCACAGCTGGAAAAATTAAAAGGACATGTCTTAAAGCTCAATTTCAACACATTATGAGACACATGCAAATTCAACCACAAAGAGGTATCAGCTCACACCACTCAGAATAACCATCAGCAAAAACTACAAAGAATAAATGATGAAGGTGCCGGGAAGAAATGCATACCCTCTACTTTAAGTGGGACGTAACCTGGAAAGAGCCACTAAGGAGAACAGAATAGAGGTGCCTTTAAAAGGTAACCATTGAGCTACCATATGATCCAGCAGACCTATTCCTGGGCCTATAAACTAAGAAGAGAGAATTGGAAGGACACAGGCACGCAAATCTACACTGCATAGTATTACAATAGCCAAGATATGGAAGTAACCAAAAAGTCCACCGACAGATGGGTGGGCAAAGAAGAACTGCTACCTGTACAGTTGGAAGAGGAGCTAGTGAAAAAATGAAACAATGCCATTTGCAGCACCATAGATGAGTCTAGAAGTAATCACGCAAGTTGGAGTAAGTGAGAAAGCGAAAGACAGATATCCTATCATATCACATATAGGTGTCACCTAAAAAATGATACAAACAAAGATATTTCCACAGAGAAACACTATCATAGATTCATTAAAAAAACTTATGGTTCACCAAATGGAAAGGTGTGAGGATTGGATACATTACCATATTGAGGTTAACAGAGAGATACAAACACATGTGAAATATATAATCACCAAAGACCTACGCAATACCAAGAGAAGTCTACTCAACATTGTGTCATAACCTACATGGGAAAAGGATCCGAAAAAGAATAGATATATGCATGTGTGTGAAAGAACCACATCTTGCACACCTAGAACAAACAAAACATTGTAATCAAGTTTGCTGTGATAAGAAATAAAAATTAAATTCAAAATACCAACAAGAAGTAATGAGACATAAACTTAAAGGGCTTTTTCCTCGCACATTCCATTCTAATTTACAACCTAGAACACCACTTCCAGTAAGGCTCTGTTGCCCTAGTAACCAGATTTGGTAAAGGAGAAATGCTGCCGCCTTGTGGCCGATTCCCGCAAGAGCAGCTTTTAACCCACAGCTAATGGTCACTTACCATTCACAAGGACTCAGGGCTGTAAAGGACACCTGCCCTCAAAATTGTGCTGAGGTAGGGAATGGATACAAAAAATTCAAAACAGGCCAAATTTTCAAGAAGATAGTATGAAGAGGTAAGTTTTACTCACTCTCTTTTTAAAGAAAGGAAAATGGATAAAAGCTCCACCTCAGGAAGTATTAGACTCATGCAATCTAATCTACAAAAAGTTTTCAACTCACACCAGTCGACTGACCATTGGCAAAAAGTCTACAAACAATAAATGCTGAAGAGGTTTTAGAGAACTGTGTACCCTCTAGCTGCTGGTGAGATGCAAAAGGGTTAAACGCTAATAATGAGAACAGAAAGGAGCTGCGTTGAAAAGGAAAAATTGAGGTACCATTCAATCCAGCAGGCGCACCAATGGGCCTCTCACCTGAGAAGACCAGAATGAAGAAGACCCGGGCTGCAAAAGCTGCACTGCAGCCTTATTCACCATAGCCAAGACAGTGAAGCAACCAAAATGTCCATCAACAGATGAAAGGATAAAGAAGAAGTGGTCCATGTACACAATGAATACTAGCCATGGAAAACAATGAAACACTGCTCTTTGAGGCACCATAGATGATCTTGGAGATAATCACAGAACATGAGGTAAGTCGGAAAGCAAAAGTCCTATATCCTATGATATCACTTATAGGCGTTATCTAATAACTGACACAAATGAACATATTTCCACAGAGAAAGTCAATCACAGACTTATTAAAAAAAAAACCTATGCTTATCTAAAAGGAAAGGTGGGGGGAATGGATAAATGAAGATTAGCGTTACCATATGTATACAAATACATATTATATACATATATCAAAAAGACCGACCATATAGCAAGGAAGGTTTACGGAACACTCTGTAATAATTTACAGGGGAAGAGGATCTCTACATAAATAGGTATATAGAATATGTAGATGAACCAGAGTGTGTACACCTTGGACAAGCAACATTCTAACCATTACCCCAATTGAAAAAATTAAAACAACGAACTAGGAGTAATGAGACATAAACTTATGGGGGGTTTTCCTGGCACATTCCATTCAAATTTACAACCTAGGCAAACGACTTCCAGAACGGCTGTGCTGCCCTAGTACCCAGATTTGGGAATGGAGAAATGCTGCATCCTTGTGGCCGTTTCCCACCACAGCAGCTTTAAACCCACTGCAAAAGGTCACTAAATATTCACCAATTGCAGGTCTGTAAATGACACCTGCCCTCCAAAAAATACTGAGGTCGAAAATCGACCAAAAAATTCTAGAGTGCAACCTTCCAAAAAGAAAATTTGAAGAGGTATATTATACTCACACTTTTGTTCTTTTTTCTTTTAACAGAAAAGAAAAAGGCGTGGAAAAATGATGAATTGTAGGAATTTTTACAGACATGTAAACCCAAATTACAAAAACCTATCAGCTCACACCAGTCAGAATGGCCATCAACAAAAATGCTGCAAACAAGAAATGCTGACGTGATTGTGGAGAAATGCGTACCCTCGATTCTAAGGGGGACGTGGTAAGAGCCACTAATGAAAGCACAATTGAGTTGCCTTGAAAAGGTAAACGTTGAGCTACCATACCAGTCAATCAATCATAACCACTGCTGGGTCTATCACCTGAGAAAATGAAAATCACAAATCACAGGCTGGCAATCCTGCCCTCCAGCAATATTTACCATAGGCAACACTTGGAAGCAAGGAAAATGTCCATCAACAGAGGAATGCACCAAGAAGAAGTGGTCCATGTACACAATGGAATATTAGCCATGGAAAACACTGAAGCGCTGCTCTTTGAGGCACCACAGATGAGCCTGGAGATAATCACAAAACATGAAGTAGGTCGGAAAGCAAAAGACCTATAGCCTATATAATCACTTATGGCATTATCTAATAACTGACACAGATGAACATATTTCCAAAGAGAAAGACACTCACAGGCTTAGAAAACAAAACAAACTATGCTCATCTAAAAGGAAAGGAGGGGGGAAATTGAGAAATGAGGATTAGTGTTACTATACATATACAAATACATATTATATACATGTATCAAAAAGACCGAACATATAGCAAGGGAGGTCGATGGAACACTGTAATATTTTACATGGGAAGAGGATCTGTACATTAATAGACATACATAATGTACAAATGGACCAGATGGTGTACACCTAGGACAAACAATATTCTAAACTTTACCCAGATTAAAAAAATTTTAAAAACCAAGAAGAAGTAATGAGACATAAACTTATGGGGATTTCTCCTGGCAAATTCCATTCTAATTTATAACCTAGGACAATGACTTCCAGAAAGGCTCTGCTGCCCTAGTACCCAGATTGGGGAATGGAGAAAAGCTACCTCCTTGTGGACGTTTCCCACAACAGCAGCTTTGAGCCCACTGCAAAAGGTCACTAAATTTTCACCAACTTGCAGTTCTGTCAATGACACCTGCCCTCCAAAAAATTTCTGGGGTCAAAAATCGACCAAAAAATTCAAAAGAGGGCAACCTTCGAAGAAGTCAATTTCAAGAGCTCTATTGTACTTACGGTTTTTTCTTTTAAGAGAAAAGAAAAAGGCGTAGGAATATGATGAATTTTAAAAATTTTAATGTCATGCATACCCATATTACAAAAATCTATCAGCTCACAGCAATCAGAATGGCCTTTAGGAAAAATGCTGCAAAATATAAACGGTGAAGGGAGTGTGGAGAAATGCGTACCCTCGTTTGTAAGGGGGGACATGTAAAGAGCCACTAATGCAAACACAATGTAGGTGCCTTGAAAAGGGAAACATTGAGCTACCAGTCAATCAATCACAACCACTGCTTGGCCTATCACCTGAGAAAATGAGAATCAAAAATCACAGGCTGGCAAACCTGTACGCCAGCAATATTTACCATAGCCAGCACTTGGAAGCAATGAAAATGTCCATCAACCGAGGAATGCACCAAGAAGAAGTGGTCCACGTACACAATGGAATATTACTCTAATAATAAATATAAATTAAATTAAAAACAAACAAAAGCAAGGAGTCATCAACATTTGTGGGTTTATCCGGGCACATTGCAGTCTAATTTATAACCGAAGAACACCACTGGCCGGTAGGTCTGTTTCCCTAGTACCAGCATGGGGAACGTAGAAAGGCTGCCGCTCTCTGGCCATTACCTGCAAAAGCAGGTTTAAAGCCTGAGCTAATGGTCACTTCATATGAACAAGTACTGCAGGTCTGTAAATGAAATCTGCCCTCAAAATGTCTTGAGGGAGATAATGGCCAAAATATTTCAAATGGTGACACATACTTTAAGAAAACACTTTGAAGAAATAAGCTCTAATCACAGCTGGAAAAATTAAAAGGACATGTCTTAAAGCTCAATTTCAACACATTATGAGACACATGCAAATTCAACCACAAAGAGGTATCAGCTCACACCACTCAGAATAACCATCAGCAAAAACTGCAAAGAATAAATGCTGAAGGTGCCAGGAAGAAATGCATACCCTCTACTTTAAGTGGGACGTAACCTGGAAAGAGCCACTAAGGAGAACAGAATAGAGGTGCCTTTAAAAGGTAACCATTGAGCTACCATATGATCCAGCAGACCTATTCCTGGGCCTATAAACTAAGAAGAGAGAATTGGAAGGACACAGGCACGCAAATCTACATTGCATAGTATTACAATAGCCAAGATATGGAAGTAACCAAAAAGTCCACCGACAGATGGGTGGACAAAGAAGAACTGCTACCTGTACAGATGGAATAGGAGCTAGTGAAAAAATGAAACAATGCCATTTGCAGCACCATAGATGAGTCTAGAAGTAATCACGCAACTTGGAGTAAGTGAGAAAGCGAAAGACACATATCCTATCATATCACATATAGGTGTCACCTAAAAAATGATACAAACAAAGATATTTCCACAGAGAAACACTATCATAGATTCATTAAAAAAACTTATGGTTCACCAAATGGAAAGGTGTGAGGATTGGATACATTACCATATTGAGGTTAACAGAGAGATACAAACACATGTGAAATATATAATCACCAAAGACCTACGCAATACCAAGAGAAGTCTACTCAACATTGTGTCATTACCTACATGGGAAAAGGATCCGAAGAAGAATAGATATATGCATGTGTGTGAAAGAACCACATCTTGCACACCTAGAACAAACAAAACATTGTAATCAAGTTTGCTGTGATAAGAAATAAAAATTAAATTCAAAATACCAACAAGAAGTAATGAGACATAAACTTAAAGGGCTTTTTCCTCGCACATTCCATTCTAATTTACAACCTAGAACACCACTTCCAGTAAGGCTCTGTTGCCCTAGTAACCAGATTTGGTAAAGGAGAAATGCTGCCGCCTTGTGGCCGATTCCCGCAAGAGCAGCTTTTAACCCACAGCTAATGGTCACTTACCATTCACAAGGACTCAGGGCTGTAAAGGACACCTGCCCTCAAAATTGTGCTGAGGTAGGGAATGGATACAAAAAATTCAAAACAGGCCAAATTTTCAAGAAGATAGTATGAAGAGGTAAGTTTTACTCACTCTCTTTTTAAAGAAAGGAAAATGGATAAAAGCTCCACCTCAGGAAGTATTAGACTCATGCAATCTAATCTACAAAAAGTTTTCAACTCACACCAGTCGACTGACCATTGGCAAAAAGTCTACAAACAATAAATGCTGAAGAGGTTTTAGAGAACTGTGTACCCTCTAGCTGCTGGTGAGATGCAAAAGGGTTAAACGCTAATAATGAGAACAGAAAGGAGCTGCGTTGAAAAGGAAAAATTGAGGTACCATTCAATCCAGCAGGCGCACCAATGGGCCTCTCACCTGAGAAGACCAGAATGAAGAAGACCCGGGCTGCAAAAGCTGCACTGCAGCCTTATTCACAATAGACAAGACAGTGAAGCAACCAAAATGTCCATCAACAGATGAAAGGATAAAGAAGAAGTGGTCCATGTACACAATGAATACTAGCCATGGAAAACAATGAAACACTGCTCTTTGAGGCACCATAGATGATCTTGGAGATAATCACAGAACATGAGGTAAGTCGGAAAGCAAAAGTCCTATATCCTATGATATCACTTATAGGCGTTATCTAATAACTGACACAAATGAACATATTTCCACAGAGAAAGTCAATCACAGACTTATTAAAAAAAAACCTATGCTTATCTAAAAGGAAAGGTGGGGGGAATGGATAAATGAAGATTAGCGTTACCATATGTATACAAATACATATTATATACATATATCAAAAAGACCGACCATATAGCAAGGAAGGTTTACGGAACACTCTGTAATAATTTACAGGGGAAGAGGATCTCTACATAAATAGGTATATAGAATATGTAGATGAACCAGAGTGTGTACACCTTGGACAAGCAACATTCTAACCATTACCCCAATTGAAAAAATTAAAACAACGAACTAGGAGTAATGAGACATAAACTTATGGGGGGTTTTCCTGGCACATTCCATTCAAATTTACAACCTAGGCAAACGACTTCCAGAACGGCTCTGCTGCCCTAGTACCCAGATTTGGGAATGGAGAAATGCTGCATCCTTGTGGCCGTTTCCCACCACAGCAGCTTTAAACCCACTGCAAAAGGTCACTAAATATTCACCAATTGCAGGTCTGTAAATGACACCTGCCCTCCAAAAAATACTGAGGTCGAAAATCGACCAAAAAATTCTAGAGTGCAACCTTCCAAAAAGAAAATTTGAAGAGGTATATTATACTCACACTTTTGTTCTTTTTTCTTTTAACAGAAAAGAAAAAGGCGTGGAAAAATGATGAATTGTAGGAATTTTTACAGACATGTAAACCCAAATTACAAACACCTATCAGCTCACACCAGTCAGAATGGCCATCAACAAAAATGCTGCAAACAAGAAATGCTGACGTGATTGTGGAGAAGTGCGTACCCTCGATTCTAAGGGGGACGTGGTAAGAGCCACTAATGAAAGCACAATTGAGGTGCCTTGAAAAGGTAAACGTTGAGCTACCATACCAGTCAATCAATCATAACCACTGCTGGGTCTATCACCTGAGAAAATGAAAATCACAAATCACAGGCTGGCAATCCTGCCCTCCAGCAATATTTACCATAGGCAACACTTGGAAGCAAGGAAAATGTCCATCAACAGAGGAGTGCACCAAGAAGAAGTGGTCCATGTACACAATGGAATATTAGCCATGGAAAACACTGAAGCGCTGCTCTTTGAGGCACCACAGATGAGCCTGGAGATAATCACAAAACATGAAGTAGGTCGGAAAGCAAAAGACCTATAGCCTATATAATCACTTATGGCATTATCTAATAACTGACACAGATGAACATATTTCCAAAGAGAAAGACACTCACAGGCTTAGAAAACAAAACAAACTATGCTCATCTAAAAGGAAAGGAGGGGGGAAATTGAGAAATGAGGATTAGTGTTACTATACATATACAAATACATATTATATACATGTATCAAAAAGGCCGAACATATAGCAAGGGAGGTCGATGGAACACTGTAATATTTTACATGGGAAGAGGATCTGTACATTAATAGACATACATAATGTACAAATGGACCAGATGGTGTACACCTAGGACAAACAATATTCTAAACTTTACCCAGATTAAAAAAATTTTAAAAACCAAGAAGAAGTAATGAGACATAAACTTATGGGGATTTCTCCTGGCAAATTCCATTCTAGTTTATAACCTAGGACAATGACTTCCAGAAAGGCTCTGCTGCCCTAGTACCCAGATTGGGGAATGGAGAAAAGCTACCTCCTTGTGGACGTTTCCCACAACAGCAGCTTTGAGCCCACTGCAAAAGGTCACTAAATTTTCACCAACTTGCAGTTCTGTCAATGACACCTGCCCTCCAAAAAATTTCTGGGGTCAAAAATCGACCAAAAAATTCAAAAGAGGGCAACCTTCGAAGAAGTCAATTTCAAGAGCTCTATTGTACTTACGGTTTTTTCTTTTAAGAGAAAAGAAAAAGGCGTAGGAATATGATGAATTTTAAAAATTTTAATGTCATGCATACCCATATTACAAAAACCTATCAACTCACAGCAATCAGAATGGCCTTTAGGAAAAATGCTGCAAAATATAAACGGTGAAGGAAGTGTGGAGAAATGCGTACCCTCGTTTGTAAGGGGGGACATGTAAAGAGCCACTAATGCAAACACAATGTAGGTGCCTTGAAAAGGGAAACATTGAGCTACCAGTCAATCAATCACAACCACTGCTTGGCCTATCACCTGAGAAAATGAGAATCAAAAATCACAGGCTGGCAAACCTGTACGCCAGCAATATTTACCATAGCCAGCACTTGGAAGCAATGAAAATGTCCATCAACCGAGGAATGCACCAAGAAGAAGTGGTCCACGTACACAATGGAATATTACTCTAATAATAAATATAAATTAAATTAAAAACAAACAAAAGCAAGGAGTCATCAACATTTGTGGGTTTATCCGGGCACATTGCAGTCTAATTTATAACCGAAGAACACCACTGGCCGGTAGGTCTGTTTCCCTAGTACCAGCATGGGGAACGTAGAAAGGCTGCCGCTCTCTGGCCATTACCTGCAAAAGCAGGTTTAAAGCCTGAGCTAATGGTCACTTCATATGAACAAGTACTGCAGGTCTGTAAATGAAATCTGCCCTCAAAATGTCTTGAGGGAGATAATGGCCAAAATATTTCAAATGGTGACACATACTTTAAGAAAACACTTTGAAGAAATAAGCTCTAATCACAGCTGGAAAAATAAAAAGGACATGTCTTAAAGCTCAATTTCAACACATTATGAGACACATGCAAATTCAACCACAAAGAGGTATCAGCTCACACCACTCAGAATAACCATCAGCAAAAACTACAAAGAATAAATGCTGAAGGTGCCGGGAAGAAATGCATACCCTCTACTTTAAGTGGGACGTAACCTGGAAAGAGCCACTAAGGAGAACAGAATAGAGGTGCCTTTAAAAGGTAACCATTGAGCTACCATATGATCCAGCAGACCTATTCCTGGGCCTATAAACTAAGAAGAGAGAATTGGAAGGACACAGGCACACAAATCTACATTGCATAGTATTACAATAGCCAAGATATGGAAGTAACGAAAAAGTCCACCGACAGATGGGTGGACAAAGAAGAACTGCTACCTGTACAGATGGAATAGGAGCTAGTGAAAAAATGAAACAATGCCATTTGCAGCACCATAGATGAGTCTAGAAGTAATCACGCAACTTGGAGTAAGTGAGAAAGCGAAAGACACATATCCTATCATATCACATATAGGTGTTACCTAAAAAATGATACAAACAAAGATATTTCCACAGAGAAACACTATCATAGATTCATTAAAAAAACTTATGGTTCACCAAATGGAAAGGTGTGAGGATTGGATACATTACCATATTGAGGTTAACAGAGAGATACAAACACATGTGAAATATATAATCACCAAAGACCTACGCAATACCAAGAGAAGTCTACTCAACATTGTGTCATTACCTACATGGGAAAAGGATCCGAAGAAGAATAGATATATGCATGTGTGTGAAAGAACCACATCTTGCACACCTAGAACAAACAAAACATTGTAATCAAGTTTGCTGTGATAAGAAATAAAAATTAAATTCAAAATACCAACAAGAAGTAATGAGACATAAACTTAAAGGGCTTTTTCCTCGCACATTCCATTCTAATTTACAACCTAGAACACCACTTCCAGTAAGGCTCTGTTGCCCTAGAAACCAGATTTGGTAAAGGAGAAATGCTGCCGCCTTGTGGCCGATTCCCGCAAGAGCAGCTTTTAACCCACAGCTAATGGTCACTTACCATTCACAAGGACTCAGGGCTGTAAAGGACACCTGCCCTCAAAATTGTGCTGAGGTAGGGAATGGATACAAAAAATTCAAAACAGGCCAAATTTTCAAGAAGATAGTATGAAGAGGTAAGTTTTACTCACTCTCTTTTTAAAGAAAGGAAAATGGATAAAAGCTCCACCTCAGGAAGTATTAGACTCATGCAATCTAATCTACAAAAAGTTTTCAACTCACACCAGTCGACTGACCATTGGCAAAAAGTCTACAAACAATAAATGCTGAAGAGGTTTTAGAGAACTGTGTACCCTCTAGCTGCTGGTGAGATGCAAAAGGGTTAAACGCTAATAATGAGAACAGAAAGGAGCTGCGTTGAAAAGGAAAAATTGAGGTACCATTCAATCCAGCAGGCGCACCAATGGGCCTCTCACCTGAGAAGACCAGAATGAAGAAGACCCGGGCTGCAAAAGCTGCACTGCAGCCTTATTCACCATAGCCAAGACAGTGAAGCAACCAAAATGTCCATCAACAGATGAAAGGATAAAGAAGAAGTGGTCCATGTACACAATGAATACTAGCCATGGAAAACAATGAAACACTGCTCTTTGAGGCACCATAGATGATCTTGGAGATAATCACAGAACATGAGGTAAGTCGGAAAGCAAAAGTCCTATATCCTATGATATCACTTATAGGCGTTATCTAATAACTGACACAAATGAACATATTTCCACAGAGAAAGTCAATCACAGACTTATTAAAAAAAAAACCTATGCTTATCTAAAAGGAAAGGTGGGGGGAATGGATAAATGAAGATTAGCGTTACCATATGTATACAAATACATATTATATACATATATCAAAAAGACCGACCATATAGCAAGGAAGGTTTACGGAACACTCTGTAATAATTTACAGGGGAAGAGGATCTCTACATAAATAGGTATATAGAATATGTAGATGAACCAGAGTGTGTACACCTTGGACAAGCAACATTCTAACCATTACCCCAATTGAAAAAATTAAAACAACGAACTAGGAGTAATGAGACATAAACTTATGGGGGGTTTTCCTGGCACATTCCATTCAAATTTACAACCTAGGCAAACGACTTCCAGAACGGCTGTGCTGCCCTAGTACCCAGATTTGGGAATGGAGAAATGCTGCATCCTTGTGGCCGTTTCCCACCACAGCAGCTTTAAACCCACTGCAAAAGGTCACTAAATATTCACCAATTGCAGGTCTGTAAATGACACCTGCCCTCCAAAAAATACTGAGGTCGAAAATCGACCAAAAAATTCTAGAGTGCAACCTTCCAAAAAGAAAATTTGAAGAGGTATATTATACTCACACTTTTGTTCTTTTTTCTTTTAACAGAAAAGAAAAAGGCGTGGAAAAATGATGAATTGTAGGAATTTTTACAGACATGTAAACCCAAATTACAAAAACCTATCAGCTCACACCAGTCAGAATGGCCATCAACAAAAATGCTGCAAACAAGAAATGCTGACGTGATTGTGGAGAAATGCGTACCCTCGATTCTAAGGGGGACGTGGTAAGAGCCACTAATGAAAGCACAATTGAGTTGCCTTGAAAAGGTAAACGTTGAGCTACCATACCAGTCAATCAATCATAACCACTGCTGGGTCTATCACCTGAGAAAATGAAAATCACAAATCACAGGCTGGCAATCCTGCCCTCCAGCAATATTTACCATAGGCAACACTTGGAAGCAAGGAAAATGTCCATCAACAGAGGAATGCACCAAGAAGAAGTGGTCCATGTACACAATGGAATATTAGCCATGGAAAACACTGAAGCGCTGCTCTTTGAGGCACCACAGATGAGCCTGGAGATAATCACAAAACATGAAGTAGGTCGGAAAGCAAAAGACCTATAGCCTATATAATCACTTATGGCATTATCTAATAACTGACACAGATGAACATATTTCCAAAGAGAAAGACACTCACAGGCTTAGAAAACAAAACAAACTATGCTCATCTAAAAGGAAAGGAGGGGGGAAATTGAGAAATGAGGATTAGTGTTACTATACATATACAAATACATATTATATACATGTATCAAAAAGACCGAACATATAGCAAGGGAGGTCGATGGAACACTGTAATATTTTACATGGGAAGAGGATCTGTACATTAATAGACATACATAATGTACAAATGGACCAGATGGTGTACACCTAGGACAAACAATATTCTAAACTTTACCCAGATTAAAAAAATTTTAAAAACCAAGAAGAAGTAATGAGACATAAACTTATGGGGATTTCTCCTGGCAAATTCCATTCTAATTTATAACCTAGGACAATGACTTCCAGAAAGGCTCTGCTGCCCTAGTACCCAGATTGGGGAATGGAGAAAAGCTACCTCCTTGTGGACGTTTCCCACAACAGCAGCTTTGAGCCCACTGCAAAAGGTCACTAAATTTTCACCAACTTGCAGTTCTGTCAATGACACCTGCCCTCCAAAAAATTTCTGGGGTCAAAAATCGACCAAAAAATTCAAAAGAGGGCAACCTTCGAAGAAGTCAATTTCAAGAGCTCTATTGTACTTACGGTTTTTTCTTTTAAGAGAAAAGAAAAAGGCGTAGGAATATGATGAATTTTAAAAATTTTAATGTCATGCATACCCATATTACAAAAATCTATCAGCTCACAGCAATCAGAATGGCCTTTAGGAAAAATGCTGCAAAATATAAACGGTGAAGGGAGTGTGGAGAAATGCGTACCCTCGTTTGTAAGGGGGGACATGTAAAGAGCCACTAATGCAAACACAATGTAGGTGCCTTGAAAAGGGAAACATTGAGCTACCAGTCAATCAATCACAACCACTGCTTGGCCTATCACCTGAGAAAATGAGAATCAAAAATCACAGGCTGGCAAACCTGTACGCCAGCAATATTTACCATAGCCAGCACTTGGAAGCAATGAAAATGTCCATCAACCGAGGAATGCACCAAGAAGAAGTGGTCCACGTACACAATGGAATATTACTCTAATAATAAATATAAATTAAATTAAAAACAAACAAAAGCAAGGAGTCATCAACATTTGTGGGTTTATCCGGGCACATTGCAGTCTAATTTATAACCGAAGAACACCACTGGCCGGTAGGTCTGTTTCCCTAGTACCAGCATGGGGAACGTAGAAAGGCTGCCGCTCTCTGGCCATTACCTGCAAAAGCAGGTTTAAAGCCTGAGCTAATGGTCACTTCATATGAACAAGTACTGCAGGTCTGTAAATGAAATCTGCCCTCAAAATGTCTTGAGGGAGATAATGGCCAAAATATTTCAAATGGTGACACATACTTTAAGAAAACACTTTGAAGAAATAAGCTCTAATCACAGCTGGAAAAATTAAAAGGACATGTCTTAAAGCTCAATTTCAACACATTATGAGACACATGCAAATTCAACCACAAAGAGGTATCAGCTCACACCACTCAGAATAACCATCAGCAAAAACTGCAAAGAATAAATGCTGAAGGTGCCAGGAAGAAATGCATACCCTCTACTTTAAGTGGGACGTAACCTGGAAAGAGCCACTAAGGAGAACAGAATAGAGGTGCCTTTAAAAGGTAACCATTGAGCTACCATATGATCCAGCAGACCTATTCCTGGGCCTATAAACTAAGAAGAGAGAATTGGAAGGACACAGGCACGCAAATCTACATTGCATAGTATTACAATAGCCAAGATATGGAAGTAACCAAAAAGTCCACCGACAGATGGGTGGACAAAGAAGAACTGCTACCTGTACAGATGGAATAGGAGCTAGTGAAAAAATGAAACAATGCCATTTGCAGCACCATAGATGAGTCTAGAAGTAATCACGCAACTTGGAGTAAGTGAGAAAGCGAAAGACACATATCCTATCATATCACATATAGGTGTCACCTAAAAAATGATACAAACAAAGATATTTCCACAGAGAAACACTATCATAGATTCATTAAAAAAACTTATGGTTCACCAAATGGAAAGGTGTGAGGATTGGATACATTACCATATTGAGGTTAACAGAGAGATACAAACACATGTGAAATATATAATCACCAAAGACCTACGCAATACCAAGAGAAGTCTACTCAACATTGTGTCATTACCTACATGGGAAAAGGATCCGAAGAAGAATAGATATATGCATGTGTGTGAAAGAACCACATCTTGCACACCTAGAACAAACAAAACATTGTAATCAAGTTTGCTGTGATAAGAAATAAAAATTAAATTCAAAATACCAACAAGAAGTAATGAGACATAAACTTAAAGGGCTTTTTCCTCGCACATTCCATTCTAATTTACAACCTAGAACACCACTTCCAGTAAGGCTCTGTTGCCCTAGTAACCAGATTTGGTAAAGGAGAAATGCTGCCGCCTTGTGGCCGATTCCCGCAAGAGCAGCTTTTAACCCACAGCTAATGGTCACTTACCATTCACAAGGACTCAGGGCTGTAAAGGACACCTGCCCTCAAAATTGTGCTGAGGTAGGGAATGGATACAAAAAATTCAAAACAGGCCAAATTTTCAAGAAGATAGTATGAAGAGGTAAGTTTTACTCACTCTCTTTTTAAAGAAAGGAAAATGGATAAAAGCTCCACCTCAGGAAGTATTAGACTCATGCAATCTAATCTACAAAAAGTTTTCAACTCACACCAGTCGACTGACCATTGGCAAAAAGTCTACAAACAATAAATGCTGAAGAGGTTTTAGAGAACTGTGTACCCTCTAGCTGCTGGTGAGATGCAAAAGGGTTAAACGCTAATAATGAGAACAGAAAGGAGCTGCGTTGAAAAGGAAAAATTGAGGTACCATTCAATCCAGCAGGCGCACCAATGGGCCTCTCACCTGAGAAGACCAGAATGAAGAAGACCCGGGCTGCAAAAGCTGCACTGCAGCCTTATTCACAATAGACAAGACAGTGAAGCAACCAAAATGTCCATCAACAGATGAAAGGATAAAGAAGAAGTGGTCCATGTACACAATGAATACTAGCCATGGAAAACAATGAAACACTGCTCTTTGAGGCACCATAGATGATCTTGGAGATAATCACAGAACATGAGGTAAGTCGGAAAGCAAAAGTCCTATATCCTATGATATCACTTATAGGCGTTATCTAATAACTGACACAAATGAACATATTTCCACAGAGAAAGTCAATCACAGACTTATTAAAAAAAAACCTATGCTTATCTAAAAGGAAAGGTGGGGGGAATGGATAAATGAAGATTAGCGTTACCATATGTATACAAATACATATTATATACATATATCAAAAAGACCGACCATATAGCAAGGAAGGTTTACGGAACACTCTGTAATAATTTACAGGGGAAGAGGATCTCTACATAAATAGGTATATAGAATATGTAGATGAACCAGAGTGTGTACACCTTGGACAAGCAACATTCTAACCATTACCCCAATTGAAAAAATTAAAACAACGAACTAGGAGTAATGAGACATAAACTTATGGGGGGTTTTCCTGGCACATTCCATTCAAATTTACAACCTAGGCAAACGACTTCCAGAACGGCTCTGCTGCCCTAGTACCCAGATTTGGGAATGGAGAAATGCTGCATCCTTGTGGCCGTTTCCCACCACAGCAGCTTTAAACCCACTGCAAAAGGTCACTAAATATTCACCAATTGCAGGTCTGTAAATGACACCTGCCCTCCAAAAAATACTGAGGTCGAAAATCGACCAAAAAATTCTAGAGTGCAACCTTCCAAAAAGAAAATTTGAAGAGGTATATTATACTCACACTTTTGTTCTTTTTTCTTTTAACAGAAAAGAAAAAGGCGTGGAAAAATGATGAATTGTAGGAATTTTTACAGACATGTAAACCCAAATTACAAACACCTATCAGCTCACACCAGTCAGAATGGCCATCAACAAAAATGCTGCAAACAAGAAATGCTGACGTGATTGTGGAGAAGTGCGTACCCTCGATTCTAAGGGGGACGTGGTAAGAGCCACTAATGAAAGCACAATTGAGGTGCCTTGAAAAGGTAAACGTTGAGCTACCATACCAGTCAATCAATCATAACCACTGCTGGGTCTATCACCTGAGAAAATGAAAATCACAAATCACAGGCTGGCAATCCTGCCCTCCAGCAATATTTACCATAGGCAACACTTGGAAGCAAGGAAAATGTCCATCAACAGAGGAGTGCACCAAGAAGAAGTGGTCCATGTACACAATGGAATATTAGCCATGGAAAACACTGAAGCGCTGCTCTTTGAGGCACCACAGATGAGCCTGGAGATAATCACAAAACATGAAGTAGGTCGGAAAGCAAAAGACCTATAGCCTATATAATCACTTATGGCATTATCTAATAACTGACACAGATGAACATATTTCCAAAGAGAAAGACACTCACAGGCTTAGAAAACAAAACAAACTATGCTCATCTAAAAGGAAAGGAGGGGGGAAATTGAGAAATGAGGATTAGTGTTACTATACATATACAAATACATATTATATACATGTATCAAAAAGGCCGAACATATAGCAAGGGAGGTCGATGGAACACTGTAATATTTTACATGGGAAGAGGATCTGTACATTAATAGACATACATAATGTACAAATGGACCAGATGGTGTACACCTAGGACAAACAATATTCTAAACTTTACCCAGATTAAAAAAATTTTAAAAACCAAGAAGAAGTAATGAGACATAAACTTATGGGGATTTCTCCTGGCAAATTCCATTCTAGTTTATAACCTAGGACAATGACTTCCAGAAAGGCTCTGCTGCCCTAGTACCCAGATTGGGGAATGGAGAAAAGCTACCTCCTTGTGGACGTTTCCCACAACAGCAGCTTTGAGCCCACTGCAAAAGGTCACTAAATTTTCACCAACTTGCAGTTCTGTCAATGACACCTGCCCTCCAAAAAATTTCTGGGGTCAAAAATCGACCAAAAAATTCAAAAGAGGGCAACCTTCGAAGAAGTCAATTTCAAGAGCTCTATTGTACTTACGGTTTTTTCTTTTAAGAGAAAAGAAAAAGGCGTAGGAATATGATGAATTTTAAAAATTTTAATGTCATGCATACCCATATTACAAAAACCTATCAACTCACAGCAATCAGAATGGCCTTTAGGAAAAATGCTGCAAAATATAAACGGTGAAGGAAGTGTGGAGAAATGCGTACCCTCGTTTGTAAGGGGGGACATGTAAAGAGCCACTAATGCAAACACAATGTAGGTGCCTTGAAAAGGGAAACATTGAGCTACCAGTCAATCAATCACAACCACTGCTTGGCCTATCACCTGAGAAAATGAGAATCAAAAATCACAGGCTGGCAAACCTGTACGCCAGCAATATTTACCATAGCCAGCACTTGGAAGCAATGAAAATGTCCATCAACCGAGGAATGCACCAAGAAGAAGTGGTCCACGTACACAATGGAATATTACTCTAATAATAAATATAAATTAAATTAAAAACAAACAAAAGCAAGGAGTCATCAACATTTGTGGGTTTATCCGGGCACATTGCAGTCTAATTTATAACCGAAGAACACCACTGGCCGGTAGGTCTGTTTCCCTAGTACCAGCATGGGGAACGTAGAAAGGCTGCCGCTCTCTGGCCATTACCTGCAAAAGCAGGTTTAAAGCCTGAGCTAATGGTCACTTCATATGAACAAGTACTGCAGGTCTGTAAATGAAATCTGCCCTCAAAATGTCTTGAGGGAGATAATGGCCAAAATATTTCAAATGGTGACACATACTTTAAGAAAACACTTTGAAGAAATAAGCTCTAATCACAGCTGGAAAAATAAAAAGGACATGTCTTAAAGCTCAATTTCAACACATTATGAGACACATGCAAATTCAACCACAAAGAGGTATCAGCTCACACCACTCAGAATAACCATCAGCAAAAACTACAAAGAATAAATGCTGAAGGTGCCGGGAAGAAATGCATACCCTCTACTTTAAGTGGGACGTAACCTGGAAAGAGCCACTAAGGAGAACAGAATAGAGGTGCCTTTAAAAGGTAACCATTGAGCTACCATATGATCCAGCAGACCTATTCCTGGGCCTATAAACTAAGAAGAGAGAATTGGAAGGACACAGGCACACAAATCTACATTGCATAGTATTACAATAGCCAAGATATGGAAGTAACGAAAAAGTCCACCGACAGATGGGTGGACAAAGAAGAACTGCTACCTGTACAGATGGAATAGGAGCTAGTGAAAAAATGAAACAATGCCATTTGCAGCACCATAGATGAGTCTAGAAGTAATCACGCAACTTGGAGTAAGTGAGAAAGCGAAAGACACATATCCTATCATATCACATATAGGTGTTACCTAAAAAATGATACAAACAAAGATATTTCCACAGAGAAACACTATCATAGATTCATTAAAAAAACTTATGGTTCACCAAATGGAAAGGTGTGAGGATTGGATACATTACCATATTGAGGTTAACAGAGAGATACAAACACATGTGAAATATATAATCACCAAAGACCTACGCAATACCAAGAGAAGTCTACTCAACATTGTGTCATTACCTACATGGGAAAAGGATCCGAAGAAGAATAGATATATGCATGTGTGTGAAAGAACCACATCTTGCACACCTAGAACAAACAAAACATTGTAATCAAGTTTGCTGTGATAAGAAATAAAAATTAAATTCAAAATACCAACAAGAAGTAATGAGACATAAACTTAAAGGGCTTTTTCCTCGCACATTCCATTCTAATTTACAACCTAGAACACCACTTCCAGTAAGGCTCTGTTGCCCTAGAAACCAGATTTGGTAAAGGAGAAATGCTGCCGCCTTGTGGCCGATTCCCGCAAGAGCAGCTTTTAACCCACAGCTAATGGTCACTTACCATTCACAAGGACTCAGGGCTGTAAAGGACACCTGCCCTCAAAATTGTGCTGAGGTAGGGAATGGATACAAAAAATTCAAAACAGGCCAAATTTTCAAGAAGATAGTATGAAGAGGTAAGTTTTACTCACTCTCTTTTTAAAGAAAGGAAAATGGATAAAAGCTCCACCTCAGGAAGTATTAGACTCATGCAATCTAATCTACAAAAAGTTTTCAACTCACACCAGTCGACTGACCATTGGCAAAAAGTCTACAAACAATAAATGCTGAAGAGGTTTTAGAGAACTGTGTACCCTCTAGCTGCTGGTGAGATGCAAAAGGGTTAAACGCTAATAATGAGAACAGAAAGGAGCTGCGTTGAAAAGGAAAAATTGAGGTACCATTCAATCCAGCAGGCGCACCAATGGGCCTCTCACCTGAGAAGACCAGAATGAAGAAGACCCGGGCTGCAAAAGCTGCACTGCAGCCTTATTCACCATAGCCAAGACAGTGAAGCAACCAAAATGTCCATCAACAGATGAAAGGATAAAGAAGAAGTGGTCCATGTACACAATGAATACTAGCCATGGAAAACAATGAAACACTGCTCTTTGAGGCACCATAGATGATCTTGGAGATAATCACAGAACATGAGGTAAGTCGGAAAGCAAAAGTCCTATATCCTATGATATCACTTATAGGCGTTATCTAATAACTGACACAAATGAACATATTTCCACAGAGAAAGTCAATCACAGACTTATTAAAAAAAAACCTATGCTTATCTAAAAGGAAAGGTGGGGGGAATGGATAAATGAAGATTAGCGTTACCATATGTATACAAATACATATTATATACATATATCAAAAAGACCGACCATATAGCAAGGAAGGTTTACGGAACACTCTGTAATAATTTACAGGGGAAGAGGATCTCTACATAAATAGGTATATAGAATATGTAGATGAACCAGAGTGTGTACACCTTGGACAAGCAACATTCTAACCATTACCCCAATTGAAAAAATTAAAACAACGAACTAGGAGTAATGAGACATAAACTTATGGGGGGTTTTCCTGGCACATTCCATTCAAATTTACAACCTAGGCAAACGACTTCCAGAACGGCTCTGCTGCCCTAGTACCCAGATTTGGGAATGGAGAAATGCTGCATCCTTGTGGCCGTTTCCCACCACAGCAGCTTTAAACCCACTGCAAAAGGTCACTAAATATTCACCAATTGCAGGTCTGTAAATGACACCTGCCCTCCAAAAAATACTGAGGTCGAAAATCGACCAAAAAATTCTAGAGTGCAACCTTCCAAAAAGAAAATTTGAAGAGGTATATTATACTCACACTTTTGTTCTTTTTTCTTTTAACAGAAAAGAAAAAGGCGTGGAAAAATGATGAATTGTAGGAATTTTTACAGACATGTAAACCCAAATTACAAACACCTATCAGCTCACACCAGTCAGAATGGCCATCAACAAAAATGCTGCAAACAAGAAATGCTGACGTGATTGTGGAGAAGTGCGTACCCTCGATTCTAAGGGGGACGTGGTAAGAGCCACTAATGAAAGCACAATTGAGGTGCCTTGAAAAGGTAAACGTTGAGCTACCATACCAGTCAATCAATCATAACCACTGCTGGGTCTATCACCTGAGAAAATGAAAATCACAAATCACAGGCTGGCAATCCTGCCCTCCAGCAATATTTACCATAGGCAACACTTGGAAGCAAGGAAAATGTCCATCAACAGAGGAGTGCACCAAGAAGAAGTGGTCCATGTACACAATGGAATATTAGCCATGGAAAACACTGAAGCGCTGCTCTTTGAGGCACCACAGATGAGCCTGGAGATAATCACAAAACATGAAGTAGGTCGGAAAGCAAAAGACCTATAGCCTATATAATCACTTATGGCATTATCTAATAACTGACACAGATGAACATATTTCCAAAGAGAAAGACACTCACAGGCTTAGAAAACAAAACAAACTATGCTCATCTAAAAGGAAAGGAGGGGGGAAATTGAGAAATGAGGATTAGTGTTACTATACATATACAAATACATATTATATACATGTATCAAAAAGACCGAACATATAGCAAGGGAGGTCGATGGAACACTGTAATATTTTACATGGGAAGAAGATCTGTACATTAATAGACATACATAATGTACAAATGGACCAGATGGTGTACATCTAGGACAAACAATATTCTAAACTTTACCCAGATTAAAAAAATTTTAAAAACCAAGAAGAAGTAATGAGACATAAACTTATGGGGATTTCTCCTGGCAAATTCCATTCTAATTTATAACCTAGGACAATGACTTCCAGAAAGGCTCTGCTGCCCTAGTACCCAGATTGGGGAATGGAGAAAAGCTACCTCCTTGTGGACGTTTCCCACAACAGCAGCTTTGAGCCCACTGCAAAAGGTCACTAAATTTTCACCAACTTGCAGTTCTGTCAATGACACCTGCCCTCCAAAAAATTTCTGGGGTCAAAAATCGACCAAAAAATTCAAAAGAGGGCAACCTTCGAAGAAGTCAATTTCAAGAGCTCTATTGTACTTACGGTTTTTTCTTTTAAGAGAAAAGAAAAAGGCGTAGGAATATGATGAATTTTAAAAATTTTAATGTCATGCATACCCATATTACAAAAACCTATCAGCTCACAGCAATCAGAATGGCCTTTAGGAAAAATGCTGCAAAATATAAACGGTGAAGGGAGTGTGGAGAAATGCGTACCCTCGTTTGTAAGGGGGGACATGTAAAGAGCCACTAATGCAAACACAATGTAGGTGCCTTGAAAAGGGAAACATTGAGCTACCAGTCAATCAATCACAACCACTGCTTGGCCTATCACCTGAGAAAATGAGAATCAAAAATCACAGGCTGGCAAACCTGTACGCCAGCAATATTTACCATAGCCAGCACTTGGAAGCAATGAAAATGTCCATCAACCGAGGAATGCACCAAGAAGAAGTGGTCCACGTACACAATGGAATATTACTCTAATAATAAATATAAATTAAATTAAAAACAAACAAAAGCAAGGAGTCATCAACATTTGTGGGTTTATCCGGGCACATTGCAGTCTAATTTATAACCGAAGAACACCACTGGCCGGTAGGTCTGTTTCCCTAGTACCAGCATGGGGAACGTAGAAAGGCTGCCGCTCTCTGGCCATTACCTGCAAAAGCAGGTTTAAAGCCTGAGCTAATGGTCACTTCATATGAACAAGTACTGCAGGTCTGTAAATGAAATCTGCCCTCAAAATGTCTTGAGGGAGATAATGGCCAAAATATTTCAAATGGTGACACATACTTTAAGAAAACACTTTGAAGAAATAAGCTCTAATCACAGCTGGAAAAATTAAAAGGACATGTCTTAAAGCTCAATTTCAACACATTATGAGACACATGCAAATTCAACCACAAAGAGGTATCAGCTCACACCACTCAGAATAACCATCAGCAAAAACTACAAAGAATAAATGATGAAGGTGCCGGGAAGAAATGCATACCCTCTACTTTAAGTGGGACGTAACCTGGAAAGAGCCACTAAGGAGAACAGAATAGAGGTGCCTTTAAAAGGTAACCATTGAGCTACCATATGATCCAGCAGACCTATTCCTGGGCCTATAAACTAAGAAGAGAGAATTGGAAGGACACAGGCACGCAAATCTACACTGCATAGTATTACAATAGCCAAGATATGGAAGTAACCAAAAAGTCCACCGACAGATGGGTGGGCAAAGAAGAACTGCTACCTGTACAGTTGGAAGAGGAGCTAGTGAAAAAATGAAACAATGCCATTTGCAGCACCATAGATGAGTCTAGAAGTAATCACGCAAGTTGGAGTAAGTGAGAAAGCGAAAGACAGATATCCTATCATATCACATATAGGTGTCACCTAAAAAATGATACAAACAAAGATATTTCCACAGAGAAACACTATCATAGATTCATTAAAAAAACTTATGGTTCACCAAATGGAAAGGTGTGAGGATTGGATACATTACCATATTGAGGTTAACAGAGAGATACAAACACATGTGAAATATATAATCACCAAAGACCTACGCAATACCAAGAGAAGTCTACTCAACATTGTGTCATAACCTACATGGGAAAAGGATCCGAAAAAGAATAGATATATGCATGTGTGTGAAAGAACCACATCTTGCACACCTAGAACAAACAAAACATTGTAATCAAGTTTGCTGTGATAAGAAATAAAAATTAAATTCAAAATACCAACAAGAAGTAATGAGACATAAACTTAAAGGGCTTTTTCCTCGCACATTCCATTCTAATTTACAACCTAGAACACCACTTCCAGTAAGGCTCTGTTGCCCTAGTAACCAGATTTGGTAAAGGAGAAATGCTGCCGCCTTGTGGCCGATTCCCGCAAGAGCAGCTTTTAACCCACAGCTAATGGTCACTTACCATTCACAAGGACTCAGGGCTGTAAAGGACACCTGCCCTCAAAATTGTGCTGAGGTAGGGAATGGATACAAAAAATTCAAAACAGGCCAAATTTTCAAGAAGATAGTATGAAGAGGTAAGTTTTACTCACTCTCTTTTTAAAGAAAGGAAAATGGATAAAAGCTCCACCTCAGGAAGTATTAGACTCATGCAATCTAATCTACAAAAAGTTTTCAACTCACACCAGTCGACTGACCATTGGCAAAAAGTCTACAAACAATAAATGCTGAAGAGGTTTTAGAGAACTGTGTACCCTCTAGCTGCTGGTGAGATGCAAAAGGGTTAAACGCTAATAATGAGAACAGAAAGGAGCTGCGTTGAAAAGGAAAAATTGAGGTACCATTCAATCCAGCAGACGCACCAATGGGCCTCTCACCTGAGAAGACCAGAATGAAGAAGACCCGGGCTGCAAAAGCTGCACTGCAGCCTTATTCACCATAGCCAAGACAGTGAAGCAACCAAAATGTCCATCAACAGATGAAAGGATAAAGAAGAAGTGGTCCATGTACACAATGAATACTAGCCATGGAAAACAATGAAACACTGCTCTTTGAGGCACCATAGATGATCTTGGAGATAATCACAGAACATGAGGTAAGTCGGAAAGCAAAAGTCCTATATCCTATGATATCACTTATAGGCGTTATCTAATAACTGACACAAATGAACATATTTCCACAGAGAAAGTCAATCACAGACTTATTAAAAAAAAACCTATGCTTATCTAAAAGGAAAGGTGGGGGGAATGGATAAATGAAGATTAGCGTTACCATATGTATACAAATACATATTATATACATATATCAAAAAGACCGACCATATAGCAAGGAAGGTTTACGGAACACTCTGTAATAATTTACAGGGGAAGAGGATCTCTACATAAATAGGTATATAGAATATGTAGATGAACCAGAGTGTGTACACCTTGGACAAGCAACATTCTAACCATTACCCCAATTGAAAAAATTAAAACAACGAACTAGGAGTAATGAGACATAAACTTATGGGGGGGTTTCCTGGCACATTCCATTCAAATTTACAACCTAGGCAAACGACTTCCAGAACGGCTCTGCTGCCCTAGTACCCAGATTTGGGAATGGAGAAATGCTGCATCCTTGTGGCCGTTTCCCACCACAGCAGCTTTAAACCCACTGCAAAAGGTCACTAAATATTCACCAATTGCAGGTCTGTAAATGACACCTGCCCTCCAAAAAATACTGAGGTCGAAAATCGACCAAAAAATTCTAGAGTGCAACCTTCCAAAAAGAAAATTTGAAGAGGTATATTATACTCACACTTTTGTTCTTTTTTCTTTTAACAGAAAAGAAAAAGGCGTGGAAAAATGATGAATTGTAGGAATTTTTACAGACATGTAAACCCAAATTACAAACACCTATCAGCTCACACCAGTCAGAATGGCCATCAACAAAAATGCTGCAAACAAGAAATGCTGACGTGATTGTGGAGAAGTGCGTACCCTCGATTCTAAGGGGGACGTGGTAAGAGCCACTAATGAAAGCACAATTGAGGTGCCTTGAAAAGGTAAACGTTGAGCTACCATACCAGTCAATCAATCATAACCACTGCTGGGTCTATCACCTGAGAAAATGAAAATCACAAATCACAGGCTGGCAATCCTGCCCTCCAGCAATATTTACCATAGGCAACACTTGGAAGCAAGGAAAATGTCCATCAACAGAGGAGTGCACCAAGAAGAAGTGGTCCATGTACACAATGGAATATTAGCCATGGAAAACACTGAAGCGCTGCTCTTTGAGGCACCACAGATGAGCCTGGAGATAATCACAAAACATGAAGTAGGTCGGAAAGCAAAAGACCTATAGCCTATATAATCACTTATGGCATTATCTAATAACTGACACAGATGAACATATTTCCAAAGAGAAAGACACTCACAGGCTTAGAAAACAAAACAAACTATGCTCATCTAAAAGGAAAGGAGGGGGGAAATTGAGAAATGAGGATTAGTGTTACTATACATATACAAATACATATTATATACATGTATCAAAAAGACCGAACATATAGCAAGGGAGGTCGATGGAACACTGTAATATTTTACATGGGAAGAGGATCTGTACATTAATAGACATACATAATGTACAAATGGACCAGATGGTGTACACCTAGGACAAACAATATTCTAAACTTTACCCAGATTAAAAAAAATTTAAAAACCAAGAAGAAGTAATGAGACATAAACTTATGGGGATTTCTCCTGGCAAATTCCATTCTAATTTATAACCTAGGACAATGACTTCCAGAAAGGCTCTGCTGCCCTAGTACCCAGATTGGGGAATGGAGAAAAGCTACCTCCTTGTTGACGTTTCCCACAACAGCAGCTTTGAACCCACTGCAAAAGGTCACTAAATTTTCACCAACTTGCAGTTCTGTAAATGACACCTGCCCTCCAAAAAATTTCTGGGGTCAAAAATCGACCAAAAAATTCAAAAGAGGGCAACCTTCGAAGAAGTCAATTTCAAGAGCTCTATTATACTTACGGTTTTTTCTTTTAAGAGAAAAGAAAAAGGCGTAGGAATATGATGAATTTAAAAATTTTAATGTCATGCATACCCATATTACAAAAACCTATCAGCTCACAGCAATCAGAATGGCCATTAGGAAAAATGCTGCCAAAAATAAACGGTGAAGGGAGTGTGGAGAAATGCGTACCCTCGGTTGTAAGGGGGGGCATGTAAAGAGCCACTAATGAAAACACAACGTAGGTGCTTTGAAAAGGGAAACATTGAGCTACCAGTCAATCAATCACAACCACTGCTTGGCCTATCACCTGAGAAAATGAGAATCAAAAATCACAGGCTGGCAAACCTGTACGCCAGCAATATTTACCATAGCCAGCACTTGGAAGCAATGAAAATGTCCATCAACCGAGGAATGCACCAAGAAGAAGTGGTCCACGTACACAATGGAATATTACTCTAATAATAAATATAAATTAAATTAAAAACAAACAAAAGCAAGGAGACATCAACATTTGTGGGTTTATCCGGGCACATTGCACTCTAATTTATAACCGAAGAACACCACTGGCCGGTAGGTCTGTTTCCCTAGTACCAGCATGGGGAACGTAGAAAGGCTGCCGCTCTCTGGCCATTACCTGCAAAAGCAGGTTTAAAGCCTGAGCTAATGGTCACTTCATATGAACAAGTACTTCAGGGCTGTAAATGAAACCTGCCCTCAAAATGTCTTGAGGGAGATAATGGCCAAAATATTTCAAATGGTGACACATACTTTAAGAAAACACTTTGAAGAAATAAGCTCTAATCACAGCTGGAAAAATAAAAAGGACATGTCTTAAAGCTCAATTTCAACACATTATGAGACACATGCAAATTCAACCACAAAGAGGTATCAGCTCACACCACTCAGAATAACCATCAGCAAAAACTACAAAGAATAAATGCTGAAGGTGCTAGGAAGAAATACATACCCTCCACTTCAAGTGGGACGTAACCTGGAAAGAGCCACTAAGGAGAACAGAATAGAGGTGCCTTTAAAAGGTAACCATTGAGCTACCATATGATCTAGCAGACCTATGCCTAGACCTATAAACGAAGAAGAGAGAATTGGAAGGACACAGGCACGCAAATCTACATTGCATAGTATTACAATAGCCAAGATATGGAAGTAACCAAAAAGTCCACCGACAGATGGGTGGCCAAAGAAGTACTGCTACCTGTACAGATGGAATAAGAGCTAGTGAAAAAATGAAACAATGCCATTTGCAGCACCATAGATGAGTCTAGAAGTAATCACGCAACTTGGAGTAAGTGAGAAAGCGAAAGACACATATCCTATCATATCACATATAGGTGTTACCTAAAAAATGATACAAACAAAGATATTTCCACAGAGAAACACTATCATAGATTCATTAAAAAAACTTATGGTTCACCAAATGGAAAGGTGTGAGGATTGGATACATTACCATATTGAGGTTAACAGAGAGATACAAACACATGTGAAATATATAATCACCAAAGACCTACGCAATACCAAGAGAAGTCTACTCAACATTGTGTCATTACCTACATGGGAAAAGGATCCGAAGAAGAATAGATATATGCATGTGTGTGAAAGAACCACATCTTGCACACCTAGAACAAACAAAACATTGTAATCAAGTTTGCTGTGATAAGAAATAAAAATTAAATTCAAAATACCAACAAGAAGTAATGAGACATAAACTTAAAGGGCTTTTTCCTCGCACATTCCATTCTAATTTACAACCTAGAACACCACTTCCAGTAAGGCTCTGTTGCCCTAGTAACCAGATTTGGTAAAGGAGAAATGCTGCCGCCTTGTGGCCGATTCCCGCAAGAGCAGCTTTTAACCCACAGCTAATGGTCACTTACCATTCACAAGGACTCAGGGCTGTAAAGGACACCTGCCCTCAAAATTGTGCTGAGGTAGGGAATGGATACAAAAAATTCAAAACAGGCCAAATTTTCAAGAAGATAGTATGAAGAGGTAAGTTTTACTCACTCTCTTTTTAAAGAAAGGAAAATGGATAAAAGCTCCACCTCAGGAAGTATTAGACTCATGCAATCTAATCTACAAAAAGTTTTCAACTCACACCAGTCGACTGACCATTGGCAAAAAGTCTACAAACAATAAATGCTGAAGAGGTTTTAGAGAACTGTGTACCCTCTAGCTGCTGGTGAGATGCAAAAGGGTTAAACGCTAATAATGAGAACAGAAAGGAGCTGCGTTGAAAAGGAAAAATTGAGGTACCATTCAATCCAGCAGGCGCACCAATGGGCCTCTCACCTGAGAAGACCAGAATGAAGAAGACCCGGGCTGCAAAAGCTGCACTGCAGCCTTATTCACCATAGCCAAGACAGTGAAGCAACCAAAATGTCCATCAACAGATGAAAGGATAAAGAAGAAGTGGTCCATGTACACAATGAATACTAGCCATGGAAAACAATGAAACACTGCTCTTTGAGGCACCATAGATGATCTTGGAGATAATCACAGAACATGAGGTAAGTCGGAAAGCAAAAGTCCTATATCCTATGATATCACTTATAGGCGTTATCTAATAACTGACACAAATGAACATATTTCCACAGAGAAAGTCAATCACAGACTTATTAAAAAAAAAACCTATGCTTATCTAAAAGGAAAGGTGGGGGGAATGGATAAATGAAGATTAGCGTTACCATATGTATACAAATACATATTATATACATATATCAAAAAGACCGACCATATAGCAAGGAAGGTTTACGGAACACTCTGTAATAATTTACAGGGGAAGAGGATCTCTACATAAATAGGTATATAGAATATGTAGATGAACCAGAGTGTGTACACCTTGGACAAGCAACATTCTAACCATTACCCCAATTGAAAAAATTAAAACAACGAACTAGGAGTAATGAGACATAAACTTATGGGGGGTTTTCCTGGCACATTCCATTCAAATTTACAACCTAGGCAAACGACTTCCAGAACGGCTGTGCTGCCCTAGTACCCAGATTTGGGAATGGAGAAATGCTGCATCCTTGTGGCCGTTTCCCACCACAGCAGCTTTAAACCCACTGCAAAAGGTCACTAAATATTCACCAATTGCAGGTCTGTAAATGACACCTGCCCTCCAAAAAATACTGAGGTCGAAAATCGACCAAAAAATTCTAGAGTGCAACCTTCCAAAAAGAAAATTTGAAGAGGTATATTATACTCACACTTTTGTTCTTTTTTCTTTTAACAGAAAAGAAAAAGGCGTGGAAAAATGATGAATTGTAGGAATTTTTACAGACATGTAAACCCAAATTACAAAAACCTATCAGCTCACACCAGTCAGAATGGCCATCAACAAAAATGCTGCAAACAAGAAATGCTGACGTGATTGTGGAGAAATGCGTACCCTCGATTCTAAGGGGGACGTGGTAAGAGCCACTAATGAAAGCACAATTGAGTTGCCTTGAAAAGGTAAACGTTGAGCTACCATACCAGTCAATCAATCATAACCACTGCTGGGTCTATCACCTGAGAAAATGAAAATCACAAATCACAGGCTGGCAATCCTGCCCTCCAGCAATATTTACCATAGGCAACACTTGGAAGCAAGGAAAATGTCCATCAACAGAGGAATGCACCAAGAAGAAGTGGTCCATGTACACAATGGAATATTAGCCATGGAAAACACTGAAGCGCTGCTCTTTGAGGCACCACAGATGAGCCTGGAGATAATCACAAAACATGAAGTAGGTCGGAAAGCAAAAGACCTATAGCCTATATAATCACTTATGGCATTATCTAATAACTGACACAGATGAACATATTTCCAAAGAGAAAGACACTCACAGGCTTAGAAAACAAAACAAACTATGCTCATCTAAAAGGAAAGGAGGGGGGAAATTGAGAAATGAGGATTAGTGTTACTATACATATACAAATACATATTATATACATGTATCAAAAAGACCGAACATATAGCAAGGGAGGTCGATGGAACACTGTAATATTTTACATGGGAAGAGGATCTGTACATTAATAGACATACATAATGTACAAATGGACCAGATGGTGTACACCTAGGACAAACAATATTCTAAACTTTACCCAGATTAAAAAAATTTTAAAAACCAAGAAGAAGTAATGAGACATAAACTTATGGGGATTTCTCCTGGCAAATTCCATTCTAATTTATAACCTAGGACAATGACTTCCAGAAAGGCTCTGCTGCCCTAGTACCCAGATTGGGGAATGGAGAAAAGCTACCTCCTTGTGGACGTTTCCCACAACAGCAGCTTTGAACCCACTGCAAAAGGTCACTAAATTTTCACCAACTTGCAGTTATGTCAATGACACCTGCCCTCCAAAAAATTTCTGGGGTCAAAAATCGACCAAAAAATTCAAAAGAGGGCAACCTTCGAAGAAGTCAATTTCAAGAGCTCTATTGTACTTACGGTTTTTTCTTTTAAGAGAAAAGAAAAAGGCGTAGGAATATGATGAATTTTAAAAATTTTAATGTCATGCATACCCATATTACAAAAACCTATCAGCTCACAGCAATCAGAATGGCCTTTAGGAAAAATGCTGCAAAATATAAACGGTGAAGGGAGTGTGGAGAAATGCGTACCCTCGTTTGTAAGGGGGGACATGTAAAGAGCCACTAATGCAAACACAATGTAGGTGCCTTGAAAAGGGAAACATTGAGCTACCAGTCAATCAATCACAACCACTGCTTGGCCTATCACCTGAGAAAATGAGAATCAAAAATCACAGGCTGGCAAACCTGTACGCCAGCAATATTTACCATAGCCAGCACTTGGAAGCAATGAAAATGTCCATCAACCGAGGAATGCACCAAGAAGAAGTGGTCCACGTACACAATGGAATATTACTCTAATAATAAATATAAATTAAATTAAAAACAAACAAAAGCAAGGAGTCATCAACATTTGTGGGTTTATCCGGGCACATTGCAGTCTAATTTATAACCGAAGAACACCACTGGCCGGTAGGTCTGTTTCCCTAGTACCAGCATGGGGAACGTAGAAAGGCTGCCGCTCTCTGGCCATTACCTGCAAAAGCAGGTTTAAAGCCTGAGCTAATGGTCACTTCATATGAACAAGTACTGCAGGTCTGTAAATGAAATCTGCCCTCAAAATGTCTTGAGGGAGATAATGGCCAAAATATTTCAAATGGTGACACATACTTTAAGAAAACACTTTGAAGAAATAAGCTCTAATCACAGCTGGAAAAATTAAAAGGACATGTCTTAAAGCTCAATTTCAACACATTATGAGACACATGCAAATTCAACCACAAAGAGGTATCAGCTCACACCACTCAGAATAACCATCAGCAAAAACTACAAAGAATAAATGATGAAGGTGCCGGGAAGAAATGCATACCCTCTACTTTAAGTGGGACGTAACCTGGAAAGAGCCACTAAGGAGAACAGAATAGAGGTGCCTTTAAAAGGTAACCATTGAGCTACCATATGATCCAGCAGACCTATTCCTGGGCCTATAAACTAAGAAGAGAGAATTGGAAGGACACAGGCACGCAAATCTACACTGCATAGTATTACAATAGCCAAGATATGGAAGTAACCAAAAAGTCCACCGACAGATGGGTGGGCAAAGAAGAACTGCTACCTGTACAGTTGGAAGAGGAGCTAGTGAAAAAATGAAACAATGCCATTTGCAGCACCATAGATGAGTCTAGAAGTAATCACGCAAGTTGGAGTAAGTGAGAAAGCGAAAGACAGATATCCTATCATATCACATATAGGTGTCACCTAAAAAATGATACAAACAAAGATATTTCCACAGAGAAACACTATCATAGATTCATTAAAAAAACTTATGGTTCACCAAATGGAAAGGTGTGAGGATTGGATACATTACCATATTGAGGTTAACAGAGAGATACAAACACATGTGAAATATATAATCACCAAAGACCTACGCAATACCAAGAGAAGTCTACTCAACATTGTGTCATAACCTACATGGGAAAAGGATCCGAAAAAGAATAGATATATGCATGTGTGTGAAAGAACCACATCTTGCACACCTAGAACAAACAAAACATTGTAATCAAGTTTGCTGTGATAAGAAATAAAAATTAAATTCAAAATACCAACAAGAAGTAATGAGACATAAACTTAAAGGGCTTTTTCCTCGCACATTCCATTCTAATTTACAACCTAGAACACCACTTCCAGTAAGGCTCTGTTGCCCTAGTAACCAGATTTGGTAAAGGAGAAATGCTGCCGCCTTGTGGCCGATTCCCGCAAGAGCAGCTTTTAACCCACAGCTAATGGTCACTTACCATTCACAAGGACTCAGGGCTGTAAAGGACACCTGCCCTCAAAATTGTGCTGAGGTAGGGAATGGATACAAAAAATTCAAAACAGGCCAAATTTTCAAGAAGATAGTATGAAGAGGTAAGTTTTACTCACTCTCTTTTTAAAGAAAGGAAAATGGATAAAAGCTCCACCTCAGGAAGTATTAGACTCATGCAATCTAATCTACAAAAAGTTTTCAACTCACACCAGTCGACTGACCATTGGCAAAAAGTCTACAAACAATAAATGCTGAAGAGGTTTTAGAGAACTGTGTACCCTCTAGCTGCTGGTGAGATGCAAAAGGGTTAAACGCTAATAATGAGAACAGAAAGGAGCTGCGTTGAAAAGGAAAAATTGAGGTACCATTCAATCCAGCAGACGCACCAATGGGCCTCTCACCTGAGAAGACCAGAATGAAGAAGACCCGGGCTGCAAAAGCTGCACTGCAGCCTTATTCACCATAGCCAAGACAGTGAAGCAACCAAAATGTCCATCAACAGATGAAAGGATAAAGAAGAAGTGGTCCATGTACACAATGAATACTAGCCATGGAAAACAATGAAACACTGCTCTTTGAGGCACCATAGATGATCTTGGAGATAATCACAGAACATGAGGTAAGTCGGAAAGCAAAAGTCCTATATCCTATGATATCACTTATAGGCGTTATCTAATAACTGACACAAATGAACATATTTCCACAGAGAAAGTCAATCACAGACTTATTAAAAAAAAAACCTATGCTTATCTAAAAGGAAAGGTGGGGGGAATGGATAAATGAAGATTAGCGTTACCATATGTATACAAATACATATTATATACATATATCAAAAAGACCGACCATATAGCAAGGAAGGTTTACGGAACACTCTGTAATAATTTACAGGGGAAGAGGATCTCTACATAAATAGGTATATAGAATATGTAGATGAACCAGAGTGTGTACACCTTGGACAAGCAACATTCTAACCATTACCCCAATTGAAAAAATTAAAACAACGAACTAGGAGTAATGAGACATAAACTTATGGGGGGGTTTCCTGGCACATTCCATTCAAATTTACAACCTAGGCAAACGACTTCCAGAACGGCTCTGCTGCCCTAGTACCCAGATTTGGGAATGGAGAAATGCTGCATCCTTGTGGCCGTTTCCCACCACAGCAGCTTTAAACCCACTGCAAAAGGTCACTAAATATTCACCAATTGCAGGTCTGTAAATGACACCTGCCCTCCAAAAAATACTGAGGTCGAAAATCGACCAAAAAATTCTAGAGTGCAACCTTCCAAAAAGAAAATTTGAAGAGGTATATTATACTCACACTTTTGTTCTTTTTTCTTTTAACAGAAAAGAAAAAGGCGTGGAAAAATGATGAATTGTAGGAATTTTTACAGACATGTAAACCCAAATTACAAACACCTATCAGCTCACACCAGTCAGAATGGCCATCAACAAAAATGCTGCAAACAAGAAATGCTGACGTGATTGTGGAGAAGTGCGTACCCTCGATTCTAAGGGGGACGTGGTAAGAGCCACTAATGAAAGCACAATTGAGGTGCCTTGAAAAGGTAAACGTTGAGCTACCATACCAGTCAATCAATCATAACCACTGCTGGGTCTATCACCTGAGAAAATGAAAATCACAAATCACAGGCTGGCAATCCTGCCCTCCAGCAATATTTACCATAGGCAACACTTGGAAGCAAGGAAAATGTCCATCAACAGAGGAGTGCACCAAGAAGAAGTGGTCCATGTACACAATGGAATATTAGCCATGGAAAACACTGAAGCGCTGCTCTTTGAGGCACCACAGATGAGCCTGGAGATAATCACAAAACATGAAGTAGGTCGGAAAGCAAAAGACCTATAGCCTATATAATCACTTATGGCATTATCTAATAACTGACACAGATGAACATATTTCCAAAGAGAAAGACACTCACAGGCTTAGAAAACAAAACAAACTATGCTCATCTAAAAGGAAAGGAGGGGGGAAATTGAGAAATGAGGATTAGTGTTACTATACATATACAAATACATATTATATACATGTATCAAAAAGACCGAACATATAGCAAGGGAGGTCGATGGAACACTGTAATATTTTACATGGGAAGAGGATCTGTACATTAATAGACATACATAATGTACAAATGGACCAGATGGTGTACACCTAGGACAAACAATATTCTAAACTTTACCCAGATTAAAAAAAATTTAAAAACCAAGAAGAAGTAATGAGACATAAACTTATGGGGATTTCTCCTGGCAAATTCCATTCTAATTTATAACCTAGGACAATGACTTCCAGAAAGGCTCTGCTGCCCTAGTACCCAGATTGGGGAATGGAGAAAAGCTACCTCCTTGTTGACGTTTCCCACAACAGCAGCTTTGAACCCACTGCAAAAGGTCACTAAATTTTCACCAACTTGCAGTTCTGTAAATGACACCTGCCCTCCAAAAAATTTCTGGGGTCAAAAATCGACCAAAAAATTCAAAAGAGGGCAACCTTCGAAGAAGTCAATTTCAAGAGCTCTATTATACTTACGGTTTTTTCTTTTAAGAGAAAAGAAAAAGGCGTAGGAATATGATGAATTTAAAAATTTTAATGTCATGCATACCCATATTACAAAAACCTATCAGCTCACAGCAATCAGAATGGCCATTAGGAAAAATGCTGCCAAAAATAAACGGTGAAGGGAGTGTGGAGAAATGCGTACCCTCGGTTGTAAGGGGGGGCATGTAAAGAGCCACTAATGAAAACACAACGTAGGTGCTTTGAAAAGGGAAACATTGAGCTACCAGTCAATCAATCACAACCACTGCTTGGCCTATCACCTGAGAAAATGAGAATCAAAAATCACAGGCTGGCAAACCTGTACGCCAGCAATATTTACCATAGCCAGCACTTGGAAGCAATGAAAATGTCCATCAACCGAGGAATGCACCAAGAAGAAGTGGTCCACGTACACAATGGAATATTACTCTAATAATAAATATAAATTAAATTAAAAACAAACAAAAGCAAGGAGACATCAACATTTGTGGGTTTATCCGGGCACATTGCACTCTAATTTATAACCGAAGAACACCACTGGCCGGTAGGTCTGTTTCCCTAGTACCAGCATGGGGAACGTAGAAAGGCTGCCGCTCTCTGGCCATTACCTGCAAAAGCAGGTTTAAAGCCTGAGCTAATGGTCACTTCATATGAACAAGTACTTCAGGGCTGTAAATGAAACCTGCCCTCAAAATGTCTTGAGGGAGATAATGGCCAAAATATTTCAAATGGTGACACATACTTTAAGAAAACACTTTGAAGAAATAAGCTCTAATCACAGCTGGAAAAATAAAAAGGACATGTCTTAAAGCTCAATTTCAACACATTATGAGACACATGCAAATTCAACCACAAAGAGGTATCAGCTCACACCACTCAGAATAACCATCAGCAAAAACTACAAAGAATAAATGCTGAAGGTGCTAGGAAGAAATACATACCCTCCACTTCAAGTGGGACGTAACCTGGAAAGAGCCACTAAGGAGAACAGAATAGAGGTGCCTTTAAAAGGTAACCATTGAGCTACCATATGATCTAGCAGACCTATGCCTAGACCTATAAACGAAGAAGAGAGAATTGGAAGGACACAGGCACGCAAATCTACATTGCATAGTATTACAATAGCCAAGATATGGAAGTAACCAAAAAGTCCACCGACAGATGGGTGGCCAAAGAAGTACTGCTACCTGTACAGATGGAATAAGAGCTAGTGAAAAAATGAAACAATGCCATTTGCAGCACCATAGATGAGTCTAGAAGTAATCACGCAACTTGGAGTAAGTGAGAAAGCGAAAGACACATATCCTATCATATCACATATAGGTGTTACCTAAAAAATGATACAAACAAAGATATTTCCACAGAGAAACACTATCATAGATTCATTAAAAAAACTTATGGTTCACCAAATGGAAAGGTGTGAGGATTGGATACATTACCATATTGAGGTTAACAGAGAGATACAAACACATGTGAAATATATAATCACCAAAGACCTACGCAATACCAAGAGAAGTCTACTCAACATTGTGTCATTACCTACATGGGAAAAGGATCCGAAGAAGAATAGATATATGCATGTGTGTGAAAGAACCACATCTTGCACACCTAGAACAAACAAAACATTGTAATCAAGTTTGCTGTGATAAGAAATAAAAATTAAATTCAAAATACCAACAAGAAGTAATGAGACATAAACTTAAAGGGCTTTTTCCTCGCACATTCCATTCTAATTTACAACCTAGAACACCACTTCCAGTAAGGCTCTGTTGCCCTAGTAACCAGATTTGGTAAAGGAGAAATGCTGCCGCCTTGTGGCCGATTCCCGCAAGAGCAGCTTTTAACCCACAGCTAATGGTCACTTACCATTCACAAGGACTCAGGGCTGTAAAGGACACCTGCCCTCAAAATTGTGCTGAGGTAGGGAATGGATACAAAAAATTCAAAACAGGCCAAATTTTCAAGAAGATAGTATGAAGAGGTAAGTTTTACTCACTCTCTTTTTAAAGAAAGGAAAATGGATAAAAGCTCCACCTCAGGAAGTATTAGACTCATGCAATCTAATCTACAAAAAGTTTTCAACTCACACCAGTCGACTGACCATTGGCAAAAAGTCTACAAACAATAAATGCTGAAGAGGTTTTAGAGAACTGTGTACCCTCTAGCTGCTGGTGAGATGCAAAAGGGTTAAACGCTAATAATGAGAACAGAAAGGAGCTGCGTTGAAAAGGAAAAATTGAGGTACCATTCAATCCAGCAGGCGCACCAATGGGCCTCTCACCTGAGAAGACCAGAATGAAGAAGACCCGGGCTGCAAAAGCTGCACTGCAGCCTTATTCACCATAGCCAAGACAGTGAAGCAACCAAAATGTCCATCAACAGATGAAAGGATAAAGAAGAAGTGGTCCATGTACACAATGAATACTAGCCATGGAAAACAATGAAACACTGCTCTTTGAGGCACCATAGATGATCTTGGAGATAATCACAGAACATGAGGTAAGTCGGAAAGCAAAAGTCCTATATCCTATGATATCACTTATAGGCGTTATCTAATAACTGACACAAATGAACATATTTCCACAGAGAAAGTCAATCACAGACTTATTAAAAAAAAAACCTATGCTTATCTAAAAGGAAAGGTGGGGGGAATGGATAAATGAAGATTAGCGTTACCATATGTATACAAATACATATTATATACATATATCAAAAAGACCGACCATATAGCAAGGAAGGTTTACGGAACACTCTGTAATAATTTACAGGGGAAGAGGATCTCTACATAAATAGGTATATAGAATATGTAGATGAACCAGAGTGTGTACACCTTGGACAAGCAACATTCTAACCATTACCCCAATTGAAAAAATTAAAACAACGAACTAGGAGTAATGAGACATAAACTTATGGGGGGTTTTCCTGGCACATTCCATTCAAATTTACAACCTAGGCAAACGACTTCCAGAACGGCTGTGCTGCCCTAGTACCCAGATTTGGGAATGGAGAAATGCTGCATCCTTGTGGCCGTTTCCCACCACAGCAGCTTTAAACCCACTGCAAAAGGTCACTAAATATTCACCAATTGCAGGTCTGTAAATGACACCTGCCCTCCAAAAAATACTGAGGTCGAAAATCGACCAAAAAATTCTAGAGTGCAACCTTCCAAAAAGAAAATTTGAAGAGGTATATTATACTCACACTTTTGTTCTTTTTTCTTTTAACAGAAAAGAAAAAGGCGTGGAAAAATGATGAATTGTAGGAATTTTTACAGACATGTAAACCCAAATTACAAAAACCTATCAGCTCACACCAGTCAGAATGGCCATCAACAAAAATGCTGCAAACAAGAAATGCTGACGTGATTGTGGAGAAATGCGTACCCTCGATTCTAAGGGGGACGTGGTAAGAGCCACTAATGAAAGCACAATTGAGTTGCCTTGAAAAGGTAAACGTTGAGCTACCATACCAGTCAATCAATCATAACCACTGCTGGGTCTATCACCTGAGAAAATGAAAATCACAAATCACAGGCTGGCAATCCTGCCCTCCAGCAATATTTACCATAGGCAACACTTGGAAGCAAGGAAAATGTCCATCAACAGAGGAATGCACCAAGAAGAAGTGGTCCATGTACACAATGGAATATTAGCCATGGAAAACACTGAAGCGCTGCTCTTTGAGGCACCACAGATGAGCCTGGAGATAATCACAAAACATGAAGTAGGTCGGAAAGCAAAAGACCTATAGCCTATATAATCACTTATGGCATTATCTAATAACTGACACAGATGAACATATTTCCAAAGAGAAAGACACTCACAGGCTTAGAAAACAAAACAAACTATGCTCATCTAAAAGGAAAGGAGGGGGGAAATTGAGAAATGAGGATTAGTGTTACTATACATATACAAATACATATTATATACATGTATCAAAAAGACCGAACATATAGCAAGGGAGGTCGATGGAACACTGTAATATTTTACATGGGAAGAGGATCTGTACATTAATAGACATACATAATGTACAAATGGACCAGATGGTGTACACCTAGGACAAACAATATTCTAAACTTTACCCAGATTAAAAAAATTTTAAAAACCAAGAAGAAGTAATGAGACATAAACTTATGGGGATTTCTCCTGGCAAATTCCATTCTAATTTATAACCTAGGACAATGACTTCCAGAAAGGCTCTGCTGCCCTAGTACCCAGATTGGGGAATGGAGAAAAGCTACCTCCTTGTGGACGTTTCCCACAACAGCAGCTTTGAGCCCACTGCAAAAGGTCACTAAATTTTCACCAACTTGCAGTTCTGTCAATGACACCTGCCCTCCAAAAAATTTCTGGGGTCAAAAATCGACCAAAAAATTCAAAAGAGGGCAACCTTCGAAGAAGTCAATTTCAAGAGCTCTATTGTACTTACGGTTTTTTCTTTTAAGAGAAAAGAAAAAGGCGTAGGAATATGATGAATTTTAAAAATTTTAATGTCATGCATACCCATATTACAAAAATCTATCAGCTCACAGCAATCAGAATGGCCTTTAGGAAAAATGCTGCAAAATATAAACGGTGAAGGGAGTGTGGAGAAATGCGTACCCTCGTTTGTAAGGGGGGACATGTAAAGAGCCACTAATGCATACACAATGTAGGTGCCTTGAAAAGGGAAACATTGAGCTACCAGTCAATCCATCACAACCACTGCTTGGCCTATCACCTGAGAAAATGAGAATCAAAAATCACAGGCTGGCAAACCTGTACGCCAGCAATATTTACCATAGCCAGCACTTGGAAGCAATGAAAATGTCCATCAACCGAGGAATGCACCAAGAAGAAGTGGTCCACGTACACAATGGAATATTACTCTAATAATAAATATAAATTAAATTAAAAACAAACAAAAGCAAGGAGTCATCAACATTTGTGGGTTTATCCGGGCACATTGCAGTCTAATTTATAACCGAAGAACACCACTGGCCGGTAGGTCTGTTTCCCTAGTACCAGCATGGGGAACGTAGAAAGGCTGCCGCTCTCTGGCCATTACCTGCAAAAGCAGGTTTAAAGCCTGAGCTAATGGTCACTTCATATGAACAAGTACTGCAGGTCTGTAAATGAAATCTGCCCTCAAAATGTCTTGAGGGAGATAATGGCCAAAATATTTCAAATGGTGACACATACTTTAAGAAAACACTTTGAAGAAATAAGCTCTAATCACAGCTGGAAAAATTAAAAGGACATGTCTTAAAGCTCAATTTCAACACATTATGAGACACATGCAAATTCAACCACAAAGAGGTATCAGCTCACACCACTCAGAATAACCATCAGCAAAAACTGCAAAGAATAAATGCTGAAGGTGCCAGGAAGAAATGCATACCCTCTACTTTAAGTGGGACGTAACCTGGAAAGAGCCACTAAGGAGAACAGAATAGAGGTGCCTTTAAAAGGTAACCATTGAGCTACCATATGATCCAGCAGACCTATTCCTGGGCCTATAAACTAAGAAGAGAGAATTGGAAGGACACAGGCACGCAAATCTACATTGCATAGTATTACAATAGCCAAGATATGGAAGTAACCAAAAAGTCCACCGACAGATGGGTGGACAAAGAAGAACTGCTACCTGTACAGATGGAATAGGAGCTAGTGAAAAAATGAAACAATGCCATTTGCAGCACCATAGATGAGTCTAGAAGTAATCACGCAACTTGGAGTAAGTGAGAAAGCGAAAGACACATATCCTATCATATCACATATAGGTGTCACCTAAAAAATGATACAAACAAAGATATTTCCACAGAGAAACACTATCATAGATTCATTAAAAAAACTTATGGTTCACCAAATGGAAAGGTGTGAGGATTGGATACATTACCATATTGAGGTTAACAGAGAGATACAAACACATGTGAAATATATAATCACCAAAGACCTACGCAATACCAAGAGAAGTCTACTCAACATTGTGTCATTACCTACATGGGAAAAGGATCCGAAGAAGAATAGATATATGCATGTGTGTGAAAGAACCACATCTTGCACACCTAGAACAAACAAAACATTGTAATCAAGTTTGCTGTGATAAGAAATAAAAATTAAATTCAAAATACCAACAAGAAGTAATGAGACATAAACTTAAAGGGCTTTTTCCTCGCACATTCCATTCTAATTTACAACCTAGAACACCACTTCCAGTAAGGCTCTGTTGCCCTAGTAACCAGATTTGGTAAAGGAGAAATGCTGCCGCCTTGTGGCCGATTCCCGCAAGAGCAGCTTTTAACCCACAGCTAATGGTCACTTACCATTCACAAGGACTCAGGGCTGTAAAGGACACCTGCCCTCAAAATTGTGCTGAGGTAGGGAATGGATACAAAAAATTCAAAACAGGCCAAATTTTCAAGAAGATAGTATGAAGAGGTAAGTTTTACTCACTCTCTTTTTAAAGAAAGGAAAATGGATAAAAGCTCCACCTCAGGAAGTATTAGACTCATGCAATCTAATCTACAAAAAGTTTTCAACTCACACCAGTCGACTGACCATTGGCAAAAAGTCTACAAACAATAAATGCTGAAGAGGTTTTAGAGAACTGTGTACCCTCTAGCTGCTGGTGAGATGCAAAAGGGTTAAACGCTAATAATGAGAACAGAAAGGAGCTGCGTTGAAAAGGAAAAATTGAGGTACCATTCAATCCAGCAGGCGCACCAATGGGCCTCTCACCTGAGAAGACCAGAATGAAGAAGACCCGGGCTGCAAAAGCTGCACTGCAGCCTTATTCACAATAGACAAGACAGTGAAGCAACCAAAATGTCCATCAACAGATGAAAGGATAAAGAAGAAGTGGTCCATGTACACAATGAATACTAGCCATGGAAAACAATGAAACACTGCTCTTTGAGGCACCATAGATGATCTTGGAGATAATCACAGAACATGAGGTAAGTCGGAAAGCAAAAGTCCTATATCCTATGATATCACTTATAGGCGTTATCTAATAACTGACACAAATGAACATATTTCCACAGAGAAAGTCAATCACAGACTTATTAAAAAAAAACCTATGCTTATCTAAAAGGAAAGGTGGGGGGAATGGATAAATGAAGATTAGCGTTACCATATGTATACAAATACATATTATATACATATATCAAAAAGACCGACCATATAGCAAGGAAGGTTTACGGAACACTCTGTAATAATTTACAGGGGAAGAGGATCTCTACATAAATAGGTATATAGAATATGTAGATGAACCAGAGTGTGTACACCTTGGACAAGCAACATTCTAACCATTACCCCAATTGAAAAAATTAAAACAACGAACTAGGAGTAATGAGACATAAACTTATGGGGGGTTTTCCTGGCACATTCCATTCAAATTTACAACCTAGGCAAACGACTTCCAGAACGGCTCTGCTGCCCTAGTACCCAGATTTGGGAATGGAGAAATGCTGCATCCTTGTGGCCGTTTCCCACCACAGCAGCTTTAAACCCACTGCAAAAGGTCACTAAATATTCACCAATTGCAGGTCTGTAAATGACACCTGCCCTCCAAAAAATACTGAGGTCGAAAATCGACCAAAAAATTCTAGAGTGCAACCTTCCAAAAAGAAAATTTGAAGAGGTATATTATACTCACACTTTTGTTCTTTTTTCTTTTAACAGAAAAGAAAAAGGCGTGGAAAAATGATGAATTGTAGGAATTTTTACAGACATGTAAACCCAAATTACAAACACCTATCAGCTCACACCAGTCAGAATGGCCATCAACAAAAATGCTGCAAACAAGAAATGCTGACGTGATTGTGGAGAAGTGCGTACCCTCGATTCTAAGGGGGACGTGGTAAGAGCCACTAATGAAAGCACAATTGAGGTGCCTTGAAAAGGTAAACGTTGAGCTACCATACCAGTCAATCAATCATAACCACTGCTGGGTCTATCACCTGAGAAAATGAAAATCACAAATCACAGGCTGGCAATCCTGCCCTCCAGCAATATTTACCATAGGCAACACTTGGAAGCAAGGAAAATGTCCATCAACAGAGGAGTGCACCAAGAAGAAGTGGTCCATGTACACAATGGAATATTAGCCATGGAAAACACTGAAGCGCTGCTCTTTGAGGCACCACAGATGAGCCTGGAGATAATCACAAAACATGAAGTAGGTCGGAAAGCAAAAGACCTATAGCCTATATAATCACTTATGGCATTATCTAATAACTGACACAGATGAACATATTTCCAAAGAGAAAGACACTCACAGGCTTAGAAAACAAAACAAACTATGCTCATCTAAAAGGAAAGGAGGGGGGAAATTGAGAAATGAGGATTAGTGTTACTATACATATACAAATACATATTATATACATGTATCAAAAAGGCCGAACATATAGCAAGGGAGGTCGATGGAACACTGTAATATTTTACATGGGAAGAGGATCTGTACATTAATAGACATACATAATGTACAAATGGACCAGATGGTGTACACCTAGGACAAACAATATTCTAAACTTTACCCAGATTAAAAAAATTTTAAAAACCAAGAAGAAGTAATGAGACATAAACTTATGGGGATTTCTCCTGGCAAATTCCATTCTAGTTTATAACCTAGGACAATGACTTCCAGAAAGGCTCTGCTGCCCTAGTACCCAGATTGGGGAATGGAGAAAAGCTACCTCCTTGTGGACGTTTCCCACAACAGCAGCTTTGAGCCCACTGCAAAAGGTCACTAAATTTTCACCAACTTGCAGTTCTGTCAATGACACCTGCCCTCCAAAAAATTTCTGGGGTCAAAAATCGACCAAAAAATTCAAAAGAGGGCAACCTTCGAAGAAGTCAATTTCAAGAGCTCTATTGTACTTACGGTTTTTTCTTTTAAGAGAAAAGAAAAAGGCGTAGGAATATGATGAATTTTAAAAATTTTAATGTCATGCATACCCATATTACAAAAACCTATCAACTCACAGCAATCAGAATGGCCTTTAGGAAAAATGCTGCAAAATATAAACGGTGAAGGAAGTGTGGAGAAATGCGTACCCTCGTTTGTAAGGGGGGACATGTAAAGAGCCACTAATGCAAACACAATGTAGGTGCCTTGAAAAGGGAAACATTGAGCTACCAGTCAATCAATCACAACCACTGCTTGGCCTATCACCTGAGAAAATGAGAATCAAAAATCACAGGCTGGCAAACCTGTACGCCAGCAATATTTACCATAGCCAGCACTTGGAAGCAATGAAAATGTCCATCAACCGAGGAATGCACCAAGAAGAAGTGGTCCACGTACACAATGGAATATTACTCTAATAATAAATATAAATTAAATTAAAAACAAACAAAAGCAAGGAGTCATCAACATTTGTGGGTTTATCCGGGCACATTGCAGTCTAATTTATAACCGAAGAACACCACTGGCCGGTAGGTCTGTTTCCCTAGTACCAGCATGGGGAACGTAGAAAGGCTGCCGCTCTCTGGCCATTACCTGCAAAAGCAGGTTTAAAGCCTGAGCTAATGGTCACTTCATATGAACAAGTACTGCAGGTCTGTAAATGAAATCTGCCCTCAAAATGTCTTGAGGGAGATAATGGCCAAAATATTTCAAATGGTGACACATACTTTAAGAAAACACTTTGAAGAAATAAGCTCTAATCACAGCTGGAAAAATAAAAAGGACATGTCTTAAAGCTCAATTTCAACACATTATGAGACACATGCAAATTCAACCACAAAGAGGTATCAGCTCACACCACTCAGAATAACCATCAGCAAAAACTACAAAGAATAAATGCTGAAGGTGCCGGGAAGAAATGCATACCCTCTACTTTAAGTGGGACGTAACCTGGAAAGAGCCACTAAGGAGAACAGAATAGAGGTGCCTTTAAAAGGTAACCATTGAGCTACCATATGATCCAGCAGACCTATTCCTGGGCCTATAAACTAAGAAGAGAGAATTGGAAGGACACAGGCACACAAATCTACATTGCATAGTATTACAATAGCCAAGATATGGAAGTAACGAAAAAGTCCACCGACAGATGGGTGGACAAAGAAGAACTGCTACCTGTACAGATGGAATAGGAGCTAGTGAAAAAATGAAACAATGCCATTTGCAGCACCATAGATGAGTCTAGAAGTAATCACGCAACTTGGAGTAAGTGAGAAAGCGAAAGACACATATCCTATCATATCACATATAGGTGTTACCTAAAAAATGATACAAACAAAGATATTTCCACAGAGAAACACTATCATAGATTCATTAAAAAAACTTATGGTTCACCAAATGGAAAGGTGTGAGGATTGGATACATTACCATATTGAGGTTAACAGAGAGATACAAACACATGTGAAATATATAATCACCAAAGACCTACGCAATACCAAGAGAAGTCTACTCAACATTGTGTCATTACCTACATGGGAAAAGGATCCGAAGAAGAATAGATATATGCATGTGTGTGAAAGAACCACATCTTGCACACCTAGAACAAACAAAACATTGTAATCAAGTTTGCTGTGATAAGAAATAAAAATTAAATTCAAAATACCAACAAGAAGTAATGAGACATAAACTTAAAGGGCTTTTTCCTCGCACATTCCATTCTAATTTACAACCTAGAACACCACTTCCAGTAAGGCTCTGTTGCCCTAGTAACCAGATTTGGTAAAGGAGAAATGCTGCCGCCTTGTGGCCGATTCCCGCAAGAGCAGCTTTTAACCCACAGCTAATGGTCACTTACCATTCACAAGGACTCAGGGCTGTAAAGGACACCTGCCCTCAAAATTGTGCTGAGGTAGGGAATGGATACAAAAAATTCAAAACAGGCCAAATTTTCAAGAAGATAGTATGAAGAGGTAAGTTTTACTCACTCTCTTTTTAAAGAAAGGAAAATGGATAAAAGCTCCACCTCAGGAAGTATTAGACTCATGCAATCTAATCTACAAAAAGTTTTCAACTCACACCAGTCGACTGACCATTGGCAAAAAGTCTACAAACAATAAATGCTGAAGAGGTTTTAGAGAACTGTGTACCCTCTAGCTGCTGGTGAGATGCAAAAGGGTTAAACGCTAATAATGAGAACAGAAAGGAGCTGCGTTGAAAAGGAAAAATTGAGGTACCATTCAATCCAGCAGGCGCACCAATGGGCCTCTCACCTGAGAAGACCAGAATGAAGAAGACCCGGGCTGCAAAAGCTGCACTGCAGCCTTATTCACAATAGACAAGACAGTGAAGCAACCAAAATGTCCATCAACAGATGAAAGGATAAAGAAGAAGTGGTCCATGTACACAATGAATACTAGCCATGGAAAACAATGAAACACTGCTCTTTGAGGCACCATAGATGATCTTGGAGATAATCACAGAACATGAGGTAAGTCGGAAAGCAAAAGTCCTATATCCTATGATATCACTTATAGGCGTTATCTAATAACTGACACAAATGAACATATTTCCACAGAGAAAGTCAATCACAGACTTATTAAAAAAAAACCTATGCTTATCTAAAAGGAAAGGTGGGGGGAATGGATAAATGAAGATTAGCGTTACCATATGTATACAAATACATATTATATACATATATCAAAAAGACCGACCATATAGCAAGGAAGGTTTACGGAACACTCTGTAATAATTTACAGGGGAAGAGGATCTCTACATAAATAGGTATATAGAATATGTAGATGAACCAGAGTGTGTACACCTTGGACAAGCAACATTCTAACCATTACCCCAATTGAAAAAATTAAAACAACGAACTAGGAGTAATGAGACATAAACTTATGGGGGGTTTTCCTGGCACATTCCATTCAAATTTACAACCTAGGCAAACGACTTCCAGAACGGCTCTGCTGCCCTAGTACCCAGATTTGGGAATGGAGAAATGCTGCATCCTTGTGGCCGTTTCCCACCACAGCAGCTTTAAACCCACTGCAAAAGGTCACTAAATATTCACCAATTGCAGGTCTGTAAATGACACCTGCCCTCCAAAAAATACTGAGGTCGAAAATCGACCAAAAAATTCTAGAGTGCAACCTTCCAAAAAGAAAATTTGAAGAGGTATATTATACTCACACTTTTGTTCTTTTTTCTTTTAACAGAAAAGAAAAAGGCGTGGAAAAATGATGAATTGTAGGAATTTTTACAGACATGTAAACCCAAATTACAAACACCTATCAGCTCACACCAGTCAGAATGGCCATCAACAAAAATGCTGCAAACAAGAAATGCTGACGTGATTGTGGAGAAGTGCGTACCCTCGATTCTAAGGGGGACGTGGTAAGAGCCACTAATGAAAGCACAATTGAGGTGCCTTGAAAAGGTAAACGTTGAGCTACCATACCAGTCAATCAATCATAACCACTGCTGGGTCTATCACCTGAGAAAATGAAAATCACAAATCACAGGCTGGCAATCCTGCCCTCCAGCAATATTTACCATAGGCAACACTTGGAAGCAAGGAAAATGTCCATCAACAGAGGAGTGCACCAAGAAGAAGTGGTCCATGTACACAATGGAATATTAGCCATGGAAAACACTGAAGCGCTGCTCTTTGAGGCACCACAGATGAGCCTGGAGATAATCACAAAACATGAAGTAGGTCGGAAAGCAAAAGACCTATAGCCTATATAATCACTTATGGCATTATCTAATAACTGACACAGATGAACATATTTCCAAAGAGAAAGACACTCACAGGCTTAGAAAACAAAACAAACTATGCTCATCTAAAAGGAAAGGAGGGGGGAAATTGAGAAATGAGGATTAGTGTTACTATACATATACAAATACATATTATATACATGTATCAAAAAGGCCGAACATATAGCAAGGGAGGTCGATGGAACACTGTAATATTTTACATGGGAAGAGGATCTGTACATTAATAGACATACATAATGTACAAATGGACCAGATGGTGTACACCTAGGACAAACAATATTCTAAACTTTACCCAGATTAAAAAAATTTTAAAAACCAAGAAGAAGTAATGAGACATAAACTTATGGGGATTTCTCCTGGCAAATTCCATTCTAGTTTATAACCTAGGACAATGACTTCCAGAAAGGCTCTGCTGCCCTAGTACCCAGATTGGGGAATGGAGAAAAGCTACCTCCTTGTGGACGTTTCCCACAACAGCAGCTTTGAGCCCACTGCAAAAGGTCACTAAATTTTCACCAACTTGCAGTTCTGTCAATGACACCTGCCCTCCAAAAAATTTCTGGGGTCAAAAATCGACCAAAAAATTCAAAAGAGGGCAACCTTCGAAGAAGTCAATTTCAAGAGCTCTATTGTACTTACGGTTTTTTCTTTTAAGAGAAAAGAAAAAGGCGTAGGAATATGATGAATTTTAAAAATTTTAATGTCATGCATACCCATATTACAAAAACCTATCAACTCACAGCAATCAGAATGGCCTTTAGGAAAAATGCTGCAAAATATAAACGGTGAAGGAAGTGTGGAGAAATGCGTACCCTCGTTTGTAAGGGGGGACATGTAAAGAGCCACTAATGCAAACACAATGTAGGTGCCTTGAAAAGGGAAACATTGAGCTACCAGTCAATCAATCACAACCACTGCTTGGCCTATCACCTGAGAAAATGAGAATCAAAAATCACAGGCTGGCAAACCTGTACGCCAGCAATATTTACCATAGCCAGCACTTGGAAGCAATGAAAATGTCCATCAACCGAGGAATGCACCAAGAAGAAGTGGTCCACGTACACAATGGAATATTACTCTAATAATAAATATAAATTAAATTAAAAACAAACAAAAGCAAGGAGTCATCAACATTTGTGGGTTTATCCGGGCACATTGCAGTCTAATTTATAACCGAAGAACACCACTGGCCGGTAGGTCTGTTTCCCTAGTACCAGCATGGGGAACGTAGAAAGGCTGCCGCTCTCTGGCCATTACCTGCAAAAGCAGGTTTAAAGCCTGAGCTAATGGTCACTTCATATGAACAAGTACTGCAGGTCTGTAAATGAAATCTGCCCTCAAAATGTCTTGAGGGAGATAATGGCCAAAATATTTCAAATGGTGACACATACTTTAAGAAAACACTTTGAAGAAATAAGCTCTAATCACAGCTGGAAAAATAAAAAGGACATGTCTTAAAGCTCAATTTCAACACATTATGAGACACATGCAAATTCAACCACAAAGAGGTATCAGCTCACACCACTCAGAATAACCATCAGCAAAAACTACAAAGAATAAATGCTGAAGGTGCCGGGAAGAAATGCATACCCTCTACTTTAAGTGGGACGTAACCTGGAAAGAGCCACTAAGGAGAACAGAATAGAGGTGCCTTTAAAAGGTAACCATTGAGCTACCATATGATCCAGCAGACCTATTCCTGGGCCTATAAACTAAGAAGAGAGAATTGGAAGGACACAGGCACACAAATCTACATTGCATAGTATTACAATAGCCAAGATATGGAAGTAACGAAAAAGTCCACCGACAGATGGGTGGACAAAGAAGAACTGCTACCTGTACAGATGGAATAGGAGCTAGTGAAAAAATGAAACAATGCCATTTGCAGCACCATAGATGAGTCTAGAAGTAATCACGCAACTTGGAGTAAGTGAGAAAGCGAAAGACACATATCCTATCATATCACATATAGGTGTTACCTAAAAAATGATACAAACAAAGATATTTCCACAGAGAAACACTATCATAGATTCATTAAAAAAACTTATGGTTCACCAAATGGAAAGGTGTGAGGATTGGATACATTACCATATTGAGGTTAACAGAGAGATACAAACACATGTGAAATATATAATCACCAAAGACCTACGCAATACCAAGAGAAGTCTACTCAACATTGTGTCATTACCTACATGGGAAAAGGATCCGAAGAAGAATAGATATATGCATGTGTGTGAAAGAACCACATCTTGCACACCTAGAACAAACAAAACATTGTAATCAAGTTTGCTGTGATAAGAAATAAAAATTAAATTCAAAATACCAACAAGAAGTAATGAGACATAAACTTAAAGGGCTTTTTCCTCGCACATTCCATTCTAATTTACAACCTAGAACACCACTTCCAGTAAGGCTCTGTTGCCCTAGTAACCAGATTTGGTAAAGGAGAAATGCTGCCGCCTTGTGGCCGATTCCCGCAAGAGCAGCTTTTAACCCACAGCTAATGGTCACTTACCATTCACAAGGACTCAGGGCTGTAAAGGACACCTGCCCTCAAAATTGTGCTGAGGTAGGGAATGGATACAAAAAATTCAAAACAGGCCAAATTTTCAAGAAGATAGTATGAAGAGGTAAGTTTTACTCACTCTCTTTTTAAAGAAAGGAAAATGGATAAAAGCTCCACCTCAGGAAGTATTAGACTCATGCAATCTAATCTACAAAAAGTTTTCAACTCACACCAGTCGACTGACCATTGGCAAAAAGTCTACAAACAATAAATGCTGAAGAGGTTTTAGAGAACTGTGTACCCTCTAGCTGCTGGTGAGATGCAAAAGGGTTAAACGCTAATAATGAGAACAGAAAGGAGCTGCGTTGAAAAGGAAAAATTGAGGTACCATTCAATCCAGCAGGCGCACCAATGGGCCTCTCACCTGAGAAGACCAGAATGAAGAAGACCCGGGCTGCAAAAGCTGCACTGCAGCCTTATTCACCATAGCCAAGACAGTGAAGCAACCAAAATGTCCATCAACAGATGAAAGGATAAAGAAGAAGTGGTCCATGTACACAATGAATACTAGCCATGGAAAACAATGAAACACTGCTCTTTGAGGCACCATAGATGATCTTGGAGATAATCACAGAACATGAGGTAAGTCGGAAAGCAAAAGTCCTATATCCTATGATATCACTTATAGGCGTTATCTAATAACTGACACAAATGAACATATTTCCACAGAGAAAGTCAATCACAGACTTATTAAAAAAAAACCTATGCTTATCTAAAAGGAAAGGTGGGGGGAATGGATAAATGAAGATTAGCGTTACCATATGTATACAAATACATATTATATACATATATCAAAAAGACCGACCATATAGCAAGGAAGGTTTACGGAACACTCTGTAATAATTTACAGGGGAAGAGGATCTCTACATAAATAGGTATATAGAATATGTAGATGAACCAGAGTGTGTACACCTTGGACAAGCAACATTCTAACCATTACCCCAATTGAAAAAATTAAAACAACGAACTAGGAGTAATGAGACATAAACTTATGGGGGGTTTTCCTGGCACATTCCATTCAAATTTACAACCTAGGCAAACGACTTCCAGAACGGCTCTGCTGCCCTAGTACCCAGATTTGGGAATGGAGAAATGCTGCATCCTTGTGGCCGTTTCCCACCACAGCAGCTTTAAACCCACTGCAAAAGGTCACTAAATATTCACCAATTGCAGGTCTGTAAATGACACCTGCCCTCCAAAAAATACTGAGGTCGAAAATCGACCAAAAAATTCTAGAGTGCAACCTTCCAAAAAGAAAATTTGAAGAGGTATATTATACTCACACTTTTGTTCTTTTTTCTTTTAACAGAAAAGAAAAAGGCGTGGAAAAATGATGAATTGTAGGAATTTTTACAGACATGTAAACCCAAATTACAAACACCTATCAGCTCACACCAGTCAGAATGGCCATCAACAAAAATGCTGCAAACAAGAAATGCTGACGTGATTGTGGAGAAGTGCGTACCCTCGATTCTAAGGGGGACGTGGTAAGAGCCACTAATGAAAGCACAATTGAGGTGCCTTGAAAAGGTAAACGTTGAGCTACCATACCAGTCAATCAATCATAACCACTGCTGGGTCTATCACCTGAGAAAATGAAAATCACAAATCACAGGCTGGCAATCCTGCCCTCCAGCAATATTTACCATAGGCAACACTTGGAAGCAAGGAAAATGTCCATCAACAGAGGAGTGCACCAAGAAGAAGTGGTCCATGTACACAATGGAATATTAGCCATGGAAAACACTGAAGCGCTGCTCTTTGAGGCACCACAGATGAGCCTGGAGATAATCACAAAACATGAAGTAGGTCGGAAAGCAAAAGACCTATAGCCTATATAATCACTTATGGCATTATCTAATAACTGACACAGATGAACATATTTCCAAAGAGAAAGACACTCACAGGCTTAGAAAACAAAACAAACTATGCTCATCTAAAAGGAAAGGAGGGGGGAAATTGAGAAATGAGGATTAGTGTTACTATACATATACAAATACATATTATATACATGTATCAAAAAGACCGAACATATAGCAAGGGAGGTCGATGGAACACTGTAATATTTTACATGGGAAGAAGATCTGTACATTAATAGACATACATAATGTACAAATGGACCAGATGGTGTACATCTAGGACAAACAATATTCTAAACTTTACCCAGATTAAAAAAATTTTAAAAACCAAGAAGAAGTAATGAGACATAAACTTATGGGGATTTCTCCTGGCAAATTCCATTCTAATTTATAACCTAGGACAATGACTTCCAGAAAGGCTCTGCTGCCCTAGTACCCAGATTGGGGAATGGAGAAAAGCTACCTCCTTGTGGACGTTTCCCACAACAGCAGCTTTGAACCCACTGCAAAAGGTCACTAAATTTTCACCAACTTGCAGTTCTGTCAATGACACCTGCCCTCCAAAAAATTTCTGGGGTCAAAAATCGACCAAAAAATTCAAAAGAGGGCAACCTTCGAAGAAGTCAATTTCAAGAGCTCTATTGTACTTACGGTTTTTTCTTTTAAGAGAAAAGAAAAAGGCGTAGGAATATGATGAATTTTAAAAATTTTAATGTCATGCATACCCATATTACAAAAACCTATCAGCTCACAGCAATCAGAATGGCCTTTAGGAAAAATGCTGCAAAATATAAACGGTGAAGGGAGTGTGGAGAAATGCGTACCCTCGTTTGTAAGGGGGGACATGTAAAGAGCCACTAATGCAAACACAATGTAGGTGCCTTGAAAAGGGAAACATTGAGCTACCAGTCAATCAATCACAACCACTGCTTGGCCTATCACCTGAGAAAATGAGAATCAAAAATCACAGGCTGGCAAACCTGTACGCCAGCAATATTTACCATAGCCAGCACTTGGAAGCAATGAAAATGTCCATCAACCGAGGAATGCACCAAGAAGAAGTGGTCCACGTACACAATGGAATATTACTCTAATAATAAATATAAATTAAATTAAAAACAAACAAAAGCAAGGAGTCATCAACATTTGTGGGTTTATCCGGGCACATTGCAGTCTAATTTATAACCGAAGAACACCACTGGCCGGTAGGTCTGTTTCCCTAGTACCAGCATGGGGAACGTAGAAAGGCTGCCGCTCTCTGGCCATTACCTGCAAAAGCAGGTTTAAAGCCTGAGCTAATGGTCACTTCATATGAACAAGTACTGCAGGTCTGTAAATGAAATCTGCCCTCAAAATGTCTTGAGGGAGATAATGGCCAAAATATTTCAAATGGTGACACATACTTTAAGAAAACACTTTGAAGAAATAAGCTCTAATCACAGCTGGAAAAATTAAAAGGACATGTCTTAAAGCTCAATTTCAACACATTATGAGACACATGCAAATTCAACCACAAAGAGGTATCAGCTCACACCACTCAGAATAACCATCAGCAAAAACTACAAAGAATAAATGATGAAGGTGCCGGGAAGAAATGCATACCCTCTACTTTAAGTGGGCCGTAACCTGGAAAGAGCCACTAAGGAGAACAGAATAGAGGTGCCTTTAAAAGGTAACCATTGAGCTACCATATGATCCAGCAGACCTATTCCTGGGCCTATAAACTAAGAAGAGAGAATTGGAAGGACACAGGCACGCAAATCTACACTGCATAGTATTACAATAGCCAAGATATGGAAGTAACCAAAAAGTCCACCGACAGATGGGTGGGCAAAGAAGAACTGCTACCTGTACAGTTGGAAGAGGAGCTAGTGAAAAAATGAAACAATGCCATTTGCAGCACCATAGATGAGTCTAGAAGTAATCACGCAAGTTGGAGTAAGTGAGAAAGCGAAAGACAGATATCCTATCATATCACATATAGGTGTCACCTAAAAAATGATACAAACAAAGATATTTCCACAGAGAAACACTATCATAGATTCATTAAAAAAACTTATGGTTCACCAAATGGAAAGGTGTGAGGATTGGATACATTACCATATTGAGGTTAACAGAGAGATACAAACACATGTGAAATATATAATCACCAAAGACCTACGCAATACCAAGAGAAGTCTACTCAACATTGTGTCATAACCTACATGGGAAAAGGATCCGAAAAAGAATAGATATATGCATGTGTGTGAAAGAACCACATCTTGCACACCTAGAACAAACAAAACATTGTAATCAAGTTTGCTGTGATAAGAAATAAAAATTAAATTCAAAATACCAACAAGAAGTAATGAGACATAAACTTAAAGGGCTTTTTCCTCGCACATTCCATTCTAATTTACAACCTAGAACACCACTTCCAGTAAGGCTCTGTTGCCCTAGTAACCAGATTTGGTAAAGGAGAAATGCTGCCGCCTTGTGGCCGATTCCCGCAAGAGCAGCTTTTAACCCACAGCTAATGGTCACTTACCATTCACAAGGACTCAGGGCTGTAAAGGACACCTGCCCTCAAAATTGTGCTGAGGTAGGGAATGGATACAAAAAATTCAAAACAGGCCAAATTTTCAAGAAGATAGTATGAAGAGGTAAGTTTTACTCACTCTCTTTTTAAAGAAAGGAAAATGGATAAAAGCTCCACCTCAGGAAGTATTAGACTCATGCAATCTAATCTACAAAAAGTTTTCAACTCACACCAGTCGACTGACCATTGGCAAAAAGTCTACAAACAATAAATGCTGAAGAGGTTTTAGAGAACTGTGTACCCTCTAGCTGCTGGTGAGATGCAAAAGGGTTAAACGCTAATAATGAGAACAGAAAGGAGCTGCGTTGAAAAGGAAAAATTGAGGTACCATTCAATCCAGCAGACGCACCAATGGGCCTCTCACCTGAGAAGACCAGAATGAAGAAGACCCGGGCTGCAAAAGCTGCACTGCAGCCTTATTCACCATAGCCAAGACAGTGAAGCAACCAAAATGTCCATCAACAGATGAAAGGATAAAGAAGAAGTGGTCCATGTACACAATGAATACTAGCCATGGAAAACAATGAAACACTGCTCTTTGAGGCACCATAGATGATCTTGGAGATAATCACAGAACATGAGGTAAGTCGGAAAGCAAAAGTCCTATATCCTATGATATCACTTATAGGCGTTATCTAATAACTGACACAAATGAACATATTTCCACAGAGAAAGTCAATCACAGACTTATTAAAAAAAAAACCTATGCTTATCTAAAAGGAAAGGTGGGGGGAATGGATAAATGAAGATTAGCGTTACCATATGTATACAAATACATATTATATACATATATCAAAAAGACCGACCATATAGCAAGGAAGGTTTACGGAACACTCTGTAATAATTTACAGGGGAAGAGGATCTCTACATAAATAGGTATATAGAATATGTAGATGAACCAGAGTGTGTACACCTTGGACAAGCAACATTCTAACCATTACCCCAATTGAAAAAATTAAAACAACGAACTAGGAGTAATGAGACATAAACTTATGGGGGGGTTTCCTGGCACATTCCATTCAAATTTACAACCTAGGCAAACGACTTCCAGAACGGCTCTGCTGCCCTAGTACCCAGATTTGGGAATGGAGAAATGCTGCATCCTTGTGGCCGTTTCCCACCACAGCAGCTTTAAACCCACTGCAAAAGGTCACTAAATATTCACCAATTGCAGGTCTGTAAATGACACCTGCCCTCCAAAAAATACTGAGGTCGAAAATCGACCAAAAAATTCTAGAGTGCAACCTTCCAAAAAGAAAATTTGAAGAGGTATATTATACTCACACTTTTGTTCTTTTTTCTTTTAACAGAAAAGAAAAAGGCGTGGAAAAATGATGAATTGTAGGAATTTTTACAGACATGTAAACCCAAATTACAAACACCTATCAGCTCACACCAGTCAGAATGGCCATCAACAAAAATGCTGCAAACAAGAAATGCTGACGTGATTGTGGAGAAGTGCGTACCCTCGATTCTAAGGGGGACGTGGTAAGAGCCACTAATGAAAGCACAATTGAGGTGCCTTGAAAAGGTAAACGTTGAGCTACCATACCAGTCAATCAATCATAACCACTGCTGGGTCTATCACCTGAGAAAATGAAAATCACAAATCACAGGCTGGCAATCCTGCCCTCCAGCAATATTTACCATAGGCAACACTTGGAAGCAAGGAAAATGTCCATCAACAGAGGAGTGCACCAAGAAGAAGTGGTCCATGTACACAATGGAATATTAGCCATGGAAAACACTGAAGCGCTGCTCTTTGAGGCACCACAGATGAGCCTGGAGATAATCACAAAACATGAAGTAGGTCGGAAAGCAAAAGACCTATAGCCTATATAATCACTTATGGCATTATCTAATAACTGACACAGATGAACATATTTCCAAAGAGAAAGACACTCACAGGCTTAGAAAACAAAACAAACTATGCTCATCTAAAAGGAAAGGAGGGGGGAAATTGAGAAATGAGGATTAGTGTTACTATACATATACAAATACATATTATATACATGTATCAAAAAGACCGAACATATAGCAAGGGAGGTCGATGGAACACTGTAATATTTTACATGGGAAGAGGATCTGTACATTAATAGACATACATAATGTACAAATGGACCAGATGGTGTACACCTAGGACAAACAATATTCTAAACTTTACCCAGATTAAAAAAAATTTAAAAACCAAGAAGAAGTAATGAGACATAAACTTATGGGGATTTCTCCTGGCAAATTCCATTCTAATTTATAACCTAGGACAATGACTTCCAGAAAGGCTCTGCTGCCCTAGTACCCAGATTGGGGAATGGAGAAAAGCTACCTCCTTGTTGACGTTTCCCACAACAGCAGCTTTGAACCCACTGCAAAAGGTCACTAAATTTTCACCAACTTGCAGTTCTGTAAATGACACCTGCCCTCCAAAAAATTTCTGGGGTCAAAAATCGACCAAAAAATTCAAAAGAGGGCAACCTTCGAAGAAGTCAATTTCAAGAGCTCTATTATACTTACGGTTTTTTCTTTTAAGAGAAAAGAAAAAGGCGTAGGAATATGATGAATTTAAAAATTTTAATGTCATGCATACCCATATTACAAAAACCTATCAGCTCACAGCAATCAGAATGGCCATTAGGAAAAATGCTGCCAAAAATAAACGGTGAAGGGAGTGTGGAGAAATGCGTACCCTCGGTTGTAAGGGGGGGCATGTAAAGAGCCACTAATGAAAACACAACGTAGGTGCTTTGAAAAGGGAAACATTGAGCTACCAGTCAATCAATCACAACCACTGCTTGGCCTATCACCTGAGAAAATGAGAATCAAAAATCACAGGCTGGCAAACCTGTACGCCAGCAATATTTACCATAGCCAGCACTTGGAAGCAATGAAAATGTCCATCAACCGAGGAATGCACCAAGAAGAAGTGGTCCACGTACACAATGGAATATTACTCTAATAATAAATATAAATTAAATTAAAAACAAACAAAAGCAAGGAGACATCAACATTTGTGGGTTTATCCGGGCACATTGCACTCTAATTTATAACCGAAGAACACCACTGGCCGGTAGGTCTGTTTCCCTAGTACCAGCATGGGGAACGTAGAAAGGCTGCCGCTCTCTGGCCATTACCTGCAAAAGCAGGTTTAAAGCCTGAGCTAATGGTCACTTCATATGAACAAGTACTGCAGGTCTGTAAATGAAATCTGCCCTCAAAATGTCTTGAGGGAGATAATGGCCAAAATATTTCAAATGGTGACACATACTTTAAGAAAACACTTTGAAGAAATAAGCTCTAATCACAGCTGGAAAAATAAAAAGGACATGTCTTAAAGCTCAATTTCAACACATTATGAGACACATGCAAATTCAACCACAAAGAGGTATCAGCTCACACCACTCAGAATAACCATCAGCAAAAACTACAAAGAATAAATGCTGAAGGTGCCGGGAAGAAATGCATACCCTCTACTTTAAGTGGGACGTAACCTGGAAAGAGCCACTAAGGAGAACAGAATAGAGGTGCCTTTAAAAGGTAACCATTGAGCTACCATATGATCCAGCAGACCTATTCCTGGGCCTATAAACTAAGAAGAGAGAATTGGAAGGACACAGGCACACAAATCTACATTGCATAGTATTACAATAGCCAAGATATGGAAGTAACGAAAAAGTCCACCGACAGATGGGTGGACAAAGAAGAACTGCTACCTGTACAGATGGAATAGGAGCTAGTGAAAAAATGAAACAATGCCATTTGCAGCACCATAGATGAGTCTAGAAGTAATCACGCAACTTGGAGTAAGTGAGAAAGCGAAAGACACATATCCTATCATATCACATATAGGTGTTACCTAAAAAATGATACAAACAAAGATATTTCCACAGAGAAACACTATCATAGATTCATTAAAAAAACTTATGGTTCACCAAATGGAAAGGTGTGAGGATTGGATACATTACCATATTGAGGTTAACAGAGAGATACAAACACATGTGAAATATATAATCACCAAAGACCTACGCAATACCAAGAGAAGTCTACTCAACATTGTGTCATTACCTACATGGGAAAAGGATCCGAAGAAGAATAGATATATGCATGTGTGTGAAAGAACCACATCTTGCACACCTAGAACAAACAAAACATTGTAATCAAGTTTGCTGTGATAAGAAATAAAAATTAAATTCAAAATACCAACAAGAAGTAATGAGACATAAACTTAAAGGGCTTTTTCCTCGCACATTCCATTCTAATTTACAACCTAGAACACCACTTCCAGTAAGGCTCTGTTGCCCTAGTAACCAGATTTGGTAAAGGAGAAATGCTGCCGCCTTGTGGCCGATTCCCGCAAGAGCAGCTTTTAACCCACAGCTAATGGTCACTTACCATTCACAAGGACTCAGGGCTGTAAAGGACACCTGCCCTCAAAATTGTGCTGAGGTAGGGAATGGATACAAAAAATTCAAAACAGGCCAAATTTTCAAGAAGATAGTATGAAGAGGTAAGTTTTACTCACTCTCTTTTTAAAGAAAGGAAAATGGATAAAAGCTCCACCTCAGGAAGTATTAGACTCATGCAATCTAATCTACAAAAAGTTTTCAACTCACACCAGTCGACTGACCATTGGCAAAAAGTCTACAAACAATAAATGCTGAAGAGGTTTTAGAGAACTGTGTACCCTCTAGCTGCTGGTGAGATGCAAAAGGGTTAAACGCTAATAATGAGAACAGAAAGGAGCTGCGTTGAAAAGGAAAAATTGAGGTACCATTCAATCCAGCAGGCGCACCAATGGGCCTCTCACCTGAGAAGACCAGAATGAAGAAGACCCGGGCTGCAAAAGCTGCACTGCAGCCTTATTCACCATAGCCAAGACAGTGAAGCAACCAAAATGTCCATCAACAGATGAAAGGATAAAGAAGAAGTGGTCCATGTACACAATGAATACTAGCCATGGAAAACAATGAAACACTGCTCTTTGAGGCACCATAGATGATCTTGGAGATAATCACAGAACATGAGGTAAGTCGGAAAGCAAAAGTCCTATATCCTATGATATCACTTATAGGCGTTATCTAATAACTGACACAAATGAACATATTTCCACAGAGAAAGTCAATCACAGACTTATTAAAAAAAAACCTATGCTTATCTAAAAGGAAAGGTGGGGGGAATGGATAAATGAAGATTAGCGTTACCATATGTATACAAATACATATTATATACATATATCAAAAAGACCGACCATATAGCAAGGAAGGTTTACGGAACACTCTGTAATAATTTACAGGGGAAGAGGATCTCTACATAAATAGGTATATAGAATATGTAGATGAACCAGAGTGTGTACACCTTGGACAAGCAACATTCTAACCATTACCCCAATTGAAAAAATTAAAACAACGAACTAGGAGTAATGAGACATAAACTTATGGGGGGTTTTCCTGGCACATTCCATTCAAATTTACAACCTAGGCAAACGACTTCCAGAACGGCTCTGCTGCCCTAGTACCCAGATTTGGGAATGGAGAAATGCTGCATCCTTGTGGCCGTTTCCCACCACAGCAGCTTTAAACCCACTGCAAAAGGTCACTAAATATTCACCAATTGCAGGTCTGTAAATGACACCTGCCCTCCAAAAAATACTGAGGTCGAAAATCGACCAAAAAATTCTAGAGTGCAACCTTCCAAAAAGAAAATTTGAAGAGGTATATTATACTCACACTTTTGTTCTTTTTTCTTTTAACAGAAAAGAAAAAGGCGTGGAAAAATGATGAATTGTAGGAATTTTTACAGACATGTAAACCCAAATTACAAACACCTATCAGCTCACACCAGTCAGAATGGCCATCAACAAAAATGCTGCAAACAAGAAATGCTGACGTGATTGTGGAGAAGTGCGTACCCTCGATTCTAAGGGGGACGTGGTAAGAGCCACTAATGAAAGCACAATTGAGGTGCCTTGAAAAGGTAAACGTTGAGCTACCATACCAGTCAATCAATCATAACCACTGCTGGGTCTATCACCTGAGAAAATGAAAATCACAAATCACAGGCTGGCAATCCTGCCCTCCAGCAATATTTACCATAGGCAACACTTGGAAGCAAGGAAAATGTCCATCAACAGAGGAGTGCACCAAGAAGAAGTGGTCCATGTACACAATGGAATATTAGCCATGGAAAACACTGAAGCGCTGCTCTTTGAGGCACCACAGATGAGCCTGGAGATAATCACAAAACATGAAGTAGGTCGGAAAGCAAAAGACCTATAGCCTATATAATCACTTATGGCATTATCTAATAACTGACACAGATGAACATATTTCCAAAGAGAAAGACACTCACAGGCTTAGAAAACAAAACAAACTATGCTCATCTAAAAGGAAAGGAGGGGGGAAATTGAGAAATGAGGATTAGTGTTACTATACATATACAAATACATATTATATACATGTATCAAAAAGACCGAACATATAGCAAGGGAGGTCGATGGAACACTGTAATATTTTACATGGGAAGAAGATCTGTACATTAATAGACATACATAATGTACAAATGGACCAGATGGTGTACATCTAGGACAAACAATATTCTAAACTTTACCCAGATTAAAAAAATTTTAAAAACCAAGAAGAAGTAATGAGACATAAACTTATGGGGATTTCTCCTGGCAAATTCCATTCTAATTTATAACCTAGGACAATGACTTCCAGAAAGGCTCTGCTGCCCTAGTACCCAGATTGGGGAATGGAGAAAAGCTACCTCCTTGTGGACGTTTCCCACAACAGCAGCTTTGAACCCACTGCAAAAGGTCACTAAATTTTCACCAACTTGCAGTTCTGTCAATGACACCTGCCCTCCAAAAAATTTCTGGGGTCAAAAATCGACCAAAAAATTCAAAAGAGGGCAACCTTCGAAGAAGTCAATTTCAAGAGCTCTATTGTACTTACGGTTTTTTCTTTTAAGAGAAAAGAAAAAGGCGTAGGAATATGATGAATTTTAAAAATTTTAATGTCATGCATACCCATATTACAAAAACCTATCAGCTCACAGCAATCAGAATGGCCTTTAGGAAAAATGCTGCAAAATATAAACGGTGAAGGGAGTGTGGAGAAATGCGTACCCTCGTTTGTAAGGGGGGACATGTAAAGAGCCACTAATGCAAACACAATGTAGGTGCCTTGAAAAGGGAAACATTGAGCTACCAGTCAATCAATCACAACCACTGCTTGGCCTATCACCTGAGAAAATGAGAATCAAAAATCACAGGCTGGCAAACCTGTACGCCAGCAATATTTACCATAGCCAGCACTTGGAAGCAATGAAAATGTCCATCAACCGAGGAATGCACCAAGAAGAAGTGGTCCACGTACACAATGGAATATTACTCTAATAATAAATATAAATTAAATTAAAAACAAACAAAAGCAAGGAGTCATCAACATTTGTGGGTTTATCCGGGCACATTGCAGTCTAATTTATAACCGAAGAACACCACTGGCCGGTAGGTCTGTTTCCCTAGTACCAGCATGGGGAACGTAGAAAGGCTGCCGCTCTCTGGCCATTACCTGCAAAAGCAGGTTTAAAGCCTGAGCTAATGGTCACTTCATATGAACAAGTACTGCAGGTCTGTAAATGAAATCTGCCCTCAAAATGTCTTGAGGGAGATAATGGCCAAAATATTTCAAATGGTGACACATACTTTAAGAAAACACTTTGAAGAAATAAGCTCTAATCACAGCTGGAAAAATTAAAAGGACATGTCTTAAAGCTCAATTTCAACACATTATGAGACACATGCAAATTCAACCACAAAGAGGTATCAGCTCACACCACTCAGAATAACCATCAGCAAAAACTACAAAGAATAAATGATGAAGGTGCCGGGAAGAAATGCATACCCTCTACTTTAAGTGGGCCGTAACCTGGAAAGAGCCACTAAGGAGAACAGAATAGAGGTGCCTTTAAAAGGTAACCATTGAGCTACCATATGATCCAGCAGACCTATTCCTGGGCCTATAAACTAAGAAGAGAGAATTGGAAGGACACAGGCACGCAAATCTACACTGCATAGTATTACAATAGCCAAGATATGGAAGTAACCAAAAAGTCCACCGACAGATGGGTGGGCAAAGAAGAACTGCTACCTGTACAGTTGGAAGAGGAGCTAGTGAAAAAATGAAACAATGCCATTTGCAGCACCATAGATGAGTCTAGAAGTAATCACGCAAGTTGGAGTAAGTGAGAAAGCGAAAGACAGATATCCTATCATATCACATATAGGTGTCACCTAAAAAATGATACAAACAAAGATATTTCCACAGAGAAACACTATCATAGATTCATTAAAAAAACTTATGGTTCACCAAATGGAAAGGTGTGAGGATTGGATACATTACCATATTGAGGTTAACAGAGAGATACAAACACATGTGAAATATATAATCACCAAAGACCTACGCAATACCAAGAGAAGTCTACTCAACATTGTGTCATAACCTACATGGGAAAAGGATCCGAAAAAGAATAGATATATGCATGTGTGTGAAAGAACCACATCTTGCACACCTAGAACAAACAAAACATTGTAATCAAGTTTGCTGTGATAAGAAATAAAAATTAAATTCAAAATACCAACAAGAAGTAATGAGACATAAACTTAAAGGGCTTTTTCCTCGCACATTCCATTCTAATTTACAACCTAGAACACCACTTCCAGTAAGGCTCTGTTGCCCTAGTAACCAGATTTGGTAAAGGAGAAATGCTGCCGCCTTGTGGCCGATTCCCGCAAGAGCAGCTTTTAACCCACAGCTAATGGTCACTTACCATTCACAAGGACTCAGGGCTGTAAAGGACACCTGCCCTCAAAATTGTGCTGAGGTAGGGAATGGATACAAAAAATTCAAAACAGGCCAAATTTTCAAGAAGATAGTATGAAGAGGTAAGTTTTACTCACTCTCTTTTTAAAGAAAGGAAAATGGATAAAAGCTCCACCTCAGGAAGTATTAGACTCATGCAATCTAATCTACAAAAAGTTTTCAACTCACACCAGTCGACTGACCATTGGCAAAAAGTCTACAAACAATAAATGCTGAAGAGGTTTTAGAGAACTGTGTACCCTCTAGCTGCTGGTGAGATGCAAAAGGGTTAAACGCTAATAATGAGAACAGAAAGGAGCTGCGTTGAAAAGGAAAAATTGAGGTACCATTCAATCCAGCAGACGCACCAATGGGCCTCTCACCTGAGAAGACCAGAATGAAGAAGACCCGGGCTGCAAAAGCTGCACTGCAGCCTTATTCACCATAGCCAAGACAGTGAAGCAACCAAAATGTCCATCAACAGATGAAAGGATAAAGAAGAAGTGGTCCATGTACACAATGAATACTAGCCATGGAAAACAATGAAACACTGCTCTTTGAGGCACCATAGATGATCTTGGAGATAATCACAGAACATGAGGTAAGTCGGAAAGCAAAAGTCCTATATCCTATGATATCACTTATAGGCGTTATCTAATAACTGACACAAATGAACATATTTCCACAGAGAAAGTCAATCACAGACTTATTAAAAAAAAAACCTATGCTTATCTAAAAGGAAAGGTGGGGGGAATGGATAAATGAAGATTAGCGTTACCATATGTATACAAATACATATTATATACATATATCAAAAAGACCGACCATATAGCAAGGAAGGTTTACGGAACACTCTGTAATAATTTACAGGGGAAGAGGATCTCTACATAAATAGGTATATAGAATATGTAGATGAACCAGAGTGTGTACACCTTGGACAAGCAACATTCTAACCATTACCCCAATTGAAAAAATTAAAACAACGAACTAGGAGTAATGAGACATAAACTTATGGGGGGGTTTCCTGGCACATTCCATTCAAATTTACAACCTAGGCAAACGACTTCCAGAACGGCTCTGCTGCCCTAGTACCCAGATTTGGGAATGGAGAAATGCTGCATCCTTGTGGCCGTTTCCCACCACAGCAGCTTTAAACCCACTGCAAAAGGTCACTAAATATTCACCAATTGCAGGTCTGTAAATGACACCTGCCCTCCAAAAAATACTGAGGTCGAAAATCGACCAAAAAATTCTAGAGTGCAACCTTCCAAAAAGAAAATTTGAAGAGGTATATTATACTCACACTTTTGTTCTTTTTTCTTTTAACAGAAAAGAAAAAGGCGTGGAAAAATGATGAATTGTAGGAATTTTTACAGACATGTAAACCCAAATTACAAACACCTATCAGCTCACACCAGTCAGAATGGCCATCAACAAAAATGCTGCAAACAAGAAATGCTGACGTGATTGTGGAGAAGTGCGTACCCTCGATTCTAAGGGGGACGTGGTAAGAGCCACTAATGAAAGCACAATTGAGGTGCCTTGAAAAGGTAAACGTTGAGCTACCATACCAGTCAATCAATCATAACCACTGCTGGGTCTATCACCTGAGAAAATGAAAATCACAAATCACAGGCTGGCAATCCTGCCCTCCAGCAATATTTACCATAGGCAACACTTGGAAGCAAGGAAAATGTCCATCAACAGAGGAGTGCACCAAGAAGAAGTGGTCCATGTACACAATGGAATATTAGCCATGGAAAACACTGAAGCGCTGCTCTTTGAGGCACCACAGATGAGCCTGGAGATAATCACAAAACATGAAGTAGGTCGGAAAGCAAAAGACCTATAGCCTATATAATCACTTATGGCATTATCTAATAACTGACACAGATGAACATATTTCCAAAGAGAAAGACACTCACAGGCTTAGAAAACAAAACAAACTATGCTCATCTAAAAGGAAAGGAGGGGGGAAATTGAGAAATGAGGATTAGTGTTACTATACATATACAAATACATATTATATACATGTATCAAAAAGACCGAACATATAGCAAGGGAGGTCGATGGAACACTGTAATATTTTACATGGGAAGAGGATCTGTACATTAATAGACATACATAATGTACAAATGGACCAGATGGTGTACACCTAGGACAAACAATATTCTAAACTTTACCCAGATTAAAAAAAATTTAAAAACCAAGAAGAAGTAATGAGACATAAACTTATGGGGATTTCTCCTGGCAAATTCCATTCTAATTTATAACCTAGGACAATGACTTCCAGAAAGGCTCTGCTGCCCTAGTACCCAGATTGGGGAATGGAGAAAAGCTACCTCCTTGTTGACGTTTCCCACAACAGCAGCTTTGAACCCACTGCAAAAGGTCACTAAATTTTCACCAACTTGCAGTTCTGTAAATGACACCTGCCCTCCAAAAAATTTCTGGGGTCAAAAATCGACCAAAAAATTCAAAAGAGGGCAACCTTCGAAGAAGTCAATTTCAAGAGCTCTATTATACTTACGGTTTTTTCTTTTAAGAGAAAAGAAAAAGGCGTAGGAATATGATGAATTTAAAAATTTTAATGTCATGCATACCCATATTACAAAAACCTATCAGCTCACAGCAATCAGAATGGCCATTAGGAAAAATGCTGCCAAAAATAAACGGTGAAGGGAGTGTGGAGAAATGCGTACCCTCGGTTGTAAGGGGGGGCATGTAAAGAGCCACTAATGAAAACACAACGTAGGTGCTTTGAAAAGGGAAACATTGAGCTACCAGTCAATCAATCACAACCACTGCTTGGCCTATCACCTGAGAAAATGAGAATCAAAAATCACAGGCTGGCAAACCTGTACGCCAGCAATATTTACCATAGCCAGCACTTGGAAGCAATGAAAATGTCCATCAACCGAGGAATGCACCAAGAAGAAGTGGTCCACGTACACAATGGAATATTACTCTAATAATAAATATAAATTAAATTAAAAACAAACAAAAGCAAGGAGACATCAACATTTGTGGGTTTATCCGGGCACATTGCACTCTAATTTATAACCGAAGAACACCACTGGCCGGTAGGTCTGTTTCCCTAGTACCAGCATGGGGAACGTAGAAAGGCTGCCGCTCTCTGGCCATTACCTGCAAAAGCAGGTTTAAAGCCTGAGCTAATGGTCACTTCATATGAACAAGTACTTCAGGGCTGTAAATGAAACCTGCCCTCAAAATGTCTTGAGGGAGATAATGGCCAAAATATTTCAAATGGTGACACATACTTTAAGAAAACACTTTGAAGAAATAAGCTCTAATCACAGCTGGAAAAATAAAAAGGACATGTCTTAAAGCTCAATTTCAACACATTATGAGACACATGCAAATTCAACCACAAAGAGGTATCAGCTCACACCACTCAGAATAACCATCAGCAAAAACTACAAAGAATAAATGCTGAAGGTGCTAGGAAGAAATACATACCCTCCACTTCAAGTGGGACGTAACCTGGAAAGAGCCACTAAGGAGAACAGAATAGAGGTGCCTTTAAAAGGTAACCATTGAGCTACCATATGATCTAGCAGACCTATGCCTAGACCTATAAACGAAGAAGAGAGAATTGGAAGGACACAGGCACGCAAATCTACATTGCATAGTATTACAATAGCCAAGATATGGAAGTAACCAAAAAGTCCACCGACAGATGGGTGGCCAAAGAAGTACTGCTACCTGTACAGATGGAATAAGAGCTAGTGAAAAAATGAAACAATGCCATTTGCAGCACCATAGATGAGTCTAGAAGTAATCACGCAACTTGGAGTAAGTGAGAAAGCGAAAGACACATATCCTATCATATCACATATAGGTGTTACCTAAAAAATGATACAAACAAAGATATTTCCACAGAGAAACACTATCATAGATTCATTAAAAAAACTTATGGTTCACCAAATGGAAAGGTGTGAGGATTGGATACATTACCATATTGAGGTTAACAGAGAGATACAAACACATGTGAAATATATAATCACCAAAGACCTACGCAATACCAAGAGAAGTCTACTCAACATTGTGTCATTACCTACATGGGAAAAGGATCCGAAGAAGAATAGATATATGCATGTGTGTGAAAGAACCACATCTTGCACACCTAGAACAAACAAAACATTGTAATCAAGTTTGCTGTGATAAGAAATAAAAATTAAATTCAAAATACCAACAAGAAGTAATGAGACATAAACTTAAAGGGCTTTTTCCTCGCACATTCCATTCTAATTTACAACCTAGAACACCACTTCCAGTAAGGCTCTGTTGCCCTAGTAACCAGATTTGGTAAAGGAGAAATGCTGCCGCCTTGTGGCCGATTCCCGCAAGAGCAGCTTTTAACCCACAGCTAATGGTCACTTACCATTCACAAGGACTCAGGGCTGTAAAGGACACCTGCCCTCAAAATTGTGCTGAGGTAGGGAATGGATACAAAAAATTCAAAACAGGCCAAATTTTCAAGAAGATAGTATGAAGAGGTAAGTTTTACTCACTCTCTTTTTAAAGAAAGGAAAATGGATAAAAGCTCCACCTCAGGAAGTATTAGACTCATGCAATCTAATCTACAAAAAGTTTTCAACTCACACCAGTCGACTGACCATTGGCAAAAAGTCTACAAACAATAAATGCTGAAGAGGTTTTAGAGAACTGTGTACCCTCTAGCTGCTGGTGAGATGCAAAAGGGTTAAACGCTAATAATGAGAACAGAAAGGAGCTGCGTTGAAAAGGAAAAATTGAGGTACCATTCAATCCAGCAGGCGCACCAATGGGCCTCTCACCTGAGAAGACCAGAATGAAGAAGACCCGGGCTGCAAAAGCTGCACTGCAGCCTTATTCACCATAGCCAAGACAGTGAAGCAACCAAAATGTCCATCAACAGATGAAAGGATAAAGAAGAAGTGGTCCATGTACACAATGAATACTAGCCATGGAAAACAATGAAACACTGCTCTTTGAGGCACCATAGATGATCTTGGAGATAATCACAGAACATGAGGTAAGTCGGAAAGCAAAAGTCCTATATCCTATGATATCACTTATAGGCGTTATCTAATAACTGACACAAATGAACATATTTCCACAGAGAAAGTCAATCACAGACTTATTAAAAAAAAAACCTATGCTTATCTAAAAGGAAAGGTGGGGGGAATGGATAAATGAAGATTAGCGTTACCATATGTATACAAATACATATTATATACATATATCAAAAAGACCGACCATATAGCAAGGAAGGTTTACGGAACACTCTGTAATAATTTACAGGGGAAGAGGATCTCTACATAAATAGGTATATAGAATATGTAGATGAACCAGAGTGTGTACACCTTGGACAAGCAACATTCTAACCATTACCCCAATTGAAAAAATTAAAACAACGAACTAGGAGTAATGAGACATAAACTTATGGGGGGTTTTCCTGGCACATTCCATTCAAATTTACAACCTAGGCAAACGACTTCCAGAACGGCTGTGCTGCCCTAGTACCCAGATTTGGGAATGGAGAAATGCTGCATCCTTGTGGCCGTTTCCCACCACAGCAGCTTTAAACCCACTGCAAAAGGTCACTAAATATTCACCAATTGCAGGTCTGTAAATGACACCTGCCCTCCAAAAAATACTGAGGTCGAAAATCGACCAAAAAATTCTAGAGTGCAACCTTCCAAAAAGAAAATTTGAAGAGGTATATTATACTCACACTTTTGTTCTTTTTTCTTTTAACAGAAAAGAAAAAGGCGTGGAAAAATGATGAATTGTAGGAATTTTTACAGACATGTAAACCCAAATTACAAAAACCTATCAGCTCACACCAGTCAGAATGGCCATCAACAAAAATGCTGCAAACAAGAAATGCTGACGTGATTGTGGAGAAATGCGTACCCTCGATTCTAAGGGGGACGTGGTAAGAGCCACTAATGAAAGCACAATTGAGTTGCCTTGAAAAGGTAAACGTTGAGCTACCATACCAGTCAATCAATCATAACCACTGCTGGGTCTATCACCTGAGAAAATGAAAATCACAAATCACAGGCTGGCAATCCTGCCCTCCAGCAATATTTACCATAGGCAACACTTGGAAGCAAGGAAAATGTCCATCAACAGAGGAATGCACCAAGAAGAAGTGGTCCATGTACACAATGGAATATTAGCCATGGAAAACACTGAAGCGCTGCTCTTTGAGGCACCACAGATGAGCCTGGAGATAATCACAAAACATGAAGTAGGTCGGAAAGCAAAAGACCTATAGCCTATATAATCACTTATGGCATTATCTAATAACTGACACAGATGAACATATTTCCAAAGAGAAAGACACTCACAGGCTTAGAAAACAAAACAAACTATGCTCATCTAAAAGGAAAGGAGGGGGGAAATTGAGAAATGAGGATTAGTGTTACTATACATATACAAATACATATTATATACATGTATCAAAAAGACCGAACATATAGCAAGGGAGGTCGATGGAACACTGTAATATTTTACATGGGAAGAGGATCTGTACATTAATAGACATACATAATGTACAAATGGACCAGATGGTGTACACCTAGGACAAACAATATTCTAAACTTTACCCAGATTAAAAAAATTTTAAAAACCAAGAAGAAGTAATGAGACATAAACTTATGGGGATTTCTCCTGGCAAATTCCATTCTAATTTATAACCTAGGACAATGACTTCCAGAAAGGCTCTGCTGCCCTAGTACCCAGATTGGGGAATGGAGAAAAGCTACCTCCTTGTGGACGTTTCCCACAACAGCAGCTTTGAGCCCACTGCAAAAGGTCACTAAATTTTCACCAACTTGCAGTTCTGTCAATGACACCTGCCCTCCAAAAAATTTCTGGGGTCAAAAATCGACCAAAAAATTCAAAAGAGGGCAACCTTCGAAGAAGTCAATTTCAAGAGCTCTATTGTACTTACGGTTTTTTCTTTTAAGAGAAAAGAAAAAGGCGTAGGAATATGATGAATTTTAAAAATTTTAATGTCATGCATACCCATATTACAAAAATCTATCAGCTCACAGCAATCAGAATGGCCTTTAGGAAAAATGCTGCAAAATATAAACGGTGAAGGGAGTGTGGAGAAATGCGTACCCTCGTTTGTAAGGGGGGACATGTAAAGAGCCACTAATGCATACACAATGTAGGTGCCTTGAAAAGGGAAACATTGAGCTACCAGTCAATCCATCACAACCACTGCTTGGCCTATCACCTGAGAAAATGAGAATCAAAAATCACAGGCTGGCAAACCTGTACGCCAGCAATATTTACCATAGCCAGCACTTGGAAGCAATGAAAATGTCCATCAACCGAGGAATGCACCAAGAAGAAGTGGTCCACGTACACAATGGAATATTACTCTAATAATAAATATAAATTAAATTAAAAACAAACAAAAGCAAGGAGTCATCAACATTTGTGGGTTTATCCGGGCACATTGCAGTCTAATTTATAACCGAAGAACACCACTGGCCGGTAGGTCTGTTTCCCTAGTACCAGCATGGGGAACGTAGAAAGGCTGCCGCTCTCTGGCCATTACCTGCAAAAGCAGGTTTAAAGCCTGAGCTAATGGTCACTTCATATGAACAAGTACTGCAGGTCTGTAAATGAAATCTGCCCTCAAAATGTCTTGAGGGAGATAATGGCCAAAATATTTCAAATGGTGACACATACTTTAAGAAAACACTTTGAAGAAATAAGCTCTAATCACAGCTGGAAAAATTAAAAGGACATGTCTTAAAGCTCAATTTCAACACATTATGAGACACATGCAAATTCAACCACAAAGAGGTATCAGCTCACACCACTCAGAATAACCATCAGCAAAAACTGCAAAGAATAAATGCTGAAGGTGCCAGGAAGAAATGCATACCCTCTACTTTAAGTGGGACGTAACCTGGAAAGAGCCACTAAGGAGAACAGAATAGAGGTGCCTTTAAAAGGTAACCATTGAGCTACCATATGATCCAGCAGACCTATTCCTGGGCCTATAAACTAAGAAGAGAGAATTGGAAGGACACAGGCACGCAAATCTACATTGCATAGTATTACAATAGCCAAGATATGGAAGTAACCAAAAAGTCCACCGACAGATGGGTGGACAAAGAAGAACTGCTACCTGTACAGATGGAATAGGAGCTAGTGAAAAAATGAAACAATGCCATTTGCAGCACCATAGATGAGTCTAGAAGTAATCACGCAACTTGGAGTAAGTGAGAAAGCGAAAGACACATATCCTATCATATCACATATAGGTGTCACCTAAAAAATGATACAAACAAAGATATTTCCACAGAGAAACACTATCATAGATTCATTAAAAAAACTTATGGTTCACCAAATGGAAAGGTGTGAGGATTGGATACATTACCATATTGAGGTTAACAGAGAGATACAAACACATGTGAAATATATAATCACCAAAGACCTACGCAATACCAAGAGAAGTCTACTCAACATTGTGTCATTACCTACATGGGAAAAGGATCCGAAGAAGAATAGATATATGCATGTGTGTGAAAGAACCACATCTTGCACACCTAGAACAAACAAAACATTGTAATCAAGTTTGCTGTGATAAGAAATAAAAATTAAATTCAAAATACCAACAAGAAGTAATGAGACATAAACTTAAAGGGCTTTTTCCTCGCACATTCCATTCTAATTTACAACCTAGAACACCACTTCCAGTAAGGCTCTGTTGCCCTAGTAACCAGATTTGGTAAAGGAGAAATGCTGCCGCCTTGTGGCCGATTCCCGCAAGAGCAGCTTTTAACCCACAGCTAATGGTCACTTACCATTCACAAGGACTCAGGGCTGTAAAGGACACCTGCCCTCAAAATTGTGCTGAGGTAGGGAATGGATACAAAAAATTCAAAACAGGCCAAATTTTCAAGAAGATAGTATGAAGAGGTAAGTTTTACTCACTCTCTTTTTAAAGAAAGGAAAATGGATAAAAGCTCCACCTCAGGAAGTATTAGACTCATGCAATCTAATCTACAAAAAGTTTTCAACTCACACCAGTCGACTGACCATTGGCAAAAAGTCTACAAACAATAAATGCTGAAGAGGTTTTAGAGAACTGTGTACCCTCTAGCTGCTGGTGAGATGCAAAAGGGTTAAACGCTAATAATGAGAACAGAAAGGAGCTGCGTTGAAAAGGAAAAATTGAGGTACCATTCAATCCAGCAGGCGCACCAATGGGCCTCTCACCTGAGAAGACCAGAATGAAGAAGACCCGGGCTGCAAAAGCTGCACTGCAGCCTTATTCACAATAGACAAGACAGTGAAGCAACCAAAATGTCCATCAACAGATGAAAGGATAAAGAAGAAGTGGTCCATGTACACAATGAATACTAGCCATGGAAAACAATGAAACACTGCTCTTTGAGGCACCATAGATGATCTTGGAGATAATCACAGAACATGAGGTAAGTCGGAAAGCAAAAGTCCTATATCCTATGATATCACTTATAGGCGTTATCTAATAACTGACACAAATGAACATATTTCCACAGAGAAAGTCAATCACAGACTTATTAAAAAAAAACCTATGCTTATCTAAAAGGAAAGGTGGGGGGAATGGATAAATGAAGATTAGCGTTACCATATGTATACAAATACATATTATATACATATATCAAAAAGACCGACCATATAGCAAGGAAGGTTTACGGAACACTCTGTAATAATTTACAGGGGAAGAGGATCTCTACATAAATAGGTATATAGAATATGTAGATGAACCAGAGTGTGTACACCTTGGACAAGCAACATTCTAACCATTACCCCAATTGAAAAAATTAAAACAACGAACTAGGAGTAATGAGACATAAACTTATGGGGGGTTTTCCTGGCACATTCCATTCAAATTTACAACCTAGGCAAACGACTTCCAGAACGGCTCTGCTGCCCTAGTACCCAGATTTGGGAATGGAGAAATGCTGCATCCTTGTGGCCGTTTCCCACCACAGCAGCTTTAAACCCACTGCAAAAGGTCACTAAATATTCACCAATTGCAGGTCTGTAAATGACACCTGCCCTCCAAAAAATACTGAGGTCGAAAATCGACCAAAAAATTCTAGAGTGCAACCTTCCAAAAAGAAAATTTGAAGAGGTATATTATACTCACACTTTTGTTCTTTTTTCTTTTAACAGAAAAGAAAAAGGCGTGGAAAAATGATGAATTGTAGGAATTTTTACAGACATGTAAACCCAAATTACAAACACCTATCAGCTCACACCAGTCAGAATGGCCATCAACAAAAATGCTGCAAACAAGAAATGCTGACGTGATTGTGGAGAAGTGCGTACCCTCGATTCTAAGGGGGACGTGGTAAGAGCCACTAATGAAAGCACAATTGAGGTGCCTTGAAAAGGTAAACGTTGAGCTACCATACCAGTCAATCAATCATAACCACTGCTGGGTCTATCACCTGAGAAAATGAAAATCACAAATCACAGGCTGGCAATCCTGCCCTCCAGCAATATTTACCATAGGCAACACTTGGAAGCAAGGAAAATGTCCATCAACAGAGGAGTGCACCAAGAAGAAGTGGTCCATGTACACAATGGAATATTAGCCATGGAAAACACTGAAGCGCTGCTCTTTGAGGCACCACAGATGAGCCTGGAGATAATCACAAAACATGAAGTAGGTCGGAAAGCAAAAGACCTATAGCCTATATAATCACTTATGGCATTATCTAATAACTGACACAGATGAACATATTTCCAAAGAGAAAGACACTCACAGGCTTAGAAAACAAAACAAACTATGCTCATCTAAAAGGAAAGGAGGGGGGAAATTGAGAAATGAGGATTAGTGTTACTATACATATACAAATACATATTATATACATGTATCAAAAAGGCCGAACATATAGCAAGGGAGGTCGATGGAACACTGTAATATTTTACATGGGAAGAGGATCTGTACATTAATAGACATACATAATGTACAAATGGACCAGATGGTGTACACCTAGGACAAACAATATTCTAAACTTTACCCAGATTAAAAAAATTTTAAAAACCAAGAAGAAGTAATGAGACATAAACTTATGGGGATTTCTCCTGGCAAATTCCATTCTAGTTTATAACCTAGGACAATGACTTCCAGAAAGGCTCTGCTGCCCTAGTACCCAGATTGGGGAATGGAGAAAAGCTACCTCCTTGTGGACGTTTCCCACAACAGCAGCTTTGAGCCCACTGCAAAAGGTCACTAAATTTTCACCAACTTGCAGTTCTGTCAATGACACCTGCCCTCCAAAAAATTTCTGGGGTCAAAAATCGACCAAAAAATTCAAAAGAGGGCAACCTTCGAAGAAGTCAATTTCAAGAGCTCTATTGTACTTACGGTTTTTTCTTTTAAGAGAAAAGAAAAAGGCGTAGGAATATGATGAATTTTAAAAATTTTAATGTCATGCATACCCATATTACAAAAACCTATCAACTCACAGCAATCAGAATGGCCTTTAGGAAAAATGCTGCAAAATATAAACGGTGAAGGAAGTGTGGAGAAATGCGTACCCTCGTTTGTAAGGGGGGACATGTAAAGAGCCACTAATGCAAACACAATGTAGGTGCCTTGAAAAGGGAAACATTGAGCTACCAGTCAATCAATCACAACCACTGCTTGGCCTATCACCTGAGAAAATGAGAATCAAAAATCACAGGCTGGCAAACCTGTACGCCAGCAATATTTACCATAGCCAGCACTTGGAAGCAATGAAAATGTCCATCAACCGAGGAATGCACCAAGAAGAAGTGGTCCACGTACACAATGGAATATTACTCTAATAATAAATATAAATTAAATTAAAAACAAACAAAAGCAAGGAGTCATCAACATTTGTGGGTTTATCCGGGCACATTGCAGTCTAATTTATAACCGAAGAACACCACTGGCCGGTAGGTCTGTTTCCCTAGTACCAGCATGGGGAACGTAGAAAGGCTGCCGCTCTCTGGCCATTACCTGCAAAAGCAGGTTTAAAGCCTGAGCTAATGGTCACTTCATATGAACAAGTACTGCAGGTCTGTAAATGAAATCTGCCCTCAAAATGTCTTGAGGGAGATAATGGCCAAAATATTTCAAATGGTGACACATACTTTAAGAAAACACTTTGAAGAAATAAGCTCTAATCACAGCTGGAAAAATAAAAAGGACATGTCTTAAAGCTCAATTTCAACACATTATGAGACACATGCAAATTCAACCACAAAGAGGTATCAGCTCACACCACTCAGAATAACCATCAGCAAAAACTACAAAGAATAAATGCTGAAGGTGCCGGGAAGAAATGCATACCCTCTACTTTAAGTGGGACGTAACCTGGAAAGAGCCACTAAGGAGAACAGAATAGAGGTGCCTTTAAAAGGTAACCATTGAGCTACCATATGATCCAGCAGACCTATTCCTGGGCCTATAAACTAAGAAGAGAGAATTGGAAGGACACAGGCACACAAATCTACATTGCATAGTATTACAATAGCCAAGATATGGAAGTAACGAAAAAGTCCACCGACAGATGGGTGGACAAAGAAGAACTGCTACCTGTACAGATGGAATAGGAGCTAGTGAAAAAATGAAACAATGCCATTTGCAGCACCATAGATGAGTCTAGAAGTAATCACGCAACTTGGAGTAAGTGAGAAAGCGAAAGACACATATCCTATCATATCACATATAGGTGTTACCTAAAAAATGATACAAACAAAGATATTTCCACAGAGAAACACTATCATAGATTCATTAAAAAAACTTATGGTTCACCAAATGGAAAGGTGTGAGGATTGGATACATTACCATATTGAGGTTAACAGAGAGATACAAACACATGTGAAATATATAATCACCAAAGACCTACGCAATACCAAGAGAAGTCTACTCAACATTGTGTCATTACCTACATGGGAAAAGGATCCGAAGAAGAATAGATATATGCATGTGTGTGAAAGAACCACATCTTGCACACCTAGAACAAACAAAACATTGTAATCAAGTTTGCTGTGATAAGAAATAAAAATTAAATTCAAAATACCAACAAGAAGTAATGAGACATAAACTTAAAGGGCTTTTTCCTCGCACATTCCATTCTAATTTACAACCTAGAACACCACTTCCAGTAAGGCTCTGTTGCCCTAGTAACCAGATTTGGTAAAGGAGAAATGCTGCCGCCTTGTGGCCGATTCCCGCAAGAGCAGCTTTTAACCCACAGCTAATGGTCACTTACCATTCACAAGGACTCAGGGCTGTAAAGGACACCTGCCCTCAAAATTGTGCTGAGGTAGGGAATGGATACAAAAAATTCAAAACAGGCCAAATTTTCAAGAAGATAGTATGAAGAGGTAAGTTTTACTCACTCTCTTTTTAAAGAAAGGAAAATGGATAAAAGCTCCACCTCAGGAAGTATTAGACTCATGCAATCTAATCTACAAAAAGTTTTCAACTCACACCAGTCGACTGACCATTGGCAAAAAGTCTACAAACAATAAATGCTGAAGAGGTTTTAGAGAACTGTGTACCCTCTAGCTGCTGGTGAGATGCAAAAGGGTTAAACGCTAATAATGAGAACAGAAAGGAGCTGCGTTGAAAAGGAAAAATTGAGGTACCATTCAATCCAGCAGGCGCACCAATGGGCCTCTCACCTGAGAAGACCAGAATGAAGAAGACCCGGGCTGCAAAAGCTGCACTGCAGCCTTATTCACCATAGCCAAGACAGTGAAGCAACCAAAATGTCCATCAACAGATGAAAGGATAAAGAAGAAGTGGTCCATGTACACAATGAATACTAGCCATGGAAAACAATGAAACACTGCTCTTTGAGGCACCATAGATGATCTTGGAGATAATCACAGAACATGAGGTAAGTCGGAAAGCAAAAGTCCTATATCCTATGATATCACTTATAGGCGTTATCTAATAACTGACACAAATGAACATATTTCCACAGAGAAAGTCAATCACAGACTTATTAAAAAAAAACCTATGCTTATCTAAAAGGAAAGGTGGGGGGAATGGATAAATGAAGATTAGCGTTACCATATGTATACAAATACATATTATATACATATATCAAAAAGACCGACCATATAGCAAGGAAGGTTTACGGAACACTCTGTAATAATTTACACGGGAAGAGGATCTCTACATAAATAGGTATATAGAATATGTAGATGAACCAGAGTGTGTACACCTTGGACAAGCAACATTCTAACCATTACCCCAATTGAAAAAATTAAAACAACGAACTAGGAGTAATGAGACATAAACTTATGGGGGGTTTTCCTGGCACATTCCATTCAAATTTACAACCTAGGCAAACGACTTCCAGAACGGCTCTGCTGCCCTAGTACCCAGATTTGGGAATGGAGAAATGCTGCATCCTTGTGGCCGTTTCCCACCACAGCAGCTTTAAACCCACTGCAAAAGGTCACTAAATATTCACCAATTGCAGGTCTGTAAATGACACCTGCCCTCCAAAAAATACTGAGGTCGAAAATCGACCAAAAAATTCTAGAGTGCAACCTTCCAAAAAGAAAATTTGAAGAGGTATATTATACTCACACTTTTGTTCTTTTTTCTTTTAACAGAAAAGAAAAAGGCGTGGAAAAATGATGAATTGTAGGAATTTTTACAGACATGTAAACCCAAATTACAAACACCTATCAGCTCACACCAGTCAGAATGGCCATCAACAAAAATGCTGCAAACAAGAAATGCTGACGTGATTGTGGAGAAGTGCGTACCCTCGATTCTAAGGGGGACGTGGTAAGAGCCACTAATGAAAGCACAATTGAGGTGCCTTGAAAAGGTAAACGTTGAGCTACCATACCAGTCAATCAATCATAACCACTGCTGGGTCTATCACCTGAGAAAATGAAAATCACAAATCACAGGCTGGCAATCCTGCCCTCCAGCAATATTTACCATAGGCAACACTTGGAAGCAAGGAAAATGTCCATCAACAGAGGAGTGCACCAAGAAGAAGTGGTCCATGTACACAATGGAATATTAGCCATGGAAAACACTGAAGCGCTGCTCTTTGAGGCACCACAGATGAGCCTGGAGATAATCACAAAACATGAAGTAGGTCGGAAAGCAAAAGACCTATAGCCTATATAATCACTTATGGCATTATCTAATAACTGACACAGATGAACATATTTCCAAAGAGAAAGACACTCACAGGCTTAGAAAACAAAACAAACTATGCTCATCTAAAAGGAAAGGAGGGGGGAAATTGAGAAATGAGGATTAGTGTTACTATACATATACAAATACATATTATATACATGTATCAAAAAGACCGAACATATAGCAAGGGAGGTCGATGGAACACTGTAATATTTTACATGGGAAGAAGATCTGTACATTAATAGACATACATAATGTACAAATGGACCAGATGGTGTACATCTAGGACAAACAATATTCTAAACTTTACCCAGATTAAAAAAATTTTAAAAACCAAGAAGAAGTAATGAGACATAAACTTATGGGGATTTCTCCTGGCAAATTCCATTCTAATTTATAACCTAGGACAATGACTTCCAGAAAGGCTCTGCTGCCCTAGTACCCAGATTGGGGAATGGAGAAAAGCTACCTCCTTGTGGACGTTTCCCACAACAGCAGCTTTGAACCCACTGCAAAAGGTCACTAAATTTTCACCAACTTGCAGTTCTGTCAATGACACCTGCCCTCCAAAAAATTTCTGGGGTCAAAAATCGACCAAAAAATTCAAAAGAGGGCAACCTTCGAAGAAGTCAATTTCAAGAGCTCTATTGTACTTACGGTTTTTTCTTTTAAGAGAAAAGAAAAAGGCGTAGGAATATGATGAATTTTAAAAATTTTAATGTCATGCATACCCATATTACAAAAACCTATCAGCTCACAGCAATCAGAATGGCCTTTAGGAAAAATGCTGCAAAATATAAACGGTGAAGGGAGTGTGGAGAAATGCGTACCCTCGTTTGTAAGGGGGGACATGTAAAGAGCCACTAATGCAAACACAATGTAGGTGCCTTGAAAAGGGAAACATTGAGCTACCAGTCAATCAATCACAACCACTGCTTGGCCTATCACCTGAGAAAATGAGAATCAAAAATCACAGGCTGGCAAACCTGTACGCCAGCAATATTTACCATAGCCAGCACTTGGAAGCAATGAAAATGTCCATCAACCGAGGAATGCACCAAGAAGAAGTGGTCCACGTACACAATGGAATATTACTCTAATAATAAATATAAATTAAATTAAAAACAAACAAAAGCAAGGAGTCATCAACATTTGTGGGTTTATCCGGGCACATTGCAGTCTAATTTATAACCGAAGAACACCACTGGCCGGTAGGTCTGTTTCCCTAGTACCAGCATGGGGAACGTAGAAAGGCTGCCGCTCTCTGGCCATTACCTGCAAAAGCAGGTTTAAAGCCTGAGCTAATGGTCACTTCATATGAACAAGTACTGCAGGTCTGTAAATGAAATCTGCCCTCAAAATGTCTTGAGGGAGATAATGGCCAAAATATTTCAAATGGTGACACATACTTTAAGAAAACACTTTGAAGAAATAAGCTCTAATCACAGCTGGAAAAATAAAAAGGACATGTCTTAAAGCTCAATTTCAACACATTATGAGACACATGCAAATTCAACCACAAAGAGGTATCAGCTCACACCACTCAGAATAACCATCAGCAAAAACTACAAAGAATAAATGCTGAAGGTGCCGGGAAGAAATGCATACCCTCTACTTTAAGTGGGACGTAACCTGGAAAGAGCCACTAAGGAGAACAGAATAGAGGTGCCTTTAAAAGGTAACCATTGAGCTACCATATGATCCAGCAGACCTATTCCTGGGCCTATAAACTAAGAAGAGAGAATTGGAAGGACACAGGCACACAAATCTACATTGCATAGTATTACAATAGCCAAGATATGGAAGTAACGAAAAAGTCCACCGACAGATGGGTGGACAAAGAAGAACTGCTACCTGTACAGATGGAATAGGAGCTAGTGAAAAAATGAAACAATGCCATTTGCAGCACCATAGATGAGTCTAGAAGTAATCACGCAACTTGGAGTAAGTGAGAAAGCGAAAGACACATATCCTATCATATCACATATAGGTGTTACCTAAAAAATGATACAAACAAAGATATTTCCACAGAGAAACACTATCATAGATTCATTAAAAAAACTTATGGTTCACCAAATGGAAAGGTGTGAGGATTGGATACATTACCATATTGAGGTTAACAGAGAGATACAAACACATGTGAAATATATAATCACCAAAGACCTACGCAATACCAAGAGAAGTCTACTCAACATTGTGTCATTACCTACATGGGAAAAGGATCCGAAGAAGAATAGATATATGCATGTGTGTGAAAGAACCACATCTTGCACACCTAGAACAAACAAAACATTGTAATCAAGTTTGCTGTGATAAGAAATAAAAATTAAATTCAAAATACCAACAAGAAGTAATGAGACATAAACTTAAAGGGCTTTTTCCTCGCACATTCCATTCTAATTTACAACCTAGAACACCACTTCCAGTAAGGCTCTGTTGCCCTAGTAACCAGATTTGGTAAAGGAGAAATGCTGCCGCCTTGTGGCCGATTCCCGCAAGAGCAGCTTTTAACCCACAGCTAATGGTCACTTACCATTCACAAGGACTCAGGGCTGTAAAGGACACCTGCCCTCAAAATTGTGCTGAGGTAGGGAATGGATACAAAAAATTCAAAACAGGCCAAATTTTCAAGAAGATAGTATGAAGAGGTAAGTTTTACTCACTCTCTTTTTAAAGAAAGGAAAATGGATAAAAGCTCCACCTCAGGAAGTATTAGACTCATGCAATCTAATCTACAAAAAGTTTTCAACTCACACCAGTCGACTGACCATTGGCAAAAAGTCTACAAACAATAAATGCTGAAGAGGTTTTAGAGAACTGTGTACCCTCTAGCTGCTGGTGAGATGCAAAAGGGTTAAACGCTAATAATGAGAACAGAAAGGAGCTGCGTTGAAAAGGAAAAATTGAGGTACCATTCAATCCAGCAGGCGCACCAATGGGCCTCTCACCTGAGAAGACCAGAATGAAGAAGACCCGGGCTGCAAAAGCTGCACTGCAGCCTTATTCACCATAGCCAAGACAGTGAAGCAACCAAAATGTCCATCAACAGATGAAAGGATAAAGAAGAAGTGGTCCATGTACACAATGAATACTAGCCATGGAAAACAATGAAACACTGCTCTTTGAGGCACCATAGATGATCTTGGAGATAATCACAGAACATGAGGTAAGTCGGAAAGCAAAAGTCCTATATCCTATGATATCACTTATAGGCGTTATCTAATAACTGACACAAATGAACATATTTCCACAGAGAAAGTCAATCACAGACTTATTAAAAAAAAACCTATGCTTATCTAAAAGGAAAGGTGGGGGGAATGGATAAATGAAGATTAGCGTTACCATATGTATACAAATACATATTATATACATATATCAAAAAGACCGACCATATAGCAAGGAAGGTTTACGGAACACTCTGTAATAATTTACAGGGGAAGAGGATCTCTACATAAATAGGTATATAGAATATGTAGATGAACCAGAGTGTGTACACCTTGGACAAGCAACATTCTAACCATTACCCCAATTGAAAAAATTAAAACAACGAACTAGGAGTAATGAGACATAAACTTATGGGGGGTTTTCCTGGCACATTCCATTCAAATTTACAACCTAGGCAAACGACTTCCAGAACGGCTCTGCTGCCCTAGTACCCAGATTTGGGAATGGAGAAATGCTGCATCCTTGTGGCCGTTTCCCACCACAGCAGCTTTAAACCCACTGCAAAAGGTCACTAAATATTCACCAATTGCAGGTCTGTAAATGACACCTGCCCTCCAAAAAATACTGAGGTCGAAAATCGACCAAAAAATTCTAGAGTGCAACCTTCCAAAAAGAAAATTTGAAGAGGTATATTATACTCACACTTTTGTTCTTTTTTCTTTTAACAGAAAAGAAAAAGGCGTGGAAAAATGATGAATTGTAGGAATTTTTACAGACATGTAAACCCAAATTACAAACACCTATCAGCTCACACCAGTCAGAATGGCCATCAACAAAAATGCTGCAAACAAGAAATGCTGACGTGATTGTGGAGAAGTGCGTACCCTCGATTCTAAGGGGGACGTGGTAAGAGCCACTAATGAAAGCACAATTGAGGTGCCTTGAAAAGGTAAACGTTGAGCTACCATACCAGTCAATCAATCATAACCACTGCTGGGTCTATCACCTGAGAAAATGAAAATCACAAATCACAGGCTGGCAATCCTGCCCTCCAGCAATATTTACCATAGGCAACACTTGGAAGCAAGGAAAATGTCCATCAACAGAGGAGTGCACCAAGAAGAAGTGGTCCATGTACACAATGGAATATTAGCCATGGAAAACACTGAAGCGCTGCTCTTTGAGGCACCACAGATGAGCCTGGAGATAATCACAAAACATGAAGTAGGTCGGAAAGCAAAAGACCTATAGCCTATATAATCACTTATGGCATTATCTAATAACTGACACAGATGAACATATTTCCAAAGAGAAAGACACTCACAGGCTTAGAAAACAAAACAAACTATGCTCATCTAAAAGGAAAGGAGGGGGGAAATTGAGAAATGAGGATTAGTGTTACTATACATATACAAATACATATTATATACATGTATCAAAAAGACCGAACATATAGCAAGGGAGGTCGATGGAACACTGTAATATTTTACATGGGAAGAAGATCTGTACATTAATAGACATACATAATGTACAAATGGACCAGATGGTGTACATCTAGGACAAACAATATTCTAAACTTTACCCAGATTAAAAAAATTTTAAAAACCAAGAAGAAGTAATGAGACATAAACTTATGGGGATTTCTCCTGGCAAATTCCATTCTAATTTATAACCTAGGACAATGACTTCCAGAAAGGCTCTGCTGCCCTAGTACCCAGATTGGGGAATGGAGAAAAGCTACCTCCTTGTGGACGTTTCCCACAACAGCAGCTTTGAACCCACTGCAAAAGGTCACTAAATTTTCACCAACTTGCAGTTCTGTCAATGACACCTGCCCTCCAAAAAATTTCTGGGGTCAAAAATCGACCAAAAAATTCAAAAGAGGGCAACCTTCGAAGAAGTCAATTTCAAGAGCTCTATTGTACTTACGGTTTTTTCTTTTAAGAGAAAAGAAAAAGGCGTAGGAATATGATGAATTTTAAAAATTTTAATGTCATGCATACCCATATTACAAAAACCTATCAGCTCACAGCAATCAGAATGGCCTTTAGGAAAAATGCTGCAAAATATAAACGGTGAAGGGAGTGTGGAGAAATGCGTACCCTCGTTTGTAAGGGGGGACATGTAAAGAGCCACTAATGCAAACACAATGTAGGTGCCTTGAAAAGGGAAACATTGAGCTACCAGTCAATCAATCACAACCACTGCTTGGCCTATCACCTGAGAAAATGAGAATCAAAAATCACAGGCTGGCAAACCTGTACGCCAGCAATATTTACCATAGCCAGCACTTGGAAGCAATGAAAATGTCCATCAACCGAGGAATGCACCAAGAAGAAGTGGTCCACGTACACAATGGAATATTACTCTAATAATAAATATAAATTAAATTAAAAACAAACAAAAGCAAGGAGTCATCAACATTTGTGGGTTTATCCGGGCACATTGCAGTCTAATTTATAACCGAAGAACACCACTGGCCGGTAGGTCTGTTTCCCTAGTACCAGCATGGGGAACGTAGAAAGGCTGCCGCTCTCTGGCCATTACCTGCAAAAGCAGGTTTAAAGCCTGAGCTAATGGTCACTTCATATGAACAAGTACTGCAGGTCTGTAAATGAAATCTGCCCTCAAAATGTCTTGAGGGAGATAATGGCCAAAATATTTCAAATGGTGACACATACTTTAAGAAAACACTTTGAAGAAATAAGCTCTAATCACAGCTGGAAAAATTAAAAGGACATGTCTTAAAGCTCAATTTCAACACATTATGAGACACATGCAAATTCAACCACAAAGAGGTATCAGCTCACACCACTCAGAATAACCATCAGCAAAAACTACAAAGAATAAATGATGAAGGTGCCGGGAAGAAATGCATACCCTCTACTTTAAGTGGGACGTAACCTGGAAAGAGCCACTAAGGAGAACAGAATAGAGGTGCCTTTAAAAGGTAACCATTGAGCTACCATATGATCCAGCAGACCTATTCCTGGGCCTATAAACTAAGAAGAGAGAATTGGAAGGACACAGGCACGCAAATCTACACTGCATAGTATTACAATAGCCAAGATATGGAAGTAACCAAAAAGTCCACCGACAGATGGGTGGGCAAAGAAGAACTGCTACCTGTACAGTTGGAAGAGGAGCTAGTGAAAAAATGAAACAATGCCATTTGCAGCACCATAGATGAGTCTAGAAGTAATCACGCAAGTTGGAGTAAGTGAGAAAGCGAAAGACAGATATCCTATCATATCACATATAGGTGTCACCTAAAAAATGATACAAACAAAGATATTTCCACAGAGAAACACTATCATAGATTCATTAAAAAAACTTATGGTTCACCAAATGGAAAGGTGTGAGGATTGGATACATTACCATATTGAGGTTAACAGAGAGATACAAACACATGTGAAATATATAATCACCAAAGACCTACGCAATACCAAGAGAAGTCTACTCAACATTGTGTCATAACCTACATGGGAAAAGGATCCGAAAAAGAATAGATATATGCATGTGTGTGAAAGAACCACATCTTGCACACCTAGAACAAACAAAACATTGTAATCAAGTTTGCTGTGATAAGAAATAAAAATTAAATTCAAAATACCAACAAGAAGTAATGAGACATAAACTTAAAGGGCTTTTTCCTCGCACATTCCATTCTAATTTACAACCTAGAACACCACTTCCAGTAAGGCTCTGTTGCCCTAGTAACCAGATTTGGTAAAGGAGAAATGCTGCCGCCTTGTGGCCGATTCCCGCAAGAGCAGCTTTTAACCCACAGCTAATGGTCACTTACCATTCACAAGGACTCAGGGCTGTAAAGGACACCTGCCCTCAAAATTGTGCTGAGGTAGGGAATGGATACAAAAAATTCAAAACAGGCCAAATTTTCAAGAAGATAGTATGAAGAGGTAAGTTTTACTCACTCTCTTTTTAAAGAAAGGAAAATGGATAAAAGCTCCACCTCAGGAAGTATTAGACTCATGCAATCTAATCTACAAAAAGTTTTCAACTCACACCAGTCGACTGACCATTGGCAAAAAGTCTACAAACAATAAATGCTGAAGAGGTTTTAGAGAACTGTGTACCCTCTAGCTGCTGGTGAGATGCAAAAGGGTTAAACGCTAATAATGAGAACAGAAAGGAGCTGCGTTGAAAAGGAAAAATTGAGGTACCATTCAATCCAGCAGACGCACCAATGGGCCTCTCACCTGAGAAGACCAGAATGAAGAAGACCCGGGCTGCAAAAGCTGCACTGCAGCCTTATTCACCATAGCCAAGACAGTGAAGCAACCAAAATGTCCATCAACAGATGAAAGGATAAAGAAGAAGTGGTCCATGTACACAATGAATACTAGCCATGGAAAACAATGAAACACTGCTCTTTGAGGCACCATAGATGATCTTGGAGATAATCACAGAACATGAGGTAAGTCGGAAAGCAAAAGTCCTATATCCTATGATATCACTTATAGGCGTTATCTAATAACTGACACAAATGAACATATTTCCACAGAGAAAGTCAATCACAGACTTATTAAAAAAAAACCTATGCTTATCTAAAAGGAAAGGTGGGGGGAATGGATAAATGAAGATTAGCGTTACCATATGTATACAAATACATATTATATACATATATCAAAAAGACCGACCATATAGCAAGGAAGGTTTACGGAACACTCTGTAATAATTTACAGGGGAAGAGGATCTCTACATAAATAGGTATATAGAATATGTAGATGAACCAGAGTGTGTACACCTTGGACAAGCAACATTCTAACCATTACCCCAATTGAAAAAATTAAAACAACGAACTAGGAGTAATGAGACATAAACTTATGGGGGGGTTTCCTGGCACATTCCATTCAAATTTACAACCTAGGCAAACGACTTCCAGAACGGCTCTGCTGCCCTAGTACCCAGATTTGGGAATGGAGAAATGCTGCATCCTTGTGGCCGTTTCCCACCACAGCAGCTTTAAACCCACTGCAAAAGGTCACTAAATATTCACCAATTGCAGGTCTGTAAATGACACCTGCCCTCCAAAAAATACTGAGGTCGAAAATCGACCAAAAAATTCTAGAGTGCAACCTTCCAAAAAGAAAATTTGAAGAGGTATATTATACTCACACTTTTGTTCTTTTTTCTTTTAACAGAAAAGAAAAAGGCGTGGAAAAATGATGAATTGTAGGAATTTTTACAGACATGTAAACCCAAATTACAAACACCTATCAGCTCACACCAGTCAGAATGGCCATCAACAAAAATGCTGCAAACAAGAAATGCTGACGTGATTGTGGAGAAGTGCGTACCCTCGATTCTAAGGGGGACGTGGTAAGAGCCACTAATGAAAGCACAATTGAGGTGCCTTGAAAAGGTAAACGTTGAGCTACCATACCAGTCAATCAATCATAACCACTGCTGGGTCTATCACCTGAGAAAATGAAAATCACAAATCACAGGCTGGCAATCCTGCCCTCCAGCAATATTTACCATAGGCAACACTTGGAAGCAAGGAAAATGTCCATCAACAGAGGAGTGCACCAAGAAGAAGTGGTCCATGTACACAATGGAATATTAGCCATGGAAAACACTGAAGCGCTGCTCTTTGAGGCACCACAGATGAGCCTGGAGATAATCACAAAACATGAAGTAGGTCGGAAAGCAAAAGACCTATAGCCTATATAATCACTTATGGCATTATCTAATAACTGACACAGATGAACATATTTCCAAAGAGAAAGACACTCACAGGCTTAGAAAACAAAACAAACTATGCTCATCTAAAAGGAAAGGAGGGGGGAAATTGAGAAATGAGGATTAGTGTTACTATACATATACAAATACATATTATATACATGTATCAAAAAGACCGAACATATAGCAAGGGAGGTCGATGGAACACTGTAATATTTTACATGGGAAGAGGATCTGTACATTAATAGACATACATAATGTACAAATGGACCAGATGGTGTACACCTAGGACAAACAATATTCTAAACTTTACCCAGATTAAAAAAAATTTAAAAACCAAGAAGAAGTAATGAGACATAAACTTATGGGGATTTCTCCTGGCAAATTCCATTCTAATTTATAACCTAGGACAATGACTTCCAGAAAGGCTCTGCTGCCCTAGTACCCAGATTGGGGAATGGAGAAAAGCTACCTCCTTGTGGACGTTTCCCACAACAGCAGCTTTGAACCCACTGCAAAAGGTCACTAAATTTTCACCAACTTGCAGTTCTGTAAATGACACCTGCCCTCCAAAAAATTTCTGGGGTCAAAAATCGACCAAAAAATTCAAAAGAGGGCAACCTTCGAAGAAGTCAATTTCAAGAGCTCTATTGTACTTACGGTTTTTTCTTTTAAGAGAAAAGAAAAAGGCGTAGGAATATGATGAATTTTAAAAATTTTAATGTCATGCATACCCATATTACAAAAACCTATCAGCTCACAGCAATCAGAATGGCCTTTAGGAAAAATGCTGCAAAATATAAACGGTGAAGGGAGTGTGGAGAAATGCGTACCCTCGTTTGTAAGGGGGGACATGTAAAGAGCCACTAATGCAAACACAATGTAGGTGCTTTGAAAAGGGAAACATTGAGCTACCAGTCAATCAATCACAACCACTGCTTGGCCTATCACCTGAGAAAATGAGAATCAAAAATCACAGGCTGGCAAACCTGTACGCCAGCAATATTTACCATAGCCAGCACTTGGAAGCAATGAAAATGTCCATCAACCGAGGAATGCACCAAGAAGAAGTGGTCCACGTACACAATGGAATATTACTCTAATAATAAATATAAATTAAATTAAAAACAAACAAAAGCAAGGAGTCATCAACATTTGTGGGTTTATCCGGGCACATTGCAGTCTAATTTATAACCGAAGAACACCACTGGCCGGTAGGTCTGTTTCCCTAGTACCAGCATGGGGAACGTAGAAAGGCTGCCGCTCTCTGGCCATTACCTGCAAAAGCAGGTTTAAAGCCTGAGCTAATGGTCACTTCATATGAACAAGTACTGCAGGTCTGTAAATGAAATCTGCCCTCAAAATGTCTTGAGGGAGATAATGGCCAAAATATTTCAAATGGTGACACATACTTTAAGAAAACACTTTGAAGAAATAAGCTCTAATCACAGCTGGAAAAATAAAAAGGACATGTCTTAAAGCTCAATTTCAACACATTATGAGACACATGCAAATTCAACCACAAAGAGGTATCAGCTCACACCACTCAGAATAACCATCAGCAAAAACTACAAAGAATAAATGATGAAGGTGCCGGGAAGAAATGCATACCCTCTACTTTAAGTGGGACGTAACCTGGAAAGAGCCACTAAGGAGAACAGAATAGAGGTGCCTTTAAAAGGTAACCATTGAGCTACCATATGATCCAGCAGACCTATTCCTGGGCCTATAAACTAAGAAGAGAGAATTGGAAGGACACAGGCACGCAAATCTACATTGCATAGTATTACAATAGCCAAGATATGGAAGTAACCAAAAAGTCCACCGACAGATGGGTGGGCAAAGAAGAACTGCTACCTGTACAGATGGAAGAGGAGCTAGTGAAAAAATGAAACAATGCCATTTGCAGCACCATAGATGAGTCTAGAAGTAATCATGCAAGTTGGAGTAAGTGAGAAAGCGAAAGACAGATATCCTATCATATCACATATAGGTGTCACCTAAAAAATGATACAAACAAAGATATTTCCACAGAGAAACACTATCATAGATTCATTAAAAAAACTTATGGTTCACCAAATGGAAAGGTGTGAGGATTGGATACATTACCATATTGAGGTTAACAGAGAGATACAAACACATGTGAAATATATAATCACCAAAGACCTACGCAATTCCAAGAGAAGACTACTCAACATTGTGTCATAACCTACATGGGAAAAGGATCCGAAGAAGAATAGATATATGCATATGTGTGAAAGAACCACATCTTGCACACCTAGAAAAAACAAAACATTGTAATCAAGTTTGCTGTGATAAGAAATAAAAATTAAATTCAAAATACCAACAAGAAGTAATGAGACATAAACTTAAAGGGCTTTTGCCTCGCACATTCCATTCTAATTTACAACCTAGAACACCACTTCCAGTAAGGCTCTGTTGCCCTAGTAACCAGATTTGGTAAAGGAGAAATGCTGCCGCCTTGTGGCCGATTCCCGCAAGAGCAGCTTTTAACCCACAGCTAATGGTCACTTACCATTCACAAGGACTCAGGGCTGTAAAGGACACCTGCCCTCAAAATTGTGCTGAGGTAGGGAATGGATACAAAAAATTCAAAACAGGCCAAATTTTCAAGAAGATAGTATGAAGAGGTAAGTTTTACTCACTCTCTTTTTAAAGAAAGGAAAATGGATAAAAGCTCCACCTCAGGAAGTATTAGACTCATGCAATCTAATCTACAAAAAGTTTTCAACTCACACCAGTCGACTGACCATTGGCAAAAAGTCTACAAACAATAAATGCTGAAGAGGTTTTAGAGAACTGTGTACCCTCTAGCTGCTGGTGAGATGCAAAAGGGTTAAACGCTAATAATGAGAACAGAAAGGAGCTGCGTTGAAAAGGAAAAATTGAGGTACCATTCAATCCAGCAGGCGCACCAATGGGCCTCTCACCTGAGAAGACCAGAATGAAGAAGACCCGGGCTGCAAAAGCTGCACTGCAGCCTTATTCACCATAGCCAAGACAGTGAAGCAACCAAAATGTCCATCAACAGATGAAAGGATAAAGAAGAAGTGGTCCATGTACACAATGAATACTAGCCATGGAAAACAATGAAACACTGCTCTTTGAGGCACCATAGATGATCTTGGAGATAATCACAGAACATGAGGTAAGTCGGAAAGCAAAAGTCCTATATCCTATGATATCACTTATAGGCGTTATCTAATAACTGACACAAATGAACATATTTCCACAGAGAAAGTCAATCACAGACTTATTAAAAAAAACCTACGCTTATCTAAAAGGAAAGGTGGGGGGAATGGATAAATGAAGATTAGCGTTACCATATGTATACAAATACATATTATATACATATATCAAAAAGACCGACCATATAGCAAGGAAGGTTTACGGAACACTCTGTAATAATTTACAGGGGAAGAGGATCTCTACATAAATAGGTATATAGAATTTGTAGATGAACCAGAGTGTGTACACCTTGGACAAGCAACATTCTAACCATTACCCCAATTGAAAAAATTAAAACAATGAAATAGGAGTAATGAGACATAAACTTATGGGGGGTTTTCCTGGCACATTCCATTCAAATTTACAACCTAGGCAAACGACTTCCAGAACGGCTCTGCTGCCCTAGTACCCAGATTTGGGAATGGAGAAATGCTGCATCCTTGTGGCCGTTTCCCACCACAGCAGCTTTAAACCCACTGCAAAAGGTCACTAAATATTCACCAATTGCAGGTCTGTAAATGACACCTGCCCTCCAAAAAATACTGAGGTCGAAAATCGACCAAAAAATTCTAGAGTGCAACCTTCCAAAAAGAAAATTTGAAGAGGTATATTATACTCACACTTTTGTTCTTTTTTCTTTTAACAGAAAAGAAAAAGGCGTGGAAAAATGATGAATTGTAGGAATTTTTACAGACATGTAAACCCAAATTACAAACACCTATCAGCTCACACCAGTCAGAATGGCCATCAACAAAAATGCTGCAAACAAGAAATGCTGACGTGATTGTGGAGAAGTGCGTACCCTCGATTCTAAGGGGGACGTGGTAAGAGCCACTAATGAAAGCACAATTGAGGTGCCTTGAAAAGGTAAACGTTGAGCTACCATACCAGTCAATCAATCATAACCACTGCTGGGTCTATCACCTGAGAAAATGAAAATCACAAATCACAGGCTGGCAATCCTGCCCTCCAGCAATATTTACCATAGGCAACACTTGGAAGCAAGGAAAATGTCCATCAACAGAGGAGTGCACCAAGAAGAAGTGGTCCATGTACACAATGGAATATTAGCCATGGAAAACACTGAAGCGCTGCTCTTTGAGGCACCACAGATGAGCCTGGAGATAATCACAAAACATGAAGTAGGTCGGAAAGCAAAAGACCTATAGCCTATATAATCACTTATGGCATTATCTAATAACTGACACAGATGAACATATTTCCAAAGAGAAAGACACTCACAGGCTTAGAAAACAAAACAAACTATGCTCATCTAAAAGGAAAGGAGGGGGGAAATTGAGAAATGAGGATTAGTGTTACTATACATATACAAATACATATTATATACATGTATCAAAAAGACCGAACATATAGCAAGGGAGGTCGATGGAACACTGTAATATTTTACATGGGAAGAGGATCTGTACATTAATAGACATACATAATGTACAAATGGACCAGATGGTGTACACCTAGGACAAACAATATTCTAAACTTTACCCAGATTAAAGAAATTTTAAAAACCAAGAAGAAGTAATGAGACATAAACTTATGGGGATTTCTCCTGGCAAATTCCATTCTAATTTATAACCTAGGACAATGACTTCCAGAAAGGCTCTGCTGCCCTAGTACCCAGATTGGGGAATGGAGAAAAGCTACGTCCTTGTGGACGTTTCCCACAACAGCAGCTTTGAACCCACTGCAAAAGGTCACTAAATTTTCACCAACTTGCAGTTCTGTAAATGACACCTGCCCTCCAAAAAATTTCTGGGGTCAAAAATCGACCAAAAAATTCAAAAGAGGGCAACCTTCGAAGAAGTCAATTTCAAGAGCTCTATTATACTTACGGTTTTTTCTTTTAAGAGAAAAGAAAAAGGCGTAGGAATATGATGAATTTAAAAATTTTAATGTCATGCATACCCATATTACAAAAACCTATCAGCTCACAGCAATCAGAATGGCCATTAGGAAAAATGCTGCCAAAACTAAACGGTGAAGGGAGTGTGGAGAAATGCGTACCCTCGGTTGTAAGGGGGGGCATGTAAAGAGCCACTAATGAAAACACAACGTAGGTGCTTTGAAAAGAGAAACATTGAGCTACCAGTCAATCAATCACAACCACTGCTTGGCCTATCACCTGAGAAAATGAGAATCAAAAATCACAGGCTGGCAAACCTGTACGCCAGCAATATTTACCATAGCCAGCACTTGGAAGCAATGAAAATGTCCATCAACCGAGGAATGCACCAAGAAGAAGTGGTCCACGTACACAATGGAATATTACTCTAATAATAAATATAAATTAAATTAAAAACAAACAAAAGCAAGGAGACATCAACATTTGTGGGTTTATCCGGGCACATTGCACTCTAATTTATAACCGAAGAACACCACTGGCCGGTAGGTCTGTTTCCCTAGTACCAGCATGGGGAACGTAGAAAGGCTGCCGCTCTCTGGCCATTACCTGCAAAAGCAGGTTTAAAGCCTGAGCTAATGGTCACTTCATATGAACAAGTACTTCAGGGCTGTAAATGAAACCTGCCCTCAAAATGTCTTGAGGGAGATAATGGCCAAAATATTTCAAATGGTGACACATACTTTAAGAAAACACTTTGAAGAAATAAGCTCTAATCACAGCTGGAAAAATTAAAAGGACATGTCTTAAAGCTCAATTTCAACACATTATGAGACACATGCAAATTCAACCACAAAGAGGTATCAGCTCACACCACTCAGAATAACCATCAGCAAAAACTACAAAGAATAAATGCTGAAGGTGCTGGGAAGAAATACATACCCTCCACTTTAAGTGGGACGTAACCTGGAAAGAGCCACTAAGGAGAACAGAATAGAGGTGCCTTTAAAAGGTAACCATTGAGGGCTTCCCTGGTGGCGCAGTGGTTGAGAATCTGCTTGCTAATGCAGGGGACACGGGTTCGAGCCCCGGTCTGGGAAGATCCCACATGCCGCGGAGCAACTAGGCCCGTGAGCCACAACTACTGAGCCTGCGCGTCTGGAGCCTGTGCTCCGCAACAAGAGAGGCCAGGATAGTGAGAGGCCCGCGCACCGCGATGAAGAGTGGCCCCCACTTGCAGCAACTAGAGAAAGCCCTCGCACAGAAACGAAGACCCAACATAGCAATCAATCAATCAATCAATCAATTATAAAAAAAAAAAAAAAGAGAAAATCTCTGTTTAAAAAAAAAAAAAAAAAAAAAAAAGGTAACCATTGAGCTACCATATGATCTAGCAGACCTATGCCTAGACCTATAAACGAAGAAGAGAGAATTGGAAGGACACAGGCACGCAAATCTACACTGCATAGTATTACAATAGCCAAGATATGGAAGTAACCAAAAAGTCCACCGACAGATGGGTGGACAAAGAAGAACTGCTACCTGTACAGATGCAAGAGGAGCTAGTGAAAAAATGAAACAATGCCATTTGCAGCACCATAGATGAGTCTAGAAGTAATCATGCAAGTTGGAGTAAGTGAGAAAGCGAAAGACACATATCCTATCATATCACATATAGGTGTTACCTAAAAAATGATACAAACAAAGATATTTCCACAGAGAAACACTATCATAGATTCATTAAAAAAACTTATGGTTCACCAAATGGAAAGGTGTGAGGATTGGATACATTACCATATTGAGGTTAACAGAGAGATACAAACACATGTGAAATATATAATCACCAAAGACCTACGCAATACCAAGAGAAGACTACTCAACATTGTGTCATAACCTACATGGGAAAAGGATCCGAAGAAGAATAGATATATGCATGTGTGTGAAAGAACCACATCTTGCACACCTAGAACAAACAAAACATTGTAATCAAGTTTGCTGTGATAAGAAATAAAAATTAAGTTTAAAATACCAACAAGAAGTAATGAGACATAAACTTAAAGGGCTTTTTCCTCGCACATTCCATTCTAATTTACAACCTAGAACACCACTTCCAGTAAGGCTCTGTTGCCCTAGTAACCAGATTTGGTAAAGGAGAAATGCTGCCCGCCTTGTGGCCGATTCCCGCAAGAGCAGCTTTTAACCCACAGCTAATGGTCACTTACCATTCACAAGGACTCAGGGCTGTAAAGGACACCTGCCCTCAAAATTGTGCTGAGGTAGGGAATGGATACAAAAAATTCAAAACAGGCAAAATTTTCAAGAAGATAGTATGAAGAGGTAAGTTTTACTCACTCTCTTTTTAAAGAAAGGAAAATGCATAAAGCTCCACCTCAGGAAGTATTAGACTCATGCAATCTAATCTACAAAAAGTTTTCAACTCACACCAGTCGACTGACCATTGGCAAAAAGTCTACAAACAATAAATGCTGAAGAGGTTTTAGAGAACTGTGTACCCTCTAGCTGCTGGTGAGATGCAAAAGGGTTAAACGCTAATAATGAGAACAGAAAGGAGCTGCGTTGAAAAGGAAAAATTGAGGTACCATTCAATCCAGCAGACGCACCAATGGGCCTCTCACCTGAGAAGACCAGAATGAAGAAGACCCGGGCTGCAAAAGCTGCACTGCAGCCTTATTCACAATAGACAAGACAGTGAAGCAACCAAAATGTCCATCAACAGATGAAAGGATAAAGAAGAAGTGGTCCATGTACACAATGAATACTAGCCATGGAAAACAATGAAACACTGCTCTTTGAGGCACCATAGATGATCTTGGAGATAATCACAGAACATGAGGTAAGTCGGAAAGCAAAAGTCCTATATCCTATGATATCACTTATAGGCGTTATCTAATAACTGACACAAATGAACATATTTCCACAGAGAAAGTCAATCACAGACTTATTATAAAAAAACCTATGCTTATCTAAAAGGAAAGGTGGGGGGAATGGATAAATGAAGATTAGCGTTACCATATGTATACAAATACATATTATATACATATATCAAAAAGACCGACCATATAGCAAGGAAGGTTTACGGAACACTCTGTAATAATTTACACGGGAAGAGGATCTCTACATAAATAGGTATATAGAATATGTAGATGAACCAGAGTGTGTACACCTTGGACAAGCAACATTCTAACCATTACCCCAATTGAAAAAATTAAAACAACGAACTAGGAGTAATGAGACATAAACTTATGGGGGGTTTTCCTGGCACATTCCATTCAAATTTACAACCTAGGCAAACGACTTCCAGAACGGCTCTGCTGCCCTAGTACCCAGATTTGGGAATGGAGAAATGCTGCATCCTTGTGGCCGTTTCCCACCACAGCAGCTTTAAACCCACTGCAAAAGGTCACTAAATATTCACCAATTGCAGGTCTGTAAATGACACCTGCCCTCCAAAAAATACTGAGGTCGAAAATCGACCAAAAAATTCTAGAGTGCAACCTTCCAAAAAGAAAATTTGAAGAGGTATATTATACTCACACTTTTGTTCTTTTTTCTTTTAACAGAAAAGAAAAAGGCGTGGAAAAATGATGAATTGTAGGAATTTTTACAGACATGTAAACCCAAATTACAAACACCTATCAGCTCACACCAGTCAGAATGGCCATCAACAAAAATGCTGCAAACAAGAAATGCTGACGTGATTGTGGAGAAATGCGTACCCTCGATTCTAAGGGGGACGTGGTAAGAGCCACTAATGAAAGCACAATTGAGGTGCCTTGAAAAGGTAAACGTTGAGCTACCATACCAGTCAATCAATCATACCCACTGCTGGGTCTATCAACTGAGAAAAGGAAAATCAAAAATCACAGGCTGGCAATCCTGCATTCCAGCAATATTTACCATAGGCAACACTTGGAAGCAACGAAAATGTCCATCAACCGAGGAATGCACCAAGAAGAATTTATCCATGTACACAATGTAATATAAGCCATGGAAAACAATGAAGCACTGCTCTTTGAGGCACCATAGATGAGCCTGGAGATAATTACAAAACATGAGGTCGATCGGAAAGCAAAAGACCTATACCCTCTTATATCACTTATGGTGTTATCTAATAACTGACAGAAATGAACATATTTCCAAAGAGAAAGACACTCACGTGCTTAGAAATCAAACTCTGCTCATGTATAAGGAAAGGTGGGGGCAATGGATAAATGAAGATTAGTGTTACTATACATATATAAATACATATTATATACATTTATCAAAAAGCCAGACCATATATTAACGGGGGGTCTACGGAACACTGTGTAATATTTTACATGGGAAGAGGATCTGTACATGAATAGACGTATATAATGTATAAATGAACCAGACTGTGTACACTTAGGACAAGCAATATTGTAATCTTAACCCCGATTTTGAAAATTTAAAAAACCAAGAAGAAGTAATGAGACATAAACATATGGGGTATCTCCTGGCACATTCCATTCTAATTTACAACCTAGGAACATGACTTCCAGAAAGGCTCTTGCCCTCGTACCCAGATTTGGGAATGGAGAAATGCTACCCCACTGTAGCCGTTTCCCACAACAGAAGCTTTAAACCCATTTCTTAAGGTCACTAAGTATTCAGATAACCGCAGGCCTGTAAATGACACCTACCCTCCAAAACAATCCTGGGGTTGAAAATTGACCAAAAAATTCAAATGAGGGCAACGTTCCAAGAAGACACTTTCAAGAGGTATATTGTACTCACACTTTTTTCTTTTTTTTTTAAACAGAAAAAAAAAGGTGTGGAAAACTGATGAATTTTAGAAATTTTAATGACATGAATACCCATATTAGAAAAACCTATCAGCTCACAGCAGTCAGAATGGCCATTAGGAAAAATGTTGCAAAAAATAAATGCTGAAGGGAGTGTGGAGAAATGTGTACCCTCGGTTGTAAGGGGGGGCATGTAAAGAGCCACTAATGAAAACACAATGTAGGTGCTTTTAAAAGGGAAACATTGAGCTACCAGTCAATCAGTCACAACCACTGCTGGGCCTATCACCTGCGAAAATGAAAATCAAAAAGTCACAGGCTGGCAATCCCGCACTCCAGCACTATTTACCATAGCCAACACTTGGAAGCAACAAAAATGTCCATCAACTGAGGAATGCACCAAGACGAAGTGTTCCATGTACACAATGGAATATTACTCCAATAATAAATATAAATTAAATCTAAAAAACAAAGCAAAAGTAAGGAGACATCAGCATTTGTGGGTTTATCCGGGCACATTGCACTCTAATTTATAACCGAGGGCCACCAGTGGCCGGAAGGTGTGTTTCCCTAGTTACCAGAGTGGGGAACATAGAAAGGCTGCCGCCTTCTGGCCGTTACCTGCAAAAGCAGCTTTAAAGCCTGTGCTCATGGTCACTTCATATGAACAAGTACTGCAGGGCTGTAAATGAAACCTGCCCTCAAAATGTCTTGAGGGAGGTAATGGCCAAAAAATTTCAAAATGTGACACATACTTTAAGTAAACACTTTGAAGAACTAAGCTGTAATCACAGTTTGATAAATAAAAAGGACATGCTTTAAAGCTCAATTTCAACAGATTAGGGGACACATGCAAGTTCAACAACAAAGAGGTCTCAGCTCGTACCTGTCAGAATAACCATCAGCAATAAAACTACAGACAATATATACTGAAGGTGTTTTGGAGAAATGCATACCCTCAACTTTAAGTTGGACGTAACCTGGAAAGAGCCACTAATGAGAACTGAATGGTGGTGCCTTTAAAACGTACACACTGAGCTACCATATGATACAGCAAGCCCACTCCTTGGCCTATAACATAGGAAGATAGATCTGCAAAGACACAGGCAAGCAAATGTGCATTGCAGCAGTATTACAATAGCCAAGACATGCATGCAACCAAAAAGTCCATCAAGAGTTGCGTGGCCAAAGAAGAACTGGTTCATGTACAGATGGAATATTAGCCAGGGAAAAAAATGAAACAAGGCCATTTGCAGCACCATGTATGATTCTTGAGGTAATCAGGCAAATTGTACTAAGTCAGAAAACAAAAGACACATATCCTATAATATCACTTATAGGTCTTAGCTAAAAATTGATACCAATGAAGATATTTCCACAGAGAAATGCAATCACAGATTCATTAAAGAAACTTATGTTTCATCAAATGGAAAGGTGTGAGGATTGGATACATTAGGATATTGGGGTTAACATAGATATAGAAACACATGTGATATATGTAATCACCAAAGACCTATGTAATACCAAGAGAAGATTACTCAACATTGTGTCATAACCTACATGGGAAAATGATCCAAAGAAGAATAGATATATGTATATGTTTAAAAGAACCACATCTTGCACACCTAGAAGAAACAAAACATTTTAATCAAATTTGCTCTGATAAAAAATAAAAATTAAATTAAAAAAAGAACTAGAAGTAATGAGACATAAACTTAAGGGGCTTTTTGCTGGCACATTGCATTCTACTTTACAACCAGAACATGACTTCCATTAAGGCTCTGGCATCACTAATAAAGCAGCTTTATAAGCAATGTTGAAGATAGCTTAAAAGAAGTCTCACTAATTATTGATAGTAGCAAGAAAACAAAGTAAAGTAAAAATCTCACTGCAAAAAGTATACATAGAGTGAGGATAGTAGATCAAACACTTATTACACTTCTGTAAAGAATAAAAGACAACAATAGTATGTTTTTTTTTTTAAAAAAGAAAGGGCCCAAATAAATCTGAAATGAAAGAGATGATGTTACAACAGACACCACAGAAATACAAAGTATCCTAAGATACACACAGGGTAACTCAGGGCTCAGACTGGAAAGAGCCCACTCTCCAGTCCCCTTTACATGACTTACAGGAGCCTCAGGAACTGAGGAGGGGGTCCCTGAGGAGAGGCTCAAGATAGAATATGGTAGGCATTAACATGGCTCCATTCATCTTAAACATGCCTGAACTACATTCACACGAGATGATTTTGTCCTGTATGTACATCGGCACCTCTAGTTGGAACTGCAGATCTTTGGCTTCATCACCTCTACTGACAGCATTAGCTTCACCTGCTGTGGACCGTCTCCTATAGGATTTCTAGAACCACAAAACATCGAAGCTTCATAGGACCCAGAGTCTGTGCGACTCCACGCAGAGTCTCAGAGTCTCAACTCCACTCAGATACTCCACTCTTGGAGGGCACACACAAAGTAATGTGCACATCAGGGCCCAGGGGAAAGAGCAGTGACCCCATAGGAGAATGACCAGAACTACCTGATAGTTTTAGAGGGTCTCCTGCAGAGGCAGGCGGTGGCTGTGGCTGTGGCTGTGGCTCACCATGAGGACAATGACACTGGCAGCAGAAGTTCTGGGAAATACTCCTTGGTGTGAGCCCTCCCAGAGTCCGCCATTAGCCCCACCAAGAGCAAGGTAGGCTCCAGTGCTGGGTTGCCTCAGGCCAAACAACCAACAGGGAGGGAACCCAGCCCCATGGATCAGCAGACAAGCGGATTAAACTTTTTATTAAAGTTTTATTTAATCTGCAGACAAGCAGATTAAAGCTCTGCCCACAAAAGCAACACCCAGCTCTACCCACCACCAGTCCCTCCCATCAGGAAGCTTGCACAAGCCTCTAAGATAGACTCATCCACTGGAGAGCAGACAGCAGAAGGAAGAAGAACTACAATTCTGAAGCCTGTGGAAGGAAAACCACATTCACAGAAAGATAGACAAAATGAAAAGGCAGAGGACTTTACACCAGATCAAGGAACAAGATAAAACCCCAGAAAAAAAACGAAATGAGGTGGAGATAGGGAACCTTCCAGAAAAAGAATCAGAATAAAGATAGTGAAGATGATCCAAGACCTTGGCAAAAGAATGGAGGCAAAAACAAAAAGAATAAAATATCTAGGAATAAACCTACCTAAGGAGACAAAAGACCTGTATGCAGAAAATTATAGGACACTGATGAAAGAAATTAAAGATGATACAAATAGATGGAGAGAGATACCATGTTCTTGGATTGGAAGAATCAACATTGTGAGAATGACTCTACTACCCAAAGCAATCTACAGATTGAATGCAATCCCTATCAAATTACCACTGGCATTTTTCACAGAACTAGAACAAAAAAATTCACAATTTGTATGGAGACACAAAAGACCCCGAATAGCCAAAGCAATCTTGAGAATGAAAAATGGAGCTGGAGGAATCAGGCTCCCTGACTTCAGACTATATTACAAAGCTAGAGTAATCAAGACAGTTTGGTACTGGCACAAAAACAGAAATATAGATCAATGGAACAGGATAGAAAGCCCAGAGATAAACCCACGCACATATGGTCACCTTATCTTTGATAAAGGAGGCAAGCATATACAGTGGAGAAAAGACAGCCTCTTCAATAAGTGGTGCTGGGAAAATTGGACAGGTACATGTAAAAGTATGAAATTAGAACACTCCCTGACACCATACACAAAAATAAACTCAAAATGGATTAAAGACCTAAGTGTAAAGCCAGACACTATCAAACTCTTAGAGGAAAAGATAGGCAGAACACTCTATGACATACATCACAGCAAGATCCTTTTTGACCCAGCTCCTAGAGAAATGGAAATAAACACACAAATAAACAAATGGGACCTAATGAAACTTAAAAGCTTTTGCACAGCAAAGGAAACCATAAACAAGACCAAAAGACAACCCTCAGAATGGGAGAAAATATTTGCAAATGAAGCAAATGACAAAGGATTAATCTCCAAGATTTACAAGCAGCTCATGCAGCTCAATAACAAAAAAACAAACAACCCAATCCAAAAATGGGCAGAAGACCTAAATAGACATTTCTCCAAAGAAGATATACAGATGGCCAACAGACACATGAAAGAATGCTCAACATCATTAATCATTAGAGAAATGCAAATCAAAACTACAATGAGGTATCATCTCACACCGGTCAGAATGGCCATCATCAAAAAATCTAGAAACAATAAATGCTGGAGAGGGTGTGGAGAAAAGGGAACACTCTTGCACTGTTGGTGGGAATGTAAATTGATACAGCCACTATGGAGAACAGTATGGAGGTTCCTTAAAAAACTACAAATCGAACTACCATACGACCCAGCAATCCCACTACTGGGCATATACCCTGAGAAAACCATAATTCAAAAAGAGTCATGTACCAAAATGTTCATTGCAGCTCTATTTACAATAGCCAGGACATGGAAGCAACCTAAGTGTCCATAATCGGATGAATGGATAAAGAAGATGTGGCACATATATACAATGGAATATTACTCAGTCATAAAAAGAAATGAAATGGAGGTATTTGTAATGAAGTGGATGGAGTTAGAGTCTGTCATACAGAGTGAACTAAGTCAGAAAGAGAAAAACAAATACAGTATGTTAACACATATATATGGAATCTAAGGGAAAAAAAAGGTCATGAAGAACCTAGTGGCAAGATGGGAATAAAGACACAGACCTACTAAAGAATGGACTTGAGGATATGGGGAGGGGGAGGGGTGAGATGTGACAGGGTGACAGAGTGTCATGGACATATATACACTACCAAATGTAAAATAGATGGCTAGTGGGAAGCAGCCGCATAGCACAGGGAGATCAGCTCGGTGCTTTGTGACCGCCTGGGGGGGTGGGATTGGGAGGGTGGGAGGGAGGGAGATGCGGGAGGGAGGAGATATGGGAACGTGTGTATATGTGTAGCTGATTCACTTTGTTATAAAGCAGAAACTAACACACCATTGTGAAGCAATTATACTTCAATAAAGATGTTTTTTAAAAAAACGTAAAAAAAAATTAAAAAAAAAAAGAATGGAGGCAAAGATCGAGAAGATGCAAGAAATGCTTAACAAAGACCTAGAAGAATTAAGGAACAAACACCTAGAAGAATTAAAGAACAAACAAACAGAGGTGAATAATATAATAACTGAAATGAAAAATACACTAGAAGGAATCAGTAGCAGAATAACTGTGGCAGAAGAACGGATAAGTCACCTGGAAGACAGAAAGGTGGAAATCACTGCCATGGAACACAATAAAGAAAAATAATGAAAATAAATGAAGACACCCTAAGAGTCCTCTGGGACAACATTAAATGCAACAACATTCACATTATAGGGGTCCCAGAAGGAGAAGAGAGAGAGAAAGGACGCAAGAATACATTTGAAGAGATTATAGTCAAAAACTTCCCTAGCATGGGAAAAGAAATAGCCACCCAAGTCCAGGAAGCGCAGAGAGTCCCAGGCAGGATAAATCAAAGGAGAAAAATGCCAAGACACATAGTAACCAAACTGACAAAAATTAAAGACAAAGAAAAATTATTGAAAGCAACAAGGGGAAAATGACAAATAACATAAAAGGGAACTCCCATAACAGCTGATTTCTCAGCAGAAAATCTACAAGCCAGAAGGGAGTGGCGTGATAAATTTAAAGTGATGAAAGGGAAGAACCAACAACCAAGAGTACTCCAGCCAGCAAGGATCTCTTTCAGATTTCACAGAGAAATCAAAAGTCCTACAGACAAGCAAAAGCTAAGAGAATTCAGCACCATGAAACCAGCTCTACACCAAATGCTAAAGGAAATTCTCTAAGTGGGAAACACAAGAGAAGAAAAGGACCCAACAAGACAAACCCGTAACAATTAAGAAAATAGTAATATACATATTAATAATTACCTTAAACATGAATGGACTAAATGTTCCAACCAAAAGACACAGCCTCTCTGAATGGATACAAAAACAAGACCTATATATATGCTGTCTACAAGAGACCCATTTCAGACCTAGGGACACATACAGACTGAAAGTGAGGCGATGGAAAAATATATTCTATGCAAATGAAAATCAAAAGAAAGCTGGAGTAGCAATACTCATATCAGATAAAATAGACTTTAAAATAAAGAATGTTACAAAAGACAAGGAAAGACACTACATAACAGTCAAGGGATCAATCCAAGAAGAAGATATAACAATTATAAATATATACGTACCCAACATAGGAGCACCTCAATATATAAGGCAACTGCTAACAGCTATAAAAGAGGAAATCGACAGTAACACAATAATAGCGGGGGACTTTAACAGCTCACTTACACCAGTGGAGATCATCCAGAAAGAAAATTAATAAGGAAACACAAGCTTTAAATGACACAATAGACCAGATAGAGTTAACTGATATTTATAGGACATCCCATCCAAAAACAGCAGATTACACGTTCTTCTCAACTGCACACGGAACATTCTCCAGGATAGATCATATCTCGGGTCACAAAAAAGCCTCAGTAAATTAAAGAAAACTGAAATCATATCAAGCAGCTGTTCCGACCACAATGCTATGAGATTAGAAATCAATTACAGGGAAAAATCCGTAAAAAACAAAAAACATGGAGGCTAAACAATACGTTACTAAATAACCAAGAGATCACTGAAGAAATAAAAGAGGAAATCAAAAACTACCTAGAGACAAATGACAACAAAAACACGATGATCCAAAACCTATGGGATGCAGCAAAAGCAGTTCTAAGAGGGAAGTTTATAGCAATGCAAGCCTACCTCAAGAAACAAGAAAAATCTCAAATAAACAATCTAACCTTACACCTAGAGGAACTAGAGAAAGAAGAACAAAACCCAAAGTTAGTAGAAGGAAAGGAATCATAAAGATCAGAGCAGAAATAAATGGAATAGAAACAAAGAAAATGAAAGCAAAGATCAATAAAACTAAAAGCTGGTTCTTTGAGAAGATAAACAAAAATGATAAGCCTTTAGCCAGACCCAAGAAAAAGAGGGAGAGGACTCAAATCAACAAAATTAGAAGTGAAAAAGGAGCAGTTACAACAGACACCACAGGAATACAAAGCATCCTAAGAGACTACTACAAGCAACTCTATGCCAATAAAATGGACAACCTGGAAGAAATGGACAAATTCTTAGAAAGGGATAAGTTTCCAAGACTGAATCAGGAAGAAATAGAGAATATGAACAAACCTATCACAAGCAATGAAATTGAAACTGTGATTAAAAATCTTCCAACAAACAAAAGTCCAGAACCAGATGGCATCACAGGTGAATTCTATCAAATATTTAGAGAAGAGCTAGCACCCAACCTTCTCAAATTCTTCAAAACAATTGCAGGGGAAGGAACACTCCCAAACTCATTCTATGAGACCACCATCACCCTGATACCAAAACCAGACAAAGATACTACAAGGAAAGTAAATTATAGACCAATATCACTGATGAATATAGATGTAAAAATCCTCAACAAAATACTAGCAAACAGAATCGAACAACACGTTAAAAGGATCATACACCATGATCAAGTGGGGTTTATCCCAGGGATGCAAGGATTCTTCAATATACACAAATCAATGTGATACACCATATTAACAAATTGTAGAATAAAACCATATGATCATCTCAATAGATGCAGGAAAAGATTTTGAGAAAATTCAACATCCATTTATGATAAAAACTCTGCAGAGTGTGGGCATAGAGGGAAACTACCTGAACCTTATAAAGGCCATATATGACAAACCCACAGCAAACATCATTCTCAACAGTGAAAAACTGAAAACGTTTCCTCTAAGATCAGGAACAAGACGAGGATGTCCACTCTCACCACTACTATTCAACATAGTTTTGGAAGTCCTAGCCATGGCAATCAGAGAAGAAAAAGAAATAAAAGGAATACAAAAAGGAAAAGAAGAAGTAAAATTGTCACTGTTGGCAGATGACATCATATCATAGATAGAGAATCCTAAAGATGCCACCAGAAAACCACTGGAGCTAATCAATGAATTTGGTAAAGTTGCAGGATACAAAATTAATTCACAGAAATTGCTTGCATTCCTATACACTAACAATGAAAGAACAGAAAGAGAAATTAAGGAAACAATTCCATTACCACTGCAACAAAAAGAATAAACTACCTAGGAATAAACCTACCTAAGGAAGTAAAAGACCTGTACTCAGAAAACTATAAGACACTGATGAAAGAAATCAAAGATGATATAAACAGATGGAGACATATACCATGTTCTTGGATTAGAAGAATCAATATTGTGAAAATGACTATACTACCCAAAGCAATCTACAGATTCAATGCAATCCCTATCAAAATACCTTTGGCATTTTCTACAGAACTAGAAAAAAAAATCTTAAAATTTGTAGGGAGACACAAAAGACCCCGGATAGCCAAAGCAGCCTTGAGGGGAAAAAAAAAAGAGCTGGAGGAATCAGACTTCCAGACTTCAGACTATATTACAAAGCTACAGTAATCAAGATGATATGGTACTGACACAAAAACAGAAATATAGATCAATAGAACAGGATAGAAAGCACAGAGATAAACCCACGTACCTATGGTTAACTAATCTATGACAAAGGAGGCAAGGGTATACAATGGAGAAAAGACAGTGTCTTCAGTAGGTGGTGCTGGGAAAACTGGACAGCTACATGTAAAAGAATGAAATTAGAACACTCCCTAACACCATACACAAAAATAAACTCAAAATGGATTAGAGACCTAAATGTAAGACCAGCCACTATAAAACTCTTAGAGGAAAACATAGCAGAACAGTCTATGACATAAATCACAGCAAGATCCTTTTTGACCCACCTCCTAGGGAAATGGAAATATAAACAAAAATTAAAAAAATGGGACCTAATGAAACTTAAAATCTTTTGCACAGCAAAGGAAAACATAAGCAAGATGAAAAGACAACCATCAACATGGGAGAAAATATTTTCAAATGAAGCAAATGGCAAAGGATTAATCTCCAAAAAGCAGCTCATGTAGCTCAGTATCACAAAACCAAACAACCCAATCCAAAAATGGGCAGAAGACCTAAATAGACATTTCTCCAAAGAAGATATACAGTTTGCCAGCAAACACATGAAAGGATGCTGAACATCACTAATCATTAGAGAAATGCAAATCAAAACTACAGTGAGATATCACCTCACACCAGTCAGAATGGCCATCATCAAAAAATCTACAAACAATAAATGCTGGAGAGGCATTTATTGGAAAAAAGGGAACCCTCTTGCACTGTTGGTGGGAATGTAAATTGATATAGCTACTAGGGAGAACGGTATGGGGGTTCCTTAAAAACTAAAAATAGAACAACCGTACAACCCAGCAATCCCACTACTGGACAATTACCCTGAGAAAACCATAATTCAAAAAGAGTCATGTACCACAATGTTCATTGTAGCTCTATTTACAATAGCCAGGACATGGAAGCAACCTAAGTGTCCATCAACAGATAACTGGATAAAGAAGATGTGGCACATATATACAATGGAACATTATTCAGCCATAAAAAGAAACGAAATTGAGTTATTTGTAGTGAGGTGGATGGATCTAGAGTCTGTCCTACAGAGTGAAGTAAGTCAGAAAGAGAAAAACAAATACCGTATGCTAACACATATATATGGAATGTAAAAGAAAAAAGTTTATGAAGAACCTAGGGGCAGGAAAGGATTAAGGACACAGACGTAGAGAAAGGACTTGAGGACACGGGGAGGGGGAAGGGTAAGCTGGGACAAAGTGAGAGAGTGGTATGGACATATATACACTACCAAATGTAAAATTGATAGCTACTGGGAAGCAGCCACATAGCACAGGGAGATCAGCTCGGTGCTTTGTGACCACCTAAAGGGGTGGGATAAGGGAGTAAGAGGGAAGTGCAAGAGGGAGGGGATATGGTGTTATATGTATACATATAGCTGATTCACTTTTTCATACAGCAGAAACTAACACACAATTGTAAAACAATTATACTCCAATAAAGATGTAAAAGAAAAAAAAAAAAGAAAGCCCAGAGACAAACCTACACACCTATGGTCCACTAATCTATGACAAAGGAGGCAAGGATATACAATGGAGAAAAGACAGTCTCTTCAATAAGTGGTGCTGGGAAAAATGGACAGCTACATGTAAAAGAATGAAATTAGAACACTCCCTAACACCATACACAAAAAATAAACTCAAAATGGATTAGAGACCGAAATGTTAGACTGGACACTATAAAACTCTTAGAGGAAAACATAGGAAGAATACTCTTTGACATAAATCACAGCAAGATCTTTTTTGATCCACCTCCTAGAGTAATGGAATAAAAACCAAAAATAAACAAATGGGAGCAAATGAAACCTAAAAGCTTTTGGAAAGCAAAGGAAACTACAAAGACGACGAAAAGACAACCCTCAGAATGGGAGAAAATATTTGCAAACGAATCAATGGACAAAGGATTAATCTCCAATATATATAAACAGCTCATGCAGCTCAACAGTAAAAAAACAAACAACCCAATCCAAAAATGGGCAGATGACGTAAATAGACATTTGTCCCAAGAAGACATACAGATGGCCAAGAAGCACATGAAAAGCTGCTCAACATCACTAATTATTAGAGAAATATAAACCAAAACTACAATGAGGTATCACCTCACACAAGTTAGAATGGGCATCATCAGAAAATCTACAGACAACAAATGCTGGAGAGGGTGTGGAGAAAAGGGAACCCTCTTACACTATTTGTGGGAATGTAAATTGATACAGTCACTATGGAGAACAGTATGGAGGTTCCTTAAAAAACTAAAAATAGAATTACCATATGACCCAGCAATCCCACTACTGGGCATATACCCAGAGAAAACCATAATTCAAAAAGACACATTCACCACAATGTTCATTGCAGCACTATTTACAATAGCCAGGTCATGGAAGCAACCTAAATGCCCATAGATAGACAAATGGAAAATATGTGGTACATATATTAAATGGAATATTACTCAGCCATAAAAAGGAATGAAATTGGGTCATTTGTAGAGACGTGGATAGATCTAGAGACTGTCATACAGAGTGAAGTAAGTCAGAAAAAGAAAAACATATATCGTATATTAACGCATACATGTGGAACCTAGAAAAATGGTACAGATGAACCGGTTTGCAAGGCAGAAATAGAGACACAGATGTAGAGAACAAATGTATGGTCACCAAGGGGGGAAAGTGGCAGGGTGGTGGTGGTGGGATGAATTGCGAGCCTGGGATTGACATATATACACTTATATGTATAAAATAGATAACCAATAAGAACCTGCTGTATAAAAAAATGAATAAAATAAAACTTAAAAATTTAAAAATATTTAAAAACATAAAACAGAAAAAAAAGTTCTGTCCTTCCCATAGACGTATTTATATGAATGAATTATTTCCATGCTTATATCTATAAATACAAAAACAGGAATAAAACCTACCTTGAACCAAAAAAGAAAAAAAAAAAAAACAGAACCCAGTGGTCATACAGAGGAAAACCCTATCAGGGCACTTGCTCCAGTGGTAAACAATTCTGAAGTTGGTCAGAGGTGGGGAATCGTCTCCCATGCAGCCAGCAGCCCCCCCGCAAGGAGCGTCCTCATTGCAAAGCTGGGGGACCGTGAGGAGGCGTCTCTGAGTAAACGTGAGCTGAGCCCCAGGCCAGCTGCTGCTGAACTTTTCCCACCCTTCCCAGGTAAAACACCTGAATGTGTGCAAAAACTTTAAAGCCTAGAGGAAGGGGCTTGGAATCACACCAGCGACAGCACGCAGGCCGACTTGGTGCCTGCAGGCCAGCCAGGACGGTCCTGGCCCCGGGCGCTCTTCTGGAATCTTTCCATTTCCCTGCCTGAGGTACCCCTCCTGTCCCGGCCCCCACTGCTTTTTTCCTTCCTCACCTCTTCCCGGGGAGAAATTCCAGCAGCAGGTATGGGTGACACATCCTCTTCTTTAGCAGGTGGCAGCCCGGCAACTCCTGCAGAAAGTCCAGCAGAGCCCCACTCACATGGGGCCACTCATAGAGCCTTGGGCCCTACTCCCTCCCACCAGCACAACCCCGAGACTGCTGACGGGGCAGAGACTATGGCGTCAGGCACAGCTGCAGAGGCTTTTGCTGCCTGGAGGGGTATTTATATTGACCTCAACCCAGGCACACCTGGGAAGGGCTGGCCGGCAGGGTCAGGCTGCCCAGGTCAGCCAATCCTCGCCCCTCAGGGGTTCAGAGTTGCAGATAATGGGCCTTGCTGCACCGGCCAGATCCAAGGAACAGGTGTAGGGTCCCGAGAGTCAGGATAGACAAGGGGCGGCAGCCCTGGCTTGTTTTCTAATCATTTTATCTGGTCCATGAGTGGAAGACAACTTCAAGAAGACCCTCTCCTAATGAGAGGAACCCAGGAGTCAGGGAGAGGAGGGTTGGTGGGTGGAGACAGAGGCCTGGTGCCCCGGCTGCAGTGGAAGCCCCTGGAAGACCAGGCGGAGGGAGGCCGCACAGAGAGAAGCCTAGGGTCACAGACCTGTCGGAGCTGCTGTTTGTTAGTTCAAGCCCTGCTCTGAGGTGCTCTGTGTCAGCTCTGAGCGACAGGTGTGCTGGGGGTGCTCTGCAATGAGGGCTATGTGCACGGTTCCTGTGTGCCCAGCTCTGCCGGGGTACCTGTCCAGGGGAGCTCCATATCCAGGGAGAGGCCTGCCCACGAGAGCCCCGTGAGCTGCTGGGTACCTGCCCAAGTGAGCTCCATATCCTGGTAGGGATCTGCCCACGAGAGCCCCGTGAGCTGCTGGGTACCTGCCCAGGTGAGCTCCATATCCTGGGAGGGGCCTGACAATGAGAGCCCCGTGGGCTGCTGGGTACCTGCACAGGTGAGCTCCATATCCTGGGAGGGGCCTAACCACGAGAGCCCCGTGGGCTTCTGGCTACCTGCACAGGTGAGCTCCATATCCTGGGAGGGGCCTGACCATGAGAGCCCCGTGGGCTGCTGGGGACCTGGTAAAGGACGCCAGGACAGTCAGTGAAGCCACAGAGGATATACATCCAGTAGTTCCTAATTCCTACACCCTGCTGGTCATTCTACCATCCACCAGGACATGATATTCTGTATTAGACTTCAATGATGCCTTCTTCTGTATTCCTTTAGTCCCAGAGTCACAAGAAATTTTGGCTGTGAGTGGCACGACTCAACATACAACAAAAACAATACTGCTGGGCCGTCCTGCCCCAGGGGTTCAAAATTTCCCACACCATCTTTGGGGAAACGTTAGCTAAAACCCTAAAAGATCTACCTCTGGAGAAGTGAACCCTCCTTCAATATGCAGACGACATTCTGGGCTTCCCTGGTGGCGCAGTGTTTGAGAATCTGCCTACCAATGCAGGGGACACAGGTTCGAGCCCTGGTCTGAGAAGATCCCATATGCCGCAGAGCAACTAGGCCCGTGAGCCACAATTACTGAGCCTGCGCGTCTGGAGCCTGTGCTCCACAATAAGAGAGGCTGCGATAGTGAGAGGCCCGCGCACCGCGATGAAGAGTGGCCCCCGCTTGCCGCAACTAGAGAAAGCCCTCGCACAGAAACGAAGACCCAACACAGCCATAAATAATAAATAAATAAATTAAAAAAAAAATGCAGACGACATTCTGATCGCCAGCCCTACTAAGGAGGCCTCTGGACTACCTAGCCAATAAAAGATAGAAGGTGTCCAAGAAAAAGGCTCAAATATCACAGACTAAGGTGACCTGCCTGGGCTTCATTCTCACAGAAGATTGGAGAAGCCCATCCCAGGAAAGGGAAGAAGCCATTTGCAGCCTCACCCTTCCTAAAACTAGAAGACAGCTTAGGGGTTCCTGGGGAGACCGGGGTTTGCTGCATCTGGATCCCTAACTACAGTCTAATACCTGGGCCTCTATATGAAACACTGAAAGGAAAAGATGATGATCCTTTTGAATAGAATCCAGAAGCGGCCTTTCAAGAAAGGAAAGAGCAGTCAATTCAGACCCTTGCCTTGGACCTCCCTAATTTAGCTAAACCGTTTGACCTTTATATTCCTGGTCGAAGGCGAATCGCCCTTGGAGTTTTAGTGCAAAAACTGGGACCACTTGAAATGGAACAACGCAAGAATGCCCTCCAGGCATTGGCCAGCCACCCCATCCGACCAGGATACTGGGGGTATCTAAAAACCTGGAAATGAGCAGCCCGCAAGGCCAGCTCCCTCCTAAGGGTAAAGGAGGCCACTTGGTGATCCTAACCACCCACCATGCCCTGAAGTTGCAGGGATCGCTCCGTGGGCACAATGACCTCGAGTGAGGAGGCCCTCCAACTCCAACCTCCAGAGAGACAACCTGGGGCAACAGGCCCCCATGACGACTCATGTGACCATCACTTGACCTGGAGCTTCTCTCAGAAAACCACAAGAGTGTGCCCCAAAAGAACAGACTATTGCTTGCAGGACTTACTGCACCCAGAGCGGAGCTAATAAACTTGGCAGGGGAACCCTAAATAACGCTGCCACCATAGAAAAGCCTACAGACACCACGGTGACGGCGGCCAATGAGACCAGATGTACTCCTGGTTACTTCAAAAGGGCGGTGACTGAGTGGCCGTCATGGTCCTGGATCACCACCGGCCCTGGACTGTCTGGGAGTTGAGCAGCCAGGGCTCTGACACCTGGTGCTGTTTGTACGTTAATTCAGTGGCCTAACTGAAGAAAGCACAGACTACTGGTCAGAGCATCTAGGCTGGCAGAAACCGTCAGCCTAAGGGGGCCGAACCAATGTGGAGCAGGGTAAAACCGGCCCCCCCAGTGTCCCTGCGCATCTCTTTCCTGGACCCTTAAAGGTCATTAGAATCTATAAAACTTCCAACGCTGGTGCTCAGGCAGACGAGCAGTGAGGGAGGAGGCCTGGGGACAATCAACCTCACCTGGAGGCTGCTGGGGAGAAGTCCTGCCCCTCCCCCCGGGTATGAGGACACCCAACTCAGCACGAAGCATTTACAGAAGAGGTGTCTGCACCCTCAGCGCCCCAAGAATGTGGAATGGGACAAGAGGCAGAGGAGGGGTTTGTCACTGGCAAAGCCCATTAAAAATTCCTGGGAGATAAAAATAGAATCTGGGCAATAAAATAAAGTCTAACCTTTTTTTCCTTTGTGCTTTTTCTAATTTCACTTGTTCCTAGGTTTCCACAGGCAGAGGTCCCACACCTGGCACTTCAGACCCGATTTCCTAGTGCAAAATGGCTGGGCCGACACCTCAGCTCTCAGGGCCCCGTGCAGACTCCGCCACATAGAGCCTGAGCTCCAGCCAACCCGGCCCTCGAGAGCTCCGCCCCGTCCCTCCCGCTGACGCTGACGGGATCCCTACACAGCAGCCCGGCCCACAGCCCGCGGGGGAGCGCACGCCCTCACCTCTCCATTCTCTGATCAAAATATAAAGTTTTCCTTTGCTTCTGAACCAAACTCAGTCTCGATCTGTTGGCTCCAGTGACACTGGGCAGGGGGACTTTTGTTGGGGCCGACTCTGCAGGATCAGCAACAGAATTTGAGAACATTGTAACTTCAATGAACAGATGTGTGAGCCAAATATTGTAACATCAATGAACAGATGTGTGAGCCAAATATTGTAACATCAATGAACAGATGTGTGAGCCAAATATTGTAACTTCAATGAACAGATGTGTGAGCCAAATATTGTAACTTCAATGAACAGATGTGTGAGCCAAACTGTAATTAACACAGAGCAGTGTATAAGGCTCGTGTAAAATAAGGTATTTCTAACACTTCCATTTGATATTTCCATCACTTTATTATAAGCAAGTTCAGTGGAGGGGTTTGTCGTATTTGTCAGGTCAACAGTAGAGAAATGCAGTGATTTCTTTCCAAGGATGTGGATCTACTAATCTTGGCTGAAGTTTCAATCTTGTTTTGAATGATTTTGCATTGAAAATGATACCTCTCTTTCAGCTCCTAGATTTCTGAGAAGTATAAAATCTTGTATTTTTTTATTACCAAAGGGGAAAGGTGGGAGGAGGGATAAATTAACAGTTTCTGATTAACATATACACACTGCTATGTATAAAATATACAATCAAAAAGGAACTGCTGTATAGCACAGGGAACTATACTCAATATTTTATAATAACCCCTAAGGGGAAATAATCTGAAAAACAATAGATATCTATATCGACATCATCTATCAAATACAGATAAAATGGAACCTAAAGGAGGCCGATGGTGAGCGTTTCTGACCATGAAGACTTCAATCCTCTAAAGTTCGGACTCTGCCTACAGCCCAGTCCCTTAATGAACATACATGTACCAGTAGCTTAAAAATTCCCCAGATTGGGGTTCGGGGAGACACTGATTTGAAAAAATCCCTGGTGTTCTCCTAACATACATGGGACCTTTCCTACAGCTAAAACATGCCTGTGACACCCAGAAGATGGTACACGGTTGGATCAGGAAGATTTTGGAAAAGGCACCTCATATCCTAATCCCCTGGTTGTCGGGTTCACCCCTCCAGCCTCTTTCCTAACATTCTCCAAACTTGAGGATGTCAGCACCTTCAACATACTGTTGCACAGAGTTTGGAATTTGTCCAGAGGATGAAGGGGAAGGAGGAGAAAAAATGACAGACAAGCCCTAGACGTTCAGACAGGCACAGGTCACTCTAATTTCCCATCAAGAAGAAGAATTAACCACAGGCTCAGCCTGCCCCACGGAACCAGTATAGGGCCTAAAGAAATCCTGCGGTTTTGCAGCCAGCTCCCAAAAAAGCGAGTTGAATCATGGAGCTCAGGGGCACTGCAATTCACAAACCTGCAGACTTAGAAATGATAACTCTCGTCCACAAATATATTGAGGGAAGGCAACGAAGAGGATTTGAAAGCAAGGCAGAATTGCAGGAAACAGATTTCAGGAGGTAGATTCGAATCGCCTTTAAAGCACAGGAAAAGCGGCAAAACCTCGACAATGATGCCCTTGGCCAAAAAGGGCGTATGCGTTTTTTCCTGAATATATTCAGGAAAAAACGCATACGCCCTTTTTGGCCAACCAAGCAACCTGGAAAGGCAAATCAGCGCTACAAAGAAGTCTCGCTTCCCATCGGTCAAAAGGGTCATGCTGAATAAAGGGTCAAAACCAGAAATGCAGGACAGGCCATGGAGAAATGGGAGCCTTGCTACGCTGAAGGGCGGGACGTAAATTGCCAACAGCCACTCTGGAGAAGTGTACGGTGTGTCCTGAAACATCTAAAAAACTCAGCTTAGAGAGCTTGGGCACTTCCACTCATGGGCGTATAAATTGGGAAAACTAAAAATCAGCAAGACACAAGCACCCCAAAGTTTTGGGCTACTCTGTTGACAAGAACCTCCACTTCGTTACACCTTAAATATCCGAGGAAAGAGAAGAATGGATAAAGAAGTTGTGGTCCTTATGTACAATGGAATATCACTCAGCCATGAAATCAATGTCATAAGGCTAGTAGCAGCATGATGAGTGGATTTAGCTATGACGATTCTAAGTGAAATAAGTCCCACAGAAAAAGACACTTATCATGAGATATCACTTATAGAGGGAATGTAAAAACCGCTACCCTTGAACTGAATTACAAAACAGAATGGAGTCACACATTTAGAAAACACACTATGGCTGCTTAACGGGAAAGGTGAGGTGGGGTGATGCATAAAACAAGGGTTTCAAATTAGCTCAGATACCGTTCCATGAACCCAATATGTAATAGACAAGACCTACTCCTTGCTCAGTGAACTGGACTCAACACCCCCTATTCACCGCCCAAGAATATATCTGTCTAGTAAGAATCTTAAAACCTATGTATTGATATCTCTCTGTAAGTGAGTCAAGTGGGTGTAAAGCGGCATAAACACAGCAGTGAAAAGCAGCTAAACCCCATTATAAAAATCAATTACTTTTCAAAACCCGTGAAACAAAGACAGTGAAAGAGAGAGAAATTCTTACAAAATTCGTTCAGGGGCTGTGATGCCACCTGGATTGACCATATCTAGACCCACAGCTGATTGAGACATATGGGTGGACACTCTTGGGGCTGAGAGGTTTGGTGAGGTTGGGTGAGCTAACGCAGACCCTTTAAATTAATACGGCGTGGTACCCATCCCATGGGTCCCAAATCTCCAGGTTCAAGGGCATCGTCCTACATTGAAAACATGCATGAGAAACCCCGAAGATGGCACACCGTGTGATCGGGAAAGGTTTCTAAAACGCACCTCATTTCTCATCTCCTTGTGCTCCGGCTCGCCATTCCAGCCGCTTTACTAGCAATCTCTCTCCTTGGAGAATCAGCACCTTTATCCTCCTGTTCCGTACAGGTTGCAATTTGTCCTGAGGATGAACGGGAAGAGGGGCAACCAATGAGAGACTAGCTCTAGGTGTTGGGACAGGCACAGGTCACTCTGTTTTCCCATCAGGAAGAAGAATTAACCACAGGCTCAGCCTGCCGCCAGGAACCAGAATACGGCCTGAAGCAATCCTGCGCTTTTGCGGCCAGCTCCCAAGAAAGCGAGTTGAATAATGGAGCTCAGGGGCACTGCAATTCACAAACCTGCAGACTTACAAATGATAACTCTCGTCCACAAATATATTGAGGGAAGGCAACGAAGAGGATTTGAAAGCAAGGCAGAATTGCAGGAAACAGATTTCAGGAGGTAGATTCGAATCGCCTTTAAAGCACAGGAAAAGCATCAAAACCTCGACAATGATGCCTTTGGCCAAAAAGGGCGTATGCGTTTTTTCCTGAATATATTCAGGAAAAAACGCATACGCCCTTTTTGGCCAACCAAGCAACCTGGAAAGGCAAATCAGCGCTACAAAGAAGTCTCGCTTCCCATCGGTCAAAAGGGCCATGCTGAATAAAGTGTCAAAACCAGAAATGCAGGACAGGCCATGGAGAAATGGGAGCCTTGCTACACTGATGGGCGGGATGTAAATTGCCAACAGCCACTCTGGAGAAGTGTACGGTGTGTCCTGAAACATCTAAAAAACTCAGCTTAGAGAGCATAGGGCACTTCCACTCATGGGCGTATAAATTGGGAAAACTAAAAATCAGCAAGACACAGGCACCCCAAAGTTTTGGGCTACTCTGTTGACAAGAACCTCCACTTCGTTACACCTTAAATATCCCAGGAAAGAGAAGAATGGATAAAGAAGATGTGGTCCTTATATACAATGGAATATCACTCAGCCATGAAATCAATGTCATAAGGCTAGTAGCAGCATGATGAGTGGATTTAGCTATGACGATTCTAAGTGAAATAAGTCACACAGAAAAAGACACTTATCATGAGATATCACTTATAGAGGGAATGTAAAAACCGCTACCCTTGAACTGAATTACAAAACAGAACAGAATCACACGTTTAGAAAACAGACTATGGCTGCTTAACGGGAAAGGTGAGGTGGGGTGATGCATAAAACAAGGGTTTCAAATTAGCTCAGATATCGTTCCATAAACCCAATATGTAATAGACAAGACCTACTCCTTGCTCAGTGAACTGGACTCAACACCCCCTATTCACCGCCCAGGAATATATCAGACTAGTAAGAATCTTCAAACCTATGTATTGATATCTCTCTGTAAGTGAGTCAAGTGGGTGTAAAGCGGCATAAACACAGCAGTGAAAAGCAGCTAAACCCCATTATAAAAATCAATTACTTTTCAAAACCCGTGAAACAAAGACAGTGAAAGAGAGAGAAATTCTTACAAAATTCGTTCAGGGGCTGTGATGCCACCTGGATTGACCATATCTAGACCCACAGCTGATTGAGACATATGGGTGGACACTCTTGGGGCTGAGAGGTTTGGTGAGGTTGGGTGAGCTAACGCAGACCCTTTAAATTAATACGGCGTGGTACCCATCCCATGGGTCCCAAATCTCCAGGTTCAAGGGCATCGTCCTACATTGAAAACATGCATGAGAAACCCCGAAGATGGCACACCGTGTGATGGGGAAAGGTTTCTAAAACGCACCTCATTTCTCATCTCCTTGTGCTCCGGTTCGCCATTCCAGCCGCTTTACTAGCAATCTCTCTCCTTGGAGAATCAGCACCTTTATCCTCCTGTTCCGTACAGGTTGCAATTTGTCCTGAGGATGAACGGGAAGAGGGGCAACCAATGAGAGACTAGCTCTAGGTGTTGGGACAGGCACAGGTCACTCTGTTTTCCCATCAGGAAGAAGAATTAACCACAGGCTCAGCCTGCCGCCAGGAACCAGAATACGGCCTGAAGCAATCCTGCGCTTTTGCGGCCAGCTCCCAAGAAAGCGAGTTGAATAATGGAGCTCAGGGGCACTGCAATTCACAAACCTGCAGACTTACAAATGATAACTCTCGTCCACAAATATATTGAGGGAAGGCAACGAAGAGGATTTGAAAGCAAGGCAGAATTGCAGGAAACAGATTTCAGGAGGTAGATTCGAATCGCCTTTAAAGCACAGGAAAAGCATCAAAACCTCGACAATGATGCCCTTGGCCAAAAAGGGCGTATGCGTTTTTTCCTGAATATATTCAGGAAAAAACGCATACGCCCTTTTTGGCCAACCAAGCAACCTGGAAAGGCAAATCAGCGCTACAAAGAAGTCTCGCTTCCCATCGGTCAAAAGGGCCATGCTGAAAAAAGTGTCAAAACCAGAAATGCAGGACAGGCCATGGAGAAATGGGAGCCTTGCTACACTGATGGGCGGGATGTAAATTGCCAACAGCCACTCTGGAGAAGTGTACGGTGTGTCCTGAAACATCTAAAAAACTCAGCTTAGAGAGCATAGGGCACTTCCACTCATGGGCGTATAAATTGGGAAAACTAAAAATCAGCAAGACACAGGCACCCCAAAGTTTTGGGCTACTCTGTTGACAAGAACCTCCACTTCGTTACACCTTAAATATCCCAGGAAAGAGAAGAATGGATAAAGAAGATGTGGTCCTTATATACAATGGAATATCACTCAGCCATGAAATCAATGTCATAAGGCTAGTAGCAGCATGATGAGTGGATTTAGCTATGACGATTCTAAGTGAAATAAGTCACACAGAAAAAGACACTTATCATGAGATATCACTTATAGAGGGAATGTAAAAACCGCTACCCTTGAACTGAATTACAAAACAGAACAGAATCACACGTTTAGAAAACAGACTATGGCTGCTTAACGGGAAAGGTGAGGTGGGGTGATGCATAAAACAAGGGTTTCAAATTAGCTCAGATATCGTTCCATAAACCCAATATGTAATAGACAAGACCTACTCCTTGCTCAGTGAACTGGACTCAACACCCCCTATTCACCGCCCAAGAATATATCTGACTAGTAAGAATCTTAAAACCTATGTATTGATATCTCTCTGTAAGTGAGTCAAGTGGGTGTAAAGCGGCATAAACACAGCAGTGAAAAGCAGCTAAACCCCATTATAAAAATCAATTACTTTTCAAAACCCGTGAAACAAAGACAGTGAAAGAGAGAGAAATTCTTACAAAATTCGTTCAGGGGCTGTGATGCCACCTGGATTGACCATATCTAGACCCACAGCTGATTGAGACATATGGGTGGACACTCTTGGGGCTGAGAGGTTTGGTGAGGTTGGGTGAGCTAACGCAGACCCTTTAAATTAATACGGCGTGGTACCCATCCCATGGGTCCCAAATCTCCAGGTTCAAGGGCATCGTCCTACATTGAAAACATGCATGAGAAACCCCGAAGATGGCACACCGTGTGATGGGGAAAGGTTTCTAAAACGCACCTCATTTCTCATCTCCTTGTGCTCCGGTTCGCCATTCCAGCCGCTTTACTAGCAATCTCTCTCCTTGGAGAATCAGCACCTTTATCCTCCTGTTCCGTACAGGTTGCAATTTGTCCTGAGGATGAACGGGAAGAGGGGCAACCAATGAGAGACTAGCTCTAGGTGTTGGGACAGGCACAGGTCACTCTGTTTTCCCATCAGGAAGAAGAATTAACCACAGGCTCAGCCTGCCGCCAGGAACCAGAATACGGCCTGAAGCAATCCTGCGCTTTTGCGGCCAGCTCCCAAGAAAGCGAGTTGAATAATGGAGCTCAGGGGCACTGCAATTCACAAACCTGCAGACTTACAAATGATAACTCTCGTCCACAAATATATTGAGGGAAGGCAACGAAGAGGATTTGAAAGCAAGGCAGAATTGCAGGAAACAGATTTCAGGAGGTAGATTCGAATCGCCTTTAAAGCACAGGAAAAGCATCAAAACCTCGACAATGATGCCCTTGGCCAAAAAGGGCGTATGCGTTTTTTCCTGAATATATTCAGGAAAAAACGCATACGCCCTTTTTGGCCAACCAAGCAACCTGGAAAGGCAAATCAGCGCTACAAAGAAGTCTCGCTTCCCATCGGTCAAAAGGGCCATGCTGAAAAAAGTGTCAAAACCAGAAATGCAGGACAGGCCATGGAGAAATGGGAGCCTTGCTACACTGATGGGCGGGATGTAAATTGCCAACAGCCACTCTGGAGAAGTGTACGGTGTGTCCTGAAACATCTAAAAAACTCAGCTTAGAGAGCATAGGGCACTTCCACTCATGGGCGTATAAATTGGGAAAACTAAAAATCAGCAAGACACAGGCACCCCAAAGTTTTGGGCTACTCTGTTGACAAGAACCTCCACTTCGTTACACCTTAAATATCCCAGGAAAGAGAAGAATGGATAAAGAAGATGTGGTCCTTATATACAATGGAATATCACTCAGCCATGAAATCAATGTCATAAGGCTAGTAGCAGCATGATGAGTGGATTTAGCTATGACGATTCTAAGTGAAATAAGTCACACAGAAAAAGACACTTATCATGAGATATCACTTATAGAGGGAATGTAAAAACCGCTCCCCTTGAACTGAATTACAAAACAGAACAGAATCACACGTTTAGAAAACAGACTATGGCTGCTTAACGGGAAAGGTGAGGTGGGGTGATGCATAAAACAAGGGTTTCAAATTAGCTCAGATATCGTTCCATAAACCCAATATGTAATAGACAAGACCTACTCCTTGCTCAGTGAACTGGACTCAACACCCCCTATTCACCGCCCAGGAATATATCAAACTAGTAAGAATCTTCAAACCTATGTATTGATATCTCTCTGTAAGTGAGTCAAGTGGGTGTAAAGCGGCATAAACACAGCAGTGAAAAGCAGCCAAACCCCCTTATAAAAATCAATTACTTTTCAAAACCCGTGAAACAAAGACAGTGAAAGAGAGAGAAATTCTTACAAAATTCGTTCAGGGGCTGTGATGCCACCTGGATTGACCATATCTAGACCCACAGCTGATTGAGACATATGGGTGGACACTCTTGGGGCTGAGAGGTTTGGTGAGGTTGGGTGAGCTAACGCAGACCCTTTAAATTAATACGGCGTGGTACCCATCCCATGGGTCCCAAATCTCCAGGTTCAAGGGCATCGTCCTACATTGAAAACATGCATGAGAAACCCCGAAGATGGCACACCGTGTGATCGGGAAAGGTTTCTAAAACGCACCTCATTTCTCATCTCCTTGTGCTCCGGCTCGCCATTCCAGCCGCTTTACTAGCAATCTCTCTCCTTGGAGAATCAGCACCTTTATCCTCCTGTTCCGTACAGGTTGCAATTTGTCCTGAGGATGAACGGGAAGAGGGGCAACCAATGAGAGACTAGCTCTAGGTGTTGGGACAGGCACAGGTCACTCTGTTTTCCCATCAGGAAGAAGAATTAACCACAGGCTCAGCCTGCCGCCAGGAACCAGAATACGGCCTGAAGCAATCCTGCGCTTTTGCGGCCAGCTCCCAAGAAAGCGAGTTGAATAATGGAGCTCAGGGGCACTGCAATTCACAAACCTGCAGACTTAGAAATGATAACTCTTGTCCACAAATATATTGAGGGAAGGCAACGAAGAGGATTTGAAAGCAAGGCAGAATTGCAGGAAACAGATTTCAGGAGGTAGATTCGAATCGCCTTTAAAGCACAGGAAAAGCATCAAAACCTTGACAATGATGCCCTTGGCCAAAAAGGGCGTATGCGTTTTTTCCTGAATATATTCAGGAAAAAACGCATACGCCCTTTTTGGCCAACCAAGCAACCTGGAAAGGCAAATCAGCGCTACAAAGAAGTCTCGCTTCCCATCGGTCAAAAGGGCCATGCTGAAAAAAGTGTCAAAACCAGAAATGCAGGACAGGCCATGGAGAAATGGGAGCCTTGCTACACTGATGGGCGGGATGTAAATTGCCAACAGCCACTCTGGAGAAGTGTACGGTGTGTCCTGAAACATCTAAAAAACTCAGCTTAGAGAGCATAGGGCACTTCCACTCATGGGCGTATAAATTGGGAAAACTAAAAATCAGCAAGACACAGGCACCCCAAAGTTTTGGGCTACTCTGTTGACAAGAACCTCCACTTCGTTACACCTTAAATATCCCAGGAAAGAGAAGAATGGATAAAGAAGATGTGGTCCTTATATACAATGGAATATCACTCAGCCATGAAATCAATGTCATAAGGCTAGTAGCAGCATGATGAGTGGATTTAGCTATGACGATTCTAAGTGAAATAAGTCACACAGAAAAAGACACTTATCATGAGATATCACTTATAGAGGGAATGTAAAAACCGCTACCCTTGAACTGAATTACAAAACAGAACAGAATCACACGTTTAGAAGACAGACTATGGCTGCTTAACGGGAAAGGTGAGGTGGGGTGATGCATAAAACAAGGGTTTCAAATTAGCTCAGATATCGTTCCATAAACCCAATATGTAATAGACAAGACCTACTCCTTGCTCAGTGAACTGGACTCAACACCCCCTATTCACCGCCCAGGAATATATCAGACTAGTAAGAATCTTCAAACCTATGTATTGATATCTCTCTGTAAGTGAGTCAAGTGGGTGTAAAGCGGCATAAACACAGCAGTGAAAAGCAGCCAAACCCCATTATAAAAATCAATTACTTTTCAAAACCCGTGAAACAAAGACAGTGAAAGAGAGAGAAATTCTTACAAAATTCGTTCAGGGGCTGTGATGCCACCTGGATTGACCATATCTAGACCCACAGCTGATTGAGACATATGGGTGGACACTCTTGGGGCTGAGAGGTTTGGTGAGGTTGGGTGAGCTAACGCAGACCCTTTAAATTAATACGGCGTGGTACCCATCCCATGGGTCCCAAATCTCCAGGTTCAAGGGCATCGTCCTACATTGAAAACATGCATGAGAAACCCCGAAGATGGCACACCGTGTGATCGGGAAAGGTTTCTAAAACGCACCTCATTTCTCATCTCCTTGTGCTCCGGCTCGCCATTCCAGCCGCTTTACTAGCAATCTCTCTCCTTGGAGAATCAGCACCTTTATCCTCCTGTTCCGTACAGGTTGCAATTTGTCCTGAGGATGAACGGGAAGAGGGGCAACCAATGAGAGACTAGCTCTAGGTGTTGGGACAGGCACAGGTCACTCTGTTTTCCCATCAGGAAGAAGAATTAACCACAGGCTCAGCCTGCCGCCAGGAACCAGAATACGGCCTGAAGCAATCCTGCGCTTTTGCGGCCAGCTCCCAAGAAAGCGAGTTGAATAATGGAGCTCAGGGGCACTGCAATTCACAAACCTGCAGACTTACAAATGATAACTCTCGTCCACAAATATATTGAGGGAAGGCAACGAAGAGGATTTGAAAGCAAGGCAGAATTGCAGGAAACAGATTTCAGGAGGTAGATTCGAATCGCCTTTAAAGCACAGGAAAAGCGGCAAAACCTCGACAGTGATGCCCTTGGCCAAAAAGGGCGTATGCGTTTTTTCCTGAATATATTCAGGAAAAAACGCATACGCCCTTTTTGGCCAACCAAGCAACCTGGAAAGGCAAATCAGCGCTACAAAGAAGTCTCGCTTCCCATCGGTCAAAAGGGCCATGCTGAATAAAGTGTCAAAACCAGAAATGCAGGACAGGCCATGGAGAAATGGGAGCCTTGCTACACTGATGGGCGGGATGTAAATTGCCAACAGCCACTCTGGAGAAGTGTACGGTGTGTCCTGAAACATCTAAAAAACTCAGCTTAGAGAGCATAGGGCACTTCCACTCATGGGCGTATAAATTGGGAAAACTAAAAATCAGCAAGACACAGGCACCCCAAAGTTTTGGGCTACTCTGTTGACAAGAACCTCCACTTCGTTACACCTTAAATATCCCAGGAAAGAGAAGAATGGATAAAGAAGATGTGGTCCTTATATACAATGGAATATCACTCAGCCATGAAATCAATGTCATAAGGCTAGTAGCAGCATGATGAGTGGATTTAGCTATGACGATTCTAAGTGAAATAAGTCACACAGAAAAAGACACTTATCATGAGATATCACTTATAGAGGGAATGTAAAAACCGCTACCCTTGAACTGAATTACAAAACAGAACAGAGTCACACGTTTAGAAAACACACTATGGCTGCTTAACGGGAAAGGTGAGGTGGGGTGATGCATAAAACAAGGGTTTCAAATTAGCTCAGATATCGTTCCATAAACCCAATATGTAATAGACAAGACCTACTCCTTGCTCAGTGAACTGGACTCAACACCCCCTATTCACCGCCCAGGAATATATCAAACTAGTAAGAATCTTCAAACCTATGTATTGATATCTCTCTGTAAGTGAGTCAAGTGGGTGTAAAGCGGCATAAACACAGCAGTGAAAAGCAGCCAAACCCCCTTATAAAAATCAATTACTTTTCAAAACCCGTGAAACAAAGACAGTGAAAGAGAGAGAAATTCTTACAAAATTCGTTCAGGGGCTGTGATGCCACCTGGATTGACCATATCTAGACCCACAGCTGATTGAGACATATGGGTGGACACTCTTGGGGCTGAGAGGTTTGGTGAGGTTGGGTGAGCTAACGCAGACCCTTTAAATTAATACGGCGTGGTACCCATCCCATGGGTCCCAAATCTCCAGGTTCAAGGGCATCGTCCTACATTGAAAACATGCATGAGAAACCCCGAAGATGGCACACCGTGTGATCGGGAAAGGTTTCTAAAACGCACCTCATTTCTCATCTCCTTGTGCTCCGGCTCGCCATTCCAGCCGCTTTACTAGCAATCTCTCTCCTTGGAGAATCAGCACCTTTATCCTCCTGTTCCGTACAGGTTGCAATTTGTCCTGAGGATGAACGGGAAGAGGGGCAACCAATGAGAGACTAGCTCTAGGTGTTGGGACAGGCACAGGTCACTCTGTTTTCCCATCAGGAAGAAGAATTAACCACAGGCTCAGCCTGCCGCCAGGAACCAGAATACGGCCTGAAGCAATCCTGCGCTTTTGCGGCCAGCTCCCAAGAAAGCGAGTTGAATAATGGAGCTCAGGGGCACTGCAATTCACAAACCTGCAGACTTAGAAATGATAACTCTTGTCCACAAATATATTGAGGGAAGGCAACGAAGAGGATTTGAAAGCAAGGCAGAATTGCAGGAAACAGATTTCAGGAGGTAGATTCGAATCGCCTTTAAAGCACAGGAAAAGCATCAAAACCTTGACAATGATGCCCTTGGCCAAAAAGGGCGTATGCGTTTTTTCCTGAATATATTCAGGAAAAAACGCATACGCCCTTTTTGGCCAACCAAGCAACCTGGAAAGGCAAATCAGCGCTACAAAGAAGTCTCGCTTCCCATCGGTCAAAAGGGCCATGCTGAAAAAAGTGTCAAAACCAGAAATGCAGGACAGGCCATGGAGAAATGGGAGCCTTGCTACACTGATGGGCGGGATGTAAATTGCCAACAGCCACTCTGGAGAAGTGTACGGTGTGTCCTGAAACATCTAAAAAACTCAGCTTAGAGAGCATAGGGCACTTCCACTCATGGGCGTATAAATTGGGAAAACTAAAAATCAGCAAGACACAGGCACCCCAAAGTTTTGGGCTACTCTGTTGACAAGAACCTCCACTTCGTTACACCTTAAATATCCCAGGAAAGAGAAGAATGGATAAAGAAGATGTGGTCCTTATATACAATGGAATATCACTCAGCCATGAAATCAATGTCATAAGGCTAGTAGCAGCATGATGAGTGGATTTAGCTATGACGATTCTAAGTGAAATAAGTCACACAGAAAAAGACACTTATCATGAGATATCACTTATAGAGGGAATGTAAAAACCGCTACCCTTGAACTGAATTACAAAACAGAACAGAATCACACGTTTAGAAAACAGACTATGGCTGCTTAACGGGAAAGGTGAGGTGGGGTGATGCATAAAACAAGGGTTTCAAATTAGCTCAGATATCGTTCCATAAACCCAATATGTAATAGACAAGACCTACTCCTTGCTCAGTGAACTGGACTCAACACCCCCTATTCACCGCCCAGGAATATATCAGACTAGTAAGAATCTTCAAACCTATGTATTGATATCTCTCTGTAAGTGAGTCAAGTGGGTGTAAAGCGGCATAAACACAGCAGTGAAAAGCAGCCAAACCCCATTATAAAAATCAATTACTTTTCAAAACCCGTGAAACAAAGACAGTGAAAGAGAGAGAAATTCTTACAAAATTCGTTCAGGGGCTGTGATGCCACCTGGATTGACCATATCTAGACCCACAGCTGATTGAGACATATGGGTGGACACTCTTGGGGCTGAGAGGTTTGGTGAGGTTGGGTGAGCTAACGCAGACCCTTTAAATTAATACGGCGTGGTACCCATCCCATGGGTCCCAAATCTCCAGGTTCAAGGGCATCGTCCTACATTGAAAACATGCATGAGAAACCCCGAAGATGGCACACCGTGTGATCGGGAAAGGTTTCTAAAACGCACCTCATTTCTCATCTCCTTGTGCTCCGGCTCGCCATTCCAGCCGCTTTACTAGCAATCTCTCTCCTTGGAGAATCAGCACCTTTATCCTCCTGTTCCGTACAGGTTGCAATTTGTCCTGAGGATGAACGGGAAGAGGGGCAACCAATGAGAGACTAGCTCTAGGTGTTGGGACAGGCACAGGTCACTCTGTTTTCCCATCAGGAAGAAGAATTAACCACAGGCTCAGCCTGCCGCCAGGAACCAGAATACGGCCTGAAGCAATCCTGCGCTTTTGCGGCCAGCTCCCAAGAAAGCGAGTTGAATAATGGAGCTCAGGGGCACTGCAATTCACAAACCTGCAGACTTAGAAATGATAACTCTCGTCCACAAATATATTGAGGGAAGGCAACGAAGAGGATTTGAAAGCAAGGCAGAATTGCAGGAAACAGATTTCAGGAGGTAGATTCGAATCGCCTTTAAAGCACAGGAAAAGCATCAAAACCTCGACAATGATGCCCTTGGCCAAAAAGGGCGTATGCGTTTTTTCCTGAATATATTCAGGAAAAAACGCATACGCCCTTTTTGGCCAACCAAGCAACCTGGAAAGGCAAATCAGCGCTACAAAGAAGTCTCGCTTCCCATCGGTCAAAAGGGCCATGCTGAAAAAAGTGTCAAAACCAGAAATGCAGGACAGGCCATGGAGAAATGGGAGCCTTGCTACACTGATGGGCGGGATGTAAATTGCCAACAGCCACTCTGGAGAAGTGTACGGTGTGTCCTGAAACATCTAAAAAACTCAGCTTAGAGAGCATAGGGCACTTCCACTCATGGGCGTATAAATTGGGAAAACTAAAAATCAGCAAGACACAGGCACCCCAAAGTTTTGGGCTACTCTGTTGACAAGAACCTCCACTTCGTTACACCTTAAATATCCCAGGAAAGAGAAGAATGGATAAAGAAGATGTGGTCCTTATATACAATGGAATATCACTCAGCCATGAAATCAATGTCATAAGGCTAGTAGCAGCATGATGAGTGGATTTAGCTATGACGATTCTAAGTGAAATAAGTCACACAGAAAAAGACACTTATCATGAGATATCACTTATAGAGGGAATGTAAAAACCGCTACCCTTGAACTGAATTACAAAACAGAACAGAATCACACGTTTAGAAAACAGACTATGGCTGCTTAACGGGAAAGGTGAGGTGGGGTGATGCATAAAACAAGGGTTTCAAATTAGCTCAGATATCGTTCCATAAACCCAATATGTAATAGACAAGACCTACTCCTTGCTCAGTGAACTGGACTCAACACCCCCTATTCACCGCCCAGGAATATATCAGACTAGTAAGAATCTTCAAACCTATGTATTGATATCTCTCTGTAAGTGAGTCAAGTGGGTGTAAAGCGGCATAAACACAGCAGTGAAAAGCAGCCAAACCCCATTATAAAAATCAATTACTTTTCAAAACCCGTGAAACAAAGACAGTGAAAGAGAGAGAAATTCTTACAAAATTCGTTCAGGGGCTGTGATGCCACCTGGATTGACCATATCTAGACCCACAGCTGATTGAGACATATGGGTGGACACTCTTGGGGCTGAGAGGTTTGGTGAGGTTGGGTGAGCTAACGCAGACCCTTTAAATTAATACGGCGTGGTACCCATCCCATGGGTCCCAAATCTCCAGGTTCAAGGGCATCGTCCTACATTGAAAACATGCATGAGAAACCCCGAAGATGGCACACCGTGTGATCGGGAAAGGTTTCTAAAACGCATCTCATTTCTCATCTCCTTGTGCTCCGGCTCGCCATTCCAGCCGCTTTACTAGCAATCTCTCTCCTTGGAGAATCAGCACCTTTATCCTCCTGTTCCGTACAGGTTGCAATTTGTCCTGAGGATGAACGGGAAGAGGGGCAACCAATGAGAGACTAGCTCTAGGTGTTGGGACAGGCACAGGTCACTCTGTTTTCCCATCAGGAAGAAGAATTAACCACAGGCTCAGCCTGCCGCCAGGAACCAGAATACGGCCTGAAGCAATCCTGCGCTTTTGCGGCCAGCTCCCAAGAAAGCGAGTTGAATAATGGAGCTCAGGGGCACTGCAATTCACAAACCTGCAGACTTAGAAATGATAACTCTTGTCCACAAATATATTGAGGGAAGGCAACGAAGAGGATTTGAAAGCAAGGCAGAATTGCAGGAAACAGATTTCAGGAGGTAGATTCGAATCGCCTTTAAAGCACAGGAAAAGCATCAAAACCTTGACAATGATGCCCTTGGCCAAAAAGGGCGTATGCGTTTTTTCCTGAATATATTCAGGAAAAAACGCATACGCCCTTTTTGGCCAACCAAGCAACCTGGAAAGGCAAATCAGCGCTACAAAGAAGTCTCGCTTCCCATCGGTCAAAAGGGCCATGCTGAAAAAAGTGTCAAAACCAGAAATGCAGGACAGGCCATGGAGAAATGGGAGCCTTGCTACACTGATGGGCGGGATGTAAATTGCCAACAGCCACTCTGGAGAAGTGTACGGTGTGTCCTGAAACATCTAAAAAACTCAGCTTAGAGAGCATAGGGCACTTCCACTCATGGGCGTATAAATTGGGAAAACTAAAAATCAGCAAGACACAGGCACCCCAAAGTTTTGGGCTACTCTGTTGACAAGAACCTCCACTTCGTTACACCTTAAATATCCCAGGAAAGAGAAGAATGGATAAAGAAGATGTGGTCCTTATATACAATGGAATATCACTCAGCCATGAAATCAATGTCATAAGGCTAGTAGCAGCATGATGAGTGGATTTAGCTATGACGATTCTAAGTGAAATAAGTCACACAGAAAAAGACACTTATCATGAGATATCACTTATAGAGGGAATGTAAAAACCGCTACCCTTGAACTGAATTACAAAACAGAACAGAATCACACGTTTAGAAAACAGACTATGGCTGCTTAACGGGAAAGGTGAGGTGGGGTGATGCATAAAACAAGGGTTTCAAATTAGCTCAGATATCGTTCCATAAACCCAATATGTAATAGACAAGACCTACTCCTTGCTCAGTGAACTGGACTCAACACCCCCTATTCACCGCCCAGGAATATATCAGACTAGTAAGAATCTTCAAACCTATGTATTGATATCTCTCTGTAAGTGAGTCAAGTGGGTGTAAAGCGGCATAAACACAGCAGTGAAAAGCAGCCAAACCCCATTATAAAAATCAATTACTTTTCAAAACCCGTGAAACAAAGACAGTGAAAGAGAGAGAAATTCTTACAAAATTCGTTCAGGGGCTGTGATGCCACCTGGATTGACCATATCTAGACCCACAGCTGATTGAGACATATGGGTGGACACTCTTGGGGCTGAGAGGTTTGGTGAGGTTGGGTGAGCTAACGCAGACCCTTTAAATTAATACGGCGTGGTACCCATCCCATGGGTCCCAAATCTCCAGGTTCAAGGGCATCGTCCTACATTGAAAACATGCATGAGAAACCCCGAAGATGGCACACCGTGTGATCGGGAAAGGTTTCTAAAACGCATCTCATTTCTCATCTCCTTGTGCTCCGGCTCGCCATTCCAGCCGCTTTACTAGCAATCTCTCTCCTTGGAGAATCAGCACCTTTATCCTCCTGTTCCGTACAGGTTGCAATTTGTCCTGAGGATGAACGGGAAGAGGGGCAACCAATGAGAGACTAGCTCTAGGTGTTGGGACAGGCACAGGTCACTCTGTTTTCCCATCAGGAAGAAGAATTAACCACAGGCTCAGCCTGCCGCCAGGAACCAGAATACGGCCTGAAGCAATCCTGCGCTTTTGCGGCCAGCTCCCAAGAAAGCGAGTTGAATAATGGAGCTCAGGGGCACTGCAATTCACAAACCTGCAGACTTACAAATGATAACTCTCGTCCACAAATATATTGAGGGAAGGCAACGAAGAGGATTTGAAAGCAAGGCAGAATTGCAGGAAACAGATTTCAGGAGGTAGATTCGAATCGCCTTTAAAGCACAGGAAAAGCGGCAAAACCTCGACAGTGATGCCCTTGGCCAAAAAGGGCGTATGCGTTTTTTCCTGAATATATTCAGGAAAAAACGCATACGCCCTTTTTGGCCAACCAAGCAACCTGGAAAGGCAAATCAGCGCTACAAAGAAGTCTCGCTTCCCATCGGTCAAAAGGGCCATGCTGAATAAAGTGTCAAAACCAGAAATGCAGGACAGGCCATGGAGAAATGGGAGCCTTGCTACACTGATGGGCGGGATGTAAATTGCCAACAGCCACTCTGGAGAAGTGTACGGTGTGTCCTGAAACATCTAAAAAACTCAGCTTAGAGAGCATAGGGCACTTCCACTCATGGGCGTATAAATTGGGAAAACTAAAAATCAGCAAGACACAGGCACCCCAAAGTTTTGGGCTACTCTGTTGACAAGAACCTCCACTTCGTTACACCTTAAATATCCCAGGAAAGAGAAGAATGGATAAAGAAGATGTGGTCCTTATATACAATGGAATATCACTCAGCCATGAAATCAATGTCATAAGGCTAGTAGCAGCATGATGAGTGGATTTAGCTATGACGATTCTAAGTGAAATAAGTCACACAGAAAAAGACACTTATCATGAGATATCACTTATAGAGGGAATGTAAAAACCGCTACCCTTGAACTGAATTACAAAACAGAACAGAGTCACACGTTTAGAAAACACACTATGGCTGCTTAACGGGAAAGGTGAGGTGGGGTGATGCATAAAACAAGGGTTTCAAATTAGCTCAGATATCGTTCCATAAACCCAATATGTAATAGACAAGACCTACTCCTTGCTCAGTGAACTGGACTCAACACCCCCTATTCACCGCCCAAGAATATATCTGAGTAGTAAGAATCTTCAAACCTATGTATTGATATCACTCTGTAAGTGAGTCAAGTGGGTGTAAAGCGGCATAAACACAGCAGTGGAAAGCAGCCAAACCCCATTATAAAAATCAATTACTTTTCAAAACCCGTGAAACAAAGACAGTGAAAGAGAGAGGAATTCTTACAAAATTCGTTCAGGGGCTGTGATGCCACCTGGATTGACCATATCTAGACCAACAGCTGATTGAGACATATGGGTGGACACTCTTGGGGCTGAGAGGTTTGGTGAGGTTGGGTGAGCTAACGCAGACCCTTTAAATTAATACGGCGTGGTACCCATCCCATGGGTCCCAAATCTCCAGGTTCAAGGGCATCGTCCTACATTGAAAACATGCATGAGAAACCCCGAAGATGGCACACCGTGTGATCGGGAAAGGTTTCTAAAACGCACCTCATTTCTCATCTCCTTGTGCTCCGGTTCGCCATTCCAGCCGCTTTACTAGCAATCTCTCTCCTTGGAGAATCAGCACCTTTATCCTCCTGTTCCGTACAGGTTGCAATTTGTCCTGAGGATGAACGGGAAGAGGGGCAACCAATGAGAGACTAGCTCTAGGTGTTGGGACAGGCACACGTCACTCTGTTTTCCCATCAGGAAGAAGAATTAACCACAGGCTCAGCCTTCCGCCAGGAACCAGAATACGGCCTGAAGCAATCCTGCGCTTTTGCGGCCAGCTCCCAAGAAAGCGAGTTGAATAATGGAGCTCAGGGGCACTGCAATTCACAAACCTGCAGACTTACAAATGATAACTCTCGTCCACAAATATATTGAGGGAAGGCAACGAAGAGGATTTGAAAGCAAGGCAGAATTGCAGGAAACAGATTTCAGGAGGTACATTCGAATCGCCTTTAAAGCACAGGAAAAGCGGCAAAACCTCGACAGTGATGCACTTGGCCAAAAAGGGCGTATGCGTTTTTTCCTGAATATATTCAGGAAAAATCGCATACGCCCTTTTTGGCCAACCAAGCAACCTGGAAAGGCAAATCAGCGCTACAAAGAAGTCTCGCTTCCCATTGGTCAAAAGGGCCATGCTGAATAAAGTGTCAAAACCAGAAATGCAGGACAGGCCATGGAGAAATGGGAGCCTTGCTACGCTGATGGGCGGGACGTAAATTGCCAACAGCCACTCTGGAGAAGTGTACGGTGTGTCCTGAAACATCTAAAAAACTCAGCTTAGAGAGCTTGGGCACTTCCACTCATGGGCGTATAAATTGGGAAAACTAAAAATCAGCAAGACACAGGCACCCCAAATTTTGGGCTACTCTGTTGACAAAATCCTCCACTTCATTACACCTTAAATATCCGAGGAAAGAGAAGAATGGATAAAGAAGTTGTGGTCCTTATGTACAATGGAATATCACTCAGCCATGAAATCAATGTCATAAGGCTAGTAGCAGCATGATGAGTGGATTTAGGTATGACGATTCTAAGTGAAATAAGTCCCACAGAAAAAGACACTTATCATGAGATATCACTTATAGAGGGAATGTAAAAACCGCTACCCTTGAACTGAATTACAAAACAGAACGGAGTCACACATTTAGAAAACACACTATGGCTGCTTAACGGGAAAGGTGAGGTGGGGTGATGCATAAAACAAGGGTTTCAAATTAGCTCAGATACCGTTCCATGAACCCAATATGTAATAGACAAGACCTACTCCTTGCTCAGTGAACTGGACTCAACACCCCCTATTCACCGCCCAAGAATATATCTGACTAGTAAGAATCTTCAAACCTATGTATTGATATCTCTCTGTAAGTGAGTCAAGTGGGTGTAAAGCGGCATAAACACAGCAGTGAAAAGCAGCTAAACCCCATTATAAAAATCAATTACTTTTCAAAACCCGTGAAACAAAGACAGTGAAAGAGAGAGGAATTCTTACAAAATTCGTTCAGGGGCTGTGATGCCACCTGGATTGACCATATCTAGACCCACAGCTGATTGAGACATATGGGTGGACACTCTTGGGGCTGAGAGGTTTGGTGAGGTTGGGTGAGCTAACGCAGACCCTTTAAATTAATACGGCGTGGTACCCATCCCATGGGTCCCAAATCTCCAGGTTCAAGGGCATCGTCCTACATTGAAAACATGCATGAGAAACCCCGAAGATGGCACACCGTGTGATCGGGAAAGGTTTCTAAAACGCACCTCATTTCTCATCTCCTTGTGCTCCGGCTCGCCATTCCAGCCGCTTTACTAGCAATCTCTCTCCTTGGAGAATCAGCACCTTTATCCTCCTGTTCCGTACAGGTTGCAATTTGTCCTGAGGATGAACGGGAAGAGGGGCAACCAATGAGAGACTAGCTCTAGGTGTTGGGACAGGCACAGGTCACTCTGTTTTCCCATCAGGAAGAAGAATTAACCACAGGCTCAGCCTGCCGCCAGGAACCAGAATATGGCCTGAAGCAATCCTGCGCTTTTGCGGCCAGCTCCCAAGAAAGCGACTTGAATAATGGAGCTCAGGGGCACTGCAATTCACAAACCTGCAGACTTAGAAATGATAACTGTTGTCCACAAATATATTGAGGGAAGGCATCGAAGAGGATTTGAAAGCAAGGCAGAATTGCAGGAAACAGATTTCAGGAGGTAGATTCGAATCGCCTTTAAAGCACAGGAAAAGCATCAAAACCTCGACAATGATGCCCTTGGCCAAAAAGGGCGTATGCGTTTTTTCCTGAATATATTCAGGAAAAAACGCATACGCCCTTTTTGGCCAACCAAGCAACCTGGAAAGGCAAATCAGCGCTACAAAGAAGTCTCGCTTCCCATCGGTCAAAAGGGCCATGCTGAATAAAGTGTCAAAACCAGAAATGCAGGACAGGCCATGGAGAAATGGGAGCCTTGCTACACTGATGGGCGGGATGTAAATTGCCAACAGCCACTCTGGAGAAGTGTACGGTGTGTCCTGAAACATCTAAAAAACTCAGCTTAGAGAGCATAGGGCACTTCCACTCATGGGCATATAAATTGGGAAAACTAAAAATCAGCAAGACACAGGCACCCCAAAGTTTTGGGCTACTCTGTTGACAAGAACCTCCACTTCGTTACACCTTAAATATCCCAGGAAAGAGAAGAATGGATAAAGAAGATGTGGTCCTTATATACAATGGAATATCACTCAGCCATGAAATCAATGTCATAAGGCTAGTAGCAGCATGATGAGTGGATTTAGCTATGACGATTCTAAGTGAAATAAGTCCCACAGAAAAAGACACTTATCATGAGATATCACTTATAGAGGGAATGTAAAAACCGCTACCCTTGAACTGAATTACAAAACAGAACGGAATCACACGTTTAGAAAACAGACTATGGCTGCTTAACGGGAAAGGTGAGGTGGGGTGATGCATAAAACAAGGGTTTCAAATTAGCTCAGATATCGTTCCATAAACCCAATATGTAATAGACAAGACCTACTCCTTGCTCAGTGAACTGGACTCAACACCCCCTATTCACCGCCCAGGAATATATCAGACTAGTAAGAATCTTCAAACCTATGTATTGATATCTCTCTGTAAGTGAGTCAAGTGGGTGTAAAGCGGCATAAACACAGCAGTGAAAAGCAGCCAAACCCCATTATAAAAATCAATTACTTTTCAAAACCCGTGAAACAAAGACAGTGAAAGAGAGAGAAATTCTTACAAAATTCGTTCAGGGGCTGTGATGCCACCTGGATTGACCATATCTAGACCCACAGCTGATTGAGACATATGGGTGGACACTCTTGGGGCTGAGAGGTTTGGTGAGGTTGGGTGAGCTAACGCAGACCCTTTAAATTAATACGGCGTGGTACCCATCCCATGGGTCCCAAATCTCCAGGTTCAAGGGCATCGTCCTACATTGAAAACATGCATGAGAAACCCCGAAGATGGCACACCGTGTGATCGGGAAAGGTTTCTAAAACGCACCTCATTTCTCATCTCCTTGTGCTCCGGCTCGCCATTCCAGCCGCTTTACTAGCAATCTCTCTCCTTGGAGAATCAGCACCTTTATCCTCCTGTTCCGTACAGGTTGCAATTTGTCCTGAGGATGAACGGGAAGAGGGGCAACCAATGAGAGACTAGCTCTAGGTGTTGGGACAGGCACAGGTCACTCTGTTTTCCCATCAGGAAGAAGAATTAACCACAGGCTCAGCCTTCCGCCAGGAACCAGAATACGGCCTGAAGCAATCCTGCGCTTTTGCGGCCAGCTCCCAAGAAAGCGAGTTGAATAATGGAGCTCAGGGGCACTGCAATTCACAAACCTGCAGACTTACAAATGATAACTCTCGTCCACAAATATATTGAGGGAAGGCAACGAAGAGGATTTGAAAGCAAGGCAGAATTGCAGGAAACAGATTTCAGGAGGTACATTCGAATCGCCTTTAAAGCACAGGAAAAGCGGCAAAACCTCGACAGTGATGCACTTGGCCAAAAAGGGCGTATGCGTTTTTTCCTGAATATATTCAGGAAAAATCGCATACGCCCTTTTTGGCCAACCAAGCAACCTGGAAAGGCAAATCAGCGCTACAAAGAAGTCTCGCTTCCCATTGGTCAAAAGGGCCATGCTGAATAAAGTGTCAAAACCAGAAATGCAGGACAGGCCATGGAGAAATGGGAGCCTTGCTACGCTGATGGGCGGGACGTAAATTGCCAACAGCCACTCTGGAGAAGTGTACGGTGTGTCCTGAAACATCTAAAGAACTCAGCTTAGAGAGCTTGGGCACTTCCACTCATGGGCGTATAAATTGGGAAAACTAAAAATAAGCAAGACACAGGCACCCCAAATTTTGGGCTACTCTGTTGACAAAAACCTCCACTTCATTACACCTTAAATATCCGAGGAAAGAGAAGAATGGATAAAGAAGTTGTGGTCCTTATATACAATGGAATATCACTCAGCCATGAAATCAATGTCATAAGGCTAGTAGCAGCATGATGAGTGGATTTAGCTATGACGATTCTAAGTGAAATAAGTCACACAGAAAAAGTCACTTATCATGAGATATCACTTATAGAGGGAATGTAAAAACCGCTACCCTTGAACTGAATTACAAAACAGAACAGAATCACACGTTTAGAAAACAGACTATGGCTGCTTAACGGGAAAGGTGAGGTGGGGTGATGCATAAAACAAGGGTTTCAAATTAGCTCAGATATCGTTCCATAAACCCAATATGTAATAGACAAGACCTACTCCTTGCTCAGTGAACTGGACTCAACACCCCCTATTCACCGCCCAGGAATATATCAGACTAGTAAGAATCTTCAAACCTATGTATTGATATCTCTCTGTAAGTGAGTCAAGTGGGTGTAAAGCGGCATAAACACAGCAGTGAAAAGCAGCCAAACCCCATTATAAAAATCAATTACTTTTCAAAACCCGTGAAACAAAGACAGTGAAAGAGAGAGAAATTCTTACAAAATTCGTTCAGGGGCTGTGATGCCACCTGGATTGACCATATCTAGACCCACAGCTGATTGAGACATATGGGTGGACACTCTTGGGGCTGAGAGGTTTGGTGAGGTTGGGTGAGCTAACGCAGACCCTTTAAATTAATACGGCGTGGTACCCATCCCATGGGTCCCAAATCTCCAGGTTCAAGGGCATCGTCCTACATTGAAAACATGCATGAGAAACCCCGAAGATGGCACACCGTGTGATCGGGAAAGGTTTCTAAAACGCACCTCATTTCTCATCTCCTTGTGCTCCGGCTCGCCATTCCAGCCGCTTTACTAGCAATCTCTCTCCTTGGAGAATCAGCACCTTTATCCTCCTGTTCCGTACAGGTTGCAATTTGTCCTGAGGATGAACGGGAAGAGGGGCAACCAATGAGAGACTAGCTCTAGGTGTTGGGACAGGCACAGGTCACTCTGTTTTCCCATCAGGAAGAAGAATTAACCACAGGCTCAGCCTGCCGCCAGGAACCAGAATACGGCCTGAAGCAATCCTGCGCTTTTGCGGCCAGCTCCCAAGAAAGCGAGTTGAATAATGGAGCTCAGGGGCACTGCAATTCACAAACCTGCAGACTTAGAAATGATAACTCTCGTCCACAAATATATTGAGGGAAGGCAACGAAGAGGATTTGAAAGCAAGGCAGAATTGCAGGAAACAGATTTCAGGAGGTAGATTCGAATCGCCTTTAAAGCACAGGAAAAGCATCAAAACCTCGACAATGATGCCCTTGGCCAAAAAGGGCGTATGCGTTTTTTCCTGAATATATTCAGGAAAAAACGCATACGCCCTTTTTGGCCAACCAAGCAACCTGGAAAGGCAAATCAGCGCTACAAAGAAGTCTCGCTTCCCATCGGTCAAAAGGGCCATGCTGAAAAAAGTGTCAAAACCAGAAATGCAGGACAGGCCATGGAGAAATGGGAGCCTTGCTACACTGATGGGCGGGATGTAAATTGCCAACAGCCACTCTGGAGAAGTGTACGGTGTGTCCTGAAACATCTAAAAAACTCAGCTTAGAGAGCATAGGGCACTTCCACTCATGGGCGTATAAATTGGGAAAACTAAAAATCAGCAAGACACAGGCACCCCAAAGTTTTGGGCTACTCTGTTGACAAGAACCTCCACTTCGTTACACCTTAAATATCCCAGGAAAGAGAAGAATGGATAAAGAAGATGTGGTCCTTATATACAATGGAATATCACTCAGCCATGAAATCAATGTCATAAGGCTAGTAGCAGCATGATGAGTGGATTTAGCTATGACGATTCTAAGTGAAATAAGTCACACAGAAAAAGACACTTATCATGAGATATCACTTATAGAGGGAATGTAAAAACCGCTACCCTTGAACTGAATTACAAAACAGAACAGAATCACACGTTTAGAAAACAGACTATGGCTGCTTAACGGGAAAGGTGAGGTGGGGTGATGCATAAAACAAGGGTTTCAAATTAGCTCAGATATCGTTCCATAAACCCAATATAATAGACAAGACCTACTCCTTGCTCAGTGAACTGGACTCAACACCCCCTATTCACCGCCCAGGAATATATCAGACTAGTAAGAATCTTCAAACCTATGTATTGATATCTCTCTGTAAGTGAGTCAAGTGGGTGTAAAGCGGCATAAACACAGCAGTGAAAAGCAGCCAAACCCCATTATAAAAATCAATTACTTTTCAAAACCCGTGAAACAAAGACAGTGAAAGAGAGAGAAATTCTTACAAAATTCGTTCAGGGGCTGTGATGCCACCTGGATTGACCATATCTAGACCCACAGCTGATTGAGACATATGGGTGGACACTCTTGGGGCTGAGAGGTTTGGTGAGGTTGGGTGAGCTAACGCAGACCCTTTAAATTAATACGGCGTGGTACCCATCCCATGGGTCCCAAATCTCCAGGTTCAAGGGCATCGTCCTACATTGAAAACATGCATGAGAAACCCCGAAGATGGCACACCGTGTGATCGGGAAAGGTTTCTAAAACGCACCTCATTTCTCATCTCCTTGTGCTCCGGCTCGCCATTCCAGCCGCTTTACTAGCAATCTCTCTCCTTGGAGAATCAGCACCTTTATCCTCCTGTTCCGTACAGGTTGCAATTTGTCCTGAGGATGAACGGGAAGAGGGGCAACCAATGAGAGACTAGCTCTAGGTGTTGGGACAGGCACAGGTCACTCTGTTTTCCCATCAGGAAGAAGAATTAACCACAGGCTCAGCCTGCCGCCAGGAACCAGAATACGGCCTGAAGCAATCCTGCGCTTTTGCGGCCAGCTCCCAAGAAAGCGAGTTGAATAATGGAGCTCAGGGGCACTGCAATTCACAAACCTGCAGACTTAGAAATGATAACTCTTGTCCACAAATATATTGAGGGAAGGCAACGAAGAGGATTTGAAAGCAAGGCAGAATTGCAGGAAACAGATTTCAGGAGGTAGATTCGAATCGCCTTTAAAGCACAGGAAAAGCATCAAAACCTTGACAATGATGCCCTTGGCCAAAAAGGGCGTATGCGTTTTTTCCTGAATATATTCAGGAAAAAACGCATACGCCCTTTTTGGCCAACCAAGCAACCTGGAAAGGCAAATCAGCGCTACAAAGAAGTCTCGCTTCCCATCGGTCAAAAGGGCCATGCTGAAAAAAGTGTCAAAACCAGAAATGCAGGACAGGCCATGGAGAAATGGGAGCCTTGCTACACTGATGGGCGGGATGTAAATTGCCAACAGCCACTCTGGAGAAGTGTACGGTGTGTCCTGAAACATCTAAAAAACTCAGCTTAGAGAGCATAGGGCACTTCCACTCATGGGCGTATAAATTGGGAAAACTAAAAATCAGCAAGACACAGGCACCCCAAAGTTTTGGGCTACTCTGTTGACAAGAACCTCCACTTCGTTACACCTTAAATATCCCAGGAAAGAGAAGAATGGATAAAGAAGATGTGGTCCTTATATACAATGGAATATCACTCAGCCATGAAATCAATGTCATAAGGCTAGTAGCAGCATGATGAGTGGATTTAGCTATGACGATTCTAAGTGAAATAAGTCACACAGAAAAAGACACTTATCATGAGATATCACTTATAGAGGGAATGTAAAAACCGCTACCCTTGAACTGAATTACAAAACAGAACAGAATCACACGTTTAGAAAACAGACTATGGCTGCTTAACGGGAAAGGTGAGGTGGGGTGATGCATAAAACAAGGGTTTCAAATTAGCTCAGATATCGTTCCATAAACCCAATATGTAATAGACAAGACCTACTCCTTGCTCAGTGAACTGGACTCAACACCCCCTATTCACCGCCCAGGAATATATCAGACTAGTAAGAATCTTCAAACCTATGTATTGATATCTCTCTGTAAGTGAGTCAAGTGGGTGTAAAGCGGCATAAACACAGCAGTGAAAAGCAGCCAAACCCCATTATAAAAATCAATTACTTTTCAAAACCCGTGAAACAAAGACAGTGAAAGAGAGAGAAATTCTTACAAAATTCGTTCAGGGGCTGTGATGCCACCTGGATTGACCATATCTAGACCCACAGCTGATTGAGACATATGGGTGGACACTCTTGGGGCTGAGAGGTTTGGTGAGGTTGGGTGAGCTAACGCAGACCCTTTAAATTAATACGGCGTGGTACCCATCCCATGGGTCCCAAATCTCCAGGTTCAAGGGCATCGTCCTACATTGAAAACATGCATGAGAAACCCCGAAGATGGCACACCGTGTGATCGGGAAAGGTTTCTAAAACGCATCTCATTTCTCATCTCCTTGTGCTCCGGCTCGCCATTCCAGCCGCTTTACTAGCAATCTCTCTCCTTGGAGAATCAGCACCTTTATCCTCCTGTTCCGTACAGGTTGCAATTTGTCCTGAGGATGAACGGGAAGAGGGGCAACCAATGAGAGACTAGCTCTAGGTGTTGGGACAGGCACAGGTCACTCTGTTTTCCCATCAGGAAGAAGAATTAACCACAGGCTCAGCCTGCCGCCAGGAACCAGAATACGGCCTGAAGCAATCCTGCGCTTTTGCGGCCAGCTCCCAAGAAAGCGAGTTGAATAATGGAGCTCAGGGGCACTGCAATTCACAAACCTGCAGACTTACAAATGATAACTCTCGTCCACAAATATATTGAGGGAAGGCAACGAAGAGGATTTGAAAGCAAGGCAGAATTGCAGGAAACAGATTTCAGGAGGTAGATTCGAATCGCCTTTAAAGCACAGGAAAAGCGGCAAAACCTCGACAGTGATGCCCTTGGCCAAAAAGGGCGTATGCGTTTTTTCCTGAATATATTCAGGAAAAAACGCATACGCCCTTTTTGGCCAACCAAGCAACCTGGAAAGGCAAATCAGCGCTACAAAGAAGTCTCGCTTCCCATCGGTCAAAAGGGCCATGCTGAATAAAGTGTCAAAACCAGAAATGCAGGACAGGCCATGGAGAAATGGGAGCCTTGCTACACTGATGGGCGGGATGTAAATTGCCAACAGCCACTCTGGAGAAGTGTACGGTGTGTCCTGAAACATCTAAAAAACTCAGCTTAGAGAGCATAGGGCACTTCCACTCATGGGCGTATAAATTGGGAAAACTAAAAATCAGCAAGACACAGGCACCCCAAAGTTTTGGGCTACTCTGTTGACAAGAACCTCCACTTCGTTACACCTTAAATATCCCAGGAAAGAGAAGAATGGATAAAGAAGATGTGGTCCTTATATACAATGGAATATCACTCAGCCATGAAATCAATGTCATAAGGCTAGTAGCAGCATGATGAGTGGATTTAGCTATGACGATTCTAAGTGAAATAAGTCACACAGAAAAAGACACTTATCATGAGATATCACTTATAGAGGGAATGTAAAAACCGCTACCCTTGAACTGAATTACAAAACAGAACAGAGTCACACGTTTAGAAAACACACTATGGCTGCTTAACGGGAAAGGTGAGGTGGGGTGATGCATAAAACAAGGGTTTCAAATTAGCTCAGATATCGTTCCATAAACCCAATATGTAATAGACAAGACCTACTCCTTGCTCAGTGAACTGGACTCAACACCCCCTATTCACCGCCCAAGAATATATCTGAGTAGTAAGAATCTTCAAACCTATGTATTGATATCACTCTGTAAGTGAGTCAAGTGGGTGTAAAGCGGCATAAACACAGCAGTGGAAAGCAGCCAAACCCCATTATAAAAATCAATTACTTTTCAAAACCCGTGAAACAAAGACAGTGAAAGAGAGAGGAATTCTTACAAAATTCGTTCAGGGGCTGTGATGCCACCTGGATTGACCATATCTAGACCAACAGCTGATTGAGACATATGGGTGGACACTCTTGGGGCTGAGAGGTTTGGTGAGGTTGGGTGAGCTAACGCAGACCCTTTAAATTAATACGGCGTGGTACCCATCCCATGGGTCCCAAATCTCCAGGTTCAAGGGCATCGTCCTACATTGAAAACATGCATGAGAAACCCCGAAGATGGCACACCGTGTGATCGGGAAAGGTTTCTAAAACGCACCTCATTTCTCATCTCCTTGTGCTCCGGTTCGCCATTCCAGCCGCTTTACTAGCAATCTCTCTCCTTGGAGAATCAGCACCTTTATCCTCCTGTTCCGTACAGGTTGCAATTTGTCCTGAGGATGAACGGGAAGAGGGGCAACCAATGAGAGACTAGCTCTAGGTGTTGGGACAGGCACACGTCACTCTGTTTTCCCATCAGGAAGAAGAATTAACCACAGGCTCAGCCTTCCGCCAGGAACCAGAATACGGCCTGAAGCAATCCTGCGCTTTTGCGGCCAGCTCCCAAGAAAGCGAGTTGAATAATGGAGCTCAGGGGCACTGCAATTCACAAACCTGCAGACTTACAAATGATAACTCTCGTCCACAAATATATTGAGGGAAGGCAACGAAGAGGATTTGAAAGCAAGGCAGAATTGCAGGAAACAGATTTCAGGAGGTACATTCGAATCGCCTTTAAAGCACAGGAAAAGCGGCAAAACCTCGACAGTGATGCACTTGGCCAAAAAGGGCGTATGCGTTTTTTCCTGAATATATTCAGGAAAAATCGCATACGCCCTTTTTGGCCAACCAAGCAACCTGGAAAGGCAAATCAGCGCTACAAAGAAGTCTCGCTTCCCATTGGTCAAAAGGGCCATGCTGAATAAAGTGTCAAAACCAGAAATGCAGGACAGGCCATGGAGAAATGGGAGCCTTGCTACGCTGATGGGCGGGACGTAAATTGCCAACAGCCACTCTGGAGAAGTGTACGGTGTGTCCTGAAACATCTAAAAAACTCAGCTTAGAGAGCTTGGGCACTTCCACTCATGGGCGTATAAATTGGGAAAACTAAAAATCAGCAAGACACAGGCACCCCAAATTTTGGGCTACTCTGTTGACAAAATCCTCCACTTCATTACACCTTAAATATCCGAGGAAAGAGAAGAATGGATAAAGAAGTTGTGGTCCTTATGTACAATGGAATATCACTCAGCCATGAAATCAATGTCATAAGGCTAGTAGCAGCATGATGAGTGGATTTAGGTATGACGATTCTAAGTGAAATAAGTCCCACAGAAAAAGACACTTATCATGAGATATCACTTATAGAGGGAATGTAAAAACCGCTACCCTTGAACTGAATTACAAAACAGAACGGAGTCACACATTTAGAAAACACACTATGGCTGCTTAACGGGAAAGGTGAGGTGGGGTGATGCATAAAACAAGGGTTTCAAATTAGCGCAGATACCGTTCCATGAACCCAATATGTAATAGACAAGACCTACTCCTTGCTCAGTGAACTGGACTCAACACCCCCTATTCACCGCCCAAGAATATATCTGACTAGTAAGAATCTTCAAACCTATGTATTGATATCTCTCTGTAAGTGAGTCAAGTGGGTGTAAACCGGCATAAACACAGCAGTGGAAAGCAGCCAAACCCCATTATAAAAATCAATTACTTTTCAAAACCCGTGAAACAAAGACAGTGAAAGAGAGAGGAATTCTTACAAAATTCGTTCAGGGGCTGTGATGCCACCTGGATTGACCATATCTAGACCCACAGCTGATTGAGACATATGGGTGGACACTCTTGGGGCTGAGAGGTTTGGTGAGGTTGGGTGAGCTAACGCAGACCCTTTAAATTAATACGGCGTGGTACCCATCCCATGGGTCCCAAATCTCCAGGTTCAAGGGCATCGTCCTACATTGAAAACATGCATGAGAAACCCCGAAGATGGCACACCGTGTGATCGGGAAAGGTTTCTAAAACGCACCTCATTTCTCATCTCCTTGTGCTCCGGCTCGCCATTCCAGCCGCTTTACTAGCAATCTCTCTCCTTGGAGAATCAGCACCTTTATCCTCCTGTTCCGTACAGGTTGCAATTTGTCCTGAGGATGAACGGGAAGAGGGGCAACCAATGAGAGACTAGCTCTAGGTGTTGGGACAGGCACAGGTCACTCTGTTTTCCCATCAGGAAGAAGAATTAACCACAGGCTCAGCCTGCCGCCAGGAACCAGAATATGGCCTGAAGCAATCCTGCGCTTTTGCGGCCAGCTCCCAAGAAAGCGACTTGAATAATGGAGCTCAGGGGCACTGCAATTCACAAACCTGCAGACTTAGAAATGATAACTGTTGTCCACAAATATATTGAGGGAAGGCATCGAAGAGGATTTGAAAGCAAGGCAGAATTGCAGGAAACAGATTTCAGGAGGTAGATTCGAATCGCCTTTAAAGCACAGGAAAAGCATCAAAACCTCGACAATGATGCCCTTGGCCAAAAAGGGCGTATGCGTTTTTTCCTGAATATATTCAGGAAAAAACGCATACGCCCTTTTTGGCCAACCAAGCAACCTGGAAAGGCAAATCAGCGCTACAAAGAAGTCTCGCTTCCCATCGGTCAAAAGGGCCATGCTGAATAAAGTGTCAAAACCAGAAATGCAGGACAGGCCATGGAGAAATGGGAGCCTTGCTACACTGATGGGCGGGATGTAAATTGCCAACAGCCACTCTGGAGAAGTGTACGGTGTGTCCTGAAACATCTAAAAAACTCAGCTTAGAGAGCATAGGGCACTTCCACTCATGGGCATATAAATTGGGAAAACTAAAAATCAGCAAGACACAGGCACCCCAAAGTTTTGGGCTACTCTGTTGACAAGAACCTCCACTTCGTTACACCTTAAATATCCCAGGAAAGAGAAGAATGGATAAAGAAGATGTGGTCCTTATATACAATGGAATATCACTCAGCCATGAAATCAATGTCATAAGGCTAGTAGCAGCATGATGAGTGGATTTAGCTATGACGATTCTAAGTGAAATAAGTCCCACAGAAAAAGACACTTATCATGAGATATCACTTATAGAGGGAATGTAAAAACCGCTACCCTTGAACTGAATTACAAAACAGAACGGAATCACACGTTTAGAAAACAGACTATGGCTGCTTAACGGGAAAGGTGAGGTGGGGTGATGCATAAAACAAGGGTTTCAAATTAGCTCAGATATCGTTCCATAAACCCAATATGTAATAGACAAGACCTACTCCTTGCTCAGTGAACTGGACTCAACACCCCCTATTCACCGCCCAGGAATATATCAGACTAGTAAGAATCTTCAAACCTATGTATTGATATCTCTCTGTAAGTGAGTCAAGTGGGTGTAAAGCGGCATAAACACAGCAGTGAAAAGCAGCCAAACCCCATTATAAAAATCAATTACTTTTCAAAACCCGTGAAACAAAGACAGTGAAAGAGAGAGAAATTCTTACAAAATTCGTTCAGGGGCTGTGATGCCACCTGGATTGACCATATCTAGACCCACAGCTGATTGAGACATATGGGTGGACACTCTTGGGGCTGAGAGGTTTGGTGAGGTTGGGTGAGCTAACGCAGACCCTTTAAATTAATACGGCGTGGTACCCATCCCATGGGTCCCAAATCTCCAGGTTCAAGGGCATCGTCCTACATTGAAAACATGCATGAGAAACCCCGAAGATGGCACACCGTGTGATCGGGAAAGGTTTCTAAAACGCACCTCATTTCTCATCTCCTTGTGCTCCGGCTCGCCATTCCAGCCGCTTTACTAGCAATCTCTCTCCTTGGAGAATCAGCACCTTTATCCTCCTGTTCCGTACAGGTTGCAATTTGTCCTGAGGATGAACGGGAAGAGGGGCAACCAATGAGAGACTAGCTCTAGGTGTTGGGACAGGCACAGGTCACTCTGTTTTCCCATCAGGAAGAAGAATTAACCACAGGCTCAGCCTTCCGCCAGGAACCAGAATACGGCCTGAAGCAATCCTGCGCTTTTGCGGCCAGCTCCCAAGAAAGCGAGTTGAATAATGGAGCTCAGGGGCACTGCAATTCACAAACCTGCAGACTTACAAATGATAACTCTCGTCCACAAATATATTGAGGGAAGGCAACGAAGAGGATTTGAAAGCAAGGCAGAATTGCAGGAAACAGATTTCAGGAGGTACATTCGAATCGCCTTTAAAGCACAGGAAAAGCGGCAAAACCTCGACAGTGATGCACTTGGCCAAAAAGGGCGTATGCGTTTTTTCCTGAATATATTCAGGAAAAATCGCATACGCCCTTTTTGGCCAACCAAGCAACCTGGAAAGGCAAATCAGCGCTACAAAGAAGTCTCGCTTCCCATTGGTCAAAAGGGCCATGCTGAATAAAGTGTCAAAACCAGAAATGCAGGACAGGCCATGGAGAAATGGGAGCCTTGCTACGCTGATGGGCGGGACGTAAATTGCCAACAGCCACTCTGGAGAAGTGTACGGTGTGTCCTGAAACATCTAAAGAACTCAGCTTAGAGAGCTTGGGCACTTCCACTCATGGGCGTATAAATTGGGAAAACTAAAAATCAGCAAGACACAGGCACCCCAAATTTTGGGCTACTCTGTTGACAAAATCCTCCACTTCATTACACCTTAAATATCCGAGGAAAGAGAAGAATGGATAAAGAAGTTGTGGTCCTTATGTACAATGGAATATCACTCAGCCATGAAATCAATGTCATAAGGCTAGTAGCAGCATGATGAGTGGATTTAGGTATGACGATTCTAAGTGAAATAAATCACACAGAAAAAGACACTTATCATGAGATATCACTTATAGAGGGAATGTAAAAACCGCTACCCTTGAACTGAATTACAAAACAGAACGGAGTCACACATTTAGAAAACACACTATGGCTGCTTAACGGGAAAGGTGAGGTGGGGTGATGCATAAAACAAGGGTTTCAAATTAGCTCAGATACCGTTCCATGAACCCAATATGTAATAGACAAGACCTACTCCTTGCTCAGTGAACTGGACTCAACACCCCCTATTCACCGCCCAAGAATATATCTGACTAGTAAGAATCTTCAAACCTATGTATTGATATCTCTCTGTAAGTGAGTCAAGTGGGTGTAAAGCGGCATAAACACAGCAGTGAAAAGCAGCTAAACCCCATTATAAAAATCAATTACTTTTCAAAACCCGTGAAACAAAGACAGTGAAAGAGAGAGAAATTCTTACAAAATTCGTTCAGGGGCTGTGATGCCACCTGGATTGACCATATCTAGACCCACAGCTGATTGAGACATATGGGTGGACACTCTTGGGGCTGAGAGGTTTGGTGAGGTTGGGTGAGCTAACGCAGACCCTTTAAATTAATACGGCGTGGTACCCATCCCATGGGTCCCAAATCTCCAGGTTCAAGGGCATCGTCCTACATTGAAAACATGCATGAGAAACCCCGAAGATGGCACACCGTGTGATCGGGAAAGGTTTCTAAAACGCACCTCATTTCTCATCTGCTTGTGCTCCGGTTCGCCATTCCAGCCGCTTTACTAGCAATCTCTCTCCTTGGAGAATCAGCACCTTTATCCTCCTGTTCCGTACAGGTTGCAATTTGTCCTGAGGATGAACGGGAAGAGGGGCAACCAATGAGAGACTAGCTCTAGGTGTTGGGACAGGCACAGGTCACTCTGTTTTCCCATCAGGAAGAAGAATTAACCACAGGCTCAGCCTGCCGCCAGGAACCAGAATACGGCCTGAAGCAATCCTGCGCTTTTGCGGCCAGCTCCCAAGAAAGCGAGTTGAATAATGGAGCTCAGGGGCACTGCAATTCACAAACCTGCAGACTTACAAATGATAACTCTCGTCCACAAATATATTGAGGGAAGGCAACGAAGAGGATTTGAAAGCAAGGCAGAATTGCAGGAAACAGATTTCAGGAGGTAGATTCGAATCGCCTTTAAAGCACAGGAAAAGCATCAAAACCTCGACAATGATGCCCTTGGCCAAAAAGGGCGTATGCGTTTTTTCCTGAATATATTCAGGAAAAAACGCATACGCCCTTTTTGGCCAACCAAGCAACCTGGAAAGGCAAATCAGCGCTACAAAGAAGTCTCGCTTCCCATCGGTCAAAAGGGCCATGCTGAAAAAAGTGTCAAAACCAGAAATGCAGGACAGGCCATGGAGAAATGGGAGCCTTGCTACACTGATGGGCGGGATGTAAATTGCCAACAGCCACTCTGGAGAAGTGTACGGTGTGTCCTGAAACTTCTAAAAAACTCAGCTTAGAGAGCATAGGGCACTTCCACTCATGGGCGTATAAATTGGGAAAACTAAAAATCAGCAAGACACAGGCACCCCAAAGTTTTGGGCTACTCTGTTGACAAGAACCTCCACTTCGTTACACCTTAAATATCCCAGGAAAGAGAAGAATGGATAAAGAAGATGTGGTCCTTATATACAATGGAATATCACTCAGCCATGAAATCAATGTCATAAGGCTAGTAGCAGCATGATGAGTGGATTTAGCTATGACGATTCTAAGTGAAATAAGTCACACAGAAAAAGACACTTATCATGAGATATCACTTATAGAGGGAATGTAAAAACCGCTACCCTTGAACTGAATTACAAAACAGAACAGAATCACACGTTTAGAAAACAGACTATGGCTGCTTAACGGGAAAGGTGAGGTGGGGTGATGCATAAAACAAGGGTTTCAAATTAGCTCAGATATCGTTCCATAAACCCAATATGTAATAGACAAGACCTACTCCTTGCTCAGTGAACTGGACTCAACACCCCCTATTCACCGCCCAAGAATATATCTGACTAGTAAGAATCTTAAAACCTATGTATTGATATCTCTCTGTAAGTGAGTCAAGTGGGTGTAAAGCGGCATAAACACAGCAGTGAAAAGCAGCTAAACCCCATTATAAAAATCAATTACTTTTCAAAACCCGTGAAACAAAGACAGTGAAAGAGAGAGAAATTCTTACAAAATTCGTTCAGGGGCTGTGATGCCACCTGGATTGACCATATCTAGACCCACAGCTGATTGAGACATATGGGTGGACACTCTTGGGGCTGAGAGGTTTGGTGAGGTTGGGTGAGCTAACGCAGACCCTTTAAATTAATACGGCGTGGTACCCATCCCATGGGTCCCAAATCTCCAGGTTCAAGGGCATCGTCCTACATTGAAAACATGCATGAGAAACCCCGAAGATGGCACACCGTGTGATCGGGAAAGGTTTCTAAAACGCACCTCATTTCTCATCTCCTTGTGCTCCGGCTCGCCATTCCAGCCGCTTTACTAGCAATCTCTCTCCTTGGAGAATCAGCACCTTTATCCTCCTGTTCCGTACAGGTTGCAATTTGTCCTGAGGATGAACGGGAAGAGGGGCAACCAATGAGAGACTAGCTCTAGGTGTTGGGACAGGCACAGGTCACTCTGTTTTCCCATCAGGAAGAAGAATTAACCACAGGCTCAGCCTGCCGCCAGGAACCAGAATACGGCCTGAAGCAATCCTGCGCTTTTGCGGCCAGCTCCCAAGAAAGCGAGTTGAATAATGGAGCTCAGGGGCACTGCAATTCACAAACCTGCAGACTTACAAATGATAACTCTCGTCCACAAATATATTGAGGGAAGGCAACGAAGAGGATTTGAAAGCAAGGCAGAATTGCAGGAAACAGATTTCAGGAGGTAGATTCGAATCGCCTTTAAAGCACAGGAAAAGCATCAAAACCTCGACAATGATGCCCTTGGCCAAAAAGGGCGTATGCGTTTTTTCCTGAATATATTCAGGAAAAAACGCATACGCCCTTTTTGGCCAACCAAGCAACCTGGAAAGGCAAATCAGCGCTACAAAGAAGTCTCGCTTCCCATCGGTCAAAAGGGCCATGCTGAAAAAAGTGTCAAAACCAGAAATGCAGGACAGGCCATGGAGAAATGGGAGCCTTGCTACACTGATGGGCGGGATGTAAATTGCCAACAGCCACTCTGGAGAAGTGTACGGTGTGTCCTGAAACATCTAAAAAACTCAGCTTAGAGAGCATAGGGCACTTCCACTCATGGGCGTATAAATTGGGAAAACTAAAAATCAGCAAGACACAGGCACCCCAAAGTTTTGGGCTACTCTGTTGACAAGAACCTCCACTTCGTTACACCTTAAATATCCCAGGAAAGAGAAGAATGGATAAAGAAGATGTGGTCCTTATATACAATGGAATATCACTCAGCCATGAAATCAATGTCATAAGGCTAGTAGCAGCATGATGAGTGGATTTAGCTATGACGATTCTAAGTGAAATAAGTCACACAGAAAAAGACACTTATCATGAGATATCACTTATAGAGGGAATGTAAAAACCGCTCCCCTTGAACTGAATTACAAAACAGAACAGAATCACACGTTTAGAAAACAGACTATGGCTGCTTAACGGGAAAGGTGAGGTGGGGTGATGCATAAAACAAGGGTTTCAAATTAGCGCAGATACCGTTCCATGAACCCAATATGTAATAGACAAGACCTACTCCTTGCTCAGTGAACTGGACTCAACACCCCCTATTCACCGCCCAAGAATATATCTGACTAGTAAGAATCTTCAAACCTATGTATTGATATCTCTCTGTAAGTGAGTCAAGTGGGTGTAAACCGGCATAAACACAGCAGTGGAAAGCAGCCAAACCCCATTATAAAAATCAATTACTTTTCAAAACCCGTGAAACAAAGACAGTGAAAGAGAGAGGAATTCTTACAAAATTCGTTCAGGGGCTGTGATGCCACCTGGATTGACCATATCTAGACCCACAGCTGATTGAGACATATGGGTGGACACTCTTGGGGCTGAGAGGTTTGGTGAGGTTGGGTGAGCTAACGCAGACCCTTTAAATTAATACGGCGTGGTACCCATCCCATGGGTCCCAAATCTCCAGGTTCAAGGGCATCGTCCTACATTGAAAACATGCATGAGAAACCCCGAAGATGGCACACCGTGTGATCGGGAAAGGTTTCTAAAACGCACCTCATTTCTCATCTCCTTGTGCTCCGGCTCGCCATTCCAGCCGCTTTACTAGCAATCTCTCTCCTTGGAGAATCAGCACCTTTATCCTCCTGTTCCGTACAGGTTGCAATTTGTCCTGAGGATGAACGGGAAGAGGGGCAACCAATGAGAGACTAGCTCTAGGTGTTGGGACAGGCACAGGTCACTCTGTTTTCCCATCAGGAAGAAGAATTAACCACAGGCTCAGCCTGCCGCCAGGAACCAGAATATGGCCTGAAGCAATCCTGCGCTTTTGCGGCCAGCTCCCAAGAAAGCGACTTGAATAATGGAGCTCAGGGGCACTGCAATTCACAAACCTGCAGACTTAGAAATGATAACTGTTGTCCACAAATATATTGAGGGAAGGCATCGAAGAGGATTTGAAAGCAAGGCAGAATTGCAGGAAACAGATTTCAGGAGGTAGATTCGAATCGCCTTTAAAGCACAGGAAAAGCATCAAAACCTCGACAATGATGCCCTTGGCCAAAAAGGGCGTATGCGTTTTTTCCTGAATATATTTAGGAAAAAACGCATACGCCCTTTTTGGCCAACCAAGCAACCTGGAAAGGCAAATCAGCGCTACAAAGAAGTCTCGCTTCCCATCGGTCAAAAGGGCCATGCTGAATAAAGTGTCAAAACCAGAAATGCAGGACAGGCCATGGAGAAATGGGAGCCTTGCTACACTGATGGGCGGGATGTAAATTGCCAACAGCCACTCTGGAGAAGTGTACGGTGTGTCCTGAAACATCTAAAAAACTCAGCTTAGAGAGCATAGGGCACTTCCACTCATGGGCATATAAATTGGGAAAACTAAAAATCAGCAAGACACAGGCACCCCAAAGTTTTGGGCTACTCTGTTGACAAGAACCTCCACTTCGTTACACCTTAAATATCCCAGGAAAGAGAAGAATGGATAAAGAAGATGTGGTCCTTATATACAATGGAATATCACTCAGCCATGAAATCAATGTCATAAGGCTAGTAGCAGCATGATGAGTGGATTTAGCTATGACGATTCTAAGTGAAATAAGTCCCACAGAAAAAGACACTTATCATGAGATATCACTTATAGAGGGAATGTAAAAACCGCTACCCTTGAACTGAATTACAAAACAGAACGGAATCACACGTTTAGAAAACAGACTATGGCTGCTTAACGGGAAAGGTGAGGTGGGGTGATGCATAAAACAAGGGTTTCAAATTAGCTCAGATATCGTTCCATAAACCCAATATGTAATAGACAAGACCTACTCCTTGCTCAGTGAACTGGACTCAACACCCCCTATTCACCGCCCAGGAATATATCAGACTAGTAAGAATCTTCAAACCTATGTATTGATATCTCTCTGTAAGTGAGTCAAGTGGGTGTAAAGCGGCATAAACACAGCAGTGAAAAGCAGCCAAACCCCATTATAAAAATCAATTACTTTTCAAAACCCGTGAAACAAAGACAGTGAAAGAGAGAGAAATTCTTACAAAATTCGTTCAGGGGCTGTGATGCCACCTGGATTGACCATATCTAGACCCACAGCTGATTGAGACATATGGGTGGACACTCTTGGGGCTGAGAGGTTTGGTGAGGTTGGGTGAGCTAACGCAGACCCTTTAAATTAATACGGCGTGGTACCCATCCCATGGGTCCCAAATCTCCAGGTTCAAGGGCATCGTCCTACATTGAAAACATGCATGAGAAACCCCGAAGATGGCACACCGTGTGATCGGGAAAGGTTTCTAAAACGCACCTCATTTCTCATCTCCTTGTGCTCCGGCTCGCCATTCCAGCCGCTTTACTAGCAATCTCTCTCCTTGGAGAATCAGCACCTTTATCCTCCTGTTCCGTACAGGTTGCAATTTGTCCTGAGGATGAACGGGAAGAGGGGCAACCAATGAGAGACTAGCTCTAGGTGTTGGGACAGGCACAGGTCACTCTGTTTTCCCATCAGGAAGAAGAATTAACCACAGGCTCAGCCTTCCGCCAGGAACCAGAATACGGCCTGAAGCAATCCTGCGCTTTTGCGGCCAGCTCCCAAGAAAGCGAGTTGAATAATGGAGCTCAGGGGCACTGCAATTCACAAACCTGCAGACTTACAAATGATAACTCTCGTCCACAAATATATTGAGGGAAGGCAACGAAGAGGATTTGAAAGCAAGGCAGAATTGCAGGAAACAGATTTCAGGAGGTACATTCGAATCGCCTTTAAAGCACAGGAAAAGCGGCAAAACCTCGACAGTGATGCACTTGGCCAAAAAGGGCGTATGCGTTTTTTCCTGAATATATTCAGGAAAAATCGCATACGCCCTTTTTGGCCAACCAAGCAACCTGGAAAGGCAAATCAGCGCTACAAAGAAGTCTCGCTTCCCATTGGTCAAAAGGGCCATGCTGAATAAAGTGTCAAAACCAGAAATGCAGGACAGGCCATGGAGAAATGGGAGCCTTGCTACGCTGATGGGCGGGACGTAAATTGCCAACAGCCACTCTGGAGAAGTGTACGGTGTGTCCTGAAACATCTAAAGAACTCAGCTTAGAGAGCTTGGGCACTTCCACTCATGGGCGTATAAATTGGGAAAACTAAAAATCAGCAAGACACAGGCACCCCAAATTTTGGGCTACTCTGTTGACAAAATCCTCCACTTCATTACACCTTAAATATCCGAGGAAAGAGAAGAATGGATAAAGAAGTTGTGGTCCTTATGTACAATGGAATATCACTCAGCCATGAAATCAATGTCATAAGGCTAGTAGCAGCATGATGAGTGGATTTAGGTATGACGATTCTAAGTGAAATAAATCACACAGAAAAAGACACTTATCATGAGATATCACTTATAGAGGGAATGTAAAAACCGCTACCCTTGAACTGAATTACAAAACAGAACGGAGTCACACATTTAGAAAACACACTATGGCTGCTTAACGGGAAAGGTGAGGTGGGGTGATGCATAAAACAAGGGTTTCAAATTAGCTCAGATACCGTTCCATGAACCCAATATGTAATAGACAAGACCTACTCCTTGCTCAGTGAACTGGACTCAACACCCCCTATTCACCGCCCAAGAATATATCTGACTAGTAAGAATCTTCAAACCTATGTATTGATATCTCTCTGTAAGTGAGTCAAGTGGGTGTAAAGCGGCATAAACACAGCAGTGAAAAGCAGCTAAACCCCATTATAAAAATCAATTACTTTTCAAAACCCGTGAAACAAAGACAGTGAAAGAGAGAGAAATTCTTACAAAATTCGTTCAGGGGCTGTGATGCCACCTGGATTGACCATATCTAGACCCACAGCTGATTGAGACATATGGGTGGACACTCTTGGGGCTGAGAGGTTTGGTGAGGTTGGGTGAGCTAACGCAGACCCTTTAAATTAATACGGCGTGGTACCCATCCCATGGGTCCCAAATCTCCAGGTTCAAGGGCATCGTCCTACATTGAAAACATGCATGAGAAACCCCGAAGATGGCACACCGTGTGATCGGGAAAGGTTTCTAAAACGCACCTCATTTCTCATCTGCTTGTGCTCCGGTTCGCCATTCCAGCCGCTTTACTAGCAATCTCTCTCCTTGGAGAATCAGCACCTTTATCCTCCTGTTCCGTACAGGTTGCAATTTGTCCTGAGGATGAACGGGAAGAGGGGCAACCAATGAGAGACTAGCTCTAGGTGTTGGGACAGGCACAGGTCACTCTGTTTTCCCATCAGGAAGAAGAATTAACCACAGGCTCAGCCTGCCGCCAGGAACCAGAATACGGCCTGAAGCAATCCTGCGCTTTTGCGGCCAGCTCCCAAGAAAGCGAGTTGAATAATGGAGCTCAGGGGCACTGCAATTCACAAACCTGCAGACTTACAAATGATAACTCTCGTCCACAAATATATTGAGGGAAGGCAACGAAGAGGATTTGAAAGCAAGGCAGAATTGCAGGAAACAGATTTCAGGAGGTAGATTCGAATCGCCTTTAAAGCACAGGAAAAGCATCAAAACCTCGACAATGATGCCCTTGGCCAAAAAGGGCGTATGCGTTTTTTCCTGAATATATTCAGGAAAAAACGCATACGCCCTTTTTGGCCAACCAAGCAACCTGGAAAGGCAAATCAGCGCTACAAAGAAGTCTCGCTTCCCATCGGTCAAAAGGGCCATGCTGAAAAAAGTGTCAAAACCAGAAATGCAGGACAGGCCATGGAGAAATGGGAGCCTTGCTACACTGATGGGCGGGATGTAAATTGCCAACAGCCACTCTGGAGAAGTGTACGGTGTGTCCTGAAACTTCTAAAAAACTCAGCTTAGAGAGCATAGGGCACTTCCACTCATGGGCGTATAAATTGGGAAAACTAAAAATCAGCAAGACACAGGCACCCCAAAGTTTTGGGCTACTCTGTTGACAAGAACCTCCACTTCGTTACACCTTAAATATCCCAGGAAAGAGAAGAATGGATAAAGAAGATGTGGTCCTTATATACAATGGAATATCACTCAGCCATGAAATCAATGTCATAAGGCTAGTAGCAGCATGATGAGTGGATTTAGCTATGACGATTCTAAGTGAAATAAGTCACACAGAAAAAGACACTTATCATGAGATATCACTTATAGAGGGAATGTAAAAACCGCTACCCTTGAACTGAATTACAAAACAGAACAGAATCACACGTTTAGAAAACAGACTATGGCTGCTTAACGGGAAAGGTGAGGTGGGGTGATGCATAAAACAAGGGTTTCAAATTAGCTCAGATATCGTTCCATAAACCCAATATGTAATAGACAAGACCTACTCCTTGCTCAGTGAACTGGACTCAACACCCCCTATTCACCGCCCAAGAATATATCTGACTAGTAAGAATCTTAAAACCTATGTATTGATATCTCTCTGTAAGTGAGTCAAGTGGGTGTAAAGCGGCATAAACACAGCAGTGAAAAGCAGCTAAACCCCATTATAAAAATCAATTACTTTTCAAAACCCGTGAAACAAAGACAGTGAAAGAGAGAGAAATTCTTACAAAATTCGTTCAGGGGCTGTGATGCCACCTGGATTGACCATATCTAGACCCACAGCTGATTGAGACATATGGGTGGACACTCTTGGGGCTGAGAGGTTTGGTGAGGTTGGGTGAGCTAACGCAGACCCTTTAAATTAATACGGCGTGGTACCCATCCCATGGGTCCCAAATCTCCAGGTTCAAGGGCATCGTCCTACATTGAAAACATGCATGAGAAACCCCGAAGATGGCACACCGTGTGATCGGGAAAGGTTTCTAAAACGCACCTCATTTCTCATCTCCTTGTGCTCCGGCTCGCCATTCCAGCCGCTTTACTAGCAATCTCTCTCCTTGGAGAATCAGCACCTTTATCCTCCTGTTCCGTACAGGTTGCAATTTGTCCTGAGGATGAACGGGAAGAGGGGCAACCAATGAGAGACTAGCTCTAGGTGTTGGGACAGGCACAGGTCACTCTGTTTTCCCATCAGGAAGAAGAATTAACCACAGGCTCAGCCTGCCGCCAGGAACCAGAATACGGCCTGAAGCAATCCTGCGCTTTTGCGGCCAGCTCCCAAGAAAGCGAGTTGAATAATGGAGCTCAGGGGCACTGCAATTCACAAACCTGCAGACTTACAAATGATAACTCTCGTCCACAAATATATTGAGGGAAGGCAACGAAGAGGATTTGAAAGCAAGGCAGAATTGCAGGAAACAGATTTCAGGAGGTAGATTCGAATCGCCTTTAAAGCACAGGAAAAGCATCAAAACCTCGACAATGATGCCCTTGGCCAAAAAGGGCGTATGCGTTTTTTCCTGAATATATTCAGGAAAAAACGCATACGCCCTTTTTGGCCAACCAAGCAACCTGGAAAGGCAAATCAGCGCTACAAAGAAGTCTCGCTTCCCATCGGTCAAAAGGGCCATGCTGAAAAAAGTGTCAAAACCAGAAATGCAGGACAGGCCATGGAGAAATGGGAGCCTTGCTACACTGATGGGCGGGATGTAAATTGCCAACAGCCACTCTGGAGAAGTGTACGGTGTGTCCTGAAACATCTAAAAAACTCAGCTTAGAGAGCATAGGGCACTTCCACTCATGGGCGTATAAATTGGGAAAACTAAAAATCAGCAAGACACAGGCACCCCAAAGTTTTGGGCTACTCTGTTGACAAGAACCTCCACTTCGTTACACCTTAAATATCCCAGGAAAGAGAAGAATGGATAAAGAAGATGTGGTCCTTATATACAATGGAATATCACTCAGCCATGAAATCAATGTCATAAGGCTAGTAGCAGCATGATGAGTGGATTTAGCTATGACGATTCTAAGTGAAATAAGTCACACAGAAAAAGACACTTATCATGAGATATCACTTATAGAGGGAATGTAAAAACCGCTCCCCTTGAACTGAATTACAAAACAGAACAGAATCACACGTTTAGAAAACAGACTATGGCTGCTTAACGGGAAAGGTGAGGTGGGGTGATGCATAAAACAAGGGTTTCAAATTAGCTCAGATATCGTTCCATAAACCCAATATGTAATAGACAAGACCTACTCCTTGCTCAGTGAACTGGACTCAACACCCCCTATTCACCGCCCAGGAATATATCAAACTAGTAAGAATCTTCAAACCTATGTATTGATATCTCTCTGTAAGTGAGTCAAGTGGGTGTAAAGCGGCATAAACACAGCAGTGAAAAGCAGCCAAACCCCCTTATAAAAATCAATTACTTTTCAAAACCCGTGAAACAAAGACAGTGAAAGAGAGAGAAATTCTTACAAAATTCGTTCAGGGGCTGTGATGCCACCTGGATTGACCATATCTAGATCCACAGCTGATTGAGACATATGGGTGGACACTCTTGGGGCTGAGAGGTTTGGTGAGGTTGGGTGAGCTAACGCAGACCCTTTAAATTAATACGGCGTGGTACCCATCCCATGGGTCCCAAATCTCCAGGTTCAAGGGCATCGTCCTACATTGAAAACATGCATGAGAAACCCCGAAGATGGCACACCGTGTGATCGGGAAAGGTTTCTAAAACGCACCTCATTTCTCATCTCCTTGTGCTCCGGCTCGCCATTCCAGCCGCTTTACTAGCAATCTCTCTCCTTGGAGAATCAGCACCTTTATCCTCCTGTTCCGTACAGGTTGCAATTTGTCCTGAGGATGAACGGGAAGAGGGGCAACCAATGAGAGACTAGCTCTAGGTGTTGGGACAGGCACAGGTCACTCTGTTTTCCCATCAGGAAGAAGAATTAACCACAGGCTCAGCCTGCCGCCAGGAACCAGAATACGGCCTGAAGCAATCCTGCGCTTTTGCGGCCAGCTCCCAAGAAAGCGAGTTGAATAATGGAGCTCAGGGGCACTGCAATTCACAAACCTGCAGACTTAGAAATGATAACTCTTGTCCACAAATATATTGAGGGAAGGCAACGAAGAGGATTTGAAAGCAAGGCAGAATTGCAGGAAACAGATTTCAGGAGGTAGATTCGAATCGCCTTTAAAGCACAGGAAAAGCATCAAAACCTTGACAATGATGCCCTTGGCCAAAAAGGGCGTATGCGTTTTTTCCTGAATATATTCAGGAAAAAACGCATACGCCCTTTTTGGCCAACCAAGCAACCTGGAAAGGCAAATCAGCGCTACAAAGAAGTCTCGCTTCCCATCGGTCAAAAGGGCCATGCTGAAAAAAGTGTCAAAACCAGAAATGCAGGACAGGCCATGGAGAAATGGGAGCCTTGCTACACTGATGGGCGGGATGTAAATTGCCAACAGCCACTCTGGAGAAGTGTACGGTGTGTCCTGAAACATCTAAAAAACTCAGCTTAGAGAGCATAGGGCACTTCCACTCATGGGCGTATAAATTGGGAAAACTAAAAATCAGCAAGACACAGGCACCCCAAATTTTGGGCTACTCTGTTGACAAGAACCTCCACTTCGTTACACCTTAAATATCCCAGGAAAGAGAAGAATGGATAAAGAAGATGTGGTCCTTATATACAATGGAATATCACTCAGCCATGAAATCAATGTCATAAGGCTAGTAGCAGCATGATGAGTGGATTTAGCTATGATGATTCTAAGTGAAATAAGTCCCACAGAAAAAGACACTTATCATGAGATATCACTTATAGAGGGAATGTAAAAACCGCTACCCTTGAACTGAATTACAAAACAGAACAGAATCACACGTTTAGAAAACAGACTATGGCTGCTTAACGGGAAAGGTGAGGTGGGGTGATGCATAAAACAAGGGTTTCAAATTAGCTCAGATATCGTTCCATAAACCCAATATGTAATAGACAAGACCTACTCCTTGCTCAGTGAACTGGACTCAACACCCCCTATTCACCGCCCAGGAATATATCAGACTAGTAAGAATCTTCAAACCTATGTATTGATATCTCTCTGTAAGTGAGTCAAGTGGGTGTAAAGCGGCATAAACACAGCAGTGAAAAGCAGCCAAACCCCATTATAAAAATCAATTACTTTTCAAAACCCGTGAAACAAAGACAGTGAAAGAGAGAGAAATTCTTACAAAATTCGTTCAGGGGCTGTGATGCCACCTGGATTGACCATATCTAGACCCACAGCTGATTGAGACATATGGGTGGACACTCTTGGGGCTGAGAGGTTTGGTGAGGTTGGGTGAGCTAACGCAGACCCTTTAAATTAATACGGCGTGGTACCCATCCCATGGGTCCCAAATCTCCAGGTTCAAGGGCATCGTCCTACATTGAAAACATGCATGAGAAACCCCGAAGATGGCACACCGTGTGATCGGGAAAGGTTTCTAAAACGCATCTCATTTCTCATCTCCTTGTGCTCCGGCTCGCCATTCCAGCCGCTTTACTAGCAATCTCTCTCCTTGGAGAATCAGCACCTTTATCCTCCTGTTCCGTACAGGTTGCAATTTGTCCTGAGGATGAACGGGAAGAGGGGCAACCAATGAGAGACTAGCTCTAGGTGTTGGGACAGGCACAGGTCACTCTGTTTTCCCATCAGGAAGAAGAATTAACCACAGGCTCAGCCTGCCGCCAGGAACCAGAATACGGCCTGAAGCAATCCTGCGCTTTTGCGGCCAGCTCCCAAGAAAGCGAGTTGAATAATGGAGCTCAGGGGCACTGCAATTCACAAACCTGCAGACTTACAAATGATAACTCTCGTCCACAAATATATTGAGGGAAGGCAACGAAGAGGATTTGAAAGCAAGGCAGAATTGCAGGAAACAGATTTCAGGAGGTAGATTCGAATCGCCTTTAAAGCACAGGAAAAGCGGCAAAACCTCGACAGTGATGCCCTTGGCCAAAAAGGGCGTATGCGTTTTTTCCTGAATATATTCAGGAAAAAACGCATACGCCCTTTTTGGCCAACCAAGCAACCTGGAAAGGCAAATCAGCGCTACAAAGAAGTCTCGCTTCCCATCGGTCAAAAGGGCCATGCTGAATAAAGTGTCAAAACCAGAAATGCAGGACAGGCCATGGAGAAATGGGAGCCTTGCTACACTGATGGGCGGGATGTAAATTGCCAACAGCCACTCTGGAGAAGTGTACGGTGTGTCCTGAAACATCTAAAAAACTCAGCTTAGAGAGCATAGGGCACTTCCACTCATGGGCGTATAAATTGGGAAAACTAAAAATCAGCAAGACACAGGCACCCCAAAGTTTTGGGCTACTCTGTTGACAAGAACCTCCACTTCGTTACACCTTAAATATCCCAGGAAAGAGAAGAATGGATAAAGAAGATGTGGTCCTTATATACAATGGAATATCACTCAGCCATGAAATCAATGTCATAAGGCTAGTAGCAGCATGATGAGTGGATTTAGCTATGACGATTCTAAGTGAAATAAGTCACACAGAAAAAGACACTTATCATGAGATATCACTTATAGAGGGAATGTAAAAACCGCTACCCTTGAACTGAATTACAAAACAGAACAGAGTCACACGTTTAGAAAACACACTATGGCTGCTTAACGGGAAAGGTGAGGTGGGGTGATGCATAAAACAAGGGTTTCAAATTAGCTCAGATATCGTTCCATAAACCCAATATGTAATAGACAAGACCTACTCCTTGCTCAGTGAACTGGACTCAACACCCCCTATTCACCGCCCAAGAATATATCTGAGTAGTAAGAATCTTCAAACCTATGTATTGATATCACTCTGTAAGTGAGTCAAGTGGGTGTAAAGCGGCATAAACACAGCAGTGGAAAGCAGCCAAACCCCATTATAAAAATCAATTACTTTTCAAAACCCGTGAAACAAAGACAGTGAAAGAGAGAGGAATTCTTACAAAATTCGTTCAGGGGCTGTGATGCCACCTGGATTGACCATATCTAGACCAACAGCTGATTGAGACATATGGGTGGACACTCTTGGGGCTGAGAGGTTTGGTGAGGTTGGGTGAGCTAACGCAGACCCTTTAAATTAATACGGCGTGGTACCCATCCCATGGGTCCCAAATCTCCAGGTTCAAGGGCATCGTCCTACATTGAAAACATGCATGAGAAACCCCGAAGATGGCACACCGTGTGATGGGGAAAGGTTTCTAAAACGCACCTCATTTCTCATCTCCTTGTGCTCCGGTTCGCCATTCCAGCCGCTTTACTAGCAATCTCTCTCCTTGGAGAATCAGCACCTTTATCCTCCTGTTCCGTACAGGTTGCAATTTGTCCTGAGGATGAACGGGAAGAGGGGCAACCAATGAGAGACTAGCTCTAGGTGTTGGGACAGGCACACGTCACTCTGTTTTCCCATCAGGAAGAAGAATTAACCACAGGCTCAGCCTTCCGCCAGGAACCAGAATACGGCCTGAAGCAATCCTGCGCTTTTGCGGCCAGCTCCCAAGAAAGCGAGTTGAATAATGGAGCTCAGGGGCACTGCAATTCACAAACCTGCAGACTTACAAATGATAACTCTCGTCCACAAATATATTGAGGGAAGGCAACGAAGAGGATTTGAAAGCAAGGCAGAATTGCAGGAAACAGATTTCAGGAGGTACATTCGAATCGCCTTTAAAGCACAGGAAAAGCGGCAAAACCTCGACAGTGATGCACTTGGCCAAAAAGGGCGTATGCGTTTTTTCCTGAATATATTCAGGAAAAATCGCATACGCCCTTTTTGGCCAACCAAGCAACCTGGAAAGGCAAATCAGCGCTACAAAGAAGTCTCGCTTCCCATTGGTCAAAAGGGCCATGCTGAATAAAGTGTCAAAACCAGAAATGCAGGACAGGCCATGGAGAAATGGGAGCCTTGCTACGCTGATGGGCGGGACGTAAATTGCCAACAGCCACTCTGGAGAAGTGTACGGTGTGTCCTGAAACATCTAAAAAACTCAGCTTAGAGAGCTTGGGCACTTCCACTCATGGGCGTATAAATTGGGAAAACTAAAAATCAGCAAGACACAGGCACCCCAAATTTTGGGCTACTCTGTTGACAAAATCCTCCACTTCATTACACCTTAAATATCCGAGGAAAGAGAAGAATGGATAAAGAAGTTGTGGTCCTTATGTACAATGGAATATCACTCAGCCATGAAATCAATGTCATAAGGCTAGTAGCAGCATGATGAGTGGATTTAGGTATGACGATTCTAAGTGAAATAAGTCCCACAGAAAAAGACACTTATCATGAGATATCACTTATAGAGGGAATGTAAAAACCGCTACCCTTGAACTGAATTACAAAACAGAACGGAGTCACACATTTAGAAAACACACTATGGCTGCTTAACGGGAAAGGTGAGGTGGGGTGATGCATAAAACAAGGGTTTCAAATTAGCTCAGATACCGTTCCATGAACCCAATATGTAATAGACAAGACCTACTCCTTGCTCAGTGAACTGGACTCAACACCCCCTATTCACCGCCCAAGAATATATCTCACTAGTAAGAATCTTCAAACCTATGTATTGATATCTCTCTGTAAGTGAGTCAAGTGGGTGTAAAGCGGCATAAACACAGCAGTGAAAAGCAGCTAAACCCCATTATAAAAATCAATTACTTTTCAAAACCCGTGAAACAAAGACAGTGAAAGAGAGAGGAATTCTTACAAAATTCGTTCAGGGGCTGTGATGCCACCTGGATTGACCATATCTAGACCCACAGCTGATTGAGACATATGGGTGGACACTCTTGGGGCTGAGAGGTTTGGTGAGGTTGGGTGAGCTAACGCAGACCCTTTAAATTAATACGGCGTGGTACCCATCCCATGGGTCCCAAATCTCCAGGTTCAAGGGCATCGTCCTACATTGAAAACATGCATGAGAAACCCCGAAGATGGCACACCGTGTGATCGGGAAAGGTTTCTAAAACGCACCTCATTTCTCATCTCCTTGTGCTCCGGCTCGCCATTCCAGCCGCTTTACTAGCAATCTCTCTCCTTGGAGAATCAGCACCTTTATCCTCCTGTTCCGTACAGGTTGCAATTTGTCCTGAGGATGAACGGGAAGAGGGGCAACCAATGAGAGACTAGCTCTAGGTGTTGGGACAGGCACAGGTCACTCTGTTTTCCCATCAGGAAGAAGAATTAACCACAGGCTCAGCCTGCCGCCAGGAACCAGAATACGGCCTGAAGCAATCCTGCGCTTTTGCGGCCAGCTCCCAAGAAAGCGACTTGAATAATGGAGCTCAGGGGCACTGCAATTCACAAACCTGCAGACTTAGAAATGATAACTGTTGTCCACAAATATATTGAGGGAAGGCATCGAAGAGGATTTGAAAGCAAGGCAGAATTGCAGGAAACAGATTTCAGGAGGTAGATTCGAATCGCCTTTAAAGCACAGGAAAAGCATCAAAACCTCGACAATGATGCCCTTGGCCAAAAAGGGCGTATGCGTTTTTTCCTGAATATATTCAGGAAAAAACGCATACGCCCTTTTTGGCCAACCAAGCAACCTGGAAAGGCAAATCAGCGCTACAAAGAAGTCTCGCTTCCCATCGGTCAAAAGGGCCATGCTGAATAAAGTGTCAAAACCAGAAATGCAGGACAGGCCATGGAGAAATGGGAGCCTTGCTACACTGATGGGCGGGATGTAAATTGCCAACAGCCACTCTGGAGAAGTGTACGGTGTGTCCTGAAACATCTAAAAAACTCAGCTTAGAGAGCATAGGGCACTTCCACTCATGGGCATATAAATTGGGAAAACTAAAAATCAGCAAGACACAGGCACCCCAAAGTTTTGGGCTACTCTGTTGACAAGAACCTCCACTTCGTTACACCTTAAATATCCCAGGAAAGAGAAGAATGGATAAAGAAGATGTGGTCCTTATATACAATGGAATATCACTCAGCCATGAAATCAATGTCATAAGGCTAGTAGCAGCATGATGAGTGGATTTAGCTATGACGATTCTAAGTGAAATAAGTCCCACAGAAAAAGACACTTATCATGAGATATCACTTATAGAGGGAATGTAAAAACCGCTACCCTTGAACTGAATTACAAAACAGAACGGAATCACACGTTTAGAAAACAGACTATGGCTGCTTAACGGGAAAGGTGAGGTGGGGTGATGCATAAAACAAGGGTTTCAAATTAGCTCAGATATCGTTCCATAAACCCAATATGTAATAGACAAGACCTACTCCTTGCTCAGTGAACTGGACTCAACACCCCCTATTCACCGCCCAGGAATATATCAGACTAGTAAGAATCTTCAAACCTATGTATTGATATCTCTCTGTAAGTGAGTCAAGTGGGTGTAAAGCGGCATAAACACAGCAGTGAAAAGCAGCCAAACCCCATTATAAAAATCAATTACTTTTCAAAACCCGTGAAACAAAGACAGTGAAAGAGAGAGAAATTCTTACAAAATTCGTTCAGGGGCTGTGATGCCACCTGGATTGACCATATCTAGACCCACAGCTGATTGAGACATATGGGTGGACACTCTTGGGGCTGAGAGGTTTGGTGAGGTTGGGTGAGCTAACGCAGACCCTTTAAATTAATACGGCGTGGTACCCATCCCATGGGTCCCAAATCTCCAGGTTCAAGGGCATCGTCCTACATTGAAAACATGCATGAGAAACCCCGAAGATGGCACACCGTGTGATGGGGAAAGGTTTCTAAAACGCACCTCATTTCTCATCTCCTTGTGCTCCGGTTCGCCATTCCAGCCGCTTTACTAGCAATCTCTCTCCTTGGAGAATCAGCACCTTTATCCTCCTGTTCCGTACAGGTTGCAATTTGTCCTGAGGATGAACGGGAAGAGGGGCAACCAATGAGAGACTAGCTCTAGGTGTTGGGACAGGCACACGTCACTCTGTTTTCCCATCAGGAAGAAGAATTAACCACAGGCTCAGCCTTCCGCCAGGAACCAGAATACGGCCTGAAGCAATCCTGCGCTTTTGCGGCCAGCTCCCAAGAAAGCGAGTTGAATAATGGAGCTCAGGGGCACTGCAATTCACAAACCTGCAGACTTACAAATGATAACTCTCGTCCACAAATATATTGAGGGAAGGCAACGAAGAGGATTTGAAAGCAAGGCAGAATTGCAGGAAACAGATTTCAGGAGGTACATTCGAATCGCCTTTAAAGCACAGGAAAAGCGGCAAAACCTCGACAGTGATGCACTTGGCCAAAAAGGGCGTATGCGTTTTTTCCTGAATATATTCAGGAAAAATCGCATACGCCCTTTTTGGCCAACCAAGCAACCTGGAAAGGCAAATCAGCGCTACAAAGAAGTCTCGCTTCCCATTGGTCAAAAGGGCCATGCTGAATAAAGTGTCAAAACCAGAAATGCAGGACAGGCCATGGAGAAATGGGAGCCTTGCTACGCTGATGGGCGGGACGTAAATTGCCAACAGCCACTCTGGAGAAGTGTACGGTGTGTCCTGAAACATCTAAAAAACTCAGCTTAGAGAGCTTGGGCACTTCCACTCATGGGCGTATAAATTGGGAAAACTAAAAATCAGCAAGACACAGGCACCCCAAATTTTGGGCTACTCTGTTGACAAAATCCTCCACTTCATTACACCTTAAATATCCGAGGAAAGAGAAGAATGGATAAAGAAGTTGTGGTCCTTATGTACAATGGAATATCACTCAGCCATGAAATCAATGTCATAAGGCTAGTAGCAGCATGATGAGTGGATTTAGGTATGACGATTCTAAGTGAAATAAGTCCCACAGAAAAAGACACTTATCATGAGATATCACTTATAGAGGGAATGTAAAAACCGCTACCCTTGAACTGAATTACAAAACAGAACGGAGTCACACATTTAGAAAACACACTATGGCTGCTTAACGGGAAAGGTGAGGTGGGGTGATGCATAAAACAAGGGTTTCAAATTAGCTCAGATACCGTTCCATGAACCCAATATGTAATAGACAAGACCTACTCCTTGCTCAGTGAACTGGACTCAACACCCCCTATTCACCGCCCAAGAATATATCTCACTAGTAAGAATCTTCAAACCTATGTATTGATATCTCTCTGTAAGTGAGTCAAGTGGGTGTAAAGCGGCATAAACACAGCAGTGAAAAGCAGCTAAACCCCATTATAAAAATCAATTACTTTTCAAAACCCGTGAAACAAAGACAGTGAAAGAGAGAGGAATTCTTACAAAATTCGTTCAGGGGCTGTGATGCCACCTGGATTGACCATATCTAGACCCACAGCTGATTGAGACATATGGGTGGACACTCTTGGGGCTGAGAGGTTTGGTGAGGTTGGGTGAGCTAACGCAGACCCTTTAAATTAATACGGCGTGGTACCCATCCCATGGGTCCCAAATCTCCAGGTTCAAGGGCATCGTCCTACATTGAAAACATGCATGAGAAACCCCGAAGATGGCACACCGTGTGATCGGGAAAGGTTTCTAAAACGCACCTCATTTCTCATCTCCTTGTGCTCCGGCTCGCCATTCCAGCCGCTTTACTAGCAATCTCTCTCCTTGGAGAATCAGCACCTTTATCCTCCTGTTCCGTACAGGTTGCAATTTGTCCTGAGGATGAACGGGAAGAGGGGCAACCAATGAGAGACTAGCTCTAGGTGTTGGGACAGGCACAGGTCACTCTGTTTTCCCATCAGGAAGAAGAATTAACCACAGGCTCAGCCTGCCGCCAGGAACCAGAATACGGCCTGAAGCAATCCTGCGCTTTTGCGGCCAGCTCCCAAGAAAGCGACTTGAATAATGGAGCTCAGGGGCACTGCAATTCACAAACCTGCAGACTTAGAAATGATAACTGTTGTCCACAAATATATTGAGGGAAGGCATCGAAGAGGATTTGAAAGCAAGGCAGAATTGCAGGAAACAGATTTCAGGAGGTAGATTCGAATCGCCTTTAAAGCACAGGAAAAGCATCAAAACCTCGACAATGATGCCCTTGGCCAAAAAGGGCGTATGCGTTTTTTCCTGAATATATTCAGGAAAAAACGCATACGCCCTTTTTGGCCAACCAAGCAACCTGGAAAGGCAAATCAGCGCTACAAAGAAGTCTCGCTTCCCATCGGTCAAAAGGGCCATGCTGAATAAAGTGTCAAAACCAGAAATGCAGGACAGGCCATGGAGAAATGGGAGCCTTGCTACACTGATGGGCGGGATGTAAATTGCCAACAGCCACTCTGGAGAAGTGTACGGTGTGTCCTGAAACATCTAAAAAACTCAGCTTAGAGAGCATAGGGCACTTCCACTCATGGGCATATAAATTGGGAAAACTAAAAATCAGCAAGACACAGGCACCCCAAAGTTTTGGGCTACTCTGTTGACAAGAACCTCCACTTCGTTACACCTTAAATATCCCAGGAAAGAGAAGAATGGATAAAGAAGATGTGGTCCTTATATACAATGGAATATCACTCAGCCATGAAATCAATGTCATAAGGCTAGTAGCAGCATGATGAGTGGATTTAGCTATGACGATTCTAAGTGAAATAAGTCCCACAGAAAAAGACACTTATCATGAGATATCACTTATAGAGGGAATGTAAAAACCGCTACCCTTGAACTGAATTACAAAACAGAACGGAATCACACGTTTAGAAAACAGACTATGGCTGCTTAACGGGAAAGGTGAGGTGGGGTGATGCATAAAACAAGGGTTTCAAATTAGCTCAGATATCGTTCCATAAACCCAATATGTAATAGACAAGACCTACTCCTTGCTCAGTGAACTGGACTCAACACCCCCTATTCACCGCCCAGGAATATATCAGACTAGTAAGAATCTTCAAACCTATGTATTGATATCTCTCTGTAAGTGAGTCAAGTGGGTGTAAAGCGGCATAAACACAGCAGTGAAAAGCAGCCAAACCCCATTATAAAAATCAATTACTTTTCAAAACCCGTGAAACAAAGACAGTGAAAGAGAGAGAAATTCTTACAAAATTCGTTCAGGGGCTGTGATGCCACCTGGATTGACCATATCTAGACCCACAGCTGATTGAGACATATGGGTGGACACTCTTGGGGCTGAGAGGTTTGGTGAGGTTGGGTGAGCTAACGCAGACCCTTTAAATTAATACGGCGTGGTACCCATCCCATGGGTCCCAAATCTCCAGGTTCAAGGGCATCGTCCTACATTGAAAACATGCATGAGAAACCCCGAAGATGGCACACCGTGTGATCGGGAAAGGTTTCTAAAACGCACCTCATTTCTCATCTCCTTGTGCTCCGGCTCGCCATTCCAGCCGCTTTACTAGCAATCTCTCTCCTTGGAGAATCAGCACCTTTATCCTCCTGTTCCGTACAGGTTGCAATTTGTCCTGAGGATGAACGGGAAGAGGGGCAACCAATGAGAGACTAGCTCTAGGTGTTGGGACAGGCACAGGTCACTCTGTTTTCCCATCAGGAAGAAGAATTAACCACAGGCTCAGCCTGCCGCCAGGAACCAGAATACGGCCTGAAGCAATCCTGCGCTTTTGCGGCCAGCTCCCAAGAAAGCGAGTTGAATAATGGAGCTCAGGGGCACTGCAATTCACAAACCTGCAGACTTACAAATGATAACTCTCGTCCACAAATATATTGAGGGAAGGCAACGAAGAGGATTTGAAAGCAAGGCAGAATTGCAGGAAACAGATTTCAGGAGGTACATTCGAATCGCCTTTAAAGCACAGGAAAAGCGGCAAAACCTCGACAGTGATGCACTTGGCCAAAAAGGGCGTATGCGTTTTTTCCTGAATATATTCAGGAAAAATCGCATACGCCCTTTTTGGCCAACCAAGCAACCTGGAAAGGCAAATCAGCGCTACAAAGAAGTCTCGCTTCCCATTGGTCAAAAGGGCCATGCTGAATAAAGTGTCAAAACCAGAAATGCAGGACAGGCCATGGAGAAATGGGAGCCTTGCTACGCTGATGGGCGGGACGTAAATTGCCAACAGCCACTCTGGAGAAGTGTACGGTGTGTCCTGAAACATCTAAAGAACTCAGCTTAGAGAGCTTGGGCACTTCCACTCATGGGCGTATAAATTGGGAAAACTAAAAATAAGCAAGACACAGGCACCCCAAATTTTGGGCTACTCTGTTGACAAAAACCTCCACTTCATTACACCTTAAATATCCGAGGAAAGAGAAGAATGGATAAAGAAGTTGTGGTCCTTATGTACAATGGAATATCACTCAGCCATGAAATCAATGTCATAAGGCTAGTAGCAGCATGATGAGTGGATTTAGGTATGACGATTCTAAGTGAAATAAATCACACAGAAAAAGACACTTATCATGAGATATCACTTATAGAGGGAATGTAAAAACCGCTACCCTTGAACTGAATTACAAAACAGAACGGAGTCACACATTTAGAAAACACACTATGGCTGCTTAACGGGAAAGGTGAGGTGGGGTGATGCATAAAACAAGGGTTTCAAATTAGCTCAGATACCGTTCCATGAACCCAATATGTAATAGACAAGACCTACTCCTTGCTCAGTGAACTGGACTCAACACCCCCTATTCACCGCCCAAGAATATATCTGACTAGTAAGAATCTTCAAACCTATGTATTGATATCTCTCTGTAAGTGAGTCAAGTGGGTGTAAAGCGGCATAAACACAGCAGTGAAAAGCAGCTAAACCCCATTATAAAAATCAATTACTTTTCAAAACCCGTGAAACAAAGACAGTGAAAGAGAGAGAAATTCTTACAAAATTCGTTCAGGGGCTGTGATGCCACCTGGATTGACCATATCTAGACCCACAGCTGATTGAGACATATGGGTGGACACTCTTGGGGCTGAGAGGTTTGGTGAGGTTGGGTGAGCTAACGCAGACCCTTTAAATTAATACGGCGTGGTACCCATCCCATGGGTCCCAAATCTCCAGGTTCAAGGGCATCGTCCTACATTGAAAACATGCATGAGAAACCCCGAAGATGGCACACCGTGTGATCGGGAAAGGTTTCTAAAACGCACCTCATTTCTCATCTGCTTGTGCTCCGGTTCGCCATTCCAGCCGCTTTACTAGCAATCTCTCTCCTTGGAGAATCAGCACCTTTATCCTCCTGTTCCGTACAGGTTGCAATTTGTCCTGAGGATGAACGGGAAGAGGGGCAACCAATGAGAGACTAGCTCTAGGTGTTGGGACAGGCACAGGTCACTCTGTTTTCCCATCAGGAAGAAGAATTAACCACAGGCTCAGCCTGCCGCCAGGAACCAGAATACGGCCTGAAGCAATCCTGCGCTTTTGCGGCCAGCTCCCAAGAAAGCGAGTTGAATAATGGAGCTCAGGGGCACTGCAATTCACAAACCTGCAGACTTACAAATGATAACTCTCGTCCACAAATATATTGAGGGAAGGCAACGAAGAGGATTTGAAAGCAAGGCAGAATTGCAGGAAACAGATTTCAGGAGGTAGATTCGAATCGCCTTTAAAGCACAGGAAAAGCATCAAAACCTCGACAATGATGCCCTTGGCCAAAAAGGGCGTATGCGTTTTTTCCTGAATATATTCAGGAAAAAACGCATACGCCCTTTTTGGCCAACCAAGCAACCTGGAAAGGCAAATCAGCGCTACAAAGAAGTCTCGCTTCCCATCGGTCAAAAGGGCCATGCTGAAAAAAGTGTCAAAACCAGAAATGCAGGACAGGCCATGGAGAAATGGGAGCCTTGCTACACTGATGGGCGGGATGTAAATTGCCAACAGCCACTCTGGAGAAGTGTACGGTGTGTCCTGAAACTTCTAAAAAACTCAGCTTAGAGAGCATAGGGCACTTCCACTCATGGGCGTATAAATTGGGAAAACTAAAAATCAGCAAGACACAGGCACCCCAAAGTTTTGGGCTACTCTGTTGACAAGAACCTCCACTTCGTTACACCTTAAATATCCCAGGAAAGAGAAGAATGGATAAAGAAGATGTGGTCCTTATATACAATGGAATATCACTCAGCCATGAAATCAATGTCATAAGGCTAGTAGCAGCATGATGAGTGGATTTAGCTATGACGATTCTAAGTGAAATAAGTCACACAGAAAAAGACACTTATCATGAGATATCACTTATAGAGGGAATGTAAAAACCGCTACCCTTGAACTGAATTACAAAACAGAACAGAATCACACGTTTAGAAAACAGACTATGGCTGCTTAACGGGAAAGGTGAGGTGGGGTGATGCATAAAACAAGGGTTTCAAATTAGCTCAGATATCGTTCCATAAACCCAATATGTAATAGACAAGACCTACTCCTTGCTCAGTGAACTGGACTCAACACCCCCTATTCACCGCCCAAGAATATATCTGACTAGTAAGAATCTTAAAACCTATGTATTGATATCTCTCTGTAAGTGAGTCAAGTGGGTGTAAAGCGGCATAAACACAGCAGTGAAAAGCAGCTAAACCCCATTATAAAAATCAATTACTTTTCAAAACCCGTGAAACAAAGACAGTGAAAGAGAGAGAAATTCTTACAAAATTCGTTCAGGGGCTGTGATGCCACCTGGATTGACCATATCTAGACCCACAGCTGATTGAGACATATGGGTGGACACTCTTGGGGCTGAGAGGTTTGGTGAGGTTGGGTGAGCTAACGCAGACCCTTTAAATTAATACGGCGTGGTACCCATCCCATGGGTCCCAAATCTCCAGGTTCAAGGGCATCGTCCTACATTGAAAACATGCATGAGAAACCCCGAAGATGGCACACCGTGTGATCGGGAAAGGTTTCTAAAACGCACCTCATTTCTCATCTCCTTGTGCTCCGGCTCGCCATTCCAGCCGCTTTACTAGCAATCTCTCTCCTTGGAGAATCAGCACCTTTATCCTCCTGTTCCGTACAGGTTGCAATTTGTCCTGAGGATGAACGGGAAGAGGGGCAACCAATGAGAGACTAGCTCTAGGTGTTGGGACAGGCACAGGTCACTCTGTTTTCCCATCAGGAAGAAGAATTAACCACAGGCTCAGCCTGCCGCCAGGAACCAGAATACGGCCTGAAGCAATCCTGCGCTTTTGCGGCCAGCTCCCAAGAAAGCGAGTTGAATAATGGAGCTCAGGGGCACTGCAATTCACAAACCTGCAGACTTACAAATGATAACTCTCGTCCACAAATATATTGAGGGAAGGCAACGAAGAGGATTTGAAAGCAAGGCAGAATTGCAGGAAACAGATTTCAGGAGGTAGATTCGAATCGCCTTTAAAGCACAGGAAAAGCATCAAAACCTCGACAATGATGCCCTTGGCCAAAAAGGGCGTATGCGTTTTTTCCTGAATATATTCAGGAAAAAACGCATACGCCCTTTTTGGCCAACCAAGCAACCTGGAAAGGCAAATCAGCGCTACAAAGAAGTCTCGCTTCCCATCGGTCAAAAGGGCCATGCTGAAAAAAGTGTCAAAACCAGAAATGCAGGACAGGCCATGGAGAAATGGGAGCCTTGCTACACTGATGGGCGGGATGTAAATTGCCAACAGCCACTCTGGAGAAGTGTACGGTGTGTCCTGAAACATCTAAAAAACTCAGCTTAGAGAGCATAGGGCACTTCCACTCATGGGCGTATAAATTGGGAAAACTAAAAATCAGCAAGACACAGGCACCCCAAAGTTTTGGGCTACTCTGTTGACAAGAACCTCCACTTCGTTACACCTTAAATATCCCAGGAAAGAGAAGAATGGATAAAGAAGATGTGGTCCTTATATACAATGGAATATCACTCAGCCATGAAATCAATGTCATAAGGCTAGTAGCAGCATGATGAGTGGATTTAGCTATGACGATTCTAAGTGAAATAAGTCACACAGAAAAAGACACTTATCATGAGATATCACTTATAGAGGGAATGTAAAAACCGCTCCCCTTGAACTGAATTACAAAACAGAACAGAATCACACGTTTAGAAAACAGACTATGGCTGCTTAACGGGAAAGGTGAGGTGGGGTGATGCATAAAACAAGGGTTTCAAATTAGCTCAGATATCGTTCCATAAACCCAATATGTAATAGACAAGACCTACTCCTTGCTCAGTGAACTGGACTCAACACCCCCTATTCACCGCCCAGGAATATATCAAACTAGTAAGAATCTTCAAACCTATGTATTGATATCTCTCTGTAAGTGAGTCAAGTGGGTGTAAAGCGGCATAAACACAGCAGTGAAAAGCAGCCAAACCCCCTTATAAAAATCAATTACTTTTCAAAACCCGTGAAACAAAGACAGTGAAAGAGAGAGAAATTCTTACAAAATTCGTTCAGGGGCTGTGATGCCACCTGGATTGACCATATCTAGACCCACAGCTGATTGAGACATATGGGTGGACACTCTTGGGGCTGAGAGGTTTGGTGAGGTTGGGTGAGCTAACGCAGACCCTTTAAATTAATACGGCGTGGTACCCATCCCATGGGTCCCAAATCTCCAGGTTCAAGGGCATCGTCCTACATTGAAAACATGCATGAGAAACCCCGAAGATGGCACACCGTGTGATCGGGAAAGGTTTCTAAAACGCACCTCATTTCTCATCTCCTTGTGCTCCGGCTCGCCATTCCAGCCGCTTTACTAGCAATCTCTCTCCTTGGAGAATCAGCACCTTTATCCTCCTGTTCCGTACAGGTTGCAATTTGTCCTGAGGATGAACGGGAAGAGGGGCAACCAATGAGAGACTAGCTCTAGGTGTTGGGACAGGCACAGGTCACTCTGTTTTCCCATCAGGAAGAAGAATTAACCACAGGCTCAGCCTGCCGCCAGGAACCAGAATACGGCCTGAAGCAATCCTGCGCTTTTGCGGCCAGCTCCCAAGAAAGCGAGTTGAATAATGGAGCTCAGGGGCACTGCAATTCACAAACCTGCAGACTTAGAAATGATAACTCTTGTCCACAAATATATTGAGGGAAGGCAACGAAGAGGATTTGAAAGCAAGGCAGAATTGCAGGAAACAGATTTCAGGAGGTAGATTCGAATCGCCTTTAAAGCACAGGAAAAGCATCAAAACCTTGACAATGATGCCCTTGGCCAAAAAGGGCGTATGCGTTTTTTCCTGAATATATTCAGGAAAAAACGCATACGCCCTTTTTGGCCAACCAAGCAACCTGGAAAGGCAAATCAGCGCTACAAAGAAGTCTCGCTTCCCATCGGTCAAAAGGGCCATGCTGAAAAAAGTGTCAAAACCAGAAATGCAGGACAGGCCATGGAGAAATGGGAGCCTTGCTACACTGATGGGCGGGATGTAAATTGCCAACAGCCACTCTGGAGAAGTGTACGGTGTGTCCTGAAACATCTAAAAAACTCAGCTTAGAGAGCATAGGGCACTTCCACTCATGGGCGTATAAATTGGGAAAACTAAAAATCAGCAAGACACAGGCACCCCAAAGTTTTGGGCTACTCTGTTGACAAGAACCTCCACTTCGTTACACCTTAAATATCCCAGGAAAGAGAAGAATGGATAAAGAAGATGTGGTCCTTATATACAATGGAATATCACTCAGCCATGAAATCAATGTCATAAGGCTAGTAGCAGCATGATGAGTGGATTTAGCTATGACGATTCTAAGTGAAATAAGTCACACAGAAAAAGACACTTATCATGAGATATCACTTATAGAGGGAATGTAAAAACCGCTACCCTTGAACTGAATTACAAAACAGAACAGAATCACACGTTTAGAAAACAGACTATGGCTGCTTAACGGGAAAGGTGAGGTGGGGTGATGCATAAAACAAGGGTTTCAAATTAGCTCAGATATCGTTCCATAAACCCAATATGTAATAGACAAGACCTACTCCTTGCTCAGTGAACTGGACTCAACACCCCCTATTCACCGCCCAGGAATATATCAGACTAGTAAGAATCTTCAAACCTATGTATTGATATCTCTCTGTAAGTGAGTCAAGTGGGTGTAAAGCGGCATAAACACAGCAGTGAAAAGCAGCCAAACCCCATTATAAAAATCAATTACTTTTCAAAACCCGTGAAACAAAGACAGTGAAAGAGAGAGAAATTCTTACAAAATTCGTTCAGGGGCTGTGATGCCACCTGGATTGACCATATCTAGACCCACAGCTGATTGAGACATATGGGTGGACACTCTTGGGGCTGAGAGGTTTGGTGAGGTTGGGTGAGCTAACGCAGACCCTTTAAATTAATACGGCGTGGTACCCATCCCATGGGTCCCAAATCTCCAGGTTCAAGGGCATCGTCCTACATTGAAAACATGCATGAGAAACCCCGAAGATGGCACACCGTGTGATCGGGAAAGGTTTCTAAAACGCATCTCATTTCTCATCTCCTTGTGCTCCGGCTCGCCATTCCAGCCGCTTTACTAGCAATCTCTCTCCTTGGAGAATCAGCACCTTTATCCTCCTGTTCCGTACAGGTTGCAATTTGTCCTGAGGATGAACGGGAAGAGGGGCAACCAATGAGAGACTAGCTCTAGGTGTTGGGACAGGCACAGGTCACTCTGTTTTCCCATCAGGAAGAAGAATTAACCACAGGCTCAGCCTGCCGCCAGGAACCAGAATACGGCCTGAAGCAATCCTGCGCTTTTGCGGCCAGCTCCCAAGAAAGCGAGTTGAATAATGGAGCTCAGGGGCACTGCAATTCACAAACCTGCAGACTTACAAATGATAACTCTCGTCCACAAATATATTGAGGGAAGGCAACGAAGAGGATTTGAAAGCAAGGCAGAATTGCAGGAAACAGATTTCAGGAGGTAGATTCGAATCGCCTTTAAAGCACAGGAAAAGCGGCAAAACCTCGACAGTGATGCCCTTGGCCAAAAAGGGCGTATGCGTTTTTTCCTGAATATATTCAGGAAAAAACGCATACGCCCTTTTTGGCCAACCAAGCAACCTGGAAAGGCAAATCAGCGCTACAAAGAAGTCTCGCTTCCCATCGGTCAAAAGGGCCATGCTGAATAAAGTGTCAAAACCAGAAATGCAGGACAGGCCATGGAGAAATGGGAGCCTTGCTACACTGATGGGCGGGATGTAAATTGCCAACAGCCACTCTGGAGAAGTGTACGGTGTGTCCTGAAACATCTAAAAAACTCAGCTTAGAGAGCTTGGGCACTTCCACTCATGGGCGTATAAATTGGGAAAACTAAAAATCAGCAAGACACAGGCACCCCAAATTTTGGGCTACTCTGTTGACAAAATCCTCCACTTCATTACACCTTAAATATCCGAGGAAAGAGAAGAATGGATAAAGAAGTTGTGGTCCTTATGTACAATGGAATATCACTCAGCCATGAAATCAATGTCATAAGGCTAGTAGCAGCATGATGAGTGGATTTAGGTATGACGATTCTAAGTGAAATAAGTCCCACAGAAAAAGACACTTATCATGAGATATCACTTATAGAGGGAATGTAAAAACCGCTACCCTTGAACTGAATTACAAAACAGAACGGAGTCACACATTTAGAAAACACACTATGGCTGCTTAACGGGAAAGGTGAGGTGGGGTGATGCATAAAACAAGGGTTTCAAATTAGCTCAGATACCGTTCCATGAACCCAATATGTAATAGACAAGACCTACTCCTTGCTCAGTGAACTGGACTCAACACCCCCTATTCACCGCCCAAGAATATATCTGACTAGTAAGAATCTTCAAACCTATGTATTGATATCTCTCTGTAAGTGAGTCAAGTGGGTGTAAAGCGGCATAAACACAGCAGTGAAAAGCAGCTAAACCCCATTATAAAAATCAATTACTTTTCAAAACCCGTGAAACAAAGACAGTGAAAGAGAGAGGAATTCTTACAAAATTCGTTCAGGGGCTGTGATGCCACCTGGATTGACCATATCTAGACCCACAGCTGATTGAGACATATGGGTGGACACTCTTGGGGCTGAGAGGTTTGGTGAGGTTGGGTGAGCTAACGCAGACCCTTTAAATTAATACGGCGTGGTACCCATCCCATGGGTCCCAAATCTCCAGGTTCAAGGGCATCGTCCTACATTGAAAACATGCATGAGAAACCCCGAAGATGGCACACCGTGTGATCGGGAAAGGTTTCTAAAACGCACCTCATTTCTCATCTCCTTGTGCTCCGGCTCGCCATTCCAGCCGCTTTACTAGCAATCTCTCTCCTTGGAGAATCAGCACCTTTATCCTCCTGTTCCGTACAGGTTGCAATTTGTCCTGAGGATGAACGGGAAGAGGGGCAACCAATGAGAGACTAGCTCTAGGTGTTGGGACAGGCACAGGTCACTCTGTTTTCCCATCAGGAAGAAGAATTAACCACAGGCTCAGCCTGCCGCCAGGAACCAGAATATGGCCTGAAGCAATCCTGCGCTTTTGCGGCCAGCTCCCAAGAAAGCGACTTGAATAATGGAGCTCAGGGGCACTGCAATTCACAAACCTGCAGACTTAGAAATGATAACTGTTGTCCACAAATATATTGAGGGAAGGCATCGAAGAGGATTTGAAAGCAAGGCAGAATTGCAGGAAACAGATTTCAGGAGGTAGATTCGAATCGCCTTTAAAGCACAGGAAAAGCATCAAAACCTCGACAATGATGCCCTTGGCCAAAAAGGGCGTATGCGTTTTTTCCTGAATATATTCAGGAAAAAACGCATACGCCCTTTTTGGCCAACCAAGCAACCTGGAAAGGCAAATCAGCGCTACAAAGAAGTCTCGCTTCCCATCGGTCAAAAGGGCCATGCTGAATAAAGTGTCAAAACCAGAAATGCAGGACAGGCCATGGAGAAATGGGAGCCTTGCTACACTGATGGGCGGGATGTAAATTGCCAACAGCCACTCTGGAGAAGTGTACGGTGTGTCCTGAAACATCTAAAAAACTCAGCTTAGAGAGCATAGGGCACTTCCACTCATGGGCATATAAATTGGGAAAACTAAAAATCAGCAAGACACAGGCACCCCAAAGTTTTGGGCTACTCTGTTGACAAGAACCTCCACTTCGTTACACCTTAAATATCCCAGGAAAGAGAAGAATGGATAAAGAAGATGTGGTCCTTATATACAATGGAATATCACTCAGCCATGAAATCAATGTCATAAGGCTAGTAGCAGCATGATGAGTGGATTTAGCTATGACGATTCTAAGTGAAATAAGTCCCACAGAAAAAGACACTTATCATGAGATATCACTTATAGAGGGAATGTAAAAACCGCTACCCTTGAACTGAATTACAAAACAGAACGGAATCACACGTTTAGAAAACAGACTATGGCTGCTTAACGGGAAAGGTGAGGTGGGGTGATGCATAAAACAAGGGTTTCAAATTAGCTCAGATATCGTTCCATAAACCCAATATGTAATAGACAAGACCTACTCCTTGCTCAGTGAACTGGACTCAACACCCCCTATTCACCGCCCAGGAATATATCAGACTAGTAAGAATCTTCAAACCTATGTATTGATATCTCTCTGTAAGTGAGTCAAGTGGGTGTAAAGCGGCATAAACACAGCAGTGAAAAGCAGCCAAACCCCATTATAAAAATCAATTACTTTTCAAAACCCGTGAAACAAAGACAGTGAAAGAGAGAGAAATTCTTACAAAATTCGTTCAGGGGCTGTGATGCCACCTGGATTGACCATATCTAGACCCACAGCTGATTGAGACATATGGGTGGACACTCTTGGGGCTGAGAGGTTTGGTGAGGTTGGGTGAGCTAACGCAGACCCTTTAAATTAATACGGCGTGGTACCCATCCCATGGGTCCCAAATCTCCAGGTTCAAGGGCATCGTCCTACATTGAAAACATGCATGAGAAACCCCGAAGATGGCACACCGTGTGATCGGGAAAGGTTTCTAAAACGCACCTCATTTCTCATCTCCTTGTGCTCCGGCTCGCCATTCCAGCCGCTTTACTAGCAATCTCTCTCCTTGGAGAATCAGCACCTTTATCCTCCTGTTCCGTACAGGTTGCAATTTGTCCTGAGGATGAACGGGAAGAGGGGCAACCAATGAGAGACTAGCTCTAGGTGTTGGGACAGGCACAGGTCACTCTGTTTTCCCATCAGGAAGAAGAATTAACCACAGGCTCAGCCTGCCGCCAGGAACCAGAATACGGCCTGAAGCAATCCTGCGCTTTTGCGGCCAGCTCCCAAGAAAGCGAGTTGAATAATGGAGCTCAGGGGCACTGCAATTCACAAACCTGCAGACTTACAAATGATAACTCTCGTCCACAAATATATTGAGGGAAGGCAACGAAGAGGATTTGAAAGCAAGGCAGAATTGCAGGAAACAGATTTCAGGAGGTACATTCGAATCGCCTTTAAAGCACAGGAAAAGCGGCAAAACCTCGACAGTGATGCACTTGGCCAAAAAGGGCGTATGCGTTTTTTCCTGAATATATTCAGGAAAAATCGCATACGCCCTTTTTGGCCAACCAAGCAACCTGGAAAGGCAAATCAGCGCTACAAAGAAGTCTCGCTTCCCATTGGTCAAAAGGGCCATGCTGAATAAAGTGTCAAAACCAGAAATGCAGGACAGGCCATGGAGAAATGGGAGCCTTGCTACGCTGATGGGCGGGACGTAAATTGCCAACAGCCACTCTGGAGAAGTGTACGGTGTGTCCTGAAACATCTAAAGAACTCAGCTTAGAGAGCTTGGGCACTTCCACTCATGGGCGTATAAATTGGGAAAACTAAAAATAAGCAAGACACAGGCACCCCAAATTTTGGGCTACTCTGTTGACAAAAACCTCCACTTCATTACACCTTAAATATCCGAGGAAAGAGAAGAATGGATAAAGAAGTTGTGGTCCTTATGTACAATGGAATATCACTCAGCCATGAAATCAATGTCATAAGGCTAGTAGCAGCATGATGAGTGGATTTAGGTATGACGATTCTAAGTGAAATAAATCACACAGAAAAAGACACTTATCATGAGATATCACTTATAGAGGGAATGTAAAAACCGCTACCCTTGAACTGAATTACAAAACAGAACGGAGTCACACATTTAGAAAACACACTATGGCTGCTTAACGGGAAAGGTGAGGTGGGGTGATGCATAAAACAAGGGTTTCAAATTAGCTCAGATACCGTTCCATGAACCCAATATGTAATAGACAAGACCTACTCCTTGCTCAGTGAACTGGACTCAACACCCCCTATTCACCGCCCAAGAATATATCTGACTAGTAAGAATCTTCAAACCTATGTATTGATATCTCTCTGTAAGTGAGTCAAGTGGGTGTAAAGCGGCATAAACACAGCAGTGAAAAGCAGCTAAACCCCATTATAAAAATCAATTACTTTTCAAAACCCGTGAAACAAAGACAGTGAAAGAGAGAGAAATTCTTACAAAATTCGTTCAGGGGCTGTGATGCCACCTGGATTGACCATATCTAGACCCACAGCTGATTGAGACATATGGGTGGACACTCTTGGGGCTGAGAGGTTTGGTGAGGTTGGGTGAGCTAACGCAGACCCTTTAAATTAATACGGCGTGGTACCCATCCCATGGGTCCCAAATCTCCAGGTTCAAGGGCATCGTCCTACATTGAAAACATGCATGAGAAACCCCGAAGATGGCACACCGTGTGATCGGGAAAGGTTTCTAAAACGCACCTCATTTCTCATCTCCTTGTGCTCCGGCTCGCCATTCCAGCCGCTTTACTAGCAATCTCTCTCCTTGGAGAATCAGCACCTTTATCCTCCTGTTCCGTACAGGTTGCAATTTGTCCTGAGGATGAACGGGAAGAGGGGCAACCAATGAGAGACTAGCTCTAGGTGTTGGGACAGGCACAGGTCACTCTGTTTTCCCATCAGGAAGAAGAATTAACCACAGGCTCAGCCTGCCGCCAGGAACCAGAATACGGCCTGAAGCAATCCTGCGCTTTTGCGGCCAGCTCCCAAGAAAGCGAGTTGAATAATGGAGCTCAGGGGCACTGCAATTCACAAACCTGCAGACTTACAAATGATAACTCTCGTCCACAAATATATTGAGGGAAGGCAACGAAGAGGATTTGAAAGCAAGGCAGAATTGCAGGAAACAGATTTCAGGAGGTAGATTCGAATCGCCTTTAAAGCACAGGAAAAGCATCAAAACCTCGACAATGATGCCCTTGGCCAAAAAGGGCGTATGCGTTTTTTCCTGAATATATTCAGGAAAAAACGCATACGCCCTTTTTGGCCAACCAAGCAACCTGGAAAGGCAAATCAGCGCTACAAAGAAGTCTCGCTTCCCATCGGTCAAAAGGGCCATGCTGAAAAAAGTGTCAAAACCAGAAATGCAGGACAGGCCATGGAGAAATGGGAGCCTTGCTACACTGATGGGCGGGATGTAAATTGCCAACAGCCACTCTGGAGAAGTGTACGGTGTGTCCTGAAACATCTAAAAAACTCAGCTTAGAGAGCATAGGGCACTTCCACTCATGGGCGTATAAATTGGGAAAACTAAAAATCAGCAAGACACAGGCACCCCAAAGTTTTGGGCTACTCTGTTGACAAGAACCTCCACTTCGTTACACCTTAAATATCCCAGGAAAGAGAAGAATGGATAAAGAAGATGTGGTCCTTATATACAATGGAATATCACTCAGCCATGAAATCAATGTCATAAGGCTAGTAGCAGCATGATGAGTGGATTTAGCTATGACGATTCTAAGTGAAATAAGTCACACAGAAAAAGACACTTATCATGAGATATCACTTATAGAGGGAATGTAAAAACCGCTCCCCTTGAACTGAATTACAAAACAGAACAGAATCACACGTTTAGAAAACAGACTATGGCTGCTTAACGGGAAAGGTGAGGTGGGGTGATGCATAAAACAAGGGTTTCAAATTAGCTCAGATATCGTTCCATAAACCCAATATGTAATAGACAAGACCTACTCCTTGCTCAGTGAACTGGACTCAACACCCCCTATTCACCGCCCAGGAATATATCAAACTAGTAAGAATCTTCAAACCTATGTATTGATATCTCTCTGTAAGTGAGTCAAGTGGGTGTAAAGCGGCATAAACACAGCAGTGAAAAGCAGCCAAACCCCCTTATAAAAATCAATTACTTTTCAAAACCCGTGAAACAAAGACAGTGAAAGAGAGAGAAATTCTTACAAAATTCGTTCAGGGGCTGTGATGCCACCTGGATTGACCATATCTAGACCCACAGCTGATTGAGACATATGGGTGGACACTCTTGGGGCTGAGAGGTTTGGTGAGGTTGGGTGAGCTAACGCAGACCCTTTAAATTAATACGGCGTGGTACCCATCCCATGGGTCCCAAATCTCCAGGTTCAAGGGCATCGTCCTACATTGAAAACATGCATGAGAAACCCCGAAGATGGCACACCGTGTGATCGGGAAAGGTTTCTAAAACGCACCTCATTTCTCATCTCCTTGTGCTCCGGCTCGCCATTCCAGCCGCTTTACTAGCAATCTCTCTCCTTGGAGAATCAGCACCTTTATCCTCCTGTTCCGTACAGGTTGCAATTTGTCCTGAGGATGAACGGGAAGAGGGGCAACCAATGAGAGACTAGCTCTAGGTGTTGGGACAGGCACAGGTCACTCTGTTTTCCCATCAGGAAGAAGAATTAACCACAGGCTCAGCCTGCCGCCAGGAACCAGAATACGGCCTGAAGCAATCCTGCGCTTTTGCGGCCAGCTCCCAAGAAAGCGAGTTGAATAATGGAGCTCAGGGGCACTGCAATTCACAAACCTGCAGACTTAGAAATGATAACTCTTGTCCACAAATATATTGAGGGAAGGCAACGAAGAGGATTTGAAAGCAAGGCAGAATTGCAGGAAACAGATTTCAGGAGGTAGATTCGAATCGCCTTTAAAGCACAGGAAAAGCATCAAAACCTTGACAATGATGCCCTTGGCCAAAAAGGGCGTATGCGTTTTTTCCTGAATATATTCAGGAAAAAACGCATACGCCCTTTTTGGCCAACCAAGCAACCTGGAAAGGCAAATCAGCGCTACAAAGAAGTCTCGCTTCCCATCGGTCAAAAGGGCCATGCTGAAAAAAGTGTCAAAACCAGAAATGCAGGACAGGCCATGGAGAAATGGGAGCCTTGCTACACTGATGGGCGGGATGTAAATTGCCAACAGCCACTCTGGAGAAGTGTACGGTGTGTCCTGAAACATCTAAAAAACTCAGCTTAGAGAGCATAGGGCACTTCCACTCATGGGCGTATAAATTGGGAAAACTAAAAATCAGCAAGACACAGGCACCCCAAAGTTTTGGGCTACTCTGTTGACAAGAACCTCCACTTCGTTACACCTTAAATATCCCAGGAAAGAGAAGAATGGATAAAGAAGATGTGGTCCTTATATACAATGGAATATCACTCAGCCATGAAATCAATGTCATAAGGCTAGTAGCAGCATGATGAGTGGATTTAGCTATGACGATTCTAAGTGAAATAAGTCACACAGAAAAAGACACTTATCATGAGATATCACTTATAGAGGGAATGTAAAAACCGCTACCCTTGAACTGAATTACAAAACAGAACAGAATCACACGTTTAGAAAACAGACTATGGCTGCTTAACGGGAAAGGTGAGGTGGGGTGATGCATAAAACAAGGGTTTCAAATTAGCTCAGATATCGTTCCATAAACCCAATATGTAATAGACAAGACCTACTCCTTGCTCAGTGAACTGGACTCAACACCCCCTATTCACCGCCCAGGAATATATCAGACTAGTAAGAATCTTCAAACCTATGTATTGATATCTCTCTGTAAGTGAGTCAAGTGGGTGTAAAGCGGCATAAACACAGCAGTGAAAAGCAGCCAAACCCCATTATAAAAATCAATTACTTTTCAAAACCCGTGAAACAAAGACAGTGAAAGAGAGAGAAATTCTTACAAAATTCGTTCAGGGGCTGTGATGCCACCTGGATTGACCATATCTAGACCCACAGCTGATTGAGACATATGGGTGGACACTCTTGGGGCTGAGAGGTTTGGTGAGGTTGGGTGAGCTAATGCAGACCCTTTAAATTAATACGGCGTGGTACCCATCCCATGGGTCCCAAATCTCCAGGTTCAAGGGCATCGTCCTACATTGAAAACATGCATGAGAAACCCCGAAGATGGCACACCGTGTGATCGGGAAAGGTTTCTAAAACGCACCTCATTTCTCATCTCCTTGTGCTCCGGCTCGCCATTCCAGCCGCTTTACTAGCAATCTCTCTCCTTGGAGAATCAGCACCTTTATCCTCCTGTTCCGTACAGGTTGCAATTTGTCCTGAGGATGAACGGGAAGAGGGGCAACCAATGAGAGACTAGCTCTAGGTGTTGGGACAGGCACAGGTCACTCTGTTTTCCCATCAGGAAGAAGAATTAACCACAGGCTCAGCCTGCCGCCAGGAACCAGAATACGGCCTGAAGCAATCCTGCGCTTTTGCGGCCAGCTCCCAAGAAAGCGAGTTGAATAATGGAGCTCAGGGGCACTGCAATTCACAAACCTGCAGACTTACAAATGATAACTCTCGTCCACAAATATATTGAGGGAAGGCAACGAAGAGGATATGAAAGCAAGGCAGAATTGCAGGAAACAGATTTCAGGAGGTAGATTCGAATCGCCTTTAAAGCACAGGAAAAGCATCAAAACCTCGACAATGATGCCCTTGGCCAAAAAGGGCGTATGCGTTTTTTCCTGAATATATTCAGGAAAAAACGCATACGCCCTTTTTGGCCAACCAAGCAACCTGGAAAGGCAAATCAGCGCTACAAAGAAGTCTCGCTTCCCATCGGTCAAAAGGGCCATGCTGAAAAAAGTGTCAAAACCAGAAATGCAGGACAGGCCATGGAGAAATGGGAGCCTTGCTACACTGATGGGCGGGATGTAAATTGCCAACAGCCACTCTGGAGAAGTGTACGGTGTGTCCTGAAACTTCTAAAAAACTCAGCTTAGAGAGCATAGGGCACTTCCACTCATGGGCGTATAAATTGGGAAAACTAAAAATCAGCAAGACACAGGCACCCCAAAGTTTTGGGCTACTCTGTTGACAAGAACCTCCACTTCGTTACACCTTAAATATCCCAGGAAAGAGAAGAATGGATAAAGAAGATGTGGTCCTTATATACAATGGAATATCACTCAGCCATGAAATCAATGTCATAAGGCTAGTAGCAGCATGATGAGTGGATTTAGCTATGACGATTCTAAGTGAAATAAGTCACACAGAAAAAGACACTTATCATGAGATATCACTTATAGAGGGAATGTAAAAACCGCTCCCCTTGAACTGAATTACAAAACAGAACAGAATCACACGTTTAGAAAACAGACTATGGCTGCTTAACGGGAAAGGTGAGGTGGGGTGATGCATAAAACAAGGGTTTCAAATTAGCTCAGATATCGTTCCATAAACCCAATATGTAATAGACAAGACCTACTCCTTGCTCAGTGAACTGGACTCAACACCCCCTATTCACCGCCCAAGAATATATCTGACTAGTAAGAATCTTAAAACCTATGTATTGATATCTCTCTGTAAGTGAGTCAAGTGGGTGTAAAGCGGCATAAACACAGCAGTGAAAAGCAGCTAAACCCCATTATAAAAATCAATTACTTTTCAAAACCCGTGAAACAAAGACAGTGAAAGAGAGAGAAATTCTTACAAAATTCGTTCAGGGGCTGTGATGCCACCTGGATTGACCATATCTAGACCCACAGCTGATTGAGACATATGGGTGGACACTCTTGGGGCTGAGAGGTTTGGTGAGGTTGGGTGAGCTAACGCAGACCCTTTAAATTAATACGGCGTGGTACCCATCCCATGGGTCCCAAATCTCCAGGTTCAAGGGCATCGTCCTACATTGAAAACATGCATGAGAAACCCCGAAGATGGCACACCGTGTGATCGGGAAAGGTTTCTAAAACGCACCTCATTTCTCATCTCCTTGTGCTCCGGCTCGCCATTCCAGCCGCTTTACTAGCAATCTCTCTCCTTGGAGAATCAGCACCTTTATCCTCCTGTTCCGTACAGGTTGCAATTTGTCCTGAGGATGAACGGGAAGAGGGGCAACCAATGAGAGACTAGCTCTAGGTGTTGGGACAGGCACAGGTCACTCTGTTTTCCCATCAGGAAGAAGAATTAACCACAGGCTCAGCCTGCCGCCAGGAACCAGAATACGGCCTGAAGCAATCCTGCGCTTTTGCGGCCAGCTCCCAAGAAAGCGAGTTGAATAATGGAGCTCAGGGGCACTGCAATTCACAAACCTGCAGACTTACAAATGATAACTCTCGTCCACAAATATATTGAGGGAAGGCAACGAAGAGGATTTGAAAGCAAGGCAGAATTGCAGGAAACAGATTTCAGGAGGTAGATTCGAATCGCCTTTAAAGCACAGGAAAAGCATCAAAACCTCGACAATGATGCCCTTGGCCAAAAAGGGCGTATGCGTTTTTTCCTGAATATATTCAGGAAAAAACGCATACGCCCTTTTTGGCCAACCAAGCAACCTGGAAAGGCAAATCAGCGCTACAAAGAAGTCTCGCTTCCCATCGGTCAAAAGGGCCATGCTGAAAAAAGTGTCAAAACCAGAAATGCAGGACAGGCCATGGAGAAATGGGAGCCTTGCTACACTGATGGGCGGGATGTAAATTGCCAACAGCCACTCTGGAGAAGTGTACGGTGTGTCCTGAAACATCTAAAAAACTCAGCTTAGAGAGCATAGGGCACTTCCACTCATGGGCGTATAAATTGGGAAAACTAAAAATCAGCAAGACACAGGCACCCCAAAGTTTTGGGCTACTCTGTTGACAAGAACCTCCACTTCGTTACACCTTAAATATCCCAGGAAAGAGAAGAATGGATAAAGAAGATGTGGTCCTTATATACAATGGAATATCACTCAGCCATGAAATCAATGTCATAAGGCTAGTAGCAGCATGATGAGTGGATTTAGCTATGACGATTCTAAGTGAAATAAGTCACACAGAAAAAGACACTTATCATGAGATATCACTTATAGAGGGAATGTAAAAACCGCTCCCCTTGAACTGAATTACAAAACAGAACAGAATCACACGTTTAGAAAACAGACTATGGCTGCTTAACGGGAAAGGTGAGGTGGGGTGATGCATAAAACAAGGGTTTCAAATTAGCTCAGATATCGTTCCATAAACCCAATATGTAATAGACAAGACCTACTCCTTGCTCAGTGAACTGGACTCAACACCCCCTATTCACCGCCCAGGAATATATCAAACTAGTAAGAATCTTCAAACCTATGTATTGATATCTCTCTGTAAGTGAGTCAAGTGGGTGTAAAGCGGCATAAACACAGCAGTGAAAAGCAGCCAAACCCCCTTATAAAAATCAATTACTTTTCAAAACCCGTGAAACAAAGACAGTGAAAGAGAGAGAAATTCTTACAAAATTCGTTCAGGGGCTGTGATGCCACCTGGATTGACCATATCTAGACCCACAGCTGATTGAGACATATGGGTGGACACTCTTGGGGCTGAGAGGTTTGGTGAGGTTGGGTGAGCTAACGCAGACCCTTTAAATTAATACGGCGTGGTACCCATCCCATGGGTCCCAAATCTCCAGGTTCAAGGGCATCGTCCTACATTGAAAACATGCATGAGAAACCCCGAAGATGGCACACCGTGTGATCGGGAAAGGTTTCTAAAACGCACCTCATTTCTCATCTCCTTGTGCTCCGGCTCGCCATTCCAGCCGCTTTACTAGCAATCTCTCTCCTTGGAGAATCAGCACCTTTATCCTCCTGTTCCGTACAGGTTGCAATTTGTCCTGAGGATGAACGGGAAGAGGGGCAACCAATGAGAGACTAGCTCTAGGTGTTGGGACAGGCACAGGTCACTCTGTTTTCCCATCAGGAAGAAGAATTAACCACAGGCTCAGCCTGCCGCCAGGAACCAGAATACGGCCTGAAGCAATCCTGCGCTTTTGCGGCCAGCTCCCAAGAAAGCGAGTTGAATAATGGAGCTCAGGGGCACTGCAATTCACAAACCTGCAGACTTAGAAATGATAACTCTTGTCCACAAATATATTGAGGGAAGGCAACGAAGAGGATTTGAAAGCAAGGCAGAATTGCAGGAAACAGATTTCAGGAGGTAGATTCGAATCGCCTTTAAAGCACAGGAAAAGCATCAAAACCTTGACAATGATGCCCTTGGCCAAAAAGGGCGTATGCGTTTTTTCCTGAATATATTCAGGAAAAAACGCATACGCCCTTTTTGGCCAACCAAGCAACCTGGAAAGGCAAATCAGCGCTACAAAGAAGTCTCGCTTCCCATCGGTCAAAAGGGCCATGCTGAAAAAAGTGTCAAAACCAGAAATGCAGGACAGGCCATGGAGAAATGGGAGCCTTGCTACACTGATGGGCGGGATGTAAATTGCCAACAGCCACTCTGGAGAAGTGTACGGTGTGTCCTGAAACATCTAAAAAACTCAGCTTAGAGAGCATAGGGCACTTCCACTCATGGGCGTATAAATTGGGAAAACTAAAAATCAGCAAGACACAGGCACCCCAAAGTTTTGGGCTACTCTGTTGACAAGAACCTCCACTTCGTTACACCTTAAATATCCCAGGAAAGAGAAGAATGGATAAAGAAGATGTGGTCCTTATATACAATGGAATATCACTCAGCCATGAAATCAATGTCATAAGGCTAGTAGCAGCATGATGAGTGGATTTAGGTATGACGATTCTAAGTGAAATAAGTCCCACAGAAAAAGACACTTATCATGAGATATCACTTATAGAGGGAATGTAAAAACCGCTACCCTTGAACTGAATTACAAAACAGAACAGAATCACACGTTTAGAAAACAGACTATGGCTGCTTAACGGGAAAGGTGAGGTGGGGTGATGCATAAAACAAGGGTTTCAAATTAGCTCAGATATCGTTCCATAAACCCAATATGTAATAGACAAGACCTACTCCTTGCTCAGTGAACTGGACTCAACACCCCCTATTCACCGCCCAGGAATATATCAGACTAGTAAGAATCTTCAAACCTATGTATTGATATCTCTCTGTAAGTGAGTCAAGTGGGTGTAAAGCGGCATAAACACAGCAGTGAAAAGCAGCCAAACCCCATTATAAAAATCAATTACTTTTCAAAACCCGTGAAACAAAGACAGTGAAAGAGAGAGAAATTCTTACAAAATTCGTTCAGGGGCTGTGATGCCACCTGGATTGACCATATCTAGACCCACAGCTGATTGAGACATATGGGTGGACACTCTTGGGGCTGAGAGGTTTGGTGAGGTTGGGTGAGCTAATGCAGACCCTTTAAATTAATACGGCGTGGTACCCATCCCATGGGTCCCAAATCTCCAGGTTCAAGGGCATCGTCCTACATTGAAAACATGCATGAGAAACCCCGAAGATGGCACACCGTGTGATCGGGAAAGGTTTCTAAAACGCACCTCATTTCTCATCTCCTTGTGCTCCGGCTCGCCATTCCAGCCGCTTTACTAGCAATCTCTCTCCTTGGAGAATCAGCACCTTTATCCTCCTGTTCCGTACAGGTTGCAATTTGTCCTGAGGATGAACGGGAAGAGGGGCAACCAATGAGAGACTAGCTCTAGGTGTTGGGACAGGCACAGGTCACTCTGTTTTCCCATCAGGAAGAAGAATTAACCACAGGCTCAGCCTGCCGCCAGGAACCAGAATACGGCCTGAAGCAATCCTGCGCTTTTGCGGCCAGCTCCCAAGAAAGCGAGTTGAATAATGGAGCTCAGGGGCACTGCAATTCACAAACCTGCAGACTTACAAATGATAACTCTCGTCCACAAATATATTGAGGGAAGGCAACGAAGAGGATTTGAAAGCAAGGCAGAATTGCAGGAAACAGATTTCAGGAGGTAGATTCGAATCGCCTTTAAAGCACAGGAAAAGCGGCAAAACCTCGACAGTGATGCCCTTGGCCAAAAAGGACGTATGCGTTTTTTCCTGAATATATTCAGGAAAAAACGCATACGCCCTTTTTGGCCAACCAAGCAACCTGGAAAGGCAAATCAGCGCTACAAAGAAGTCTCGCTTCCCATCGGTCAAAAGGGCCATGCTGAATAAAGTGTCAAAACCAGAAATGCAGGACAGGCCATGGAGAAATGGGAGCCTTGCTACACTGATGGGCGGGATGTAAATTGCCAACAGCCACTCTGGAGAAGTGTACGGTGTGTCCTGAAACATCTAAAAAACTCAGCTTAGAGAGCATAGGGCACTTCCACTCATGGGCGTATAAATTGGGAAAACTAAAAATCAGCAAGACACAGGCACCCCAAAGTTTTGGGCTACTCTGTTGACAAGAACCTCCACTTCGTTACACCTTAAATATCCCAGGAAAGAGAAGAATGGATAAAGAAGATGTGGTCCTTATATACAATGGAATATTACTCAGCCATGAAATCAATGTCATAAGGCTAGTAGCAGCATGATGAGTGGATTTAGCTATGACGATTCTAAGTGAAATAAGTCACACAGAAAAAGACACTTATCATGAGATATCACTTATAGAGGGAATGTAAAAACCGCTACCCTTGAACTGAATTACAAAACAGAACAGAGTCACACGTTTAGAAAACACACTATGGCTGCTTAACGGGAAAGGTGAGGTGGGGTGATGCATAAAACAAGGGTTTCAAATTAGCTCAGATATCGTTCCATAAACCCAATATGTAATAGACAAGACCTACTCCTTGCTCAGTGAACTGGACTCAACACCCCCTATTCACCGCCCAAGAATATATCTGAGTAGTAAGAATCTTCAAACCTATGTATTGATATCACTCTGTAAGTGAGTCAAGTGGGTGTAAAGCGGCATAAACACAGCAGTGGAAAGCAGCCAAACCCCATTATAAAAATCAATTACTTTTCAAAACCCGTGAAACAAAGACAGTGAAAGAGAGAGGAATTCTTACAAAATTCGTTCAGGGGCTGTGATGCCACCTGGATTGACCATATCTAGACCAACAGCTGATTGAGACATATGGGTGGACACTCTTGGGGCTGAGAGGTTTGGTGAGGTTGGGTGAGCTAACGCAGACCCTTTAAATTAATACGGCGTGGTACCCATCCCATGGGTCCCAAATCTCCAGGTTCAAGGGCATCGTCCTACATTGAAAACATGCATGAGAAACCCCGAAGATGGCACACCGTGTGATGGGGAAAGGTTTCTAAAACGCACCTCATTTCTCATCTCCTTGTGCTCCGGTTCGCCATTCCAGCCGCTTTACTAGCAATCTCTCTCCTTGGAGAATCAGCACCTTTATCCTCCTGTTCCGTACAGGTTGCAATTTGTCCTGAGGATGAACGGGAAGAGGGGCAACCAATGAGAGACTAGCTCTAGGTGTTGGGACAGGCACACGTCACTCTGTTTTCCCATCAGGAAGAAGAATTAACCACAGGCTCAGCCTTCCGCCAGGAACCAGAATACGGCCTGAAGCAATCCTGCGCTTTTGCGGCCAGCTCCCAAGAAAGCGAGTTGAATAATGGAGCTCAGGGGCACTGCAATTCACAAACCTGCAGACTTAGAAATGATAACTCTCGTCCACAAATATATTGAGGGAAGGCAACGAAGAGGATTTGAAAGCAAGGCAGAATTGCAGGAAACAGATTTCAGGAGGTACATTCGAATCGCCTTTAAAGCACAGGAAAAGCGGCAAAACCTCGACAGTGATGCACTTGGCCAAAAAGGGCGTATGCGTTTTTTCCTGAATATATTCAGGAAAAATCGCATACGCCCTTTTTGGCCAACCAAGCAACCTGGAAAGGCAAATCAGCGCTACAAAGAAGTCTCGCTTCCCATTGGTCAAAAGGGCCATGCTGAATAAAGTGTCAAAACCAGAAATGCAGGACAGGCCATGGAGAAATGGGAGCCTTGCTACGCTGATGGGCGGGACGTAAATTGCCAACAGCCACTCTGGAGAAGTGTACGGTGTGTCCTGAAACATCTAAAAAACTCAGCTTAGAGAGCTTGGGCACTTCCACTCATGGGCGTATAAATTGGGAAAACTAAAAATCAGCAAGACACAGGCACTCCAAATTTTGGGCTACTCTGTTGACAAAAACCTCCACTTCATTACACCTTAAATATCCGAGGAAAGAGAAGAATGGATAAAGAAGTTGTGGTCCTTATGTACAATGGAATATCACTCAGCCATGAAATCAATGTCATAAGGCTAGTAGCAGCATGATGAGTGGATTTAGGTATGACGATTCTAAGTGAAATAAGTCCCACAGAAAAAGACACTTATCATGAGATATCACTTATAGAGGGAATGTAAAAACCGCTACCCTTGAACTGAATTACAAAACAGAACGGAGTCACACATTTAGAAAACACACTATGGCTGCTTAACGGGAAAGGTGAGGTGGGGTTATGCATAAAACAAGGGTTTCAAATTAGCTCAGATACCGTTCCATGAACCCAATATGTAATAGACAAGACCTACTCCTTGCTCAGTGAACTGGACTCAACACCCCCTATTCACCGCCCAAGAATATATCTGACTAGTAAGAATCTTCAAACCTATGTATTGATATCTCTCTGTAAGTGAGTCAAGTGGGTGTAAAGCGGCATAAACACAGCAGTGAAAAGCAGCTAAACCCCATTATAAAAATCAATTACTTTTCAAAACCCGTGAAACAAAGACAGTGAAAGAGAGAGAAATTCTTACAAAATTCGTTCAGGGGCTGTGATGCCACCTGGATTGACCATATCTAGACCCACAGCTGATTGAGACATATGGGTGGACACTCTTGGGGCTGAGAGGTTTGGTGAGGTTGGGTGAGCTAACGCAGACCCTTTAAATTAATACGGCGTGGTACCCATCCCATGGGTCCCAAATCTCCAGGTTCAAGGGCATCGTCCTACATTGAAAACATGCATGAGAAACCCCGAAGATGGCACACCGTGTGATCGGGAAAGGTTTCTAAAACGCACCTCATTTCTCATCTCCTTGTGCTCCGGCTCGCCATTCCAGCCGCTTTACTAGCAATCTCTCTCCTTGGAGAATCAGCACCTTTATCCTCCTGTTCCGTACAGGTTGCAATTTGTCCTGAGGATGAACGGGAAGAGGGGCAACCAATGAGAGACTAGCTCTAGGTGTTGGGACAGGCACAGGTCACTCTGTTTTCCCATCAGGAAGAAGAATTAACCACAGGCTCAGCCTGCCGCCAGGAACCAGAATATGGCCTGAAGCAATCCTGCGCTTTTGCGGCCAGCTCCCAAGAAAGCGACTTGAATAATGGAGCTCAGGGGCACTGCAATTCACAAACCTGCAGACTTAGAAATGATAACTGTTGTCCACAAATATGTTGAGGGAAGGCATCGAAGAGGATTTGAAAGCAAGGCAGAATTGCAGGAAACAGATTTCAGGAGGTAGATTCGAATCGCCTTTAAAGCACAGGAAAAGCATCAAAACCTCGACAATGATGCCCTTGGCCAAAAAGGGCGTATGCGTTTTTTCCTGAATATATTCAGGAAAAAACGCATACGCCCTTTTTGGCCAACCAAGCAACCTGGAAAGGCAAATCAGCGCTACAAAGAAGTCTCGCTTCCCATCGGTCAAAAGGGCCATGCTGAATAAAGTGTCAAAACCAGAAATGCAGGACAGGCCATGGAGAAATGGGAGCCTTGCTACACTGATGGGCGGGATGTAAATTGCCAACAGCCACTCTGGAGAAGTGTACGGTGTGTCCTGAAACATCTAAAAAACTCAGCTTAGAGAGCATAGGGCACTTCCACTCATGGGCGTATAAATTGGGAAAACTAAAAATCAGCAAGACACAGGCACCCCAAAGTTTTGGGCTACTCTGTTGACAAGAACCTCCACTTCGTTACACCTTAAATATCCCAGGAAAGAGAAGAATGGATAAAGAAGATGTGGTCCTTATATACAATGGAATATCACTCAGCCATGAAATCAATGTCATAAGGCTAGTAGCAGCATGATGAGTGGATTTAGCTATGACGATTCTAAGTGAAATAAGTCACACAGAAAAAGACACTTATCATGAGATATCACTTATAGAGGGAATGTAAAAACCGCTACCCTTGAACTGAATTACAAAACAGAACAGAATCACACGTTTAGAAAACAGACTATGGCTGCTTAACGGGAAAGGTGAGGTGGGGTGATGCATAAAACAAGGGTTTCAAATTAGCTCAGATATCGTTCCATAAACCCAATATGTAATAGACAAGACCTACTCCTTGCTCAGTGAACTGGACTCAACACCCCCTATTCACCGCCCAGGAATATATCAGACTAGTAAGAATCTTCAAACCTATGTATTGATATCTCTCTGTAAGTGAGTCAAGTGGGTGTAAAGCGGCATAAACACAGCAGTGAAAAGCAGCCAAACCCCATTATAAAAATCAATTACTTTTCAAAACCCGTGAAACAAAGACAGTGAAAGAGAGAGAAATTCTTACAAAATTCGTTCAGGGGCTGTGATGCCACCTGGATTGACCATATCTAGACCCACAGCTGATTGAGACATATGGGTGGACACTCTTGGGGCTGAGAGGTTTGGTGAGGTTGGGTGAGCTAATGCAGACCCTTTAAATTAATACGGCGTGGTACCCATCCCATGGGTCCCAAATCTCCAGGTTCAAGGGCATCGTCCTACATTGAAAACATGCATGAGAAACCCCGAAGATGGCACACCGTGTGATCGGGAAAGGTTTCTAAAACGCACCTCATTTCTCATCTCCTTGTGCTCCGGTTCGCCATTCCAGCCGCTTTACTAGCAATCTCTCTCCTTGGAGAATCAGCACCTTTATCCTCCTGTTCCGTACAGGTTGCAATTTGTCCTGAGGATGAACGGGAAGAGGGGCAACCAATGAGAGACTAGCTCTAGGTGTTGGGACAGGCACAGGTAACTCTGTTTTCCCATCAGGAAGAAGAATTAACCACAGGCTCAGCCTGCCGCCAGGAACCAGAATACGGCCTGAAGCAATCCTGCGCATTTGCGGCCAGCTCCCAAGAAAGCGAGTTGAATAATGGAGCTCAGGGGCACTGCAATTCACAAACCTGCAGACTTAGAAATGATAACTCTCGTCCACAAATATATTGAGGGAAGGCAACGAAGAGGATTTGAAAGCAAGGCAGAATTGCAGGAAACAGATTTCAGGAGGTAGATTCGAACCGCCTTTAAAGCACAGGAAAAGCGGCAAAACCTCGACAATGATGCCCTTGGCCAAAAAGGGCGTATGCGTTTTTTCCTGAATATATTCAGGAAAAAACGCATACGCCCTTTTTGGCCAACCAAGCAACCTGGAAAGGCAAATCAGCGCTACAAAGAAGTCTCGCTTCCCATCGGTCAAAAGGGTCATGCTGAATAAAGGGTCAAAACCAGAAATGCAGGACAGGCCATGGAGAAATGGGAGCCTTGCTACGGTGAAGGGCGGGACGTAAATTGCCAACAGCCACTCTGGGGAAGTGTACGGTGTGTCCTGAAACATCTAAAAAACTCAGCTTAGAGAGCTTGGGCACTTCCACTCATGGGCGTATAAATTGGGAAAACTAAAATTCAGCAAGACACAGGCATCCCAAAGTTTTGGGCTACTCTGTTGACAAGAACCTCCACTTCGTTACACCTTAAATATCCGAGGAAAGAGAAGAATGGATAAAGAAGTTGTGGTCCTTATGTACAATGGAATATCACTCAGCCATGAAATCAATGTCATAAGGCTAGTAGCAGCATGATGAGTGGATTTAGGTATGACGATTCTAAGTGAAATAAGTCCCACAGAAAAAGACACTTATCATGAGATATCACTTATAGAGGGAATGTAAAAACCGCTACCCTTGAACTGAATTACAAAACAGAACGGAGTCACACATTTAGAAAACAGACTATGGCTGCTTAACGGGAAAGGTGAGGTGGGGTGATGCATAAAACAAGGGTTTCAAATTAGCTCAGATACCGTTCCATGAACCCAATATGTAATAGACAAGACCTACTCCTTGCTCAGTGAACTGGACTCAACACCCCCTATTCACCGCCCAAGAATATATCTGACTAGTAAGAATCTTCAAACCTATGTATTGATATCTCTCTGTAAGTGAGTCAAGTGGGTGTAAAGCGGCATAAACACAGCAGTGAAAAGCAGCTAAACCCCATTATAAAAATCAATTACTTTTCAAAACCCGTGAAACAAAGACAGTGAAAGAGAGAGAAATTCTTACAAAATTCGTTCAGGGGCTGTGATGCCACCTGGATTGACCATATCTAGACCCACAGCTGATTGAGACATATGGGTGGACACTCTTGGGGCTGAGAGGTTTGGTGAGGTTGGGTGAGCTAACGCAGACCCTTTAAATTAATACGGCGTGGTACCCATCCCATGGGTCCCAAATCTCCAGGTTCAAGGGCATCGTCCTACATTGAAAACATGCATGAGAAACCCCGAAGATGGCACACCGTGTGATCGGGAAAGGTTTCTAAAACGCACCTCATTTCTCATCTCCTTGTGCTCCGGCTCGCCATTCCAGCCGCTTTACTAGCAATCTCTCTCCTTGGAGAATCAGCACCTTTATCCTCCTGTTCCGTACAGGTTGCAATTTGTCCTGAGGATGAACGGGAAGAGGGGCAACCAATGAGAGACTAGCTCTAGGTGTTGGGACAGGCACAGGTCACTCTGTTTTCCCATCAGGAAGAAGAATTAACCACAGGCTCAGCCTGCCGCCAGGAACCAGAATACGGCCTGAAGCAATCCTGCGCTTTTGCGGCCAGCTCCCAAGAAAGCGAGTTGAATAATGGAGCTCAGGGGCACTGCAATTCACAAACCTGCAGACTTACAAATGATAACTCTCGTCCACAAATATATTGAGGGAAGGCAACGAAGAGGATTTGAAAGCAAGGCAGAATTGCAGGAAACAGATTTCAGGAGGTAGATTCGAATCGCCTTTAAAGCACAGGAAAAGCATCAAAACCTCGACAATGATGCCCTTGGCCAAAAAGGGCGTATGCGTTTTTTCCTGAATATATTCAGGAAAAAACGCATACGCCCTTTTTGGCCAACCAAGCAACCTGGAAAGGCAAATCAGCGCTACAAAGAAGTCTCGCTTCCCATCGGTCAAAAGGGTCATGCTGAATAAAGGGTCAAAACCAGAAATGCAGGACAGGCCATGGAGAAATGGGAGCCTTGCTACGGTGAAGGGCGGGACGTAAATTGCCAACAGCCACTCTGGAGAAGTGTACGGTGTGTCCTGAAACATCTAAAAAACTCAGCTTAGAGAGCTTGGGCACTTCCACTCATGGGCGTATAAATTGGGAAAACTAAAATTCAGCAAGACACAGGCACCCCAAAGTTTTGGGCTACTCTGTTGACAAGAACCTCCACTTCGTTACACCTTAAATATCCGAGGAAAGAGAAGAATGGATAAAGAAGTTGTGGTCCTTATGTACAATGGAATATCACTCAGCCATGAAATCAATGTCATAAGGCTAGTAGCAGCATGATGAGTGGATTTAGGTATGACGATTCTAAGTGAAATAAGTCCCACAGAAAAAGACACTTATCATGAGATATCACTTATAGAGGGAATGTAAAAACCGCTACCCTTGAACTGAATTACAAAACAGAACGGAGTCACACATTTAGAAAACAGACTATGGCTGCTTAACGGGAAAGGTGAGGTGGGGTGATGCATAAAACAAGGGTTTCAAATTAGCTCAGATACCGTTCCATGAACCCAATATGTAATAGACAAGACCTACTCCTTGCTCAGTGAACTGGACTCAACACCCCCTATTCACCGCCCAAGAATATATCTGACTAGTAAGAATCTTCAAACCTATGTATTGATATCTCTCTGTAAGTGAGTCAAGTGGGTGTAAAGCGGCATAAACACAGCAGTGAAAAGCAGCTAAACCCCATTATAAAAATCAATTACTTTTCAAAACCCGTGAAACAAAGACAGTGAAAGAGAGAGAAATTCTTACAAAATTCGTTCAGGGGCTGTGATGCCACCTGGATTGACCATATCTAGACCCACAGCTGATTGAGACATATGGGTGGACACTCTTGGGGCTGAGAGGTTTGGTGAGGTTGGGTGAGCTAACGCAGACCCTTTAAATTAATACGGCGTGGTACCCATCCCATGGGTCCCAAATCTCCAGGTTCAAGGGCATCGTCCTACATTGAAAACATGCATGAGAAACCCCGAAGATGGCACACCGTGTGATCGGGAAAGGTTTCTAAAACGCACCTCATTTCTCATCTCCTTGTGCTCCGGCTCGCCATTCCAGCCGCTTTACTAGCAATCTCTCTCCTTGGAGAATCAGCACCTTTATCCTCCTGTTCCGTACAGGTTGCAATTTGTCCTGAGGATGAACGGGAAGAGGGGCAACCAATGAGAGACTAGCTCTAGGTGTTGGGACAGGCACAGGTCACTCTGTTTTCCCATCAGGAAGAAGAATTAACCACAGGCTCAGCCTGCCGCCAGGAACCAGAATACGGCCTGAAGCAATCCTGCGCTTTTGCGGCCAGCTCCCAAGAAAGCGAGTTGAATAATGGAGCTCAGGGGCACTGCAATTCACAAACCTGCAGACTTACAAATGATAACTCTCGTCCACAAATATATTGAGGGAAGGCAACGAAGAGGATTTGAAAGCAAGGCAGAATTGCAGGAAACAGATTTCAGGAGGTAGATTCGAATCGCCTTTAAAGCACAGGAAAAGCATCAAAACCTCGACAATGATGCCCTTGGCCAAAAAGGGCGTATGCGTTTTTTCCTGAATATATTCAGGAAAAAACGCATACGCCCTTTTTGGCCAACCAAGCAACCTGGAAAGGCAAATCAGCGCTACAAAGAAGTCTCGCTTCCCATCGGTCAAAAGGGCCATGCTGAAAAAAGTGTCAAAACCAGAAATGCAGGACAGGCCATGGAGAAATGGGAGCCTTGCTACACTGATGGGCGGGATGTAAATTGCCAACAGCCACTCTGGAGAAGTGTACGGTGTGTCCTGAAACATCTAAAAAACTCAGCTTAGAGAGCATAGGGCACTTCCACTCATGGGCGTATAAATTGGGAAAACTAAAAATCAGCAAGACACAGGCACCCCAAAGTTTTGGGCTACTCTGTTGACAAGAACCTCCACTTCGTTACACCTTAAATATCCCAGGAAAGAGAAGAATGGATAAAGAAGATGTGGTCCTTATATACAATGGAATATCACTCAGCTATGAAATCAATGTCATAAGGCTAGTAGCAGCATGATGAGTGGATTTAGCTATGACGATTCTAAGTGAAATAAGTCACACAGAAAAAGACACTTATCATGAGATATCACTTATAGAGGGAATGTAAAAACCGCTACCCTTGAACTGAATTACAAAACAGAACAGAATCACACGTTTAGAAAACAGACTATGGCTGCTTAACGGGAAAGGTGAGGTGGGGTGATGCATAAAACAAGGGTTTCAAATTAGCTCAGATATCGTTCCATAAACCCAATATGTAATAGACAAGACCTACTCCTTGCTAGGGGAACTGGACTCAACACCCCCTATTCACCGCCCAGGAATATATCAGACTAGTAAGAATCTTCAAACCTATGTATTGATATCTCTCTGTAAGTGAGTCAAGTGGGTGTAAAGCGGCATAAACACAGCAGTGAAAAGCAGCCAAACCCCCTTATAAAAATCAATTACTTTTCAAAACCCGTGAAACAAAGACAGTGAAAGAGAGAGAAATTCTTACAAAATTCGTTCAGGGGCTGTGATGCCACCTGGATTGACCATATCTAGACCCACAGCTGATTGAGACATATGGGTGGACACTCTTGGGGCTGAGAGGTTTGGTGAGGTTGGGTGAGCTAACGCAGACCCTTTAAATTAATACGGCGTGGTACCCATCCCATGGGTCCCAAATCTCCAGGTTCAAGGGCATCGTCCTACATTGAAAACATGCATGAGAAACCCCGAAGATGGCACACCGTGTGATCGGGAAAGGTTTCTAAAACGCACCTCATTTCTCATCTCCTTGTGCTCCGGCTCGCCATTCCAGCCGCTTTACTAGCAATCTCTCTCCTTGGAGAATCAGCACCTTTATCCTCCTGTTCCGTACAGGTTGCAATTTGTCCTGAGGATGAACGGGAAGAGGGGCAACCAATGAGAGACTAGCTCTAGGTGTTGGGACAGGCACAGGTCACTCTGTTTTCCCATCAGGAAGAAGAATTAACCACAGGCTCAGCCTGCCGCCAGGAACCAGAATACGGCCTGAAGCAATCCTGCGCTTTTGCGGCCAGCTCCCAAGAAAGCGAGTTGAATAATGGAGCTCAGGGGCACTGCAATTCACAAACCTGCAGACTTAGAAATGATAACTCTTGCCCACAAATATATTGAGGGAAGGCAACGAAGAGGATTTGAAAGCAAGGCAGAATTGCAGGAAACAGATTTCAGGAGGTAGATTCGAATCGCCTTTAAAGCACAGGAAAAGCATCAAAACCTTGACAATGATGCCCTTGGCCAAAAAGGGCGTATGCGTTTTTTCCTGAATATATTCAGGAAAAAACGCATACGCCCTTTTTGGCCAACCAAGCAACCTGGAAAGGCAAATCAGCGCTACAAAGAAGTCTCGCTTCCCATCGGTCAAAAGGGCCATGCTGAAAAAAGTGTCAAAACCAGAAATGCAGGACAGGCCATGGAGAAATGGGAGCCTTGCTACACTGATGGGCGGGATGTAAATTGCCAACAGCCACTCTGGAGAAGTGTACGGTGTGTCCTGAAACATCTAAAAAACTCAGCTTAGAGAGCATAGGGCACTTCCACTCATGGGCGTATAAATTGGGAAAACTAAAAATCAGCAAGACACAGGCACCCCAAAGTTTTGGGCTACTCTGTTGACGAGAACCTCCACTTCGTTACACCTTAAATATCCCAGGAAAGAGAAGAATGGATAAAGAAGATGTGGTCCTTATATACAATGGAATATCACTCAGCCATGAAATCAATGTCATATGGCTAGTAGCAGCATGATGAGTGGATTTAGGTATGACGATTCTAAGTGAAATAAGTCCCACAGAAAAAGACACTTATCATGAGATATCACTTATAGAGGGAATGTAAAAACCGCTACCCTTGAACTGAATTACAAAACAGAACAGAATCACACGTTTAGAAAACAGACTATGGCTGCTTAACGGGAAAGGTGAGGTGGGGTGATGCATAAAACAAGGGTTTCAAATTAGCTCAGATATCGTTCCATAAACCCAATATGTAATAGACAAGACCTACTCCTTGCTCAGTGAACTGGACTCAACACCCCCTATTCACCGCCCAGGAATATATCAGACTAGTAAGAATCTTCAAACCTATGTATTGATATCTCTCTGTAAGTGAGTCAAGTGGGTGTAAAGCGGCATAAACACAGCAGTGAAAAGCAGCCAAACCCCATTATAAAAATCAATTACTTTTCAAAACCCGTGAAACAAAGACAGTGAAAGAGAGAGAAATTCTTACAAAATTCGTTCAGGGGCTGTGATGCCACCTGGATTGACCATATCTAGACCCACAGCTGATTGAGACATATGGGTGGACACTCTTGGGGCTGAGAGGTTTGGTGAGGTTGGGTGAGCTAACGCAGACCCTTTAAATTAATACGGCGTGGTACCCATCCCATGGGTCCCAAATCTCCAGGTTCAAGGGCATCGTCCTACATTGAAAACATGCATGAGAAACCCCGAAGATGGCACACCGTGTGATCGGGAAAGGTTTCTAAAACGCACCTCATTTCTCATCTGCTTGTGCTCCGGTTCGCCATTCCAGCCGCTTTACTAGCAATCTCTCTCCTTGGAGAATCAGCACCTTTATCCTCCTGTTCCGTACAGGTTGCAATTTGTCCTGAGGATGAACGGGAAGAGGGGCAACCAATGAGGGACTAGCTCTAGGTGTTGGGACAGGCACAGGTCACTCTGTTTTCCCATCAGGAAGAAGAATTAACCACAGGCTCAGCCTGCCGCCAGGAACCAGAATACGGCCTGAAGCAATCCTGCGCTTTTGCGGCCAGCTCCCAAGAAAGCGAGTTGAATAATGGAGCTCAGGGGCACTGCAATTCACAAACCTGCAGACTTACAAATGATAACTCTCGTCCACAAATATATTGAGGGAAGGCAACGAAGAGGATTTGAAAGCAAGGCAGAATTGCAGGAAACAGATTTCAGGAGGTAGATTCGAATCGCCTTTAAAGCACAGGAAAAGCGGCAAAACCTCGACAGTGATGCCCTTGGCCAAAAAGGGCGTATGCGTTTTTTCCTGAATATATTCAGGAAAAAACGCATACGCCCTTTTTGGCCAACCAAGCAACCTGGAAAGGCAAATCAGCGCTACAAAGAAGTCTCGCTTCCCATCGGTCAAAAGGGCCATGCTGAATAAAGTGTCAAAACCAGAAATGCAGGACAGGCCATGGAGAAATGGGAGCCTTGCTACACTGATGGGCGGGATGTAAATTGCCAACAGCCACTCTGGAGAAGTGTACGGTGTGTCCTGAAACATCTAAAAAACTCAGCTTAGAGAGCATAGGGCACTTCCACTCATGGGCGTATAAATTGGGAAAACTAAAAATCAGCAAGACACAGGCACCCCAAAGTTTTGGGCTACTCTGTTGACAAGAACCTCCACTTCGTTACACCTTAAATATCCCAGGAAAGAGAAGAATGGATAAAGAAGATGTGGTCCTTATATACAATGGAATATCACTCAGCCATGAAATCAATGTCATAAGGCTAGTAGCAGCATGATGAGTGGATTTAGCTATGACGATTCTAAGTGAAATAAGTCCCACAGAAAAAGACACTTATCATGAGATATCACTTATAGAGGGAATGTAAAAACCGCTAACCTTGAACTGAATTACAAAACAGAACAGAGTCACACGTTTAGAAAACACACTATGGCTGCTTAACGGGAAAGGTGAGGTGGGGTGATGCATAAAACAAGGGTTTCAAATTAGCTCAGATATCGTTCCATGAACCCAATATGTAATAGACAAGACCTACTCCTTGCTCAGTGAACTGGACTCAACACCCCCTATTCACCGCCCAAGAATATATCTGAGTAGTAAGAATCTTCAAACCTATGTATTGATATCACTCTGTAAGTGAGTAAAGTGGGTGTAAAGCGGCATAAACACAGCAGTGGAAAGCAGCCAAACCCCATTATAAAAATCAATTACTTTTCAAAACCCGTGAAACAAAGACAGTGAAAGAGAGAGGAATTCTTACAAAATTCGTTCAGGGGCTGTGATGCCAAATGGATTGACCATATCTAGACCAACAGCTGATTGAGACATATGGGTGGACACTCTTGGGGCTGAGAGGTTTGGTGAGGTTGGGTGAGCTAACGCAGACCCTTTAAATTAATACGGCGTGGTACCCATCCCATGGGTCCCAAATCTCCAGGTTCAAGGGCATCGTCCTACATTGAAAACATGCATGAGAAACCCCGAAGATGGCACACCGTGTGATGGGGAAAGGTTTCTAAAACGCACCTCATTTCTCATCTCCTTGTGCTCCGGTTCGCCATTCCAGCCGCTTTACTAGCAATCTCTCTCCTTGGAGAATCAGCACCTTTATCCTCCTGTTCCGTACAGGTTGCAATTTGTCCTGAGGATGAACGGGAAGAGGGGCAACCAATGAGAGACTAGCTCTAGGTGTTGGGACAGGCACACGTCACTCTGTTTTCCCATCAGGAAGAAGAATTAACCACAGGCTCAGCCTTCCGCCAGGAACCAGAATACGGCCTGAAGCAATCCTGCGCTTTTGCGGCCAGCTCCCAAGAAAGCGAGTTGAATAATGGAGCTCAGGGGCACTGCAATTCACAAACCTGCAGACTTAGAAATGATAACTCTCGTCCACAAATATATTGAGGGAAGGCAACGAAGAGGATTTGAAAGCAAGGCAGAATTGCAGGAAACAGATTTCAGGAGGTACATTCGAATCGCCTTTAAAGCACAGGAAAAGCGGCAAAACCTCGACAGTGATGCACTTGGCCAAAAAGGGCGTATGCGTTTTTTCCTGAATATATTCAGGAAAAATCGCATACGCCCTTTTTGGCCAACCAAGCAACCTGGAAAGGCAAATCAGCGCTACAAAGAAGTCAAGCTTCCCATCGGTCAAAAGGGCCATGCTGAATAAAGGGTCAAAACCAGAAATGCAGGACAGGCCATGGAGAAATGGGAGCCTTGCTACGCTGATGGGCGGGACGTAAATTGCCAACAGCCACTCTGGAGAAGTGTACGGTGTGTCCTGAAACATCTAAAAAACTCAGCTTAGAGAGCTTGGGCACTTCCACTCATTGGCGTATAAATTGGGAAAACTAAAAATCAGCAAGACACAGGCACCCCAAATTTTGGGCTACTCTGTTGACAAAAACCTCCACTTCATTACACCTTAAATATCCGAGGAAAGAGAAGAATGGATAAAGAAGTTGTGGTCCTTATGTACAATGAAATATCACTCAGCCATGAAATCAATGTCATAAGGCTAGTAGCAGCATGATGAGTGGATTTAGGTATGACGATTCTAAGTGAAATAAGTCCCACAGAAAAAGACACTTATCATGAGATATCACTTATAGAGGGAATGTAAAAACCGCTACCCTTGAACTGAATTACAAAACAGAACGGAGTCACACATTTAGAAAACACACTATGGCTGCTTAACGGGAAAGGTGAGGTGGGGTGATGCATAAAACAAGGGTTTCAAATTAGCTCAGATACCGTTCCATGAACCCAATATGTAATAGACAAGACCTACTCCTTGCTCAGTGAACTGGACTCAACACCCCCTATTCAGCGCCCAGGAATATATCTGACTAGTAAGAATCTTCAAACCTATGTATTGATATCTCTCTGTAAGTGAGTCAAGTGGGTGTAAAGCGGCATAAACACAGCAGTGAAAAGCAGCCAAACCCCATTATAAAAATCAATTACTTTTCAAAACCCGTGAAACAAAGACAGTGAAAGAGAGAGAAATTCTTACAAAATTCGTTCAGGGGCTGTGATGCCACCTGGATTGACCATATCTAGACCCACAGCTGATTGAGACATATGGGTGGACACTCTTGGGGCTGAGAGGTTTGGTGAGGTTGGGTGAGCTAACGCAGACCCTTTAAATTAATATGGCGTGGTACCCATCCCATGGGTCCCAAATCTCCAGGTTCAAGGGCATCGTCCTACATTGAAAACATGCATGAGAAACCCCGAAGATGGCACACCGTGTGATCGGGAAAGGTTTCTAAAACGCACCTCATTTCTCATCTCCTTGTGCTCCGGCTCGCCATTCCAGCCGCTTTACTAGCAATCTCTCTCCTTGGAGAATCAGCACCTTTATCCTCCTGTTCCGTACAGGTTGCAATTTGTCCTGAGGATGAACGGGAAGAGGGGCAACCAATGAGAGACTAGCTCTAGGTGTTGGGACAGGCACAGGTCACTCTGTTTTCCCATCAGGAAGAAGAATTAACCACAGGCTCAGCCTGCCGCCAGGAACCAGAATACGGCCTGAAGCAATCCTGCGCTTTTGCGGCCAGCTCCCAAGAAAGCGAGTTGAATAATGGAGCTCAGGGGCACTGCAATTCACAAACCTGCAGACTTACAAATGATAACTCTCGTCCACAAATATATTGAGGGAAGGCAACGAAGAGGATTTGAAAGCAAGGCAGAATTGCAGGAAACAGATTTCAGGAGGTAGATTCGAATCGCCTTTAAAGCACAGGAAAAGCGGCAAAACCTCGACAGTGATGCCCTTGGCCAAAAAGGGCGTATGCGTTTTTTCCTGAATATATTCAGGAAAAAACGCATACGCCCTTTTTGGCCAACCAAGCAACCTGGAAAGGCAAATCAGCGCTACAAAGAAGTCTCGCTTCCCATCGGTCAAAAGGGCCATGCTGAATAAAGTGTCAAAACCAGAAATGCAGGACAGGCCATGGAGAAATGGGAGCCTTGCTACACTGATGGGCGGGATGTAAATTGCCAACAGCCACTCTGGAGAAGTGTACGGTGTGTCCTGAAACATCTAAAAAACTCAGCTTAGAGAGCATAGGGCACTTCCACTCATGGGCGTATAAATTGGGAAAACTAAAAATCAGCAAGACACAGGCACCCCAAAGTTTTGGGCTACTCTGTTGACAAAAACCTCCACTTCGTTACACCTTAAATATCCCAGGAAAGAGAAGAATGGATAAAGAAGATGTGGTCCTTATATACAATGGAATATCACTCAGCCATGAAATCAATGTCATAAGGCTAGTAGCAGCATGATGAGTGGATTTAGCTATGACGATTCTAAGTGAAATAAGTCACACAGAAAAAGACACTTATCATGAGATATCACTTATAGAGGGAATGTAAAAACCGCTACCCTTGAACTGCATTACAAAACAGAACAGAGTCACACGTTTAGAAAACACACTATGGCTGCTTAACGGGAAAGGTGAGGTGGGGTGATGCATAAAACAAGGGTTTCAAATTAGCTCAGATATCGTTCCATAAACCCAATATGTAATAGACAAGACCTACTCCTTGCTCAGTGAACTGGACTCAACACCCCCTATTCACCGCCCAAGAATATATCTGACTAGTAAGAATCTTCAAACCTATGTATTGATATCACTCTGTAAGTGAGTCAAGTGGGTGTAAAGCGGCATAAACACAGCAGTGGAAAGCAGCCAAACCCCATTATAAAAATCAATTACTTTTCAAAACCCGTGAAACAAAGACAGTGAAAGAGAGAGGAATTCTTACAAAATTCGTTCAGGGGCTGTGATGCCACCTGGATTGACCATATCTAGACCCACAGCTGATTGAGACATATGGGTGGACACTCTTGGGGCTGAGAGGTTTGGTGAGGTTGGGTGAGCTAACGCAGACCCTTTAAATTAATACGGCGTGGTACCCATCCCATGGGTCCCAAATCTCCAGGTTCAAGGGCATCGTCCTACATTGAAAACATGCATGAGAAACCCCGAAGATGGCACACCGTGTGATGGGGAAAGGTTTCTAAAACGCACCTCATTTCTCATCTCCTTGTGCTCCGGTTCGCCATTCCAGCCGCTTTACTAGCAATCTCTCTCCTTGGAGAATCAGCACCTTTATCCTCCTGTTCCGTACAGGTTGCAATTTGTCCTGAGGATGAACGGGAAGAGGGGCAACCAATGAGAGACTAGCTCTAGGTGTTGGGATAGGCACACGTCACTCTGTTTTCCCATCAGGAAGAAGAATTAACCACAGGCTCAGCCTTCCGCCAGGAACCAGAATACGGCCTGAAGCAATCCTGCGCTTTTGCGGCCAGCTCCCAAGAAAGCGAGTTGAATAATGGAGCTCAGGGGCACTGCAATTCACAAACCTGCAGACTTAGAAATGATAACTCTCGTCCACAAATATATTGAGGGAAGGCAACGAAGAGGATTTGAAAGCAAGGCAGAATTGCAGGAAACAGATTTCAGGAGGTACATTCGAATCGCCTTTAAAGCACAGGAAAAGCGGCAAAACCTCGACAGTGATGCACTTGGCCAAAAAGGGCGTATGCGTTTTTTCCTGAATATATTCAGGAAAAATCGCATACGCCCTTTTTGGCCAACCAAGCAACCTGGAAAGGCAAATCAGCGCTACAAAGAAGTCTCGCTTCCCATTGGTCAAAAGGGCCATGCTGAATAAAGTGTCAAAACCAGAAATGCAGGACAGGCCATGGAGAAATGGGAGCCTTGCTACGCTGATGGGCGGGACGTAAATTGCCAACAGCCACTCTGGAGAAGTGTACGGTGTGTCCTGAAACATCTAAAAAACTCAGCTTAGAGAGCTTGGGCACTTCCACTCATGGGCGTATAAATTGGGAAAACTAAAAATCAGCAAGACACAGGCACCCCAAATTTTGGGCTACTCTGTTGACAAAAACCTCCACTTCATTACACCTTAAATATCCGAGGAAAGAGAAGAATGGATAAAGAAGTTGTGGTCCTTATGTACAATGGAATATCACTCAGCCATGAAATCAATGTCATAAGGCTAGTAGCAGCATGATGAGTGGATTTAGGTATGACGATTCTAAGTGAAATAAATCACACAGAAAAAGACACTTATCATAAGATATCACTTATAGAGGGAATGTAAAAACCGCTACCCTTGAACTGCATTACAAAATAGAACAGAGTCACACGTTTAGAAAACACACTATGGCTGCTTAACGGGAAAGGTGAGGTGGGGTGATGCATAAATCAAGGGTTTCAAATTAGCTCAGATACCGTTCCATAAACCCAATATGTAATAGACAAGACCTACTCCTTGCTCAGTGAACTGGACTCAACACCCCCTATTCACCGCCCAAGAATATATCTCACTAGTAAGAATCTTCAAACCTATGTATTGATATCTCTCTGTAAGTGAGTCAAGTGGGTGTAAAGCGGCATAAACACAGCAGTGAAAAGCAGCTAAACCCCATTATAAAAATCAATTACTTTTCAAAACCCGTGAAACAAAGACAGTGAAAGAGAGAGAAATTCTTACAAAATTCGTTCAGGGGCTGTGATGCCACCTGGATTGACCATATCTAGACCCACAGCTGATTGAGACATATGGGTGGACACTCTTGGGGCTGAGAGGTTTGGTGAGGTTGGGTGAGCTAACGCAGACCCTTTAAATTAATACGGCGTGGTACCCATCCCATGGGTCCCAAATCTCCAGGTTCAAGGGCATCGTCCTACATTGAAAACATGCATGAGAAACCCCGAAGATGGCACACCGTGTGATCGGGAAAGGTTTCTAAAACGCACCTCATTTCTCATCTCCTTGTGCTCCGGCTCGCCATTCCAGCCGCTTTACTAGCAATCTCTCTCCTTGGAGAATCAGCACCTTTATCCTCCTGTTCCGTACAGGTTGCAATTTGTCCTGAGGATGAACGGGAAGAGGGGCAACCAATGAGAGACTAGCTCTAGGTGTTGGGACAGGCACAGGTCACTCTGTTTTCCCATCAGGAAGAAGAATTAACCACAGGCTCAGCCTGCCGCCAGGAACCAGAATACGGCCTGAAGCAATCCTGCGCTTTTGCGGCCAGCTCCCAAGAAAGCGAGTTGAATAATGGAGCTCAGGGGCACTGCAATTCACAAACCTGCAGACTTAGAAATGATAACTCTCGTCCACAAATATATTGAGGGAAGGCAACGAAGAGGATTTGAAAGCAAGGCAGAATTGCAGGAAACAGATTTCAGGAGGTATATTCGAATCGCCTTTAAAGCACAGGAAAAGCGGCAAAACCTCGACAGTGATGCACTTGGCCAAAAAGGGCGTATGCGTTTTTTCCTGAATATATTCAGGAAAAATCGCATACGCCCTTTTTGGCCAACCAAGCAACCTGGAAAGGCAAATCAGCGCTACAAAGAAGTCTCGCTTCCCATTGGTCAAAAGGGCCATGCTGAATAAAGTGTCAAAACCAGAAATGCAGGACAGGCCATGGAGAAATGGGAGCCTTGCTACGCTGATGGGCGGGACGTAAATTGCCAACAGCCACTCTGGAGAAGTGTACGGTGTGTCCTGAAACATCTAAAAAACTCAGCTTAGAGAGCTTGGGCACTTCCACTCATGGGCGTATAAATTGGGAAAACTAAAAATCAGCAAGACACAGGCACCCCAAATTTTGGGCTACTCTGTTGACAAAAACCTCCACTTCATTACACCTTAAATATCCGAGGAAAGAGAAGAATGGATAAAGAAGTTGTGGTCCTTATGTACAATGGAATATCACTCAGCCATGAAATCAATGTCATAAGGCTAGTAGCAGCATGATGAGTGGATTTAGGTATGACGATTCTAAGTGAAATAAATCACACAGAAAAAGACACTTATCATAAGATATCACTTATAGAGGGAATGTAAAAACCGCTACCCTTGAACTGCATTACAAAATAGAACAGAGTCACACGTTTAGAAAACACACTATGGCTGCTTAACGGGAAAGGTGAGGTGGGGTGATGCATAAATCAAGGGTTTCAAATTAGCTCAGATACCGTTCCATAAACCCAATATGTAATAGACAAGACCTACTCCTTGCTCAGTGAACTGGACTCAACACCCCCTATTCACCGCCCAAGAATATATCTCACTAGTAAGAATCTTCAAACCTATGTATTGATATCTCTCTGTAAGTGAGTCAAGTGGGTGTAAAGCGGCATAAACACAGCAGTGAAAAGCAGCTAAACCCCATTATAAAAATCAATTACTTTTCAAAACCCGTGAAACAAAGACAGTGAAAGAGAGAGAAATTCTTACAAAATTCGTTCAGGGGCTGTGATGCCACCTGGATTGACCATATCTAGACCCACAGCTGATTGAGACATATGGGTGGACACTCTTGGGGCTGAGAGGTTTGGTGAGGTTGGGTGAGCTAACGCAGACCCTTTAAATTAATACGGCGTGGTACCCATCCCATGGGTCCCAAATCTCCAGGTTCAAGGGCATCGTCCTACATTGAAAACATGCATGAGAAACCCCGAAGATGGCACACCGTGTGATCGGGAAAGGTTTCTAAAACGCACCTCATTTCTCATCTCCTTGTGCTCCGGCTCGCCATTCCAGCCGCTTTACTAGCAATCTCTCTCCTTGGAGAATCAGCACCTTTATCCTCCTGTTCCGTACAGGTTGCAATTTGTCCTGAGGATGAACGGGAAGAGGGGCAACCAATGAGAGACTAGCTCTAGGTGTTGGGACAGGCACAGGTCACTCTGTTTTCCCATCAGGAAGAAGAATTAACCACAGGCTCAGCCTGCCGCCAGGAACCAGAATACGGCCTGAAGCAATCCTGCGCTTTTGCGGCCAGCTCCCAAGAAAGCGAGTTGAATAATGGAGCTCAGGGGCACTGCAATTCACAAACCTGCAGACTTACAAATGATAACTCTCGTCCACAAATATATTGAGGGAAGGCAACGAAGAGGATTTGAAAGCAAGGCAGAATTGCAGGAAACAGATTTCAGGAGGTAGATTCGAATCGCCTTTAAAGCACAGGAAAAGCATCAAAACCTCGACAATGATGCCCTTGGCCAAAAAGGGCGTATGCGTTTTTTCCTGAATATATTCAGGAAAAAACGCATACGCCCTTTTTGGCCAACCAAGCAACCTGGAAAGGCAAATCAGCGCTACAAAGAAGTCTCGCTTCCCATCGGTCAAAAGGGTCATGCTGAATAAAGGGTCAAAACCAGAAATGCAGGACAGGCCATGGAGAAATGGGAGCCTTGCTACGGTGAAGGGCGGGACGTAAATTGCCAACAGCCACTCTGGAGAAGTGTACGGTGTGTCCTGAAACATCTAAAAAACTCAGCTTAGAGAGCTTGGGCACTTCCACTCATGGGCGTATAAATTGGGAAAACTAAAATTCAGCAAGACACAGGCACCCCAAAGTTTTGGGCTACTCTGTTGACAAGAACCTCCACTTCGTTACACCTTAAATATCCGAGGAAAGAGAAGAATGGATAAAGAAGTTGTGGTCCTTATGTACAATGGAATATCACTCAGCCATGAAATCAATGTCATAAGGCTAGTAGCAGCATGATGAGTGGATTTAGGTATGACGATTCTAAGTGAAATAAGTCCCACAGAAAAAGACACTTATCATGAGATATCACTTATAGAGGGAATGTAAAAACCGCTACCCTTGAACTGAATTACAAAACAGAACGGAGTCACACATTTAGAAAACAGACTATGGCTGCTTAACGGGAAAGGTGAGGTGGGGTGATGCATAAAACAAGGGTTTCAAATTAGCTCAGATACCGTTCCATGAACCCAATATGTAATAGACAAGACCTACTCCTTGCTCAGTGAACTGGACTCAACACCCCCTATTCACCGCCCAAGAATATATCTGACTAGTAAGAATCTTCAAACCTATGTATTGATATCTCTCTGTAAGTGAGTCAAGTGGGTGTAAAGCGGCATAAACACAGCAGTGAAAAGCAGCTAAACCCCATTATAAAAATCAATTACTTTTCAAAACCCGTGAAACAAAGACAGTGAAAGAGAGAGAAATTCTTACAAAATTCGTTCAGGGGCTGTGATGCCACCTGGATTGACCATATCTAGACCCACAGCTGATTGAGACATATGGGTGGACACTCTTGGGGCTGAGAGGTTTGGTGAGGTTGGGTGAGCTAACGCAGACCCTTTAAATTAATACGGCGTGGTACCCATCCCATGGGTCCCAAATCTCCAGGTTCAAGGGCATCGTCCTACATTGAAAACATGCATGAGAAACCCCGAAGATGGCACACCGTGTGATCGGGAAAGGTTTCTAAAACGCACCTCATTTCTCATCTCCTTGTGCTCCGGCTCGCCATTCCAGCCGCTTTACTAGCAATCTCTCTCCTTGGAGAATCAGCACCTTTATCCTCCTGTTCCGTACAGGTTGCAATTTGTCCTGAGGATGAACGGGAAGAGGGGCAACCAATGAGAGACTAGCTCTAGGTGTTGGGACAGGCACAGGTCACTCTGTTTTCCCATCAGGAAGAAGAATTAACCACAGGCTCAGCCTGCCGCCAGGAACCAGAATACGGCCTGAAGCAATCCTGCGCTTTTGCGGCCAGCTCCCAAGAAAGCGAGTTGAATAATGGAGCTCAGGGGCACTGCAATTCACAAACCTGCAGACTTAGAAATGATAACTCTTGCCCACAAATATATTGAGGGAAGGCAACGAAGAGGATTTGAAAGCAAGGCAGAATTGCAGGAAACAGATTTCAGGAGGTAGATTCGAATCGCCTTTAAAGCACAGGAAAAGCATCAAAACCTTGACAATGATGCCCTTGGCCAAAAAGGGCGTATGCGTTTTTTCCTGAATATATTCAGGAAAAAACGCATACGCCCTTTTTGGCCAACCAAGCAACCTGGAAAGGCAAATCAGCGCTACAAAGAAGTCTCGCTTCCCATCGGTCAAAAGGGCCATGCTGAAAAAAGTGTCAAAACCAGAAATGCAGGACAGGCCATGGAGAAATGGGAGCCTTGCTACACTGATGGGCGGGATGTAAATTGCCAACAGCCACTCTGGAGAAGTGTACGGTGTGTCCTGAAACATCTAAAAAACTCAGCTTAGAGAGCATAGGGCACTTCCACTCATGGGCGTATAAATTGGGAAAACTAAAAATCAGCAAGACACAGGCACCCCAAAGTTTTGGGCTACTCTGTTGACGAGAACCTCCACTTCGTTACACCTTAAATATCCCAGGAAAGAGAAGAATGGATAAAGAAGATGTGGTCCTTATATACAATGGAATATCACTCAGCCATGAAATCAATGTCATAAGGCTAGTAGCAGCATGATGAGTGGATTTAGGTATGACGATTCTAAGTGAAATAAGTCCCACAGAAAAAGACACTTATCATGAGATATCACTTATAGAGGGAATGTAAAAACCGCTACCCTTGAACTGAATTACAAAACAGAACAGAATCACACGTTTAGAAAACAGACTATGGCTGCTTAACGGGAAAGGTGAGGTGGGGTGATGCATAAAACAAGGGTTTCAAATTAGCTCAGATATCGTTCCATAAACCCAATATGTAATAGACAAGACCTACTCCTTGCTCAGTGAACTGGACTCAACACCCCCTATTCACCGCCCAGGAATATATCAGACTAGTAAGAATCTTCAAACCTATGTATTGATATCTCTCTGTAAGTGAGTCAAGTGGGTGTAAAGCGGCATAAACACAGCAGTGAAAAGCAGCCAAACCCCATTATAAAAATCAATTACTTTTCAAAACCCGTGAAACAAAGACAGTGAAAGAGAGAGAAATTCTTACAAAATTCGTTCAGGGGCTGTGATGCCACCTGGATTGACCATATCTAGACCCACAGCTGATTGAGACATATGGGTGGACACTCTTGGGGCTGAGAGGTTTGGTGAGGTTGGGTGAGCTAACGCAGACCCTTTAAATTAATACGGCGTGGTACCCATCCCATGGGTCCCAAATCTCCAGGTTCAAGGGCATCGTCCTACATTGAAAACATGCATGAGAAACCCCGAAGATGGCACACCGTGTGATCGGGAAAGGTTTCTAAAACGCACCTCATTTCTCATCTGCTTGTGCTCCGGTTCGCCATTCCAGCCGCTTTACTAGCAATCTCTCTCCTTGGAGAATCAGCACCTTTATCCTCCTGTTCCGTACAGGTTGCAATTTGTCCTGAGGATGAACGGGAAGAGGGGCAACCAATGAGGGACTAGCTCTAGGTGTTGGGACAGGCACAGGTCACTCTGTTTTCCCATCAGGAAGAAGAATTAACCACAGGCTCAGCCTGCCGCCAGGAACCAGAATACGGCCTGAAGCAATCCTGCGCTTTTGCGGCCAGCTCCCAAGAAAGCGAGTTGAATAATGGAGCTCAGGGGCACTGCAATTCACAAACCTGCAGACTTACAAATGATAACTCTCGTCCACAAATATATTGAGGGAAGGCAACGAAGAGGATTTGAAAGCAAGGCAGAATTGCAGGAAACAGATTTCAGGAGGTAGATTCGAATCGCCTTTAAAGCACAGGAAAAGCGGCAAAACCTCGACAGTGATGCCCTTGGCCAAAAAGGGCGTATGCGTTTTTTCCTGAATATATTCAGGAAAAAACGCATACGCCCTTTTTGGCCAACCAAGCAACCTGGAAAGGCAAATCAGCGCTACAAAGAAGTCTCGCTTCCCATCGGTCAAAAGGGCCATGCTGAATAAAGTGTCAAAACCAGAAATGCAGGACAGGCCATGGAGAAATGGGAGCCTTGCTACACTGATGGGCGGGATGTAAATTGCCAACAGCCACTCTGGAGAAGTGTACGGTGTGTCCTGAAACATCTAAAAAACTCAGCTTAGAGAGCATAGGGCACTTCCACTCATGGGCGTATAAATTGGGAAAACTAAAAATCAGCAAGACACAGGCACCCCAAAGTTTTGGGCTACTCTGTTGACAAGAACCTCCACTTCGTTACACCTTAAATATCCCAGGAAAGAGAAGAATGGATAAAGAAGATGTGGTCCTTATATACAATGGAATATCACTCAGCCATGAAATCAATGTCATAAGGCTAGTAGCAGCATGATGAGTGGATTTAGCTATGACGATTCTAAGTGAAATAAGTCCCACAGAAAAAGACACTTATCATGAGATATCACTTATAGAGGGAATGTAAAAACCGCTACCCTTGAACTGAATTACAAAACAGAACAGAGTCACACGTTTAGAAAACACACTATGGCTGCTTAACGGGAAAGGTGAGGTGGGGTGATGCATAAAACAAGGGTTTCAAATTAGCTCAGATATCGTTCCATGAACCCAATATGTAATAGACAAGACCTACTCCTTGCTCAGTGAACTGGACTCAACACCCCCTATTCACCGCCCAAGAATATATCTGAGTAGTAAGAATCTTCAAACCTATGTATTGATATCACTCTGTAAGTGAGTAAAGTGGGTGTAAAGCGGCATAAACACAGCAGTGGAAAGCAGCCAAACCCCATTATAAAAATCAATTACTTTTCAAAACCCGTGAAACAAAGACAGTGAAAGAGAGAGAAATTCTTACAAAATTCGTTCAGGGGCTGTGATGCCACCTGGATTGACCATATCTAGACCCACAGCTGATTGAGACATATGGGTGGACACTCTTGGGGCTGAGAGGTTTGGTGAGGTTGGGTGAGCTAACGCAGACCCTTTAAATTAATACGGCGTGGTACCCATCCCATGGGTCCCAAATCTCCAGGTTCAAGGGCATCGTCCTACATTGAAAACATGCATGAGAAACCCCGAAGATGGCACACCGTGTGATCGGGAAAGGTTTCTAAAACGCACCTCATTTCTCATCTCCTTGTGCTCCGGCTCGCCATTCCAGCCGCTTTACTAGCAATCTCTCTCCTTGGAGAATCAGCACCTTTATCCTCCTGTTCCGTACAGGTTGCAATTTGTCCTGAGGATGAACGGGAAGAGGGGCAACCAATGAGAGACTAGCTCTAGGTGTTGGGACAGGCACAGGTCACTCTGTTTTCCCATCAGGAAGAAGAATTAACCACAGGCTCAGCCTGCCGCCAGGAACCAGAATACGGCCTGAAGCAATCCTGCGCTTTTGCGGCCAGCTCCCAAGAAAGCGAGTTGAATAATGGAGCTCAGGGGCACTGCAATTCACAAACCTGCAGACTTACAAATGATAACTCTCGTCCACAAATATATTGAGGGAAGGCAACGAAGAGGATTTGAAAGCAAGGCAGAATTGCAGGAAACAGATTTCAGGAGGTAGATTCGAATCGCCTTTAAAGCACAGGAAAAGCATCAAAACCTCGACAATGATGCCCTTGGCCAAAAAGGGCGTATGCGTTTTTTCCTGAATATATTCAGGAAAAAACGCATACGCCCTTTTTGGCCAACCAAGCAACCTGGAAAGGCAAATCAGCGCTACAAAGAAGTCTCGCTTCCCATCGGTCAAAAGGGCCATGCTGAAAAAAGTGTCAAAACCAGAAATGCAGGACAGGCCATGGAGAAATGGGAGCCTTGCTACACTGATGGGCGGGATGTAAATTGCCAACAGCCACTCTGGAGAAGTGTACGGTGTGTCCTGAAACATCTAAAAAACTCAGCTTAGAGAGCATAGGGCACTTCCACTCATGGGCGTATAAATTGGGAAAACTAAAAATCAGCAAGACACAGGCACCCCAAAGTTTTGGGCTACTCTGTTGACAAGAACCTCCACTTCGTTACACCTTAAATATCCCAGGAAAGAGAAGAATGGATAAAGAAGATGTGGTCCTTATATACAATGGAATATCACTCAGCTATGAAATCAATGTCATAAGGCTAGTAGCAGCATGATGAGTGGATTTAGCTATGACGATTCTAAGTGAAATAAGTCACACAGAAAAAGACACTTATCATGAGATATCACTTATAGAGGGAATGTAAAAACCGCTACCCTTGAACTGAATTACAAAACAGAACAGAATCACACGTTTAGAAAACAGACTATGGCTGCTTAACGGGAAAGGTGAGGTGGGGTGATGCATAAAACAAGGGTTTCAAATTAGCTCAGATATCGTTCCATAAACCCAATATGTAATAGACAAGACCTACTCCTTGCTAGAGGAACTGGACTCAACACCCCCTATTCACCGCCCAGGAATATATCAGACTAGTAAGAATCTTCAAACCTATGTATTGATATCTCTCTGTAAGTGAGTCAAGTGGGTGTAAAGCGGCATAAACACAGCAGTGAAAAGCAGCCAAACCCCCTTATAAAAATCAATTACTTTTCAAAACCCGTGAAACAAAGACAGTGAAAGAGAGAGAAATTCTTACAAAATTCGTTCAGGGGCTGTGATGCCACCTGGATTGACCATATCTAGACCCACAGCTGATTGAGACATATGGGTGGACACTCTTGGGGCTGAGAGGTTTGGTGAGGTTGGGTGAGCTAACGCAGACCCTTTAAATTAATACGGCGTGGTACCCATCCCATGGGTCCCAAATCTCCAGGTTCAAGGGCATCGTCCTACATTGAAAACATGCATGAGAAACCCCGAAGATGGCACACCGTGTGATCGGGAAAGGTTTCTAAAACGCACCTCATTTCTCATCTCCTTGTGCTCCGGCTCGCCATTCCAGCCGCTTTACTAGCAATCTCTCTCCTTGGAGAATCAGCACCTTTATCCTCCTGTTCCGTACAGGTTGCAATTTGTCCTGAGGATGAACGGGAAGAGGGGCAACCAATGAGAGACTAGCTCTAGGTGTTGGGACAGGCACAGGTCACTCTGTTTTCCCATCAGGAAGAAGAATTAACCACAGGCTCAGCCTGCCGCCAGGAACCAGAATACGGCCTGAAGCAATCCTGCGCTTTTGCGGCCAGCTCCCAAGAAAGCGAGTTGAATAATGGAGCTCAGGGGCACTGCAATTCACAAACCTGCAGACTTAGAAATGATAACTCTTGCCCACAAATATATTGAGGGAAGGCAACGAAGAGGATTTGAAAGCAAGGCAGAATTGCAGGAAACAGATTTCAGGAGGTAGATTCGAATCGCCTTTAAAGCACAGGAAAAGCATCAAAACCTTGACAATGATGCCCTTGGCCAAAAAGGGCGTATGCGTTTTTTCCTGAATATATTCAGGAAAAAACGCATACGCCCTTTTTGGCCAACCAAGCAACCTGGAAAGGCAAATCAGCGCTACAAAGAAGTCTCGCTTCCCATCGGTCAAAAGGGCCATGCTGAAAAAAGTGTCAAAACCAGAAATGCAGGACAGGCCATGGAGAAATGGGAGCCTTGCTACACTGATGGGCGGGATGTAAATTGCCAACAGCCACTCTGGAGAAGTGTACGGTGTGTCCTGAAACATCTAAAAAACTCAGCTTAGAGAGCATAGGGCACTTCCACTCATGGGCGTATAAATTGGGAAAACTAAAAATCAGCAAGACACAGGCACCCCAAAGTTTTGGGCTACTCTGTTGACGAGAACCTCCACTTCGTTACACCTTAAATATCCCAGGAAAGAGAAGAATGGATAAAGAAGATGTGGTCCTTATATACAATGGAATATCACTCAGCCATGAAATCAATGTCATAAGGCTAGTAGCAGCATGATGAGTGGATTTAGGTATGACGATTCTAAGTGAAATAAGTCCCACAGAAAAAGACACTTATCATGAGATATCACTTATAGAGGGAATGTAAAAACCGCTACCCTTGAACTGAATTACAAAACAGAACAGAATCACACGTTTAGAAAACAGACTATGGCTGCTTAACGGGAAAGGTGAGGTGGGGTGATGCATAAAACAAGGGTTTCAAATTAGCTCAGATATCGTTCCATAAACCCAATATGTAATAGACAAGACCTACTCCTTGCTCAGTGAACTGGACTCAACACCCCCTATTCACCGCCCAGGAATATATCAGACTAGTAAGAATCTTCAAACCTATGTATTGATATCTCTCTGTAAGTGAGTCAAGTGGGTGTAAAGCGGCATAAACACAGCAGTGAAAAGCAGCCAAACCCCATTATAAAAATCAATTACTTTTCAAAACCCGTGAAACAAAGACAGTGAAAGAGAGAGAAATTCTTACAAAATTCGTTCAGGGGCTGTGATGCCACCTGGATTGACCATATCTAGACCCACAGCTGATTGAGACATATGGGTGGACACTCTTGGGGCTGAGAGGTTTGGTGAGGTTGGGTGAGCTAACGCAGACCCTTTAAATTAATACGGCGTGGTACCCATCCCATGGGTCCCAAATCTCCAGGTTCAAGGGCATCGTCCTACATTGAAAACATGCATGAGAAACCCCGAAGATGGCACACCGTGTGATCGGGAAAGGTTTCTAAAACGCACCTCATTTCTCATCTGCTTGTGCTCCGGTTCGCCATTCCAGCCGCTTTACTAGCAATCTCTCTCCTTGGAGAATCAGCACCTTTATCCTCCTGTTCCGTACAGGTTGCAATTTGTCCTGAGGATGAACGGGAAGAGGGGCAACCAATGAGGGACTAGCTCTAGGTGTTGGGACAGGCACAGGTCACTCTGTTTTCCCATCAGGAAGAAGAATTAACCACAGGCTCAGCCTGCCGCCAGGAACCAGAATACGGCCTGAAGCAATCCTGCGCTTTTGCGGCCAGCTCCCAAGAAAGCGAGTTGAATAATGGAGCTCAGGGGCACTGCAATTCACAAACCTGCAGACTTACAAATGATAACTCTCGTCCACAAATATATTGAGGGAAGGCAACGAAGAGGATTTGAAAGCAAGGCAGAATTGCAGGAAACAGATTTCAGGAGGTAGATTCGAATCGCCTTTAAAGCACAGGAAAAGCATCAAAACCTCGACAGTGATGCCCTTGGCCAAAAAGGGCGTATGCGTTTTTTCCTGAATATATTCAGGAAAAAACGCATACGCCCTTTTTGGCCAACCAAGCAACCTGGAAAGGCAAATCAGCGCTACAAAGAAGTCTCGCTTCCCATCGGTCAAAAGGGCCATGCTGAATAAAGTGTCAAAACCAGAAATGCAGGACAGGCCATGGAGAAATGGGAGCCTTGCTACACTGATGGGCGGGATGTAAATTGCCAACAGCCACTCTGGAGAAGTGTACGGTGTGTCCTGAAACATCTAAAAAACTCAGCTTAGAGAGCATAGGGCACTTCCACTCATGGGCGTATAAATTGGGAAAACTAAAAATCAGCAAGACACAGGCACCCCAAAGTTTTGGGCTACTCTGTTGACAAGAACCTCCACTTCGTTACACCTTAAATATCCCAGGAAAGAGAAGAATGGATAAAGAAGATGTGGTCCTTATATACAATGGAATATCACTCAGCCATGAAATCAATGTCATAAGGCTAGTAGCAGCATGATGAGTGGATTTAGCTATGACGATTCTAAGTGAAATAAGTCCCACAGAAAAAGACACTTATCATGAGATATCACTTATAGAGGGAATGTAAAAACCGCTACCCTTGAACTGAATTACAAAACAGAACAGAGTCACACGTTTAGAAAACACACTATGGCTGCTTAACGGGAAAGGTGAGGTGGGGTGATGCATAAAACAAGGGTTTCAAATTAGCTCAGATATCGTTCCATGAACCCAATATGTAATAGACAAGACCTACTCCTTGCTCAGTGAACTGGACTCAACACCCCCTATTCACCGCCCAAGAATATATCTGAGTAGTAAGAATCTTCAAACCTATGTATTGATATCACTCTGTAAGTGAGTAAAGTGGGTGTAAAGCGGCATAAACACAGCAGTGGAAAGCAGCCAAACCCCATTATAAAAATCAATTACTTTTCAAAACCCGTGAAACAAAGACAGTGAAAGAGAGAGGAATTCTTACAAAATTCGTTCAGGGGCTGTGATGCCAAATGGATTGACCATATCTAGACCAACAGCTGATTGAGACATATGGGTGGACACTCTTGGGGCTGAGAGGTTTGGTGAGGTTGGGTGAGCTAACGCAGACCCTTTAAATTAATACGGCGTGGTACCCATCCCATGGGTCCCAAATCTCCAGGTTCAAGGGCATCGTCCTACATTGAAAACATGCATGAGAAACCCCGAAGATGGCACACCGTGTGATGGGGAAAGGTTTCTAAAACGCACCTCATTTCTCATCTCCTTGTGCTCCGGTTCGCCATTCCAGCCGCTTTACTAGCAATCTCTCTCCTTGGAGAATCAGCACCTTTATCCTCCTGTTCCGTACAGGTTGCAATTTGTCCTGAGGATGAACGGGAAGAGGGGCAACCAATGAGAGACTAGCTCTAGGTGTTGGGACAGGCACACGTCACTCTGTTTTCCCATCAGGAAGAAGAATTAACCACAGGCTCAGCCTTCCGCCAGGAACCAGAATACGGCCTGAAGCAATCCTGCGCTTTTGCGGCCAGCTCCCAAGAAAGCGAGTTGAATAATGGAGCTCAGGGGCACTGCAATTCACAAACCTGCAGACTTAGAAATGATAACTCTCGTCCACAAATATATTGAGGGAAGGCAACGAAGAGGATTTGAAAGCAAGGCAGAATTGCAGGAAACAGATTTCAGGAGGTACATTCGAATCGCCTTTAAAGCACAGGAAAAGCGGCAAAACCTCGACAGTGATGCACTTGGCCAAAAAGGGCGTATGCGTTTTTTCCTGAATATATTCAGGAAAAATCGCATACGCCCTTTTTGGCCAACCAAGCAACCTGGAAAGGCAAATCAGCGCTACAAAGAAGTCAAGCTTCCCATCGGTCAAAAGGGCCATGCTGAATAAAGGGTCAAAACCAGAAATGCAGGACAGGCCATGGAGAAATGGGAGCCTTGCTACGCTGATGGGCGGGACGTAAATTGCCAACAGCCACTCTGGAGAAGTGTACGGTGTGTCCTGAAACATCTAAAAAACTCAGCTTAGAGAGCTTGGGCACTTCCACTCATTGGCGTATAAATTGGGAAAACTAAAAATCAGCAAGACACAGGCACCCCAAATTTTGGGCTACTCTGTTGACAAAAACCTCCACTTCATTACACCTTAAATATCCGAGGAAAGAGAAGAATGGATAAAGAAGTTGTGGTCCTTATGTACAATGAAATATCACTCAGCCATGAAATCAATGTCATAAGGCTAGTAGCAGCATGATGAGTGGATTTAGGTATGACGATTCTAAGTGAAATAAGTCCCACAGAAAAAGACACTTATCATGAGATATCACTTATAGAGGGAATGTAAAAACCGCTACCCTTGAACTGAATTACAAAACAGAACGGAGTCACACATTTAGAAAACACACTATGGCTGCTTAACGGGAAAGGTGAGGTGGGGTGATGCATAAAACAAGGGTTTCAAATTAGCTCAGATACCGTTCCATGAACCCAATATGTAATAGACAAGACCTACTCCTTGCTCAGTGAACTGGACTCAACACCCCCTATTCAGCGCCCAGGAATATATCTGACTAGTAAGAATCTTCAAACCTATGTATTGATATCTCTCTGTAAGTGAGTCAAGTGGGTGTAAAGCGGCATAAACACAGCAGTGAAAAGCAGCCAAACCCCATTATAAAAATCAATTACTTTTCAAAACCCGTGAAACAAAGACAGTGAAAGAGAGAGAAATTCTTACAGAATTCGTTCAGGGGCTGTGATGCCACCTGGATTGACCATATCTAGACCCACAGCTGATTGAGACATATGGGTGGACACTCTTGGGGCTGAGAGGTTTGGTGAGGTTGGGTGAGCTAACGCAGACCCTTTAAATTAATATGGCGTGGTACCCATCCCATGGGTCCCAAATCTCCAGGTTCAAGGGCATCGTCCTACATTGAAAACATGCATGAGAAACCCCGAAGATGGCACACCGTGTGATCGGGAAAGGTTTCTAAAACGCACCTCATTTCTCATCTCCTTGTGCTCCGGCTCGCCATTCCAGCCGCTTTACTAGCAATCTCTCTCCTTGGAGAATCAGCACCTTTATCCTCCTGTTCCGTACAGGTTGCAATTTGTCCTGAGGATGAACGGGAAGAGGGGCAACCAATGAGAGACTAGCTCTAGGTGTTGGGACAGGCACAGGTCACTCTGTTTTCCCATCAGGAAGAAGAATTAACCACAGGCTCAGCCTGCCGCCAGGAACCAGAATACGGCCTGAAGCAATCCTGCGCTTTTGCGGCCAGCTCCCAAGAAAGCGAGTTGAATAATGGAGCTCAGGGGCACTGCAATTCACAAACCTGCAGACTTACAAATGATAACTCTCGTCCACAAATATATTGAGGGAAGGCAACGAAGAGGATTTGAAAGCAAGGCAGAATTGCAGGAAACAGATTTCAGGAGGTAGATTCGAATCGCCTTTAAAGCACAGGAAAAGCGGCAAAACCTCGACAGTGATGCCCTTGGCCAAAAAGGGCGTATGCGTTTTTTCCTGAATATATTCAGGAAAAAACGCATACGCCCTTTTTGGCCAACCAAGCAACCTGGAAAGGCAAATCAGCGCTACAAAGAAGTCTCGCTTCCCATCGGTCAAAAGGGCCATGCTGAATAAAGTGTCAAAACCAGAAATGCAGGACAGGCCATGGAGAAATGGGAGCCTTGCTACACTGATGGGCGGGATGTAAATTGCCAACAGCCACTCTGGAGAAGTGTACGGTGTGTCCTGAAACATCTAAAAAACTCAGCTTAGAGAGCATAGGGCACTTCCACTCATGGGCGTATAAATTGGGAAAACTAAAAATCAGCAAGACACAGGCACCCCAAAGTTTTGGGCTACTCTGTTGACAAAAACCTCCACTTCGTTACACCTTAAATATCCCAGGAAAGAGAAGAATGGATAAAGAAGATGTGGTCCTTATATACAATGGAATATCACTCAGCCATGAAATCAATGTCATAAGGCTAGTAGCAGCATGATGAGTGGATTTAGCTATGACGATTCTAAGTGAAATAAGTCACACAGAAAAAGACACTTATCATGAGATATCACTTATAGAGGGAATGTAAAAACCGCTACCCTTGAACTGCATTACAAAACAGAACAGAGTCACACGTTTAGAAAACACACTATGGCTGCTTAACGGGAAAGGTGAGGTGGGGTGATGCATAAAACAAGGGTTTCAAATTAGCTCAGATATCGTTCCATAAACCCAATATGTAATAGACAAGACCTACTCCTTGCTCAGTGAACTGGACTCAACACCCCCTATTCACCGCCCAAGAATATATCTGACTAGTAAGAATCTTCAAACCTATGTATTGATATCACTCTGTAAGTGAGTCAAGTGGGTGTAAAGCGGCATAAACACAGCAGTGGAAAGCAGCCAAACCCCATTATAAAAATCAATTACTTTTCAAAACCCGTGAAACAAAGACAGTGAAAGAGAGAGGAATTCTTACAAAATTCGTTCAGGGGCTGTGATGCCACCTGGATTGACCATATCTAGACCCACAGCTGATTGAGACATATGGGTGGACACTCTTGGGGCTGAGAGGTTTGGTGAGGTTGGGTGAGCTAACGCAGACCCTTTAAATTAATACGGCGTGGTACCCATCCCATGGGTCCCAAATCTCCAGGTTCAAGGGCATCGTCCTACATTGAAAACATGCATGAGAAACCCCGAAGATGGCACACCGTGTGATCGGGAAAGGTTTCTAAAACGCACCTCATTTCTCATCTCCTTGTGCTCCGGCTCGCCATTCCAGCCGCTTTACTAGCAATCTCTCTCCTTGGAGAATCAGCACCTTTATCCTCCTGTTCCGTACAGGTTGCAATTTGTCCTGAGGATGAACGGGAAGAGGGGCAACCAATGAGAGACTAGCTCTAGGTGTTGGGACAGGCACAGGTCACTCTGTTTTCCCATCAGGAAGAAGAATTAACCACAGGCTCAGCCTGCCGCCAGGAACCAGAATACGGCCTGAAGCAATCCTGCGCTTTTGCGGCCAGCTCCCAAGAAAGCGAGTTGAATAATGGAGCTCAGGGGCACTGCAATTCACAAACCTGCAGACTTACAAATGATAACTCTCGTCCACAAATATATTGAGGGAAGGCAACGAAGAGGATTTGAAAGCAAGGCAGAATTGCAGGAAACAGATTTCAGGAGGTAGATTCGAATCGCCTTTAAAGCACAGGAAAAGCATCAAAACCTCGACAATGATGCCCTTGGCCAAAAAGGGCGTATGCGTTTTTTCCTGAATATATTCAGGAAAAAACGCATACGCCCTTTTTGGCCAACCAAGCAACCTGGAAAGGCAAATCAGCGCTACAAAGAAGTCTCGCTTCCCATCGGTCAAAAGGGCCATGCTGAAAAAAGTGTCAAAACCAGAAATGCAGGACAGGCCATGGAGAAATGGGAGCCTTGCTACACTGATGGGCGGGATGTAAATTGCCAACAGCCACTCTGGAGAAGTGTACGGTGTGTCCTGAAACATCTAAAAAACTCAGCTTAGAGAGCATAGGGCACTTCCACTCATGGGCGTATAAATTGGGAAAACTAAAAATCAGCAAGACACAGGCACCCCAAAGTTTTGGGCTACTCTGTTGACAAGAACCTCCACTTCGTTACACCTTAAATATCCCAGGAAAGAGAAGAATGGATAAAGAAGATGTGGTCCTTATATACAATGGAATATCACTCAGCTATGAAATCAATGTCATAAGGCTAGTAGCAGCATGATGAGTGGATTTAGCTATGACGATTCTAAGTGAAATAAGTCACACAGAAAAAGACACTTATCATGAGATATCACTTATAGAGGGAATGTAAAAACCGCTACCCTTGAACTGAATTACAAAACAGAACAGAATCACACGTTTAGAAAACAGACTATGGCTGCTTAACGGGAAAGGTGAGGTGGGGTGATGCATAAAACAAGGGTTTCAAATTAGCTCAGATATCGTTCCATAAACCCAATATGTAATAGACAAGACCTACTCCTTGCTAGGGGAACTGGACTCAACACCCCCTATTCACCGCCCAGGAATATATCAGACTAGTAAGAATCTTCAAACCTATGTATTGATATCTCTCTGTAAGTGAGTCAAGTGGGTGTAAAGCGGCATAAACACAGCAGTGAAAAGCAGCCAAACCCCCTTATAAAAATCAATTACTTTTCAAAACCCGTGAAACAAAGACAGTGAAAGAGAGAGAAATTCTTACAAAATTCGTTCAGGGGCTGTGATGCCACCTGGATTGACCATATCTAGACCCACAGCTGATTGAGACATATGGGTGGACACTCTTGGGGCTGAGAGGTTTGGTGAGGTTGGGTGAGCTAACGCAGACCCTTTAAATTAATACGGCGTGGTACCCATCCCATGGGTCCCAAATCTCCAGGTTCAAGGGCATCGTCCTACATTGAAAACATGCATGAGAAACCCCGAAGATGGCACACCGTGTGATCGGGAAAGGTTTCTAAAACGCACCTCATTTCTCATCTCCTTGTGCTCCGGCTCGCCATTCCAGCCGCTTTACTAGCAATCTCTCTCCTTGGAGAATCAGCACCTTTATCCTCCTGTTCCGTACAGGTTGCAATTTGTCCTGAGGATGAACGGGAAGAGGGGCAACCAATGAGAGACTAGCTCTAGGTGTTGGGACAGGCACAGGTCACTCTGTTTTCCCATCAGGAAGAAGAATTAACCACAGGCTCAGCCTGCCGCCAGGAACCAGAATACGGCCTGAAGCAATCCTGCGCTTTTGCGGCCAGCTCCCAAGAAAGCGAGTTGAATAATGGAGCTCAGGGGCACTGCAATTCACAAACCTGCAGACTTAGAAATGATAACTCTTGCCCACAAATATATTGAGGGAAGGCAACGAAGAGGATTTGAAAGCAAGGCAGAATTGCAGGAAACAGATTTCAGGAGGTAGATTCGAATCGCCTTTAAAGCACAGGAAAAGCATCAAAACCTTGACAATGATGCCCTTGGCCAAAAAGGGCGTATGCGTTTTTTCCTGAATATATTCAGGAAAAAACGCATACGCCCTTTTTGGCCAACCAAGCAACCTGGAAAGGCAAATCAGCGCTACAAAGAAGTCTCGCTTCCCATCGGTCAAAAGGGCCATGCTGAAAAAAGTGTCAAAACCAGAAATGCAGGACAGGCCATGGAGAAATGGGAGCCTTGCTACACTGATGGGCGGGATGTAAATTGCCAACAGCCACTCTGGAGAAGTGTACGGTGTGTCCTGAAACATCTAAAAAACTCAGCTTAGAGAGCATAGGGCACTTCCACTCATGGGCGTATAAATTGGGAAAACTAAAAATCAGCAAGACACAGGCACCCCAAAGTTTTGGGCTACTCTGTTGACGAGAACCTCCACTTCGTTACACCTTAAATATCCCAGGAAAGAGAAGAATGGATAAAGAAGATGTGGTCCTTATATACAATGGAATATCACTCAGCCATGAAATCAATGTCATAAGGCTAGTAGCAGCATGATGAGTGGATTTAGGTATGACGATTCTAAGTGAAATAAGTCCCACAGAAAAAGACACTTATCATGAGATATCACTTATAGAGGGAATGTAAAAACCGCTACCCTTGAACTGAATTACAAAACAGAACAGAATCACACGTTTAGAAAACAGACTATGGCTGCTTAACGGGAAAGGTGAGGTGGGGTGATGCATAAAACAAGGGTTTCAAATTAGCTCAGATATCGTTCCATAAACCCAATATGTAATAGACAAGACCTACTCCTTGCTCAGTGAACTGGACTCAACACCCCCTATTCACCGCCCAGGAATATATCAGACTAGTAAGAATCTTCAAACCTATGTATTGATATCTCTCTGTAAGTGAGTCAAGTGGGTGTAAAGCGGCATAAACACAGCAGTGAAAAGCAGCCAAACCCCATTATAAAAATCAATTACTTTTCAAAACCCGTGAAACAAAGACAGTGAAAGAGAGAGAAATTCTTACAAAATTCGTTCAGGGGCTGTGATGCCACCTGGATTGACCATATCTAGACCCACAGCTGATTGAGACATATGGGTGGACACTCTTGGGGCTGAGAGGTTTGGTGAGGTTGGGTGAGCTAACGCAGACCCTTTAAATTAATACGGCGTGGTACCCATCCCATGGGTCCCAAATCTCCAGGTTCAAGGGCATCGTCCTACATTGAAAACATGCATGAGAAACCCCGAAGATGGCACACCGTGTGATCGGGAAAGGTTTCTAAAACGCACCTCATTTCTCATCTGCTTGTGCTCCGGTTCGCCATTCCAGCCGCTTTACTAGCAATCTCTCTCCTTGGAGAATCAGCACCTTTATCCTCCTGTTCCGTACAGGTTGCAATTTGTCCTGAGGATGAACGGGAAGAGGGGCAACCAATGAGGGACTAGCTCTAGGTGTTGGGACAGGCACAGGTCACTCTGTTTTCCCATCAGGAAGAAGAATTAACCACAGGCTCAGCCTGCCGCCAGGAACCAGAATACGGCCTGAAGCAATCCTGCGCTTTTGCGGCCAGCTCCCAAGAAAGCGAGTTGAATAATGGAGCTCAGGGGCACTGCAATTCACAAACCTGCAGACTTACAAATGATAACTCTCGTCCACAAATATATTGAGGGAAGGCAACGAAGAGGATTTGAAAGCAAGGCAGAATTGCAGGAAACAGATTTCAGGAGGTAGATTCGAATCGCCTTTAAAGCACAGGAAAAGCGGCAAAACCTCGACAGTGATGCCCTTGGCCAAAAAGGGCGTATGCGTTTTTTCCTGAATATATTCAGGAAAAAACGCATACGCCCTTTTTGGCCAACCAAGCAACCTGGAAAGGCAAATCAGCGCTACAAAGAAGTCTCGCTTCCCATCGGTCAAAAGGGCCATGCTGAATAAAGTGTCAAAACCAGAAATGCAGGACAGGCCATGGAGAAATGGGAGCCTTGCTACACTGATGGGCGGGATGTAAATTGCCAACAGCCACTCTGGAGAAGTGTACGGTGTGTCCTGAAACATCTAAAAAACTCAGCTTAGAGAGCATAGGGCACTTCCACTCATGGGCGTATAAATTGGGAAAACTAAAAATCAGCAAGACACAGGCACCCCAAAGTTTTGGGCTACTCTGTTGACAAGAACCTCCACTTCGTTACACCTTAAATATCCCAGGAAAGAGAAGAATGGATAAAGAAGATGTGGTCCTTATATACAATGGAATATCACTCAGCCATGAAATCAATGTCATAAGGCTAGTAGCAGCATGATGAGTGGATTTAGCTATGACGATTCTAAGTGAAATAAGTCCCACAGAAAAAGACACTTATCATGAGATATCACTTATAGAGGGAATGTAAAAACCGCTACCCTTGAACTGAATTACAAAACAGAACAGAGTCACACGTTTAGAAAACACACTATGGCTGCTTAACGGGAAAGGTGAGGTGGGGTGATGCATAAAACAAGGGTTTCAAATTAGCTCAGATATCGTTCCATGAACCCAATATGTAATAGACAAGACCTACTCCTTGCTCAGTGAACTGGACTCAACACCCCCTATTCACCGCCCAAGAATATATCTGAGTAGTAAGAATCTTCAAACCTATGTATTGATATCACTCTGTAAGTGAGTAAAGTGGGTGTAAAGCGGCATAAACACAGCAGTGGAAAGCAGCCAAACCCCATTATAAAAATCAATTACTTTTCAAAACCCGTGAAACAAAGACAGTGAAAGAGAGAGGAATTCTTACAAAATTCGTTCAGGGGCTGTGATGCCAAATGGATTGACCATATCTAGACCAACAGCTGATTGAGACATATGGGTGGACACTCTTGGGGCTGAGAGGTTTGGTGAGGTTGGGTGAGCTAACGCAGACCCTTTAAATTAATACGGCGTGGTACCCATCCCATGGGTCCCAAATCTCCAGGTTCAAGGGCATCGTCCTACATTGAAAACATGCATGAGAAACCCCGAAGATGGCACACCGTGTGATGGGGAAAGGTTTCTAAAACGCACCTCATTTCTCATCTCCTTGTGCTCCGGTTCGCCATTCCAGCCGCTTTACTAGCAATCTCTCTCCTTGGAGAATCAGCACCTTTATCCTCCTGTTCCGTACAGGTTGCAATTTGTCCTGAGGATGAACGGGAAGAGGGGCAACCAATGAGAGACTAGCTCTAGGTGTTGGGACAGGCACACGTCACTCTGTTTTCCCATCAGGAAGAAGAATTAACCACAGGCTCAGCCTTCCGCCAGGAACCAGAATACGGCCTGAAGCAATCCTGCGCTTTTGCGGCCAGCTCCCAAGAAAGCGAGTTGAATAATGGAGCTCAGGGGCACTGCAATTCACAAACCTGCAGACTTAGAAATGATAACTCTCGTCCACAAATATATTGAGGGAAGGCAACGAAGAGGATTTGAAAGCAAGGCAGAATTGCAGGAAACAGATTTCAGGAGGTACATTCGAATCGCCTTTAAAGCACAGGAAAAGCGGCAAAACCTCGACAGTGATGCACTTGGCCAAAAAGGGCGTATGCGTTTTTTCCTGAATATATTCAGGAAAAATCGCATACGCCCTTTTTGGCCAACCAAGCAACCTGGAAAGGCAAATCAGCGCTACAAAGAAGTCAAGCTTCCCATCGGTCAAAAGGGCCATGCTGAATAAAGGGTCAAAACCAGAAATGCAGGACAGGCCATGGAGAAATGGGAGCCTTGCTACGCTGATGGGCGGGACGTAAATTGCCAACAGCCACTCTGGAGAAGTGTACGGTGTGTCCTGAAACATCTAAAAAACTCAGCTTAGAGAGCTTGGGCACTTCCACTCATTGGCGTATAAATTGGGAAAACTAAAAATCAGCAAGACACAGGCACCCCAAATTTTGGGCTACTCTGTTGACAAAAACCTCCACTTCATTACACCTTAAATATCCGAGGAAAGAGAAGAATGGATAAAGAAGTTGTGGTCCTTATGTACAATGAAATATCACTCAGCCATGAAATCAATGTCATAAGGCTAGTAGCAGCATGATGAGTGGATTTAGGTATGACGATTCTAAGTGAAATAAGTCCCACAGAAAAAGACACTTATCATGAGATATCACTTATAGAGGGAATGTAAAAACCGCTACCCTTGAACTGAATTACAAAACAGAACGGAGTCACACATTTAGAAAACACACTATGGCTGCTTAACGGGAAAGGTGAGGTGGGGTGATGCATAAAACAAGGGTTTCAAATTAGCTCAGATACCGTTCCATGAACCCAATATGTAATAGACAAGACCTACTCCTTGCTCAGTGAACTGGACTCAACACCCCCTATTCAGCGCCCAGGAATATATCTGACTAGTAAGAATCTTCAAACCTATGTATTGATATCTCTCTGTAAGTGAGTCAAGTGGGTGTAAAGCGGCATAAACACAGCAGTGAAAAGCAGCCAAACCCCATTATAAAAATCAATTACTTTTCAAAACCCGTGAAACAAAGACAGTGAAAGAGAGAGAAATTCTTACAAAATTCGTTCAGGGGCTGTGATGCCACCTGGATTGACCATATCTAGACCCACAGCTGATTGAGACATATGGGTGGACACTCTTGGGGCTGAGAGGTTTGGTGAGGTTGGGTGAGCTAACGCAGACCCTTTAAATTAATATGGCGTGGTACCCATCCCATGGGTCCCAAATCTCCAGGTTCAAGGGCATCGTCCTACATTGAAAACATGCATGAGAAACCCCGAAGATGGCACACCGTGTGATCGGGAAAGGTTTCTAAAACGCACCTCATTTCTCATCTCCTTGTGCTCCGGCTCGCCATTCCAGCCGCTTTACTAGCAATCTCTCTCCTTGGAGAATCAGCACCTTTATCCTCCTGTTCCGTACAGGTTGCAATTTGTCCTGAGGATGAACGGGAAGAGGGGCAACCAATGAGAGACTAGCTCTAGGTGTTGGGACAGGCACAGGTCACTCTGTTTTCCCATCAGGAAGAAGAATTAACCACAGGCTCAGCCTGCCGCCAGGAACCAGAATACGGCCTGAAGCAATCCTGCGCTTTTGCGGCCAGCTCCCAAGAAAGCGAGTTGAATAATGGAGCTCAGGGGCACTGCAATTCACAAACCTGCAGACTTACAAATGATAACTCTCGTCCACAAATATATTGAGGGAAGGCAACGAAGAGGATTTGAAAGCAAGGCAGAATTGCAGGAAACAGATTTCAGGAGGTAGATTCGAATCGCCTTTAAAGCACAGGAAAAGCGGCAAAACCTCGACAGTGATGCCCTTGGCCAAAAAGGGCGTATGCGTTTTTTCCTGAATATATTCAGGAAAAAACGCATACGCCCTTTTTGGCCAACCAAGCAACCTGGAAAGGCAAATCAGCGCTACAAAGAAGTCTCGCTTCCCATCGGTCAAAAGGGCCATGCTGAATAAAGTGTCAAAACCAGAAATGCAGGACAGGCCATGGAGAAATGGGAGCCTTGCTACACTGATGGGCGGGATGTAAATTGCCAACAGCCACTCTGGAGAAGTGTACGGTGTGTCCTGAAACATCTAAAAAACTCAGCTTAGAGAGCATAGGGCACTTCCACTCATGGGCGTATAAATTGGGAAAACTAAAAATCAGCAAGACACAGGCACCCCAAAGTTTTGGGCTACTCTGTTGACAAAAACCTCCACTTCGTTACACCTTAAATATCCCAGGAAAGAGAAGAATGGATAAAGAAGATGTGGTCCTTATATACAATGGAATATCACTCAGCCATGAAATCAATGTCATAAGGCTAGTAGCAGCATGATGAGTGGATTTAGCTATGACGATTCTAAGTGAAATAAGTCACACAGAAAAAGACACTTATCATGAGATATCACTTATAGAGGGAATGTAAAAACCGCTACCCTTGAACTGCATTACAAAACAGAACAGAGTCACACGTTTAGAAAACACACTATGGCTGCTTAACGGGAAAGGTGAGGTGGGGTGATGCATAAAACAAGGGTTTCAAATTAGCTCAGATATCGTTCCATAAACCCAATATGTAATAGACAAGACCTACTCCTTGCTCAGTGAACTGGACTCAACACCCCCTATTCACCGCCCAAGAATATATCTGACTAGTAAGAATCTTCAAACCTATGTATTGATATCACTCTGTAAGTGAGTCAAGTGGGTGTAAAGCGGCATAAACACAGCAGTGGAAAGCAGCCAAACCCCATTATAAAAATCAATTACTTTTCAAAACCCGTGAAACAAAGACAGTGAAAGAGAGAGGAATTCTTACAAAATTCGTTCAGGGGCTGTGATGCCACCTGGATTGACCATATCTAGACCCACAGCTGATTGAGACATATGGGTGGACACTCTTGGGGCTGAGAGGTTTGGTGAGGTTGGGTGAGCTAACGCAGACCCTTTAAATTAATACGGCGTGGTACCCATCCCATGGGTCCCAAATCTCCAGGTTCAAGGGCATCGTCCTACATTGAAAACATGCATGAGAAACCCCGAAGATGGCACACCGTGTGATGGGGAAAGGTTTCTAAAACGCACCTCATTTCTCATCTCCTTGTGCTCCGGTTCGCCATTCCAGCCGCTTTACTAGCAATCTCTCTCCTTGGAGAATCAGCACCTTTATCCTCCTGTTCCGTACAGGTTGCAATTTGTCCTGAGGATGAACGGGAAGAGGGGCAACCAATGAGAGACTAGCTCTAGGTGTTGGGATAGGCACACGTCACTCTGTTTTCCCATCAGGAAGAAGAATTAACCACAGGCTCAGCCTTCCGCCAGGAACCAGAATACGGCCTGAAGCAATCCTGCGCTTTTGCGGCCAGCTCCCAAGAAAGCGAGTTGAATAATGGAGCTCAGGGGCACTGCAATTCACAAACCTGCAGACTTAGAAATGATAACTCTCGTCCACAAATATATTGAGGGAAGGCAACGAAGAGGATTTGAAAGCAAGGCAGAATTGCAGGAAACAGATTTCAGGAGGTACATTCGAATCGCCTTTAAAGCACAGGAAAAGCGGCAAAACCTCGACAGTGATGCACTTGGCCAAAAAGGGCGTATGCGTTTTTTCCTGAATATATTCAGGAAAAATCGCATACGCCCTTTTTGGCCAACCAAGCAACCTGGAAAGGCAAATCAGCGCTACAAAGAAGTCTCGCTTCCCATTGGTCAAAAGGGCCATGCTGAATAAAGTGTCAAAACCAGAAATGCAGGACAGGCCATGGAGAAATGGGAGCCTTGCTATGCTGATGGGCGGGACGTAAATTGCCAACAGCCACTCTGGAGAAGTGTACGGTGTGTCCTGAAACATCTAAAAAACTCAGCTTAGAGAGCTTGGGCACTTCCACTCATGGGCGTATAAATTGGGAAAACTAAAAATCAGCAAGACACAGGCACCCCAAATTTTGGGCTACTCTGTTGACAAAAACCTCCACTTCATTACACCTTAAATATCCGAGGAAAGAGAAGAATGGATAAAGAAGTTGTGGTCCTTATGTACAATGGAATATCACTCAGCCATGAAATCAATGTCATAAGGCTAGTAGCAGCATGATGAGTGGATTTAGGTATGACGATTCTAAGTGAAATAAATCACACAGAAAAAGACACTTATCATAAGATATCACTTATAGAGGGAATGTAAAAACCGCTACCCTTGAACTGCATTACAAAATAGAACAGAGTCACACGTTTAGAAAACACACTATGGCTGCTTAACGGGAAAGGTGAGGTGGGGTGATGCATAAATCAAGGGTTTCAAATTAGCTCAGATACCGTTCCATAAACCCAATATGTAATAGACAAGACCTACTCCTTGCTCAGTGAACTGGACTCAACACCCCCTATTCACCGCCCAAGAATATATCTCACTAGTAAGAATCTTCAAACCTATGTATTGATATCTCTCTGTAAGTGAGTCAAGTGGGTGTAAAGCGGCATAAACACAGCAGTGAAAAGCAGCTAAACCCCATTATAAAAATCAATTACTTTTCAAAACCCGTGAAACAAAGACAGTGAAAGAGAGAGAAATTCTTACAAAATTCGTTCAGGGGCTGTGATGCCACCTGGATTGACCATATCTAGACCCACAGCTGATTGAGACATATGGGTGGACACTCTTGGGGCTGAGAGGTTTGGTGAGGTTGGGTGAGCTAACGCAGACCCTTTAAATTAATACGGCGTGGTACCCATCCCATGGGTCCCAAATCTCCAGGTTCAAGGGCATCGTCCTACATTGAAAACATGCATGAGAAACCCCGAAGATGGCACACCGTGTGATCGGGAAAGGTTTCTAAAACGCACCTCATTTCTCATCTCCTTGTGCTCCGGTTCGCCATTCCAGCCGCTTTACTAGCAATCTCTCTCCTTGGAGAATCAGCACCTTTATCCTCCTGTTCCGTACAGGTTGCAATTTGTCCTGAGGATGAACGGGAAGAGGGGCAACCAATGAGAGACTAGCTCTAGGTGTTGGGACAGGCACAGGTCACTCTGTTTTCCCATCAGGAAGAAGAATTAACCACAGGCTCAGCCTGCCGCCAGGAACCAGAATACGGCCTGAAGCAATCCTGCGCTTTTGCGGCCAGCTCCCAAGAAAGCGAGTTGAATAATGGAGCTCAGGGGCACTGCAATTCACAAACCTGCAGACTTAGAAATGATAACTCTCGTCCACAAATATATTGAGGGAAGGCAACGAAGAGGATTTGAAAGCAAGGCAGAATTGCAGGAAACAGATTTCAGGAGGTATATTCGAATCGCCTTTAAAGCACAGGAAAAGCGGCAAAACCTCGACAGTGATGCACTTGGCCAAAAAGGGCGTATGCGTTTTTTCCTGAATATATTCAGGAAAAATCGCATACGCCCTTTTTGGCCAACCAAGCAACCTGGAAAGGCAAATCAGCGCTACAAAGAAGTCTCGCTTCCCATTGGTCAAAAGGGCCATGCTGAATAAAGTGTCAAAACCAGAAATGCAGGACAGGCCATGGAGAAATGGGAGCCTTGCTACGCTGATGGGCGGGACGTAAATTGCCAACAGCCACTCTGGAGAAGTGTACGGTGTGTCCTGAAACATCTAAAAAACTCAGCTTAGAGAGCTTGGGCACTTCCACTCATGGGCGTATAAATTGGGAAAACTAAAAATCAGCAAGACACAGGCACCCCAAATTTTGGGCTACTCTGTTGACAAAAACCTCCACTTCATTACACCTTAAATATCCGAGGAAAGAGAAGAATGGATAAAGAAGTTGTGGTCCTTATGTACAATGGAATATCACTCAGCCATGAAATCAATGTCATAAGGCTAGTAGCAGCATGATGAGTGGATTTAGGTATGACGATTCTAAGTGAAATAAATCACACAGAAAAAGACACTTATCATAAGATATCACTTATAGAGGGAATGTAAAAACCGCTACCCTTGAACTGCATTACAAAATAGAACAGAGTCACACGTTTAGAAAACACACTATGGCTGCTTAACGGGAAAGGTGAGGTGGGGTGATGCATAAATCAAGGGTTTCAAATTAGCTCAGATACCGTTCCATAAACCCAATATGTAATAGACAAGACCTACTCCTTGCTCAGTGAACTGGACTCAACACCCCCTATTCACCGCCCAAGAATATATCTCACTAGTAAGAATCTTCAAACCTATGTATTGATATCTCTCTGTAAGTGAGTCAAGTGGGTGTAAAGCGGCATAAACACAGCAGTGAAAAGCAGCTAAACCCCATTATAAAAATCAATTACTTTTCAAAACCCGTGAAACAAAGACAGTGAAAGAGAGAGAAATTCTTACAAAATTCGTTCAGGGGCTGTGATGCCACCTGGATTGACCATATCTAGACCCACAGCTGATTGAGACATATGGGTGGACACTCTTGGGGCTGAGAGGTTTGGTGAGGTTGGGTGAGCTAACGCAGACCCTTTAAATTAATACGGCGTGGTACCCATCCCATGGGTCCCAAATCTCCAGGTTCAAGGGCATCGTCCTACATTGAAAACATGCATGAGAAACCCCGAAGATGGCACACCGTGTGATCGGGAAAGGTTTCTAAAACGCACCTCATTTCTCATCTCCTTGTGCTCCGGCTCGCCATTCCAGCCGCTTTACTAGCAATCTCTCTCCTTGGAGAATCAGCACCTTTATCCTCCTGTTCCGTACAGGTTGCAATTTGTCCTGAGGATGAACGGGAAGAGGGGCAACCAATGAGAGACTAGCTCTAGGTGTTGGGACAGGCACAGGTCACTCTGTTTTCCCATCAGGAAGAAGAATTAACCACAGGCTCAGCCTGCCGCCAGGAACCAGAATACGGCCTGAAGCAATCCTGCGCTTTTGCGGCCAGCTCCCAAGAAAGCGAGTTGAATAATGGAGCTCAGGGGCACTGCAATTCACAAACCTGCAGACTTAGAAATGATAACTCTCGTCCACAAATATATTGAGGGAAGGCAACGAAGAGGATTTGAAAGCAAGGCAGAATTGCAGGAAACAGATTTCAGGAGGTATATTCGAATCGCCTTTAAAGCACAGGAAAAGCGGCAAAACCTCGACAGTGATGCACTTGGCCAAAAAGGGCGTATGCGTTTTTTCCTGAATATATTCAGGAAAAATCGCATACGCCCTTTTTGGCCAACCAAGCAACCTGGAAAGGCAAATCAGCGCTACAAAGAAGTCTCGCTTCCCATTGGTCAAAAGGGCCATGCTGAATAAAGTGTCAAAACCAGAAATGCAGGACAGGCCATGGAGAAATGGGAGCCTTGCTACGCTGATGGGCGGGACGTAAATTGCCAACAGCCACTCTGGAGAAGTGTACGGTGTGTCCTGAAACATCTAAAAAACTCAGCTTAGAGAGCTTGGGCACTTCCACTCATGGGCGTATAAATTGGGAAAACTAAAAATCAGCAAGACACAGGCACCCCAAATTTTGGGCTACTCTGTTGACAAAAACCTCCACTTCATTACACCTTAAATATCCGAGGAAAGAGAAGAATGGATAAAGAAGTTGTGGTCCTTATGTACAATGGAATATCACTCAGCCATGAAATCAATGTCATAAGGCTAGTAGCAGCATGATGAGTGGATTTAGGTATGACGATTCTAAGTGAAATAAATCACACAGAAAAAGACACTTATCATAAGATATCACTTATAGAGGGAATGTAAAAACCGCTACCCTTGAACTGCATTACAAAATAGAACAGAGTCACACGTTTAGAAAACACACTATGGCTGCTTAACGGGAAAGGTGAGGTGGGGTGATGCATAAATCAAGGGTTTCAAATTAGCTCAGATACCGTTCCATAAACCCAATATGTAATAGACAAGACCTACTCCTTGCTCAGTGAACTGGACTCAACACCCCCTATTCACCGCCCAAGAATATATCTCACTAGTAAGAATCTTCAAACCTATGTATTGATATCTCTCTGTAAGTGAGTCAAGTGGGTGTAAAGCGGCATAAACACAGCAGTGAAAAGCAGCTAAACCCCATTATAAAAATCAATTACTTTTCAAAACCCGTGAAACAAAGACAGTGAAAGAGAGAGAAATTCTTACAAAATTCGTTCAGGGGCTGTGATGCCACCTGGATTGACCATATCTAGACCCACAGCTGATTGAGACATATGGGTGGACACTCTTGGGGCTGAGAGGTTTGGTGAGGTTGGGTGAGCTAACGCAGACCCTTTAAATTAATACGGCGTGGTACCCATCCCATGGGTCCCAAATCTCCAGGTTCAAGGGCATCGTCCTACATTGAAAACATGCATGAGAAACCCCGAAGATGGCACACCGTGTGATCGGGAAAGGTTTCTAAAACGCACCTCATTTCTCATCTCCTTGTGCTCCGGCTCGCCATTCCAGCCGCTTTACTAGCAATCTCTCTCCTTGGAGAATCAGCACCTTTATCCTCCTGTTCCGTACAGGTTGCAATTTGTCCTGAGGATGAACGGGAAGAGGGGCAACCAATGAGAGACTAGCTCTAGGTGTTGGGACAGGCACAGGTCACTCTGTTTTCCCATCAGGAAGAAGAATTAACCACAGGCTCAGCCTGCCGCCAGGAACCAGAATACGGCCTGAAGCAATCCTGCGCTTTTGCGGCCAGCTCCCAAGAAAGCGAGTTGAATAATGGAGCTCAGGGGCACTGCAATTCACAAACCTGCAGACTTAGAAATGATAACTCTCGTCCACAAATATATTGAGGGAAGGCAACGAAGAGGATTTGAAAGCAAGGCAGAATTGCAGGAAACAGATTTCAGGAGGTATATTCGAATCGCCTTTAAAGCACAGGAAAAGCGGCAAAACCTCGACAGTGATGCACTTGGCCAAAAAGGGCGTATGCGTTTTTTCCTGAATATATTCAGGAAAAATCGCATACGCCCTTTTTGGCCAACCAAGCAACCTGGAAAGGCAAATCAGCGCTACAAAGAAGTCTCGCTTCCCATTGGTCAAAAGGGCCATGCTGAATAAAGTGTCAAAACCAGAAATGCAGGACAGGCCATGGAGAAATGGGAGCCTTGCTACGCTGATGGGCGGGACGTAAATTGCCAACAGCCACTCTGGAGAAGTGTACGGTGTGTCCTGAAACATCTAAAAAACTCAGCTTAGAGAGCTTGGGCACTTCCACTCATGGGCGTATAAATTGGGAAAACTAAAAATCAGCAAGACACAGGCACCCCAAATTTTGGGCTACTCTGTTGACAAAAACCTCCACTTCATTACACCTTAAATATCCGAGGAAAGAGAAGAATGGATAAAGAAGTTGTGGTCCTTATGTACAATGGAATATCACTCAGCCATGAAATCAATGTCATAAGGCTAGTAGCAGCATGATGAGTGGATTTAGGTATGACGATTCTAAGTGAAATAAATCACACAGAAAAAGACACTTATCATAAGATATCACTTATAGAGGGAATGTAAAAACCGCTACCCTTGAACTGCATTACAAAATAGAACAGAGTCACACGTTTAGAAAACACACTATGGCTGCTTAACGGGAAAGGTGAGGTGGGGTGATGCATAAATCAAGGGTTTCAAATTAGCTCAGATACCGTTCCATAAACCCAATATGTAATAGACAAGACCTACTCCTTGCTCAGTGAACTGGACTCAACACCCCCTATTCACCGCCCAAGAATATATCTCACTAGTAAGAATCTTCAAACCTATGTATTGATATCTCTCTGTAAGTGAGTCAAGTGGGTGTAAAGCGGCATAAACACAGCAGTGAAAAGCAGCTAAACCCCATTATAAAAATCAATTACTTTTCAAAACCCGTGAAACAAAGACAGTGAAAGAGAGAGAAATTCTTACAAAATTCGTTCAGGGGCTGTGATGCCACCTGGATTGACCATATCTAGACCCACAGCTGATTGAGACATATGGGTGGACACTCTTGGGGCTGAGAGGTTTGGTGAGGTTGGGTGAGCTAACGCAGACCCTTTAAATTAATACGGCGTGGTACCCATCCCATGGGTCCCAAATCTCCAGGTTCAAGGGCATCGTCCTACATTGAAAACATGCATGAGAAACCCCGAAGATGGCACACCGTGTGATCGGGAAAGGTTTCTAAAACGCACCTCATTTCTCATCTCCTTGTGCTCCGGCTCGCCATTCCAGCCGCTTTACTAGCAATCTCTCTCCTTGGAGAATCAGCACCTTTATCCTCCTGTTCCGTACAGGTTGCAATTTGTCCTGAGGATGAACGGGAAGAGGGGCAACCAATGAGAGACTAGCTCTAGGTGTTGGGACAGGCACAGGTCACTCTGTTTTCCCATCAGGAAGAAGAATTAACCACAGGCTCAGCCTGCCGCCAGGAACCAGAATACGGCCTGAAGCAATCCTGCGCTTTTGCGGCCAGCTCCCAAGAAAGCGAGTTGAATAATGGAGCTCAGGGGCACTGCAATTCACAAACCTGCAGACTTAGAAATGATAACTCTCGTCCACAAATATATTGAGGGAAGGCAACGAAGAGGATTTGAAAGCAAGGCAGAATTGCAGGAAACAGATTTCAGGAGGTATATTCGAATCGCCTTTAAAGCACAGGAAAAGCGGCAAAACCTCGACAGTGATGCACTTGGCCAAAAAGGGCGTATGCGTTTTTTCCTGAATATATTCAGGAAAAATCGCATACGCCCTTTTTGGCCAACCAAGCAACCTGGAAAGGCAAATCAGCGCTACAAAGAAGTCTCGCTTCCCATTGGTCAAAAGGGCCATGCTGAATAAAGTGTCAAAACCAGAAATGCAGGACAGGCCATGGAGAAATGGGAGCCTTGCTACGCTGATGGGCGGGACGTAAATTGCCAACAGCCACTCTGGAGAAGTGTACGGTGTGTCCTGAAACATCTAAAAAACTCAGCTTAGAGAGCTTGGGCACTTCCACTCATGGGCGTATAAATTGGGAAAACTAAAAATCAGCAAGACACAGGCACCCCAAATTTTGGGCTACTCTGTTGACAAAAACCTCCACTTCATTACACCTTAAATATCCGAGGAAAGAGAAGAATGGATAAAGAAGTTGTGGTCCTTATGTACAATGGAATATCACTCAGCCATGAAATCAATGTCATAAGGCTAGTAGCAGCATGATGAGTGGATTTAGGTATGACGATTCTAAGTGAAATAAATCACACAGAAAAAGACACTTATCATAAGATATCACTTATAGAGGGAATGTAAAAACCGCTACCCTTGAACTGCATTACAAAATAGAACAGAGTCACACGTTTAGAAAACACACTATGGCTGCTTAACGGGAAAGGTGAGGTGGGGTGATGCATAAATCAAGGGTTTCAAATTAGCTCAGATACCGTTCCATAAACCCAATATGTAATAGACAAGACCTACTCCTTGCTCAGTGAACTGGACTCAACACCCCCTATTCACCGCCCAAGAATATATCTCACTAGTAAGAATCTTCAAACCTATGTATTGATATCTCTCTGTAAGTGAGTCAAGTGGGTGTAAAGCGGCATAAACACAGCAGTGAAAAGCAGCTAAACCCCATTATAAAAATCAATTACTTTTCAAAACCCGTGAAACAAAGACAGTGAAAGAGAGAGAAATTCTTACAAAATTCGTTCAGGGGCTGTGATGCCACCTGGATTGACCATATCTAGACCCACAGCTGATTGAGACATATGGGTGGACACTCTTGGGGCTGAGAGGTTTGGTGAGGTTGGGTGAGCTAACGCAGACCCTTTAAATTAATACGGCGTGGTACCCATCCCATGGGTCCCAAATCTCCAGGTTCAAGGGCATCGTCCTACATTGAAAACATGCATGAGAAACCCCGAAGATGGCACACCGTGTGATCGGGAAAGGTTTCTAAAACGCACCTCATTTCTCATCTCCTTGTGCTCCGGCTCGCCATTCCAGCCGCTTTACTAGCAATCTCTCTCCTTGGAGAATCAGCACCTTTATCCTCCTGTTCCGTACAGGTTGCAATTTGTCCTGAGGATGAACGGGAAGAGGGGCAACCAATGAGAGACTAGCTCTAGGTGTTGGGACAGGCACAGGTCACTCTGTTTTCCCATCAGGAAGAAGAATTAACCACAGGCTCAGCCTGCCGCCAGGAACCAGAATACGGCCTGAAGCAATCCTGCGCTTTTGCGGCCAGCTCCCAAGAAAGCGAGTTGAATAATGGAGCTCAGGGGCACTGCAATTCACAAACCTGCAGACTTAGAAATGATAACTCTCGTCCACAAATATATTGAGGGAAGGCAACGAAGAGGATTTGAAAGCAAGGCAGAATTGCAGGAAACAGATTTCAGGAGGTATATTCGAATCGCCTTTAAAGCACAGGAAAAGCGGCAAAACCTCGACAGTGATGCACTTGGCCAAAAAGGGCGTATGCGTTTTTTCCTGAATATATTCAGGAAAAATCGCATACGCCCTTTTTGGCCAACCAAGCAACCTGGAAAGGCAAATCAGCGCTACAAAGAAGTCTCGCTTCCCATTGGTCAAAAGGGCCATGCTGAATAAAGTGTCAAAACCAGAAATGCAGGACAGGCCATGGAGAAATGGGAGCCTTGCTACGCTGATGGGCGGGACGTAAATTGCCAACAGCCACTCTGGAGAAGTGTACGGTGTGTCCTGAAACATCTAAAAAACTCAGCTTAGAGAGCTTGGGCACTTCCACTCATGGGCGTATAAATTGGGAAAACTAAAAATCAGCAAGACACAGGCACCCCAAATTTTGGGCTACTCTGTTGACAAAAACCTCCACTTCATTACACCTTAAATATCCGAGGAAAGAGAAGAATGGATAAAGAAGTTGTGGTCCTTATGTACAATGGAATATCACTCAGCCATGAAATCAATGTCATAAGGCTAGTAGCAGCATGATGAGTGGATTTAGGTATGACGATTCTAAGTGAAATAAATCACACAGAAAAAGACACTTATCATAAGATATCACTTATAGAGGGAATGTAAAAACCGCTACCCTTGAACTGCATTACAAAATAGAACAGAGTCACACGTTTAGAAAACACACTATGGCTGCTTAACGGGAAAGGTGAGGTGGGGTGATGCATAAATCAAGGGTTTCAAATTAGCTCAGATACCGTTCCATAAACCCAATATGTAATAGACAAGACCTACTCCTTGCTCAGTGAACTGGACTCAACACCCCCTATTCACCGCCCAAGAATATATCTCACTAGTAAGAATCTTCAAACCTATGTATTGATATCTCTCTGTAAGTGAGTCAAGTGGGTGTAAAGCGGCATAAACACAGCAGTGAAAAGCAGCTAAACCCCATTATAAAAATCAATTACTTTTCAAAACCCGTGAAACAAAGACAGTGAAAGAGAGAGAAATTCTTACAAAATTCGTTCAGGGGCTGTGATGCCACCTGGATTGACCATATCTAGACCCACAGCTGATTGAGACATATGGGTGGACACTCTTGGGGCTGAGAGGTTTGGTGAGGTTGGGTGAGCTAACGCAGACCCTTTAAATTAATACGGCGTGGTACCCATCCCATGGGTCCCAAATCTCCAGGTTCAAGGGCATCGTCCTACATTGAAAACATGCATGAGAAACCCCGAAGATGGCACACCGTGTGATCGGGAAAGGTTTCTAAAACGCACCTCATTTCTCATCTCCTTGTGCTCCGGCTCGCCATTCCAGCCGCTTTACTAGCAATCTCTCTCCTTGGAGAATCAGCACCTTTATCCTCCTGTTCCGTACAGGTTGCAATTTGTCCTGAGGATGAACGGGAAGAGGGGCAACCAATGAGAGACTAGCTCTAGGTGTTGGGACAGGCACAGGTCACTCTGTTTTCCCATCAGGAAGAAGAATTAACCACAGGCTCAGCCTGCCGCCAGGAACCAGAATACGGCCTGAAGCAATCCTGCGCTTTTGCGGCCAGCTCCCAAGAAAGCGAGTTGAATAATGGAGCTCAGGGGCACTGCAATTCACAAACCTGCAGACTTAGAAATGATAACTCTCGTCCACAAATATATTGAGGGAAGGCAACGAAGAGGATTTGAAAGCAAGGCAGAATTGCAGGAAACAGATTTCAGGAGGTATATTCGAATCGCCTTTAAAGCACAGGAAAAGCGGCAAAACCTCGACAGTGATGCACTTGGCCAAAAAGGGCGTATGCGTTTTTTCCTGAATATATTCAGGAAAAATCGCATACGCCCTTTTTGGCCAACCAAGCAACCTGGAAAGGCAAATCAGCGCTACAAAGAAGTCTCGCTTCCCATTGGTCAAAAGGGCCATGCTGAATAAAGTGTCAAAACCAGAAATGCAGGACAGGCCATGGAGAAATGGGAGCCTTGCTACGCTGATGGGCGGGACGTAAATTGCCAACAGCCACTCTGGAGAAGTGTACGGTGTGTCCTGAAACATCTAAAAAACTCAGCTTAGAGAGCTTGGGCACTTCCACTCATGGGCGTATAAATTGGGAAAACTAAAAATCAGCAAGACACAGGCACCCCAAATTTTGGGCTACTCTGTTGACAAAAACCTCCACTTCATTACACCTTAAATATCCGAGGAAAGAGAAGAATGGATAAAGAAGTTGTGGTCCTTATGTACAATGGAATATCACTCAGCCATGAAATCAATGTCATAAGGCTAGTAGCAGCATGATGAGTGGATTTAGGTATGACGATTCTAAGTGAAATAAATCACACAGAAAAAGACACTTATCATAAGATATCACTTATAGAGGGAATGTAAAAACCGCTACCCTTGAACTGCATTACAAAATAGAACAGAGTCACACGTTTAGAAAACACACTATGGCTGCTTAACGGGAAAGGTGAGGTGGGGTGATGCATAAATCAAGGGTTTCAAATTAGCTCAGATACCGTTCCATAAACCCAATATGTAATAGACAAGACCTACTCCTTGCTCAGTGAACTGGACTCAACACCCCCTATTCACCGCCCAAGAATATATCTCACTAGTAAGAATCTTCAAACCTATGTATTGATATCTCTCTGTAAGTGAGTCAAGTGGGTGTAAAGCGGCATAAACACAGCAGTGAAAAGCAGCTAAACCCCATTATAAAAATCAATTACTTTTCAAAACCCGTGAAACAAAGACAGTGAAAGAGAGAGAAATTCTTACAAAATTCGTTCAGGGGCTGTGATGCCACCTGGATTGACCATATCTAGACCCACAGCTGATTGAGACATATGGGTGGACACTCTTGGGGCTGAGAGGTTTGGTGAGGTTGGGTGAGCTAACGCAGACCCTTTAAATTAATACGGCGTGGTACCCATCCCATGGGTCCCAAATCTCCAGGTTCAAGGGCATCGTCCTACATTGAAAACATGCATGAGAAACCCCGAAGATGGCACACCGTGTGATCGGGAAAGGTTTCTAAAACGCACCTCATTTCTCATCTCCTTGTGCTCCGGCTCGCCATTCCAGCCGCTTTACTAGCAATCTCTCTCCTTGGAGAATCAGCACCTTTATCCTCCTGTTCCGTACAGGTTGCAATTTGTCCTGAGGATGAACGGGAAGAGGGGCAACCAATGAGAGACTAGCTCTAGGTGTTGGGACAGGCACAGGTCACTCTGTTTTCCCATCAGGAAGAAGAATTAACCACAGGCTCAGCCTGCCGCCAGGAACCAGAATACGGCCTGAAGCAATCCTGCGCTTTTGCGGCCAGCTCCCAAGAAAGCGAGTTGAATAATGGAGCTCAGGGGCACTGCAATTCACAAACCTGCAGACTTAGAAATGATAACTCTCGTCCACAAATATATTGAGGGAAGGCAACGAAGAGGATTTGAAAGCAAGGCAGAATTGCAGGAAACAGATTTCAGGAGGTATATTCGAATCGCCTTTAAAGCACAGGAAAAGCGGCAAAACCTCGACAGTGATGCACTTGGCCAAAAAGGGCGTATGCGTTTTTTCCTGAATATATTCAGGAAAAATCGCATACGCCCTTTTTGGCCAACCAAGCAACCTGGAAAGGCAAATCAGCGCTACAAAGAAGTCTCGCTTCCCATTGGTCAAAAGGGCCATGCTGAATAAAGTGTCAAAACCAGAAATGCAGGACAGGCCATGGAGAAATGGGAGCCTTGCTACGCTGATGGGCGGGACGTAAATTGCCAACAGCCACTCTGGAGAAGTGTACGGTGTGTCCTGAAACATCTAAAAAACTCAGCTTAGAGAGCTTGGGCACTTCCACTCATGGGCGTATAAATTGGGAAAACTAAAAATCAGCAAGACACAGGCACCCCAAATTTTGGGCTACTCTGTTGACAAAAACCTCCACTTCATTACACCTTAAATATCCGAGGAAAGAGAAGAATGGATAAAGAAGTTGTGGTCCTTATGTACAATGGAATATCACTCAGCCATGAAATCAATGTCATAAGGCTAGTAGCAGCATGATGAGTGGATTTAGGTATGACGATTCTAAGTGAAATAAATCACACAGAAAAAGACACTTATCATAAGATATCACTTATAGAGGGAATGTAAAAACCGCTACCCTTGAACTGCATTACAAAATAGAACAGAGTCACACGTTTAGAAAACACACTATGGCTGCTTAACGGGAAAGGTGAGGTGGGGTGATGCATAAATCAAGGGTTTCAAATTAGCTCAGATACCGTTCCATAAACCCAATATGTAATAGACAAGACCTACTCCTTGCTCAGTGAACTGGACTCAACACCCCCTATTCACCGCCCAAGAATATATCTCACTAGTAAGAATCTTCAAACCTATGTATTGATATCTCTCTGTAAGTGAGTCAAGTGGGTGTAAAGCGGCATAAACACAGCAGTGAAAAGCAGCTAAACCCCATTATAAAAATCAATTACTTTTCAAAACCCGTGAAACAAAGACAGTGAAAGAGAGAGAAATTCTTACAAAATTCGTTCAGGGGCTGTGATGCCACCTGGATTGACCATATCTAGACCCACAGCTGATTGAGACATATGGGTGGACACTCTTGGGGCTGAGAGGTTTGGTGAGGTTGGGTGAGCTAACGCAGACCCTTTAAATTAATACGGCGTGGTACCCATCCCATGGGTCCCAAATCTCCAGGTTCAAGGGCATCGTCCTACATTGAAAACATGCATGAGAAACCCCGAAGATGGCACACCGTGTGATCGGGAAAGGTTTCTAAAACGCACCTCATTTCTCATCTCCTTGTGCTCCGGCTCGCCATTCCAGCCGCTTTACTAGCAATCTCTCTCCTTGGAGAATCAGCACCTTTATCCTCCTGTTCCGTACAGGTTGCAATTTGTCCTGAGGATGAACGGGAAGAGGGGCAACCAATGAGAGACTAGCTCTAGGTGTTGGGACAGGCACAGGTCACTCTGTTTTCCCATCAGGAAGAAGAATTAACCACAGGCTCAGCCTGCCGCCAGGAACCAGAATACGGCCTGAAGCAATCCTGCGCTTTTGCGGCCAGCTCCCAAGAAAGCGAGTTGAATAATGGAGCTCAGGGGCACTGCAATTCACAAACCTGCAGACTTAGAAATGATAACTCTCGTCCACAAATATATTGAGGGAAGGCAACGAAGAGGATTTGAAAGCAAGGCAGAATTGCAGGAAACAGATTTCAGGAGGTATATTCGAATCGCCTTTAAAGCACAGGAAAAGCGGCAAAACCTCGACAGTGATGCCCTTGGCCAAAAAGGGCGTATGCGTTTTTTCCTGAATATATTCAGGAAAAATCGCATACGCCCTTTTTGGCCAACCAAGCAACCTGGAAAGGCAAATCAGCGCTACAAAGAAGTCTCGCTTCCCATTGGTCAAAAGGGCCATGCTGAATAAAGTGTCAAAACCAGAAATGCAGGACAGGCCATGGAGAAATGGGAGCCTTGCTACGCTGATGGGCGGGACGTAAATTGCCAACAGCCACTCTGGAGAAGTGTACGGTGTGTCCTGAAACATCTAAAAAACTCAGCTTAGAGAGCTTGGGCACTTCCACTCATGGGCGTATAAATTGGGAAAACTAAAAATCAGCAAGACACAGGCACCCCAAATTTTGGGCTACTCTGTTGACAAAAACCTCCACTTCATTACACCTTAAATATCCGAGGAAAGAGAAGAATGGATAAAGAAGTTGTGGTCCTTATGTACAATGGAATATCACTCAGCCATGAAATCAATGTCATAAGGCTAGTAGCAGCATGATGAGTGGATTTAGGTATGACGATTCTAAGTGAAATAAATCACACAGAAAAAGACACTTATCATAAGATATCACTTATAGAGGGAATGTAAAAACCGCTACCCTTGAACTGCATTACAAAATAGAACAGAGTCACACGTTTAGAAAACACACTATGGCTGCTTAACGGGAAAGGTGAGGTGGGGTGATGCATAAATCAAGGGTTTCAAATTAGCTCAGATACCGTTCCATAAACCCAATATGTAATAGACAAGACCTACTCCTTGCTCAGTGAACTGGACTCAACACCCCCTATTCACCGCCCAAGAATATATCTCACTAGTAAGAATCTTCAAACCTATGTATTGATATCTCTCTGTAAGTGAGTCAAGTGGGTGTAAAGCGGCATAAACACAGCAGTGAAAAGCAGCTAAACCCCATTATAAAAATCAATTACTTTTCAAAACCCGTGAAACAAAGACAGTGAAAGAGAGAGAAATTCTTACAAAATTCGTTCAGGGGCTGTGATGCCACCTGGATTGACCATATCTAGACCCACAGCTGATTGAGACATATGGGTGGACACTCTTGGGGCTGAGAGGTTTGGTGAGGTTGGGTGAGCTAACGCAGACCCTTTAAATTAATACGGCGTGGTACCCATCCCATGGGTCCCAAATCTCCAGGTTCAAGGGCATCGTCCTACATTGAAAACATGCATGAGAAACCCCGAAGATGGCACACCGTGTGATCGGGAAAGGTTTCTAAAACGCACCTCATTTCTCATCTCCTTGTGCTCCGGCTCGCCATTCCAGCCGCTTTACTAGCAATCTCTCTCCTTGGAGAATCAGCACCTTTATCCTCCTGTTCCGTACAGGTTGCAATTTGTCCTGAGGATGAACGGGAAGAGGGGCAACCAATGAGAGACTAGCTCTAGGTGTTGGGACAGGCACAGGTCACTCTGTTTTCCCATCAGGAAGAAGAATTAACCACAGGCTCAGCCTGCCGCCAGGAACCAGAATACGGCCTGAAGCAATCCTGCGCTTTTGCGGCCAGCTCCCAAGAAAGCGAGTTGAATAATGGAGCTCAGGGGCACTGCAATTCACAAACCTGCAGACTTAGAAATGATAACTCTCGTCCACAAATATATTGAGGGAAGGCAACGAAGAGGATTTGAAAGCAAGGCAGAATTGCAGGAAACAGATTTCAGGAGGTATATTCGAATCGCCTTTAAAGCACAGGAAAAGCGGCAAAACCTCGACAGTGATGCACTTGGCCAAAAAGGGCGTATGCGTTTTTTCCTGAATATATTCAGGAAAAATCGCATACGCCCTTTTTGGCCAACCAAGCAACCTGGAAAGGCAAATCAGCGCTACAAAGAAGTCTCGCTTCCCATTGGTCAAAAGGGCCATGCTGAATAAAGTGTCAAAACCAGAAATGCAGGACAGGCCATGGAGAAATGGGAGCCTTGCTACGCTGATGGGCGGGACGTAAATTGCCAACAGCCACTCTGGAGAAGTGTACGGTGTGTCCTGAAACATCTAAAAAACTCAGCTTAGAGAGCTTGGGCACTTCCACTCATGGGCGTATAAATTGGGAAAACTAAAAATCAGCAAGACACAGGCACCCCAAATTTTGGGCTACTCTGTTGACAAAAACCTCCACTTCATTACACCTTAAATATCCGAGGAAAGAGAAGAATGGATAAAGAAGTTGTGGTCCTTATGTACAATGGAATATCACTCAGCCATGAAATCAATGTCATAAGGCTAGTAGCAGCATGATGAGTGGATTTAGGTATGACGATTCTAAGTGAAATAAATCACACAGAAAAAGACACTTATCATAAGATATCACTTATAGAGGGAATGTAAAAACCGCTACCCTTGAACTGCATTACAAAATAGAACAGAGTCACACGTTTAGAAAACACACTATGGCTGCTTAACGGGAAAGGTGAGGTGGGGTGATGCATAAATCAAGGGTTTCAAATTAGCTCAGATACCGTTCCATAAACCCAATATGTAATAGACAAGACCTACTCCTTGCTCAGTGAACTGGACTCAACACCCCCTATTCACCGCCCAAGAATATATCTCACTAGTAAGAATCTTCAAACCTATGTATTGATATCTCTCTGTAAGTGAGTCAAGTGGGTGTAAAGCGGCATAAACACAGCAGTGAAAAGCAGCTAAACCCCATTATAAAAATCAATTACTTTTCAAAACCTGTGAAACAAAGACAGTGAAAGAGAGAGAAATTCTTACAAAATTCGTTCAGGGGCTGTGATGCCACCTGGATTGACCATATCTAGACCCACAGCTGATTGAGACATATGGGTGGACACTCTTGGGGCTGAGAGGTTTGGTGAGGTTGGGTGAGCTAACGCAGACCCTTTAAATTAATACGGCGTGGTACCCATCCCATGGGTCCCAAATCTCCAGGTTCAAGGGCATCGTCCTACATTGAAAACATGCATGAGAAACCCCGAAGATGGCACACCGTGTGATCGGGAAAGGTTTCTAAAACGCACCTCATTTCTCATCTCCTTGTGCTCCGGCTCGCCATTCCAGCCGCTTTACTAGCAATCTCTCTCCTTGGAGAATCAGCACCTTTATCCTCCTGTTCCGTACAGGTTGCAATTTGTCCTGAGGATGAACGGGAAGAGGGGCAACCAATGAGAGACTAGCTCTAGGTGTTGGGACAGGCACAGGTCACTCTGTTTTCCCATCAGGAAGAAGAATTAACCACAGGCTCAGCCTGCCGCCAGGAACCAGAATACGGCCTGAAGCAATCCTGCGCTTTTGCGGCCAGCTCCCAAGAAAGCGAGTTGAATAATGGAGCTCAGGGGCACTGCAATTCACAAACCTGCAGACTTAGAAATGATAACTCTCGTCCACAAATATATTGAGGGAAGGCAACGAAGAGGATTTGAAAGCAAGGCAGAATTGCAGGAAACAGATTTCAGGAGGTATATTCGAATCGCCTTTAAAGCACAGGAAAAGCGGCAAAACCTCGACAGTGATGCCCTTGGCCAAAAAGGGCGTATGCGTTTTTTCCTGAATATATTCAGGAAAAATCGCATACGCCCTTTTTGGCCAACCAAGCAACCTGGAAAGGCAAATCAGCGCTACAAAGAAGTCTCGCTTCCCATTGGTCAAAAGGGCCATGCTGAATAAAGTGTCAAAACCAGAAATGCAGGACAGGCCATGGAGAAATGGGAGCCTTGCTACGCTGATGGGCGGGACGTAAATTGCCAACAGCCACTCTGGAGAAGTGTACGGTGTGTCCTGAAACATCTAAAAAACTCAGCTTAGAGAGCTTGGGCACTTCCACTCATGGGCGTATAAATTGGGAAAACTAAAAATCAGCAAGACACAGGCACCCCAAATTTTGGGCTACTCTGTTGACAAAAACCTCCACTTCATTACACCTTAAATATCCGAGGAAAGAGAAGAATGGATAAAGAAGTTGTGGTCCTTATGTACAATGGAATATCACTCAGCCATGAAATCAATGTCATAAGGCTAGTAGCAGCATGATGAGTGGATTTAGGTATGACGATTCTAAGTGAAATAAATCACACAGAAAAAGACACTTATCATAAGATATCACTTATAGAGGGAATGTAAAAACCGCTACCCTTGAACTGCATTACAAAATAGAACAGAGTCACACGTTTAGAAAACACACTATGGCTGCTTAACGGGAAAGGTGAGGTGGGGTGATGCATAAATCAAGGGTTTCAAATTAGCTCAGATACCGTTCCATAAACCCAATATGTAATAGACAAGACCTACTCCTTGCTCAGTGAACTGGACTCAACACCCCCTATTCACCGCCCAAGAATATATCTCACTAGTAAGAATCTTCAAACCTATGTATTGATATCTCTCTGTAAGTGAGTCAAGTGGGTGTAAAGCGGCATAAACACAGCAGTGAAAAGCAGCTAAACCCCATTATAAAAATCAATTACTTTTCAAAACCCGTGAAACAAAGACAGTGAAAGAGAGAGAAATTCTTACAAAATTCGTTCAGGGGCTGTGATGCCACCTGGATTGACCATATCTAGACCCACAGCTGATTGAGACATATGGGTGGACACTCTTGGGGCTGAGAGGTTTGGTGAGGTTGGGTGAGCTAACGCAGACCCTTTAAATTAATACGGCGTGGTACCCATCCCATGGGTCCCAAATCTCCAGGTTCAAGGGCATCGTCCTACATTGAAAACATGCATGAGAAACCCCGAAGATGGCACACCGTGTGATCGGGAAAGGTTTCTAAAACGCACCTCATTTCTCATCTCCTTGTGCTCCGGCTCGCCATTCCAGCCGCTTTACTAGCAATCTCTCTCCTTGGAGAATCAGCACCTTTATCCTCCTGTTCCGTACAGGTTGCAATTTGTCCTGAGGATGAACGGGAAGAGGGGCAACCAATGAGAGACTAGCTCTAGGTGTTGGGACAGGCACAGGTCACTCTGTTTTCCCATCAGGAAGAAGAATTAACCACAGGCTCAGCCTGCCGCCAGGAACCAGAATACGGCCTGAAGCAATCCTGCGCTTTTGCGGCCAGCTCCCAAGAAAGCGAGTTGAATAATGGAGCTCAGGGGCACTGCAATTCACAAACCTGCAGACTTAGAAATGATAACTCTCGTCCACAAATATATTGAGGGAAGGCAACGAAGAGGATTTGAAAGCAAGGCAGAATTGCAGGAAACAGATTTCAGGAGGTATATTCGAATCGCCTTTAAAGCACAGGAAAAGCGGCAAAACCTCGACAGTGATGCACTTGGCCAAAAAGGGCGTATGCGTTTTTTCCTGAATATATTCAGGAAAAATCGCATACGCCCTTTTTGGCCAACCAAGCAACCTGGAAAGGCAAATCAGCGCTACAAAGAAGTCTCGCTTCCCATTGGTCAAAAGGGCCATGCTGAATAAAGTGTCAAAACCAGAAATGCAGGACAGGCCATGGAGAAATGGGAGCCTTGCTACGCTGATGGGCGGGACGTAAATTGCCAACAGCCACTCTGGAGAAGTGTACGGTGTGTCCTGAAACATCTAAAAAACTCAGCTTAGAGAGCTTGGGCACTTCCACTCATGGGCGTATAAATTGGGAAAACTAAAAATCAGCAAGACACAGGCACCCCAAATTTTGGGCTACTCTGTTGACAAAAACCTCCACTTCATTACACCTTAAATATCCGAGGAAAGAGAAGAATGGATAAAGAAGTTGTGGTCCTTATGTACAATGGAATATCACTCAGCCATGAAATCAATGTCATAAGGCTAGTAGCAGCATGATGAGTGGATTTAGGTATGACGATTCTAAGTGAAATAAATCACACAGAAAAAGACACTTATCATAAGATATCACTTATAGAGGGAATGTAAAAACCGCTACCCTTGAACTGCATTACAAAATAGAACAGAGTCACACGTTTAGAAAACACACTATGGCTGCTTAACGGGAAAGGTGAGGTGGGGTGATGCATAAATCAAGGGTTTCAAATTAGCTCAGATACCGTTCCATAAACCCAATATGTAATAGACAAGACCTACTCCTTGCTCAGTGAACTGGACTCAACACCCCCTATTCACCGCCCAAGAATATATCTCACTAGTAAGAATCTTCAAACCTATGTATTGATATCTCTCTGTAAGTGAGTCAAGTGGGTGTAAAGCGGCATAAACACAGCAGTGAAAAGCAGCTAAACCCCATTATAAAAATCAATTACTTTTCAAAACCCGTGAAACAAAGACAGTGAAAGAGAGAGAAATTCTTACAAAATTCGTTCAGGGGCTGTGATGCCACCTGGATTGACCATATCTAGACCCACAGCTGATTGAGACATATGGGTGGACACTCTTGGGGCTGAGAGGTTTGGTGAGGTTGGGTGAGCTAACGCAGACCCTTTAAATTAATACGGCGTGGTACCCATCCCATGGGTCCCAAATCTCCAGGTTCAAGGGCATCGTCCTACATTGAAAACATGCATGAGAAACCCCGAAGATGGCACACCGTGTGATCGGGAAAGGTTTCTAAAACGCACCTCATTTCTCATCTCCTTGTGCTCCGGCTCGCCATTCCAGCCGCTTTACTAGCAATCTCTCTCCTTGGAGAATCAGCACCTTTATCCTCCTGTTCCGTACAGGTTGCAATTTGTCCTGAGGATGAACGGGAAGAGGGGCAACCAATGAGAGACTAGCTCTAGGTGTTGGGACAGGCACAGGTCACTCTGTTTTCCCATCAGGAAGAAGAATTAACCACAGGCTCAGCCTGCCGCCAGGAACCAGAATACGGCCTGAAGCAATCCTGCGCTTTTGCGGCCAGCTCCCAAGAAAGCGAGTTGAATAATGGAGCTCAGGGGCACTGCAATTCACAAACCTGCAGACTTAGAAATGATAACTCTCGTCCACAAATATATTGAGGGAAGGCAACGAAGAGGATTTGAAAGCAAGGCAGAATTGCAGGAAACAGATTTCAGGAGGTATATTCGAATCGCCTTTAAAGCACAGGAAAAGCGGCAAAACCTCGACAGTGATGCACTTGGCCAAAAAGGGCGTATGCGTTTTTTCCTGAATATATTCAGGAAAAATCGCATACGCCCTTTTTGGCCAACCAAGCAACCTGGAAAGGCAAATCAGCGCTACAAAGAAGTCTCGCTTCCCATTGGTCAAAAGGGCCATGCTGAATAAAGTGTCAAAACCAGAAATGCAGGACAGGCCATGGAGAAATGGGAGCCTTGCTACGCTGATGGGCGGGACGTAAATTGCCAACAGCCACTCTGGAGAAGTGTACGGTGTGTCCTGAAACATCTAAAAAACTCAGCTTAGAGAGCTTGGGCACTTCCACTCATGGGCGTATAAATTGGGAAAACTAAAAATCAGCAAGACACAGGCACCCCAAATTTTGGGCTACTCTGTTGACAAAAACCTCCACTTCATTACACCTTAAATATCCGAGGAAAGAGAAGAATGGATAAAGAAGTTGTGGTCCTTATGTACAATGGAATATCACTCAGCCATGAAATCAATGTCATAAGGCTAGTAGCAGCATGATGAGTGGATTTAGGTATGACGATTCTAAGTGAAATAAATCACACAGAAAAAGACACTTATCATAAGATATCACTTATAGAGGGAATGTAAAAACCGCTACCCTTGAACTGCATTACAAAATAGAACAGAGTCACACGTTTAGAAAACACACTATGGCTGCTTAACGGGAAAGGTGAGGTGGGGTGATGCATAAATCAAGGGTTTCAAATTAGCTCAGATACCGTTCCATAAACCCAATATGTAATAGACAAGACCTACTCCTTGCTCAGTGAACTGGACTCAACACCCCCTATTCACCGCCCAAGAATATATCTCACTAGTAAGAATCTTCAAACCTATGTATTGATATCTCTCTGTAAGTGAGTCAAGTGGGTGTAAAGCGGCATAAACACAGCAGTGAAAAGCAGCTAAACCCCATTATAAAAATCAATTACTTTTCAAAACCCGTGAAACAAAGACAGTGAAAGAGAGAGAAATTCTTACAAAATTCGTTCAGGGGCTGTGATGCCACCTGGATTGACCATATCTAGACCCACAGCTGATTGAGACATATGGGTGGACACTCTTGGGGCTGAGAGGTTTGGTGAGGTTGGGTGAGCTAACGCAGACCCTTTAAATTAATACGGCGTGGTACCCATCCCATGGGTCCCAAATCTCCAGGTTCAAGGGCATCGTCCTACATTGAAAACATGCATGAGAAACCCCGAAGATGGCACACCGTGTGATCGGGAAAGGTTTCTAAAACGCACCTCATTTCTCATCTCCTTGTGCTCCGGCTCGCCATTCCAGCCGCTTTACTAGCAATCTCTCTCCTTGGAGAATCAGCACCTTTATCCTCCTGTTCCGTACAGGTTGCAATTTGTCCTGAGGATGAACGGGAAGAGGGGCAACCAATGAGAGACTAGCTCTAGGTGTTGGGACAGGCACAGGTCACTCTGTTTTCCCATCAGGAAGAAGAATTAACCACAGGCTCAGCCTGCCGCCAGGAACCAGAATACGGCCTGAAGCAATCCTGCGCTTTTGCGGCCAGCTCCCAAGAAAGCGAGTTGAATAATGGAGCTCAGGGGCACTGCAATTCACAAACCTGCAGACTTAGAAATGATAACTCTCGTCCACAAATATATTGAGGGAAGGCAACGAAGAGGATTTGAAAGCAAGGCAGAATTGCAGGAAACAGATTTCAGGAGGTATATTCGAATCGCCTTTAAAGCACAGGAAAAGCGGCAAAACCTCGACAGTGATGCACTTGGCCAAAAAGGGCGTATGCGTTTTTTCCTGAATATATTCAGGAAAAATCGCATACGCCCTTTTTGGCCAACCAAGCAACCTGGAAAGGCAAATCAGCGCTACAAAGAAGTCTCGCTTCCCATTGGTCAAAAGGGCCATGCTGAATAAAGTGTCAAAACCAGAAATGCAGGACAGGCCATGGAGAAATGGGAGCCTTGCTACGCTGATGGGCGGGACGTAAATTGCCAACAGCCACTCTGGAGAAGTGTACGGTGTGTCCTGAAACATCTAAAAAACTCAGCTTAGAGAGCTTGGGCACTTCCACTCATGGGCGTATAAATTGGGAAAACTAAAAATCAGCAAGACACAGGCACCCCAAATTTTGGGCTACTCTGTTGACAAAAACCTCCACTTCATTACACCTTAAATATCCGAGGAAAGAGAAGAATGGATAAAGAAGTTGTGGTCCTTATGTACAATGGAATATCACTCAGCCATGAAATCAATGTCATAAGGCTAGTAGCAGCATGATGAGTGGATTTAGGTATGACGATTCTAAGTGAAATAAATCACACAGAAAAAGACACTTATCATAAGATATCACTTATAGAGGGAATGTAAAAACCGCTACCCTTGAACTGCATTACAAAATAGAACAGAGTCACACGTTTAGAAAACACACTATGGCTGCTTAACGGGAAAGGTGAGGTGGGGTGATGCATAAATCAAGGGTTTCAAATTAGCTCAGATACCGTTCCATAAACCCAATATGTAATAGACAAGACCTACTCCTTGCTCAGTGAACTGGACTCAACACCCCCTATTCACCGCCCAAGAATATATCTCACTAGTAAGAATCTTCAAACCTATGTATTGATATCTCTCTGTAAGTGAGTCAAGTGGGTGTAAAGCGGCATAAACACAGCAGTGAAAAGCAGCTAAACCCCATTATAAAAATCAATTACTTTTCAAAACCCGTGAAACAAAGACAGTGAAAGAGAGAGAAATTCTTACAAAATTCGTTCAGGGGCTGTGATGCCACCTGGATTGACCATATCTAGACCCACAGCTGATTGAGACATATGGGTGGACACTCTTGGGGCTGAGAGGTTTGGTGAGGTTGGGTGAGCTAACGCAGACCCTTTAAATTAATACGGCGTGGTACCCATCCCATGGGTCCCAAATCTCCAGGTTCAAGGGCATCGTCCTACATTGAAAACATGCATGAGAAACCCCGAAGATGGCACACCGTGTGATCGGGAAAGGTTTCTAAAACGCACCTCATTTCTCATCTCCTTGTGCTCCGGCTCGCCATTCCAGCCGCTTTACTAGCAATCTCTCTCCTTGGAGAATCAGCACCTTTATCCTCCTGTTCCGTACAGGTTGCAATTTGTCCTGAGGATGAACGGGAAGAGGGGCAACCAATGAGAGACTAGCTCTAGGTGTTGGGACAGGCACAGGTCACTCTGTTTTCCCATCAGGAAGAAGAATTAACCACAGGCTCAGCCTGCCGCCAGGAACCAGAATACGGCCTGAAGCAATCCTGCGCTTTTGCGGCCAGCTCCCAAGAAAGCGAGTTGAATAATGGAGCTCAGGGGCACTGCAATTCACAAACCTGCAGACTTAGAAATGATAACTCTCGTCCACAAATATATTGAGGGAAGGCAACGAAGAGGATTTGAAAGCAAGGCAGAATTGCAGGAAACAGATTTCAGGAGGTATATTCGAATCGCCTTTAAAGCACAGGAAAAGCGGCAAAACCTCGACAGTGATGCACTTGGCCAAAAAGGGCGTATGCGTTTTTTCCTGAATATATTCAGGAAAAATCGCATACGCCCTTTTTGGCCAACCAAGCAACCTGGAAAGGCAAATCAGCGCTACAAAGAAGTCTCGCTTCCCATTGGTCAAAAGGGCCATGCTGAATAAAGTGTCAAAACCAGAAATGCAGGACAGGCCATGGAGAAATGGGAGCCTTGCTACGCTGATGGGCGGGACGTAAATTGCCAACAGCCACTCTGGAGAAGTGTACGGTGTGTCCTGAAACATCTAAAAAACTCAGCTTAGAGAGCTTGGGCACTTCCACTCATGGGCGTATAAATTGGGAAAACTAAAAATCAGCAAGACACAGGCACCCCAAATTTTGGGCTACTCTGTTGACAAAAACCTCCACTTCATTACACCTTAAATATCCGAGGAAAGAGAAGAATGGATAAAGAAGTTGTGGTCCTTATGTACAATGGAATATCACTCAGCCATGAAATCAATGTCATAAGGCTAGTAGCAGCATGATGAGTGGATTTAGGTATGACGATTCTAAGTGAAATAAATCACACAGAAAAAGACACTTATCATAAGATATCACTTATAGAGGGAATGTAAAAACCGCTACCCTTGAACTGCATTACAAAATAGAACAGAGTCACACGTTTAGAAAACACACTATGGCTGCTTAACGGGAAAGGTGAGGTGGGGTGATGCATAAATCAAGGGTTTCAAATTAGCTCAGATACCGTTCCATAAACCCAATATGTAATAGACAAGACCTACTCCTTGCTCAGTGAACTGGACTCAACACCCCCTATTCACCGCCCAAGAATATATCTCACTAGTAAGAATCTTCAAACCTATGTATTGATATCTCTCTGTAAGTGAGTCAAGTGGGTGTAAAGCGGCATAAACACAGCAGTGAAAAGCAGCTAAACCCCATTATAAAAATCAATTACTTTTCAAAACCCGTGAAACAAAGACAGTGAAAGAGAGAGAAATTCTTACAAAATTCGTTCAGGGGCTGTGATGCCACCTGGATTGACCATATCTAGACCCACAGCTGATTGAGACATATGGGTGGACACTCTTGGGGCTGAGAGGTTTGGTGAGGTTGGGTGAGCTAACGCAGACCCTTTAAATTAATACGGCGTGGTACCCATCCCATGGGTCCCAAATCTCCAGGTTCAAGGGCATCGTCCTACATTGAAAACATGCATGAGAAACCCCGAAGATGGCACACCGTGTGATCGGGAAAGGTTTCTAAAACGCACCTCATTTCTCATCTCCTTGTGCTCCGGCTCGCCATTCCAGCCGCTTTACTAGCAATCTCTCTCCTTGGAGAATCAGCACCTTTATCCTCCTGTTCCGTACAGGTTGCAATTTGTCCTGAGGATGAACGGGAAGAGGGGCAACCAATGAGAGACTAGCTCTAGGTGTTGGGACAGGCACAGGTCACTCTGTTTTCCCATCAGGAAGAAGAATTAACCACAGGCTCAGCCTGCCGCCAGGAACCAGAATACGGCCTGAAGCAATCCTGCGCTTTTGCGGCCAGCTCCCAAGAAAGCGAGTTGAATAATGGAGCTCAGGGGCACTGCAATTCACAAACCTGCAGACTTAGAAATGATAACTCTCGTCCACAAATATATTGAGGGAAGGCAACGAAGAGGATTTGAAAGCAAGGCAGAATTACAGGAAACAGATTTCAGGAGGTATATTCGAATCGCCTTTAAAGCACAGGAAAAGCGGCAAAACCTCGACAGTGATGCACTTGGCCAAAAAGGGCGTATGCGTTTTTTCCTGAATATATTCAGGAAAAATCGCATACGCCCTTTTTGGCCAACCAAGCAACCTGGAAAGGCAAATCAGCGCTACAAAGAAGTCTCGCTTCCCATTGGTCAAAAGGGCCATGCTGAATAAAGTGTCAAAACCAGAAATGCAGGACAGGCCATGGAGAAATGGGAGCCTTGCTACGCTGATGGGCGGGACGTAAATTGCCAACAGCCACTCTGGAGAAGTGTACGGTGTGTCCTGAAACATCTAAAAAACTCAGCTTAGAGAGCTTGGGCACTTCCACTCATGGGCGTATAAATTGGGAAAACTAAAAATCAGCAAGACACAGGCACCCCAAATTTTGGGCTACTCTGTTGACAAAAACCTCCACTTCATTACACCTTAAATATCCGAGGAAAGAGAAGAATGGATAAAGAAGTTGTGGTCCTTATGTACAATGGAATATCACTCAGCCATGAAATCAATGTCATAAGGCTAGTAGCAGCATGATGAGTGGATTTAGGTATGACGATTCTAAGTGAAATAAATCACACAGAAAAAGACACTTATCATAAGATATCACTTATAGAGGGAATGTAAAAACCGCTACCCTTGAACTGCATTACAAAATAGAACAGAGTCACACGTTTAGAAAACACACTATGGCTGCTTAACGGGAAAGGTGAGGTGGGGTGATGCATAAATCAAGGGTTTCAAATTAGCTCAGATACCGTTCCATAAACCCAATATGTAATAGACAAGACCTACTCCTTGCTCAGTGAACTGGACTCAACACCCCCTATTCACCGCCCAAGAATATATCTCACTAGTAAGAATCTTCAAACCTATGTATTGATATCTCTCTGTAAGTGAGTCAAGTGGGTGTAAAGCGGCATAAACACAGCAGTGAAAAGCAGCTAAACCCCATTATAAAAATCAATTACTTTTCAAAACCCGTGAAACAAAGACAGTGAAAGAGAGAGAAATTCTTACAAAATTCGTTCAGGGGCTGTGATGCCACCTGGATTGACCATATCTAGACCCACAGCTGATTGAGACATATGGGTGGACACTCTTGGGGCTGAGAGGTTTGGTGAGGTTGGGTGAGCTAACGCAGACCCTTTAAATTAATACGGCGTGGTACCCATCCCATGGGTCCCAAATCTCCAGGTTCAAGGGCATCGTCCTACATTGAAAACATGCATGAGAAACCCCGAAGATGGCACACCGTGTGATCGGGAAAGGTTTCTAAAACGCACCTCATTTCTCATCTCCTTGTGCTCCGGCTCGCCATTCCAGCCGCTTTACTAGCAATCTCTCTCCTTGGAGAATCAGCACCTTTATCCTCCTGTTCCGTACAGGTTGCAATTTGTCCTGAGGATGAACGGGAAGAGGGGCAACCAATGAGAGACTAGCTCTAGGTGTTGGGACAGGCACAGGTCACTCTGTTTTCCCATCAGGAAGAAGAATTAACCACAGGCTCAGCCTGCCGCCAGGAACCAGAATACGGCCTGAAGCAATCCTGCGCTTTTGCGGCCAGCTCCCAAGAAAGCGAGTTGAATAATGGAGCTCAGGGGCACTGCAATTCACAAACCTGCAGACTTAGAAATGATAACTCTCGTCCACAAATATATTGAGGGAAGGCAACGAAGAGGATTTGAAAGCAAGGCAGAATTGCAGGAAACAGATTTCAGGAGGTAGATTCGAATCGCCTTTAAAGCACAGGAAAAGCGGCAAAACCTCGACAATGATGCCCTTGGCCAAAAAGGGCGTATGCGTTTTTTCCTGAATATATTCAGGAAAAAACGCATACGCCCTTTTTGGCCAACCAAGCAACCTGGAAAGGCAAATCAGCGCTACAAAGAAGTCTCGCTTCCCATCGGTCAAAAGGGTCATGCTGAATAAAGGGTCAAAACCAGAAATGCAGGACAGGCCATGGAGAAATGGGAGCCTTGCTACGCTGAAGGGCGGGACGTAAATTGCCAACAGCCACTCTGGAGAAGTGTACGGTGTGTCCTGAAACATCTAAAAAACTCAGCTTAGAGAGCTTGGGCACTTCCACTCATGGGCGTATAAATTGGGAAAACTAAAAATCAGCAAGACACAGGCACCCCAAAGTTTTGGGCTACTCTGTTGACAAGAACCTCCACTTCGTTACACCTTAAATATCCGAGGAAAGAGAAGAATGGATAAAGAAGTTGTGGTCCTTATGTACAATGGAATATCACTCAGCCATGAAATCAATGTCATAAGGCTAGTAGCAGCATGATGAGTGGATTTAGGTATGACGATTCTAAGTGAAATAAGTCCCACAGAAAAAGACACTTATCATGAGATATCACTTATAGAGGGAATGTAAAAACCGCTACTCTTGAACTGAATTACAAAACAGAACGGAGTCACACATTTAGAAAACACACTATGGCTGCTTAACGGGAAAGGTGAGGTGGGGTGATGCATAAAACAAGGGTTTCAAATTCGCTCAGATACCGTTCCATGAACCCAATATGTAATAGACAAGACCTACTCCTTGCTCAGTGAACTGGACTCAACACCCCCTATTCACCGCCCAAGAATATATCTGACTAGGAAGAATCTTAAAACCTATGTATTGATATCTCTCTGTAAGTGAGTCAAGTGGGTGTAAAGCGGCATAAACACAGCAGTGAAAAGCAGCTAAACCCCATTATAAAAATCAATTACTTTTCAAAACCCGTGAAACAAAGACAGTGAAAGAGAGAGAAATTCTTACAAAATTCGTTCAGGGGCTGTGATGCCACCTAGATTGACCATATCTAGACCCACAGCTGATTGAGACATATGGGTGGACACTCTTGGGGCTGAGAGGTTTGGTGAGGTTGGGTGAGCTAACGCAGACCCTTTAAATTAATACGGCGTGGTACCCATCCCATGGGTCCCAAATCTCCAGGTTCAAGGGCATCGTCCTACATTGAAAACATGCATGAGAAACCCCGAAGATGGCACACCGTGTGATCGGGAAAGGTTTCTAAAACGCACCTCATTTCTCATCTGCTTGTGCTCCGGTTCGCCATTCCAGCCGCTTTACTAGCAATCTCTCTCCTTGGAGAATCAGCACCTTTATCCTCCTGTTCCGTACAGGTTGCAATTTGTCCTGAGGATGAACGGGAAGAGGGGCAACCAATGAGAGACTAGCTCTAGGTGTTGGGACAGGCACACGTCACTCTGTTTTCCCATCAGGAAGAAGAATTAACCACAGGCTCAGCCTTCCGCCAGGAACCAGAATACGGCCTGAAGCAATCCTGCGCTTTTGCGGCCAGCTCCCAAGAAAGCGAGTTGAATAATGGAGCTCAGGGGCACTGCAATTCACAAACCTGCAGACTTACAAATGATAACTCTCGTCCACAAATATATTGAGGGAAGGCAACGAAGAGGATTTGAAAGCAAGGCAGAATTGCAGGAAACAGATTTCAGGAGGTACATTCGAATCGCCTTTAAAGCACAGGAAAAGCGGCAAAACCTCGACAGTGATGCACTTGGCCAAAAAGGGCGTATGCGTTTTTTCCTGAATATATTCAGGAAAAATCGCATACGCCCTTTTTGGCCAACCAAGCAACCTGGAAAGGCAAATCAGCGCTACAAAGAAGTCTCGCTTCCCATTGGTCAAAAGGGCCATGCTGAATAAAGTGTCAAAACCAGAAATGCAGGACAGGCCATGGAGAAATGGGAGCCTTGCTACGCTGATGGGCGGGACGTAAATTGCCAACAGCCACTCTGGAGAAGTGTACGGTGTGTCCTGAAACATCTAAAAAACTCAGCTTAGAGAGCATAGGGCACTTCCACTCATGGGCGTATAAATTGGGAAAACTAAAAATCAGCAAGACACAGGCACCCCAAAGTTTTGGGCTACTCTGTTGACAAGAACCTCCACTTCGTTACACCTTAAATATCCCAGGAAAGAGAAGAATGGATAAAGAAGATGTGGTCCTTATATACAATGGAATATCACTCAGCCATGAAATCAATGTCATAAGGCTAGTAGCAGCATGATGAGTGGATTTAGCTATGACGATTCTAAGTGAAATAAATCACACAGAAAAAGACACTTATCATAAGATATCACTTATAGAGGGAATGTAAAAACCGCTACCCTTGAACTGCATTACAAAATAGAACAGAGTCACACGTTTAGAAAACACACTATGGCTGCTTAACGGGAAAGGTGAGGTGGGGTGATGCATAAATCAAGGGTTTCAAATTAGCTCAGATACCGTTCCATAAACCCAATATGTAATAGACAAGACCTACTCCTTGCTCAGTGAACTGGACTCAACACCCCCTATTCACCGCCCAAGAATATATCTCACTAGTAAGAATCTTCAAACCTATGTATTGATATCTCTCTGTAAGTGAGTCAAGTGGGTGTAAAGCGGCATAAACACAGCAGTGAAAAGCAGCTAAACCCCATTATAAAAATCAATTACTTTTCAAAACCCGTGAAACAAAGACAGTGAAAGAGAGAGAAATTCTTACAAAATTCGTTCAGGGGCTGTGATGCCACCTGGATTGACCATATCTAGACCCACAGCTGATTGAGACATATGGGTGGACACTCTTGGGGCTGAGAGGTTTGGTGAGGTTGGGTGAGCTAACGCAGACCCTTTAAATTAATACGGCGTGGTACCCATCCCATGGGTCCCAAATCTCCAGGTTCAAGGGCATCGTCCTACATTGAAAACATGCATGAGAAACCCCGAAGATGGCACACCGTGTGATCGGGAAAGGTTTCTAAAACGCACCTCATTTCTCATCTCCTTGTGCTCCGGTTCGCCATTCCAGCCGCTTTACTAGCAATCTCTCTCCTTGGAGAATCAGCACCTTTATCCTCCTGTTCCGTACAGGTTGCAATTTGTCCTGAGGATGAACGGGAAGAGGGGCAACCAATGAGAGACTAGCTCTAGGTGTTGGGACAGGCACAGGTAACTCTGTTTTCCCATCAGGAAGAAGAATTAACCACAGGCTCAGCCTGCCGCCAGGAACCAGAATACGGCCTGAAGCAATCCTGCGCTTTTGCGGCCAGCTCCCAAGAAAGCGAGTTGAATAATGGAGCTCAGGGGCACTGCAATTCACAAACCTGCAGACTTAGAAATGATAACTCTCGTCCACAAATATATTGAGGGAAGGCAACGAAGAGGATTTGAAAGCAAGGCAGAATTGCAGGAAACAGATTTCAGGAGGTAGATTCGAATCGCCTTTAAAGCACAGGAAAAGCGGCAAAACCTCGACAATGATGCCCTTGGCCAAAAAGGGCGTATGCGTTTTTTCTTGAATATATTCAGGAAAAAACGCATACGCCCTTTTTGGCCAACCAAGCAACCTGGAAAGGCAAATCAGCGCTACAAAGAAGTCTCGCTTCCCATCGGTCAAAAGGGTCATGCTGAATAAAGGGTCAAAACCAGAAATGCAGGACAGGCCATGGAGAAATGGGAGCCTTGCTACGCTGAAGGGCGGGACGTAAATTGCCAACAGCCACTCTGGAGAAGTGTACGGTGTGTCCTGAAACATCTAAAAAACTCAGCTTAGAGAGCTTGGGCACTTCCACTCATGGGCGTATAAATTGGGAAAACTAAAAATCAGCAAGACACAGGCACCCCAAAGTTTTGGGCTACTCTGTTGACAAGAACCTGCACTTAGTTACACCTTAAATATCCGAGGAAAGAGAAGAATGGATAAAGAAGTTGTGGTCCTTATGTACAATGGAATATCACTCAGCCATGAAATCAATGTCATAAGGCTAGTAGCAGCATGATGAGTGGATTTAGCTATGACGATTCTAAGTGAAATAAGTCCCACAGAAAAAGACACTTATCATGAGATATCACTTATAGAGGGAATGTAAAAACCGCTACCCTTGAACTGAATTACAAAACAGAACGGAGTCACACATTTAGAAAACACACTATGGCTGCTTAACGGGAAAGGTGAGGTGGGGTGATGCATAAAACAAGGGTTTCAAATTAGCTCAGATACCGTTCCATGAACCCAATATGTAATAGACAAGACCTACTCCTTGCTCAGTGAACTGGACTCAACACCCCCTATTCACCGCCCAAGAATATATCTGACTAGTAAGAATCTTAAAACCTATGTATTGATATCTCTCTGTAAGTGAGTCAAGTGGGTGTAAAGCGGCATAAACACAGCAGTGAAAAGCAGCTAAACCCCATTATAAAAATCAATTACTTTTCAAAACCCGTGAAACAAAGACAGTGAAAGAGAGAGAAATTCTTACAAAATTCGTTCAGGGGCTGTGATGCCACCTGGATTGACCATATCTAGACCCACAGCTGATTGAGACATATGGGTGGACACTCTTGGGGCTGAGAGGTTTGGTGAGGTTGGGTGAGCTAACGCAGACCCTTTAAATTAATACGGCGTGGTACCCATCCCATGGGTCCCAAATCTCCAGGTTCAAGGGCATCGTCCTACATTGAAAACATGCATGAGAAACCCCGAAGATGGCACACCGTGTGATCGGGAAAGGTTTCTAAAACGCACCTCATTTCTCATCTCCTTGTGCTCCGGCTCGCCATTCCAGCCGCTTTACTAGCAATCTCTCTCCTTGGAGAATCAGCACCTTTATCCTCCTGTTCCGTACAGGTTGCAATTTGTCCTGAGGATGAACGGGAAGAGGGGCAACCAATGAGAGACTAGCTCTAGGTGTTGGGACAGGCACAGGTCACTCTGTTTTCCCATCAGGAAGAAGAATTAACCACAGGCTCAGCCTGCCGCCAGGAACCAGAATACGGCCTGAAGCAATCCTGCGCTTTTGCGGCCAGCTCCCAAGAAAGCGAGTTGAATAATGGAGCTCAGGGGCACAGCAATTCACAAACCTGCAGACTTAGAAATGATAACTCTCGTCCACAAATATATTGAGGGAAGGCAACGAAGAGGATTTGAAAGCAAGGCAGAATTGCAGGAAACAGATTTCAGGAGGTAGATTCGAATCGCCTTTAAAGCACAGGAAAAGCGGCAAAACCTCGACAGTGATGCCCTTGGCCAAAAAGGGCGTATGCGTTTTTTCCTGAATATATTCAGGAAAAAACGCATACGCCCTTTTTGGCCAACCAAGCAACCTGGAAAGGCAAATCAGCGCTACAAAGAAGTCTCGCTTCCCATCGGTCAAAAGGGCCATGCTGAATAAAGTGTCAAAACCAGAAATGCAGGACAGGCCATGGAGAAATGGGAGCCTTGCTACACTGATGGGCGGGATGTAAATTGCCAACAGCCACTCTGGAGAAGTGTACGGTGTGTCCTGAAACATCTAAAAAACTCAGCTTAGAGAGCATAGGGCACTTCCACTCATGGGCGTATAAATTGGGAAAACTAAAAATCAGCAAGACACAGGCACCCCAAAGTTTTGGGCTACTCTGTTGACAAGAACCTCCACTTCGTTACACCTTAAATATCCCAGGAAAGAGAAGAATGGATAAAGAAGATGTGGTCCTTATATACAATGGAATATCACTCAGCCATGAAATCAATGTCATAAGGCTAGTAGCAGCATGATGAGTGGATTTAGCTATGACGATTCTAAGTGAAATAAGTCACACAGAAAAAGACACTTATCATGAGATATCACTTATAGAGGGAATGTAAAAACCGCTACCCTTGAACTGAATTACAAAACAGAACAGAGTCACACGTTTAGAAAACACACTATGGCTGCTTAACGGGAAAGGTGAGGTGGGGTGATGCATAAAACAAGGGTTTCAAATTAGCTCAGATATCGTTCCATAAACCCAATATGTAATAGACAAGACCTACTCCTTGCTCAGTGAACTGGACTCAACACCCCCTATTCACCGCCCAAGAATATATCTGACTAGTAAGAATCTTCAAACCTATGTATTGATATCACTCTGTAAGTGAGTCAAGTGGGTGTAAAGCGGCATAAACACAGCAGTGGAAAGCAGCCAAACCCCATTATAAAAATCAATTACTTTTCAAAACCCGTGAAACAAAGACAGTGAAAGAGAGAGGAATTCTTACAAAATTCGTTCAGGGGCTGTGATGCCACCTGGATTGACCATATCTAGACCCACAGCTGATTGAGACATATGGGTGGACACTCTTGGGGCTGAGAGGTTTGGTGAGGTTGGGTGAGCTAACGCAGACCCTTTAAATTAATACGGCGTGGTACCCATCCCATGGGTCCCAAATCTCCAGGTTCAAGGGCATCGTCCTACATTGAAAACATGCATGAGAAAACCCGAAGATGGCACACCGTGTGATGGGGAAAGGTTTCTAAAACGCACCTCATTTCTCATCTGCTTGTGCTCCGGTTCGCCATTCCAGCCGCTTTACTAGCAATCTCTCTCCTTGGAGAATCAGCACCTTTATCCTCCTGTTCCGTACAGGTTGCAATTTGTCCTGAGGATGAACGGGAAGAGGGGCAACCAATGAGAGACTAGCTCTAGGTGTTGGGACAGGCACACGTCACTCTGTTTTCCCATCAGGAAGAAGAATTAACCACAGGCTCAGCCTTCCGCCAGGAACCAGAATACGGCCTGAAGCAATCCTGCGCTTTTGCGGCCAGCTCCCAAGAAAGCGAGTTGAATAATGGAGCTCAGGGGCACTGCAATTCACAAACCTGCAGACTTAGAAATGATAACTCTCGTCCACAAATATATTGAGGGAAGGCAACGAAGAGGATTTGAAAGCAAGGCAGAATTGCAGGAAACAGATTTCAGGAGGTATATTCGAATCGCCTTTAAAGCACAGGAAAAGCGGCAAAACCTCGACAGTGATGCACTTGGCCAAAAAGGGCGTATGCGTTTTTTCCTGAATATATTCAGGAAAAATCGCATACGCCCTTTTTGGCCAACCAAGCAACCTGGAAAGGCAAATCAGCGCTACAAAGAAGTCTCGCTTCCCATTGGTCAAAAGGGCCATGCTGAATAAAGTGTCAAAACCAGAAATGCAGGACAGGCCATGGAGAAATGGGAGCCTTGCTACACTGATGGGCGGGACGTAAATTGCCAACAGCCACTCTGGAGAAGTGTACGGTGTGTCCTGAAACATCTAAAAAACTCAGCTTAGAGAGCTTGGGCACTTCCACTCATGGGCGTATAAATTGGGAAAACTAAAAATCAGCAAGACACAGGCACCCCAAATTTTGGGCTACTCTGTTGACAAAAACCTCCACTTCATTACACCTTAAATATCCGAGGAAAGAGAAGAATGGATAAAGAAGTTGTGGTCCTTATGTACAATGGAATATCACTCAGCCATGAAATCAATGTCATAAGGCTAGTAGCAGCATGATGAGTGGATTTAGGTATGACGATTCTAAGTGAAATAAATCACACAGAAAAAGACACTTATCATAAGATATCACTTATAGAGGGAATGTAAAAACCGCTACCCTTGAACTGCATTACAAAATAGAACAGAGTCACACGTTTAGAAAACACACTATGGCTGCTTAACGGGAAAGGTGAGGTGGGGTGATGCATAAATCAAGGGTTTCAAATTAGCTCAGATACCGTTCCATAAACCCAATATGTAATAGACAAGACCTACTCCTTGCTCAGTGAACTGGACTCAACACCCCCTATTCACCGCCCAAGAATATATCTCACTAGTAAGAATCTTCAAACCTATGTATTGATATCTCTCTGTAAGTGAGTCAAGTGGGTGTAAAGCGGCATAAACACAGCAGTGAAAAGCAGCTAAACCCCATTATAAAAATCAATTACTTTTCAAAACCCGTGAAACAAAGACAGTGAAAGAGAGAGAAATTCTTACAAAATTCGTTCAGGGGCTGTGATGCCACCTGGATTGACCATATCTAGACCCACAGCTGATTGAGACATATGGGTGGACACTCTTGGGGCTGAGAGGTTTGGTGAGGTTGGGTGAGCTAACGCAGACCCTTTAAATTAATACGGCGTGGTACCCATCCCATGGGTCCCAAATCTCCAGGTTCAAGGGCATCGTCCTACATTGAAAACATGCATGAGAAACCCCGAAGATGGCACACCGTGTGATCGGGAAAGGTTTCTAAAACGCACCTCATTTCTCATCTCCTTGTGCTCCGGCTCGCCATTCCAGCCGCTTTACTAGCAATCTCTCTCCTTGGAGAATCAGCACCTTTATCCTCCTGTTCCGTACAGGTTGCAATTTGTCCTGAGGATGAACGGGAAGAGGGGCAACCAATGAGAGACTAGCTCTAGGTGTTGGGACAGGCACAGGTCACTCTGTTTTCCCATCAGGAAGAAGAATTAACCACAGGCTCAGCCTGCCGCCAGGAACCAGAATACGGCCTGAAGCAATCCTGCGCTTTTGCGGCCAGCTCCCAAGAAAGCGAGTTGAATAATGGAGCTCAGGGGCACTGCAATTCACAAACCTGCAGACTTAGAAATGATAACTCTCGTCCACAAATATATTGAGGGAAGGCAACGAAGAGGATTTGAAAGCAAGGCAGAATTGCAGGAAACAGATTTCAGGAGGTAGATTCGAATCGCCTTTAAAGCACAGGAAAAGCGGCAAAACCTCGACAATGATGCCCTTGGCCAAAAAGGGCGTATGCGTTTTTTCCTGAATATATTCAGGAAAAAACGCATACGCCCTTTTTGGCCAACCAAGCAACCTGGAAAGGCAAATCAGCGCTACAAAGAAGTCTCGCTTCCCATCGGTCAAAAGGGTCATGCTGAATAAAGGGTCAAAACCAGAAATGCAGGACAGGCCATGGAGAAATGGGAGCCTTGCTACGCTGAAGGGCGGGACGTAAATTGCCAACAGCCACTCTGGAGAAGTGTACGGTGTGTCCTGAAACATCTAAAAAACTCAGCTTAGAGAGCATAGGGCACTTCCACTCATGGGCGTATAAATTGGGAAAACTAAAAATCAGCAAGACACAGGCACCCCAAAGTTTTGGGCTACTCTGTTGACAAGAACCTCCACTTCGTTACACCTTAAATATCCCAGGAAAGAGAAGAATGGATAAAGAAGATGTGGTCCTTATATACAATGGAATATCACTCAGCCATGAAATCAATGTCATAAGGCTAGTAGCAGCATGATGAGTGGATTTAGCTATGACGATTCTAAGTGAAATAAATCACACAGAAAAAGACACTTATCATAAGATATCACTTATAGAGGGAATGTAAAAACCGCTACCCTTGAACTGCATTACAAAATAGAACAGAGTCACACGTTTAGAAAACACACTATGGCTGCTTAACGGGAAAGGTGAGGTGGGGTGATGCATAAATCAAGGGTTTCAAATTAGCTCAGATACCGTTCCATAAACCCAATATGTAATAGACAAGACCTACTCCTTGCTCAGTGAACTGGACTCAACACCCCCTATTCACCGCCCAAGAATATATCTCACTAGTAAGAATCTTCAAACCTATGTATTGATATCTCTCTGTAAGTGAGTCAAGTGGGTGTAAAGCGGCATAAACACAGCAGTGAAAAGCAGCTAAACCCCATTATAAAAATCAATTACTTTTCAAAACCCGTGAAACAAAGACAGTGAAAGAGAGAGAAATTCTTACAAAATTCGTTCAGGGGCTGTGATGCCACCTGGATTGACCATATCTAGACCCACAGCTGATTGAGACATATGGGTGGACACTCTTGGGGCTGAGAGGTTTGGTGAGGTTGGGTGAGCTAACGCAGACCCTTTAAATTAATACGGCGTGGTACCCATCCCATGGGTCCCAAATCTCCAGGTTCAAGGGCATCGTCCTACATTGAAAACATGCATGAGAAACCCCGAAGATGGCACACCGTGTGATCGGGAAAGGTTTCTAAAACGCACCTCATTTCTCATCTCCTTGTGCTCCGGTTCGCCATTCCAGCCGCTTTACTAGCAATCTCTCTCCTTGGAGAATCAGCACCTTTATCCTCCTGTTCCGTACAGGTTGCAATTTGTCCTGAGGATGAACGGGAAGAGGGGCAACCAATGAGAGACTAGCTCTAGGTGTTGGGACAGGCACAGGTAACTCTGTTTTCCCATCAGGAAGAAGAATTAACCACAGGCTCAGCCTGCCGCCAGGAACCAGAATACGGCCTGAAGCAATCCTGCGCTTTTGCGGCCAGCTCCCAAGAAAGCGAGTTGAATAATGGAGCTCAGGGGCACTGCAATTCACAAACCTGCAGACTTAGAAATGATAACTCTCGTCCACAAATATATTGAGGGAAGGCAACGAAGAGGATTTGAAAGCAAGGCAGAATTGCAGGAAACAGATTTCAGGAGGTAGATTCGAATCGCCTTTAAAGCACAGGAAAAGCGGCAAAACCTCGACAATGATGCCCTTGGCCAAAAAGGGCGTATGCGTTTTTTCTTGAATATATTCAGGAAAAAACGCATACGCCCTTTTTGGCCAACCAAGCAACCTGGAAAGGCAAATCAGCGCTACAAAGAAGTCTCGCTTCCCATCGGTCAAAAGGGTCATGCTGAATAAAGGGTCAAAACCAGAAATGCAGGACAGGCCATGGAGAAATGGGAGCCTTGCTACGCTGAAGGGCGGGACGTAAATTGCCAACAGCCACTCTGGAGAAGTGTACGGTGTGTCCTGAAACATCTAAAAAACTCAGCTTAGAGAGCTTGGGCACTTCCACTCATGGGCGTATAAATTGGGAAAACTAAAAATCAGCAAGACACAGGCACCCCAAAGTTTTGGGCTACTCTGTTGACAAGAACCTCCACTTAGTTACACCTTAAATATCCGAGGAAAGAGAAGAATGGATAAAGAAGTTGTGGTCCTTATGTACAATGGAATATCACTCAGCCATGAAATCAATGTCATAAGGCTAGTAGCAGCATGATGAGTGGATTTAGCTATGACGATTCTAAGTGAAATAAGTCCCACAGAAAAAGACACTTATCATGAGATATCACTTATAGAGGGAATGTAAAAACCGCTACCCTTGAACTGAATTACAAAACAGAACGGAGTCACACATTTAGAAAACACACTATGGCTGCTTAACGGGAAAGGTGAGGTGGGGTGATGCATAAAACAAGGGTTTCAAATTAGCTCAGATACCGTTCCATGAACCCAATATGTAATAGACAAGACCTACTCCTTGCTCAGTGAACTGGACTCAACACCCCCTATTCACCGCCCAAGAATATATCTGACTAGTAAGAATCTTAAAACCTATGTATTGATATCTCTCTGTAAGTGAGTCAAGTGGGTGTAAAGCGGCATAAACACAGCAGTGAAAAGCAGCTAAACCCCATTATAAAAATCAATTACTTTTCAAAACCCGTGAAACAAAGACAGTGAAAGAGAGAGAAATTCTTACAAAATTCGTTCAGGGGCTGTGATGCCACCTGGATTGACCATATCTAGACCCACAGCTGATTGAGACATATGGGTGGACACTCTTGGGGCTGAGAGGTTTGGTGAGGTTGGGTGAGCTAACGCAGACCCTTTAAATTAATACGGCGTGGTACCCATCCCATGGGTCCCAAATCTCCAGGTTCAAGGGCATCGTCCTACATTGAAAACATGCATGAGAAACCCCGAAGATGGCACACCGTGTGATCGGGAAAGGTTTCTAAAACGCACCTCATTTCTCATCTCCTTGTGCTCCGGCTCGCCATTCCAGCCGCTTTACTAGCAATCTCTCTCCTTGGAGAATCAGCACCTTTATCCTCCTGTTCCGTACAGGTTGCAATTTGTCCTGAGGATGAACGGGAAGAGGGGCAACCAATGAGAGACTAGCTCTAGGTGTTGGGACAGGCACAGGTCACTCTGTTTTCCCATCAGGAAGAAGAATTAACCACAGGCTCAGCCTGCCGCCAGGAACCAGAATACGGCCTGAAGCAATCCTGCGCTTTTGCGGCCAGCTCCCAAGAAAGCGAGTTGAATAATGGAGCTCAGGGGCACTGCAATTCACAAACCTGCAGACTTAGAAATGATAACTCTCGTCCACAAATATATTGAGGGAAGGCAACGAAGAGGATTTGAAAGCAAGGCAGAATTGCAGGAAACAGATTTCAGGAGGTATATTCGAATCGCCTTTAAAGCACAGGAAAAGCGGCAAAACCTCGACAGTGATGCACTTGGCCAAAAAGGGCGTATGCGTTTTTTCCTGAATATATTCAGGAAAAATCGCATACGCCCTTTTTGGCCAACCAAGCAACCTGGAAAGGCAAATCAGCGCTACAAAGAAGTCTCGCTTCCCATTGGTCAAAAGGGCCATGCTGAATAAAGTGTCAAAACCAGAAATGCAGGACAGGCCATGGAGAAATGGGAGCCTTGCTACGCTGATGGGCGGGACGTAAATTGCCAACAGCCACTCTGGAGAAGTGTACGGTGTGTCCTGAAACATCTAAAAAACTCAGCTTAGAGAGCTTGGGCACTTCCACTCATGGGCGTATAAATTGGGAAAACTAAAAATCAGCAAGACACAGGCACCCCAAATTTTGGGCTACTCTGTTGACAAAAACCTCCACTTCATTACACCTTAAATATCCGAGGAAAGAGAAGAATGGATAAAGAAGTTGTGGTCCTTATGTACAATGGAATATCACTCAGCCATGAAATCAATGTCATAAGGCTAGTAGCAGCATGATGAGTGGATTTAGGTATGACGATTCTAAGTGAAATAAATCACACAGAAAAAGACACTTATCATAAGATATCACTTATAGAGGGAATGTAAAAACCGCTACCCTTGAACTGCATTACAAAATAGAACAGAGTCACACGTTTAGAAAACACACTATGGCTGCTTAACGGGAAAGGTGAGGTGGGGTGATGCATAAATCAAGGGTTTCAAATTAGCTCAGATACCGTTCCATAAACCCAATATGTAATAGACAAGACCTACTCCTTGCTCAGTGAACTGGACTCAACACCCCCTATTCACCGCCCAAGAATATATCTCACTAGTAAGAATCTTCAAACCTATGTATTGATATCTCTCTGTAAGTGAGTCAAGTGGGTGTAAAGCGGCATAAACACAGCAGTGAAAAGCAGCTAAACCCCATTATAAAAATCAATTACTTTTCAAAACCCGTGAAACAAAGACAGTGAAAGAGAGAGAAATTCTTACAAAATTCGTTCAGGGGCTGTGATGCCACCTGGATTGACCATATCTAGACCCACAGCTGATTGAGACATATGGGTGGACACTCTTGGGGCTGAGAGGTTTGGTGAGGTTGGGTGAGCTAACGCAGACCCTTTAAATTAATACGGCGTGGTACCCATCCCATGGGTCCCAAATCTCCAGGTTCAAGGGCATCGTCCTACATTGAAAACATGCATGAGAAACCCCGAAGATGGCACACCGTGTGATCGGGAAAGGTTTCTAAAACGCACCTCATTTCTCATCTCCTTGTGCTCCGGCTCGCCATTCCAGCCGCTTTACTAGCAATCTCTCTCCTTGGAGAATCAGCACCTTTATCCTCCTGTTCCGTACAGGTTGCAATTTGTCCTGAGGATGAACGGGAAGAGGGGCAACCAATGAGAGACTAGCTCTAGGTGTTGGGACAGGCACAGGTCACTCTGTTTTCCCATCAGGAAGAAGAATTAACCACAGGCTCAGCCTGCCGCCAGGAACCAGAATACGGCCTGAAGCAATCCTGCGCTTTTGCGGCCAGCTCCCAAGAAAGCGAGTTGAATAATGGAGCTCAGGGGCACTGCAATTCACAAACCTGCAGACTTAGAAATGATAACTCTCGTCCACAAATATATTGAGGGAAGGCAACGAAGAGGATTTGAAAGCAAGGCAGAATTGCAGGAAACAGATTTCAGGAGGTATATTCGAATCGCCTTTAAAGCACAGGAAAAGCGGCAAAACCTCGACAGTGATGCACTTGGCCAAAAAGGGCGTATGCGTTTTTTCCTGAATATATTCAGGAAAAATCGCATACGCCCTTTTTGGCCAACCAAGCAACCTGGAAAGGCAAATCAGCGCTACAAAGAAGTCTCGCTTCCCATTGGTCAAAAGGGCCATGCTGAATAAAGTGTCAAAACCAGAAATGCAGGACAGGCCATGGAGAAATGGGAGCCTTGCTACGCTGATGGGCGGGACGTAAATTGCCAACAGCCACTCTGGAGAAGTGTACGGTGTGTCCTGAAACATCTAAAAAACTCAGCTTAGAGAGCTTGGGCACTTCCACTCATGGGCGTATAAATTGGGAAAACTAAAAATCAGCAAGACACAGGCACCCCAAATTTTGGGCTACTCTGTTGACAAAAACCTCCACTTCATTACACCTTAAATATCCGAGGAAAGAGAAGAATGGATAAAGAAGTTGTGGTCCTTATGTACAATGGAATATCACTCAGCCATGAAATCAATGTCATAAGGCTAGTAGCAGCATGATGAGTGGATTTAGGTATGACGATTCTAAGTGAAATAAATCACACAGAAAAAGACACTTATCATAAGATATCACTTATAGAGGGAATGTAAAAACCGCTACCCTTGAACTGCATTACAAAATAGAACAGAGTCACACGTTTAGAAAACACACTATGGCTGCTTAACGGGAAAGGTGAGGTGGGGTGATGCATAAATCAAGGGTTTCAAATTAGCTCAGATACCGTTCCATAAACCCAATATGTAATAGACAAGACCTACTCCTTGCTCAGTGAACTGGACTCAACACCCCCTATTCACCGCCCAAGAATATATCTCACTAGTAAGAATCTTCAAACCTATGTATTGATATCTCTCTGTAAGTGAGTCAAGTGGGTGTAAAGCGGCATAAACACAGCAGTGAAAAGCAGCTAAACCCCATTATAAAAATCAATTACTTTTCAAAACCCGTGAAACAAAGACAGTGAAAGAGAGAGAAATTCTTACAAAATTCGTTCAGGGGCTGTGATGCCACCTGGATTGACCATATCTAGACCCACAGCTGATTGAGACATATGGGTGGACACTCTTGGGGCTGAGAGGTTTGGTGAGGTTGGGTGAGCTAACGCAGACCCTTTAAATTAATACGGCGTGGTACCCATCCCATGGGTCCCAAATCTCCAGGTTCAAGGGCATCGTCCTACATTGAAAACATGCATGAGAAACCCCGAAGATGGCACACCGTGTGATCGGGAAAGGTTTCTAAAACGCACCTCATTTCTCATCTCCTTGTGCTCCGGCTCGCCATTCCAGCCGCTTTACTAGCAATCTCTCTCCTTGGAGAATCAGCACCTTTATCCTCCTGTTCCGTACAGGTTGCAATTTGTCCTGAGGATGAACGGGAAGAGGGGCAACCAATGAGAGACTAGCTCTAGGTGTTGGGACAGGCACAGGTCACTCTGTTTTCCCATCAGGAAGAAGAATTAACCACAGGCTCAGCCTGCCGCCAGGAACCAGAATACGGCCTGAAGCAATCCTGCGCTTTTGCGGCCAGCTCCCAAGAAAGCGAGTTGAATAATGGAGCTCAGGGGCACTGCAATTCACAAACCTGCAGACTTAGAAATGATAACTCTCGTCCACAAATATATTGAGGGAAGGCAACGAAGAGGATTTGAAAGCAAGGCAGAATTGCAGGAAACAGATTTCAGGAGGTATATTCGAATCGCCTTTAAAGCACAGGAAAAGCGGCAAAACCTCGACAGTGATGCACTTGGCCAAAAAGGGCGTATGCGTTTTTTCCTGAATATATTCAGGAAAAATCGCATACGCCCTTTTTGGCCAACCAAGCAACCTGGAAAGGCAAATCAGCGCTACAAAGAAGTCTCGCTTCCCATTGGTCAAAAGGGCCATGCTGAATAAAGTGTCAAAACCAGAAATGCAGGACAGGCCATGGAGAAATGGGAGCCTTGCTACGCTGATGGGCGGGACGTAAATTGCCAACAGCCACTCTGGAGAAGTGTACGGTGTGTCCTGAAACATCTAAAAAACTCAGCTTAGAGAGCTTGGGCACTTCCACTCATGGGCGTATAAATTGGGAAAACTAAAAATCAGCAAGACACAGGCACCCCAAATTTTGGGCTACTCTGTTGACAAAAACCTCCACTTCATTACACCTTAAATATCCGAGGAAAGAGAAGAATGGATAAAGAAGTTGTGGTCCTTATGTACAATGGAATATCACTCAGCCATGAAATCAATGTCATAAGGCTAGTAGCAGCATGATGAGTGGATTTAGGTATGACGATTCTAAGTGAAATAAATCACACAGAAAAAGACACTTATCATAAGATATCACTTATAGAGGGAATGTAAAAACCGCTACCCTTGAACTGCATTACAAAATAGAACAGAGTCACACGTTTAGAAAACACACTATGGCTGCTTAACGGGAAAGGTGAGGTGGGGTGATGCATAAATCAAGGGTTTCAAATTAGCTCAGATACCGTTCCATAAACCCAATATGTAATAGACAAGACCTACTCCTTGCTCAGTGAACTGGACTCAACACCCCCTATTCACCGCCCAAGAATATATCTCACTAGTAAGAATCTTCAAACCTATGTATTGATATCTCTCTGTAAGTGAGTCAAGTGGGTGTAAAGCGGCATAAACACAGCAGTGAAAAGCAGCTAAACCCCATTATAAAAATCAATTACTTTTCAAAACCCGTGAAACAAAGACAGTGAAAGAGAGAGAAATTCTTACAAAATTCGTTCAGGGGCTGTGATGCCACCTGGATTGACCATATCTAGACCCACAGCTGATTGAGACATATGGGTGGACACTCTTGGGGCTGAGAGGTTTGGTGAGGTTGGGTGAGCTAACGCAGACCCTTTAAATTAATACGGCGTGGTACCCATCCCATGGGTCCCAAATCTCCAGGTTCAAGGGCATCGTCCTACATTGAAAACATGCATGAGAAACCCCGAAGATGGCACACCGTGTGATCGGGAAAGGTTTCTAAAACGCACCTCATTTCTCATCTCCTTGTGCTCCGGCTCGCCATTCCAGCCGCTTTACTAGCAATCTCTCTCCTTGGAGAATCAGCACCTTTATCCTCCTGTTCCGTACAGGTTGCAATTTGTCCTGAGGATGAACGGGAAGAGGGGCAACCAATGAGAGACTAGCTCTAGGTGTTGGGACAGGCACAGGTCACTCTGTTTTCCCATCAGGAAGAAGAATTAACCACAGGCTCAGCCTGCCGCCAGGAACCAGAATACGGCCTGAAGCAATCCTGCGCTTTTGCGGCCAGCTCCCAAGAAAGCGAGTTGAATAATGGAGCTCAGGGGCACTGCAATTCACAAACCTGCAGACTTAGAAATGATAACTCTCGTCCACAAATATATTGAGGGAAGGCAACGAAGAGGATTTGAAAGCAAGGCAGAATTGCAGGAAACAGATTTCAGGAGGTATATTCGAATCGCCTTTAAAGCACAGGAAAAGCGGCAAAACCTCGACAGTGATGCACTTGGCCAAAAAGGGCGTATGCGTTTTTTCCTGAATATATTCAGGAAAAATCGCATACGCCCTTTTTGGCCAACCAAGCAACCTGGAAAGGCAAATCAGCGCTACAAAGAAGTCTCGCTTCCCATTGGTCAAAAGGGCCATGCTGAATAAAGTGTCAAAACCAGAAATGCAGGACAGGCCATGGAGAAATGGGAGCCTTGCTACGCTGATGGGCGGGACGTAAATTGCCAACAGCCACTCTGGAGAAGTGTACGGTGTGTCCTGAAACATCTAAAAAACTCAGCTTAGAGAGCTTGGGCACTTCCACTCATGGGCGTATAAATTGGGAAAACTAAAAATCAGCAAGACACAGGCACCCCAAATTTTGGGCTACTCTGTTGACAAAAACCTCCACTTCATTACACCTTAAATATCCGAGGAAAGAGAAGAATGGATAAAGAAGTTGTGGTCCTTATGTACAATGGAATATCACTCAGCCATGAAATCAATGTCATAAGGCTAGTAGCAGCATGATGAGTGGATTTAGGTATGACGATTCTAAGTGAAATAAATCACACAGAAAAAGACACTTATCATAAGATATCACTTATAGAGGGAATGTAAAAACCGCTACCCTTGAACTGCATTACAAAATAGAACAGAGTCACACGTTTAGAAAACACACTATGGCTGCTTAACGGGAAAGGTGAGGTGGGGTGATGCATAAATCAAGGGTTTCAAATTAGCTCAGATACCGTTCCATAAACCCAATATGTAATAGACAAGACCTACTCCTTGCTCAGTGAACTGGACTCAACACCCCCTATTCACCGCCCAAGAATATATCTCACTAGTAAGAATCTTCAAACCTATGTATTGATATCTCTCTGTAAGTGAGTCAAGTGGGTGTAAAGCGGCATAAACACAGCAGTGAAAAGCAGCTAAACCCCATTATAAAAATCAATTACTTTTCAAAACCCGTGAAACAAAGACAGTGAAAGAGAGAGAAATTCTTACAAAATTCGTTCAGGGGCTGTGATGCCACCTGGATTGACCATATCTAGACCCACAGCTGATTGAGACATATGGGTGGACACTCTTGGGGCTGAGAGGTTTGGTGAGGTTGGGTGAGCTAACGCAGACCCTTTAAATTAATACGGCGTGGTACCCATCCCATGGGTCCCAAATCTCCAGGTTCAAGGGCATCGTCCTACATTGAAAACATGCATGAGAAACCCCGAAGATGGCACACCGTGTGATCGGGAAAGGTTTCTAAAACGCACCTCATTTCTCATCTCCTTGTGCTCCGGCTCGCCATTCCAGCCGCTTTACTAGCAATCTCTCTCCTTGGAGAATCAGCACCTTTATCCTCCTGTTCCGTACAGGTTGCAATTTGTCCTGAGGATGAACGGGAAGAGGGGCAACCAATGAGAGACTAGCTCTAGGTGTTGGGACAGGCACAGGTCACTCTGTTTTCCCATCAGGAAGAAGAATTAACCACAGGCTCAGCCTGCCGCCAGGAACCAGAATACGGCCTGAAGCAATCCTGCGCTTTTGCGGCCAGCTCCCAAGAAAGCGAGTTGAATAATGGAGCTCAGGGGCACTGCAATTCACAAACCTGCAGACTTAGAAATGATAACTCTCGTCCACAAATATATTGAGGGAAGGCAACGAAGAGGATTTGAAAGCAAGGCAGAATTGCAGGAAACAGATTTCAGGAGGTATATTCGAATCGCCTTTAAAGCACAGGAAAAGCGGCAAAACCTCGACAGTGATGCACTTGGCCAAAAAGGGCGTATGCGTTTTTTCCTGAATATATTCAGGAAAAATCGCATACGCCCTTTTTGGCCAACCAAGCAACCTGGAAAGGCAAATCAGCGCTACAAAGAAGTCTCGCTTCCCATTGGTCAAAAGGGCCATGCTGAATAAAGTGTCAAAACCAGAAATGCAGGACAGGCCATGGAGAAATGGGAGCCTTGCTACGCTGATGGGCGGGACGTAAATTGCCAACAGCCACTCTGGAGAAGTGTACGGTGTGTCCTGAAACATCTAAAAAACTCAGCTTAGAGAGCTTGGGCACTTCCACTCATGGGCGTATAAATTGGGAAAACTAAAAATCAGCAAGACACAGGCACCCCAAATTTTGGGCTACTCTGTTGACAAAAACCTCCACTTCATTACACCTTAAATATCCGAGGAAAGAGAAGAATGGATAAAGAAGTTGTGGTCCTTATGTACAATGGAATATCACTCAGCCATGAAATCAATGTCATAAGGCTAGTAGCAGCATGATGAGTGGATTTAGGTATGACGATTCTAAGTGAAATAAATCACACAGAAAAAGACACTTATCATAAGATATCACTTATAGAGGGAATGTAAAAACCGCTACCCTTGAACTGCATTACAAAATAGAACAGAGTCACACGTTTAGAAAACACACTATGGCTGCTTAACGGGAAAGGTGAGGTGGGGTGATGCATAAATCAAGGGTTTCAAATTAGCTCAGATACCGTTCCATAAACCCAATATGTAATAGACAAGACCTACTCCTTGCTCAGTGAACTGGACTCAACACCCCCTATTCACCGCCCAAGAATATATCTCACTAGTAAGAATCTTCAAACCTATGTATTGATATCTCTCTGTAAGTGAGTCAAGTGGGTGTAAAGCGGCATAAACACAGCAGTGAAAAGCAGCTAAACCCCATTATAAAAATCAATTACTTTTCAAAACCCGTGAAACAAAGACAGTGAAAGAGAGAGAAATTCTTACAAAATTCGTTCAGGGGCTGTGATGCCACCTGGATTGACCATATCTAGACCCACAGCTGATTGAGACATATGGGTGGACACTCTTGGGGCTGAGAGGTTTGGTGAGGTTGGGTGAGCTAACGCAGACCCTTTAAATTAATACGGCGTGGTACCCATCCCATGGGTCCCAAATCTCCAGGTTCAAGGGCATCGTCCTACATTGAAAACATGCATGAGAAACCCCGAAGATGGCACACCGTGTGATCGGGAAAGGTTTCTAAAACGCACCTCATTTCTCATCTCCTTGTGCTCCGGCTCGCCATTCCAGCCGCTTTACTAGCAATCTCTCTCCTTGGAGAATCAGCACCTTTATCCTCCTGTTCCGTACAGGTTGCAATTTGTCCTGAGGATGAACGGGAAGAGGGGCAACCAATGAGAGACTAGCTCTAGGTGTTGGGACAGGCACAGGTCACTCTGTTTTCCCATCAGGAAGAAGAATTAACCACAGGCTCAGCCTGCCGCCAGGAACCAGAATACGGCCTGAAGCAATCCTGCGCTTTTGCGGCCAGCTCCCAAGAAAGCGAGTTGAATAATGGAGCTCAGGGGCACTGCAATTCACAAACCTGCAGACTTAGAAATGATAACTCTCGTCCACAAATATATTGAGGGAAGGCAACGAAGAGGATTTGAAAGCAAGGCAGAATTGCAGGAAACAGATTTCAGGAGGTATATTCGAATCGCCTTTAAAGCACAGGAAAAGCGGCAAAACCTCGACAGTGATGCACTTGGCCAAAAAGGGCGTATGCGTTTTTTCCTGAATATATTCAGGAAAAATCGCATACGCCCTTTTTGGCCAACCAAGCAACCTGGAAAGGCAAATCAGCGCTACAAAGAAGTCTCGCTTCCCATTGGTCAAAAGGGCCATGCTGAATAAAGTGTCAAAACCAGAAATGCAGGACAGGCCATGGAGAAATGGGAGCCTTGCTACGCTGATGGGCGGGACGTAAATTGCCAACAGCCACTCTGGAGAAGTGTACGGTGTGTCCTGAAACATCTAAAAAACTCAGCTTAGAGAGCTTGGGCACTTCCACTCATGGGCGTATAAATTGGGAAAACTAAAAATCAGCAAGACACAGGCACCCCAAATTTTGGGCTACTCTGTTGACAAAAACCTCCACTTCATTACACCTTAAATATCCGAGGAAAGAGAAGAATGGATAAAGAAGTTGTGGTCCTTATGTACAATGGAATATCACTCAGCCATGAAATCAATGTCATAAGGCTAGTAGCAGCATGATGAGTGGATTTAGGTATGACGATTCTAAGTGAAATAAATCACACAGAAAAAGACACTTATCATAAGATATCACTTATAGAGGGAATGTAAAAACCGCTACCCTTGAACTGCATTACAAAATAGAACAGAGTCACACGTTTAGAAAACACACTATGGCTGCTTAACGGGAAAGGTGAGGTGGGGTGATGCATAAATCAAGGGTTTCAAATTAGCTCAGATACCGTTCCATAAACCCAATATGTAATAGACAAGACCTACTCCTTGCTCAGTGAACTGGACTCAACACCCCCTATTCACCGCCCAAGAATATATCTCACTAGTAAGAATCTTCAAACCTATGTATTGATATCTCTCTGTAAGTGAGTCAAGTGGGTGTAAAGCGGCATAAACACAGCAGTGAAAAGCAGCTAAACCCCATTATAAAAATCAATTACTTTTCAAAACCCGTGAAACAAAGACAGTGAAAGAGAGAGAAATTCTTACAAAATTCGTTCAGGGGCTGTGATGCCACCTGGATTGACCATATCTAGACCCACAGCTGATTGAGACATATGGGTGGACACTCTTGGGGCTGAGAGGTTTGGTGAGGTTGGGTGAGCTAACGCAGACCCTTTAAATTAATACGGCGTGGTACCCATCCCATGGGTCCCAAATCTCCAGGTTCAAGGGCATCGTCCTACATTGAAAACATGCATGAGAAACCCCGAAGATGGCACACCGTGTGATCGGGAAAGGTTTCTAAAACGCACCTCATTTCTCATCTCCTTGTGCTCCGGCTCGCCATTCCAGCCGCTTTACTAGCAATCTCTCTCCTTGGAGAATCAGCACCTTTATCCTCCTGTTCCGTACAGGTTGCAATTTGTCCTGAGGATGAACGGGAAGAGGGGCAACCAATGAGAGACTAGCTCTAGGTGTTGGGACAGGCACAGGTCACTCTGTTTTCCCATCAGGAAGAAGAATTAACCACAGGCTCAGCCTGCCGCCAGGAACCAGAATACGGCCTGAAGCAATCCTGCGCTTTTGCGGCCAGCTCCCAAGAAAGCGAGTTGAATAATGGAGCTCAGGGGCACTGCAATTCACAAACCTGCAGACTTAGAAATGATAACTCTCGTCCACAAATATATTGAGGGAAGGCAACGAAGAGGATTTGAAAGCAAGGCAGAATTGCAGGAAACAGATTTCAGGAGGTATATTCGAATCGCCTTTAAAGCACAGGAAAAGCGGCAAAACCTCGACAGTGATGCCCTTGGCCAAAAAGGGCGTATGCGTTTTTTCCTGAATATATTCAGGAAAAATCGCATACGCCCTTTTTGGCCAACCAAGCAACCTGGAAAGGCAAATCAGCGCTACAAAGAAGTCTCGCTTCCCATTGGTCAAAAGGGCCATGCTGAATAAAGTGTCAAAACCAGAAATGCAGGACAGGCCATGGAGAAATGGGAGCCTTGCTACGCTGATGGGCGGGACGTAAATTGCCAACAGCCACTCTGGAGAAGTGTACGGTGTGTCCTGAAACATCTAAAAAACTCAGCTTAGAGAGCTTGGGCACTTCCACTCATGGGCGTATAAATTGGGAAAACTAAAAATCAGCAAGACACAGGCACCCCAAATTTTGGGCTACTCTGTTGACAAAAACCTCCACTTCATTACACCTTAAATATCCGAGGAAAGAGAAGAATGGATAAAGAAGTTGTGGTCCTTATGTACAATGGAATATCACTCAGCCATGAAATCAATGTCATAAGGCTAGTAGCAGCATGATGAGTGGATTTAGGTATGACGATTCTAAGTGAAATAAATCACACAGAAAAAGACACTTATCATAAGATATCACTTATAGAGGGAATGTAAAAACCGCTACCCTTGAACTGCATTACAAAATAGAACAGAGTCACACGTTTAGAAAACACACTATGGCTGCTTAACGGGAAAGGTGAGGTGGGGTGATGCATAAATCAAGGGTTTCAAATTAGCTCAGATACCGTTCCATAAACCCAATATGTAATAGACAAGACCTACTCCTTGCTCAGTGAACTGGACTCAACACCCCCTATTCACCGCCCAAGAATATATCTCACTAGTAAGAATCTTCAAACCTATGTATTGATATCTCTCTGTAAGTGAGTCAAGTGGGTGTAAAGCGGCATAAACACAGCAGTGAAAAGCAGCTAAACCCCATTATAAAAATCAATTACTTTTCAAAACCCGTGAAACAAAGACAGTGAAAGAGAGAGAAATTCTTACAAAATTCGTTCAGGGGCTGTGATGCCACCTGGATTGACCATATCTAGACCCACAGCTGATTGAGACATATGGGTGGACACTCTTGGGGCTGAGAGGTTTGGTGAGGTTGGGTGAGCTAACGCAGACCCTTTAAATTAATACGGCGTGGTACCCATCCCATGGGTCCCAAATCTCCAGGTTCAAGGGCATCGTCCTACATTGAAAACATGCATGAGAAACCCCGAAGATGGCACACCGTGTGATCGGGAAAGGTTTCTAAAACGCACCTCATTTCTCATCTCCTTGTGCTCCGGCTCGCCATTCCAGCCGCTTTACTAGCAATCTCTCTCCTTGGAGAATCAGCACCTTTATCCTCCTGTTCCGTACAGGTTGCAATTTGTCCTGAGGATGAACGGGAAGAGGGGCAACCAATGAGAGACTAGCTCTAGGTGTTGGGACAGGCACAGGTCACTCTGTTTTCCCATCAGGAAGAAGAATTAACCACAGGCTCAGCCTGCCGCCAGGAACCAGAATACGGCCTGAAGCAATCCTGCGCTTTTGCGGCCAGCTCCCAAGAAAGCGAGTTGAATAATGGAGCTCAGGGGCACTGCAATTCACAAACCTGCAGACTTAGAAATGATAACTCTCGTCCACAAATATATTGAGGGAAGGCAACGAAGAGGATTTGAAAGCAAGGCAGAATTGCAGGAAACAGATTTCAGGAGGTATATTCGAATCGCCTTTAAAGCACAGGAAAAGCGGCAAAACCTCGACAGTGATGCACTTGGCCAAAAAGGGCGTATGCGTTTTTTCCTGAATATATTCAGGAAAAATCGCATACGCCCTTTTTGGCCAACCAAGCAACCTGGAAAGGCAAATCAGCGCTACAAAGAAGTCTCGCTTCCCATTGGTCAAAAGGGCCATGCTGAATAAAGTGTCAAAACCAGAAATGCAGGACAGGCCATGGAGAAATGGGAGCCTTGCTACGCTGATGGGCGGGACGTAAATTGCCAACAGCCACTCTGGAGAAGTGTACGGTGTGTCCTGAAACATCTAAAAAACTCAGCTTAGAGAGCTTGGGCACTTCCACTCATGGGCGTATAAATTGGGAAAACTAAAAATCAGCAAGACACAGGCACCCCAAATTTTGGGCTACTCTGTTGACAAAAACCTCCACTTCATTACACCTTAAATATCCGAGGAAAGAGAAGAATGGATAAAGAAGTTGTGGTCCTTATGTACAATGGAATATCACTCAGCCATGAAATCAATGTCATAAGGCTAGTAGCAGCATGATGAGTGGATTTAGGTATGACGATTCTAAGTGAAATAAATCACACAGAAAAAGACACTTATCATAAGATATCACTTATAGAGGGAATGTAAAAACCGCTACCCTTGAACTGCATTACAAAATAGAACAGAGTCACACGTTTAGAAAACACACTATGGCTGCTTAACGGGAAAGGTGAGGTGGGGTGATGCATAAATCAAGGGTTTCAAATTAGCTCAGATACCGTTCCATAAACCCAATATGTAATAGACAAGACCTACTCCTTGCTCAGTGAACTGGACTCAACACCCCCTATTCACCGCCCAAGAATATATCTCACTAGTAAGAATCTTCAAACCTATGTATTGATATCTCTCTGTAAGTGAGTCAAGTGGGTGTAAAGCGGCATAAACACAGCAGTGAAAAGCAGCTAAACCCCATTATAAAAATCAATTACTTTTCAAAACCTGTGAAACAAAGACAGTGAAAGAGAGAGAAATTCTTACAAAATTCGTTCAGGGGCTGTGATGCCACCTGGATTGACCATATCTAGACCCACAGCTGATTGAGACATATGGGTGGACACTCTTGGGGCTGAGAGGTTTGGTGAGGTTGGGTGAGCTAACGCAGACCCTTTAAATTAATACGGCGTGGTACCCATCCCATGGGTCCCAAATCTCCAGGTTCAAGGGCATCGTCCTACATTGAAAACATGCATGAGAAACCCCGAAGATGGCACACCGTGTGATCGGGAAAGGTTTCTAAAACGCACCTCATTTCTCATCTCCTTGTGCTCCGGCTCGCCATTCCAGCCGCTTTACTAGCAATCTCTCTCCTTGGAGAATCAGCACCTTTATCCTCCTGTTCCGTACAGGTTGCAATTTGTCCTGAGGATGAACGGGAAGAGGGGCAACCAATGAGAGACTAGCTCTAGGTGTTGGGACAGGCACAGGTCACTCTGTTTTCCCATCAGGAAGAAGAATTAACCACAGGCTCAGCCTGCCGCCAGGAACCAGAATACGGCCTGAAGCAATCCTGCGCTTTTGCGGCCAGCTCCCAAGAAAGCGAGTTGAATAATGGAGCTCAGGGGCACTGCAATTCACAAACCTGCAGACTTAGAAATGATAACTCTCGTCCACAAATATATTGAGGGAAGGCAACGAAGAGGATTTGAAAGCAAGGCAGAATTGCAGGAAACAGATTTCAGGAGGTATATTCGAATCGCCTTTAAAGCACAGGAAAAGCGGCAAAACCTCGACAGTGATGCCCTTGGCCAAAAAGGGCGTATGCGTTTTTTCCTGAATATATTCAGGAAAAATCGCATACGCCCTTTTTGGCCAACCAAGCAACCTGGAAAGGCAAATCAGCGCTACAAAGAAGTCTCGCTTCCCATTGGTCAAAAGGGCCATGCTGAATAAAGTGTCAAAACCAGAAATGCAGGACAGGCCATGGAGAAATGGGAGCCTTGCTACGCTGATGGGCGGGACGTAAATTGCCAACAGCCACTCTGGAGAAGTGTACGGTGTGTCCTGAAACATCTAAAAAACTCAGCTTAGAGAGCTTGGGCACTTCCACTCATGGGCGTATAAATTGGGAAAACTAAAAATCAGCAAGACACAGGCACCCCAAATTTTGGGCTACTCTGTTGACAAAAACCTCCACTTCATTACACCTTAAATATCCGAGGAAAGAGAAGAATGGATAAAGAAGTTGTGGTCCTTATGTACAATGGAATATCACTCAGCCATGAAATCAATGTCATAAGGCTAGTAGCAGCATGATGAGTGGATTTAGGTATGACGATTCTAAGTGAAATAAATCACACAGAAAAAGACACTTATCATAAGATATCACTTATAGAGGGAATGTAAAAACCGCTACCCTTGAACTGCATTACAAAATAGAACAGAGTCACACGTTTAGAAAACACACTATGGCTGCTTAACGGGAAAGGTGAGGTGGGGTGATGCATAAATCAAGGGTTTCAAATTAGCTCAGATACCGTTCCATAAACCCAATATGTAATAGACAAGACCTACTCCTTGCTCAGTGAACTGGACTCAACACCCCCTATTCACCGCCCAAGAATATATCTCACTAGTAAGAATCTTCAAACCTATGTATTGATATCTCTCTGTAAGTGAGTCAAGTGGGTGTAAAGCGGCATAAACACAGCAGTGAAAAGCAGCTAAACCCCATTATAAAAATCAATTACTTTTCAAAACCCGTGAAACAAAGACAGTGAAAGAGAGAGAAATTCTTACAAAATTCGTTCAGGGGCTGTGATGCCACCTGGATTGACCATATCTAGACCCACAGCTGATTGAGACATATGGGTGGACACTCTTGGGGCTGAGAGGTTTGGTGAGGTTGGGTGAGCTAACGCAGACCCTTTAAATTAATACGGCGTGGTACCCATCCCATGGGTCCCAAATCTCCAGGTTCAAGGGCATCGTCCTACATTGAAAACATGCATGAGAAACCCCGAAGATGGCACACCGTGTGATCGGGAAAGGTTTCTAAAACGCACCTCATTTCTCATCTCCTTGTGCTCCGGCTCGCCATTCCAGCCGCTTTACTAGCAATCTCTCTCCTTGGAGAATCAGCACCTTTATCCTCCTGTTCCGTACAGGTTGCAATTTGTCCTGAGGATGAACGGGAAGAGGGGCAACCAATGAGAGACTAGCTCTAGGTGTTGGGACAGGCACAGGTCACTCTGTTTTCCCATCAGGAAGAAGAATTAACCACAGGCTCAGCCTGCCGCCAGGAACCAGAATACGGCCTGAAGCAATCCTGCGCTTTTGCGGCCAGCTCCCAAGAAAGCGAGTTGAATAATGGAGCTCAGGGGCACTGCAATTCACAAACCTGCAGACTTAGAAATGATAACTCTCGTCCACAAATATATTGAGGGAAGGCAACGAAGAGGATTTGAAAGCAAGGCAGAATTGCAGGAAACAGATTTCAGGAGGTATATTCGAATCGCCTTTAAAGCACAGGAAAAGCGGCAAAACCTCGACAGTGATGCACTTGGCCAAAAAGGGCGTATGCGTTTTTTCCTGAATATATTCAGGAAAAATCGCATACGCCCTTTTTGGCCAACCAAGCAACCTGGAAAGGCAAATCAGCGCTACAAAGAAGTCTCGCTTCCCATTGGTCAAAAGGGCCATGCTGAATAAAGTGTCAAAACCAGAAATGCAGGACAGGCCATGGAGAAATGGGAGCCTTGCTACGCTGATGGGCGGGACGTAAATTGCCAACAGCCACTCTGGAGAAGTGTACGGTGTGTCCTGAAACATCTAAAAAACTCAGCTTAGAGAGCTTGGGCACTTCCACTCATGGGCGTATAAATTGGGAAAACTAAAAATCAGCAAGACACAGGCACCCCAAATTTTGGGCTACTCTGTTGACAAAAACCTCCACTTCATTACACCTTAAATATCCGAGGAAAGAGAAGAATGGATAAAGAAGTTGTGGTCCTTATGTACAATGGAATATCACTCAGCCATGAAATCAATGTCATAAGGCTAGTAGCAGCATGATGAGTGGATTTAGGTATGACGATTCTAAGTGAAATAAATCACACAGAAAAAGACACTTATCATAAGATATCACTTATAGAGGGAATGTAAAAACCGCTACCCTTGAACTGCATTACAAAATAGAACAGAGTCACACGTTTAGAAAACACACTATGGCTGCTTAACGGGAAAGGTGAGGTGGGGTGATGCATAAATCAAGGGTTTCAAATTAGCTCAGATACCGTTCCATAAACCCAATATGTAATAGACAAGACCTACTCCTTGCTCAGTGAACTGGACTCAACACCCCCTATTCACCGCCCAAGAATATATCTCACTAGTAAGAATCTTCAAACCTATGTATTGATATCTCTCTGTAAGTGAGTCAAGTGGGTGTAAAGCGGCATAAACACAGCAGTGAAAAGCAGCTAAACCCCATTATAAAAATCAATTACTTTTCAAAACCCGTGAAACAAAGACAGTGAAAGAGAGAGAAATTCTTACAAAATTCGTTCAGGGGCTGTGATGCCACCTGGATTGACCATATCTAGACCCACAGCTGATTGAGACATATGGGTGGACACTCTTGGGGCTGAGAGGTTTGGTGAGGTTGGGTGAGCTAACGCAGACCCTTTAAATTAATACGGCGTGGTACCCATCCCATGGGTCCCAAATCTCCAGGTTCAAGGGCATCGTCCTACATTGAAAACATGCATGAGAAACCCCGAAGATGGCACACCGTGTGATCGGGAAAGGTTTCTAAAACGCACCTCATTTCTCATCTCCTTGTGCTCCGGCTCGCCATTCCAGCCGCTTTACTAGCAATCTCTCTCCTTGGAGAATCAGCACCTTTATCCTCCTGTTCCGTACAGGTTGCAATTTGTCCTGAGGATGAACGGGAAGAGGGGCAACCAATGAGAGACTAGCTCTAGGTGTTGGGACAGGCACAGGTCACTCTGTTTTCCCATCAGGAAGAAGAATTAACCACAGGCTCAGCCTGCCGCCAGGAACCAGAATACGGCCTGAAGCAATCCTGCGCTTTTGCGGCCAGCTCCCAAGAAAGCGAGTTGAATAATGGAGCTCAGGGGCACTGCAATTCACAAACCTGCAGACTTAGAAATGATAACTCTCGTCCACAAATATATTGAGGGAAGGCAACGAAGAGGATTTGAAAGCAAGGCAGAATTGCAGGAAACAGATTTCAGGAGGTATATTCGAATCGCCTTTAAAGCACAGGAAAAGCGGCAAAACCTCGACAGTGATGCACTTGGCCAAAAAGGGCGTATGCGTTTTTTCCTGAATATATTCAGGAAAAATCGCATACGCCCTTTTTGGCCAACCAAGCAACCTGGAAAGGCAAATCAGCGCTACAAAGAAGTCTCGCTTCCCATTGGTCAAAAGGGCCATGCTGAATAAAGTGTCAAAACCAGAAATGCAGGACAGGCCATGGAGAAATGGGAGCCTTGCTACGCTGATGGGCGGGACGTAAATTGCCAACAGCCACTCTGGAGAAGTGTACGGTGTGTCCTGAAACATCTAAAAAACTCAGCTTAGAGAGCTTGGGCACTTCCACTCATGGGCGTATAAATTGGGAAAACTAAAAATCAGCAAGACACAGGCACCCCAAATTTTGGGCTACTCTGTTGACAAAAACCTCCACTTCATTACACCTTAAATATCCGAGGAAAGAGAAGAATGGATAAAGAAGTTGTGGTCCTTATGTACAATGGAATATCACTCAGCCATGAAATCAATGTCATAAGGCTAGTAGCAGCATGATGAGTGGATTTAGGTATGACGATTCTAAGTGAAATAAATCACACAGAAAAAGACACTTATCATAAGATATCACTTATAGAGGGAATGTAAAAACCGCTACCCTTGAACTGCATTACAAAATAGAACAGAGTCACACGTTTAGAAAACACACTATGGCTGCTTAACGGGAAAGGTGAGGTGGGGTGATGCATAAATCAAGGGTTTCAAATTAGCTCAGATACCGTTCCATAAACCCAATATGTAATAGACAAGACCTACTCCTTGCTCAGTGAACTGGACTCAACACCCCCTATTCACCGCCCAAGAATATATCTCACTAGTAAGAATCTTCAAACCTATGTATTGATATCTCTCTGTAAGTGAGTCAAGTGGGTGTAAAGCGGCATAAACACAGCAGTGAAAAGCAGCTAAACCCCATTATAAAAATCAATTACTTTTCAAAACCCGTGAAACAAAGACAGTGAAAGAGAGAGAAATTCTTACAAAATTCGTTCAGGGGCTGTGATGCCACCTGGATTGACCATATCTAGACCCACAGCTGATTGAGACATATGGGTGGACACTCTTGGGGCTGAGAGGTTTGGTGAGGTTGGGTGAGCTAACGCAGACCCTTTAAATTAATACGGCGTGGTACCCATCCCATGGGTCCCAAATCTCCAGGTTCAAGGGCATCGTCCTACATTGAAAACATGCATGAGAAACCCCGAAGATGGCACACCGTGTGATCGGGAAAGGTTTCTAAAACGCACCTCATTTCTCATCTCCTTGTGCTCCGGCTCGCCATTCCAGCCGCTTTACTAGCAATCTCTCTCCTTGGAGAATCAGCACCTTTATCCTCCTGTTCCGTACAGGTTGCAATTTGTCCTGAGGATGAACGGGAAGAGGGGCAACCAATGAGAGACTAGCTCTAGGTGTTGGGACAGGCACAGGTCACTCTGTTTTCCCATCAGGAAGAAGAATTAACCACAGGCTCAGCCTGCCGCCAGGAACCAGAATACGGCCTGAAGCAATCCTGCGCTTTTGCGGCCAGCTCCCAAGAAAGCGAGTTGAATAATGGAGCTCAGGGGCACTGCAATTCACAAACCTGCAGACTTAGAAATGATAACTCTCGTCCACAAATATATTGAGGGAAGGCAACGAAGAGGATTTGAAAGCAAGGCAGAATTGCAGGAAACAGATTTCAGGAGGTATATTCGAATCGCCTTTAAAGCACAGGAAAAGCGGCAAAACCTCGACAGTGATGCACTTGGCCAAAAAGGGCGTATGCGTTTTTTCCTGAATATATTCAGGAAAAATCGCATACGCCCTTTTTGGCCAACCAAGCAACCTGGAAAGGCAAATCAGCGCTACAAAGAAGTCTCGCTTCCCATTGGTCAAAAGGGCCATGCTGAATAAAGTGTCAAAACCAGAAATGCAGGACAGGCCATGGAGAAATGGGAGCCTTGCTACGCTGATGGGCGGGACGTAAATTGCCAACAGCCACTCTGGAGAAGTGTACGGTGTGTCCTGAAACATCTAAAAAACTCAGCTTAGAGAGCTTGGGCACTTCCACTCATGGGCGTATAAATTGGGAAAACTAAAAATCAGCAAGACACAGGCACCCCAAATTTTGGGCTACTCTGTTGACAAAAACCTCCACTTCATTACACCTTAAATATCCGAGGAAAGAGAAGAATGGATAAAGAAGTTGTGGTCCTTATGTACAATGGAATATCACTCAGCCATGAAATCAATGTCATAAGGCTAGTAGCAGCATGATGAGTGGATTTAGGTATGACGATTCTAAGTGAAATAAATCACACAGAAAAAGACACTTATCATAAGATATCACTTATAGAGGGAATGTAAAAACCGCTACCCTTGAACTGCATTACAAAATAGAACAGAGTCACACGTTTAGAAAACACACTATGGCTGCTTAACGGGAAAGGTGAGGTGGGGTGATGCATAAATCAAGGGTTTCAAATTAGCTCAGATACCGTTCCATAAACCCAATATGTAATAGACAAGACCTACTCCTTGCTCAGTGAACTGGACTCAACACCCCCTATTCACCGCCCAAGAATATATCTCACTAGTAAGAATCTTCAAACCTATGTATTGATATCTCTCTGTAAGTGAGTCAAGTGGGTGTAAAGCGGCATAAACACAGCAGTGAAAAGCAGCTAAACCCCATTATAAAAATCAATTACTTTTCAAAACCCGTGAAACAAAGACAGTGAAAGAGAGAGAAATTCTTACAAAATTCGTTCAGGGGCTGTGATGCCACCTGGATTGACCATATCTAGACCCACAGCTGATTGAGACATATGGGTGGACACTCTTGGGGCTGAGAGGTTTGGTGAGGTTGGGTGAGCTAACGCAGACCCTTTAAATTAATACGGCGTGGTACCCATCCCATGGGTCCCAAATCTCCAGGTTCAAGGGCATCGTCCTACATTGAAAACATGCATGAGAAACCCCGAAGATGGCACACCGTGTGATCGGGAAAGGTTTCTAAAACGCACCTCATTTCTCATCTCCTTGTGCTCCGGCTCGCCATTCCAGCCGCTTTACTAGCAATCTCTCTCCTTGGAGAATCAGCACCTTTATCCTCCTGTTCCGTACAGGTTGCAATTTGTCCTGAGGATGAACGGGAAGAGGGGCAACCAATGAGAGACTAGCTCTAGGTGTTGGGACAGGCACAGGTCACTCTGTTTTCCCATCAGGAAGAAGAATTAACCACAGGCTCAGCCTGCCGCCAGGAACCAGAATACGGCCTGAAGCAATCCTGCGCTTTTGCGGCCAGCTCCCAAGAAAGCGAGTTGAATAATGGAGCTCAGGGGCACTGCAATTCACAAACCTGCAGACTTAGAAATGATAACTCTCGTCCACAAATATATTGAGGGAAGGCAACGAAGAGGATTTGAAAGCAAGGCAGAATTGCAGGAAACAGATTTCAGGAGGTATATTCGAATCGCCTTTAAAGCACAGGAAAAGCGGCAAAACCTCGACAGTGATGCACTTGGCCAAAAAGGGCGTATGCGTTTTTTCCTGAATATATTCAGGAAAAATCGCATACGCCCTTTTTGGCCAACCAAGCAACCTGGAAAGGCAAATCAGCGCTACAAAGAAGTCTCGCTTCCCATTGGTCAAAAGGGCCATGCTGAATAAAGTGTCAAAACCAGAAATGCAGGACAGGCCATGGAGAAATGGGAGCCTTGCTACGCTGATGGGCGGGACGTAAATTGCCAACAGCCACTCTGGAGAAGTGTACGGTGTGTCCTGAAACATCTAAAAAACTCAGCTTAGAGAGCTTGGGCACTTCCACTCATGGGCGTATAAATTGGGAAAACTAAAAATCAGCAAGACACAGGCACCCCAAATTTTGGGCTACTCTGTTGACAAAAACCTCCACTTCATTACACCTTAAATATCCGAGGAAAGAGAAGAATGGATAAAGAAGTTGTGGTCCTTATGTACAATGGAATATCACTCAGCCATGAAATCAATGTCATAAGGCTAGTAGCAGCATGATGAGTGGATTTAGGTATGACGATTCTAAGTGAAATAAATCACACAGAAAAAGACACTTATCATAAGATATCACTTATAGAGGGAATGTAAAAACCGCTACCCTTGAACTGCATTACAAAATAGAACAGAGTCACACGTTTAGAAAACACACTATGGCTGCTTAACGGGAAAGGTGAGGTGGGGTGATGCATAAATCAAGGGTTTCAAATTAGCTCAGATACCGTTCCATAAACCCAATATGTAATAGACAAGACCTACTCCTTGCTCAGTGAACTGGACTCAACACCCCCTATTCACCGCCCAAGAATATATCTCACTAGTAAGAATCTTCAAACCTATGTATTGATATCTCTCTGTAAGTGAGTCAAGTGGGTGTAAAGCGGCATAAACACAGCAGTGAAAAGCAGCTAAACCCCATTATAAAAATCAATTACTTTTCAAAACCCGTGAAACAAAGACAGTGAAAGAGAGAGAAATTCTTACAAAATTCGTTCAGGGGCTGTGATGCCACCTGGATTGACCATATCTAGACCCACAGCTGATTGAGACATATGGGTGGACACTCTTGGGGCTGAGAGGTTTGGTGAGGTTGGGTGAGCTAACGCAGACCCTTTAAATTAATACGGCGTGGTACCCATCCCATGGGTCCCAAATCTCCAGGTTCAAGGGCATCGTCCTACATTGAAAACATGCATGAGAAACCCCGAAGATGGCACACCGTGTGATCGGGAAAGGTTTCTAAAACGCACCTCATTTCTCATCTCCTTGTGCTCCGGCTCGCCATTCCAGCCGCTTTACTAGCAATCTCTCTCCTTGGAGAATCAGCACCTTTATCCTCCTGTTCCGTACAGGTTGCAATTTGTCCTGAGGATGAACGGGAAGAGGGGCAACCAATGAGAGACTAGCTCTAGGTGTTGGGACAGGCACAGGTCACTCTGTTTTCCCATCAGGAAGAAGAATTAACCACAGGCTCAGCCTGCCGCCAGGAACCAGAATACGGCCTGAAGCAATCCTGCGCTTTTGCGGCCAGCTCCCAAGAAAGCGAGTTGAATAATGGAGCTCAGGGGCACTGCAATTCACAAACCTGCAGACTTAGAAATGATAACTCTCGTCCACAAATATATTGAGGGAAGGCAACGAAGAGGATTTGAAAGCAAGGCAGAATTACAGGAAACAGATTTCAGGAGGTATATTCGAATCGCCTTTAAAGCACAGGAAAAGCGGCAAAACCTCGACAGTGATGCACTTGGCCAAAAAGGGCGTATGCGTTTTTTCCTGAATATATTCAGGAAAAATCGCATACGCCCTTTTTGGCCAACCAAGCAACCTGGAAAGGCAAATCAGCGCTACAAAGAAGTCTCGCTTCCCATTGGTCAAAAGGGCCATGCTGAATAAAGTGTCAAAACCAGAAATGCAGGACAGGCCATGGAGAAATGGGAGCCTTGCTACGCTGATGGGCGGGACGTAAATTGCCAACAGCCACTCTGGAGAAGTGTACGGTGTGTCCTGAAACATCTAAAAAACTCAGCTTAGAGAGCTTGGGCACTTCCACTCATGGGCGTATAAATTGGGAAAACTAAAAATCAGCAAGACACAGGCACCCCAAATTTTGGGCTACTCTGTTGACAAAAACCTCCACTTCATTACACCTTAAATATCCGAGGAAAGAGAAGAATGGATAAAGAAGTTGTGGTCCTTATGTACAATGGAATATCACTCAGCCATGAAATCAATGTCATAAGGCTAGTAGCAGCATGATGAGTGGATTTAGGTATGACGATTCTAAGTGAAATAAATCACACAGAAAAAGACACTTATCATAAGATATCACTTATAGAGGGAATGTAAAAACCGCTACCCTTGAACTGCATTACAAAATAGAACAGAGTCACACGTTTAGAAAACACACTATGGCTGCTTAACGGGAAAGGTGAGGTGGGGTGATGCATAAATCAAGGGTTTCAAATTAGCTCAGATACCGTTCCATAAACCCAATATGTAATAGACAAGACCTACTCCTTGCTCAGTGAACTGGACTCAACACCCCCTATTCACCGCCCAAGAATATATCTCACTAGTAAGAATCTTCAAACCTATGTATTGATATCTCTCTGTAAGTGAGTCAAGTGGGTGTAAAGCGGCATAAACACAGCAGTGAAAAGCAGCTAAACCCCATTATAAAAATCAATTACTTTTCAAAACCCGTGAAACAAAGACAGTGAAAGAGAGAGAAATTCTTACAAAATTCGTTCAGGGGCTGTGATGCCACCTGGATTGACCATATCTAGACCCACAGCTGATTGAGACATATGGGTGGACACTCTTGGGGCTGAGAGGTTTGGTGAGGTTGGGTGAGCTAACGCAGACCCTTTAAATTAATACGGCGTGGTACCCATCCCATGGGTCCCAAATCTCCAGGTTCAAGGGCATCGTCCTACATTGAAAACATGCATGAGAAACCCCGAAGATGGCACACCGTGTGATCGGGAAAGGTTTCTAAAACGCACCTCATTTCTCATCTCCTTGTGCTCCGGCTCGCCATTCCAGCCGCTTTACTAGCAATCTCTCTCCTTGGAGAATCAGCACCTTTATCCTCCTGTTCCGTACAGGTTGCAATTTGTCCTGAGGATGAACGGGAAGAGGGGCAACCAATGAGAGACTAGCTCTAGGTGTTGGGACAGGCACAGGTCACTCTGTTTTCCCATCAGGAAGAAGAATTAACCACAGGCTCAGCCTGCCGCCAGGAACCAGAATACGGCCTGAAGCAATCCTGCGCTTTTGCGGCCAGCTCCCAAGAAAGCGAGTTGAATAATGGAGCTCAGGGGCACTGCAATTCACAAACCTGCAGACTTAGAAATGATAACTCTCGTCCACAAATATATTGAGGGAAGGCAACGAAGAGGATTTGAAAGCAAGGCAGAATTGCAGGAAACAGATTTCAGGAGGTAGATTCGAATCGCCTTTAAAGCACAGGAAAAGCGGCAAAACCTCGACAATGATGCCCTTGGCCAAAAAGGGCGTATGCGTTTTTTCCTGAATATATTCAGGAAAAAACGCATACGCCCTTTTTGGCCAACCAAGCAACCTGGAAAGGCAAATCAGCGCTACAAAGAAGTCTCGCTTCCCATCGGTCAAAAGGGTCATGCTGAATAAAGGGTCAAAACCAGAAATGCAGGACAGGCCATGGAGAAATGGGAGCCTTGCTACGCTGAAGGGCGGGACGTAAATTGCCAACAGCCACTCTGGAGAAGTGTACGGTGTGTCCTGAAACATCTAAAAAACTCAGCTTAGAGAGCTTGGGCACTTCCACTCATGGGCGTATAAATTGGGAAAACTAAAAATCAGCAAGACACAGGCACCCCAAAGTTTTGGGCTACTCTGTTGACAAGAACCTCCACTTCGTTACACCTTAAATATCCGAGGAAAGAGAAGAATGGATAAAGAAGTTGTGGTCCTTATGTACAATGGAATATCACTCAGCCATGAAATCAATGTCATAAGGCTAGTAGCAGCATGATGAGTGGATTTAGGTATGACGATTCTAAGTGAAATAAGTCCCACAGAAAAAGACACTTATCATGAGATATCACTTATAGAGGGAATGTAAAAACCGCTACTCTTGAACTGAATTACAAAACAGAACGGAGTCACACATTTAGAAAACACACTATGGCTGCTTAACGGGAAAGGTGAGGTGGGGTGATGCATAAAACAAGGGTTTCAAATTCGCTCAGATACCGTTCCATGAACCCAATATGTAATAGACAAGACCTACTCCTTGCTCAGTGAACTGGACTCAACACCCCCTATTCACCGCCCAAGAATATATCTGACTAGGAAGAATCTTAAAACCTATGTATTGATATCTCTCTGTAAGTGAGTCAAGTGGGTGTAAAGCGGCATAAACACAGCAGTGAAAAGCAGCTAAACCCCATTATAAAAATCAATTACTTTTCAAAACCCGTGAAACAAAGACAGTGAAAGAGAGAGAAATTCTTACAAAATTCGTTCAGGGGCTGTGATGCCACCTAGATTGACCATATCTAGACCCACAGCTGATTGAGACATATGGGTGGACACTCTTGGGGCTGAGAGGTTTGGTGAGGTTGGGTGAGCTAACGCAGACCCTTTAAATTAATACGGCGTGGTACCCATCCCATGGGTCCCAAATCTCCAGGTTCAAGGGCATCGTCCTACATTGAAAACATGCATGAGAAACCCCGAAGATGGCACACCGTGTGATCGGGAAAGGTTTCTAAAACGCACCTCATTTCTCATCTGCTTGTGCTCCGGTTCGCCATTCCAGCCGCTTTACTAGCAATCTCTCTCCTTGGAGAATCAGCACCTTTATCCTCCTGTTCCGTACAGGTTGCAATTTGTCCTGAGGATGAACGGGAAGAGGGGCAACCAATGAGAGACTAGCTCTAGGTGTTGGGACAGGCACACGTCACTCTGTTTTCCCATCAGGAAGAAGAATTAACCACAGGCTCAGCCTTCCGCCAGGAACCAGAATACGGCCTGAAGCAATCCTGCGCTTTTGCGGCCAGCTCCCAAGAAAGCGAGTTGAATAATGGAGCTCAGGGGCACTGCAATTCACAAACCTGCAGACTTACAAATGATAACTCTCGTCCACAAATATATTGAGGGAAGGCAACGAAGAGGATTTGAAAGCAAGGCAGAATTGCAGGAAACAGATTTCAGGAGGTACATTCGAATCGCCTTTAAAGCACAGGAAAAGCGGCAAAACCTCGACAGTGATGCACTTGGCCAAAAAGGGCGTATGCGTTTTTTCCTGAATATATTCAGGAAAAATCGCATACGCCCTTTTTGGCCAACCAAGCAACCTGGAAAGGCAAATCAGCGCTACAAAGAAGTCTCGCTTCCCATTGGTCAAAAGGGCCATGCTGAATAAAGTGTCAAAACCAGAAATGCAGGACAGGCCATGGAGAAATGGGAGCCTTGCTACGCTGATGGGCGGGACGTAAATTGCCAACAGCCACTCTGGAGAAGTGTACGGTGTGTCCTGAAACATCTAAAAAACTCAGCTTAGAGAGCATAGGGCACTTCCACTCATGGGCGTATAAATTGGGAAAACTAAAAATCAGCAAGACACAGGCACCCCAAAGTTTTGGGCTACTCTGTTGACAAGAACCTCCACTTCGTTACACCTTAAATATCCCAGGAAAGAGAAGAATGGATAAAGAAGATGTGGTCCTTATATACAATGGAATATCACTCAGCCATGAAATCAATGTCATAAGGCTAGTAGCAGCATGATGAGTGGATTTAGCTATGACGATTCTAAGTGAAATAAATCACACAGAAAAAGACACTTATCATAAGATATCACTTATAGAGGGAATGTAAAAACCGCTACCCTTGAACTGCATTACAAAATAGAACAGAGTCACACGTTTAGAAAACACACTATGGCTGCTTAACGGGAAAGGTGAGGTGGGGTGATGCATAAATCAAGGGTTTCAAATTAGCTCAGATACCGTTCCATAAACCCAATATGTAATAGACAAGACCTACTCCTTGCTCAGTGAACTGGACTCAACACCCCCTATTCACCGCCCAAGAATATATCTCACTAGTAAGAATCTTCAAACCTATGTATTGATATCTCTCTGTAAGTGAGTCAAGTGGGTGTAAAGCGGCATAAACACAGCAGTGAAAAGCAGCTAAACCCCATTATAAAAATCAATTACTTTTCAAAACCCGTGAAACAAAGACAGTGAAAGAGAGAGAAATTCTTACAAAATTCGTTCAGGGGCTGTGATGCCACCTGGATTGACCATATCTAGACCCACAGCTGATTGAGACATATGGGTGGACACTCTTGGGGCTGAGAGGTTTGGTGAGGTTGGGTGAGCTAACGCAGACCCTTTAAATTAATACGGCGTGGTACCCATCCCATGGGTCCCAAATCTCCAGGTTCAAGGGCATCGTCCTACATTGAAAACATGCATGAGAAACCCCGAAGATGGCACACCGTGTGATCGGGAAAGGTTTCTAAAACGCACCTCATTTCTCATCTCCTTGTGCTCCGGTTCGCCATTCCAGCCGCTTTACTAGCAATCTCTCTCCTTGGAGAATCAGCACCTTTATCCTCCTGTTCCGTACAGGTTGCAATTTGTCCTGAGGATGAACGGGAAGAGGGGCAACCAATGAGAGACTAGCTCTAGGTGTTGGGACAGGCACAGGTAACTCTGTTTTCCCATCAGGAAGAAGAATTAACCACAGGCTCAGCCTGCCGCCAGGAACCAGAATACGGCCTGAAGCAATCCTGCGCTTTTGCGGCCAGCTCCCAAGAAAGCGAGTTGAATAATGGAGCTCAGGGGCACTGCAATTCACAAACCTGCAGACTTAGAAATGATAACTCTCGTCCACAAATATATTGAGGGAAGGCAACGAAGAGGATTTGAAAGCAAGGCAGAATTGCAGGAAACAGATTTCAGGAGGTAGATTCGAATCGCCTTTAAAGCACAGGAAAAGCGGCAAAACCTCGACAATGATGCCCTTGGCCAAAAAGGGCGTATGCGTTTTTTCTTGAATATATTCAGGAAAAAACGCATACGCCCTTTTTGGCCAACCAAGCAACCTGGAAAGGCAAATCAGCGCTACAAAGAAGTCTCGCTTCCCATCGGTCAAAAGGGTCATGCTGAATAAAGGGTCAAAACCAGAAATGCAGGACAGGCCATGGAGAAATGGGAGCCTTGCTACGCTGAAGGGCGGGACGTAAATTGCCAACAGCCACTCTGGAGAAGTGTACGGTGTGTCCTGAAACATCTAAAAAACTCAGCTTAGAGAGCTTGGGCACTTCCACTCATGGGCGTATAAATTGGGAAAACTAAAAATCAGCAAGACACAGGCACCCCAAAGTTTTGGGCTACTCTGTTGACAAGAACCTGCACTTAGTTACACCTTAAATATCCGAGGAAAGAGAAGAATGGATAAAGAAGTTGTGGTCCTTATGTACAATGGAATATCACTCAGCCATGAAATCAATGTCATAAGGCTAGTAGCAGCATGATGAGTGGATTTAGCTATGACGATTCTAAGTGAAATAAGTCCCACAGAAAAAGACACTTATCATGAGATATCACTTATAGAGGGAATGTAAAAACCGCTACCCTTGAACTGAATTACAAAACAGAACGGAGTCACACATTTAGAAAACACACTATGGCTGCTTAACGGGAAAGGTGAGGTGGGGTGATGCATAAAACAAGGGTTTCAAATTAGCTCAGATACCGTTCCATGAACCCAATATGTAATAGACAAGACCTACTCCTTGCTCAGTGAACTGGACTCAACACCCCCTATTCACCGCCCAAGAATATATCTGACTAGTAAGAATCTTAAAACCTATGTATTGATATCTCTCTGTAAGTGAGTCAAGTGGGTGTAAAGCGGCATAAACACAGCAGTGAAAAGCAGCTAAACCCCATTATAAAAATCAATTACTTTTCAAAACCCGTGAAACAAAGACAGTGAAAGAGAGAGAAATTCTTACAAAATTCGTTCAGGGGCTGTGATGCCACCTGGATTGACCATATCTAGACCCACAGCTGATTGAGACATATGGGTGGACACTCTTGGGGCTGAGAGGTTTGGTGAGGTTGGGTGAGCTAACGCAGACCCTTTAAATTAATACGGCGTGGTACCCATCCCATGGGTCCCAAATCTCCAGGTTCAAGGGCATCGTCCTACATTGAAAACATGCATGAGAAACCCCGAAGATGGCACACCGTGTGATCGGGAAAGGTTTCTAAAACGCACCTCATTTCTCATCTCCTTGTGCTCCGGCTCGCCATTCCAGCCGCTTTACTAGCAATCTCTCTCCTTGGAGAATCAGCACCTTTATCCTCCTGTTCCGTACAGGTTGCAATTTGTCCTGAGGATGAACGGGAAGAGGGGCAACCAATGAGAGACTAGCTCTAGGTGTTGGGACAGGCACAGGTCACTCTGTTTTCCCATCAGGAAGAAGAATTAACCACAGGCTCAGCCTGCCGCCAGGAACCAGAATACGGCCTGAAGCAATCCTGCGCTTTTGCGGCCAGCTCCCAAGAAAGCGAGTTGAATAATGGAGCTCAGGGGCACAGCAATTCACAAACCTGCAGACTTAGAAATGATAACTCTCGTCCACAAATATATTGAGGGAAGGCAACGAAGAGGATTTGAAAGCAAGGCAGAATTGCAGGAAACAGATTTCAGGAGGTAGATTCGAATCGCCTTTAAAGCACAGGAAAAGCGGCAAAACCTCGACAGTGATGCCCTTGGCCAAAAAGGGCGTATGCGTTTTTTCCTGAATATATTCAGGAAAAAACGCATACGCCCTTTTTGGCCAACCAAGCAACCTGGAAAGGCAAATCAGCGCTACAAAGAAGTCTCGCTTCCCATCGGTCAAAAGGGCCATGCTGAATAAAGTGTCAAAACCAGAAATGCAGGACAGGCCATGGAGAAATGGGAGCCTTGCTACACTGATGGGCGGGATGTAAATTGCCAACAGCCACTCTGGAGAAGTGTACGGTGTGTCCTGAAACATCTAAAAAACTCAGCTTAGAGAGCATAGGGCACTTCCACTCATGGGCGTATAAATTGGGAAAACTAAAAATCAGCAAGACACAGGCACCCCAAAGTTTTGGGCTACTCTGTTGACAAGAACCTCCACTTCGTTACACCTTAAATATCCCAGGAAAGAGAAGAATGGATAAAGAAGATGTGGTCCTTATATACAATGGAATATCACTCAGCCATGAAATCAATGTCATAAGGCTAGTAGCAGCATGATGAGTGGATTTAGCTATGACGATTCTAAGTGAAATAAGTCACACAGAAAAAGACACTTATCATGAGATATCACTTATAGAGGGAATGTAAAAACCGCTACCCTTGAACTGAATTACAAAACAGAACAGAGTCACACGTTTAGAAAACACACTATGGCTGCTTAACGGGAAAGGTGAGGTGGGGTGATGCATAAAACAAGGGTTTCAAATTAGCTCAGATATCGTTCCATAAACCCAATATGTAATAGACAAGACCTACTCCTTGCTCAGTGAACTGGACTCAACACCCCCTATTCACCGCCCAAGAATATATCTGACTAGTAAGAATCTTCAAACCTATGTATTGATATCACTCTGTAAGTGAGTCAAGTGGGTGTAAAGCGGCATAAACACAGCAGTGGAAAGCAGCCAAACCCCATTATAAAAATCAATTACTTTTCAAAACCCGTGAAACAAAGACAGTGAAAGAGAGAGGAATTCTTACAAAATTCGTTCAGGGGCTGTGATGCCACCTGGATTGACCATATCTAGACCCACAGCTGATTGAGACATATGGGTGGACACTCTTGGGGCTGAGAGGTTTGGTGAGGTTGGGTGAGCTAACGCAGACCCTTTAAATTAATACGGCGTGGTACCCATCCCATGGGTCCCAAATCTCCAGGTTCAAGGGCATCGTCCTACATTGAAAACATGCATGAGAAAACCCGAAGATGGCACACCGTGTGATGGGGAAAGGTTTCTAAAACGCACCTCATTTCTCATCTGCTTGTGCTCCGGTTCGCCATTCCAGCCGCTTTACTAGCAATCTCTCTCCTTGGAGAATCAGCACCTTTATCCTCCTGTTCCGTACAGGTTGCAATTTGTCCTGAGGATGAACGGGAAGAGGGGCAACCAATGAGAGACTAGCTCTAGGTGTTGGGACAGGCACACGTCACTCTGTTTTCCCATCAGGAAGAAGAATTAACCACAGGCTCAGCCTTCCGCCAGGAACCAGAATACGGCCTGAAGCAATCCTGCGCTTTTGCGGCCAGCTCCCAAGAAAGCGAGTTGAATAATGGAGCTCAGGGGCACTGCAATTCACAAACCTGCAGACTTAGAAATGATAACTCTCGTCCACAAATATATTGAGGGAAGGCAACGAAGAGGATTTGAAAGCAAGGCAGAATTGCAGGAAACAGATTTCAGGAGGTATATTCGAATCGCCTTTAAAGCACAGGAAAAGCGGCAAAACCTCGACAGTGATGCACTTGGCCAAAAAGGGCGTATGCGTTTTTTCCTGAATATATTCAGGAAAAATCGCATACGCCCTTTTTGGCCAACCAAGCAACCTGGAAAGGCAAATCAGCGCTACAAAGAAGTCTCGCTTCCCATTGGTCAAAAGGGCCATGCTGAATAAAGTGTCAAAACCAGAAATGCAGGACAGGCCATGGAGAAATGGGAGCCTTGCTACACTGATGGGCGGGACGTAAATTGCCAACAGCCACTCTGGAGAAGTGTACGGTGTGTCCTGAAACATCTAAAAAACTCAGCTTAGAGAGCTTGGGCACTTCCACTCATGGGCGTATAAATTGGGAAAACTAAAAATCAGCAAGACACAGGCACCCCAAATTTTGGGCTACTCTGTTGACAAAAACCTCCACTTCATTACACCTTAAATATCCGAGGAAAGAGAAGAATGGATAAAGAAGTTGTGGTCCTTATGTACAATGGAATATCACTCAGCCATGAAATCAATGTCATAAGGCTAGTAGCAGCATGATGAGTGGATTTAGGTATGACGATTCTAAGTGAAATAAATCACACAGAAAAAGACACTTATCATAAGATATCACTTATAGAGGGAATGTAAAAACCGCTACCCTTGAACTGCATTACAAAATAGAACAGAGTCACACGTTTAGAAAACACACTATGGCTGCTTAACGGGAAAGGTGAGGTGGGGTGATGCATAAATCAAGGGTTTCAAATTAGCTCAGATACCGTTCCATAAACCCAATATGTAATAGACAAGACCTACTCCTTGCTCAGTGAACTGGACTCAACACCCCCTATTCACCGCCCAAGAATATATCTCACTAGTAAGAATCTTCAAACCTATGTATTGATATCTCTCTGTAAGTGAGTCAAGTGGGTGTAAAGCGGCATAAACACAGCAGTGAAAAGCAGCTAAACCCCATTATAAAAATCAATTACTTTTCAAAACCCGTGAAACAAAGACAGTGAAAGAGAGAGAAATTCTTACAAAATTCGTTCAGGGGCTGTGATGCCACCTGGATTGACCATATCTAGACCCACAGCTGATTGAGACATATGGGTGGACACTCTTGGGGCTGAGAGGTTTGGTGAGGTTGGGTGAGCTAACGCAGACCCTTTAAATTAATACGGCGTGGTACCCATCCCATGGGTCCCAAATCTCCAGGTTCAAGGGCATCGTCCTACATTGAAAACATGCATGAGAAACCCCGAAGATGGCACACCGTGTGATCGGGAAAGGTTTCTAAAACGCACCTCATTTCTCATCTCCTTGTGCTCCGGCTCGCCATTCCAGCCGCTTTACTAGCAATCTCTCTCCTTGGAGAATCAGCACCTTTATCCTCCTGTTCCGTACAGGTTGCAATTTGTCCTGAGGATGAACGGGAAGAGGGGCAACCAATGAGAGACTAGCTCTAGGTGTTGGGACAGGCACAGGTCACTCTGTTTTCCCATCAGGAAGAAGAATTAACCACAGGCTCAGCCTGCCGCCAGGAACCAGAATACGGCCTGAAGCAATCCTGCGCTTTTGCGGCCAGCTCCCAAGAAAGCGAGTTGAATAATGGAGCTCAGGGGCACTGCAATTCACAAACCTGCAGACTTAGAAATGATAACTCTCGTCCACAAATATATTGAGGGAAGGCAACGAAGAGGATTTGAAAGCAAGGCAGAATTGCAGGAAACAGATTTCAGGAGGTAGATTCGAATCGCCTTTAAAGCACAGGAAAAGCGGCAAAACCTCGACAATGATGCCCTTGGCCAAAAAGGGCGTATGCGTTTTTTCCTGAATATATTCAGGAAAAAACGCATACGCCCTTTTTGGCCAACCAAGCAACCTGGAAAGGCAAATCAGCGCTACAAAGAAGTCTCGCTTCCCATCGGTCAAAAGGGTCATGCTGAATAAAGGGTCAAAACCAGAAATGCAGGACAGGCCATGGAGAAATGGGAGCCTTGCTACGCTGAAGGGCGGGACGTAAATTGCCAACAGCCACTCTGGAGAAGTGTACGGTGTGTCCTGAAACATCTAAAAAACTCAGCTTAGAGAGCATAGGGCACTTCCACTCATGGGCGTATAAATTGGGAAAACTAAAAATCAGCAAGACACAGGCACCCCAAAGTTTTGGGCTACTCTGTTGACAAGAACCTCCACTTCGTTACACCTTAAATATCCCAGGAAAGAGAAGAATGGATAAAGAAGATGTGGTCCTTATATACAATGGAATATCACTCAGCCATGAAATCAATGTCATAAGGCTAGTAGCAGCATGATGAGTGGATTTAGCTATGACGATTCTAAGTGAAATAAATCACACAGAAAAAGACACTTATCATAAGATATCACTTATAGAGGGAATGTAAAAACCGCTACCCTTGAACTGCATTACAAAATAGAACAGAGTCACACGTTTAGAAAACACACTATGGCTGCTTAACGGGAAAGGTGAGGTGGGGTGATGCATAAATCAAGGGTTTCAAATTAGCTCAGATACCGTTCCATAAACCCAATATGTAATAGACAAGACCTACTCCTTGCTCAGTGAACTGGACTCAACACCCCCTATTCACCGCCCAAGAATATATCTCACTAGTAAGAATCTTCAAACCTATGTATTGATATCTCTCTGTAAGTGAGTCAAGTGGGTGTAAAGCGGCATAAACACAGCAGTGAAAAGCAGCTAAACCCCATTATAAAAATCAATTACTTTTCAAAACCCGTGAAACAAAGACAGTGAAAGAGAGAGAAATTCTTACAAAATTCGTTCAGGGGCTGTGATGCCACCTGGATTGACCATATCTAGACCCACAGCTGATTGAGACATATGGGTGGACACTCTTGGGGCTGAGAGGTTTGGTGAGGTTGGGTGAGCTAACGCAGACCCTTTAAATTAATACGGCGTGGTACCCATCCCATGGGTCCCAAATCTCCAGGTTCAAGGGCATCGTCCTACATTGAAAACATGCATGAGAAACCCCGAAGATGGCACACCGTGTGATCGGGAAAGGTTTCTAAAACGCACCTCATTTCTCATCTCCTTGTGCTCCGGTTCGCCATTCCAGCCGCTTTACTAGCAATCTCTCTCCTTGGAGAATCAGCACCTTTATCCTCCTGTTCCGTACAGGTTGCAATTTGTCCTGAGGATGAACGGGAAGAGGGGCAACCAATGAGAGACTAGCTCTAGGTGTTGGGACAGGCACAGGTAACTCTGTTTTCCCATCAGGAAGAAGAATTAACCACAGGCTCAGCCTGCCGCCAGGAACCAGAATACGGCCTGAAGCAATCCTGCGCTTTTGCGGCCAGCTCCCAAGAAAGCGAGTTGAATAATGGAGCTCAGGGGCACTGCAATTCACAAACCTGCAGACTTAGAAATGATAACTCTCGTCCACAAATATATTGAGGGAAGGCAACGAAGAGGATTTGAAAGCAAGGCAGAATTGCAGGAAACAGATTTCAGGAGGTAGATTCGAATCGCCTTTAAAGCACAGGAAAAGCGGCAAAACCTCGACAATGATGCCCTTGGCCAAAAAGGGCGTATGCGTTTTTTCTTGAATATATTCAGGAAAAAACGCATACGCCCTTTTTGGCCAACCAAGCAACCTGGAAAGGCAAATCAGCGCTACAAAGAAGTCTCGCTTCCCATCGGTCAAAAGGGTCATGCTGAATAAAGGGTCAAAACCAGAAATGCAGGACAGGCCATGGAGAAATGGGAGCCTTGCTACGCTGAAGGGCGGGACGTAAATTGCCAACAGCCACTCTGGAGAAGTGTACGGTGTGTCCTGAAACATCTAAAAAACTCAGCTTAGAGAGCTTGGGCACTTCCACTCATGGGCGTATAAATTGGGAAAACTAAAAATCAGCAAGACACAGGCACCCCAAAGTTTTGGGCTACTCTGTTGACAAGAACCTCCACTTAGTTACACCTTAAATATCCGAGGAAAGAGAAGAATGGATAAAGAAGTTGTGGTCCTTATGTACAATGGAATATCACTCAGCCATGAAATCAATGTCATAAGGCTAGTAGCAGCATGATGAGTGGATTTAGCTATGACGATTCTAAGTGAAATAAGTCCCACAGAAAAAGACACTTATCATGAGATATCACTTATAGAGGGAATGTAAAAACCGCTACCCTTGAACTGAATTACAAAACAGAACGGAGTCACACATTTAGAAAACACACTATGGCTGCTTAACGGGAAAGGTGAGGTGGGGTGATGCATAAAACAAGGGTTTCAAATTAGCTCAGATACCGTTCCATGAACCCAATATGTAATAGACAAGACCTACTCCTTGCTCAGTGAACTGGACTCAACACCCCCTATTCACCGCCCAAGAATATATCTGACTAGTAAGAATCTTAAAACCTATGTATTGATATCTCTCTGTAAGTGAGTCAAGTGGGTGTAAAGCGGCATAAACACAGCAGTGAAAAGCAGCTAAACCCCATTATAAAAATCAATTACTTTTCAAAACCCGTGAAACAAAGACAGTGAAAGAGAGAGAAATTCTTACAAAATTCGTTCAGGGGCTGTGATGCCACCTGGATTGACCATATCTAGACCCACAGCTGATTGAGACATATGGGTGGACACTCTTGGGGCTGAGAGGTTTGGTGAGGTTGGGTGAGCTAACGCAGACCCTTTAAATTAATACGGCGTGGTACCCATCCCATGGGTCCCAAATCTCCAGGTTCAAGGGCATCGTCCTACATTGAAAACATGCATGAGAAACCCCGAAGATGGCACACCGTGTGATCGGGAAAGGTTTCTAAAACGCACCTCATTTCTCATCTCCTTGTGCTCCGGCTCGCCATTCCAGCCGCTTTACTAGCAATCTCTCTCCTTGGAGAATCAGCACCTTTATCCTCCTGTTCCGTACAGGTTGCAATTTGTCCTGAGGATGAACGGGAAGAGGGGCAACCAATGAGAGACTAGCTCTAGGTGTTGGGACAGGCACAGGTCACTCTGTTTTCCCATCAGGAAGAAGAATTAACCACAGGCTCAGCCTGCCGCCAGGAACCAGAATACGGCCTGAAGCAATCCTGCGCTTTTGCGGCCAGCTCCCAAGAAAGCGAGTTGAATAATGGAGCTCAGGGGCACTGCAATTCACAAACCTGCAGACTTACAAATGATAACTCTCGTCCACAAATATATTGAGGGAAGGCAACGAAGAGGATTTGAAAGCAAGGCAGAATTGCAGGAAACAGATTTCAGGAGGTATATTCGAATCGCCTTTAAAGCACAGGAAAAGCGGCAAAACCTCGACAGTGATGCACTTGGCCAAAAAGGGCGTATGCGTTTTTTCCTGAATATATTCAGGAAAAATCGCATACGCCCTTTTTGGCCAACCAAGCAACCTGGAAAGGCAAATCAGCGCTACAAAGAAGTCTCGCTTCCCATTGGTCAAAAGGGCCATGCTGAATAAAGTGTCAAAACCAGAAATGCAGGACAGGCCATGGAGAAATGGGAGCCTTGCTACGCTGATGGGCGGGACGTAAATTGCCAACAGCCACTCTGGAGAAGTGTACGGTGTGTCCTGAAACATCTAAAAAACTCAGCTTAGAGAGCTTGGGCACTTCCACTCATGGGCGTATAAATTGGGAAAACTAAAAATCAGCAAGACACAGGCACCCCAAATTTTGGGCTACTCTGTTGACAAAAACCTCCACTTCATTACACCTTAAATATCCGAGGAAAGAGAAGAATGGATAAAGAAGTTGTGGTCCTTATGTACAATGGAATATCACTCAGCCATGAAATCAATGTCATAAGGCTAGTAGCAGCATGATGAGTGGATTTAGGTATGACGATTCTAAGTGAAATAAATCACACAGAAAAAGACACTTATCATAAGATATCACTTATAGAGGGAATGTAAAAACCGCTACCCTTGAACTGCATTACAAAATAGAACAGAGTCACACGTTTAGAAAACACACTATGGCTGCTTAACGGGAAAGGTGAGGTGGGGTGATGCATAAATCAAGGGTTTCAAATTAGCTCAGATACCGTTCCATAAACCCAATATGTAATAGACAAGACCTACTCCTTGCTCAGTGAACTGGACTCAACACCCCCTATTCACCGCCCAAGAATATATCTCACTAGTAAGAATCTTCAAACCTATGTATTGATATCTCTCTGTAAGTGAGTCAAGTGGGTGTAAAGCGGCATAAACACAGCAGTGAAAAGCAGCTAAACCCCATTATAAAAATCAATTACTTTTCAAAACCTGTGAAACAAAGACAGTGAAAGAGAGAGAAATTCTTACAAAATTCGTTCAGGGGCTGTGATGCCACCTGGATTGACCATATCTAGACCCACAGCTGATTGAGACATATGGGTGGACACTCTTGGGGCTGAGAGGTTTGGTGAGGTTGGGTGAGCTAACGCAGACCCTTTAAATTAATACGGCGTGGTACCCATCCCATGGGTCCCAAATCTCCAGGTTCAAGGGCATCGTCCTACATTGAAAACATGCATGAGAAACCCCGAAGATGGCACACCGTGTGATCGGGAAAGGTTTCTAAAACGCACCTCATTTCTCATCTCCTTGTGCTCCGGCTCGCCATTCCAGCCGCTTTACTAGCAATCTCTCTCCTTGGAGAATCAGCACCTTTATCCTCCTGTTCCGTACAGGTTGCAATTTGTCCTGAGGATGAACGGGAAGAGGGGCAACCAATGAGAGACTAGCTCTAGGTGTTGGGACAGGCACAGGTCACTCTGTTTTCCCATCAGGAAGAAGAATTAACCACAGGCTCAGCCTGCCGCCAGGAACCAGAATACGGCCTGAAGCAATCCTGCGCTTTTGCGGCCAGCTCCCAAGAAAGCGAGTTGAATAATGGAGCTCAGGGGCACTGCAATTCACAAACCTGCAGACTTAGAAATGATAACTCTCGTCCACAAATATATTGAGGGAAGGCAACGAAGAGGATTTGAAAGCAAGGCAGAATTGCAGGAAACAGATTTCAGGAGGTATATTCGAATCGCCTTTAAAGCACAGGAAAAGCGGCAAAACCTCGACAGTGATGCACTTGGCCAAAAAGGGCGTATGCGTTTTTTCCTGAATATATTCAGGAAAAATCGCATACGCCCTTTTTGGCCAACCAAGCAACCTGGAAAGGCAAATCAGCGCTACAAAGAAGTCTCGCTTCCCATTGGTCAAAAGGGCCATGCTGAATAAAGTGTCAAAACCAGAAATGCAGGACAGGCCATGGAGAAATGGGAGCCTTGCTACGCTGATGGGCGGGACGTAAATTGCCAACAGCCACTCTGGAGAAGTGTACGGTGTGTCCTGAAACATCTAAAAAACTCAGCTTAGAGAGCTTGGGCACTTCCACTCATGGGCGTATAAATTGGGAAAACTAAAAATCAGCAAGACACAGGCACCCCAAATTTTGGGCTACTCTGTTGACAAAAACCTCCACTTCATTACACCTTAAATATCCGAGGAAAGAGAAGAATGGATAAAGAAGTTGTGGTCCTTATGTACAATGGAATATCACTCAGCCATGAAATCAATGTCATAAGGCTAGTAGCAGCATGATGAGTGGATTTAGGTATGACGATTCTAAGTGAAATAAATCACACAGAAAAAGACACTTATCATAAGATATCACTTATAGAGGGAATGTAAAAACCGCTACCCTTGAACTGCATTACAAAATAGAACAGAGTCACACGTTTAGAAAACACACTATGGCTGCTTAACGGGAAAGGTGAGGTGGGGTGATGCATAAATCAAGGGTTTCAAATTAGCTCAGATACCGTTCCATAAACCCAATATGTAATAGACAAGACCTACTCCTTGCTCAGTGAACTGGACTCAACACCCCCTATTCACCGCCCAAGAATATATCTCACTAGTAAGAATCTTCAAACCTATGTATTGATATCTCTCTGTAAGTGAGTCAAGTGGGTGTAAAGCGGCATAAACACAGCAGTGAAAAGCAGCTAAACCCCATTATAAAAATCAATTACTTTTCAAAACCCGTGAAACAAAGACAGTGAAAGAGAGAGAAATTCTTACAAAATTCGTTCAGGGGCTGTGATGCCACCTGGATTGACCATATCTAGACCCACAGCTGATTGAGACATATGGGTGGACACTCTTGGGGCTGAGAGGTTTGGTGAGGTTGGGTGAGCTAACGCAGACCCTTTAAATTAATACGGCGTGGTACCCATCCCATGGGTCCCAAATCTCCAGGTTCAAGGGCATCGTCCTACATTGAAAACATGCATGAGAAACCCCGAAGATGGCACACCGTGTGATCGGGAAAGGTTTCTAAAACGCACCTCATTTCTCATCTCCTTGTGCTCCGGCTCGCCATTCCAGCCGCTTTACTAGCAATCTCTCTCCTTGGAGAATCAGCACCTTTATCCTCCTGTTCCGTACAGGTTGCAATTTGTCCTGAGGATGAACGGGAAGAGGGGCAACCAATGAGAGACTAGCTCTAGGTGTTGGGACAGGCACAGGTCACTCTGTTTTCCCATCAGGAAGAAGAATTAACCACAGGCTCAGCCTGCCGCCAGGAACCAGAATACGGCCTGAAGCAATCCTGCGCTTTTGCGGCCAGCTCCCAAGAAAGCGAGTTGAATAATGGAGCTCAGGGGCACTGCAATTCACAAACCTGCAGACTTAGAAATGATAACTCTCGTCCACAAATATATTGAGGGAAGGCAACGAAGAGGATTTGAAAGCAAGGCAGAATTGCAGGAAACAGATTTCAGGAGGTATATTCGAATCGCCTTTAAAGCACAGGAAAAGCGGCAAAACCTCGACAGTGATGCACTTGGCCAAAAAGGGCGTATGCGTTTTTTCCTGAATATATTCAGGAAAAATCGCATACGCCCTTTTTGGCCAACCAAGCAACCTGGAAAGGCAAATCAGCGCTACAAAGAAGTCTCGCTTCCCATTGGTCAAAAGGGCCATGCTGAATAAAGTGTCAAAACCAGAAATGCAGGACAGGCCATGGAGAAATGGGAGCCTTGCTACGCTGATGGGCGGGACGTAAATTGCCAACAGCCACTCTGGAGAAGTGTACGGTGTGTCCTGAAACATCTAAAAAACTCAGCTTAGAGAGCTTGGGCACTTCCACTCATGGGCGTATAAATTGGGAAAACTAAAAATCAGCAAGACACAGGCACCCCAAATTTTGGGCTACTCTGTTGACAAAAACCTCCACTTCATTACACCTTAAATATCCGAGGAAAGAGAAGAATGGATAAAGAAGTTGTGGTCCTTATGTACAATGGAATATCACTCAGCCATGAAATCAATGTCATAAGGCTAGTAGCAGCATGATGAGTGGATTTAGGTATGACGATTCTAAGTGAAATAAATCACACAGAAAAAGACACTTATCATAAGATATCACTTATAGAGGGAATGTAAAAACCGCTACCCTTGAACTGCATTACAAAATAGAACAGAGTCACACGTTTAGAAAACACACTATGGCTGCTTAACGGGAAAGGTGAGGTGGGGTGATGCATAAATCAAGGGTTTCAAATTAGCTCAGATACCGTTCCATAAACCCAATATGTAATAGACAAGACCTACTCCTTGCTCAGTGAACTGGACTCAACACCCCCTATTCACCGCCCAAGAATATATCTCACTAGTAAGAATCTTCAAACCTATGTATTGATATCTCTCTGTAAGTGAGTCAAGTGGGTGTAAAGCGGCATAAACACAGCAGTGAAAAGCAGCTAAACCCCATTATAAAAATCAATTACTTTTCAAAACCCGTGAAACAAAGACAGTGAAAGAGAGAGAAATTCTTACAAAATTCGTTCAGGGGCTGTGATGCCACCTGGATTGACCATATCTAGACCCACAGCTGATTGAGACATATGGGTGGACACTCTTGGGGCTGAGAGGTTTGGTGAGGTTGGGTGAGCTAACGCAGACCCTTTAAATTAATACGGCGTGGTACCCATCCCATGGGTCCCAAATCTCCAGGTTCAAGGGCATCGTCCTACATTGAAAACATGCATGAGAAACCCCGAAGATGGCACACCGTGTGATCGGGAAAGGTTTCTAAAACGCACCTCATTTCTCATCTCCTTGTGCTCCGGCTCGCCATTCCAGCCGCTTTACTAGCAATCTCTCTCCTTGGAGAATCAGCACCTTTATCCTCCTGTTCCGTACAGGTTGCAATTTGTCCTGAGGATGAACGGGAAGAGGGGCAACCAATGAGAGACTAGCTCTAGGTGTTGGGACAGGCACAGGTCACTCTGTTTTCCCATCAGGAAGAAGAATTAACCACAGGCTCAGCCTGCCGCCAGGAACCAGAATACGGCCTGAAGCAATCCTGCGCTTTTGCGGCCAGCTCCCAAGAAAGCGAGTTGAATAATGGAGCTCAGGGGCACTGCAATTCACAAACCTGCAGACTTAGAAATGATAACTCTCGTCCACAAATATATTGAGGGAAGGCAACGAAGAGGATTTGAAAGCAAGGCAGAATTGCAGGAAACAGATTTCAGGAGGTATATTCGAATCGCCTTTAAAGCACAGGAAAAGCGGCAAAACCTCGACAGTGATGCACTTGGCCAAAAAGGGCGTATGCGTTTTTTCCTGAATATATTCAGGAAAAATCGCATACGCCCTTTTTGGCCAACCAAGCAACCTGGAAAGGCAAATCAGCGCTACAAAGAAGTCTCGCTTCCCATTGGTCAAAAGGGCCATGCTGAATAAAGTGTCAAAACCAGAAATGCAGGACAGGCCATGGAGAAATGGGAGCCTTGCTACGCTGATGGGCGGGACGTAAATTGCCAACAGCCACTCTGGAGAAGTGTACGGTGTGTCCTGAAACATCTAAAAAACTCAGCTTAGAGAGCTTGGGCACTTCCACTCATGGGCGTATAAATTGGGAAAACTAAAAATCAGCAAGACACAGGCACCCCAAATTTTGGGCTACTCTGTTGACAAAAACCTCCACTTCATTACACCTTAAATATCCGAGGAAAGAGAAGAATGGATAAAGAAGTTGTGGTCCTTATGTACAATGGAATATCACTCAGCCATGAAATCAATGTCATAAGGCTAGTAGCAGCATGATGAGTGGATTTAGGTATGACGATTCTAAGTGAAATAAATCACACAGAAAAAGACACTTATCATAAGATATCACTTATAGAGGGAATGTAAAAACCGCTACCCTTGAACTGCATTACAAAATAGAACAGAGTCACACGTTTAGAAAACACACTATGGCTGCTTAACGGGAAAGGTGAGGTGGGGTGATGCATAAATCAAGGGTTTCAAATTAGCTCAGATACCGTTCCATAAACCCAATATGTAATAGACAAGACCTACTCCTTGCTCAGTGAACTGGACTCAACACCCCCTATTCACCGCCCAAGAATATATCTCACTAGTAAGAATCTTCAAACCTATGTATTGATATCTCTCTGTAAGTGAGTCAAGTGGGTGTAAAGCGGCATAAACACAGCAGTGAAAAGCAGCTAAACCCCATTATAAAAATCAATTACTTTTCAAAACCCGTGAAACAAAGACAGTGAAAGAGAGAGAAATTCTTACAAAATTCGTTCAGGGGCTGTGATGCCACCTGGATTGACCATATCTAGACCCACAGCTGATTGAGACATATGGGTGGACACTCTTGGGGCTGAGAGGTTTGGTGAGGTTGGGTGAGCTAACGCAGACCCTTTAAATTAATACGGCGTGGTACCCATCCCATGGGTCCCAAATCTCCAGGTTCAAGGGCATCGTCCTACATTGAAAACATGCATGAGAAACCCCGAAGATGGCACACCGTGTGATCGGGAAAGGTTTCTAAAACGCACCTCATTTCTCATCTCCTTGTGCTCCGGCTCGCCATTCCAGCCGCTTTACTAGCAATCTCTCTCCTTGGAGAATCAGCACCTTTATCCTCCTGTTCCGTACAGGTTGCAATTTGTCCTGAGGATGAACGGGAAGAGGGGCAACCAATGAGAGACTAGCTCTAGGTGTTGGGACAGGCACAGGTCACTCTGTTTTCCCATCAGGAAGAAGAATTAACCACAGGCTCAGCCTGCCGCCAGGAACCAGAATACGGCCTGAAGCAATCCTGCGCTTTTGCGGCCAGCTCCCAAGAAAGCGAGTTGAATAATGGAGCTCAGGGGCACTGCAATTCACAAACCTGCAGACTTAGAAATGATAACTCTCGTCCACAAATATATTGAGGGAAGGCAACGAAGAGGATTTGAAAGCAAGGCAGAATTGCAGGAAACAGATTTCAGGAGGTATATTCGAATCGCCTTTAAAGCACAGGAAAAGCGGCAAAACCTCGACAGTGATGCACTTGGCCAAAAAGGGCGTATGCGTTTTTTCCTGAATATATTCAGGAAAAATCGCATACGCCCTTTTTGGCCAACCAAGCAACCTGGAAAGGCAAATCAGCGCTACAAAGAAGTCTCGCTTCCCATTGGTCAAAAGGGCCATGCTGAATAAAGTGTCAAAACCAGAAATGCAGGACAGGCCATGGAGAAATGGGAGCCTTGCTACGCTGATGGGCGGGACGTAAATTGCCAACAGCCACTCTGGAGAAGTGTACGGTGTGTCCTGAAACATCTAAAAAACTCAGCTTAGAGAGCTTGGGCACTTCCACTCATGGGCGTATAAATTGGGAAAACTAAAAATCAGCAAGACACAGGCACCCCAAATTTTGGGCTACTCTGTTGACAAAAACCTCCACTTCATTACACCTTAAATATCCGAGGAAAGAGAAGAATGGATAAAGAAGTTGTGGTCCTTATGTACAATGGAATATCACTCAGCCATGAAATCAATGTCATAAGGCTAGTAGCAGCATGATGAGTGGATTTAGGTATGACGATTCTAAGTGAAATAAATCACACAGAAAAAGACACTTATCATAAGATATCACTTATAGAGGGAATGTAAAAACCGCTACCCTTGAACTGCATTACAAAATAGAACAGAGTCACACGTTTAGAAAACACACTATGGCTGCTTAACGGGAAAGGTGAGGTGGGGTGATGCATAAATCAAGGGTTTCAAATTAGCTCAGATACCGTTCCATAAACCCAATATGTAATAGACAAGACCTACTCCTTGCTCAGTGAACTGGACTCAACACCCCCTATTCACCGCCCAAGAATATATCTCACTAGTAAGAATCTTCAAACCTATGTATTGATATCTCTCTGTAAGTGAGTCAAGTGGGTGTAAAGCGGCATAAACACAGCAGTGAAAAGCAGCTAAACCCCATTATAAAAATCAATTACTTTTCAAAACCCGTGAAACAAAGACAGTGAAAGAGAGAGAAATTCTTACAAAATTCGTTCAGGGGCTGTGATGCCACCTGGATTGACCATATCTAGACCCACAGCTGATTGAGACATATGGGTGGACACTCTTGGGGCTGAGAGGTTTGGTGAGGTTGGGTGAGCTAACGCAGACCCTTTAAATTAATACGGCGTGGTACCCATCCCATGGGTCCCAAATCTCCAGGTTCAAGGGCATCGTCCTACATTGAAAACATGCATGAGAAACCCCGAAGATGGCACACCGTGTGATCGGGAAAGGTTTCTAAAACGCACCTCATTTCTCATCTCCTTGTGCTCCGGCTCGCCATTCCAGCCGCTTTACTAGCAATCTCTCTCCTTGGAGAATCAGCACCTTTATCCTCCTGTTCCGTACAGGTTGCAATTTGTCCTGAGGATGAACGGGAAGAGGGGCAACCAATGAGAGACTAGCTCTAGGTGTTGGGACAGGCACAGGTCACTCTGTTTTCCCATCAGGAAGAAGAATTAACCACAGGCTCAGCCTGCCGCCAGGAACCAGAATACGGCCTGAAGCAATCCTGCGCTTTTGCGGCCAGCTCCCAAGAAAGCGAGTTGAATAATGGAGCTCAGGGGCACTGCAATTCACAAACCTGCAGACTTAGAAATGATAACTCTCGTCCACAAATATATTGAGGGAAGGCAACGAAGAGGATTTGAAAGCAAGGCAGAATTGCAGGAAACAGATTTCAGGAGGTATATTCGAATCGCCTTTAAAGCACAGGAAAAGCGGCAAAACCTCGACAGTGATGCACTTGGCCAAAAAGGGCGTATGCGTTTTTTCCTGAATATATTCAGGAAAAATCGCATACGCCCTTTTTGGCCAACCAAGCAACCTGGAAAGGCAAATCAGCGCTACAAAGAAGTCTCGCTTCCCATTGGTCAAAAGGGCCATGCTGAATAAAGTGTCAAAACCAGAAATGCAGGACAGGCCATGGAGAAATGGGAGCCTTGCTACGCTGATGGGCGGGACGTAAATTGCCAACAGCCACTCTGGAGAAGTGTACGGTGTGTCCTGAAACATCTAAAAAACTCAGCTTAGAGAGCTTGGGCACTTCCACTCATGGGCGTATAAATTGGGAAAACTAAAAATCAGCAAGACACAGGCACCCCAAATTTTGGGCTACTCTGTTGACAAAAACCTCCACTTCATTACACCTTAAATATCCGAGGAAAGAGAAGAATGGATAAAGAAGTTGTGGTCCTTATGTACAATGGAATATCACTCAGCCATGAAATCAATGTCATAAGGCTAGTAGCAGCATGATGAGTGGATTTAGGTATGACGATTCTAAGTGAAATAAATCACACAGAAAAAGACACTTATCATAAGATATCACTTATAGAGGGAATGTAAAAACCGCTACCCTTGAACTGCATTACAAAATAGAACAGAGTCACACGTTTAGAAAACACACTATGGCTGCTTAACGGGAAAGGTGAGGTGGGGTGATGCATAAATCAAGGGTTTCAAATTAGCTCAGATACCGTTCCATAAACCCAATATGTAATAGACAAGACCTACTCCTTGCTCAGTGAACTGGACTCAACACCCCCTATTCACCGCCCAAGAATATATCTCACTAGTAAGAATCTTCAAACCTATGTATTGATATCTCTCTGTAAGTGAGTCAAGTGGGTGTAAAGCGGCATAAACACAGCAGTGAAAAGCAGCTAAACCCCATTATAAAAATCAATTACTTTTCAAAACCCGTGAAACAAAGACAGTGAAAGAGAGAGAAATTCTTACAAAATTCGTTCAGGGGCTGTGATGCCACCTGGATTGACCATATCTAGACCCACAGCTGATTGAGACATATGGGTGGACACTCTTGGGGCTGAGAGGTTTGGTGAGGTTGGGTGAGCTAACGCAGACCCTTTAAATTAATACGGCGTGGTACCCATCCCATGGGTCCCAAATCTCCAGGTTCAAGGGCATCGTCCTACATTGAAAACATGCATGAGAAACCCCGAAGATGGCACACCGTGTGATCGGGAAAGGTTTCTAAAACGCACCTCATTTCTCATCTCCTTGTGCTCCGGCTCGCCATTCCAGCCGCTTTACTAGCAATCTCTCTCCTTGGAGAATCAGCACCTTTATCCTCCTGTTCCGTACAGGTTGCAATTTGTCCTGAGGATGAACGGGAAGAGGGGCAACCAATGAGAGACTAGCTCTAGGTGTTGGGACAGGCACAGGTCACTCTGTTTTCCCATCAGGAAGAAGAATTAACCACAGGCTCAGCCTGCCGCCAGGAACCAGAATACGGCCTGAAGCAATCCTGCGCTTTTGCGGCCAGCTCCCAAGAAAGCGAGTTGAATAATGGAGCTCAGGGGCACTGCAATTCACAAACCTGCAGACTTACAAATGATAACTCTCGTCCACAAATATATTGAGGGAAGGCAACGAAGAGGATTTGAAAGCAAGGCAGAATTGCAGGAAACAGATTTCAGGAGGTAGATTCGAATCGCCTTTAAAGCACAGGAAAAGCGGCAAAACCTCGACAATGATGCCCTTGGCCAAAAAGGGCGTATGCGTTTTTTCCTGAATATATTCAGGAAAAAACGCATACGCCCTTTTTGGCCAACCAAGCAACCTGGAAAGGCAAATCAGCGCTACAAAGAAGTCTCGCTTCCCATCGGTCAAAAGGGTCATGCTGAATAAATGGTCAAAACCAGAAATGCAGGACAGGCCATGGAGAAATGGGAGCCTTGCTACGCTGAAGGGCGGGACGTAAATTGCCAACAGCCACTCTGGAGAAGTGTACGGTGTGTCCTGAAACATCTAAAAAACTCAGCTTAGAGAGCTTGGGCACTTCCACTCATGGGCGTATAAATTGGGAAAACTAAAAATCAGCAAGACACAGGCACCCCAAAGTTTTGGGCTACTCTGTTGACAAGAACCTCCACTTCGTTACACCTTAAATATCCGAGGAAAGAGAAGAATGGATAAAGAAGTTGTGGTCCTTATGTACAATGGAATATCACTCAGCCATGAAATCAATGTCATAAGGCTAGTAGCAGCATGATGAGTGGATTTAGGTATGACGATTCTAAGTGAAATAAGTCCCACAGAAAAAGACACTTATCATGAGATATCACTTATAGAGGGAATGTAAAAACCGCTACTCTTGAACTGAATTACAAAACAGAACGGAGTCACACATTTAGAAAACACACTATGGCTGCTTAACGGGAAAGGTGAGGTGGGGTGATGCATAAAACAAGGGTTTCAAATTCGCTCAGATACCGTTCCATGAACCCAATATGTAATAGACAAGACCTACTCCTTGCTCAGTGAACTGGACTCAACACCCCCTATTCACCGCCCAAGAATATATCTGACTAGGAAGAATCTTAAAACCTATGTATTGATATCTCTCTGTAAGTGAGTCAAGTGGGTGTAAAGCGGCATAAACACAGCAGTGAAAAGCAGCTAAACCCCATTATAAAAATCAATTACTTTTCAAAACCCGTGAAACAAAGACAGTGAAAGAGAGAGAAATTCTTACAAAATTCGTTCAGGGGCTGTGATGCCACCTAGATTGACCATATCTAGACCCACAGCTGATTGAGACATATGGGTGGACACTCTTGGGGCTGAGAGGTTTGGTGAGGTTGGGTGAGCTAACGCAGACCCTTTAAATTAATACGGCGTGGTACCCATCCCATGGGTCCCAAATCTCCAGGTTCAAGGGCATCGTCCTACATTGAAAACATGCATGAGAAACCCCGAAGATGGCACACCGTGTGATCGGGAAAGGTTTCTAAAACGCACCTCATTTCTCATCTGCTTGTGCTCCGGTTCGCCATTCCAGCCGCTTTACTAGCAATCTCTCTCCTTGGAGAATCAGCACCTTTATCCTCCTGTTCCGTACAGGTTGCAATTTGTCCTGAGGATGAACGGGAAGAGGGGCAACCAATGAGAGACTAGCTCTAGGTGTTGGGACAGGCACACGTCACTCTGTTTTCCCATCAGGAAGAAGAATTAACCACAGGCTCAGCCTTCCGCCAGGAACCAGAATACGGCCTGAAGCAATCCTGCGCTTTTGCGGCCAGCTCCCAAGAAAGCGAGTTGAATAATGGAGCTCAGGGGCACTGCAATTCACAAACCTGCAGACTTACAAATGATAACTCTCGTCCACAAATATATTGAGGGAAGGCAACGAAGAGGATTTGAAAGCAAGGCAGAATTGCAGGAAACAGATTTCAGGAGGTACATTCGAATCGCCTTTAAAGCACAGGAAAAGCGGCAAAACCTCGACAGTGATGCACTTGGCCAAAAAGGGCGTATGCGTTTTTTCCTGAATATATTCAGGAAAAATCGCATACGCCCTTTTTGGCCAACCAAGCAACCTGGAAAGGCAAATCAGCGCTACAAAGAAGTCTCGCTTCCCATTGGTCAAAAGGGCCATGCTGAATAAAGTGTCAAAACCAGAAATGCAGGACAGGCCATGGAGAAATGGGAGCCTTGCTACGCTGATGGGCGGGACGTAAATTGCCAACAGCCACTCTGGAGAAGTGTACGGTGTGTCCTGAAACATCTAAAAAACTCAGCTTAGAGAGCATAGGGCACTTCCACTCATGGGCGTATAAATTGGGAAAACTAAAAATCAGCAAGACACAGGCACCCCAAAGTTTTGGGCTACTCTGTTGACAAGAACCTCCACTTCGTTACACCTTAAATATCCCAGGAAAGAGAAGAATGGATAAAGAAGATGTGGTCCTTATATACAATGGAATATCACTCAGCCATGAAATCAATGTCATAAGGCTAGTAGCAGCATGATGAGTGGATTTAGCTATGACGATTCTAAGTGAAATAAATCACACAGAAAAAGACACTTATCATAAGATATCACTTATAGAGGGAATGTAAAAACCGCTACCCTTGAACTGCATTACAAAATAGAACAGAGTCACACGTTTAGAAAACACACTATGGCTGCTTAACGGGAAAGGTGAGGTGGGGTGATGCATAAATCAAGGGTTTCAAATTAGCTCAGATACCGTTCCATAAACCCAATATGTAATAGACAAGACCTACTCCTTGCTCAGTGAACTGGACTCAACACCCCCTATTCACCGCCCAAGAATATATCTCACTAGTAAGAATCTTCAAACCTATGTATTGATATCTCTCTGTAAGTGAGTCAAGTGGGTGTAAAGCGGCATAAACACAGCAGTGAAAAGCAGCTAAACCCCATTATAAAAATCAATTACTTTTCAAAACCCGTGAAACAAAGACAGTGAAAGAGAGAGAAATTCTTACAAAATTCGTTCAGGGGCTGTGATGCCACCTGGATTGACCATATCTAGACCCACAGCTGATTGAGACATATGGGTGGACACTCTTGGGGCTGAGAGGTTTGGTGAGGTTGGGTGAGCTAACGCAGACCCTTTAAATTAATACGGCGTGGTACCCATCCCATGGGTCCCAAATCTCCAGGTTCAAGGGCATCGTCCTACATTGAAAACATGCATGAGAAACCCCGAAGATGGCACACCGTGTGATCGGGAAAGGTTTCTAAAACGCACCTCATTTCTCATCTCCTTGTGCTCCGGTTCGCCATTCCAGCCGCTTTACTAGCAATCTCTCTCCTTGGAGAATCAGCACCTTTATCCTCCTGTTCCGTACAGGTTGCAATTTGTCCTGAGGATGAACGGGAAGAGGGGCAACCAATGAGAGACTAGCTCTAGGTGTTGGGACAGGCACAGGTAACTCTGTTTTCCCATCAGGAAGAAGAATTAACCACAGGCTCAGCCTGCCGCCAGGAACCAGAATACGGCCTGAAGCAATCCTGCGCTTTTGCGGCCAGCTCCCAAGAAAGCGAGTTGAATAATGGAGCTCAGGGGCACTGCAATTCACAAACCTGCAGACTTAGAAATGATAACTCTCGTCCACAAATATATTGAGGGAAGGCAACGAAGAGGATTTGAAAGCAAGGCAGAATTGCAGGAAACAGATTTCAGGAGGTAGATTCGAATCGCCTTTAAAGCACAGGAAAAGCGGCAAAACCTCGACAATGATGCCCTTGGCCAAAAAGGGCGTATGCGTTTTTTCTTGAATATATTCAGGAAAAAACGCATACGCCCTTTTTGGCCAACCAAGCAACCTGGAAAGGCAAATCAGCGCTACAAAGAAGTCTCGCTTCCCATCGGTCAAAAGGGTCATGCTGAATAAAGGGTCAAAACCAGAAATGCAGGACAGGCCATGGAGAAATGGGAGCCTTGCTACGCTGAAGGGCGGGACGTAAATTGCCAACAGCCACTCTGGAGAAGTGTACGGTGTGTCCTGAAACATCTAAAAAACTCAGCTTAGAGAGCTTGGGCACTTCCACTCATGGGCGTATAAATTGGGAAAACTAAAAATCAGCAAGACACAGGCACCCCAAAGTTTTGGGCTACTCTGTTGACAAGAACCTGCACTTAGTTACACCTTAAATATCCGAGGAAAGAGAAGAATGGATAAAGAAGTTGTGGTCCTTATGTACAATGGAATATCACTCAGCCATGAAATCAATGTCATAAGGCTAGTAGCAGCATGATGAGTGGATTTAGCTATGACGATTCTAAGTGAAATAAGTCCCACAGAAAAAGACACTTATCATGAGATATCACTTATAGAGGGAATGTAAAAACCGCTACCCTTGAACTGAATTACAAAACAGAACGGAGTCACACATTTAGAAAACACACTATGGCTGCTTAACGGGAAAGGTGAGGTGGGGTGATGCATAAAACAAGGGTTTCAAATTAGCTCAGATACCGTTCCATGAACCCAATATGTAATAGACAAGACCTACTCCTTGCTCAGTGAACTGGACTCAACACCCCCTATTCACCGCCCAAGAATATATCTGACTAGTAAGAATCTTAAAACCTATGTATTGATATCTCTCTGTAAGTGAGTCAAGTGGGTGTAAAGCGGCATAAACACAGCAGTGAAAAGCAGCTAAACCCCATTATAAAAATCAATTACTTTTCAAAACCCGTGAAACAAAGACAGTGAAAGAGAGAGAAATTCTTACAAAATTCGTTCAGGGGCTGTGATGCCACCTGGATTGACCATATCTAGACCCACAGCTGATTGAGACATATGGGTGGACACTCTTGGGGCTGAGAGGTTTGGTGAGGTTGGGTGAGCTAACGCAGACCCTTTAAATTAATACGGCGTGGTACCCATCCCATGGGTCCCAAATCTCCAGGTTCAAGGGCATCGTCCTACATTGAAAACATGCATGAGAAACCCCGAAGATGGCACACCGTGTGATCGGGAAAGGTTTCTAAAACGCACCTCATTTCTCATCTCCTTGTGCTCCGGCTCGCCATTCCAGCCGCTTTACTAGCAATCTCTCTCCTTGGAGAATCAGCACCTTTATCCTCCTGTTCCGTACAGGTTGCAATTTGTCCTGAGGATGAACGGGAAGAGGGGCAACCAATGAGAGACTAGCTCTAGGTGTTGGGACAGGCACAGGTCACTCTGTTTTCCCATCAGGAAGAAGAATTAACCACAGGCTCAGCCTGCCGCCAGGAACCAGAATACGGCCTGAAGCAATCCTGCGCTTTTGCGGCCAGCTCCCAAGAAAGCGAGTTGAATAATGGAGCTCAGGGGCACAGCAATTCACAAACCTGCAGACTTAGAAATGATAACTCTCGTCCACAAATATATTGAGGGAAGGCAACGAAGAGGATTTGAAAGCAAGGCAGAATTGCAGGAAACAGATTTCAGGAGGTAGATTCGAATCGCCTTTAAAGCACAGGAAAAGCGGCAAAACCTCGACAGTGATGCCCTTGGCCAAAAAGGGCGTATGCGTTTTTTCCTGAATATATTCAGGAAAAAACGCATACGCCCTTTTTGGCCAACCAAGCAACCTGGAAAGGCAAATCAGCGCTACAAAGAAGTCTCGCTTCCCATCGGTCAAAAGGGCCATGCTGAATAAAGTGTCAAAACCAGAAATGCAGGACAGGCCATGGAGAAATGGGAGCCTTGCTACACTGATGGGCGGGATGTAAATTGCCAACAGCCACTCTGGAGAAGTGTACGGTGTGTCCTGAAACATCTAAAAAACTCAGCTTAGAGAGCATAGGGCACTTCCACTCATGGGCGTATAAATTGGGAAAACTAAAAATCAGCAAGACACAGGCACCCCAAAGTTTTGGGCTACTCTGTTGACAAGAACCTCCACTTCGTTACACCTTAAATATCCCAGGAAAGAGAAGAATGGATAAAGAAGATGTGGTCCTTATATACAATGGAATATCACTCAGCCATGAAATCAATGTCATAAGGCTAGTAGCAGCATGATGAGTGGATTTAGCTATGACGATTCTAAGTGAAATAAGTCACACAGAAAAAGACACTTATCATGAGATATCACTTATAGAGGGAATGTAAAAACCGCTACCCTTGAACTGAATTACAAAACAGAACAGAGTCACACGTTTAGAAAACACACTATGGCTGCTTAACGGGAAAGGTGAGGTGGGGTGATGCATAAAACAAGGGTTTCAAATTAGCTCAGATATCGTTCCATAAACCCAATATGTAATAGACAAGACCTACTCCTTGCTCAGTGAACTGGACTCAACACCCCCTATTCACCGCCCAAGAATATATCTGACTAGTAAGAATCTTCAAACCTATGTATTGATATCACTCTGTAAGTGAGTCAAGTGGGTGTAAAGCGGCATAAACACAGCAGTGGAAAGCAGCCAAACCCCATTATAAAAATCAATTACTTTTCAAAACCCGTGAAACAAAGACAGTGAAAGAGAGAGGAATTCTTACAAAATTCGTTCAGGGGCTGTGATGCCACCTGGATTGACCATATCTAGACCCACAGCTGATTGAGACATATGGGTGGACACTCTTGGGGCTGAGAGGTTTGGTGAGGTTGGGTGAGCTAACGCAGACCCTTTAAATTAATACGGCGTGGTACCCATCCCATGGGTCCCAAATCTCCAGGTTCAAGGGCATCGTCCTACATTGAAAACATGCATGAGAAAACCCGAAGATGGCACACCGTGTGATGGGGAAAGGTTTCTAAAACGCACCTCATTTCTCATCTGCTTGTGCTCCGGTTCGCCATTCCAGCCGCTTTACTAGCAATCTCTCTCCTTGGAGAATCAGCACCTTTATCCTCCTGTTCCGTACAGGTTGCAATTTGTCCTGAGGATGAACGGGAAGAGGGGCAACCAATGAGAGACTAGCTCTAGGTGTTGGGACAGGCACAGGTAACTCTGTTTTCCCATCAGGAAGAAGAATTAACCACAGGCTCAGCCTGCCGCCAGGAACCAGAATACGGCCTGAAGCAATCCTGCGCTTTTGCGGCCAGCTCCCAAGAAAGCGAGTTGAATAATGGAGCTCAGGGGCACTGCAATTCACAAACCTGCAGACTTAGAAATGATAACTCTCGTCCACAAATATATTGAGGGAAGGCAACGAAGAGGATTTGAAAGCAAGGCAGAATTGCAGGAAACAGATTTCAGGAGGTATATTCGAATCGCCTTTAAAGCACAGGAAAAGCGGCAAAACCTCGACAGTGATGCACTTGGCCAAAAAGGGCGTATGCGTTTTTTCCTGAATATATTCAGGAAAAATCGCATACGCCCTTTTTGGCCAACCAAGCAACCTGGAAAGGCAAATCAGCGCTACAAAGAAGTCTCGCTTCCCATTGGTCAAAAGGGCCATGCTGAATAAAGTGTCAAAACCAGAAATGCAGGACAGGCCATGGAGAAATGGGAGCCTTGCTACACTGATGGGCGGGACGTAAATTGCCAACAGCCACTCTGGAGAAGTGTACGGTGTGTCCTGAAACATCTAAAAAACTCAGCTTAGAGAGCTTGGGCACTTCCACTCATGGGCGTATAAATTGGGAAAACTAAAAATCAGCAAGACACAGGCACCCCAAATTTTGGGCTACTCTGTTGACAAAAACCTCCACTTCATTACACCTTAAATATCCGAGGAAAGAGAAGAATGGATAAAGAAGTTGTGGTCCTTATGTACAATGGAATATCACTCAGCCATGAAATCAATGTCATAAGGCTAGTAGCAGCATGATGAGTGGATTTAGGTATGACGATTCTAAGTGAAATAAATCACACAGAAAAAGACACTTATCATAAGATATCACTTATAGAGGGAATGTAAAAACCGCTACCCTTGAACTGCATTACAAAATAGAACAGAGTCACACGTTTAGAAAACACACTATGGCTGCTTAACGGGAAAGGTGAGGTGGGGTGATGCATAAATCAAGGGTTTCAAATTAGCTCAGATACCGTTCCATAAACCCAATATGTAATAGACAAGACCTACTCCTTGCTCAGTGAACTGGACTCAACACCCCCTATTCACCGCCCAAGAATATATCTCACTAGTAAGAATCTTCAAACCTATGTATTGATATCTCTCTGTAAGTGAGTCAAGTGGGTGTAAAGCGGCATAAACACAGCAGTGAAAAGCAGCTAAACCCCATTATAAAAATCAATTACTTTTCAAAACCCGTGAAACAAAGACAGTGAAAGAGAGAGAAATTCTTACAAAATTCGTTCAGGGGCTGTGATGCCACCTGGATTGACCATATCTAGACCCACAGCTGATTGAGACATATGGGTGGACACTCTTGGGGCTGAGAGGTTTGGTGAGGTTGGGTGAGCTAACGCAGACCCTTTAAATTAATACGGCGTGGTACCCATCCCATGGGTCCCAAATCTCCAGGTTCAAGGGCATCGTCCTACATTGAAAACATGCATGAGAAACCCCGAAGATGGCACACCGTGTGATCGGGAAAGGTTTCTAAAACGCACCTCATTTCTCATCTCCTTGTGCTCCGGCTCGCCATTCCAGCCGCTTTACTAGCAATCTCTCTCCTTGGAGAATCAGCACCTTTATCCTCCTGTTCCGTACAGGTTGCAATTTGTCCTGAGGATGAACGGGAAGAGGGGCAACCAATGAGAGACTAGCTCTAGGTGTTGGGACAGGCACAGGTCACTCTGTTTTCCCATCAGGAAGAAGAATTAACCACAGGCTCAGCCTGCCGCCAGGAACCAGAATACGGCCTGAAGCAATCCTGCGCTTTTGCGGCCAGCTCCCAAGAAAGCGAGTTGAATAATGGAGCTCAGGGGCACTGCAATTCACAAACCTGCAGACTTACAAATGATAACTCTCGTCCACAAATATATTGAGGGAAGGCAACGAAGAGGATTTGAAAGCAAGGCAGAATTGCAGGAAACAGATTTCAGGAGGTAGATTCGAATCGCCTTTAAAGCACAGGAAAAGCGGCAAAACCTCGACAATGATGCCCTTGGCCAAAAAGGGCGTATGCGTTTTTTCCTGAATATATTCAGGAAAAAACGCATACGCCCTTTTTGGCCAACCAAGCAACCTGGAAAGGCAAATCAGCGCTACAAAGAAGTCTCGCTTCCCATCGGTCAAAAGGGTCATGCTGAATAAAGGGTCAAAACCAGAAATGCAGGACAGGCCATGGAGAAATGGGAGCCTTGCTACGCTGAAGGGCGGGACGTAAATTGCCAACAGCCACTCTGGAGAAGTGTACGGTGTGTCCTGAAACATCTAAAAAACTCAGCTTAGAGAGCTTGGGCACTTCCACTCATGGGCGTATAAATTGGGAAAACTAAAAATCAGCAAGACACAGGCACCCCAAAGTTTTGGGCTACTCTGTTGACAAGAACCTCCACTTCGTTACACCTTAAATATCCGAGGAAAGAGAAGAATGGATAAAGAAGTTGTGGTCCTTATGTACAATGGAATATCACTCAGCCATGAAATCAATGTCATAAGGCTAGTAGCAGCATGATGAGTGGATTTAGGTATGACGATTCTAAGTGAAATAAGTCCCACAGAAAAAGACACTTATCATGAGATATCACTTATAGAGGGAATGTAAAAACCGCTACTCTTGAACTGAATTACAAAACAGAACGGAGTCACACATTTAGAAAACACACTATGGCTGCTTAACGGGAAAGGTGAGGTGGGGTGATGCATAAAACAAGGGTTTCAAATTCGCTCAGATACCGTTCCATGAACCCAATATGTAATAGACAAGACCTACTCCTTGCTCAGTGAACTGGACTCAACACCCCCTATTCACCGCCCAAGAATATATCTGACTAGGAAGAATCTTAAAACCTATGTATTGATATCTCTCTGTAAGTGAGTCAAGTGGGTGTAAAGCGGCATAAACACAGCAGTGAAAAGCAGCTAAACCCCATTATAAAAATCAATTACTTTTCAAAACCCGTGAAACAAAGACAGTGAAAGAGAGAGAAATTCTTACAAAATTCGTTCAGGGGCTGTGATGCCACCTAGATTGACCATATCTAGACCCACAGCTGATTGAGACATATGGGTGGACACTCTTGGGGCTGAGAGGTTTGGTGAGGTTGGGTGAGCTAACGCAGACCCTTTAAATTAATACGGCGTGGTACCCATCCCATGGGTCCCAAATCTCCAGGTTCAAGGGCATCGTCCTACATTGAAAACATGCATGAGAAACCCCGAAGATGGCACACCGTGTGATCGGGAAAGGTTTCTAAAACGCACCTCATTTCTCATCTGCTTGTGCTCCGGTTCGCCATTCCAGCCGCTTTACTAGCAATCTCTCTCCTTGGAGAATCAGCACCTTTATCCTCCTGTTCCGTACAGGTTGCAATTTGTCCTGAGGATGAACGGGAAGAGGGGCAACCAATGAGAGACTAGCTCTAGGTGTTGGGACAGGCACACGTCACTCTGTTTTCCCATCAGGAAGAAGAATTAACCACAGGCTCAGCCTTCCGCCAGGAACCAGAATACGGCCTGAAGCAATCCTGCGCTTTTGCGGCCAGCTCCCAAGAAAGCGAGTTGAATAATGGAGCTCAGGGGCACTGCAATTCACAAACCTGCAGACTTACAAATGATAACTCTCGTCCACAAATATATTGAGGGAAGGCAACGAAGAGGATTTGAAAGCAAGGCAGAATTGCAGGAAACAGATTTCAGGAGGTACATTCGAATCGCCTTTAAAGCACAGGAAAAGCGGCAAAACCTCGACAGTGATGCACTTGGCCAAAAAGGGCGTATGCGTTTTTTCCTGAATATATTCAGGAAAAATCGCATACGCCCTTTTTGGCCAACCAAGCAACCTGGAAAGGCAAATCAGCGCTACAAAGAAGTCTCGCTTCCCATTGGTCAAAAGGGCCATGCTGAATAAAGTGTCAAAACCAGAAATGCAGGACAGGCCATGGAGAAATGGGAGCCTTGCTACGCTGATGGGCGGGACGTAAATTGCCAACAGCCACTCTGGAGAAGTGTACGGTGTGTCCTGAAACATCTAAAAAACTCAGCTTAGAGAGCATAGGGCACTTCCACTCATGGGCGTATAAATTGGGAAAACTAAAAATCAGCAAGACACAGGCACCCCAAAGTTTTGGGCTACTCTGTTGACAAGAACCTCCACTTCGTTACACCTTAAATATCCCAGGAAAGAGAAGAATGGATAAAGAAGATGTGGTCCTTATATACAATGGAATATCACTCAGCCATGAAATCAATGTCATAAGGCTAGTAGCAGCATGATGAGTGGATTTAGCTATGACGATTCTAAGTGAAATAAATCACACAGAAAAAGACACTTATCATAAGATATCACTTATAGAGGGAATGTAAAAACCGCTACCCTTGAACTGCATTACAAAATAGAACAGAGTCACACGTTTAGAAAACACACTATGGCTGCTTAACGGGAAAGGTGAGGTGGGGTGATGCATAAATCAAGGGTTTCAAATTAGCTCAGATACCGTTCCATAAACCCAATATGTAATAGACAAGACCTACTCCTTGCTCAGTGAACTGGACTCAACACCCCCTATTCACCGCCCAAGAATATATCTCACTAGTAAGAATCTTCAAACCTATGTATTGATATCTCTCTGTAAGTGAGTCAAGTGGGTGTAAAGCGGCATAAACACAGCAGTGAAAAGCAGCTAAACCCCATTATAAAAATCAATTACTTTTCAAAACCCGTGAAACAAAGACAGTGAAAGAGAGAGAAATTCTTACAAAATTCGTTCAGGGGCTGTGATGCCACCTGGATTGACCATATCTAGACCCACAGCTGATTGAGACATATGGGTGGACACTCTTGGGGCTGAGAGGTTTGGTGAGGTTGGGTGAGCTAACGCAGACCCTTTAAATTAATACGGCGTGGTACCCATCCCATGGGTCCCAAATCTCCAGGTTCAAGGGCATCGTCCTACATTGAAAACATGCATGAGAAACCCCGAAGATGGCACACCGTGTGATCGGGAAAGGTTTCTAAAACGCACCTCATTTCTCATCTCCTTGTGCTCCGGTTCGCCATTCCAGCCGCTTTACTAGCAATCTCTCTCCTTGGAGAATCAGCACCTTTATCCTCCTGTTCCGTACAGGTTGCAATTTGTCCTGAGGATGAACGGGAAGAGGGGCAACCAATGAGAGACTAGCTCTAGGTGTTGGGACAGGCACAGGTAACTCTGTTTTCCCATCAGGAAGAAGAATTAACCACAGGCTCAGCCTGCCGCCAGGAACCAGAATACGGCCTGAAGCAATCCTGCGCTTTTGCGGCCAGCTCCCAAGAAAGCGAGTTGAATAATGGAGCTCAGGGGCACTGCAATTCACAAACCTGCAGACTTAGAAATGATAACTCTCGTCCACAAATATATTGAGGGAAGGCAACGAAGAGGATTTGAAAGCAAGGCAGAATTGCAGGAAACAGATTTCAGGAGGTAGATTCGAATCGCCTTTAAAGCACAGGAAAAGCGGCAAAACCTCGACAATGATGCCCTTGGCCAAAAAGGGCGTATGCGTTTTTTCTTGAATATATTCAGGAAAAAACGCATACGCCCTTTTTGGCCAACCAAGCAACCTGGAAAGGCAAATCAGCGCTACAAAGAAGTCTCGCTTCCCATCGGTCAAAAGGGTCATGCTGAATAAAGGGTCAAAACCAGAAATGCAGGACAGGCCATGGAGAAATGGGAGCCTTGCTACGCTGAAGGGCGGGACGTAAATTGCCAACAGCCACTCTGGAGAAGTGTACGGTGTGTCCTGAAACATCTAAAAAACTCAGCTTAGAGAGCTTGGGCACTTCCACTCATGGGCGTATAAATTGGGAAAACTAAAAATCAGCAAGACACAGGCACCCCAAAGTTTTGGGCTACTCTGTTGACAAGAACCTCCACTTAGTTACACCTTAAATATCCGAGGAAAGAGAAGAATGGATAAAGAAGTTGTGGTCCTTATGTACAATGGAATATCACTCAGCCATGAAATCAATGTCATAAGGCTAGTAGCAGCATGATGAGTGGATTTAGCTATGACGATTCTAAGTGAAATAAGTCCCACAGAAAAAGACACTTATCATGAGATATCACTTATAGAGGGAATGTAAAAACCGCTACCCTTGAACTGAATTACAAAACAGAACGGAGTCACACATTTAGAAAACACACTATGGCTGCTTAACGGGAAAGGTGAGGTGGGGTGATGCATAAAACAAGGGTTTCAAATTAGCTCAGATACCGTTCCATGAACCCAATATGTAATAGACAAGACCTACTCCTTGCTCAGTGAACTGGACTCAACACCCCCTATTCACCGCCCAAGAATATATCTGACTAGTAAGAATCTTAAAACCTATGTATTGATATCTCTCTGTAAGTGAGTCAAGTGGGTGTAAAGCGGCATAAACACAGCAGTGAAAAGCAGCTAAACCCCATTATAAAAATCAATTACTTTTCAAAACCCGTGAAACAAAGACAGTGAAAGAGAGAGAAATTCTTACAAAATTCGTTCAGGGGCTGTGATGCCACCTGGATTGACCATATCTAGACCCACAGCTGATTGAGACATATGGGTGGACACTCTTGGGGCTGAGAGGTTTGGTGAGGTTGGGTGAGCTAACGCAGACCCTTTAAATTAATACGGCGTGGTACCCATCCCATGGGTCCCAAATCTCCAGGTTCAAGGGCATCGTCCTACATTGAAAACATGCATGAGAAACCCCGAAGATGGCACACCGTGTGATCGGGAAAGGTTTCTAAAACGCACCTCATTTCTCATCTCCTTGTGCTCCGGCTCGCCATTCCAGCCGCTTTACTAGCAATCTCTCTCCTTGGAGAATCAGCACCTTTATCCTCCTGTTCCGTACAGGTTGCAATTTGTCCTGAGGATGAACGGGAAGAGGGGCAACCAATGAGAGACTAGCTCTAGGTGTTGGGACAGGCACAGGTCACTCTGTTTTCCCATCAGGAAGAAGAATTAACCACAGGCTCAGCCTGCCGCCAGGAACCAGAATACGGCCTGAAGCAATCCTGCGCTTTTGCGGCCAGCTCCCAAGAAAGCGAGTTGAATAATGGAGCTCAGGGGCACTGCAATTCACAAACCTGCAGACTTACAAATGATAACTCTCGTCCACAAATATATTGAGGGAAGGCAACGAAGAGGATTTGAAAGCAAGGCAGAATTGCAGGAAACAGATTTCAGGAGGTAGATTCGAATCGCCTTTAAAGCACAGGAAAAGCATCAAAACCTCGACAATGATGCCCTTGGCCAAAAAGGGCGTATGCGTTTTTTCCTGAATATATTCAGGAAAAAACGCATACGCCCTTTTTGGCCAACCAAGCAACCTGGAAAGGCAAATCAGCGCTACAAAGAAGTCTCGCTTCCCATCGGTCAAAAGGGCCATGCTGAAAAAAGTGTCAAAACCAGAAATGCAGGACAGGCCATGGAGAAATGGGAGCCTTGCTACACTGATGGGCGGGATGTAAATTGCCAACAGCCACTCTGGAGAAGTGTACGGTGTGTCCTGAAACATCTAAAAAACTCAGCTTAGAGAGCATAGGGCACTTCCACTCATGGGCGTATAAATTGGGAAAACTAAAAATCAGCAAGACACAGGCACCCCAAAGTTTTGGGCTACTCTGTTGACAAGAACCTCCACTTCGTTACACCTTAAATATCCCAGGAAAGAGAAGAATGGATAAAGAAGATGTGGTCCTTATATACAATGGAATATCACTCAGCCATGAAATCAATGTCATAAGGCTAGTAGCAGCATGATGAGTGGATTTAGCTATGACGATTCTAAGTGAAATAAGTCCCACAGAAAAAGACACTTATCATGAGATATCACTTATAGAGGGAATGTAAAAACCGCTCCCCTTGAACTGAATTACAAAACAGAACAGAATCACACGTTTAGAAAACAGACTATGGCTGCTTAACGGGAAAGGTGAGGTGGGGTGATGCATAAAACAAGGGTTTCAAATTAGCTCAGATATCGTTCCATAAACCCAATATGTAATAGACAAGACCTACTCCTTGCTCAGTGAACTGGACTCAACACCCCCTATTCACCGCCCAGGAATATATCAGACTAGTAAGAATCTTCAAACCTATGTATTGATATCTCTCTGTAAGTGAGTCAAGTGGGTGTAAAGCGGCATAAACACAGCAGTGAAAAGCAGCCAAACCCCATTATAAAAATCAATTACTTTTCAAAACCCGTGAAACAAAGACAGTGAAAGAGAGAGAAATTCTTACAAAATTCGTTCAGGGGCTGTGATGCCACCTGGATTGACCATATCTAGACCCACAGCTGATTGAGACATATGGGTGGACACTCTTGGGGCTGAGAGGTTTGGTGAGGTTGGGTGAGCTAACGCAGACCCTTTAAATTAATACGGCGTGGTACCCATCCCATGGGTCCCAAATCTCCAGGTTCAAGGGCATCGTCCTACATTGAAAACATGCATGAGAAACCCCGAAGATGGCACACCGTGTGATCGGGAAAGGTTTCTAAAACGCACCTCATTTCTCATCTCCTTGTGCTCCGGCTCGCCATTCCAGCCGCTTTACTAGCAATCTCTCTCCTTGGAGAATCAGCACCTTTATCCTCCTGTTCCGTACAGGTTGCAATTTGTCCTGAGGATGAACGGGAAGAGGGGCAACCAATGAGAGACTAGCTCTAGGTGTTGGGACAGGCACAGGTCACTCTGTTTTCCCATCAGGAAGAAGAATTAACCACAGGCTCAGCCTGCCGCCAGGAACCAGAATACGGCCTGAAGCAATCCTGCGCTTTTGCGGCCAGCTCCCAAGAAAGCGAGTTGAATAATGGAGCTCAGGGGCACTGCAATTCACAAACCTGCAGACTTACAAATGATAACTCTCGTCCACAAATATATTGAGGGAAGGCAACGAAGAGGATTTGAAAGCAAGGCAGAATTGCAGGAAACAGATTTCAGGAGGTAGATTCGAATCGCCTTTAAAGCACAGGAAAAGCGGCAAAACCTCGACAGTGATGCCCTTGGCCAAAAAGGGCGTATGCGTTTTTTCCTGAATATATTCAGGAAAAAACGCATACGCCCTTTTTGGCCAACCAAGCAACCTGGAAAGGCAAATCAGCGCTACAAAGAAGTCTCGCTTCCCATCGGTCAAAAGGGCCATGCTGAATAAAGTGTCAAAACCAGAAATGCAGGACAGGCCATGGAGAAATGGGAGCCTTGCTACACTGATGGGCGGGATGTAAATTGCCAACAGCCACTCTGGAGAAGTGTACGGTGTGTCCTGAAACATCTAAAAAACTCAGCTTAGAGAGCATAGGGCACTTCCACTCATGGGCGTATAAATTGGGAAAACTAAAAATCAGCAAGACACAGGCACCCCAAAGTTTTGGGCTACTCTGTTGACAAGAACCTCCACTTCGTTACACCTTAAATATCCCAGGAAAGAGAAGAATGGATAAAGAAGATGTGGTCCTTATATACAATGGAATATCACTCAGCCATGAAATCAATGTCATAAGGCTAGTAGCAGCATGATGAGTGGATTTAGCTATGACGATTCTAAGTGAAATAAGTCCCACAGAAAAAGACACTTATCATGAGATATCACTTATAGAGGGAATGTAAAAACCGCTACCCTTGAACTGAATTACAAAACAGAACAGAATCACACGTTTAGAAAACAGACTATGGCTGCTTAACGGGAAAGGTGAGGTGGGGTGATGCATAAAACAAGGGTTTCAAATTAGCTCAGATATCGTTCCATAAACCCAATATGTAATAGACAAGACCTACTCCTTGCTCAGTGAACTGGACTCAACACCCCCTATTCACCGCCCAGGAATATATCAGACTAGTAAGAATCTTCAAACCTATGTATTGATATCTCTCTGTAAGTGAGTCAAGTGGGTGTAAAGCGGCATAAACACAGCAGTGAAAAGCAGCCAAACCCCATTATAAAAATCAATTACTTTTCAAAACCCGTGAAACAAAGACAGTGAAAGAGAGAGAAATTCTTACAAAATTCGTTCAGGGGCTGTGATGCCACCTGGATTGACCATATCTAGACCCACAGCTGATTGAGACATATGGGTGGACACTCTTGGGGCTGAGAGGTTTGGTGAGGTTGGGTGAGCTAACGCAGACCCTTTAAATTAATACGGCGTGGTACCCATCCCATGGGTCCCAAATCTCCAGGTTCAAGGGCATCGTCCTACATTGAAAACATGCATGAGAAACCCCGAAGATGGCACACCGTGTGATCGGGAAAGGTTTCTAAAACGCACCTCATTTCTCATCTCCTTGTGCTCCGGCTCGCCATTGAAGCCGCTTTACTAGCAATCTCTCTCCTTGGAGAATCAGCACCTTTATCCTCCTGTTCCGTACAGGTTGCAATTTGTCCTGAGGATGAACGGGAAGAGGGGCAACCAATGAGAGACTAGCTCTAGGTGTTGGGACAGGCACAGGTCACTCTGTTTTCCCATCAGGAAGAAGAATTAACCACAGGCTCAGCCTGCCGCCAGGAACCAGAATACGGCCTGAAGCAATCCTGCGCTTTTGCGGCCAGCTCCCAAGAAAGCGAGTTGAATAATGGAGCTCAGGGGCACTGCAATTCACAAACCTGCAGACTTACAAATGATAACTCTCGTCCACAAATATATTGAGGGAAGGCAACGAAGAGGATTTGAAAGCAAGGCAGAATTGCAGGAAACAGATTTCAGGAGGTAGATTCGAATCGCCTTTAAAGCACAGGAAAAGCATCAAAACCTCGACAATGATGCCCTTGGCCAAAAAGGGCGTATGCGTTTTTTCCTGAATATATTCAGGAAAAAACGCATACGCCCTTTTTGGCCAACCAAGCAACCTGGAAAGGCAAATCAGCGCTACAAAGAAGTCTCGCTTCCCATCGGTCAAAAGGGCCATGCTGAAAAAAGTGTCAAAACCAGAAATGCAGGACAGGCCATGGAGAAATGGGAGCCTTGCTACACTGATGGGCGGGATGTAAATTGCCAACAGCCACTCTGGAGAAGTGTACGGTGTGTCCTGAAACATCTAAAAAACTCAGCTTAGAGAGCATAGGGCACTTCCACTCATGGGCGTATAAATTGGGAAAACTAAAAATCAGCAAGACACAGGCACCCCAAAGTTTTGGGCTACTCTGTTGACAAGAACCTCCACTTCGTTACACCTTAAATATCCCAGGAAAGAGAAGAATGGATAAAGAAGATGTGGTCCTTATATACAATGGAATATCACTCAGCCATGAAATCAATGTCATAAGGCTAGTAGCAGCATGATGAGTGGATTTAGCTATGACGATTCTAAGTGAAATAAGTCCCACAGAAAAAGACACTTATCATGAGATATCACTTATAGAGGGAATGTAAAAACCGCTACCCTTGAACTGAATTACAAAACAGAACAGAATCACACGTTTAGAAAACAGACTATGGCTGCTTAACGGGAAAGGTGAGGTGGGGTGATGCATAAAACAAGGGTTTCAAATTAGCTCAGATATCGTTCCATAAACCCAATATGTAATAGACAAGACCTACTCCTTGCTCAGTGAACTGGACTCAACACCCCCTATTCACCGCCCAGGAATATATCAGACTAGTAAGAATCTTCAAACCTATGTATTGATATCTCTCTGTAAGTGAGTCAAGTGGGTGTAAAGCGGCATAAACACAGCAGTGAAAAGCAGCCAAACCCCATTATAAAAATCAATTACTTTTCAAAACCCGTGAAACAAAGACAGTGAAAGAGAGAGAAATTCTTACAAAATTCGTTCAGGGGCTGTGATGCCACCTGGATTGACCATATCTAGACCCACAGCTGATTGAGACATATGGGTGGACACTCTTGGGGCTGAGAGGTTTGGTGAGGTTGGGTGAGCTAACGCAGACCCTTTAAATTAATACGGCGTGGTACCCATCCCATGGGTCCCAAATCTCCAGGTTCAAGGGCATCGTCCTACATTGAAAACATGCATGAGAAACCCCGAAGATGGCACACCGTGTGATCGGGAAAGGTTTCTAAAACGCACCTCATTTCTCATCTCCTTGTGCTCCGGCTCGCCATTGAAGCCGCTTTACTAGCAATCTCTCTCCTTGGAGAATCAGCACCTTTATCCTCCTGTTCCGTACAGGTTGCAATTTGTCCTGAGGATGAACGGGAAGAGGGGCAACCAATGAGAGACTAGCTCTAGGTGTTGGGACAGGCACAGGTCACTCTGTTTTCCCATCAGGAAGAAGAATTAACCACAGGCTCAGCCTGCCGCCAGGAACCAGAATATGGCCTGAAGCAATCCTGCGCTTTTGCGGCCAGCTCCCAAGAAAGCGAGTTGAATAATGGAGCTCAGGGGCACTGCAATTCACAAACCTGCAGACTTACAAATGATAACTCTCGTCCACAAATATATTGAGGGAAGGCAACGAAGAGGATTTGAAAGCAAGGCAGAATTGCAGGAAACAGATTTCAGGAGGTAGATTCGAATCGCCTTTAAAGCACAGGAAAAGCGGCAAAACCTCGACAGTGATGCCCTTGGCCAAAAAGGGCGTATGCGTTTTTTCCTGAATATATTCAGGAAAAAACGCATACGCCCTTTTTGGCCAACCAAGCAACCTGGAAAGGCAAATCAGCGCTACAAAGAAGTCTCGCTTCCCATCGGTCAAAAGGGCCATGCTGAATAAAGTGTCAAAACCAGAAATGCAGGACAGGCCATGGAGAAATGGGAGCCTTGCTACACTGATGGGCGGGATGTAAATTGCCAACAGCCACTCTGGAGAAGTGTACGGTGTGTCCTGAAACATCTAAAAAACTCAGCTTAGAGAGCATAGGGCACTTCCACTCATGGGCGTATAAATTGGGAAAACTAAAAATCAGCAAGACACAGGCACCCCAAAGTTTTGGGCTACTCTGTTGACAAGAACCTCCACTTCGTTACACCTTAAATATGCGAGGAAAGAGAAGAATGGATAAAGAAGATGTGGTCCTTATATACAATGGAATATCACTCAGCCATGAAATCAATGTCATAAGGCTAGTAGCAGCATGATGAGTGGATTTAGCTATGACGATTCTAAGTGAAATAAGTCACACAGAAAAAGACACTTATCATGAGATATCACTTATAGAGGGAATGTAAAAACCGCTACCCTTGAACTGAATTACAAAACAGAACAGAATCACACGTTTAGAAAACAGACTATGGCTGCTTAACGGGAAAGGTGAGGTGGGGTGATGCATAAAACAAGGGTTTCAAATTAGCTCAGATATCGTTCCATAAACCCAATATGTAATAGACAAGACCTACTCCTTGCTCAGTGAACTGGACTCAACACCCCCTATTCACCGCCCAGGAATATATCAGACTAGTAAGAATCTTCAAACCTATGTATTGATATCTCTCTGTAAGTGAGTCAAGTGGGTGTAAAGCGGCATAAACACAGCAGTGAAAAGCAGCCAAACCCCATTATAAAAATCAATTACTTTTCAAAACCCGTGAAACAAAGACAGTGAAAGAGAGAGAAATTCTTACAAAATTCGTTCAGGGGCTGTGATGCCACCTGGATTGACCATATCTAGACCCACAGCTGATTGAGACATATGGGTGGACACTCTTGGGGCTGAGAGGTTTGGTGAGGTTGGGTGAGCTAACGCAGACCCTTTAAATTAATACGGCGTGGTACCCATCCCATGGGTCCCAAATCTCCAGGTTCAAGGGCATCGTCCTACATTGAAAACATGCATGAGAAACCCCGAAGATGGCACACCGTGTGATCGGGAAAGGTTTCTAAAACGCACCTCATTTCTCATCTCCTTGTGCTCCGGCTCGCCATTCCAGCCGCTTTACTAGCAATCTCTCTCCTTGGAGAATCAGCACCTTTATCCTCCTGTTCCGTACAGGTTGCAATTTGTCCTGAGGATGAACGGGAAGAGGGGCAACCAATGAGAGACTAGCTCTAGGTGTTGGGACAGGCACAGGTCACTCTGTTTTCCCATCAGGAAGAAGAATTAACCACAGGCTCAGCCTGCCGCCAGGAACCAGAATACGGCCTGAAGCAATCCTGCGCTTTTGCGGCCAGCTCCCAAGAAAGCGAGTTGAATAATGGAGCTCAGGGGCACTGCAATTCACAAACCTGCAGACTTACAAATGATAACTCTCGTCCACAAATATATTGAGGGAAGGCAACGAAGAGGATTTGAAAGCAAGGCAGAATTGCAGGAAACAGATTTCAGGAGGTAGATTCGAATCGCCTTTAAAGCACAGGAAAAGCATCAAAACCTCGACAATGATGCCCTTGGCCAAAAAGGGCGTATGCGTTTTTTCCTGAATATATTCAGGAAAAAACGCATACGCCCTTTTTGGCCAACCAAGCAACCTGGAAAGGCAAATCAGCGCTACAAAGAAGTCTCGCTTCCCATCGGTCAAAAGGGCCATGCTGAAAAAAGTGTCAAAACCAGAAATGCAGGACAGGCCATGGAGAAATGGGAGCCTTGCTACACTGATGGGCGGGATGTAAATTGCCAACAGCCACTCTGGAGAAGTGTACGGTGTGTCCTGAAACATCTAAAAAACTCAGCTTAGAGAGCATAGGGCACTTCCACTCATGGGCGTATAAATTGGGAAAACTAAAAATCAGCAAGACACAGGCACCCCAAAGTTTTGGGCTACTCTGTTGACAAGAACCTCCACTTCGTTACACCTTAAATATCCCAGGAAAGAGAAGAATGGATAAAGAAGATGTGGTCCTTATATACAATGGAATATCACTCAGCCATGAAATCAATGTCATAAGGCTAGTAGCAGCATGATGAGTGGATTTAGCTATGACGATTCTAAGTGAAATAAGTCCCACAGAAAAAGACACTTATCATGAGATATCACTTATAGAGGGAATGTAAAAACCGCTACCCTTGAACTGAATTACAAAACAGAACAGAATCACACGTTTAGAAAACAGACTATGGCTGCTTAACGGGAAAGGTGAGGTGGGGTGATGCATAAAACAAGGGTTTCAAATTAGCTCAGATATCGTTCCATAAACCCAATATGTAATAGACAAGACCTACTCCTTGCTCAGTGAACTGGACTCAACACCCCCTATTCACCGCCCAGGAATATATCAGACTAGTAAGAATCTTCAAACCTATGTATTGATATCTCTCTGTAAGTGAGTCAAGTGGGTGTAAAGCGGCATAAACACAGCAGTGAAAGGCAGCCAAACCCCATTATAAAAATCAATTACTTTTCAAAACCCGTGAAACAAAGACAGTGAAAGAGAGAGAAATTCTTACAAAATTCGTTCAGGGGCTGTGATGCCACCTGGATTGACCATATCTAGACCCACAGCTGATTGAGACATATGGGTGGACACTCTTGGGGCTGAGAGGTTTGGTGAGGTTGGGTGAGCTAACGCAGACCCTTTAAATTAATACGGCGTGGTACCCATCCCATGGGTCCCAAATCTCCAGGTTCAAGGGCATCGTCCTACATTGAAAACATGCATGAGAAACCCCGAAGATGGCACACCGTGTGATCGGGAAAGGTTTCTAAAACGCACCTCATTTCTCATCTCCTTGTGCTCCGGCTCGCCATTCCAGCCGCTTTACTAGCAATCTCTCTCCTTGGAGAATCAGCACCTTTATCCTCCTGTTCCGTACAGGTTGCAATTTGTCCTGAGGATGAACGGGAAGAGGGGCAACCAATGAGAGACTAGCTCTAGGTGTTGGGACAGGCACAGGTCACTCTGTTTTCCCATCAGGAAGAAGAATTAACCACAGGCTCAGCCTGCCGCCAGGAACCAGAATACGGCCTGAAGCAATCCTGCGCTTTTGCGGCCAGCTCCCAAGAAAGCGAGTTGAATAATGGAGCTCAGGGGCACTGCAATTCACAAACCTGCAGACTTAGAAATGATAACTCTTGTCCACAAATATATTGAGGGAAGGCAACGAAGAGGATTTGAAAGCAAGGCAGAATTGCAGGAAACAGATTTCAGGAGGTAGATTCGAATCGCCTTTAAAGCACAGGAAAAGCATCAAAACCTTGACAATGATGCCCTTGGCCAAAAAGGGCGTATGCGTTTTTTCCTGAATATATTCAGGAAAAAACGCATACGCCCTTTTTGGCCAACCAAGCAACCTGGAAAGGCAAATCAGCGCTACAAAGAAGTCTCGCTTCCCATCGGTCAAAAGGGCCATGCTGAAAAAAGTGTCAAAACCAGAAATGCAGGACAGGCCATGGAGAAATGGGAGCCTTGCTACACTGATGGGCGGGATGTAAATTGCCAACAGCCACTCTGGAGAAGTGTACGGTGTGTCCTGAAACATCTAAAAAACTCAGCTTAGAGAGCATAGGGCACTTCCACTCATGGGCGTATAAATTGGGAAAACTAAAAATCAGCAAGACACAGGCACCCCAAAGTTTTGGGCTACTCTGTTGACGAGAACCTCCACTTCGTTACACCTTAAATATCCCAGGAAAGAGAAGAATGGATAAAGAAGATGTGGTCCTTATATACAATGGAATATCACTCAGCCATGAAATCAATGTCATAAGGCTAGTAGCAGCATGATGAGTGGATTTAGGTATGACGATTCTAAGTGAAATAAGTCCCACAGAAAAAGACACTTATCATGAGATATCACTTATAGAGGGAATGTAAAAACCGCTACCCTTGAACTGAATTACAAAACAGAACAGAATCACACGTTTAGAAAACAGACTATGGCTGCTTAACGGGAAAGGTGAGGTGGGGTGATGCATAAAACAAGGGTTTCAAATTAGCTCAGATATCGTTCCATAAACCCAATATGTAATAGACAAGACCTACTCCTTGCTCAGTGAACTGGACTCAACACCCCCTATTCACCGCCCAGGAATATATCAGACTAGTAAGAATCTTCAAACCTATGTATTGATATCTCTCTGTAAGTGAGTCAAGTGGGTGTAAAGCGGCATAAACACAGCAGTGAAAAGCAGCCAAACCCCATTATAAAAATCAATTACTTTTCAAAACCCGTGAAACAAAGACAGTGAAAGAGAGAGAAATTCTTACAAAATTCGTTCAGGGGCTGTGATGCCACCTGGATTGACCATATCTAGACCCACAGCTGATTGAGACATATGGGTGGACACTCTTGGGGCTGAGAGGTTTGGTGAGGTTGGGTGAGCTAACGCAGACCCTTTAAATTAATACGGCGTGGTACCCATCCCATGGGTCCCAAATCTCCAGGTTCAAGGGCATCGTCCTACATTGAAAACATGCATGAGAAACCCCGAAGATGGCACACCGTGTGATGGGGAAAGGTTTCTAAAACGCACCTCATTTCTCATCTGCTTGTGCTCCGGTTCGCCATTCCAGCCGCTTTACTAGCAATCTCTCTCCTTGGAGAATCAGCACCTTTATCCTCCTGTTCCGTACAGGTTGCAATTTGTCCTGAGGATGAACGGGAAGAGGGGCAACCAATGAGAGACTAGCTCTAGGTGTTGGGACAGGCACAGGTCACTCTGTTTTCCCATCAGGAAGAAGAATTAACCACAGGCTCAGCCTGCCGCCAGGAACCAGAATACGGCCTGAAGCAATCCTGCGCTTTTGCGGCCAGCTCCCAAGAAAGCGAGTTGAATAATGGAGCTCAGGGGCACTGCAATTCACAAACCTGCAGACTTACAAATGATAACTCTCGTCCACAAATATATTGAGGGAAGGCAACGAAGAGGATTTGAAAGCAAGGCAGAATTGCAGGAAACAGATTTCAGGAGGTAGATTCGAATCGCCTTTAAAGCACAGGAAAAGCGGCAAAACCTCGACAGTGATGCCCTGGCCAAAAAGGGCGTATGCGTTTTTTCCTGAATATATTCAGGAAAAAACGCATACGCCCTTTTTGGCCAACCAAGCAACCTGGAAAGGCAAATCAGCGCTACAAAGAAGTCTCGCTTCCCATCGGTCAAAAGGGCCATGCTGAATAAAGTGTCAAAACCAGAAATGCAGGACAGTCCATGGAGAAATGGGAGCCTTGCTACACTGATGGGCGGGACGTAAATTGCCAACAGCCACTCTGGAGAAGTGTACGGTGTGTCCTGAAACATCTAAAAAACTCAGCTTAGAGAGCATAGGGCACTTCCACTCATGGGCATATAAATTGGGAAAACTAAAAATCAGCAAGACACAGGCACCCCAAAGTTTTGGGCTACTCTGTTGACAAGAACCTCCACTTCGTTACACCTTAAATATCCCAGGAAAGAGAAGAATGGATAAAGAAGATGTGGTCCTTATATACAATGGAATATCACTCAGCCATGAAATCAATGTCATAAGGCTAGTAGCAGCATGATGAGTGGATTTAGGTATGACGATTCTAAGTGAAATAAGTCCCACAGAAAAAGACACTTATCATGAGATATCACTTATAGAGGGAATGTAAAAACCGCTACCCTTGAACTGCATTACAAAATAGAACAGAGTCACACGTTTAGAAAACACACTATGGCTGCTTAACGGGAAAGGTGAGGTGGGGTGATGCATAAATCAAGGGTTTCAAATTAGCTCAGATACCGTTCCATAAACCCAATATGTAATAGACAAGACCTACTCCTTGCTCAGTGAACTGGACTCAACACCCCCTATTCACCGCCCAAGAATATATCTCACTAGTAAGAATCTTCAAACCTATGTATTGATATCTCTCTGTAAGTGAGTCAAGTGGGTGTAAAGCGGCATAAACACAGCAGTGAAAAGCAGCTAAACCCCATTATAAAAATCAATTACTTTTCAAAACCCGTGAAACAAAGACAGTGAAAGAGAGAGAAATTCTTACAAAATTCGTTCAGGGGCTGTGATGCCACCTGGATTGACCATATCTAGACCCACAGCTGATTGAGACATATGGGTGGACACTCTTGGGGCTGAGAGGTTTGGTGAGGTTGGGTGAGCTAACGCAGACCCTTTAAATTAATACGGCGTGGTACCCATCCCATGGGTCCCAAATCTCCAGGTTCAAGGGCATCGTCCTACATTGAAAACATGCATGAGAAACCCCGAAGATGGCACACCGTGTGATCGGGAAAGGTTTCTAAAACGCACCTCATTTCTCATCTCCTTGTGCTCCGGTTCGCCATTCCAGCCGCTTTACTAGCAATCTCTCTCCTTGGAGAATCAGCACCTTTATCCTCCTGTTCCGTACAGGTTGCAATTTGTCCTGAGGATGAACGGGAAGAGGGGCAACCAATGAGAGACTAGCTCTAGGTGTTGGGACAGGCACAGGTCACTCTGTTTTCCCATCAGGAAGAAGAATTAACCACAGGCTCAGCCTGCCGCCAGGAACCAGAATACGGCCTGAAGCAATCCTGCGCTTTTGCGGCCAGCTCACAAGAAAGCGAGTTGAATAATGGAGCTCAGGGGCACTGCAATTCACAAACCTGCAGACTTACAAATGATAACTCTCGTCCACAAATATATTGAGGGAAGGCAACGAAGAGGATTTGAAAGCAAGGCAGAATTGCAGGAAACAGATTTCAGGAGGTAGATTCGAATCGCCTTTAAAGCACAGGAAAAGCGGCAAAACCTCGACAGTGATGCCCTTGGCCAAAAAGGGCGTATGCGTTTTTTCCTGAATATATTCAGGAAAAAACGCATACGCCCTTTTTGGCCAACCAAGCAACCTGGAAAGGCAAATCAGCGCTACAAAGTAGTCTCGCTTCCCATCGGTCAAAAGGGCCATGCTGAATAAAGTGTCAAAACCAGAAATGCAGGACAGGCCATGGAGAAATGGGAGCCTTGCTACACTGATGGGCGGGATGTAAATTGCCAACAGCCACTCTGGAGAAGTGTACGGTGTGTCCTGAAACATCTAAAAAACTCAGCTTAGAGAGCATAGGGCACTTCCACTCATGGGCGTATAAATTGGGAAAACTAAAAATCAGCAAGACACAGGCACCCCAAAGTTTTGGGCTACTCTGTTGACAAGAACCTCCACTTCGTTACACCTTAAATATCCCAGGAAAGAGAAGAATGGATAAAGAAGATGTGGTCCTTATATACAATGGAATATCACTCAGCCATGAAATCAATGTCATAAGGCTAGTAGCAGCATGATGAGTGGATTTAGCTATGACGATTCTAAGTGAAATAAGTCACACAGAAAAAGACACTTATCATGAGATATCACTTATAGAGGGAATGTAAAAACCGCTACCCTTGAACTGAATTACAAAACAGAACAGAGTCACACGTTTAGAAAACACACTATGGCTGCTTAACGGGAAAGGTGAGGTGGGGTGATGCATAAAACAAGGGTTTCAAATTAGCTCAGATATCGTTCCATAAACCCAATATGTAATAGACAAGACCTACTCCTTGCTCAGTGAACTGGACTCAACACCCCCTATTCACCGCCGAAGAATATATCTGACTAGTAAGAATCTTCAAACCTATGTATTGATATCACTCTGTAAGTGAGTCAAGTGGGTGTAAAGCGGCATAAACACAGCAGTGGAAAGCAGCCAAACCCCATTATAAAAATCAATTACTTTTCAAAACCCGTGAAACAAAGACAGTGAAAGAGAGAGGAATTCTTACAAAATTCGTTCAGGGGCTGTGATGCCACCTGGATTGACCATATCTAGACCCACAGCTGATTGAGACATATGGGTGGACACTCTTGGGGCTGAGAGGTTTGGTGAGGTTGGGTGAGCTAACGCAGACCCTTTAAATTAATACGGCGTGGTACCCATCCCATGGGTCCCAAATCTCCAGGTTCAAGGGCATCGTCCTACATTGAAAACATGCATGAGAAACCCCGAAGATGGCACACCGTGTGATGGGGAAAGGTTTCTAAAACGCACCTCATTTCTCATCTGCTTGTGCTCCGGTTCGCCATTCCAGCCGCTTTACTAGCAATCTCTCTCCTTGGAGAATCAGCACCTTTATCCTCCTGTTCCGTACAGGTTGCAATTTGTCCTGAGGATGAACGGGAAGAGGGGCAACCAATGAGAGACTAGCTCTAGGTGTTGGGACAGGCACACGTCACTCTGTTTTCCCATCAGGAAGAAGAATTAACCACAGGCTCAGCCTTCCGCCAGGAACCAGAATACGGCCTGAAGCAATCCTGCGCTTTTGCGGCCAGCTCCCAAGAAAGCGAGTTGAATAATGGAGCTCAGGGGCACTGCAATTCACAAACCTGCAGACTTACAAATGATAACTCTCGTCCACAAATATATTGAGGGAAGGCAACGAAGAGGATTTGAAAGCAAGGCAGAATTGCAGGAAACAGATTTCAGGAGGTACATTCGAATCGCCTTTAAAGCACAGGAAAAGCGGCAAAACCTCGACAGTGATGCACTTGGCCAAAAAGGGCGTATGCGTTTTTTCCTGAATATATTCAGGAAAAATCGCATACGCCCTTTTTGGCCAACCAAGCAACCTGGAAAGGCAAATCAGCGCTACAAAGAAGTCTCGCTTCCCATTGGTCAAAAGGGCCATGCTGAATAAAGTGTCAAAACCAGAAATGCAGGACAGGCCATGGAGAAATGGGAGCCTTGCTACGCTGATGGGCGGGACGTAAATTGCCAACAGCCACTCTGGAGAAGTGTACGGTGTGTCCTGAAACATCTAAAAAACTCAGCTTAGAGAGCTTGGGCACTTCCACTCATGGGCGTATAAATTGGGAAAACTAAAAATCAGCAAGACACAGGCACCCCAAATTTTGGGCTACTCTGTTGACAAAAACCTCCACTTCATTACACCTTAAATATCCGAGGAAAGAGAAGAATGGATAAAGAAGTTGTGGTCCTTATGTACAATGGAATATCACTCAGCCATGAAATCAATGTCATAAGGCTAGTAGCAGCATGATGAGTGGATTTAGGTATGACGATTCTAAGTGAAATAAATCACACAGAAAAAGACACTTATCATAAGATATCACTTATAGAGGGAATGTAAAAACCGCTACCCTTGAACTGCATTACAAAATAGAACAGAGTCACACGTTTAGAAAACACACTATGGCTGCTTAACGGGAAAGGTGAGGTGGGGTGATGCATAAATCAAGGGTTTCAAATTAGCTCAGATACCGTTCCATAAACCCAATATGTAATAGACAAGACCTACTCCTTGCTCAGTGAACTGGACTCAACACCCCCTATTCACCGCCCAAGAATATATCTCACTAGTAAGAATCTTCAAACCTATGTATTGATATCTCTCTGTAAGTGAGTCAAGTGGGTGTAAAGCGGCATAAACACAGCAGTGAAAAGCAGCTAAACCCCATTATAAAAATCAATTACTTTTCAAAACCCGTGAAACAAAGACAGTGAAAGAGAGAGAAATTCTTACAAAATTCGTTCAGGGGCTGTGATGCCACCTGGATTGACCATATCTAGACCCACAGCTGATTGAGACATATGGGTGGACACTCTTGGGGCTGAGAGGTTTGGTGAGGTTGGGTGAGCTAACGCAGACCCTTTAAATTAATACGGCGTGGTACCCATCCCATGGGTCCCAAATCTCCAGGTTCAAGGGCATCGTCCTACATTGAAAACATGCATGAGAAACCCCGAAGATGGCACACCGTGTGATCGGGAAAGGTTTCTAAAACGCACCTCATTTCTCATCTCCTTGTGCTCCGGCTCGCCATTCCAGCCGCTTTACTAGCAATCTCTCTCCTTGGAGAATCAGCACCTTTATCCTCCTGTTCCGTACAGGTTGCAATTTGTCCTGAGGATGAACGGGAAGAGGGGCAACCAATGAGAGACTAGCTCTAGGTGTTGGGACAGGCACAGGTCACTCTGTTTTCCCATCAGGAAGAAGAATTAACCACAGGCTCAGCCTGCCGCCAGGAACCAGAATACGGCCTGAAGCAATCCTGCGCTTTTGCGGCCAGCTCCCAAGAAAGCGAGTTGAATAATGGAGCTCAGGGGCACTGCAATTCACAAACCTGCAGACTTACAAATGATAACTCTCGTCCACAAATATATTGAGGGAAGGCAACGAAGAGGATTTGAAAGCAAGGCAGAATTGCAGGAAACAGATTTCAGGAGGTAGATTCGAATCGCCTTTAAAGCACAGGAAAAGCGGCAAAACCTCGACAATGATGCCCTTGGCCAAAAAGGGCGTATGCGTTTTTTCCTGAATATATTCAGGAAAAAACGCATACGCCCTTTTTGGCCAACCAAGCAACCTGGAAAGGCAAATCAGCGCTACAAAGAAGTCTCGCTTCCCATCGGTCAAAAGGGTCATGCTGAATAAAGGGGCAAAACCAGAAATGCAGGACAGGCCATGGAGAAATGGGAGCCTTGCTACGCTGAAGGGCGGGACGTAAATTGCCAACAGCCACTCTGGAGAAGTGTACGGTGTGTCCTGAAACATCTAAAAAACTCAGCTTAGAGAGCTTGGGCACTTCCACTCATGGGCGTATAAATTGGGAAAACTAAAAATCAGCAAGACACAGGCACCCCAAAGTTTTGGGCTACTCTGTTGACAAGAACCTCCACTTCGTTACACCTTAAATATCCGAGGAAAGAGAAGAATGGATAAAGAAGTTGTGGTCCTTATGTACAATGGAATATCACTCAGCCATGAAATCAATGTCATAAGGCTAGTAGCAGCATGATGAGTGGATTTAGGTATGACGATTCTAAGTGAAATAAGTCCCACAGAAAAAGACACTTATCATAGATATCACTTATAGAGGGAATGTAAAAACCGCTACTCTTGAACTGAATTACAAAACAGAACGGAGTCACACATTTAGAAAACACACTATGGCTGCTTAACGGGAAAGGTGAGGTGGGGTGATGCATAAAACAAGGGTTTCAAATTCGCTCAGATACCGTTCCATGAACCCAATATGTAATAGACAAGACCTACTCCTTGCTCAGTGAACTGGACTCAACACCCCCTATTCACCGCCCAAGAATATATCTGACTAGTAAGAATCTTAAAACCTATGTATTGATATCTCTCTGTAAGTGAGTCAAGTGGGTGTAAAGCGGCATAAACACAGCAGTGAAAAGCAGCTAAACCCCATTATAAAAATCAATTACTTTTCAAAACCCGTGAAACAAAGACAGTGAAAGAGAGAGAAATTCTTACAAAATTCGTTCAGGGGCTGTGATGCCACCTAGATTGACCATATCTAGACCCACAGCTGATTGAGACATATGGGTGGACACTCTTGGGGCTGAGAGGTTTGGTGAGGTTGGGTGAGCTAACGCAGACCCTTTAAATTAATACGGCGTGGTACCCATCCCATGGGTCCCAAATCTCCAGGTTCAAGGGCATCGTCCTACATTGAAAACATGCATGAGAAACCCCGAAGATGGCACACCGTGTGATCGGGAAAGGTTTCTAAAACGCACCTCATTTCTCATCTGCTTGTGCTCCGGTTCGCCATTCCAGCCGCTTTACTAGCAATCTCTCTCCTTGGAGAATCAGCACCTTTATCCTCCTGTTCCGTACAGGTTGCAATTTGTCCTGAGGATGAACGGGAAGAGGGGCAACCAATGAGAGACTAGCTCTAGGTGTTGGGACAGGCACACGTCACTCTGTTTTCCCATCAGGAAGAAGAATTAACCACAGGCTCAGCCTTCCGCCAGGAACCAGAATACGGCCTGAAGCAATCCTGCGCTTTTGCGGCCAGCTCCCAAGAAAGCGAGTTGAATAATGGAGCTCAGGGGCACTGCAATTCACAAACCTGCAGACTTACAAATGATAACTCTCGTCCACAAATATATTGAGGGAAGGCAACGAAGAGGATTTGAAAGCAAGGCAGAATTGCAGGAAACAGATTTCAGGAGGTACATTCGAATCGCCTTTAAAGCACAGGAAAAGCGGCAAAACCTCGACAGTGATGCACTTGGCCAAAAAGGGCGTATGCGTTTTTTCCTGAATATATTCAGGAAAAATCGCATACGCCCTTTTTGGCCAACCAAGCAACCTGGAAAGGCAAATCAGCGCTACAAAGAAGTCTCGCTTCCCATTGGTCAAAAGGGCCATGCTGAATAAAGTGTCAAAACCAGAAATGCAGGACAGGCCATGGAGAAATGGGAGCCTTGCTACGCTGATGGGCGGGATGTAAATTGCCAACAGCCACTCTGGAGAAGTGTACGGTGTGTCCTGAAACATCTAAAAAACTCAGCTTAGAGAGCATAGGGCACTTCCACTCATGGGCGTATAAATTGGGAAAACTAAAAATCAGCAAGACACAGGCACCCCAAAGTTTTGGGCTACTCTGTTGACAAGAACCTCCACTTCGTTACACCTTAAATATCCCAGGAAAGAGAAGAATGGATAAAGAAGATGTGGTCCTTATATACAATGGAATATCACTCAGCCATGAAATCAATGTCATAAGGCTAGTAGCAGCATGATGAGTGGATTTAGCTATGACGATTCTAAGTGAAATAAGTCACACAGAAAAAGACACTTATCATGAGATATCACTTATAGAGGGAATGTAAAAACCGCTACCCTTGAACTGAATTACAAAACAGAACAGAGTCACACGTTTAGAAAACAAACTATGGCTGCTTAACGGGAAAGGTGAGGTGGGGTGATGCATAAAACAAGGGTTTCAAATTAGCTCAGATATCGTTCCATAAACCCAATATGTAATAGACAAGACCTACTCCTTGCTCAGTGAACTGGACTCAACACCCCCTATTCACCGCCCAAGAATATATCTGACTAGTAAGAATCTTCAAACCTATGTATTGATATCTCTCTGTAAGTGAGTCAAGTGGGTGTAAAGCGGCATAAACACAGCAGTGAAAAGCAGCCAAACCCCATTATAAAAATCAATTACTTTTCAAAACCCGTGAAACAAAGACAGTGAAAGAGAGAGAAATTCTTACAAAATTCGTTCAGGGGCTGTGATGCCACCTGGATTGACCATATCTAGACCCACAGCTGATTGAGACATATGGGTGGACACTCTTGGGGCTGAGAGGTTTGGTGAGGTTGGGTGAGCTAACGCAGACCCTTTAAATTAATACGGCGTGGTACCCATCCCATGGGTCCCAAATCTCCAGGTTCAAGGGCATCGTCCTACATTGAAAACATGCATGAGAAACCCCGAAGATGGCACACCGTGTGATCGGGAAAGGTTTCTAAAACGCACCTCATTTCTCATCTCCTTGTGCTCCGGCTCGCCATTCCAGCCGCTTTACTAGCAATCTCTCTCCTTGGAGAATCAGCACCTTTATCCTCCTGTTCCGTACAGGTTGCAATTTGTCCTGAGGATGAACGGGAAGAGGGGCAACCAATGAGAGACTAGCTCTAGGTGTTGGGACAGGCACAGGTCACTCTGTTTTCCCATCAGGAAGAAGAATTAACCACAGGCTCAGCCTGCCGCCAGGAACCAGAATACGGCCTGAAGCAATCCTGCGCTTTTGCGGCCAGCTCCCAAGAAAGCGAGTTGAATAATGGAGCTCAGGGGCACTGCAATTCACAAACCTGCAGACTTAGAAATGATAACTCTTGTCCACAAATATATTGAGGGAAGGCAACGAAGAGGATTTGAAAGCAAGGCAGAATTGCAGGAAACAGATTTCAGGAGGTAGATTCGAATCACCTTTAAAGCACAGGAAAAGCATCAAAACCTCGACAATGATGCCCTTGGCCAAAAAGGGCGTATGCGTTTTTTCCTGAATATATTCAGGAAAAAACGCATACGCCCTTTTTGGCCAACCAAGCAACCTGGAAAGGCAAATCAGCGCTACAAAGAAGTCTCGCTTCCCATCGGTCAAAAGGGCCATGCTGAAAAAAGTGTCAAAACCAGAAATGCAGGACAGGCCATGGAGAAATGGGAGCCTTGCTACACTGATGGGCGGGATGTAAATTGCCAACAGCCACTCTGGAGAAGTGTACGGTGTGTCCTGAAACATCTAAAAAACTCAGCTTAGAGAGCATAGGGCACTTCCACTCATGGGCGTATAAATTGGGAAAACTAAAAATCAGCAAGACACAGGCACCCCAAAGTTTTGGGCTACTCTGTTGACAAGAACCTCCACTTCGTTACACCTTAAATATCCCAGGAAAGAGAAGAATGGATAAAGAAGATGTGGTCCTTATATACAATGGAATATCACTCAGCCATGAAATCAATGTCATAAGGCTAGTAGCAGCATGATGAGTGGATTTAGCTATGACGATTCTAAGTGAAATAAGTCACACAGAAAAAGACACTTATCATGAGATATCACTTATAGAGGGAATGTAAAAACCGCTACCCTTGAACTGAATTACAAAACAGAACAGAATCACACGTTTAGAAAACAGACTATGGCTGCTTAACGGGAAAGGTGAGGTGGGGTGATGCATAAAACAAGGGTTTCAAATTAGCTCAGATATCGTTCCATAAACCCAATATGTAACAGACAAGACCTACTCCTTGCTCAGTGAACTGGACTCAACACCCCCTATTCACCGCCCAGGAATATATCAGACTAGTAAGAATCTTCAAACCTATGTATTGATATCTCTCTGTAAGTGAGTCAAGTGGGTGTAAAGCGGCATAAACACAGCAGTGAAAAGCAGCCAAACCCCATTATAAAAATCAATTACTTTTCAAAACCCGTGAAACAAAGACAGTGAAAGAGAGAGAAATTCTTACAAAATTCGTTCAGGGGCTGTGATGCCACCTGGATTGACCATATCTAGACCCACAGCTGATTGAGACATATGGGTGGACACTCTTGGGGCTGAGAGGTTTGGTGAGGTTGGGTGAGCTAACGCAGACCCTTTAAATTAATACGGCGTGGTACCCATCCCATGGGTCCCAAATCTCCAGGTTCAAGGGCATCGTCCTACATTGAAAACATGCATGAGAAACCCCGAAGATGGCACACCGTGTGATCGGGAAAGGTTTCTAAAACGCACCTCATTTCTCATCTCCTTGTGCTCCGGCTCGCCATTCCAGCCGCTTTACTAGCAATCTCTCTCCTTGGAGAATCAGCACCTTTATCCTCCTGTTCCGTACAGGTTGCAATTTGTCCTGAGGATGAACGGGAAGAGGGGCAACCAATGAGAGACTAGCTCTAGGTGTTGGGACAGGCACAGGTCACTCTGTTTTCCCATCAGGAAGAAGAATTAACCACAGGCTCAGCCTGCCGCCAGGAACCAGAATACGGCCTGAAGCAATCCTGCGCTTTTGCGGCCAGCTCCCAAGAAAGCGAGTTGAATAATGGAGCTCAGGGGCACTGCAATTCACAAACCTGCAGACTTACAAATGATAACTCTCGTCCACAAATATATTGAGGGAAGGCAACGAAGAGGATTTGAAAGCAAGGCAGAATTGCAGGAAACAGATTTCAGGAGGTAGATTCGAATCGCCTTTAAAGCACAGGAAAAGCGGCAAAACCTCGACAGTGATGCCCTTGGCCAAAAAGGGCGTATGCGTTTTTTCCTGAATATATTCAGGAAAAAACGCATACGCCCTTTTTGGCCAACCAAGCAACCTGGAAAGGCAAATCAGCGCTACAAAGAAGTCGCGCTTCCCATCGGTCAAAAGGGCGATGCTGAATAAAGTGTCAAAACCAGAAATGCAGGACAGGCCATGGAGAAATGGGAGCCTTGCTACGCTGATGGGCCGGATGTAAATTGCCAACAGCCACTCTGGAGAAATGTACGGTGTGTCCTGAAACATCTAAAAAACTCAGCTTAGAGAGCATAGGGCACTTCCACTCATGGGCGTATAAATTGGGAAAACTAAAACTCAGCAAGACACAGGCACCCCAAAGTTTTGGGCTTCTCTGTTGACAAGAACCTCCACTTCGTTACACCTTAAATATCCCATGAAAGAGAAGAATGGATAAAGAAGTTGTGGTCCTTATGTACAATGGAATATCACTCAGCCATGAAATCAATGTCATAAGGCTAGTAGCAGCATGATGAGTGGATTTAGCTATGACGATTCTAAGTGAAATAAATCACACAGAAAAAGACACTTATCATAAGATATCACTTATAGAGGGAATGTAAAAACCGCTACCCTTGAACTGCATTACAAAATAGAACAGAGTCACACGTTTAGAAAACACACTATGGCTGCTTAACGGGAAAGGTGAGGTGGGGTGATGCATAAATCAAGGGTTTCAAATTAGCTCAGATACCGTTCCATAAACCCAATATGTAATAGACAAGACCTACTCCTTGCTCAGTGAACTGGACTCAACACCCCCTATTCACCGCCCAAGAATATATCTCACTAGTAAGAATCTTCAAACCTATGTATTGATATCTCTCTGTAAGTGAGTCAAGTGGGTGTAAAGCGGCATAAACACAGCAGTGAAAAGCAGCTAAACCCCATTATAAAAATCAATTACTTTTCAAAACCCGTGAAACAAAGACAGTGAAAGAGAGAGAAATTCTTACAAAATTCGTTCAGGGGCTGTGATGCCACCTGGATTGACCATATCTAGACCCACAGCTGATTGAGACATATGGGTGGACACTCTTGGGGCTGAGAGGTTTGGTGAGGTTGGGTGAGCTAACGCAGACCCTTTAAATTAATACGGCGTGGTACCCATCCCATGGGTCCCAAATCTCCAGGTTCAAGGGCATCGTCCTACATTGAAAACATGCATGAGAAACCCCGAAGATGGCACACCGTGTGATCGGGAAAGGTTTCTAAAACGCACCTCATTTCTCATCTCCTTGTGCTCCGGTTCGCCATTCCAGCCGCTTTACTAGCAATCTCTCTCCTTGGAGAATCAGCACCTTTATCCTCCTGTTCCGTACAGGTTGCAATTTGTCCTGAGGATGAACGGGAAGAGGGGCAACCAATGAGAGACTAGCTCTAGGTGTTGGGACAGGCACAGGTCACTCTGTTTTCCCATCAGGAAGAAGAATTAACCACAGGCTCAGCCTGCCGCCAGGAACCAGAATACGGCCTGAAGCAATCCTGCGCTTTTGCGGCCAGCTCACAAGAAAGCGAGTTGAATAATGGAGCTCAGGGGCACTGCAATTCACAAACCTGCAGACTTACAAATGATAACTCTCGTCCACAAATATATTGAGGGAAGGCAACGAAGAGGATTTGAAAGCAAGGCAGAATTGCAGGAAACAGATTTCAGGAGGTAGATTCGAATCGCCTTTAAAGCACAGGAAAAGCGGCAAAACCTCGACAGTGATGCCCTTGGCCAAAAAGGGCGTATGCGTTTTTTCCTGAATATATTCAGGAAAAAACGCATACGTCCTTTTTGGCCAACCAAGCAACCTGGAAAGGCAAATAAGCGCTACAAAGTAGTCTCGCTTCCCATCGGTCAAAAGGGCCATGCTGAATAAAGTGTCAAAACCAGAAATGCAGGACAGGCCATGGAGAAATGGGAGCCTTGCTACACTGATGGGCGGGATGTAAATTGCCAACAGCCACTCTGGAGAAGTGTACGGTGTGTCCTGAAACATCTAAAAAACTCAGCTTAGAGAGCATAGGGCACTTCCACTCATGGGCGTATAAATTGGGAAAACTAAAAATCAGCAAGACACAGGCACCCCAAAGTTTTGGGCTACTCTGTTGACAAGAACCTCCACTTCGTTACACCTTAAATATCCCAGGAAAGAGAAGAATGGATAAAGAAGATGTGGTCCTTATATACAATGGAATATCACTCAGCCATGAAATCAATGTCATAAGGCTAGTAGCAGCATGATGAGTGGATTTAGCTATGACGATTCTAAGTGAAATAAGTCACACAGAAAAAGACACTTATCATGAGATATCACTTATAGAGGGAATGTAAAAACCGCTACCCTTGAACTGAATTACAAAACAGAACAGAGTCACACGTTTAGAAAACACACTATGGCTGCTTAACGGGAAAGGTGAGGTGGGGTGATGCATAAAACAAGGGTTTCAAATTAGCTCAGATATCGTTCCATAAACCCAATATGTAATAGACAAGACCTACTCCTTGCTCAGTGAACTGGACTCAACACCCCCTATTCACCGCCGAAGAATATATCTGACTAGTAAGAATCTTCAAACCTATGTATTGATATCACTCTGTAAGTGAGTCAAGTGGGTGTAAAGCGGCATAAACACAGCAGTGGAAAGCAGCCAAACCCCATTATAAAAATCAATTACTTTTCAAAACCCGTGAAACAAAGACAGTGAAAGAGAGAGGAATTCTTACAAAATTCGTTCAGGGGCTGTGATGCCACCTGGATTGACCATATCTAGACCCACAGCTGATTGAGACATATGGGTGGACACTCTTGGGGCTGAGAGGTTTGGTGAGGTTGGGTGAGCTAACGCAGACCCTTTAAATTAATACGGCGTGGTACCCATCCCATGGGTCCCAAATCTCCAGGTTCAAGGGCATCGTCCTACATTGAAAACATGCATGAGAAACCCCGAAGATGGCACACCGTGTGATCGGGAAAGGTTTCTAAAACGCACCTCATTTCTCATCTCCTTGTGCTCCGGTTCGCCATTCCAGCCGCTTTACTAGCAATCTCTCTCCTTGGAGAATCAGCACCTTTATCCTCCTGTTCCGTACAGGTTGCAATTTGTCCTGAGGATGAACGGGAAGAGGGGCAACCAATGAGAGACTAGCTCTAGGTGTTGGGACAGGCACAGGTCACTCTGTTTTCCCATCAGGAAGAAGAATTAACCACAGGCTCAGCCTGCCGCCAGGAACCAGAATACGGCCTGAAGCAATCCTGCGCTTTTGCGGCCAGCTCACAAGAAAGCGAGTTGAATAATGGAGCTCAGGGGCACTGCAATTCACAAACCTGCAGACTTACAAATGATAACTCTCGTCCACAAATATATTGAGGGAAGGCAACGAAGAGGATTTGAAAGCAAGGCAGAATTGCAGGAAACAGATTTCAGGAGGTAGATTCGAATCGCCTTTAAAGCACAGGAAAAGCGGCAAAACCTCGACAGTGATGCCCTTGGCCAAAAAGGGCGTATGCGTTTTTTCCTGAATATATTCAGGAAAAAACGCATACGCCCTTTTTGGCCAACCAAGCAACCTGGAAAGGCAAATAAGCGCTACAAAGTAGTCTCGCTTCCCATCGGTCAAAAGGGCCATGCTGAATAAAGTGTCAAAACCAGAAATGCAGGACAGGCCATGGAGAAATGGGAGCCTTGCTACACTGATGGGCGGGATGTAAATTGCCAACAGCCACTCTGGAGAAGTGTACGGTGTGTCCTGAAACATCTAAAAAACTCAGCTTAGAGAGCATAGGGCACTTCCACTCATGGGCGTATAAATTGGGAAAACTAAAAATCAGCAAGACACAGGCACCCCAAAGTTTTGGGCTACTCTGTTGACAAGAACCTCCACTTCGTTACACCTTAAATATCCCAGGAAAGAGAAGAATGGATAAAGAAGATGTGGTCCTTATATACAATGGAATATCACTCAGCCATGAAATCAATGTCATAAGGCTAGTAGCAGCATGATGAGTGGATTTAGCTATGACGATTCTAAGTGAAATAAGTCACACAGAAAAAGACACTTATCATGAGATATCACTTATAGAGGGAATGTAAAAACCGCTACCCTTGAACTGAATTACAAAACAGAACAGAGTCACACGTTTAGAAAACACACTATGGCTGCTTAACGGGAAAGGTGAGGTGGGGTGATGCATAAAACAAGGGTTTCAAATTAGCTCAGATATCGTTCCATAAACCCAATATGTAATAGACAAGACCTACTCCTTGCTCAGTGAACTGGACTCAACACCCCCTATTCACCGCCGAAGAATATATCTGACTAGTAAGAATCTTCAAACCTATGTATTGATATCACTCTGTAAGTGAGTCAAGTGGGTGTAAAGCGGCATAAACACAGCAGTGGAAAGCAGCCAAACCCCATTATAAAAATCAATTACTTTTCAAAACCCGTGAAACAAAGACAGTGAAAGAGAGAGGAATTCTTACAAAATTCGTTCAGGGGCTGTGATGCCACCTGGATTGACCATATCTAGACCCACAGCTGATTGAGACATATGGGTGGACACTCTTGGGGCTGAGAGGTTTGGTGAGGTTGGGTGAGCTAACGCAGACCCTTTAAATTAATACGGCGTGGTACCCATCCCATGGGTCCCAAATCTCCAGGTTCAAGGGCATCGTCCTACATTGAAAACATGCATGAGAAACCCCGAAGATGGCACACCGTGTGATGGGGAAAGGTTTCTAAAACGCACCTCATTTCTCATCTGCTTGTGCTCCGGTTCGCCATTCCAGCCGCTTTACTAGCAATCTCTCTCCTTGGAGAATCAGCACCTTTATCCTCCTGTTCCGTACAGGTTGCAATTTGTCCTGAGGATGAACGGGAAGAGGGGCAACCAATGAGAGACTAGCTCTAGGTGTTGGGACAGGCACACGTCACTCTGTTTTCCCATCAGGAAGAAGAATTAACCACAGGCTCAGCCTTCCGCCAGGAACCAGAATACGGCCTGAAGCAATCCTGCGCTTTTGCGGCCAGCTCCCAAGAAAGCGAGTTGAATAATGGAGCTCAGGGGCACTGCAATTCACAAACCTGCAGACTTACAAATGATAACTCTCGTCCACAAATATATTGAGGGAAGGCAACGAAGAGGATTTGAAAGCAAGGCAGAATTGCAGGAAACAGATTTCAGGAGGTACATTCGAATCGCCTTTAAAGCACAGGAAAAGCGGCAAAACCTCGACAGTGATGCACTTGGCCAAAAAGGGCGTATGCGTTTTTTCCTGAATATATTCAGGAAAAATCGCATACGCCCTTTTTGGCCAACCAAGCAACCTGGAAAGGCAAATCAGCGCTACAAAGAAGTCTCGCTTCCCATTGGTCAAAAGGGCCATGCTGAATAAAGTGTCAAAACCAGAAATGCAGGACAGGCCATGGAGAAATGGGAGCCTTGCTACGCTGATGGGCGGGACGTAAATTGCCAACAGCCACTCTGGAGAAGTGTACGGTGTGTCCTGAAACATCTAAAAAACTCAGCTTAGAGAGCTTGGGCACTTCCACTCATGGGCGTATAAATTGGGAAAACTAAAAATCAGCAAGACACAGGAACCCCAAATTTTGGGCTACTCTGTTGACAAAAACCTCCACTTCATTACACCTTAAATATCCGAGGAAAGAGAAGAATGGATAAAGAAGTTGTGGTCCTTATGTACAATGGAATATCACTCAGCCATGAAATCAATGTCATAAGGCTAGTAGCAGCATGATGAGTGGATTTAGGTATGACGATTCTAAGTGAAATAAATCACACAGAAAAAGACACTTATCATAAGATATCACTTATAGAGGGAATGTAAAAACCGCTACCCTTGAACTGCATTACAAAATAGAACAGAGTCACACGTTTAGAAAACACACTATGGCTGCTTAACGGGAAAGGTGAGGTGGGGTGATGCATAAATCAAGGGTTTCAAATTAGCTCAGATACCGTTCCATAAACCCAATATGTAATAGACAAGACCTACTCCTTGCTCAGTGAACTGGACTCAACACCCCCTATTCACCGCCCAAGAATATATCTCACTAGTAAGAATCTTCAAACCTATGTATTGATATCTCTCTGTAAGTGAGTCAAGTGGGTGTAAAGCGGCATAAACACAGCAGTGAAAAGCAGCTAAACCCCATTATAAAAATCAATTACTTTTCAAAACCCGTGAAACAAAGACAGTGAAAGAGAGAGAAATTCTTACAAAATTCGTTCAGGGGCTTTGATGCCACCTGGATTGACCATATCTAGACCCACAGCTGATTGAGACATATGGGTGGACACTCTTGGGGCTGAGAGGTTTGGTGAGGTTGGGTGAGCTAACGCAGACCCTTTAAATTAATACGGCGTGGTACCCATCCCATGGGTCCCAAATCTCCAGGTTCAAGGGCATCGTCCTACATTGAAAACATGCATGAGAAACCCCGAAGATGGCACACCGTGTGATCGGGAAAGGTTTCTAAAACGCACCTCATTTCTCATCTCCTTGTGCTCCGGCTCGCCATTCCAGCCGCTTTACTAGCAATCTCTCTCCTTGGAGAATCAGCACCTTTATCCTCCTGTTCCGTACAGGTTGCAATTTGTCCTGAGGATGAACGGGAAGAGGGGCAACCAATGAGAGACTAGCTCTAGGTGTTGGGACAGGCACAGGTCACTCTGTTTTCCCATCAGGAAGAAGAATTAACCACAGGCTCAGCCTGCCGCCAGGAACCAGAATACGGCCTGAAGCAATCCTGCGCTTTTGCGGCCAGCTCCCAAGAAAGCGAGTTGAATAATGGAGCTCAGGGGCACTGCAATTCACAAACCTGCAGACTTAGAAATGATAACTCTCGTCCACAAATATATTGAGGGAAGGCAACGAAGAGGATTTGAAAGCAAGGCAGAATTGCAGGAAACAGATTTCAGGAGGTAGATTCGAATCGCCTTTAAAGCACAGGAAAAGCGGCAAAACCTCGACAATGATGCCCTTGGCCAAAAAGGGCGTATGCGTTTTTTCCTGAATATATTCAGGAAAAAACGCATACGCCCTTTTTGGCCAACCAAGCAACCTGGAAAGGCAAATCAGCGCTACAAAGAAGTCTCGCTTCCCATCGGTCAAAAGGGTCATGCTGAATAAAGGGGCAAAACCAGAAATGCAGGACAGGCCATGGAGAAATGGGAGCCTTGCTACGCTGAAGGGCGGGACGTAAATTGCCAACAGCCACTCTGGAGAAGTGTACGGTGTGTCCTGAAACATCTAAAAAACTCAGCTTAGAGAGCTTGGGCACTTCCACTCATGGGCGTATAAATTGGGAAAACTAAAAATCAGCAAGACACAGGCACCCCAAAGTTTTGGGCTACTCTGTTGACAAGAACCTCCACTTCGTTACACCTTAAATATCCGAGGAAAGAGAAGAATGGATAAAGAAGTTGTGGTCCTTATGTACAATGGAATATCACTCAGCCATGAAATCAATGTCATAAGGCTAGTAGCAGCATGATGAGTGGATTTAGGTATGACGATTCTAAGTGAAATAAGTCCCACAGAAAAAGACACTTATCATAGATATCACTTATAGAGGGAATGTAAAAACCGCTACTCTTGAACTGAATTACAAAACAGAACGGAGTCACACATTTAGAAAACACACTATGGCTGCTTAACGGGAAAGGTGAGGTGGGGTGATGCATAAAACAAGGGTTTCAAATTCGCTCAGATACCGTTCCATGAACCCAATATGTAATAGACAAGACCTACTCCTTGCTCAGTGAACTGGACTCAACACCCCCTATTCACCGCCCAAGAATATATCTGACTAGTAAGAATCTTAAAACCTATGTATTGATATCTCTCTGTAAGTGAGTCAAGTGGGTGTAAAGCGGCATAAACACAGCAGTGAAAAGCAGCTAAACCCCATTATAAAAATCAATTACTTTTCAAAACCCGTGAAACAAAGACAGTGAAAGAGAGAGAAATTCTTACAAAATTCGTTCAGGGGCTGTGATGCCACCTAGATTGACCATATCTAGACCCACAGCTGATTGAGACATATGGGTGGACACTCTTGGGGCTGAGAGGTTTGGTGAGGTTGGGTGAGCTAACGCAGACCCTTTAAATTAATACGGCGTGGTACCCATCCCATGGGTCCCAAATCTCCAGGTTCAAGGGCATCGTCCTACATTGAAAACATGCATGAGAAACCCCGAAGATGGCACACCGTGTGATCGGGAAAGGTTTCTAAAACGCACCTCATTTCTCATCTGCTTGTGCTCCGGTTCGCCATTCCAGCCGCTTTACTAGCAATCTCTCTCCTTGGAGAATCAGCACCTTTATCCTCCTGTTCCGTACAGGTTGCAATTTGTCCTGAGGATGAACGGGAAGAGGGGCAACCAATGAGAGACTAGCTCTAGGTGTTGGGACAGGCACACGTCACTCTGTTTTCCCATCAGGAAGAAGAATTAACCACAGGCTCAGCCTTCCGCCAGGAACCAGAATACGGCCTGAAGCAATCCTGCGCTTTTGCGGCCAGCTCCCAAGAAAGCGAGTTGAATAATGGAGCTCAGGGGCACTGCAATTCACAAACCTGCAGACTTACAAATGATAACTCTCGTCCACAAATATATTGAGGGAAGGCAACGAAGAGGATTTGAAAGCAAGGCAGAATTGCAGGAAACAGATTTCAGGAGGTACATTCGAATCGCCTTTAAAGCACAGGAAAAGCGGCAAAACCTCGACAGTGATGCACTTGGCCAAAAAGGGCGTATGCGTTTTTTCCTGAATATATTCAGGAAAAATCGCATACGCCCTTTTTGGCCAACCAAGCAACCTGGAAAGGCAAATCAGCGCTACAAAGAAGTCTCGCTTCCCATTGGTCAAAAGGGCCATGCTGAATAAAGTGTCAAAACCAGAAATGCAGGACAGGCCATGGAGAAATGGGAGCCTTGCTACGCTGATGGGCGGGATGTAAATTGCCAACAGCCACTCTGGAGAAGTGTACGGTGTGTCCTGAAACATCTAAAAAACTCAGCTTAGAGAGCATAGGGCACTTCCACTCATGGGCGTATAAATTGGGAAAACTAAAAATCAGCAAGACACAGGCACCCCAAAGTTTTGGGCTACTCTGTTGACAAGAACCTCCACTTCGTTACACCTTAAATATCCCAGGAAAGAGAAGAATGGATAAAGAAGATGTGGTCCTTATATACAATGGAATATCACTCAGCCATGAAATCAATGTCATAAGGCTAGTAGCAGCATGATGAGTGGATTTAGCTATGACGATTCTAAGTGAAATAAGTCACACAGAAAAAGACACTTATCATGAGATATCACTTATAGAGGGAATGTAAAAACCGCTACCCTTGAACTGAATTACAAAACAGAACAGAGTCACACGTTTAGAAAACAAACTATGGCTGCTTAACGGGAAAGGTGAGGTGGGGTGATGCATAAAACAAGGGTTTCAAATTAGCTCAGATATCGTTCCATAAACCCAATATGTAATAGACAAGACCTACTCCTTGCTCAGTGAACTGGACTCAACACCCCCTATTCACCGCCCAAGAATATATCTGACTAGTAAGAATCTTCAAACCTATGTATTGATATCTCTCTGTAAGTGAGTCAAGTGGGTGTAAAGCGGCATAAACACAGCAGTGAAAAGCAGCCAAACCCCATTATAAAAATCAATTACTTTTCAAAACCCGTGAAACAAAGACAGTGAAAGAGAGAGAAATTCTTACAAAATTCGTTCAGGGGCTGTGATGCCACCTGGATTGACCATATCTAGACCCACAGCTGATTGAGACATATGGGTGGACACTCTTGGGGCTGAGAGGTTTGGTGAGGTTGGGTGAGCTAACGCAGACCCTTTAAATTAATACGGCGTGGTACCCATCCCATGGGTCCCAAATCTCCAGGTTCAAGGGCATCGTCCTACATTGAAAACATGCATGAGAAACCCCGAAGATGGCACACCGTGTGATCGGGAAAGGTTTCTAAAACGCACCTCATTTCTCATCTCCTTGTGCTCCGGCTCGCCATTCCAGCCGCTTTACTAGCAATCTCTCTCCTTGGAGAATCAGCACCTTTATCCTCCTGTTCCGTACAGGTTTCAATTTGTCCTGAGGATGAACGGGAAGAGGGGCAACCAATGAGAGACTAGCTCTAGGTGTTGGGACAGGCACAGGTCACTCTGTTTTCCCATCAGGAAGAAGAATTAACCACAGGCTCAGCCTGCCGCCAGGAACCAGAATACGGCCTGAAGCAATCCTGCGCTTTTGCGGCCAGCTCCCAAGAAAGCGAGTTGAATAATGGAGCTCAGGGGCACTGCAATTCACAAACCTGCAGACTTACAAATGATAACTCTCGTCCACAAATATATTGAGGGAAGGCAACGAAGAGGATTTGAAAGCAAGGCAGAATTGCAGGAAACAGATTTCAGGAGGTACATTCGAATCGCCTTTAAAGCACAGGAAAAGCGGCAAAACCTCGACAGTGATGCACTTGGCCAAAAAGGGCGTATGCGTTTTTTCCTGAATATATTCAGGAAAAATCGCATACGCCCTTTTTGGCCAACCAAGCAACCTGGAAAGGCAAATCAGCGCTACAAAGAAGTCTCGCTTCCCATTGGTCAAAAGGGCCATGCTGAATAAAGTGTCAAAACCAGAAATGCAGGACAGGCCATGGAGAAATGGGAGCCTTGCTACGCTGATGGGCGGGATGTAAATTGCCAACAGCCACTCTGGAGAAGTGTACGGTGTGTCCTGAAACATCTAAAAAACTCAGCTTAGAGAGCATAGGGCACTTCCACTCATGGGCGTATAAATTGGGAAAACTAAAAATCAGCAAGACACAGGCACCCCAAAGTTTTGGGCTACTCTGTTGACAAGAACCTCCACTTCGTTACACCTTAAATATCCCAGGAAAGAGAAGAATGGATAAAGAAGATGTGGTCCTTATATACAATGGAATATCACTCAGCCATGAAATCAATGTCATAAGGCTAGTAGCAGCATGATGAGTGGATTTAGCTATGACGATTCTAAGTGAAATAAGTCACACAGAAAAAGACACTTATCATGAGATATCACTTATAGAGGGAATGTAAAAACCGCTACCCTTGAACTGAATTACAAAACAGAACAGAGTCACACGTTTAGAAAACAAACTATGGCTGCTTAACGGGAAAGGTGAGGTGGGGTGATGCATAAAACAAGGGTTTCAAATTAGCTCAGATATCGTTCCATAAACCCAATATGTAATAGACAAGACCTACTCCTTGCTCAGTGAACTGGACTCAACACCCCCTATTCACCGCCCAAGAATATATCTGACTAGTAAGAATCTTCAAACCTATGTATTGATATCTCTCTGTAAGTGAGTCAAGTGGGTGTAAAGCGGCATAAACACAGCAGTGAAAAGCAGCCAAACCCCATTATAAAAATCAATTACTTTTCAAAACCCGTGAAACAAAGACAGTGAAAGAGAGAGAAATTCTTACAAAATTCGTTCAGGGGCTGTGATGCCACCTGGATTGACCATATCTAGACCCACAGCTGATTGAGACATATGGGTGGACACTCTTGGGGCTGAGAGGTTTGGTGAGGTTGGGTGAGCTAACGCAGACCCTTTAAATTAATACGGCGTGGTACCCATCCCATGGGTCCCAAATCTCCAGGTTCAAGGGCATCGTCCTACATTGAAAACATGCATGAGAAACCCCGAAGATGGCACACCGTGTGATCGGGAAAGGTTTCTAAAACGCACCTCATTTCTCATCTCCTTGTGCTCCGGCTCGCCATTCCAGCCGCTTTACTAGCAATCTCTCTCCTTGGAGAATCAGCACCTTTATCCTCCTGTTCCGTACAGGTTGCAATTTGTCCTGAGGATGAACGGGAAGAGGGGCAACCAATGAGAGACTAGCTCTAGGTGTTGGGACAGGCACAGGTCACTCTGTTTTCCCATCAGGAAGAAGAATTAACCACAGGCTCAGCCTGCCGCCAGGAACCAGAATACGGCCTGAAGCAATCCTGCGCTTTTGCGGCCAGCTCCCAAGAAAGCGAGTTGAATAATGGAGCTCAGGGGCACTGCAATTCACAAACCTGCAGACTTAGAAATGATAACTCTTGTCCACAAATATATTGAGGGAAGGCAACGAAGAGGATTTGAAAGCAAGGCAGAATTGCAGGAAACAGATTTCAGGAGGTAGATTCGAATCGCCTTTAAAGCACAGGAAAAGCATCAAAACCTCGACAATGATGCCCTTGGCCAAAAAGGGCGTATGCGTTTTTTCCTGAATATATTCAGGAAAAAACGCATACGCCCTTTTTGGCCAACCAAGCAACCTGGAAAGGCAAATCAGCGCTACAAAGAAGTCTCGCTTCCCATCGGTCAAAAGGGCCATGCTGAAAAAAGTGTCAAAACCAGAAATGCAGGACAGGCCATGGAGAAATGGGAGCCTTGCTACACTGATGGGCGGGATGTAAATTGCCAACAGCCACTCTGGAGAAGTGTACGGTGTGTCCTGAAACATCTAAAAAACTCAGCTTAGAGAGCATAGGGCACTTCCACTCATGGGCGTATAAATTGGGAAAACTAAAAATCAGCAAGACACAGGCACCCCAAAGTTTTGGGCTACTCTGTTGACAAGAACCTCCACTTCGTTACACCTTAAATATCCCAGGAAAGAGAAGAATGGATAAAGAAGATGTGGTCCTTATATACAATGGAATATCACTCAGCCATGAAATCAATGTCATAAGGCTAGTAGCAGCATGATGAGTGGATTTAGCTATGACGATTCTAAGTGAAATAAGTCACACAGAAAAAGACACTTATCATGAGATATCACTTATAGAGGGAATGTAAAAACCGCTACCCTTGAACTGAATTACAAAACAGAACAGAATCACACGTTTAGAAAACAGACTATGGCTGCTTAACGGGAAAGGTGAGGTGGGGTGATGCATAAAACAAGGGTTTCAAATTAGCTCAGATATCGTTCCATAAACCCAATATGTAACAGACAAGACCTACTCCTTGCTCAGTGAACTGGACTCAACACCCCCTATTCACCGCCCAGGAATATATCAGACTAGTAAGAATCTTCAAACCTATGTATTGATATCTCTCTGTAAGTGAGTCAAGTGGGTGTAAAGCGGCATAAACACAGCAGTGAAAAGCAGCCAAACCCCATTATAAAAATCAATTACTTTTCAAAACCCGTGAAACAAAGACAGTGAAAGAGAGAGAAATTCTTACAAAATTCGTTCAGGGGCTGTGATGCCACCTGGATTGACCATATCTAGACCCACAGCTGATTGAGACATATGGGTGGACACTCTTGGGGCTGAGAGGTTTGGTGAGGTTGGGTGAGCTAACGCAGACCCTTTAAATTAATACGGCGTGGTACCCATCCCATGGGTCCCAAATCTCCAGGTTCAAGGGCATCGTCCTACATTGAAAACATGCATGAGAAACCCCGAAGATGGCACACCGTGTGATCGGGAAAGGTTTCTAAAACGCACCTCATTTCTCATCTCCTTGTGCTCCGGCTCGCCATTCCAGCCGCTTTACTAGCAATCTCTCTCCTTGGAGAATCAGCACCTTTATCCTCCTGTTCCGTACAGGTTGCAATTTGTCCTGAGGATGAACGGGAAGAGGGGCAACCAATGAGAGACTAGCTCTAGGTGTTGGGACAGGCACAGGTCACTCTGTTTTCCCATCAGGAAGAAGAATTAACCACAGGCTCAGCCTGCCGCCAGGAACCAGAATACGGCCTGAAGCAATCCTGCGCTTTTGCGGCCAGCTCCCAAGAAAGCGAGTTGAATAATGGAGCTCAGGGGCACTGCAATTCACAAACCTGCAGACTTACAAATGATAACTCTCGTCCACAAATATATTGAGGGAAGGCAACGAAGAGGATTTGAAAGCAAGGCAGAATTGCAGGAAACAGATTTCAGGAGGTAGATTCGAATCGCCTTTAAAGCACAGGAAAAGCGGCAAAACCTCGACAGTGATGCCCTTGGCCAAAAAGGGCGTATGCGTTTTTTCCTGAATATATTCAGGAAAAAACGCATACGCCCTTTTTGGCCAACCAAGCAACCTGGAAAGGCAAATCAGCGCTACAAAGAAGTCGCGCTTCCCATCGGTCAAAAGGGCGATGCTGAATAAAGTGTCAAAACCAGAAATGCAGGACAGGCCATGGAGAAATGGGAGCCTTGCTACGCTGATGGGCCGGATGTAAATTGCCAACAGCCACTCTGGAGAAATGTACGGTGTGTCCTGAAACATCTAAAAAACTCAGCTTAGAGAGCATAGGGCACTTCCACTCATGGGCGTATAAATTGGGAAAACTAAAAATCAGCAAGACACAGGCACCCCAAAGTTTTGGGCTACTCTGTTGACAAGAACCTCCACTTCGTTACACCTTAAATATCCCAGGAAAGAGAAGAATGGATAAAGAAGATGTGGTCCTTATATACAATGGAATATCACTCAGCCATGAAATCAATGTCATAAGGCTAGTAGCAGCATGATGAGTGGATTTAGCTATGACGATTCTAAGTGAAATAAGTCACACAGAAAAAGACACTTATCATGAGATATCACTTATAGAGGGAATGTAAAAACCGCTACCCTTGAACTGAATTACAAAACAGAACAGAGTCACACGTTTAGAAAACAAACTATGGCTGCTTAACGGGAAAGGTGAGGTGGGGTGATGCATAAAACAAGGGTTTCAAATTAGCTCAGATATCGTTCCATAAACCCAATATGTAATAGACAAGACCTACTCCTTGCTCAGTGAACTGGACTCAACACCCCCTATTCACCGCCCAAGAATATATCTGACTAGTAAGAATCTTCAAACCTATGTATTGATATCTCTCTGTAAGTGAGTCAAGTGGGTGTAAAGCGGCATAAACACAGCAGTGAAAAGCAGCCAAACCCCATTATAAAAATCAATTACTTTTCAAAACCCGTGAAACAAAGACAGTGAAAGAGAGAGAAATTCTTACAAAATTCGTTCAGGGGCTGTGATGCCACCTGGATTGACCATATCTAGACCCACAGCTGATTGAGACATATGGGTGGACACTCTTGGGGCTGAGAGGTTTGGTGAGGTTGGGTGAGCTAACGCAGACCCTTTAAATTAATACGGCGTGGTACCCATCCCATGGGTCCCAAATCTCCAGGTTCAAGGGCATCGTCCTACATTGAAAACATGCATGAGAAACCCCGAAGATGGCACACCGTGTGATCGGGAAAGGTTTCTAAAACGCACCTCATTTCTCATCTCCTTGTGCTCCGGCTCGCCATTCCAGCCGCTTTACTAGCAATCTCTCTCCTTGGAGAATCAGCACCTTTATCCTCCTGTTCCGTACAGGTTGCAATTTGTCCTGAGGATGAACGGGAAGAGGGGCAACCAATGAGAGACTAGCTCTAGGTGTTGGGACAGGCACAGGTCACTCTGTTTTCCCATCAGGAAGAAGAATTAACCACAGGCTCAGCCTGCCGCCAGGAACCAGAATACGGCCTGAAGCAATCCTGCGCTTTTGCGGCCAGCTCCCAAGAAAGCGAGTTGAATAATGGAGCTCAGGGGCACTGCAATTCACAAACCTGCAGACTTAGAAATGATAACTCTTGTCCACAAATATATTGAGGGAAGGCAACGAAGAGGATTTGAAAGCAAGGCAGAATTGCAGGAAACAGATTTCAGGAGGTAGATTCGAATCGCCTTTAAAGCACAGGAAAAGCATCAAAACCTCGACAATGATGCCCTTGGCCAAAAAGGGCGTATGCGTTTTTTCCTGAATATATTCAGGAAAAAACGCATACGCCCTTTTTGGCCAACCAAGCAACCTGGAAAGGCAAATCAGCGCTACAAAGAAGTCTCGCTTCCCATCGGTCAAAAGGGCCATGCTGAAAAAAGTGTCAAAACCAGAAATGCAGGACAGGCCATGGAGAAATGGGAGCCTTGCTACACTGATGGGCGGGATGTAAATTGCCAACAGCCACTCTGGAGAAGTGTACGGTGTGTCCTGAAACATCTAAAAAACTCAGCTTAGAGAGCATAGGGCACTTCCACTCATGGGCGTATAAATTGGGAAAACTAAAAATCAGCAAGACACAGGCACCCCAAAGTTTTGGGCTACTCTGTTGACAAGAACCTCCACTTCGTTACACCTTAAATATCCCAGGAAAGAGAAGAATGGATAAAGAAGATGTGGTCCTTATATACAATGGAATATCACTCAGCCATGAAATCAATGTCATAAGGCTAGTAGCAGCATGATGAGTGGATTTAGCTATGACGATTCTAAGTGAAATAAGTCACACAGAAAAAGACACTTATCATGAGATATCACTTATAGAGGGAATGTAAAAACCGCTACCCTTGAACTGAATTACAAAACAGAACAGAATCACACGTTTAGAAAACAGACTATGGCTGCTTAACGGGAAAGGTGAGGTGGGGTGATGCATAAAACAAGGGTTTCAAATTAGCTCAGATATCGTTCCATAAACCCAATATGTAACAGACAAGACCTACTCCTTGCTCAGTGAACTGGACTCAACACCCCCTATTCACCGCCCAGGAATATATCAGACTAGTAAGAATCTTCAAACCTATGTATTGATATCTCTCTGTAAGTGAGTCAAGTGGGTGTAAAGCGGCATAAACACAGCAGTGAAAAGCAGCCAAACCCCATTATAAAAATCAATTACTTTTCAAAACCCGTGAAACAAAGACAGTGAAAGAGAGAGAAATTCTTACAAAATTCGTTCAGGGGCTGTGATGCCACCTGGATTGACCATATCTAGACCCACAGCTGATTGAGACATATGGGTGGACACTCTTGGGGCTGAGAGGTTTGGTGAGGTTGGGTGAGCTAACGCAGACCCTTTAAATTAATACGGCGTGGTACCCATCCCATGGGTCCCAAATCTCCAGGTTCAAGGGCATCGTCCTACATTGAAAACATGCATGAGAAACCCCGAAGATGGCACACCGTGTGATCGGGAAAGGTTTCTAAAACGCACCTCATTTCTCATCTCCTTGTGCTCCGGCTCGCCATTCCAGCCGCTTTACTAGCAATCTCTCTCCTTGGAGAATCAGCACCTTTATCCTCCTGTTCCGTACAGGTTGCAATTTGTCCTGAGGATGAACGGGAAGAGGGGCAACCAATGAGAGACTAGCTCTAGGTGTTGGGACAGGCACAGGTCACTCTGTTTTCCCATCAGGAAGAAGAATTAACCACAGGCTCAGCCTGCCGCCAGGAACCAGAATACGGCCTGAAGCAATCCTGCGCTTTTGCGGCCAGCTCCCAAGAAAGCGAGTTGAATAATGGAGCTCAGGGGCACTGCAATTCACAAACCTGCAGACTTACAAATGATAACTCTCGTCCACAAATATATTGAGGGAAGGCAACGAAGAGGATTTGAAAGCAAGGCAGAATTGCAGGAAACAGATTTCAGGAGGTAGATTCGAATCGCCTTTAAAGCACAGGAAAAGCGGCAAAACCTCGACAGTGATGCCCTTGGCCAAAAAGGGCGTATGCGTTTTTTCCTGAATATATTCAGGAAAAAACGCATACGCCCTTTTTGGCCAACCAAGCAACCTGGAAAGGCAAATCAGCGCTACAAAGAAGTCGCGCTTCCCATCGGTCAAAAGGGCGATGCTGAATAAAGTGTCAAAACCAGAAATGCAGGACAGGCCATGGAGAAATGGGAGCCTTGCTACGCTGATGGGCCGGATGTAAATTGCCAACAGCCACTCTGGAGAAATGTACGGTGTGTCCTGAAACATCTAAAAAACTCAGCTTAGAGAGCATAGGGCACTTCCACTCATGGGCGTATAAATTGGGAAAACTAAAACTCAGCAAGACACAGGCACCCCAAAGTTTTGGGCTTCTCTGTTGACAAGAACCTCCACTTCGTTACACCTTAAATATCCCATGAAAGAGAAGAATGGATAAAGAAGTTGTGGTCCTTATGTACAATGGAATATCACTCAGCCATGAAATCAATGTCATAAGGCTAGTAGCAGCATGATGAGTGGATTTAGCTATGACGATTCTAAGTGAAATAAATCACACAGAAAAAGACACTTATCATAAGATATCACTTATAGAGGGAATGTAAAAACCGCTACCCTTGAACTGCATTACAAAATAGAACAGAGTCACACGTTTAGAAAACACACTATGGCTGCTTAACGGGAAAGGTGAGGTGGGGTGATGCATAAATCAAGGGTTTCAAATTAGCTCAGATACCGTTCCATAAACCCAATATGTAATAGACAAGACCTACTCCTTGCTCAGTGAACTGGACTCAACACCCCCTATTCACCGCCCAAGAATATATCTCACTAGTAAGAATCTTCAAACCTATGTATTGATATCTCTCTGTAAGTGAGTCAAGTGGGTGTAAAGCGGCATAAACACAGCAGTGAAAAGCAGCTAAACCCCATTATAAAAATCAATTACTTTTCAAAACCCGTGAAACAAAGACAGTGAAAGAGAGAGAAATTCTTACAAAATTCGTTCAGGGGCTGTGATGCCACCTGGATTGACCATATCTAGACCCACAGCTGATTGAGACATATGGGTGGACACTCTTGGGGCTGAGAGGTTTGGTGAGGTTGGGTGAGCTAACGCAGACCCTTTAAATTAATACGGCGTGGTACCCATCCCATGGGTCCCAAATCTCCAGGTTCAAGGGCATCGTCCTACATTGAAAACATGCATGAGAAACCCCGAAGATGGCACACCGTGTGATCGGGAAAGGTTTCTAAAACGCACCTCATTTCTCATCTCCTTGTGCTCCGGTTCGCCATTCCAGCCGCTTTACTAGCAATCTCTCTCCTTGGAGAATCAGCACCTTTATCCTCCTGTTCCGTACAGGTTGCAATTTGTCCTGAGGATGAACGGGAAGAGGGGCAACCAATGAGAGACTAGCTCTAGGTGTTGGGACAGGCACAGGTAACTCTGTTTTCCCATCAGGAAGAAGAATTAACCACAGGCTCAGCCTGCCGCCAGGAACCAGAATACGGCCTGAAGCAATCCTGCGCTTTTGCGGCCAGCTCCCAAGAAAGCGAGTTGAATAATGGAGCTCAGGGGCACTGCAATTCACAAACCTGCAGACTTAGAAATGATAACTCTCGTCCACAAATATATTGAGGGAAGGCAACGAAGAGGATTTGAAAGCAAGGCAGAATTGCAGGAAACAGATTTCAGGAGGTAGATTCGAATCGCCTTTAAAGCACAGGAAAAGCGGCAAAACCTCGACAATGATGCCCTTGGCCAAAAAGGGCGTATGCGTTTTTTCCTGAATATATTCAGGAAAAAACGCATACGCCCTTTTTGGCCAACCAAGCAACCTGGAAAGGCAAATCAGCGCTACAAAGAAGTCTCGCTTCCCAACGGTCAAAAGGGTCATGCTGAATAAAGGGTCAAAACCAGAAATGCAGGACAGGCCATGGAGAAATGGGAGCCTTGCTACGGTGAAGGGCGGGACGTAAATTGCCAACAGCCACTCTGGAGAAGTGTACGGTGTGTCCTGAAACATCTAAAAAACTCAGCTTAGAGAGCTTGGGCACTTCCACTCATGGGCGTATAAATTGGGAAAACTAAAAATCAGCAAGACACAGGCACCCCAAAGTTTTGGGCTACTCTGTTGACAAGAACCTCCACTTCGTTACACCTTAAATATCCGAGGAAAGAGAAGAATGGATAAAGAAGTTGTGGTCCTTATGTACAATGGAATATCACTCAGCCATGAAATCAATGTCATAAGGCTAGTAGCAGCATGATGAGTGGATTTAGGTATGACGATTCTAAGTGAAATAAGTCCCACAGAAAAAGACACTTATCATGAGATATCACTTATAGAGGGAATGTAAAAACCGCTACCCTTGAACTGAATTACAAAACAGAACGGAGTCACACATTTAGAAAACAGACTATGGCTGCTTAACGGGAAAGGTGAGGTGGGGTGATGCATAAAACAAGGGTTTCAAATTAGCTCAGATACCGTTCCATGAACCCAATATGTAATAGACAAGACCTACTCCTTGCTCAGTGAACTGGACTCAACACCCCCTATTCACCGCCCAAGAATATATCTGACTAGTAAGAATCTTCAAACCTATGTATTGATATCTCTCTGTAAGTGAGTCAAGTGGGTGTAAAGCGGCATAAACACAGCAGTGAAAAGCAGCTAAACCCCATTATAAAAATCAATTACTTTTCAAAACCCGTGAAACAAAGACAGTGAAAGAGAGAGAAATTCTTACAAAATTCGTTCAGGGGCTGTGATGCCACCTGGATTGACCATATCTAGACCCACAGCTGATTGAGACATATGGGTGGACACTCTTGGGGCTGAGAGGTTTGGTGAGGTTGGGTGAGCTAACGCAGACCCTTTAAATTAATACGGCGTGGTACCCATCCCATGGGTCCCAAATCTCCAGGTTCAAGGGCATCGTCCTACATTGAAAACATGCATGAGAAACCCCGAAGATGGCACACCGTGTGATCGGGAAAGGTTTCTAAAACGCACCTCATTTCTCATCTCCTTGTGCTCCGGCTCGCCATTCCAGCCGCTTTACTAGCAATCTCTCTCCTTGGAGAATCAGCACCTTTATCCTCCTGTTCCGTACAGGTTGCAATTTGTCCTGAGGATGAACGGGAAGAGGGGCAACCAATGAGAGACTAGCTCTAGGTGTTGGGACAGGCACAGGTCACTCTGTTTTCCCATCAGGAAGAAGAATTAACCACAGGCTCAGCCTGCCGCCAGGAACCAGAATACGGCCTGAAGCAATCCTGCGCTTTTGCGGCCAGCTCCCAAGAAAGCGAGTTGAATAATGGAGCTCAGGGGCACTGCAATTCACAAACCTGCAGACTTACAAATGATAACTCTCGTCCACAAATATATTGAGGGAAGGCAACGAAGAGGATTTGAAAGCAAGGCAGAATTGCAGGAAACAGATTTCAGGAGGTAGATTCGAATCGCCTTTAAAGCACAGGAAAAGCGGAAAACCTCGACAGTGATGCCCTTGGCCAAAAAGGGCGTATGCGTTTTTTCCTGAATATATTCAGGAAAAAACGCATACGCCCTTTTTGGCCAACCAAGCAACCTGGAAAGGCAAATCAGCGCTACAAAGAAGTCGCGCTTCCCATCGGTCAAAAGGGCGATGCTGAATAAAGTGTCAAAACCAGAAATGCAGGACAGGCCATGGAGAAATGGGAGCCTTGCTACGCTGATGGGCCGGATGTAAATTGCCAACAGCCACTCTGGAGAAATGTACGGTGTGTCCTGAAACATCTAAAAAACTCAGCTTAGAGAGCATAGGGCACTTCCACTCATGGGCGTATAAATTGGGAAAACTAAAACTCAGCAAGACACAGGCACCCCAAAGTTTTGGGCTTCTCTGTTGACAAGAACCTCCACTTCGTTACACCTTAAATATCCCATGAAAGAGAAGAATGGATAAAGAAGTTGTGGTCCTTATGTACAATGGAATATCACTCAGCCATGAAATCAATGTCATAAGGCTAGTAGCAGCATGATGAGTGGATTTAGCTATGACGATTCTAAGTGAAATAAATCACACAGAAAAAGACACTTATCATAAGATATCACTTATAGAGGGAATGTAAAAACCGCTACCCTTGAACTGCATTACAAAATAGAACAGAGTCACACGTTTAGAAAACACACTATGGCTGCTTAACGGGAAAGGTGAGGTGGGGTGATGCATAAATCAAGGGTTTCAAATTAGCTCAGATACCGTTCCATAAACCCAATATGTAATAGACAAGACCTACTCCTTGCTCAGTGAACTGGACTCAACACCCCCTATTCACCGCCCAAGAATATATCTCACTAGTAAGAATCTTCAAACCTATGTATTGATATCTCTCTGTAAGTGAGTCAAGTGGGTGTAAAGCGGCATAAACACAGCAGTGAAAAGCAGCTAAACCCCATTATAAAAATCAATTACTTTTCAAAACCCGTGAAACAAAGACAGTGAAAGAGAGAGAAATTCTTACAAAATTCGTTCAGGGGCTGTGATGCCACCTGGATTGACCATATCTAGACCCACAGCTGATTGAGACATATGGGTGGACACTCTTGGGGCTGAGAGGTTTGGTGAGGTTGGGTGAGCTAACGCAGACCCTTTAAATTAATACGGCGTGGTACCCATCCCATGGGTCCCAAATCTCCAGGTTCAAGGGCATCGTCCTACATTGAAAACATGCATGAGAAACCCCGAAGATGGCACACCGTGTGATCGGGAAAGGTTTCTAAAACGCACCTCATTTCTCATCTCCTTGTGCTCCGGTTCGCCATTCCAGCCGCTTTACTAGCAATCTCTCTCCTTGGAGAATCAGCACCTTTATCCTCCTGTTCCGTACAGGTTGCAATTTGTCCTGAGGATGAACGGGAAGAGGGGCAACCAATGAGAGACTAGCTCTAGGTGTTGGGACAGGCACAGGTAACTCTGTTTTCCCATCAGGAAGAAGAATTAACCACAGGCTCAGCCTGCCGCCAGGAACCAGAATACGGCCTGAAGCAATCCTGCGCTTTTGCGGCCAGCTCCCAAGAAAGCGAGTTGAATAATGGAGCTCAGGGGCACTGCAATTCACAAACCTGCAGACTTAGAAATGATAACTCTCGTCCACAAATATATTGAGGGAAGGCAACGAAGAGGATTTGAAAGCAAGGCAGAATTGCAGGAAACAGATTTCAGGAGGTAGATTCGAATCGCCTTTAAAGCACAGGAAAAGCGGCAAAACCTCGACAATGATGCCCTTGGCCAAAAAGGGCGTATGCGTTTTTTCCTGAATATATTCAGGAAAAAACGCATACGCCCTTTTTGGCCAACCAAGCAACCTGGAAAGGCAAATCAGCGCTACAAAGAAGTCTCGCTTCCCAACGGTCAAAAGGGTCATGCTGAATAAAGGGTCAAAACCAGAAATGCAGGACAGGCCATGGAGAAATGGGAGCCTTGCTACGGTGAAGGGCGGGACGTAAATTGCCAACAGCCACTCTGGAGAAGTGTACGGTGTGTCCTGAAACATCTAAAAAACTCAGCTTAGAGAGCTTGGGCACTTCCACTCATGGGCGTATAAATTGGGAAAACTAAAAATCAGCAAGACACAGGCACCCCAAAGTTTTGGGCTACTCTGTTGACAAGAACCTCCACTTCGTTACACCTTAAATATCCGAGGAAAGAGAAGAATGGATAAAGAAGTTGTGGTCCTTATGTACAATGGAATATCACTCAGCCATGAAATCAATGTCATAAGGCTAGTAGCAGCATGATGAGTGGATTTAGGTATGACGATTCTAAGTGAAATAAGTCCCACAGAAAAAGACACTTATCATGAGATATCACTTATAGAGGGAATGTAAAAACCGCTACCCTTGAACTGAATTACAAAACAGAACGGAGTCACACATTTAGAAAACAGACTATGGCTGCTTAACGGGAAAGGTGAGGTGGGGTGATGCATAAAACAAGGGTTTCAAATTAGCTCAGATACCGTTCCATGAACCCAATATGTAATAGACAAGACCTACTCCTTGCTCAGTGAACTGGACTCAACACCCCCTATTCACCGCCCAAGAATATATCTGACTAGTAAGAATCTTCAAACCTATGTATTGATATCTCTCTGTAAGTGAGTCAAGTGGGTGTAAAGCGGCATAAACACAGCAGTGAAAAGCAGCTAAACCCCATTATAAAAATCAATTACTTTTCAAAACCCGTGAAACAAAGACAGTGAAAGAGAGAGAAATTCTTACAAAATTCGTTCAGGGGCTGTGATGCCACCTGGATTGACCATATCTAGACCCACAGCTGATTGAGACATATGGGTGGACACTCTTGGGGCTGAGAGGTTTGGTGAGGTTGGGTGAGCTAACGCAGACCCTTTAAATTAATACGGCGTGGTACCCATCCCATGGGTCCCAAATCTCCAGGTTCAAGGGCATCGTCCTACATTGAAAACATGCATGAGAAACCCCGAAGATGGCACACCGTGTGATCGGGAAAGGTTTCTAAAACGCACCTCATTTCTCATCTCCTTGTGCTCCGGCTCGCCATTCCAGCCGCTTTACTAGCAATCTCTCTCCTTGGAGAATCAGCACCTTTATCCTCCTGTTCCGTACAGGTTGCAATTTGTCCTGAGGATGAACGGGAAGAGGGGCAACCAATGAGAGACTAGCTCTAGGTGTTGGGACAGGCACAGGTCACTCTGTTTTCCCATCAGGAAGAAGAATTAACCACAGGCTCAGCCTGCCGCCAGGAACCAGAATACGGCCTGAAGCAATCCTGCGCTTTTGCGGCCAGCTCCCAAGAAAGCGAGTTGAATAATGGAGCTCAGGGGCACTGCAATTCACAAACCTGCAGACTTACAAATGATAACTCTCGTCCACAAATATATTGAGGGAAGGCAACGAAGAGGATTTGAAAGCAAGGCAGAATTGCAGGAAACAGATTTCAGGAGGTAGATTCGAATCGCCTTTAAAGCACAGGAAAAGCGGAAAACCTCGACAGTGATGCCCTTGGCCAAAAAGGGCGTATGCGTTTTTTCCTGAATATATTCAGGAAAAAACGCATACGCCCTTTTTGGCCAACCAAGCAACCTGGAAAGGCAAATCAGCGCTACAAAGAAGTCGCGCTTCCCATCGGTCAAAAGGGCGATGCTGAATAAAGTGTCAAAACCAGAAATGCAGGACAGGCCATGGAGAAATGGGAGCCTTGCTACGCTGATGGGCCGGATGTAAATTGCCAACAGCCACTCTGGAGAAATGTACGGTGTGTCCTGAAACATCTAAAAAACTCAGCTTAGAGAGCATAGGGCACTTCCACTCATGGGCGTATAAATTGGGAAAACTAAAACTCAGCAAGACACAGGCACCCCAAAGTTTTGGGCTTCTCTGTTGACAAGAACCTCCACTTCGTTACACCTTAAATATCCCATGAAAGAGAAGAATGGATAAAGAAGTTGTGGTCCTTATGTACAATGGAATATCACTCAGCCATGAAATCAATGTCATAAGGCTAGTAGCAGCATGATGAGTGGATTTAGCTATGACGATTCTAAGTGAAATAAATCACACAGAAAAAGACACTTATCATAAGATATCACTTATAGAGGGAATGTAAAAACCGCTACCCTTGAACTGCATTACAAAATAGAACAGAGTCACACGTTTAGAAAACACACTATGGCTGCTTAACGGGAAAGGTGAGGTGGGGTGATGCATAAATCAAGGGTTTCAAATTAGCTCAGATACCGTTCCATAAACCCAATATGTAATAGACAAGACCTACTCCTTGCTCAGTGAACTGGACTCAACACCCCCTATTCACCGCCCAAGAATATATCTCACTAGTAAGAATCTTCAAACCTATGTATTGATATCTCTCTGTAAGTGAGTCAAGTGGGTGTAAAGCGGCATAAACACAGCAGTGAAAAGCAGCTAAACCCCATTATAAAAATCAATTACTTTTCAAAACCCGTGAAACAAAGACAGTGAAAGAGAGAGAAATTCTTACAAAATTCGTTCAGGGGCTGTGATGCCACCTGGATTGACCATATCTAGACCCACAGCTGATTGAGACATATGGGTGGACACTCTTGGGGCTGAGAGGTTTGGTGAGGTTGGGTGAGCTAACGCAGACCCTTTAAATTAATACGGCGTGGTACCCATCCCATGGGTCCCAAATCTCCAGGTTCAAGGGCATCGTCCTACATTGAAAACATGCATGAGAAACCCCGAAGATGGCACACCGTGTGATCGGGAAAGGTTTCTAAAACGCACCTCATTTCTCATCTCCTTGTGCTCCGGTTCGCCATTCCAGCCGCTTTACTAGCAATCTCTCTCCTTGGAGAATCAGCACCTTTATCCTCCTGTTCCGTACAGGTTGCAATTTGTCCTGAGGATGAACGGGAAGAGGGGCAACCAATGAGAGACTAGCTCTAGGTGTTGGGACAGGCACAGGTAACTCTGTTTTCCCATCAGGAAGAAGAATTAACCACAGGCTCAGCCTGCCGCCAGGAACCAGAATACGGCCTGAAGCAATCCTGCGCTTTTGCGGCCAGCTCCCAAGAAAGCGAGTTGAATAATGGAGCTCAGGGGCACTGCAATTCACAAACCTGCAGACTTAGAAATGATAACTCTCGTCCACAAATATATTGAGGGAAGGCAACGAAGAGGATTTGAAAGCAAGGCAGAATTGCAGGAAACAGATTTCAGGAGGTAGATTCGAATCGCCTTTAAAGCACAGGAAAAGCGGCAAAACCTCGACAATGATGCCCTTGGCCAAAAAGGGCGTATGCGTTTTTTCCTGAATATATTCAGGAAAAAACGCATACGCCCTTTTTGGCCAACCAAGCAACCTGGAAAGGCAAATCAGCGCTACAAAGAAGTCTCGCTTCCCAACGGTCAAAAGGGTCATGCTGAATAAAGGGTCAAAACCAGAAATGCAGGACAGGCCATGGAGAAATGGGAGCCTTGCTACGGTGAAGGGCGGGACGTAAATTGCCAACAGCCACTCTGGAGAAGTGTACGGTGTGTCCTGAAACATCTAAAAAACTCAGCTTAGAGAGCTTGGGCACTTCCACTCATGGGCGTATAAATTGGGAAAACTAAAAATCAGCAAGACACAGGCACCCCAAAGTTTTGGGCTACTCTGTTGACAAGAACCTCCACTTCGTTACACCTTAAATATCCGAGGAAAGAGAAGAATGGATAAAGAAGTTGTGGTCCTTATGTACAATGGAATATCACTCAGCCATGAAATCAATGTCATAAGGCTAGTAGCAGCATGATGAGTGGATTTAGGTATGACGATTCTAAGTGAAATAAGTCCCACAGAAAAAGACACTTATCATGAGATATCACTTATAGAGGGAATGTAAAAACCGCTACCCTTGAACTGAATTACAAAACAGAACGGAGTCACACATTTAGAAAACAGACTATGGCTGCTTAACGGGAAAGGTGAGGTGGGGTGATGCATAAAACAAGGGTTTCAAATTAGCTCAGATACCGTTCCATGAACCCAATATGTAATAGACAAGACCTACTCCTTGCTCAGTGAACTGGACTCAACACCCCCTATTCACCGCCCAAGAATATATCTGACTAGTAAGAATCTTCAAACCTATGTATTGATATCTCTCTGTAAGTGAGTCAAGTGGGTGTAAAGCGGCATAAACACAGCAGTGAAAAGCAGCTAAACCCCATTATAAAAATCAATTACTTTTCAAAACCCGTGAAACAAAGACAGTGAAAGAGAGAGAAATTCTTACAAAATTCGTTCAGGGGCTGTGATGCCACCTGGATTGACCATATCTAGACCCACAGCTGATTGAGACATATGGGTGGACACTCTTGGGGCTGAGAGGTTTGGTGAGGTTGGGTGAGCTAACGCAGACCCTTTAAATTAATACGGCGTGGTACCCATCCCATGGGTCCCAAATCTCCAGGTTCAAGGGCATCGTCCTACATTGAAAACATGCATGAGAAACCCCGAAGATGGCACACCGTGTGATCGGGAAAGGTTTCTAAAACGCACCTCATTTCTCATCTCCTTGTGCTCCGGCTCGCCATTCCAGCCGCTTTACTAGCAATCTCTCTCCTTGGAGAATCAGCACCTTTATCCTCCTGTTCCGTACAGGTTGCAATTTGTCCTGAGGATGAACGGGAAGAGGGGCAACCAATGAGAGACTAGCTCTAGGTGTTGGGACAGGCACAGGTCACTCTGTTTTCCCATCAGGAAGAAGAATTAACCACAGGCTCAGCCTGCCGCCAGGAACCAGAATACGGCCTGAAGCAATCCTGCGCTTTTGCGGCCAGCTCCCAAGAAAGCGAGTTGAATAATGGAGCTCAGGGGCACTGCAATTCACAAACCTGCAGACTTACAAATGATAACTCTCGTCCACAAATATATTGAGGGAAGGCAACGAAGAGGATTTGAAAGCAAGGCAGAATTGCAGGAAACAGATTTCAGGAGGTAGATTCGAATCGCCTTTAAAGCACAGGAAAAGCGGAAAACCTCGACAGTGATGCCCTTGGCCAAAAAGGGCGTATGCGTTTTTTCCTGAATATATTCAGGAAAAAACGCATACGCCCTTTTTGGCCAACCAAGCAACCTGGAAAGGCAAATCAGCGCTACAAAGAAGTCTCGCTTCCCATCGGTCAAAAGGGCCATGCTGAAAAAAGTGTCAAAACCAGAAATGCAGGACAGGCCATGGAGAAATGGGAGCCTTGCTACACTGATGGGCGGGATGTAAATTGCCAACAGCCACTCTGGAGAAGTGTACGGTGTGTCCTGAAACATCTAAAAAACTCAGCTTAGAGAGCATAGGGCACTTCCACTCATGGGCGTATAAATTGGGAAAACTAAAAATCAGCAAGACACAGGCACCCCAAAGTTTTGGGCTACTCTGTTGACAAGAACCTCCACTTCGTTACACCTTAAATATCCCAGGAAAGAGAAGAATGGATAAAGAAGATGTGGTCCTTATATACAATGGAATATCACTCAGCCATGAAATCTATGTCATAAGGCTAGTAGCAGCATGATGAGTGGATTTAGCTATGACGATTCTAAGTGAAATAAGTCCCACAGAAAAAGACACTTATCATGAGATATCACTTATAGAGGGAATGTAAAAACCGCTACCCTTGAACTGAATTACAAAACAGAACAGAATCACACGTTTAGAAAACAGACTATGGCTGCTTAACGGGAAAGGTGAGGTGGGGTGATGCATAAAACAAGGGTTTCAAATTAGCTCAGATATCGTTCCATAAACCCAATATGTAATAGACAAGACCTACTCCTTGCTCAGTGAACTGGACTCAACACCCCCTATTCACCGCCCAGGAATATATCAGACTAGTAAGAATCTTCAAACCTATGTATTGATATCTCTCTGTAAGTGAGTCAAGTGGGTGTAAAGCGGCATAAACACAGCAGTGAAAAGCAGCCAAACCCCATTATAAAAATCAATTACTTTTCAAAACCCGTGAAACAAAGACAGTGAAAGAGAGAGAAATTCTTACAAAATTCGTTCAGGGGCTGTGATGCCACCTGGATTGACCATATCTAGACCCACAGCTGATTGAGACATATGGGTGGACACTCTTGGGGCTGAGAGGTTTGGTGAGGTTGGGTGAGCTAACGCAGACCCTTTAAATTAATACGGCGTGGTACCCATCCCATGGGTCCCAAATCTCCAGGTTCAAGGGCATCGTCCTACATTGAAAACATGCATGAGAAACCCCGAAGATGGCACACCGTGTGATCGGGAAAGGTTTCTAAAACGCACCTCATTTCTCATCTCCTTGTGCTCCGGCTCGCCATTCCAGCCGCTTTACTAGCAATCTCTCTCCTTGGAGAATCAGCACCTTTATCCTCCTGTTCCGTACAGGTTGCAATTTGTCCTGAGGATGAACGGGAAGAGGGGCAACCAATGAGAGACTAGCTCTAGGTGTTGGGACAGGCACAGGTCACTCTGTTTTCCCATCAGGAAGAAGAATTAACCACAGGCTCAGCCTGCCGCCAGGAACCAGAATACGGCCTGAAGCAATCCTGCGCTTTTGCGGCCAGCTCCCAAGAAAGCGAGTTGAATAATGGAGCTCAGGGGCACTGCAATTCACAAACCTGCAGACTTACAAATGATAACTCTCGTCCACAAATATATTGAGGGAAGGCAACGAAGAGGATTTGAAAGCAAGGCAGAATTGCAGGAAACAGATTTCAGGAGGTAGATTCGAATCGCCTTTAAAGCACAGGAAAAGCGGCAAAACCTCGACAGTGATGCCCTTGGCCAAAAAGGGCGTATGCGTTTTTTCCTGAATATATTCAGGAAAAAACGCATACGCCCTTTTTGGCCAACCAAGCAACCTGGAAAGGCAAATCAGCGCTACAAAGAAGTCTCGCTTCCCAACGGTCAAAAGGGTCATGCTGAATAAAGGGGCAAAACCAGAAATGCAGGACAGGCCATGGAGAAATGGGAGCCTTGCTACGCTGAAGGGCGGGACGTAAATTGCCAACAGCCACTCTGGAGAAGTGTACGGTGTGTCCTGAAACATCTAAAAAACTCAGCTTAGAGAGCTTGGGCACTTCCACTCATGGGCGTATAAATTGGGAAAACTAAAAATCAGCAAGACACAGGCACCCCAAAGTTTTGGGCTACTCTGTTGACAAGAACCTCCACTTCGTTACACCTTAAATATCCGAGGAAAGAGAAGAATGGATAAAGAAGTTGTGGTCCTTATGTACAATGGAATATCACTCAGCCATGAAATCAATGTCATAAGGCTAGTAGCAGCATGATGAGTGGATTTAGGTATGACGATTCTAAGTGAAATAAGTCCCACAGAAAAAGACACTTATCATGAGATATCACTTATAGAGGGAATGTAAAAACCGCTACCCTTGAACTGAATTACAAAACAGAACGGAGTCACACATTTAGAAAACAGACTATGGCTGCTTAACGGGAAAGGTGAGGTGGGGTGATGCATAAAACAAGGGTTTCAAATTAGCTCAGATACCGTTCCATGAACCCAATATGTAATAGACAAGACCTACTCCTTGCTCAGTGAACTGGACTCAACACCCCCTATTCACCGCCCAAGAATATATCTGACTAGTAAGAATCTTCAAACCTATGTATTGATATCTCTCTGTAAGTGAGTCAAGTGGGTGTAAAGCGGCATAAACACAGCAGTGAAAAGCAGCTAAACCCCATTATAAAAATCAATTACTTTTCAAAACCCGTGAAACAAAGACAGTGAAAGAGAGAGAAATTCTTACAAAATTCGTTCAGGGGCTGTGATGCCACCTGGATTGACCATATCTAGACCCACAGCTGATTGAGACATATGGGTGGACACTCTTGGGGCTGAGAGGTTTGGTGAGGTTGGGTGAGCTAACGCAGACCCTTTAAATTAATACGGCGTGGTACCCATCCCATGGGTCCCAAATCTCCAGGTTCAAGGGCATCGTCCTACATTGAAAACATGCATGAGAAACCCCGAAGATGGCACACCGTGTGATCGGGAAAGGTTTCTAAAACGCACCTCATTTCTCATCTCCTTGTGCTCCGGCTCGCCATTCCAGCCGCTTTACTAGCAATCTCTCTCCTTGGAGAATCAGCACCTTTATCCTCCTGTTCCGTACAGGTTGCAATTTGTCCTGAGGATGAACGGGAAGAGGGGCAACCAATGAGAGACTAGCTCTAGGTGTTGGGACAGGCACAGGTCACTCTGTTTTCCCATCAGGAAGAAGAATTAACCACAGGCTCAGCCTGCCGCCAGGAACCAGAATACGGCCTGAAGCAATCCTGCGCTTTTGCGGCCAGCTCCCAAGAAAGCGAGTTGAATAATGGAGCTCAGGGGCACTGCAATTCACAAACCTGCAGACTTACAAATGATAACTCTCGTCCACAAATATATTGAGGGAAGGCAACGAAGAGGATTTGAAAGCAAGGCAGAATTGCAGGAAACAGATTTCAGGAGGTAGATTCGAATCGCCTTTAAAGCACAGGAAAAGCGGAAAACCTCGACAGTGATGCCCTTGGCCAAAAAGGGCGTATGCGTTTTTTCCTGAATATATTCAGGAAAAAACGCATACGCCCTTTTTGGCCAACCAAGCAACCTGGAAAGGCAAATCAGCGCTACAAAGAAGTCGCGCTTCCCATCGGTCAAAAGGGCGATGCTGAATAAAGTGTCAAAACCAGAAATGCAGGACAGGCCATGGAGAAATGGGAGCCTTGCTACGCTGATGGGCCGGATGTAAATTGCCAACAGCCACTCTGGAGAAATGTACGGTGTGTCCTGAAACATCTAAAAAACTCAGCTTAGAGAGCATAGGGCACTTCCACTCATGGGCGTATAAATTGGGAAAACTAAAACTCAGCAAGACACAGGCACCCCAAAGTTTTGGGCTTCTCTGTTGACAAGAACCTCCACTTCGTTACACCTTAAATATCCCATGAAAGAGAAGAATGGATAAAGAAGTTGTGGTCCTTATGTACAATGGAATATCACTCAGCCATGAAATCAATGTCATAAGGCTAGTAGCAGCATGATGAGTGGATTTAGCTATGACGATTCTAAGTGAAATAAATCACACAGAAAAAGACACTTATCATAAGATATCACTTATAGAGGGAATGTAAAAACCGCTACCCTTGAACTGCATTACAAAATAGAACAGAGTCACACGTTTAGAAAACACACTATGGCTGCTTAACGGGAAAGGTGAGGTGGGGTGATGCATAAATCAAGGGTTTCAAATTAGCTCAGATACCGTTCCATAAACCCAATATGTAATAGACAAGACCTACTCCTTGCTCAGTGAACTGGACTCAACACCCCCTATTCACCGCCCAAGAATATATCTCACTAGTAAGAATCTTCAAACCTATGTATTGATATCTCTCTGTAAGTGAGTCAAGTGGGTGTAAAGCGGCATAAACACAGCAGTGAAAAGCAGCTAAACCCCATTATAAAAATCAATTACTTTTCAAAACCCGTGAAACAAAGACAGTGAAAGAGAGAGAAATTCTTACAAAATTCGTTCAGGGGCTGTGATGCCACCTGGATTGACCATATCTAGACCCACAGCTGATTGAGACATATGGGTGGACACTCTTGGGGCTGAGAGGTTTGGTGAGGTTGGGTGAGCTAACGCAGACCCTTTAAATTAATACGGCGTGGTACCCATCCCATGGGTCCCAAATCTCCAGGTTCAAGGGCATCGTCCTACATTGAAAACATGCATGAGAAACCCCGAAGATGGCACACCGTGTGATCGGGAAAGGTTTCTAAAACGCACCTCATTTCTCATCTCCTTGTGCTCCGGTTCGCCATTCCAGCCGCTTTACTAGCAATCTCTCTCCTTGGAGAATCAGCACCTTTATCCTCCTGTTCCGTACAGGTTGCAATTTGTCCTGAGGATGAACGGGAAGAGGGGCAACCAATGAGAGACTAGCTCTAGGTGTTGGGACAGGCACAGGTAACTCTGTTTTCCCATCAGGAAGAAGAATTAACCACAGGCTCAGCCTGCCGCCAGGAACCAGAATACGGCCTGAAGCAATCCTGCGCTTTTGCGGCCAGCTCCCAAGAAAGCGAGTTGAATAATGGAGCTCAGGGGCACTGCAATTCACAAACCTGCAGACTTAGAAATGATAACTCTCGTCCACAAATATATTGAGGGAAGGCAACGAAGAGGATTTGAAAGCAAGGCAGAATTGCAGGAAACAGATTTCAGGAGGTAGATTCGAATCGCCTTTAAAGCACAGGAAAAGCGGCAAAACCTCGACAATGATGCCCTTGGCCAAAAAGGGCGTATGCGTTTTTTCCTGAATATATTCAGGAAAAAACGCATACGCCCTTTTTGGCCAACCAAGCAACCTGGAAAGGCAAATCAGCGCTACAAAGAAGTCTCGCTTCCCAACGGTCAAAAGGGTCATGCTGAATAAAGGGTCAAAACCAGAAATGCAGGACAGGCCATGGAGAAATGGGAGCCTTGCTACGGTGAAGGGCGGGACGTAAATTGCCAACAGCCACTCTGGAGAAGTGTACGGTGTGTCCTGAAACATCTAAAAAACTCAGCTTAGAGAGCTTGGGCACTTCCACTCATGGGCGTATAAATTGGGAAAACTAAAAATCAGCAAGACACAGGCACCCCAAAGTTTTGGGCTACTCTGTTGACAAGAACCTCCACTTCGTTACACCTTAAATATCCGAGGAAAGAGAAGAATGGATAAAGAAGTTGTGGTCCTTATGTACAATGGAATATCACTCAGCCATGAAATCAATGTCATAAGGCTAGTAGCAGCATGATGAGTGGATTTAGGTATGACGATTCTAAGTGAAATAAGTCCCACAGAAAAAGACACTTATCATGAGATATCACTTATAGAGGGAATGTAAAAACCGCTACCCTTGAACTGAATTACAAAACAGAACGGAGTCACACATTTAGAAAACAGACTATGGCTGCTTAACGGGAAAGGTGAGGTGGGGTGATGCATAAAACAAGGGTTTCAAATTAGCTCAGATACCGTTCCATGAACCCAATATGTAATAGACAAGACCTACTCCTTGCTCAGTGAACTGGACTCAACACCCCCTATTCACCGCCCAAGAATATATCTGACTAGTAAGAATCTTCAAACCTATGTATTGATATCTCTCTGTAAGTGAGTCAAGTGGGTGTAAAGCGGCATAAACACAGCAGTGAAAAGCAGCTAAACCCCATTATAAAAATCAATTACTTTTCAAAACCCGTGAAACAAAGACAGTGAAAGAGAGAGAAATTCTTACAAAATTCGTTCAGGGGCTGTGATGCCACCTGGATTGACCATATCTAGACCCACAGCTGATTGAGACATATGGGTGGACACTCTTGGGGCTGAGAGGTTTGGTGAGGTTGGGTGAGCTAACGCAGACCCTTTAAATTAATACGGCGTGGTACCCATCCCATGGGTCCCAAATCTCCAGGTTCAAGGGCATCGTCCTACATTGAAAACATGCATGAGAAACCCCGAAGATGGCACACCGTGTGATCGGGAAAGGTTTCTAAAACGCACCTCATTTCTCATCTCCTTGTGCTCCGGCTCGCCATTCCAGCCGCTTTACTAGCAATCTCTCTCCTTGGAGAATCAGCACCTTTATCCTCCTGTTCCGTACAGGTTGCAATTTGTCCTGAGGATGAACGGGAAGAGGGGCAACCAATGAGAGACTAGCTCTAGGTGTTGGGACAGGCACAGGTCACTCTGTTTTCCCATCAGGAAGAAGAATTAACCACAGGCTCAGCCTGCCGCCAGGAACCAGAATACGGCCTGAAGCAATCCTGCGCTTTTGCGGCCAGCTCCCAAGAAAGCGAGTTGAATAATGGAGCTCAGGGGCACTGCAATTCACAAACCTGCAGACTTACAAATGATAACTCTCGTCCACAAATATATTGAGGGAAGGCAACGAAGAGGATTTGAAAGCAAGGCAGAATTGCAGGAAACAGATTTCAGGAGGTAGATTCGAATCGCCTTTAAAGCACAGGAAAAGCGGAAAACCTCGACAGTGATGCCCTTGGCCAAAAAGGGCGTATGCGTTTTTTCCTGAATATATTCAGGAAAAAACGCATACGCCCTTTTTGGCCAACCAAGCAACCTGGAAAGGCAAATCAGCGCTACAAAGAAGTCTCGCTTCCCATCGGTCAAAAGGGCCATGCTGAAAAAAGTGTCAAAACCAGAAATGCAGGACAGGCCATGGAGAAATGGGAGCCTTGCTACACTGATGGGCGGGATGTAAATTGCCAACAGCCACTCTGGAGAAGTGTACGGTGTGTCCTGAAACATCTAAAAAACTCAGCTTAGAGAGCATAGGGCACTTCCACTCATGGGCGTATAAATTGGGAAAACTAAAAATCAGCAAGACACAGGCACCCCAAAGTTTTGGGCTACTCTGTTGACAAGAACCTCCACTTCGTTACACCTTAAATATCCCAGGAAAGAGAAGAATGGATAAAGAAGATGTGGTCCTTATATACAATGGAATATCACTCAGCCATGAAATCTATGTCATAAGGCTAGTAGCAGCATGATGAGTGGATTTAGCTATGACGATTCTAAGTGAAATAAGTCCCACAGAAAAAGACACTTATCATGAGATATCACTTATAGAGGGAATGTAAAAACCGCTACCCTTGAACTGAATTACAAAACAGAACAGAATCACACGTTTAGAAAACAGACTATGGCTGCTTAACGGGAAAGGTGAGGTGGGGTGATGCATAAAACAAGGGTTTCAAATTAGCTCAGATATCGTTCCATAAACCCAATATGTAATAGACAAGACCTACTCCTTGCTCAGTGAACTGGACTCAACACCCCCTATTCACCGCCCAGGAATATATCAGACTAGTAAGAATCTTCAAACCTATGTATTGATATCTCTCTGTAAGTGAGTCAAGTGGGTGTAAAGCGGCATAAACACAGCAGTGAAAAGCAGCCAAACCCCATTATAAAAATCAATTACTTTTCAAAACCCGTGAAACAAAGACAGTGAAAGAGAGAGAAATTCTTACAAAATTCGTTCAGGGGCTGTGATGCCACCTGGATTGACCATATCTAGACCCACAGCTGATTGAGACATATGGGTGGACACTCTTGGGGCTGAGAGGTTTGGTGAGGTTGGGTGAGCTAACGCAGACCCTTTAAATTAATACGGCGTGGTACCCATCCCATGGGTCCCAAATCTCCAGGTTCAAGGGCATCGTCCTACATTGAAAACATGCATGAGAAACCCCGAAGATGGCACACCGTGTGATCGGGAAAGGTTTCTAAAACGCACCTCATTTCTCATCTCCTTGTGCTCCGGCTCGCCATTCCAGCCGCTTTACTAGCAATCTCTCTCCTTGGAGAATCAGCACCTTTATCCTCCTGTTCCGTACAGGTTGCAATTTGTCCTGAGGATGAACGGGAAGAGGGGCAACCAATGAGAGACTAGCTCTAGGTGTTGGGACAGGCACAGGTCACTCTGTTTTCCCATCAGGAAGAAGAATTAACCACAGGCTCAGCCTGCCGCCAGGAACCAGAATACGGCCTGAAGCAATCCTGCGCTTTTGCGGCCAGCTCCCAAGAAAGCGAGTTGAATAATGGAGCTCAGGGGCACTGCAATTCACAAACCTGCAGACTTACAAATGATAACTCTCGTCCACAAATATATTGAGGGAAGGCAACGAAGAGGATTTGAAAGCAAGGCAGAATTGCAGGAAACAGATTTCAGGAGGTAGATTCGAATCGCCTTTAAAGCACAGGAAAAGCGGCAAAACCTCGACAGTGATGCCCTTGGCCAAAAAGGGCGTATGCGTTTTTTCCTGAATATATTCAGGAAAAAACGCATACGCCCTTTTTGGCCAACCAAGCAACCTGGAAAGGCAAATCAGCGCTACAAAGAAGTCTCGCTTCCCATCGGTCAAAAGGGCCATGCTGAATAAAGTGTCAAAACCAGAAATGCAGGACAGGCCATGGAGAAATGGGAGCCTTGCTACACTGATGGGCGGGATGTAAATTGCCAACAGCCACTCTGGAGAAGTGTACGGTGTGTCCTGAAACATCTAAAAAACTCAGCTTAGAGAGCATAGGGCACTTCCACTCATGGGCGTATAAATTGGGAAAACTAAAAATCAGCAAGACACAGGCACCCCAAAGTTTTGGGCTACTCTGTTGACAAGAACCTCCACTTCGTTACACCTTAAATATCCCAGGAAAGAGAAGAATGGATAAAGAAGATGTGGTCCTTATATACAATGGAATATCACTCAGCCATGAAATCAATGTCATAAGGCTAGTAGCAGCATGATGAGTGGATTTAGCTATGACGATTCTAAGTGAAATAAGTCACACAGAAAAAGACACTTATCATGAGATATCACTTATAGAGGGAATGTAAAAACCGCTCCCCTTGAACTGAATTACAAAACAGAACAGAATCACACGTTTAGAAAACAGACTATGGCTGCTTAACGGGAAAGGTGAGGTGGGGTGATGCATAAAACAAGGGTTTCAAATTAGCTCAGATATCGTTCCATAAACCCAATATGTAATAGACAAGACCTACTCCTTGCTCAGTGAACTGGACTCAACACCCCCTATTCACCGCCCAGGAATATATCAGACTAGTAAGAATCTTCAAACCTATGTATTGATATCTCTCTGTAAGTGAGTCAAGTGGGTGTAAAGCGGCATAAACACAGCAGTGAAAAGCAGCCAAACCCCATTATAAAAATCAATTACTTTTCAAAACCCGTGAAACAAAGACAGTGAAAGAGAGAGAAATTCTTACAAAATTCGTTCAGGGGCTGTGATGCCACCTGGATTGACCATATCTAGACCCACAGCTGATTGAGACATATGGGTGGACACTCTTGGGGCTGAGAGGTTTGGTGAGGTTGGGTGAGCTAACGCAGACCCTTTAAATTAATACGGCGTGGTACCCATCCCATGGGTCCCAAATCTCCAGGTTCAAGGGCATCGTCCTACATTGAAAACATGCATGAGAAACCCCGAAGATGGCACACCGTGTGATCGGGAAAGGTTTCTAAAACGCACCTCATTTCTCATCTCCTTGTGCTCCGGCTCGCCATTCCAGCCGCTTTACTAGCAATCTCTCTCCTTGGAGAATCAGCACCTTTATCCTCCTGTTCCGTACAGGTTGCAATTTGTCCTGAGGATGAACGGGAAGAGGGGCAACCAATGAGAGACTAGCTCTAGGTGTTGGGACAGGCACAGGTCACTCTGTTTTCCCATCAGGAAGAAGAATTAACCACAGGCTCAGCCTGCCGCCAGGAACCAGAATACGGCCTGAAGCAATCCTGCGCTTTTGCGGCCAGCTCCCAAGAAAGCGAGTTGAATAATGGAGCTCAGGGGCACTGCAATTCACAAACCTGCAGACTTACAAATGATAACTCTCGTCCACAAATATATTGAGGGAAGGCAACGAAGAGGATTTGAAAGCAAGGCAGAATTGCAGGAAACAGATTTCAGGAGGTAGATTCGAATCGCCTTTAAAGCACAGGAAAAGCATCAAAACCTCGACAATGATGCCTTTGGCCAAAAAGGGCGTATGCGTTTTTTCCTGAATATATTCAGGAAAAAACGCATACGCCCTTTTTGGCCAACCAAGCAACCTGGAAAGGCAAATCAGCGCTACAAAGAAGTCTCGCTTCCCATCGGTCAAAAGGGCCATGCTGAAAAAAGTGTCAAAACCAGAAATGCAGGACAGGCCATGGAGAAATGGGAGCCTTGCTACACTGATGGGCGGGATGTAAATTGCCAACAGCCACTCTGGAGAAGTGTACGGTGTGTCCTGAAACATCTAAAAAACTCAGCTTAGAGAGCATAGGGCACTTCCACTCATGGGCGTATAAATTGGGAAAACTAAAAATCAGCAAGACACAGGCACCCCAAAGTTTTGGGCTACTCTGTTGACAAGAACCTCCACTTCGTTACACCTTAAATATCCCAGGAAAGAGAAGAATGGATAAAGAAGATGTGGTCCTTATATACAATGGAATATCACTCAGCCATGAAATCAATGTCATAAGGCTAGTAGCAGCATGATGAGTGGATTTAGCTATGACGATTCTAAGTGAAATAAGTCCCACAGAAAAAGACACTTATCATGAGATATCACTTATAGAGGGAATGTAAAAACCGCTACCCTTGAACTGAATTACAAAACAGAACAGAATCACACGTTTAGAAAACAGACTATGGCTGCTTAACGGGAAAGGTGAGGTGGGGTGATGCATAAAACAAGGGTTTCAAATTAGCTCAGATATCGTTCCATAAACCCAATATGTAATAGACAAGACCTACTCCTTGCTCAGTGAACTGGACTCAACACCCCCTATTCACCGCCCAGGAATATATCAGACTAGTAAGAATCTTCAAACCTATGTATTGATATCTCTCTGTAAGTGAGTCAAGTGGGTGTAAAGCGGCATAAACACAGCAGTGAAAAGCAGCCAAACCCCATTATAAAAATCAATTACTTTTCAAAACCCGTGAAACAAAGACAGTGAAAGAGAGAGAAATTCTTACAAAATTCGTTCAGGGGCTGTGATGCCACCTGGATTGACCATATCTAGACCCACAGCTGATTGAGACATATGGGTGGACACTCTTGGGGCTGAGAGGTTTGGTGAGGTTGGGTGAGCTAACGCAGACCCTTTAAATTAATACGGCGTGGTACCCATCCCATGGGTCCCAAATCTCCAGGTTCAAGGGCATCGTCCTACATTGAAAACATGCATGAGAAACCCCGAAGATGGCACACCGTGTGATCGGGAAAGGTTTCTAAAACGCACCTCATTTCTCATCTCCTTGTGCTCCGGTTCGCCATTCCAGCCGCTTTACTAGCAATCTCTCTCCTTGGAGAATCAGCACCTTTATCCTCCTGTTCCGTACAGGTTGCAATTTGTCCTGAGGATGAACGGGAAGAGGGGCAACCAATGAGAGACTAGCTCTAGGTGTTGGGACAGGCACAGGTAACTCTGTTTTCCCATCAGGAAGAAGAATTAACCACAGGCTCAGCCTGCCGCCAGGAACCAGAATACGGCCTGAAGCAATCCTGCGCATTTGCGGCCAGCTCCCAAGAAAGCGAGTTGAATAATGGAGCTCAGGGGCACTGCAATTCACAAACCTGCAGACTTAGAAATGATAACTCTCGTCCACAAATATATTGAGGGAAGGCAACGAAGAGGATTTGAAAGCAAGGCAGAATTGCAGGAAACAGATTTCAGGAGGTAGATTCGAACCGCCTTTAAAGCACAGGAAAAGCGGCAAAACCTCGACAATGATGCCCTTGGCCAAAAAGGGCGTATGCGTTTTTTCCTGAATATATTCAGGAAAAAACGCATACGCCCTTTTTGGCCAACCAAGCAACCTGGAAAGGCAAATCAGCGCTACAAAGAAGTCTCGCTTCCCATCGGTCAAAAGGGCCATGCTGAAAAAAGTGTCAAAACCAGAAATGCAGGACAGGCCATGGAGAAATGGGAGCCTTGCTACGGTGAAGGGCGGGACGTAAATTGCCAACAGCCACTCTGGAGAAGTGTACGGTGTGTCCTGAAACATCTAAAAAACTCAGCTTAGAGAGCTTGGGCACTTCCACTCATGGGCGTATAAATTGGGAAAACTAAAATTCAGCAAGACACAGGCACCCCAAAGTTTTGGGCTACTCTGTTGACAAGAACCTCCACTTCGTTACACCTTAAATATCCGAGGAAAGAGAAGAATGGATAAAGAAGTTGTGGTCCTTATGTACAATGGAATATCACTCAGCCATGAAATCAATGTCATAAGGCTAGTAGCAGCATGATGAGTGGATTTAGGTATGACGATTCTAAGTGAAATAAGTCCCACAGAAAAAGACACTTATCATGAGATATCACTTATAGAGGGAATGTAAAAACCGCTACCCTTGAACTGAATTACAAAACAGAACGGAGTCACACATTTAGAAAACACACTATGGCTGCTTAACGGGAAAGGTGAGGTGGGGTGATGCATAAAACAAGGGTTTCAAATTAGCTCAGATACCGTTCCATGAACCCAATATGTAATAGACAAGACCTACTCCTTGCTCAGTGAACTGGACTCAACACCCCCTATTCACCGCCCAAGAATATATCTGACTAGTAAGAATCTTCAAACCTATGTATTGATATCTCTCTGTAAGTGAGTCAAGTGGGTGTAAAGCGGCATAAACACAGCAGTGAAAAGCAGCTAAACCCCATTATAAAAATCAATTACTTTTCAAAACCCGTGAAACAAAGACAGTGAAAGAGAGAGAAATTCTTACAAAATTCGTTCAGGGGCTGTGATGCCACCTGGATTGACCATATCTAGACCCACAGCTGATTGAGACATATGGGTGGACACTCTTGGGGCTGAGAGGTTTGGTGAGGTTGGGTGAGCTAACGCAGACCCTTTAAATTAATACGGCGTGGTACCCATCCCATGGGTCCCAAATCTCCAGGTTCAAGGGCATCGTCCTACATTGAAAACATGCATGAGAAACCCCGAAGATGGCACACCGTGTGATCGGGAAAGGTTTCTAAAACGCACCTCATTTCTCATCTCCTTGTGCTCCGGCTCGCCATTCCAGCCGCTTTACTAGCAATCTCTCTCCTTGGAGAATCAGCACCTTTATCCTCCTGTTCCGTACAGGTTGCAATTTGTCCTGAGGATGAACGGGAAGAGGGGCAACCAATGAGAGACTAGCTCTAGGTGTTGGGACAGGCACAGGTCACTCTGTTTTCCCATCAGGAAGAAGAATTAACCACAGGCTCAGCCTGCCGCCAGGAACCAGAATACGGCCTGAAGCAATCCTGCGCTTTTGCGGCCAGCTCCCAAGAAAGCGAGTTGAATAATGGAGCTCAGGGGCACTGCAATTCACAAACCTGCAGACTTACAAATGATAACTCTCGTCCACAAATATATTGAGGGAAGGCAACGAAGAGGATTTGAAAGCAAGGCAGAATTGTAGGAAACAGATTTCAGGAGGTAGATTCGAATCGCCTTTAAAGCACAGGAAAAGCATCAAAACCTCGACAATGATGCCCTTGGCCAAAAAGGGCGTATGCGTTTTTTCCTGAATATATTCAGGAAAAAACGCATACGCCCTTTTTGGCCAACCAAGCAACCTGGAAAGGCAAATCAGCGCTACAAAGAAGTCTCGCTTCCCATCGGTCAAAAGGGCCATGCTGAAAAAAGTGTCAAAACCAGAAATGCAGGACAGGCCATGGAGAAATGGGAGCCTTGCTACACTGATGGGCGGGATGTAAATTGCCAACAGCCACTCTGGAGAAGTGTACGGTGTGTCCTGAAACATCTAAAAAACTCAGCTTAGAGAGCATAGGGCACTTCCACTCATGGGCGTATAAATTGGGAAAACTAAAAATCAGCAAGACACAGGCACCCCAAAGTTTTGGGCTACTCTGTTGACAAGAACCTCCACTTCGTTACACCTTAAATATCCCAGGAAAGAGAAGAATGGATAAAGAAGATGTGGTCCTTATATACAATGGAATATCACTCAGCTATGAAATCAATGTCATAAGGCTAGTAGCAGCATGATGAGTGGATTTAGCTATGACGATTCTAAGTGAAATAAGTCACACAGAAAAAGACACTTATCATGAGATATCACTTATAGAGGGAATGTAAAAACCGCTACCCTTGAACTGAATTACAAAACAGAACAGAATCACACGTTTAGAAAACAGACTATGGCTGCTTAACGGGAAAGGTGAGGTGGGGTGATGCATAAAACAAGGGTTTCAAATTAGCTCAGATATCGTTCCATAAACCCAATATGTAATAGACAAGACCTACTCCTTGCTCAGTGAACTGGACTCAACACCCCCTATTCACCGCCCAGGAATATATCAGACTAGTAAGAATCTTCAAACCTATGTATTGATATCTCTCTGTAAGTGAGTCAAGTGGGTGTAAAGCGGCATAAACACAGCAGTGAAAAGCAGCCAAACCCCATTATAAAAATCAATTACTTTTCAAAACCCGTGAAACAAAGACAGTGAAAGAGAGAGAAATTCTTACAAAATTCGTTCAGGGGCTGTGATGCCACCTGGATTGACCATATCTAGACCCACAGCTGATTGAGACATATGGGTGGACACTCTTGGGGCTGAGAGGTTTGGTGAGGTTGGGTGAGCTAACGCAGACCCTTTAAATTAATACGGCGTGGTACCCATCCCATGGGTCCCAAATCTCCAGGTTCAAGGGCATCGTCCTACATTGAAAACATGCATGAGAAACCCCGAAGATGGCACACCGTGTGATCGGGAAAGGTTTCTAAAACGCACCTCATTTCTCATCTCCTTGTGCTCCGGCTCGCCATTCCAGCCGCTTTACTAGCAATCTCTCTCCTTGGAGAATCAGCACCTTTATCCTCCTGTTCCGTACAGGTTGCAATTTGTCCTGAGGATGAACGGGAAGAGGGGCAACCAATGAGAGACTAGCTCTAGGTGTTGGGACAGGCACAGGTCACTCTGTTTTCCCATCAGGAAGAAGAATTAACCACAGGCTCAGCCTGCCGCCAGGAACCAGAATACGGCCTGAAGCAATCCTGCGCTTTTGCGGCCAGCTCCCAAGAAAGCGAGTTGAATAATGGAGCTCAGGGGCACTGCAATTCACAAACCTGCAGACTTACAAATGATAACTCTCGTCCACAAATATATTGAGGGAAGGCAACGAAGAGGATTTGAAAGCAAGGCAGAATTGCAGGAAACAGATTTCAGGAGGTAGATTCGAATCGCCTTTAAAGCACAGGAAAAGCGGCAAAACCTCGACAGTGATGCCCTTGGCCAAAAAGGGCGTATGCGTTTTTTCCTGAATATATTCAGGAAAAAACGCATACGCCCTTTTTGGCCAACCAAGCAACCTGGAAAGGCAAATCAGCGCTACAAAGAAGTCTCGCTTCCCATCGGTCAAAAGGGCCATGCTGAATAAAGTGTCAAAACCAGAAATGCAGGACAGGCCATGGAGAAATGGGAGCCTTGCTACACTGATGGGCGGGATGTAAATTGCCAACAGCCACTCTGGAGAAGTGTACGGTGTGTCCTGAAACATCTAAAAAACTCAGCTTAGAGAGCATAGGGCACTTCCACTCATGGGCGTATAAATTGGGAAAACTAAAAATCAGCAAGACACAGGCACCCCAAAGTTTTGGGCTACTCTGTTGACAAGAACCTCCACTTCGTTACACCTTAAATATCCCAGGAAAGAGAAGAATGGATAAAGAAGATGTGGTCCTTATATACAATGGAATATCACTCAGCCATGAAATCAATGTCATAAGGCTAGTAGCAGCATGATGAGTGGATTTAGCTATGACGATTCTAAGTGAAATAAGTCACACAGAAAAAGACACTTATCATGAGATATCACTTATAGAGGGAATGTAAAAACCGCTCCCCTTGAACTGAATTACAAAACAGAACAGAATCACACGTTTAGAAAACAGACTATGGCTGCTTAACGGGAAAGGTGAGGTGGGGTGATGCATAAAACAAGGGTTTCAAATTAGCTCAGATACCGTTCCATGAACCCAATATGTAATAGACAAGACCTACTCCTTGCTCAGTGAACTGGACTCAACACCCCCTATTCACCGCCCAAGAATATATCTGACTAGTAAGAATCTTCAAACCTATGTATTGATATCTCTCTGTAAGTGAGTCAAGTGGGTGTAAAGCGGCATAAACACAGCAGTGAAAAGCAGCTAAACCCCATTATAAAAATCAATTACTTTTCAAAACCCGTGAAACAAAGACAGTGAAAGAGAGAGAAATTCTTACAAAATTCGTTCAGGGGCTGTGATGCCACCTGGATTGACCATATCTAGACCCACAGCTGATTGAGACATATGGGTGGACACTCTTGGGGCTGAGAGGTTTGGTGAGGTTGGGTGAGCTAACGCAGACCCTTTAAATTAATACGGCGTGGTACCCATCCCATGGGTCCCAAATCTCCAGGTTCAAGGGCATCGTCCTACATTGAAAACATGCATGAGAAACCCCGAAGATGGCACACCGTGTGATCGGGAAAGGTTTCTAAAACGCACCTCATTTCTCATCTCCTTGTGCTCCGGCTCGCCATTCCAGCCGCTTTACTAGCAATCTCTCTCCTTGGAGAATCAGCACCTTTATCCTCCTGTTCCGTACAGGTTGCAATTTGTCCTGAGGATGAACGGGAAGAGGGGCAACCAATGAGAGACTAGCTCTAGGTGTTGGGACAGGCACAGGTCACTCTGTTTTCCCATCAGGAAGAAGAATTAACCACAGGCTCAGCCTGCCGCCAGGAACCAGAATACGGCCTGAAGCAATCCTGCGCTTTTGCGGCCAGCTCCCAAGAAAGCGAGTTGAATAATGGAGCTCAGGGGCACTGCAATTCACAAACCTGCAGACTTACAAATGATAACTCTCGTCCACAAATATATTGAGGGAAGGCAACGAAGAGGATTTGAAAGCAAGGCAGAATTGCAGGAAACAGATTTCAGGAGGTAGATTCGAATCGCCTTTAAAGCACAGGAAAAGCGGCAAAACCTCGACAGTGATGCCCTTGGCCAAAAAGGGCGTATGCGTTTTTTCCTGAATATATTCAGGAAAAAACGCATACGCCCTTTTTGGCCAACCAAGCAACCTGGAAAGGCAAATCAGCGCTACAAAGAAGTCTCGCTTCCCATCGGTCAAAAGGGCCATGCTGAATAAAGTGTCAAAACCAGAAATGCAGGACAGGCCATGGAGAAATGGGAGCCTTGCTACACTGATGGGCGGGATGTAAATTGCCAACAGCCACTCTGGAGAAGTGTACGGTGTGTCCTGAAACATCTAAAAAACTCAGCTTAGAGAGCATAGGGCACTTCCACTCATGGGCGTATAAATTGGGAAAACTAAAAATCAGCAAGACACAGGCACCCCAAAGTTTTGGGCTACTCTGTTGACAAGAACCTCCACTTCGTTACACCTTAAATATCCCAGGAAAGAGAAGAATGGATAAAGAAGATGTGGTCCTTATATACAATGGAATATCACTCAGCCATGAAATCAATGTCATAAGGCTAGTAGCAGCATGATGAGTGGATTTAGCTATGACGATTCTAAGTGAAATAAGTCCCACAGAAAAAGACACTTATCATGAGATATCACTTATAGAGGGAATGTAAAAACCGCTACCCTTGAACTGAATTACAAAACAGAACAGAGTCACACGTTTAGAAAACACACTATGGCTGCTTAACGGGAAAGGTGAGGTGGGGTGATGCATAAAACAAGGGTTTCAAATTAGCTCAGATATCGTTCCATGAACCCAATATGTAATAGACAAGACCTACTCCTTGCTCAGTGAACTGGACTCAACACCCCCTATTCACCGCCCAAGAATATATCTGAGTAGTAAGAATCTTCAAACCTATGTATTGATATCACTCTGTAAGTGAGTAAAGTGGGTGTAAAGCGGCATAAACACAGCAGTGGAAAGCAGCCAAACCCCATTATAAAAATCAATTACTTTTCAAAACCCGTGAAACAAAGACAGTGAAAGAGAGAGGAATTCTTACAAAATTCGTTCAGGGGCTGTGATGCCAAATGGATTGACCATATCTAGACCAACAGCTGATTGAGACATATGGGTGGACACTCTTGGGGCTGAGAGGTTTGGTGAGGTTGGGTGAGCTAACGCAGACCCTTTAAATTAATACGGCGTGGTACCCATCCCATGGGTCCCAAATCTCCAGGTTCAAGGGCATCGTCCTACATTGAAAACATGCATGAGAAACCCCGAAGATGGCACACCGTGTGATGGGGAAAGGTTTCTAAAACGCACCTCATTTCTCATCTCCTTGTGCTCCGGTTCGCCATTCCAGCCGCTTTACTAGCAATCTCTCTCCTTGGAGAATCAGCACCTTTATCCTCCTGTTCCGTACAGGTTGCAATTTGTCCTGAGGATGAACGGGAAGAGGGGCAACCAATGAGAGACTAGCTCTAGGTGTTGGGACAGGCACACGTCACTCTGTTTTCCCATCAGGAAGAAGAATTAACCACAGGCTCAGCCTGCCGCCAGGAACCAGAATACGGCCTGAAGCAATCCTGCGCTTTTGCGGCCAGCTCCCAAGAAAGCGAGTTGAATAATGGAGCTCAGGGGCACTGCAATTCACAAACCTGCAGACTTACAAATGATAACTCTCGTCCACAAATATATTGAGGGAAGGCAACGAAGAGGATTTGAAAGCAAGGCAGAATTGCAGGAAACAGATTTCAGGAGGTAGATTCGAATCGCCTTTAAAGCACAGGAAAAGCGGCAAAACCTCGACAGTGATGCCCTTGGCCAAAAAGGGCGTATGCGTTTTTTCCTGAATATATTCAGGAAAAAACGCATACGCCCTTTTTGGCCAACCAAGCAACCTGGAAAGGCAAATCAGCGCTACAAAGAAGTCTCGCTTCCCATCGGTCAAAAGGGCCATGCTGAATAAAGTGTCAAAACCAGAAATGCAGGACAGGCCATGGAGAAATGGGAGCCTTGCTACACTGATGGGCGGGATGTAAATTGCCAACAGCCACTCTGGAGAAGTGTACGGTGTGTCCTGAAACATCTAAAAAACTCAGCTTAGAGAGCATAGGGCACTTCCACTCATGGGCGTATAAATTGGGAAAACTAAAAATCAGCAAGACACAGGCACCCCAAAGTTTTGGGCTACTCTGTTGACAAAAACCTCCACTTCGTTACACCTTAAATATCCCAGGAAAGAGAAGAATGGATAAAGAAGATGTGGTCCTTATATACAATGGAATATCACTCAGCCATGAAATCAATGTCATAAGGCTAGTAGCAGCATGATGAGTGGATTTAGCTATGACGATTCTAAGTGAAATAAGTCACACAGAAAAAGACACTTATCATGAGATATCACTTATAGAGGGAATGTATAAACCGCTACCCTTGAACTGCATTACAAAACAGAACAGAGTCACACGTTTAGAAAACACACTATGGCTGCTTAACGGGAAAGGTGAGGTGGGGTGATGCATAAAACAAGGGTTTCAAATTAGCTCAGATATCGTTCCATAAACCCAATATGTAATAGACAAGACCTACTCCTTGCTCAGTGAACTGGACTCAACACCCCCTATTCACCGCCCAAGAATATATCTGACTAGTAAGAATCTTCAAACCTATGTATTGATATCACTCTGTAAGTGAGTCAAGTGGGTGTAAAGCGGCATAAACACAGCAGTGGAAAGCAGCCAAACCCCATTATAAAAATCAATTACTTTTCAAAACCCGTGAAACAAAGACAGTGAAAGAGAGAGGAATTCTTACAAAATTCGTTCAGGGGCTGTGATGCCACCTGGATTGACCATATCTAGACCCACAGCTGATTGAGACATATGGGTGGACACTCTTGGGGCTGAGAGGTTTGGTGAGGTTGGGTGAGCTAACGCAGACCCTTTAAATTAATACGGCGTGGTACCCATCCCATGGGTCCCAAATCTCCAGGTTCAAGGGCATCGTCCTACATTGAAAACATGCATGAGAAACCCCGAAGATGGCACACCGTGTGATGGGGAAAGGTTTCTAAAACGCACCTCATTTCTCATCTCCTTGTGCTCCGGTTCGCCATTCCAGCCGCTTTACTAGCAATCTCTCTCCTTGGAGAATCAGCACCTTTATCCTCCTGTTCCGTACAGGTTGCAATTTGTCCTGAGGATGAACGGGAAGAGGGGCAACCAATGAGAGACTAGCTCTAGGTGTTGGGATAGGCACACGTCACTCTGTTTTCCCATCAGGAAGAAGAATTAACCACAGGCTCAGCCTTCCGCCAGGAACCAGAATACGGCCTGAAGCAATCCTGCGCTTTTGCGGCCAGCTCCCAAGAAAGCGAGTTGAATAATGGAGCTCAGGGGCACTGCAATTCACAAACCTGCAGACTTAGAAATGATAACTCTCGTCCACAAATATATTGAGGGAAGGCAACGAAGAGGATTTGAAAGCAAGGCAGAATTGCAGGAAACAGATTTCAGGAGGTACATTCGAATCGCCTTTAAAGCACAGGAAAAGCGGCAAAACCTCGACAGTGATGCACTTGGCCAAAAAGGGCGTATGCGTTTTTTCCTGAATATATTCAGGAAAAATCGCATACGCCCTTTTTGGCCAACCAAGCAACCTGGAAAGGCAAATCAGCGCTACAAAGAAGTCTCGCTTCCCATTGGTCAAAAGGGCCATGCTGAATAAAGTGTCAAAACCAGAAATGCAGGACAGGCCATGGAGAAATGGGAGCCTTGCTACGCTGATGGGCGGGACGTAAATTGCCAACAGCCACTCTGGAGAAGTGTACGGTGTGTCCTGAAACATCTAAAAAACTCAGCTTAGAGAGCTTGGGCACTTCCACTCATGGGCGTATAAATTGGGAAAACTAAAAATCAGCAAGACACAGGCACCCCAAATTTTGGGCTACTCTGTTGACAAGAACCTCCACTTCATTATACCTTAAATATCCGAGGAAAGAGAAGAATGGATAAAGAAGTTGTGGTCCTTATGTACAATGGAATATCACTCAGCCATGAAATCAATGTCATAAGGCTAGTAGCAGCATGATGAGTGGATTTAGCTATGACGATTCTAAGTGAAATAAGTCCCACAGAAAAAGACACTTATCATGAGATATCACTTATAGAGGGAATGTAAAAACCGCTACCCTTGAACTGAATTACAAAACAGAACAGAGTCACACGTTTAGAAAACACACTATGGCTGCTTAACGGGAAAGGTGAGGTGGGGTGATGCATAAAACAAGGGTTTCAAATTAGCTCAGATATCGTTCCATGAACCCAATATGTAATAGACAAGACCTACTCCTTGCTCAGTGAACTGGACTCAACACCCCCTATTCACCGCCCAAGAATATATCTGAGTAGTAAGAATCTTCAAACCTATGTATTGATATCACTCTGTAAGTGAGTAAAGTGGGTGTAAAGCGGCATAAACACAGCAGTGGAAAGCAGCCAAACCCCATTATAAAAATCAATTACTTTTCAAAACCCGTGAAACAAAGACAGTGAAAGAGAGAGGAATTCTTACAAAATTCGTTCAGGGGCTGTGATGCCAAATGGATTGACCATATCTAGACCAACAGCTGATTGAGACATATGGGTGGACACTCTTGGGGCTGAGAGGTTTGGTGAGGTTGGGTGAGCTAACGCAGACCCTTTAAATTAATACGGCGTGGTACCCATCCCATGGGTCCCAAATCTCCAGGTTCAAGGGCATCGTCCTACATTGAAAACATGCATGAGAAACCCCGAAGATGGCACACCGTGTGATGGGGAAAGGTTTCTAAAACGCACCTCATTTCTCATCTCCTTGTGCTCCGGTTCGCCATTCCAGCCGCTTTACTAGCAATCTCTCTCCTTGGAGAATCAGCACCTTTATCCTCCTGTTCCGTACAGGTTGCAATTTGTCCTGAGGATGAACGGGAAGAGGGGCAACCAATGAGAGACTAGCTCTAGGTGTTGGGACAGGCACACGTCACTCTGTTTTCCCATCAGGAAGAAGAATTAACCACAGGCTCAGCCTGCCGCCAGGAACCAGAATACGGCCTGAAGCAATCCTGCGCTTTTGCGGCCAGCTCCCAAGAAAGCGAGTTGAATAATGGAGCTCAGGGGCACTGCAATTCACAAACCTGCAGACTTACAAATGATAACTCTCGTCCACAAATATATTGAGGGAAGGCAACGAAGAGGATTTGAAAGCAAGGCAGAATTGCAGGAAACAGATTTCAGGAGGTAGATTCGAATCGCCTTTAAAGCACAGGAAAAGCGGCAAAACCTCGACAGTGATGCCCTTGGCCAAAAAGGGCGTATGCGTTTTTTCCTGAATATATTCAGGAAAAAACGCATACGCCCTTTTTGGCCAACCAAGCAACCTGGAAAGGCAAATCAGCGCTACAAAGAAGTCTCGCTTCCCATCGGTCAAAAGGGCCATGCTGAATAAAGTGTCAAAACCAGAAATGCAGGACAGGCCATGGAGAAATGGGAGCCTTGCTACACTGATGGGCGGGATGTAAATTGCCAACAGCCACTCTGGAGAAGTGTACGGTGTGTCCTGAAACATCTAAAAAACTCAGCTTAGAGAGCATAGGGCACTTCCACTCATGGGCGTATAAATTGGGAAAACTAAAAATCAGCAAGACACAGGCACCCCAAAGTTTTGGGCTACTCTGTTGACAAAAACCTCCACTTCGTTACACCTTAAATATCCCAGGAAAGAGAAGAATGGATAAAGAAGATGTGGTCCTTATATACAATGGAATATCACTCAGCCATGAAATCAATGTCATAAGGCTAGTAGCAGCATGATGAGTGGATTTAGCTATGACGATTCTAAGTGAAATAAGTCACACAGAAAAAGACACTTATCATGAGATATCACTTATAGAGGGAATGTATAAACCGCTACCCTTGAACTGCATTACAAAACAGAACAGAGTCACACGTTTAGAAAACACACTATGGCTGCTTAACGGGAAAGGTGAGGTGGGGTGATGCATAAAACAAGGGTTTCAAATTAGCTCAGATATCGTTCCATAAACCCAATATGTAATAGACAAGACCTACTCCTTGCTCAGTGAACTGGACTCAACACCCCCTATTCACCGCCCAAGAATATATCTGACTAGTAAGAATCTTCAAACCTATGTATTGATATCACTCTGTAAGTGAGTCAAGTGGGTGTAAAGCGGCATAAACACAGCAGTGGAAAGCAGCCAAACCCCATTATAAAAATCAATTACTTTTCAAAACCCGTGAAACAAAGACAGTGAAAGAGAGAGGAATTCTTACAAAATTCGTTCAGGGGCTGTGATGCCACCTGGATTGACCATATCTAGACCCACAGCTGATTGAGACATATGGGTGGACACTCTTGGGGCTGAGAGGTTTGGTGAGGTTGGGTGAGCTAACGCAGACCCTTTAAATTAATACGGCGTGGTACCCATCCCATGGGTCCCAAATCTCCAGGTTCAAGGGCATCGTCCTACATTGAAAACATGCATGAGAAACCCCGAAGATGGCACACCGTGTGATGGGGAAAGGTTTCTAAAACGCACCTCATTTCTCATCTCCTTGTGCTCCGGTTCGCCATTCCAGCCGCTTTACTAGCAATCTCTCTCCTTGGAGAATCAGCACCTTTATCCTCCTGTTCCGTACAGGTTGCAATTTGTCCTGAGGATGAACGGGAAGAGGGGCAACCAATGAGAGACTAGCTCTAGGTGTTGGGATAGGCACACGTCACTCTGTTTTCCCATCAGGAAGAAGAATTAACCACAGGCTCAGCCTTCCGCCAGGAACCAGAATACGGCCTGAAGCAATCCTGCGCTTTTGCGGCCAGCTCCCAAGAAAGCGAGTTGAATAATGGAGCTCAGGGGCACTGCAATTCACAAACCTGCAGACTTAGAAATGATAACTCTCGTCCACAAATATATTGAGGGAAGGCAACGAAGAGGATTTGAAAGCAAGGCAGAATTGCAGGAAACAGATTTCAGGAGGTACATTCGAATCGCCTTTAAAGCACAGGAAAAGCGGCAAAACCTCGACAGTGATGCACTTGGCCAAAAAGGGCGTATGCGTTTTTTCCTGAATATATTCAGGAAAAATCGCATACGCCCTTTTTGGCCAACCAAGCAACCTGGAAAGGCAAATCAGCGCTACAAAGAAGTCTCGCTTCCCATTGGTCAAAAGGGCCATGCTGAATAAAGTGTCAAAACCAGAAATGCAGGACAGGCCATGGAGAAATGGGAGCCTTGCTACGCTGATGGGCGGGACGTAAATTGCCAACAGCCACTCTGGAGAAGTGTACGGTGTGTCCTGAAACATCTAAAAAACTCAGCTTAGAGAGCTTGGGCACTTCCACTCATGGGCGTATAAATTGGGAAAACTAAAAATCAGCAAGACACAGGCACCCCAAATTTTGGGCTACTCTGTTGACAAGAACCTCCACTTCATTATACCTTAAATATCCGAGGAAAGAGAAGAATGGATAAAGAAGTTGTGGTCCTTATGTACAATGGAATATCACTCAGCCATGAAATCAATGTCATAAGGCTAGTAGCAGCATGATGAGTGGATTTAGGTATGACGATTCTAAGTGAAATAAATCACACAGAAAAAGACACTTATCATAAGATATCACTTATAGAGGGAATGTAAAAACCGCTACCCTTGAACTGAATTACAAAACAGAACGGAGTCACACATTTAGAAAACACACTATGGCTGCTTAACGGGAAAGGTGAGGTGGGGTGATGCATAAAACAAGGGTTTCAAATTAGCTCAGATATCGTTCCATAAACCCAATATGTAATAGACAAGACCTACTCCTTGCTCAGTGAACTGGACTCAACACCCCCTATTCACCGCCCAAGAATATATCTGACTAGTAAGAATCTTCAAACCTATGTATTGATATCACTCTGTAAGTGAGTCAAGTGGGTGTAAAGCGGCATAAACACAGCAGTGAAAAGCAGCTAAACCCCATTATAAAAATCAATTACTTTTCAAAACCCGTGAAACAAAGACAGTGAAAGAGAGAGAAATTCTTACAAAATTCGTTCAGGGGCTGTGATGCCACCTGGATTGACCATATCTAGACCCACAGCTGATTGAGACATATGGGTGGACACTCTTGGGGCTGAGAGGTTTGGTGAGGTTGGGTGAGCTAACGCAGACCCTTTAAATTAATACGGCGTGGTACCCATCCCATGGGTCCCAAATCTCCAGGTTCAAGGGCATCGTCCTACATTGAAAACATGCATGAGAAACCCCGAAGATGGCACACCGTGTGATCGGGAAAGGTTTCTAAAACGCACCTCATTTCTCATCTCCTTGTGCTCCGGCTCGCCATTCCAGCCGCTTTACTAGCAATCTCTCTCCTTGGAGAATCAGCACCTTTATCCTCCTGTTCCATACAGGTTGCAATTTGTCCTGAGGATGAACGGGAAGAGGGGCAACCAATGAGAGACTAGCTCTAGGTGTTGGGACAGGCACAGGTCACTCTGTTTTCCCATCAGGAAGAAGAATTAACCACAGGCTCAGCCTGCCGCCAGGAACCAGAATATGGCCTGAAGCAATCCTGCGCTTTTGCGGCCAGCTCCCAAGAAAGCGACTTGAATAATGGAGCTCAGGGGCACTGCAATTCACAAACCTGCAGACTTACAAATGATAACTCTCGTCCACAAATATATTGAGGGAAGGCAACGAAGAGGATTTGAAAGCAAGGCAGAATTGCAGGAAACAGATTTCAGGAGGTAGATTCGAATCGCCTTTAAAGCACAGGAAAAGCGGCAAAACCTCGACAGTGATGCCCTTGGCCAAAAAGGGCGTATGCGTTTTTTCCTGAATATATTCAGGAAAAAACGCATACGCCCTTTTTGGCCAACCAAGCAACCTGGAAAGGCAAATCAGCGCTACAAAGAAGTCTCGCTTCCCATCGGTCAAAAGGGCCATGCTGAATAAAGTGTCAAAACCAGAAATGCAGGACAGGCCATGGAGAAATGGGAGCCTTGCTACACTGATGGGCGGGATGTAAATTGCCAACAGCCACTCTGGAGAAGTGTACGGTGTGTCCTGAAACATCTAAAAAACTCAGCTTAGAGAGCATAGGGCACTTCCACTCATGGGCGTATAAATTGGGAAAACTAAAAATCAGCAAGACACAGGCACCCCAAAGTTTTGGGCTACTCTGTTGACAAGAACCTCCACTTCGTTACACCTTAAATATCCCAGGAAAGAGAAGAATGGATAAAGAAGATGTGGTCCTTATATACAATGGAATATCACTCAGCCATGAAATCAATGTCATAAGGCTAGTAGCAGCATGATGAGTGGATTTAGCTATGACGATTCTAAGTGAAATAAGTCACACAGAAAAAGACACTTATCATGAGATATCACTTATAGAGGGAATGTAAAAACCGCTACCCTTGAACTGAATTACAAAACAGAACAGAGTCACACGTTTAGAAAACACACTATGGCTGCTTAACGGGAAAGGTGAGGTGGGGTGATGCATAAAACAAGGGTTTCAAATTAGCTCAGATATCGTTCCATAAACCCAATATGTAATAGACAAGACCTACTCCTTGCTCAGTGAACTGGACTCAACACCCCCTATTCACCGCCCAAGAATATATCTGACTAGTAAGAATCTTCAAACCTATGTATTGATATCACTCTGTAAGTGAGTCAAGTGGGTGTAAAGCGGCATAAACACAGCAGTGGAAAGCAGCCAAACCCCATTATAAAAATCAATTACTTTTCAAAACCCGTGAAACAAAGACAGTGAAAGAGAGAGGAATTCTTACAAAATTCGTTCAGGGGCTGTGATGCCACCTGGATTGACCATATCTAGACCCACAGCTGATTGAGACATATGGGTGGACACTCTTGGGGCTGAGAGGTTTGGTGAGGTTGGGTGAGCTAACGCAGACCCTTTAAATTAATACGGCGTGGTACCCATCCCATGGGTCCCAAATCTCCAGGTTCAAGGGCATCGTCCTACATTGAAAACATGCATGAGAAACCCCGAAGATGGCACACCGTGTGATGGGGAAAGGTTTCTAAAACGCACCTCATTTCTCATCTGCTTGTGCTCCGGTTCGCCATTCCAGCCGCTTTACTAGCAATCTCTCTCCTTGGAGAATCAGCACCTTTATCCTCCTGTTCCGTACAGGTTGCAATTTGTCCTGAGGATGAACGGGAAGAGGGGCAACCAATGAGAGACTAGCTCTAGGTGTTGGGACAGGCACAGGTCACTCTGTTTTCCCATCAGGAAGAAGAATTAACCACAGGCTCAGCCTGCCGCCAGGAACCAGAATACGGCCTGAAGCAATCCTGCGCTTTTGCGGCCAGCTCCCAAGAAAGCGAGTTGAATAATGGAGCTCAGGGGCACTGCAATTCACAAACCTGCAGACTTACAAATGATAACTCTCGTCCACAAATATATTGAGGGAAGGCAACGAAGAGGATTTGAAAGCAAGGCAGAATTGCAGGAAACAGATTTCAGGAGGTACATTCGAATCGCCTTTAAAGCACAGGAAAAGCGGCAAAACCTCGACAGTGATGCACTTGGCCAAAAAGGGCGTATGCGTTTTTTCCTGAATATATTCAGGAAAAATCGCATACGCCCTTTTTGGCCAACCAAGCAACCTGGAAAGGCAAATCAGCGCTACAAAGAAGTCTCGCTTCCCATTGGTCAAAAGGGCCATGCTGAATAAAGTGTCAAAACCAGAAATGCAGGACAGGCCATGGAGAAATGGGAGCCTTGCTACGCTGATGGGCGGGACGTAAATTGCCAACAGCCACTCTGGAGAAGTGTACGGTGTGTCCTGAAACATCTAAGAAACTCAGCTTAGAGAGCTTGGGCACTTCCACTCATGGGCGTATAAATTGGGAAAACTAAAAATCAGCAAGACACAGGCACCCCAAATTTTGGGCTACTCTGTTGACAAAAACCTCCACTTCATTACACCTTATATATCCGAGGAAAGAGAAGAATGGATAAAGAAGTTGTGGTCCTTATGTACAATGGAATATCACTCAGCCATGAAATCAATGTCATAAGGCTAGTAGCAGCATGATGAGTGGATTTAGCTATGACGATTCTAAGTGAAATAAATCACACAGAAAAAGACACTTATCATAAGATATCACTTATAGAGGGAATGTAAAAACCGCTACCCTTGAACTGCATTACAAAATAGAACAGAGTCACACGTTTAGAAAACACACTATGGCTGCTTAACGGGAAAGGTGAGGTGGGGTGATGCATAAATCAAGGGTTTCAAATTAGCTCAGATACCGTTCCATAAACCCAATATGTAATAGACAAGACCTACTCCTTGCTCAGTGAACTGGACTCAACACCCCCTATTCACCGCCCAAGAATATATCTCACTAGTAAGAATCTTCAAACCTATGTATTGATATCTCTCTGTAAGTGAGTCAAGTGGGTGTAAAGCGGCATAAACACAGCAGTGAAAAGCAGCTAAACCCCATTATAAAAATCAATTACTTTTCAAAACCCGTGAAACAAAGACAGTGAAAGAGAGAGAAATTCTTACAAAATTCGTTCAGGGGCTGTGATGCCACCTGGATTGACCATATCTAGACCCACAGCTGATTGAGACATATGGGTGGACACTCTTGGGGCTGAGAGGTTTGGTGAGGTTGGGTGAGCTAACGCAGACCCTTTAAATTAATACGGCGTGGTACCCATCCCATGGGTCCCAAATCTCCAGGTTCAAGGGCATCGTCCTACATTGAAAACATGCATGAGAAACCCCGAAGATGGCACACCGTGTGATCGGGAAAGGTTTCTAAAACGCACCTCATTTCTCATCTCCTTGTGCTCCGGCTCGCCATTCCAGCCGCTTTACTAGCAATCTCTCTCCTTGGAGAATCAGCACCTTTATCCTCCTGTTCCGTACAGGTTGCAATTTGTCCTGAGGATGAACGGGAAGAGGGGCAACCAATGAGAGACTAGCTCTAGGTGTTGGGACAGGCACAGGTCACTCTGTTTTCCCATCAGGAAGAAGAATTAACCACAGGCTCAGCCTGCCGCCAGGAACCAGAATACGGCCTGAAGCAATCCTGCGCTTTTGCGGCCAGCTCCCAAGAAAGCGAGTTGAATAATGGAGCTCAGGGGCACAGCAATTCACAAACCTGCAGACTTACAAATGATAACTCTCGTCCACAAATATATTGAGGGAAGGCAACGAAGAGGATTTGAAAGCAAGGCAGAATTGCAGGAAACAGATTTCAGGAGGTAGATTCGAATCGCCTTTAAAGCACAGGAAAAGCGGCAAAACCTCGACAGTGATGCCCTTGGCCAAAAAGGGCGTATGCGTTTTTTCCTGAATATATTCAGGAAAAAACGCATACGCCCTTTTTGGCCAACCAAGCAACCTGGAAAGGCAAATCAGCGCTACAAAGAAGTCTCGCTTCCCATCGGTCAAAAGGGCCATGCTGAATAAAGTGTCAAAACCAGAAATGCAGGACAGGCCATGGAGAAATGGGAGCCTTGCTACACTGATGGGCGGGATGTAAATTGCCAACAGCCACTCTGGAGAAGTGTACGGTGTGTCCTGAAACATCTAAAAAACTCAGCTTAGAGAGCATAGGGCACTTCCACTCATGGGCGTATAAATTGGGAAAACTAAAAATCAGCAAGACACAGGCACCCCAAAGTTTTGGGCTACTCTGTTGACAAGAACCTCCACTTCGTTACACCTTAAATATCCCAGGAAAGAGAAGAATGGATAAAGAAGATGTGGTCCTTATATACAATGGAATATCACTCAGCCATGAAATCAATGTCATAAGGCTAGTAGCAGCATGATGAGTGGATTTAGCTATGACGATTCTAAGTGAAATAAGTCACACAGAAAAAGACACTTATCATGAGATATCACTTATAGAGGGAATGTAAAAACCGCTACCCTTGAACTGAATTACAAAACAGAACAGAGTCACACGTTTAGAAAACACACTATGGCTGCTTAACGGGAAAGGTGAGGTGGGGTGATGCATAAAACAAGGGTTTCAAATTAGCTCAGATATCGTTCCATAAACCCAATATGTAATAGACAAGACCTACTCCTTGCTCAGTGAACTGGACTCAACACCCCCTATTCACCGCCCAAGAATATATCTGACTAGTAAGAATCTTCAAACCTATGTATTGATATCACTCTGTAAGTGAGTCAAGTGGGTGTAGAGCGGCATAAACACAGCAGTGGAAAGCAGCCAAACCCCATTATAAAAATCAATTACTTTTCAAAACCCGTGAAACAAAGACAGTGAAAGAGAGAGGAATTCTTACAAAATTCGTTCAGGGGCTGTGATGCCACCTGGATTGACCATATCTAGACCCACAGCTGATTGAGACATATGGGTGGACACTCTTGGGGCTGAGAGGTTTGGTGAGGTTGGGTGAGCTAACGCAGACCCTTTAAATTAATACGGCGTGGTACCCATCCCATGGGTCCCAAATCTCCAGGTTCAAGGGCATCGTCCTACATTGAAAACATGCATGAGAAACCCCGAAGATGGCACACCGTGTGATGGGGAAAGGTTTCTAAAACGCACCTCATTTCTCATCTGCTTGTGCTCCGGTTCGCCATTCCAGCCGCTTTACTAGCAATCTCTCTCCTTGGAGAATCAGCACCTTTATCCTCCTGTTCCGTACAGGTTGCAATTTGTCCTGAGGATGAACGGGAAGAGGGGCAACCAATGAGAGACTAGCTCTAGGTGTTGGGACAGGCACAGGTCACTCTGTTTTCCCATCAGGAAGAAGAATTAACCACAGGCTCAGCCTTCCGCCAGGAACCAGAATACGGCCTGAAGCAATCCTGCGCTTTTGCGGCCAGCTCCCAAGAAAGCGAGTTGAATAATGGAGCTCAGGGGCACTGCAATTCACAAACCTGCAGACTTAGAAATGATAACTCTCGTCCACAAATATATTGAGGGAAGGCAACGAAGAGGATTTGAAAGCAAGGCAGAATTGCAGGAAACAGATTTCAGGAGGTATATTCGAATCGCCTTTAAAGCACAGGAAAAGCGGCAAAACCTCGACAGTGATGCACTTGGCCAAAAAGGGCGTATGCGTTTTTTCCTGAATATATTCAGGAAAAATCGCATACGCCCTTTTTGGCCAACCAAGCAACCTGGAAAGGCAAATCAGCGCTACAAAGAAGTCTCGCTTCCCATTGGTCAAAAGGGCCATGCTGAATAAAGTGTCAAAACCAGAAATGCAGGACAGGCCATGGAGAAATGGGAGCCTTGCTACGCTGATGGGCGGGACGTAAATTGCCAACAGCCACTCTGGAGAAGTGTACGGTGTGTCCTGAAACATCTAAAAAACTCAGCTTAGAGAGCTTGGGCACTTCCACTCATGGGCGTATAAATTGGGAAAACTAAAAATCAGCAAGACACAGGCACCCCAAATTTTGGGCTACTCTGTTGACAAAAACCTCCACTTCATTACACCTTAAATATCCGAGGAAAGAGAAGAATGGATAAAGAAGTTGTGGTCCTTATGTACAATGGAATATCACTCAGCCATGAAATCAATGTCATAAGGCTAGTAGCAGCATGATGAGTGGATTTAGGTATGACGATTCTAAGTGAAATAAATCACACAGAAAAAGACACTTATCATAAGATATCACTTATAGAGGGAATGTAAAAACCGCTACCCTTGAACTGCATTACAAAATAGAACAGAGTCACACGTTTAGAAAACACACTATGGCTGCTTAACGGGAAAGGTGAGGTGGGGTGATGCATAAATCAAGGGTTTCAAATTAGCTCAGATACCGTTCCATAAACCCAATATGTAATAGACAAGACCTACTCCTTGCTCAGTGAACTGGACTCAACACCCCCTATTCACCGCCCAAGAATATATCTCACTAGTAAGAATCTTCAAACCTATGTATTGATATCTCTCTGTAAGTGAGTCAAGTGGGTGTAAAGCGGCATAAACACAGCAGTGAAAAGCAGCTAAACCCCATTATAAAAATCAATTACTTTTCAAAACCCGTGAAACAAAGACAGTGAAAGAGAGAGAAATTCTTACAAAATTCGTTCAGGGGCTGTGATGCCACCTGGATTGACCATATCTAGACCCACAGCTGATTGAGACATATGGGTGGACACTCTTGGGGCTGAGAGGTTTGGTGAGGTTGGGTGAGCTAACGCAGACCCTTTAAATTAATACGGCGTGGTACCCATCCCATGGGTCCCAAATCTCCAGGTTCAAGGGCATCGTCCTACATTGAAAACATGCATGAGAAACCCCGAAGATGGCACACCGTGTGATCGGGAAAGGTTTCTAAAACGCACCTCATTTCTCATCTCCTTGTGCTCCGGCTCGCCATTCCAGCCGCTTTACTAGCAATCTCTCTCCTTGGAGAATCAGCACCTTTATCCTCCTGTTCCGTACAGGTTGCAATTTGTCCTGAGGATGAACGGGAAGAGGGGCAACCAATGAGAGACTAGCTCTAGGTGTTGGGACAGGCACAGGTCACTCTGTTTTCCCATCAGGAAGAAGAATTAACCACAGGCTCAGCCTGCCGCCAGGAACCAGAATACGGCCTGAAGCAATCCTGCGCTTTTGCGGCCAGCTCCCAAGAAAGCGAGTTGAATAATGGAGCTCAGGGGCACAGCAATTCACAAACCTGCAGACTTACAAATGATAACTCTCGTCCACAAATATATTGAGGGAAGGCAACGAAGAGGATTTGAAAGCAAGGCAGAATTGCAGGAAACAGATTTCAGGAGGTAGATTCGAATCGCCTTTAAAGCACAGGAAAAGCGGCAAAACCTCGACAGTGATGCCCTTGGCCAAAAAGGGCGTATGCGTTTTTTCCTGAATATATTCAGGAAAAAACGCATACGCCCTTTTTGGCCAACCAAGCAACCTGGAAAGGCAAATAAGCGCTACAAAGAAGTCTCGCTTCCCATCGGTCAAAAGGGCCATGCTGAATAAAGTGTCAAAACCAGAAATGCAGGACAGGCCATGGAGAAATGGGAGCCTTGCTACACTGATGGGCGGGATGTAAATTGCCAACAGCCACTCTGGAGAAGTGTACGGTGTGTCCTGAAACATCTAAAAAACTCAGCTTAGAGAGCATAGGGCACTTCCACTCATGGGCGTATAAATTGGGAAAACTAAAAATCAGCAAGACACAGGCACCCCAAAGTTTTGGGCTACTCTGTTGACAAGAACCTCCACTTCATTATACCTTAAATATCCGAGGAAAGAGAAGAATGGATAAAGAAGTTGTGGTCCTTATGTACAATGGAATATCACTCAGCCATGAAATCAATGTCATAAGGCTAGTAGCAGCATGATGAGTGGATTTAGGTATGACGATTCTAAGTGAAATAAATCACACAGAAAAAGACACTTATCATAAGATATCACTTATAGAGGGAATGTAAAAACCGCTACCCTTGAACTGAATTACAAAACAGAACGGAGTCACACATTTAGAAAACACACTATGGCTGCTTAACGGGAAAGGTGAGGTGGGGTGATGCATAAAACAAGGGTTTCAAATTAGCTCAGATATCGTTCCATAAACCCAATATGTAATAGACAAGACCTACTCCTTGCTCAGTGAACTGGACTCAACACCCCCTATTCACCGCCCAAGAATATATCTGACTAGTAAGAATCTTCAAACCTATGTATTGATATCACTCTGTAAGTGAGTCAAGTGGGTGTAAAGCGGCATAAACACAGCAGTGAAAAGCAGCTAAACCCCATTATAAAAATCAATTACTTTTCAAAACCCGTGAAACAAAGACAGTGAAAGAGAGAGAAATTCTTACAAAATTCGTTCAGGGGCTGTGATGCCACCTGGATTGACCATATCTAGACCCACAGCTGATTGAGACATATGGGTGGACACTCTTGGGGCTGAGAGGTTTGGTGAGGTTGGGTGAGCTAACGCAGACCCTTTAAATTAATACGGCGTGGTACCCATCCCATGGGTCCCAAATCTCCAGGTTCAAGGGCATCGTCCTACATTGAAAACATGCATGAGAAACCCCGAAGATGGCACACCGTGTGATCGGGAAAGGTTTCTAAAACGCACCTCATTTCTCATCTCCTTGTGCTCCGGCTCGCCATTCCAGCCGCTTTACTAGCAATCTCTCTCCTTGGAGAATCAGCACCTTTATCCTCCTGTTCCATACAGGTTGCAATTTGTCCTGAGGATGAACGGGAAGAGGGGCAACCAATGAGAGACTAGCTCTAGGTGTTGGGACAGGCACAGGTCACTCTGTTTTCCCATCAGGAAGAAGAATTAACCACAGGCTCAGCCTGCCGCCAGGAACCAGAATATGGCCTGAAGCAATCCTGCGCTTTTGCGGCCAGCTCCCAAGAAAGCGACTTGAATAATGGAGCTCAGGGGCACTGCAATTCACAAACCTGCAGACTTACAAATGATAACTCTCGTCCACAAATATATTGAGGGAAGGCAACGAAGAGGATTTGAAAGCAAGGCAGAATTGCAGGAAACAGATTTCAGGAGGTAGATTCGAATCGCCTTTAAAGCACAGGAAAAGCGGCAAAACCTCGACAGTGATGCCCTTGGCCAAAAAGGGCGTATGCGTTTTTTCCTGAATATATTCAGGAAAAAACGCATACGCCCTTTTTGGCCAACCAAGCAACCTGGAAAGGCAAATCAGCGCTACAAAGAAGTCTCGCTTCCCATCGGTCAAAAGGGCCATGCTGAATAAAGTGTCAAAACCAGAAATGCAGGACAGGCCATGGAGAAATGGGAGCCTTGCTACACTGATGGGCGGGATGTAAATTGCCAACAGCCACTCTGGAGAAGTGTACGGTGTGTCCTGAAACATCTAAAAAACTCAGCTTAGAGAGCATAGGGCACTTCCACTCATGGGCGTATAAATTGGGAAAACTAAAAATCAGCAAGACACAGGCACCCCAAAGTTTTGGGCTACTCTGTTGACAAGAACCTCCACTTCGTTACACCTTAAATATCCCAGGAAAGAGAAGAATGGATAAAGAAGATGTGGTCCTTATATACAATGGAATATCACTCAGCCATGAAATCAATGTCATAAGGCTAGTAGCAGCATGATGAGTGGATTTAGCTATGACGATTCTAAGTGAAATAAGTCACACAGAAAAAGACACTTATCATGAGATATCACTTATAGAGGGAATGTAAAAACCGCTACCCTTGAACTGAATTACAAAACAGAACAGAGTCACACGTTTAGAAAACACACTATGGCTGCTTAACGGGAAAGGTGAGGTGGGGTGATGCATAAAACAAGGGTTTCAAATTAGCTCAGATATCGTTCCATAAACCCAATATGTAATAGACAAGACCTACTCCTTGCTCAGTGAACTGGACTCAACACCCCCTATTCACCGCCCAAGAATATATCTGACTAGTAAGAATCTTCAAACCTATGTATTGATATCACTCTGTAAGTGAGTCAAGTGGGTGTAAAGCGGCATAAACACAGCAGTGGAAAGCAGCCAAACCCCATTATAAAAATCAATTACTTTTCAAAACCCGTGAAACAAAGACAGTGAAAGAGAGAGGAATTCTTACAAAATTCGTTCAGGGGCTGTGATGCCACCTGGATTGACCATATCTAGACCCACAGCTGATTGAGACATATGGGTGGACACTCTTGGGGCTGAGAGGTTTGGTGAGGTTGGGTGAGCTAACGCAGACCCTTTAAATTAATACGGCGTGGTACCCATCCCATGGGTCCCAAATCTCCAGGTTCAAGGGCATCGTCCTACATTGAAAACATGCATGAGAAACCCCGAAGATGGCACACCGTGTGATGGGGAAAGGTTTCTAAAACGCACCTCATTTCTCATCTGCTTGTGCTCCGGTTCGCCATTCCAGCCGCTTTACTAGCAATCTCTCTCCTTGGAGAATCAGCACCTTTATCCTCCTGTTCCGTACAGGTTGCAATTTGTCCTGAGGATGAACGGGAAGAGGGGCAACCAATGAGAGACTAGCTCTAGGTGTTGGGACAGGCACAGGTCACTCTGTTTTCCCATCAGGAAGAAGAATTAACCACAGGCTCAGCCTGCCGCCAGGAACCAGAATACGGCCTGAAGCAATCCTGCGCTTTTGCGGCCAGCTCCCAAGAAAGCGAGTTGAATAATGGAGCTCAGGGGCACTGCAATTCACAAACCTGCAGACTTACAAATGATAACTCTCGTCCACAAATATATTGAGGGAAGGCAACGAAGAGGATTTGAAAGCAAGGCAGAATTGCAGGAAACAGATTTCAGGAGGTACATTCGAATCGCCTTTAAAGCACAGGAAAAGCGGCAAAACCTCGACAGTGATGCACTTGGCCAAAAAGGGCGTATGCGTTTTTTCCTGAATATATTCAGGAAAAATCGCATACGCCCTTTTTGGCCAACCAAGCAACCTGGAAAGGCAAATCAGCGCTACAAAGAAGTCTCGCTTCCCATTGGTCAAAAGGGCCATGCTGAATAAAGTGTCAAAACCAGAAATGCAGGACAGGCCATGGAGAAATGGGAGCCTTGCTACGCTGATGGGCGGGACGTAAATTGCCAACAGCCACTCTGGAGAAGTGTACGGTGTGTCCTGAAACATCTAAGAAACTCAGCTTAGAGAGCTTGGGCACTTCCACTCATGGGCGTATAAATTGGGAAAACTAAAAATCAGCAAGACACAGGCACCCCAAATTTTGGGCTACTCTGTTGACAAAAACCTCCACTTCATTACACCTTATATATCCGAGGAAAGAGAAGAATGGATAAAGAAGTTGTGGTCCTTATGTACAATGGAATATCACTCAGCCATGAAATCAATGTCATAAGGCTAGTAGCAGCATGATGAGTGGATTTAGCTATGACGATTCTAAGTGAAATAAATCACACAGAAAAAGACACTTATCATAAGATATCACTTATAGAGGGAATGTAAAAACCGCTACCCTTGAACTGCATTACAAAATAGAACAGAGTCACACGTTTAGAAAACACACTATGGCTGCTTAACGGGAAAGGTGAGGTGGGGTGATGCATAAATCAAGGGTTTCAAATTAGCTCAGATACCGTTCCATAAACCCAATATGTAATAGACAAGACCTACTCCTTGCTCAGTGAACTGGACTCAACACCCCCTATTCACCGCCCAAGAATATATCTCACTAGTAAGAATCTTCAAACCTATGTATTGATATCTCTCTGTAAGTGAGTCAAGTGGGTGTAAAGCGGCATAAACACAGCAGTGAAAAGCAGCTAAACCCCATTATAAAAATCAATTACTTTTCAAAACCCGTGAAACAAAGACAGTGAAAGAGAGAGAAATTCTTACAAAATTCGTTCAGGGGCTGTGATGCCACCTGGATTGACCATATCTAGACCCACAGCTGATTGAGACATATGGGTGGACACTCTTGGGGCTGAGAGGTTTGGTGAGGTTGGGTGAGCTAACGCAGACCCTTTAAATTAATACGGCGTGGTACCCATCCCATGGGTCCCAAATCTCCAGGTTCAAGGGCATCGTCCTACATTGAAAACATGCATGAGAAACCCCGAAGATGGCACACCGTGTGATCGGGAAAGGTTTCTAAAACGCACCTCATTTCTCATCTCCTTGTGCTCCGGCTCGCCATTCCAGCCGCTTTACTAGCAATCTCTCTCCTTGGAGAATCAGCACCTTTATCCTCCTGTTCCGTACAGGTTGCAATTTGTCCTGAGGATGAACGGGAAGAGGGGCAACCAATGAGAGACTAGCTCTAGGTGTTGGGACAGGCACAGGTCACTCTGTTTTCCCATCAGGAAGAAGAATTAACCACAGGCTCAGCCTGCCGCCAGGAACCAGAATACGGCCTGAAGCAATCCTGCGCTTTTGCGGCCAGCTCCCAAGAAAGCGAGTTGAATAATGGAGCTCAGGGGCACAGCAATTCACAAACCTGCAGACTTACAAATGATAACTCTCGTCCACAAATATATTGAGGGAAGGCAACGAAGAGGATTTGAAAGCAAGGCAGAATTGCAGGAAACAGATTTCAGGAGGTAGATTCGAATCGCCTTTAAAGCACAGGAAAAGCGGCAAAACCTCGACAGTGATGCCCTTGGCCAAAAAGGGCGTATGCGTTTTTTCCTGAATATATTCAGGAAAAAACGCATACGCCCTTTTTGGCCAACCAAGCAACCTGGAAAGGCAAATCAGCGCTACAAAGAAGTCTCGCTTCCCATCGGTCAAAAGGGCCATGCTGAATAAAGTGTCAAAACCAGAAATGCAGGACAGGCCATGGAGAAATGGGAGCCTTGCTACACTGATGGGCGGGATGTAAATTGCCAACAGCCACTCTGGAGAAGTGTACGGTGTGTCCTGAAACATCTAAAAAACTCAGCTTAGAGAGCATAGGGCACTTCCACTCATGGGCGTATAAATTGGGAAAACTAAAAATCAGCAAGACACAGGCACCCCAAAGTTTTGGGCTACTCTGTTGACAAGAACCTCCACTTCGTTACACCTTAAATATCCCAGGAAAGAGAAGAATGGATAAAGAAGATGTGGTCCTTATATACAATGGAATATCACTCAGCCATGAAATCAATGTCATAAGGCTAGTAGCAGCATGATGAGTGGATTTAGCTATGACGATTCTAAGTGAAATAAGTCACACAGAAAAAGACACTTATCATGAGATATCACTTATAGAGGGAATGTAAAAACCGCTACCCTTGAACTGAATTACAAAACAGAACAGAGTCACACGTTTAGAAAACACACTATGGCTGCTTAACGGGAAAGGTGAGGTGGGGTGATGCATAAAACAAGGGTTTCAAATTAGCTCAGATATCGTTCCATAAACCCAATATGTAATAGACAAGACCTACTCCTTGCTCAGTGAACTGGACTCAACACCCCCTATTCACCGCCCAAGAATATATCTGACTAGTAAGAATCTTCAAACCTATGTATTGATATCACTCTGTAAGTGAGTCAAGTGGGTGTAGAGCGGCATAAACACAGCAGTGGAAAGCAGCCAAACCCCATTATAAAAATCAATTACTTTTCAAAACCCGTGAAACAAAGACAGTGAAAGAGAGAGGAATTCTTACAAAATTCGTTCAGGGGCTGTGATGCCACCTGGATTGACCATATCTAGACCCACAGCTGATTGAGACATATGGGTGGACACTCTTGGGGCTGAGAGGTTTGGTGAGGTTGGGTGAGCTAACGCAGACCCTTTAAATTAATACGGCGTGGTACCCATCCCATGGGTCCCAAATCTCCAGGTTCAAGGGCATCGTCCTACATTGAAAACATGCATGAGAAACCCCGAAGATGGCACACCGTGTGATGGGGAAAGGTTTCTAAAACGCACCTCATTTCTCATCTGCTTGTGCTCCGGTTCGCCATTCCAGCCGCTTTACTAGCAATCTCTCTCCTTGGAGAATCAGCACCTTTATCCTCCTGTTCCGTACAGGTTGCAATTTGTCCTGAGGATGAACGGGAAGAGGGGCAACCAATGAGAGACTAGCTCTAGGTGTTGGGACAGGCACAGGTCACTCTGTTTTCCCATCAGGAAGAAGAATTAACCACAGGCTCAGCCTTCCGCCAGGAACCAGAATACGGCCTGAAGCAATCCTGCGCTTTTGCGGCCAGCTCCCAAGAAAGCGAGTTGAATAATGGAGCTCAGGGGCACTGCAATTCACAAACCTGCAGACTTAGAAATGATAACTCTCGTCCACAAATATATTGAGGGAAGGCAACGAAGAGGATTTGAAAGCAAGGCAGAATTGCAGGAAACAGATTTCAGGAGGTATATTCGAATCGCCTTTAAAGCACAGGAAAAGCGGCAAAACCTCGACAGTGATGCACTTGGCCAAAAAGGGCGTATGCGTTTTTTCCTGAATATATTCAGGAAAAATCGCATACGCCCTTTTTGGCCAACCAAGCAACCTGGAAAGGCAAATCAGCGCTACAAAGAAGTCTCGCTTCCCATTGGTCAAAAGGGCCATGCTGAATAAAGTGTCAAAACCAGAAATGCAGGACAGGCCATGGAGAAATGGGAGCCTTGCTACGCTGATGGGCGGGACGTAAATTGCCAACAGCCACTCTGGAGAAGTGTACGGTGTGTCCTGAAACATCTAAAAAACTCAGCTTAGAGAGCTTGGGCACTTCCACTCATGGGCGTATAAATTGGGAAAACTAAAAATCAGCAAGACACAGGCACCCCAAATTTTGGGCTACTCTGTTGACAAAAACCTCCACTTCATTACACCTTAAATATCCGAGGAAAGAGAAGAATGGATAAAGAAGTTGTGGTCCTTATGTACAATGGAATATCACTCAGCCATGAAATCAATGTCATAAGGCTAGTAGCAGCATGATGAGTGGATTTAGGTATGACGATTCTAAGTGAAATAAATCACACAGAAAAAGACACTTATCATAAGATATCACTTATAGAGGGAATGTAAAAACCGCTACCCTTGAACTGCATTACAAAATAGAACAGAGTCACACGTTTAGAAAACACACTATGGCTGCTTAACGGGAAAGGTGAGGTGGGGTGATGCATAAATCAAGGGTTTCAAATTAGCTCAGATACCGTTCCATAAACCCAATATGTAATAGACAAGACCTACTCCTTGCTCAGTGAACTGGACTCAACACCCCCTATTCACCGCCCAAGAATATATCTCACTAGTAAGAATCTTCAAACCTATGTATTGATATCTCTCTGTAAGTGAGTCAAGTGGGTGTAAAGCGGCATAAACACAGCAGTGAAAAGCAGCTAAACCCCATTATAAAAATCAATTACTTTTCAAAACCCGTGAAACAAAGACAGTGAAAGAGAGAGAAATTCTTACAAAATTCGTTCAGGGGCTGTGATGCCACCTGGATTGACCATATCTAGACCCACAGCTGATTGAGACATATGGGTGGACACTCTTGGGGCTGAGAGGTTTGGTGAGGTTGGGTGAGCTAACGCAGACCCTTTAAATTAATACGGCGTGGTACCCATCCCATGGGTCCCAAATCTCCAGGTTCAAGGGCATCGTCCTACATTGAAAACATGCATGAGAAACCCCGAAGATGGCACACCGTGTGATCGGGAAAGGTTTCTAAAACGCACCTCATTTCTCATCTCCTTGTGCTCCGGCTCGCCATTCCAGCCGCTTTACTAGCAATCTCTCTCCTTGGAGAATCAGCACCTTTATCCTCCTGTTCCGTACAGGTTGCAATTTGTCCTGAGGATGAACGGGAAGAGGGGCAACCAATGAGAGACTAGCTCTAGGTGTTGGGACAGGCACAGGTCACTCTGTTTTCCCATCAGGAAGAAGAATTAACCACAGGCTCAGCCTGCCGCCAGGAACCAGAATACGGCCTGAAGCAATCCTGCGCTTTTGCGGCCAGCTCCCAAGAAAGCGAGTTGAATAATGGAGCTCAGGGGCACAGCAATTCACAAACCTGCAGACTTACAAATGATAACTCTCGTCCACAAATATATTGAGGGAAGGCAACGAAGAGGATTTGAAAGCAAGGCAGAATTGCAGGAAACAGATTTCAGGAGGTAGATTCGAATCGCCTTTAAAGCACAGGAAAAGCGGCAAAACCTCGACAGTGATGCCCTTGGCCAAAAAGGGCGTATGCGTTTTTTCCTGAATATATTCAGGAAAAAACGCATACGCCCTTTTTGGCCAACCAAGCAACCTGGAAAGGCAAATAAGCGCTACAAAGAAGTCTCGCTTCCCATCGGTCAAAAGGGCCATGCTGAATAAAGTGTCAAAACCAGAAATGCAGGACAGGCCATGGAGAAATGGGAGCCTTGCTACACTGATGGGCGGGATGTAAATTGCCAACAGCCACTCTGGAGAAGTGTACGGTGTGTCCTGAAACATCTAAAAAACTCAGCTTAGAGAGCATAGGGCACTTCCACTCATGGGCGTATAAATTGGGAAAACTAAAAATCAGCAAGACACAGGCACCCCAAAGTTTTGGGCTACTCTGTTGACAAGAACCTCCACTTCGTTACACCTTAAATATCCCAGGAAAGAGAAGAATGGATAAAGAAGATGTGGTCCTTATATACAATGGAATATCACTCAGCCATGAAATCAATGTCATAAGGCTAGTAGCAGCATGATGAGTGGATTTAGCTATGACGATTCTAAGTGAAATAAGTCACACAGAAAAAGACACTTATCATGAGATATCACTTATAGAGGGAATGTAAAAACCGCTACCCTTGAACTGAATTACAAAACAGAACAGAGTCACACGTTTAGAAAACACACTATGGCTGCTTAACGGGAAAGGTGAGGTGGGGTGATGCATAAAACAAGGGTTTCAAATTAGCTCAGATATCGTTCCATAAACCCAATATGTAATAGACAAGACCTACTCCTTGCTCAGTGAACTGGACTCAACACCCCCTATTCACCGCCCAAGAATATATCTGACTAGTAAGAATCTTCAAACCTATGTATTGATATCACTCTGTAAGTGAGTCAAGTGGGTGTAAAGCGGCATAAACACAGCAGTGGAAAGCAGCCAAACCCCATTATAAAAATCAATTACTTTTCAAAACCCGTGAAACAAAGACAGTGAAAGAGAGAGGAATTCTTACAAAATTCGTTCAGGGGCTGTGATGCCACCTGGATTGACCATATCTAGACCCACAGCTGATTGAGACATATGGGTGGACACTCTTGGGGCTGAGAGGTTTGGTGAGGTTGGGTGAGCTAACGCAGACCCTTTAAATTAATACGGCGTGGTACCCATCCCATGGGTCCCAAATCTCCAGGTTCAAGGGCATCGTCCTACATTGAAAACATGCATGAGAAACCCCGAAGATGGCACACCGTGTGATCGGGAAAGGTTTCTAAAACGCACCTCATTTCTCATCTGCTTGTGCTCCGGTTCGCCATTCCAGCCGCTTTACTAGCAATCTCTCTCCTTGGAGAATCAGCACCTTTATCCTCCTGTTCCGTACAGGTTGCAATTTGTCCTGAGGATGAACGGGAAGAGGGGCAACCAATGAGAGACTAGCTCTAGGTGTTGGGACAGGCACACGTCACTCTGTTTTCCCATCAGGAAGAAGAATTAACCACAGGCTCAGCCTTCCGCCAGGAACCAGAATACGGCCTGAAGCAATCCTGCGCTTTTGCGGCCAGCTCCCAAGAAAGCGAGTTGAATAATGGAGCTCAGGGGCACTGCAATTCACAAACCTGCAGACTTAGAAATGATAACTCTCGTCCACAAATATATTGAGGGAAGGCAACGAAGAGGATTTGAAAGCAAGGCAGAATTGCAGGAAACAGATTTCAGGAGGTATATTCGAATCGCCTTTAAAGCACAGGAAAAGCGGCAAAACCTCGACAGTGATGCACTTGGCCAAAAAGGGCGTATGCGTTTTTTCCTGAATATATTCAGGAAAAATCGCATACGCCCTTTTTGGCCAACCAAGCAACCTGGAAAGGCAAATCAGCGCTACAAAGAAGTCTCGCTTCCCATTGGTCAAAAGGGCCATGCTGAATAAAGTGTCAAAACCAGAAATGCAGGACAGGCCATGGAGAAATGGGAGCCTTGCTACGCTGATGGGCGGGACGTAAATTGCCAACAGCCACTCTGGAGAAGTGTACGGTGTGTCCTGAAACATCTAAAAAACTCAGCTTAGAGAGCTTGGGCACTTCCACTCATGGGCGTATAAATTGGGAAAACTAAAAATCAGCAAGACACAGGCACCCCAAATTTTGGGCTACTCTGTTGACAAAAACCTCCACTTCATTACACCTTAAATATCCGAGGAAAGAGAAGAATGGATAAAGAAGTTGTGGTCCTTATGTACAATGGAATATCACTCAGCCATGAAATCAATGTCATAAGGCTAGTAGCAGCATGATGAGTGGATTTAGGTATGACGATTCTAAGTGAAATAAATCACACAGAAAAAGACACTTATCATAAGATATCACTTATAGAGGGAATGTAAAAACCGCTACCCTTGAACTGCATTACAAAATAGAACAGAGTCACACGTTTAGAAAACACACTATGGCTGCTTAACGGGAAAGGTGAGGTGGGGTGATGCATAAATCAAGGGTTTCAAATTAGCTCAGATACCGTTCCATAAACCCAATATGTAATAGACAAGACCTACTCCTTGCTCAGTGAACTGGACTCAACACCCCCTATTCACCGCCCAAGAATATATCTCACTAGTAAGAATCTTCAAACCTATGTATTGATATCTCTCTGTAAGTGAGTCAAGTGGGTGTAAAGCGGCATAAACACAGCAGTGAAAAGCAGCTAAACCCCATTATAAAAATCAATTACTTTTCAAAACCCGTGAAACAAAGACAGTGAAAGAGAGAGAAATTCTTACAAAATTCGTTCAGGGGCTGTGATGCCACCTGGATTGACCATATCTAGACCCACAGCTGATTGAGACATATGGGTGGACACTCTTGGGGCTGAGAGGTTTGGTGAGGTTGGGTGAGCTAACGCAGACCCTTTAAATTAATACGGCGTGGTACCCATCCCATGGGTCCCAAATCTCCAGGTTCAAGGGCATCGTCCTACATTGAAAACATGCATGAGAAACCCCGAAGATGGCACACCGTGTGATCGGGAAAGGTTTCTAAAACGCACCTCATTTCTCATCTCCTTGTGCTCCGGCTCGCCATTCCAGCCGCTTTACTAGCAATCTCTCTCCTTGGAGAATCAGCACCTTTATCCTCCTGTTCCGTACAGGTTGCAATTTGTCCTGAGGATGAACGGGAAGAGGGGCAACCAATGAGAGACTAGCTCTAGGTGTTGGGACAGTCACAGGTCACTCTGTTTTCCCATCAGGAAGAAGAATTAACCACAGGCTCAGCCTGCCGCCAGGAACCAGAATACGGCCTGAAGCAATCCTGCGCTTTTGCGGCCAGCTCCCAAGAAAGCGAGTTGAATAATGGAGCTCAGGGGCACTGCAATTCACAAACCTGCAGACTTAGAAATGATAACTCTCGTCCACAAATATATTGAGGGAAGGCAACGAAGAGGATTTGAAAGCAAGGCAGAATTGCAGGAAACAGATTTCAGGAGGTACATTCGAATCGCCTTTAAAGCACAGGAAAAGCGGCAAAACCTCGACAATGATGCCCTTGGCCAAAAAGGGCGTATGCGTTTTTTCCTGAATATATTCAGGAAAAAACGCATACGCCCTTTTTGGCCAACCAAGCAACCTGGAAAGGCAAATCAGCGCTACAAAGAAGTCTCGCTTCCCATCGGTCAAAAGGGTCATGCTGAATAAATGGTCAAAACCAGAAATGCAGGACAGGCCATGGAGAAATGGGAGCCTTGCTACGCTGAAGGGCGGGACGTAAATTGCCAACAGCCACTCTGGAGAAGTGTACGGTGTGTCCTGAAACATCTAAAAAACTCAGCTTAGAGAGCTTGGGCACTTCCACTCATGGGCGTATAAATTGGGAAAACTAAAAATCAGCAAGACACAGGCACCCCAAAGTTTTGGGCTACTCTGTTGACAAGAACCTCCACTTCGTTACACCTTAAATATCCGAGGAAAGAGAAGAATGGATAAAGAAGTTGTGGTCCTTATGTACAATGGAATATCACTCAGCCATGAAATCAATGTCATAAGGCTAGTAGCAGCATGATGAGTGGATTTAGGTATGACGATTCTAAGTGAAATAAGTCCCACAGAAAAAGACACTTATCATGAGATATCACTTATAGAGGGAATGTAAAAACCGCTACTCTTGAACTGAATTACAAAACAGAACGGAGTCACACATTTAGAAAACACACTATGGCTGCTTAACGGGAAAGGTGAGGTGGGGTGATGCATAAAACAAGGGTTTCAAATTCGCTCAGATACCGTTCCATGAACCCAATATGTAATAGACAAGACCTACTCCTTGCTCAGTGAACTGGACTCAACACCCCCTATTCACCGCCCAAGAATATATCTGACTAGTAAGAATCTTAAAACCTATGTATTGATATCTCTCTGTAAGTGAGTCAAGTGGGTGTAAAGCGGCATAAACACAGCAGTGAAAAGCAGCTAAACCCCATTATAAAAATCAATTACTTTTCAAAACCCGTGAAACAAAGACAGTGAAAGAGAGAGAAATTCTTACAAAATTCGTTCAGGGGCTGTGATGCCACCTAGATTGACCATATCTAGACCCACAGCTGATTGAGACATATGGGTGGACACTCTTGGGGCTGAGAGGTTTGGTGAGGTTGGGTGAGCTAACGCAGACCCTTTAAATTAATACGGCGTGGTACCCATCCCATGGGTCCCAAATCTCCAGGTTCAAGGGCATCGTCCTACATTGAAAACATGCATGAGAAACCCCGAAGATGGCACACCGTGTGATCGGGAAAGGTTTCTAAAACGCACCTCATTTCTCATCTGCTTGTGCTCCGGTTCGCCATTCCAGCCGCTTTACTAGCAATCTCTCTCCTTGGAGAATCAGCACCTTTATCCTCCTGTTCCGTACAGGTTGCAATTTGTCCTGAGGATGAACGGGAAGAGGGGCAACCAATGAGAGACTAGCTCTAGGTGTTGGGACAGGCACACGTCACTCTGTTTTCCCATCAGGAAGAAGAATTAACCACAGGCTCAGCCTTCCGCCAGGAACCAGAATACGGCCTGAAGCAATCCTGCGCTTTTGCGGCCAGCTCCCAAGAAAGCGAGTTGAATAATGGAGCTCAGGGGCACTGCAATTCACAAACCTGCAGACTTACAAATGATAACTCTCGTCCACAAATATATTGAGGGAAGGCAACGAAGAGGATTTGAAAGCAAGGCAGAATTGCAGGAAACAGATTTCAGGAGGTACATTCGAATCGCCTTTAAAGCACAGGAAAAGCGGCAAAACCTCGACAGTGATGCACTTGGCCAAAAAGGGCGTATGCGTTTTTTCCTGAATATATTCAGGAAAAATCGCATACGCCCTTTTTGGCCAACCAAGCAACCTGGAAAGGCAAATCAGCGCTACAAAGAAGTCTCGCTTCCCATTGGTCAAAAGGGCCATGCTGAATAAAGTGTCAAAACCAGAAATGCAGGACAGGCCATGGAGAAATGGGAGCCTTGCTACGCTGATGGGCGGGACGTAAATTGCCAACAGCCACTCTGGAGAAGTGTACGGTGTGTCCTGAAACATCTAAAAAACTCAGCTTAGAGAGCTTGGGCACTTCCACTCATGGGCGTATAAATTGGGAAAACTAAAAATCAGCAAGACACAGGCACCCCAAATTTTGGGCTACTCTGTTGACAAAAACCTCCACTTCATTACACCTTAAATATCCGAGGAAAGAGAAGAATGGATAAAGAAGTTGTGGTCCTTATGTACAATGGAATATCACTCAGCCATGAAATCAATGTCATAAGGCTAGTAGCAGCATGATGAGTGGATTTAGGTATGACGATTCTAAGTGAAATAAATCACACAGAAAAAGACACTTATCATAAGATATCACTTATAGAGGGAATGTAAAAACCGCTACCCTTGAACTGCATTACAAAATAGAACAGAGTCACACGTTTAGAAAACACACTATGGCTGCTTAACGGGAAAGGTGAGGTGGGGTGATGCATAAATCAAGGGTTTCAAATTAGCTCAGATACCGTTCCATAAACCCAATATGTAATAGACAAGACCTACTCCTTGCTCAGTGAACTGGACTCAACACCCCCTATTCACCGCCCAAGAATATATCTCACTAGTAAGAATCTTCAAACCTATGTATTGATATCTCTCTGTAAGTGAGTCAAGTGGGTGTAAAGCGGCATAAACACAGCAGTGAAAAGCAGCTAAACCCCATTATAAAAATCAATTACTTTTCAAAACCCGTGAAACAAAGACAGTGAAAGAGAGAGAAATTCTTACAAAATTCGTTCAGGGGCTGTGATGCCACCTGGATTGACCATATCTAGACCCACAGCTGATTGAGACATATGGGTGGACACTCTTGGGGCTGAGAGGTTTGGTGAGGTTGGGTGAGCTAACGCAGACCCTTTAAATTAATACGGCGTGGTACCCATCCCATGGGTCCCAAATCTCCAGGTTCAAGGGCATCGTCCTACATTGAAAACATGCATGAGAAACCCCGAAGATGGCACACCGTGTGATCGGGAAAGGTTTCTAAAACGCACCTCATTTCTCATCTCCTTGTGCTCCGGCTCGCCATTCCAGCCGCTTTACTAGCAATCTCTCTCCTTGGAGAATCAGCACCTTTATCCTCCTGTTCCGTACAGGTTGCAATTTGTCCTGAGGATGAACGGGAAGAGGGGCAACCAATGAGAGACTAGCTCTAGGTGTTGGGACAGGCACAGGTCACTCTGTTTTCCCATCAGGAAGAAGAATTAACCACAGGCTCAGCCTGCCGCCAGGAACCAGAATACGGCCTGAAGCAATCCTGCGCTTTTGCGGCCAGCTCCCAAGAAAGCGAGTTGAATAATGGAGCTCAGGGGCACTGCAATTCACAAACCTGCAGACTTACAAATGATAACTCTCGTCCACAAATATATTGAGGGAAGGCAACGAAGAGGATTTGAAAGCAAGGCAGAATTGCAGGAAACAGATTTCAGGAGGTACATTCGAATCGCCTTTAAAGCACAGGAAAAGCGGCAAAACCTCGACAATGATGCCCTTGGCCAAAAAGGGCGTATGCGTTTTTTCCTGAATATATTCAGGAAAAAACGCATACGCCCTTTTTGGCCAACCAAGCAACCTGGAAAGGCAAATCAGCGCTACAAAGAAGTCTCGCTTCCCATCGGTCAAAAGGGTCATGCTGAATAAAGGGGCAAAACCAGAAATGCAGGACAGGCCATGGAGAAATGGGAGCCTTGCTACGCTGAAGGGCGGGACGTAAATTGCCAACAGCCACTCTGGAGAAGTGTACGGTGTGTCCTGAAACATCTAAAAAACTCAGCTTAGAGAGCTTGGGCACTTCCACTCATGGGCGTATAAATTGGGAAAACTAAAAATCAGCAAGACACAGGCACCCCAAAGTTTTGGGCTACTCTGTTGACAAGAACCTCCACTTCGTTACACCTTAAATATCCGAGGAAAGAGAAGAATGGATAAAGAAGTTGTGGTCCTTATGTACAATGGAATATCACTCAGCCATGAAATCAATGTCATAAGGCTAGTAGCAGCATGATGAGTGGATTTAGGTATGACGATTCTAAGTGAAATAAGTCCCACAGAAAAAGACACTTATCATGAGATATCACTTATAGAGGGAATGTAAAAACCGCTACTCTTGAACTGAATTACAAAACAGAACGGAGTCACACATTTAGAAAACACACTATGGCTGCTTAACGGGAAAGGTGAGGTGGGGTGATGCATAAAACAAGGGTTTCAAATTCGCTCAGATACCGTTCCATGAACCCAATATGTAATAGACAAGACCTACTCCTTGCTCAGTGAACTGGACTCAACACCCCCTATTCACCGCCCAAGAATATATCTGACTAGTAAGAATCTTAAAACCTATGTATTGATATCTCTCTGTAAGTGAGTCAAGTGGGTGTAAAGCGGCATAAACACAGCAGTGAAAAGCAGCTAAACCCCATTATAAAAATCAATTACTTTTCAAAACCCGTGAAACAAAGACAGTGAAAGAGAGAGAAATTCTTACAAAATTCGTTCAGGGGCTGTGATGCCACCTAGATTGACCATATCTAGACCCACAGCTGATTGAGACATATGGGTGGACACTCTTGGGGCTGAGAGGTTTGGTGAGGTTGGGTGAGCTAACGCAGACCCTTTAAATTAATACGGCGTGGTACCCATCCCATGGGTCCCAAATCTCCAGGTTCAAGGGCATCGTCCTACATTGAAAACATGCATGAGAAACCCCGAAGATGGCACACCGTGTGATCGGGAAAGGTTTCTAAAACGCACCTCATTTCTCATCTGCTTGTGCTCCGGTTCGCCATTCCAGCCGCTTTACTAGCAATCTCTCTCCTTGGAGAATCAGCACCTTTATCCTCCTGTTCCGTACAGGTTGCAATTTGTCCTGAGGATGAACGGGAAGAGGGGCAACCAATGAGAGACTAGCTCTAGGTGTTGGGACAGGCACACGTCACTCTGTTTTCCCATCAGGAAGAAGAATTAACCACAGGCTCAGCCTTCCGCCAGGAACCAGAATACGGCCTGAAGCAATCCTGCGCTTTTGCGGCCAGCTCCCAAGAAAGCGAGTTGAATAATGGAGCTCAGGGGCACTGCAATTCACAAACCTGCAGACTTACAAATGATAACTCTCGTCCACAAATATATTGAGGGAAGGCAACGAAGAGGATTTGAAAGCAAGGCAGAATTGCAGGAAACAGATTTCAGGAGGTACATTCGAATCGCCTTTAAAGCACAGGAAAAGCGGCAAAACCTCGACAGTGATGCACTTGGCCAAAAAGGGCGTATGCGTTTTTTCCTGAATATATTCAGGAAAAATCGCATACGCCCTTTTTGGCCAACCAAGCAACCTGGAAAGGCAAATCAGCGCTACAAAGAAGTCTCGCTTCCCATTGGTCAAAAGGGCCATGCTGAATAAAGTGTCAAAACCAGAAATGCAGGACAGGCCATGGAGAAATGGGAGCCTTGCTACGCTGATGGGCGGGACGTAAATTGCCAACAGCCACTCTGGAGAAGTGTACGGTGTGTCCTGAAACATCTAAAAAACTCAGCTTAGAGAGCATAGGGCACTTCCACTCATGGGCGTATAAATTGGGAAAACTAAAAATCAGCAAGACACAGGCACCCCAAAGTTTTGGGCTACTCTGTTGACAAGAACCTCCACTTCGTTACACCTTAAATATCCCAGGAAAGAGAAGAATGGATAAAGAAGATGTGGTCCTTATATACAATGGAATATCACTCAGCCATGAAATCAATGTCATAAGGCTAGTAGCAGCATGATGAGTGGATTTAGCTATGACGATTCTAAGTGAAATAAGTCACACAGAAAAAGACACTTATCATGAGATATCACTTATAGAGGGAATGTAAAAACCGCTACCCTTGAACTGCATTACAAAACAGAACAGAGTCACACGTTTAGAAAACAAACTATGGCTGCTTAACGGGAAAGGTGAGGTGGGGTGATGCATAAAACAAGGGTTTCAAATTAGCTCAGATATCGTTCCATAAACCCAATATGTAATAGACAAGACCTACTCCTTGCTCAGTGAACTGGACTCAACACCCCCTATTCACCGCCCAGGAATATATCAGACTAGTAAGAATCTTCAAACCTATGTATTGATATCTCTCTGTAAGTGAGTCAAGTGGGTGTAAAGCGGCATAAACACAGCAGTGAAAAGCAGCTAAACCCCATTATAAAAATCAATTACTTTTCAAAACCCGTGAAACAAAGACAGTGAAAGAGAGAGAAATTCTTACAAAATTCGTTCAGGGGCTGTGATGCCACCTGGATTGACCATATCTAGACCCACAGCTGATTGAGACATATGGGTGGACACTCTTGGGGCTGAGAGGTTTGGTGAGGTTGGGTGAGCTAACGCAGACCCTTTAAATTAATACGGCGTGGTACCCATCCCATGGGTCCCAAATCTCCAGGTTCAAGGGCATCGTCCTACATTGAAAACATGCATGAGAAACCCCGAAGATGGCACACCGTGTGATCGGGAAAGGTTTCTAAAACGCACCTCATTTCTCATCTCCTTGAGCTCCGGTTCGCCATTCCAGCCGCTTTACTAGCAATCTCTCTCCTTGGAGAATCAGCACCTTTATCCTCCTGTTCCGTACAGGTTGCAATTTGTCCTGAGGATGAACGGGAAGAGGGGCAACCAATGAGAGACTAGCTCTAGGTGTTGGGACAGGCACAGGTAACTCTGTTTTCCCATCAGGAAGAAGAATTAACCACAGGCTCAGCCTGCCGCCAGGAACCAGAATACGGCCTGAAGCAATCCTGCGCTTTTGCGGCCAGCTCCCAAGAAAGCGAGTTGAATAATGGAGCTCAGGGGCACTGCAATTCACAAACCTGCAGACTTAGAAATGATAACTCTCGTCCACAAATATATTGAGGGAAGGCAACGAAGAGGATTTGAAAGCAAGGCAGAATTGCAGGAAACAGATTTCAGGAGGTAGATTCGAATCGCCTTTAAAGCACAGGAAAAGCGGCAAAACCTCGACAATGATGCCCTTGGCCAAAAAGGGCGTATGCGTTTTTTCCTGAATATATTCAGGAAAAAACGCATACGCCCTTTTTGGCCAACCAAGCAACCTGGAAAGGCAAATCAGCGCTACAAAGAAGTCTCGCTTCCCATCGGTCAAAAGGGTCATGCTGAATAAAGGGTCAAAACCAGAAATGCAGGACAGGCCATGGAGAAATGGGAGCCTTGCTACGCTGAAGGGCGGGACGTAAATTGCCAACAGCCACTCTGGAGAAGTGTACGGTGTGTCCTGAAACATCTAAAAAACTCAGCTTAGAGAGCTTGGGCACTTCCACTCATGGGCGTATAAATTGGGAAAACTAAAAATCAGCAAGACACAGGCACCCCAAAGTTTTGGGCTACTCTGTTGACAAGAACCTCCACTTCGTTACACCTTAAATATCCCAGGAAAGAGAAGAATGGATAAAGAAGATGTGGTCCTTATATACAATGGAATATCACTCAGCCATGAAATCAATGTCATAAGGCTAGTAGCAGCATGATGAGTGGATTTAGCTATGACGATTCTAAGTGAAATAAGTCACACAGAAAAAGACACTTATCATGAGATATCACTTATAGAGGGAATGTAAAAACCGCTCCCCTTGAACTGAATTACAAAACAGAACAGAATCACACGTTTAGAAAACAGACTATGGCTGCTTAACGGGAAAGGTGAGGTGGGGTGATGCATAAAACAAGGGTTTCAAATTAGCTCAGATATCGTTCCATAAACCCAATATGTAATAGACAAGACCTACTCCTTGCTCAGTGAACTGGACTCAACACCCCCTATTCACCGCCCAGGAATATATCAGACTAGTAAGAATCTTCAAACCTATGTATTGATATCTCTCTGTAAGTGAGTCAAGTGGGTGTAAAGCGGCATAAACACAGCAGTGAAAAGCAGCCAAACCCCATTATAAAAATCAATTACTTTTCAAAACCCGTGAAACAAAGACAGTGAAAGAGAGAGAAATTCTTACAAAATTCGTTCAGGGGCTGTGATGCCACCTGGATTGACCATATCTAGACCCACAGCTGATTGAGACATATGGGTGGACACTCTTGGGGCTGAGAGGTTTGGTGAGGTTGGGTGAGCTAACGCAGACCCTTTAAATTAATACGGCGTGGTACCCATCCCATGGGTCCCAAATCTCCAGGTTCAAGGGCATCGTCCTACATTGAAAACATGCATGAGAAACCCCGAAGATGGCACACCGTGTGATCGGGAAAGGTTTCTAAAACGCACCTCATTTCTCATCTCCTTGTGCTCCGGCTCGCCATTCCAGCCGCTTTACTAGCAATCTCTCTCCTTGGAGAATCAGCACCTTTATCCTCCTGTTCCGTACAGGTTGCAATTTGTCCTGAGGATGAACGGGAAGAGGGGCAACCAATGAGAGACTAGCTCTAGGTGTTGGGACAGGCACAGGTCACTCTGTTTTCCCATCAGGAAGAAGAATTAACCACAGGCTCAGCCTGCCGCCAGGAACCAGAATACGGCCTGAAGCAATCCTGCGCTTTTGCGGCCAGCTCCCAAGAAAGCGAGTTGAATAATGGAGCTCAGGGGCACTGCAATTCACAAACCTGCAGACTTACAAATGATAACTCTCGTCCACAAATATATTGAGGGAAGGCAACGAAGAGGATTTGAAAGCAAGGCAGAATTGCAGGAAACAGATTTCAGGAGGTAGATTCGAATCGCCTTTAAAGCACAGGAAAAGCATCAAAACCTCGACAATGATGCCCTTGGCCAAAAAGGGCGTATGCGTTTTTTCCTGAATATATTCAGGAAAAAACGCATACGCCCTTTTTGGCCAACCAAGCAACCTGGAAAGGCAAATCAGCGCTACAAAGAAGTCTCGCTTCCCATCGGTCAAAAGGGCCATGCTGAAAAAAGTGTCAAAACCAGAAATGCAGGACAGGCCATGGAGAAATGGGAGCCTTGCTACACTGATGGGCGGGATGTAAATTGCCAACAGCCACTCTGGAGAAGTGTACGGTGTGTCCTGAAACATCTAAAAAACTCAGCTTAGAGAGCATAGGGCACTTCCACTCATGGGCGTATAAATTGGGAAAACTAAAAATCAGCAAGACACAGGCACCCCAAAGTTTTGGGCTACTCTGTTGACAAGAACCTCCACTTCGTTACACCTTAAATATCCCAGGAAAGAGAAGAATGGATAAAGAAGATGTGGTCCTTATATACAATGGAATATCACTCAGCCATGAAATCAATGTCATAAGGCTAGTAGCAGCATGATGAGTGGATTTAGCTATGACGATTCTAAGTGAAATAAGTCCCACAGAAAAAGACACTTATCATGAGATATCACTTATAGAGGGAATGTAAAAACCGCTACCCTTGAACTGAATTACAAAACAGAACAGAATCACACGTTTAGAAAACAGACTATGGCTGCTTAACGGGAAAGGTGAGGTGGGGTGATGCATAAAACAAGGGTTTCAAATTAGCTCAGATATCGTTCCATAAACCCAATATGTAATAGACAAGACCTACTCCTTGCTCAGTGAACTGGACTCAACACCCCCTATTCACCGCCCAGGAATATATCAGACTAGTAAGAATCTTCAAACCTATGTATTGATATCTCTCTGTAAGTGAGTCAAGTGGGTGTAAAGCGGCATAAACACAGCAGTGAAAAGCAGCCAAACCCCATTATAAAAATCAATTACTTTTCAAAACCCGTGAAACAAAGACAGTGAAAGAGAGAGAAATTCTTACAAAATTCGTTCAGGGGCTGTGATGCCACCTGGATTGACCATATCTAGACCCACAGCTGATTGAGACATATGGGTGGACACTCTTGGGGCTGAGAGGTTTGGTGAGGTTGGGTGAGCTAACGCAGACCCTTTAAATTAATACGGCGTGGTACCCATCCCATGGGTCCCAAATCTCCAGGTTCAAGGGCATCGTCCTACATTGAAAACATGCATGAGAAACCCCGAAGATGGCACACCGTGTGATCGGGAAAGGTTTCTAAAACGCACCTCATTTCTCATCTCCTTGTGCTCCGGCTCGCCATTCCAGCCGCTTTACTAGCAATCTCTCTCCTTGGAGAATCAGCACCTTTATCCTCCTGTTCCGTACAGGTTGCAATTTGTCCTGAGGATGAACGGGAAGAGGGGCAACCAATGAGAGACTAGCTCTAGGTGTTGGGACAGGCACAGGTCACTCTGTTTTCCCATCAGGAAGAAGAATTAACCACAGGCTCAGCCTGCCGCCAGGAACCAGAATACGGCCTGAAGCAATCCTGCGCTTTTGCGGCCAGCTCCCAAGAAAGCGAGTTGAATAATGGAGCTCAGGGGCACTGCAATTCACAAACCTGCAGACTTACAAATGATAACTCTCGTCCACAAATATATTGAGGGAAGGCAACGAAGAGGATTTGAAAGCAAGGCAGAATTGCAGGAAACAGATTTCAGGAGGTAGATTCGAATCGCCTTTAAAGCACAGGAAAAGCGGCAAAACCTCGACAGTGATGCCCTTGGCCAAAAAGGGCGTATGCGTTTTTTCCTGAATATATTCAGGAAAAAACGCATACGCCCTTTTTGGCCAACCAAGCAACCTGGAAAGGCAAATCAGCGCTACAAAGAAGTCTCGCTTCCCATCGGTCAAAAGGGCCATGCTGAATAAAGTGTCAAAACCAGAAATGCAGGACAGGCCATGGAGAAATGGGAGCCTTGCTACACTGATGGGCGGGATGTAAATTGCCAACAGCCACTCTGGAGAAGTGTACGGTGTGTCCTGAAACATCTAAAAAACTCAGCTTAGAGAGCATAGGGCACTTCCACTCATGGGCGTATAAATTGGGAAAACTAAAAATCAGCAAGACACAGGCACCCCAAAGTTTTGGGCTACTCTGTTGACAAGAACCTCCACTTCGTTACACCTTAAATATCCCAGGAAAGAGAAGAATGGATAAAGAAGATGTGGTCCTTATATACAATGGAATATCACTCAGCCATGAAATCAATGTCATAAGGCTAGTAGCAGCATGATGAGTGGATTTAGCTATGACGATTCTAAGTGAAATAAGTCCCACAGAAAAAGACACTTATCATGAGATATCACTTATAGAGGGAATGTAAAAACCGCTCCCCTTGAACTGAATTACAAAACAGAACAGAATCACACGTTTAGAAAACAGACTATGGCTGCTTAACGGGAAAGGTGAGGTGGGGTGATGCATAAAACAAGGGTTTCAAATTAGCTCAGATATCGTTCCATAAACCCAATATGTAATAGACAAGACCTACTCCTTGCTCAGTGAACTGGACTCAACACCCCCTATTCACCGCCCAGGAATATATCAGACTAGTAAGAATCTTCAAACCTATGTATTGATATCTCTCTGTAAGTGAGTCAAGTGGGTGTAAAGCGGCATAAACACAGCAGTGAAAAGCAGCCAAACCCCATTATAAAAATCAATTACTTTTCAAAACCCGTGAAACAAAGACAGTGAAAGAGAGAGAAATTCTTACAAAATTCGTTCAGGGGCTGTGATGCCACCTGGATTGACCATATCTAGACCCACAGCTGATTGAGACATATGGGTGGACACTCTTGGGGCTGAGAGGTTTGGTGAGGTTGGGTGAGCTAACGCAGACCCTTTAAATTAATACGGCGTGGTACCCATCCCATGGGTCCCAAATCTCCAGGTTCAAGGGCATCGTCCTACATTGAAAACATGCATGAGAAACCCCGAAGATGGCACACCGTGTGATCGGGAAAGGTTTCTAAAACGCACCTCATTTCTCATCTCCTTGTGCTCCGGCTCGCCATTCCAGCCGCTTTACTAGCAATCTCTCTCCTTGGAGAATCAGCACCTTTATCCTCCTGTTCCGTACAGGTTGCAATTTGTCCTGAGGATGAACGGGAAGAGGGGCAACCAATGAGAGACTAGCTCTAGGTGTTGGGACAGGCACAGGTCACTCTGTTTTCCCATCAGGAAGAAGAATTAACCACAGGCTCAGCCTGCCGCCAGGAACCAGAATACGGCCTGAAGCAATCCTGCGCTTTTGCGGCCAGCTCCCAAGAAAGCGAGTTGAATAATGGAGCTCAGGGGCACTGCAATTCACAAACCTGCAGACTTACAAATGATAACTCTCGTCCACAAATATATTGAGGGAAGGCAACGAAGAGGATTTGAAAGCAAGGCAGAATTGCAGGAAACAGATTTCAGGAGGTAGATTCGAATCGCCTTTAAAGCACAGGAAAAGCATCAAAACCTCGACAATGATGCCCTTGGCCAAAAAGGGCGTATGCGTTTTTTCCTGAATATATTCAGGAAAAAACGCATACGCCCTTTTTGGCCAACCAAGCAACCTGGAAAGGCAAATCAGCGCTACAAAGAAGTCTCGCTTCCCATCGGTCAAAAGGGCCATGCTGAAAAAAGTGTCAAAACCAGAAATGCAGGACAGGCCATGGAGAAATGGGAGCCTTGCTACACTGATGGGCGGGATGTAAATTGCCAACAGCCACTCTGGAGAAGTGTACGGTGTGTCCTGAAACATCTAAAAAACTCAGCTTAGAGAGCATAGGGCACTTCCACTCATGGGCGTATAAATTGGGAAAACTAAAAATCAGCAAGACACAGGCACCCCAAAGTTTTGGGCTACTCTGTTGACAAGAACCTCCACTTCGTTACACCTTAAATATCCCAGGAAAGAGAAGAATGGATAAAGAAGATGTGGTCCTTATATACAATGGAATATCACTCAGCCATGAAATCAATGTCATAAGGCTAGTAGCAGCATGATGAGTGGATTTAGCTATGACGATTCTAAGTGAAATAAGTCACACAGAAAAAGACACTTATCATGAGATATCACTTATAGAGGGAATGTAAAAACCGCTCCCCTTGAACTGAATTACAAAACAGAACAGAATCACACGTTTAGAAAACAGACTATGGCTGCTTAACGGGAAAGGTGAGGTGGGGTGATGCATAAAACAAGGGTTTCAAATTAGCTCAGATATCGTTCCATAAACCCAATATGTAATAGACAAGACCTACTCCTTGCTCAGTGAACTGGACTCAACACCCCCTATTCACCGCCCAGGAATATATCAGACTAGTAAGAATCTTCAAACCTATGTATTGATATCTCTCTGTAAGTGAGTCAAGTGGGTGTAAAGCGGCATAAACACAGCAGTGAAAAGCAGCCAAACCCCATTATAAAAATCAATTACTTTTCAAAACCCGTGAAACAAAGACAGTGAAAGAGAGAGAAATTCTTACAAAATTCGTTCAGGGGCTGTGATGCCACCTGGATTGACCATATCTAGACCCACAGCTGATTGAGACATATGGGTGGACACTCTTGGGGCTGAGAGGTTTGGTGAGGTTGGGTGAGCTAACGCAGACCCTTTAAATTAATACGGCGTGGTACCCATCCCATGGGTCCCAAATCTCCAGGTTCAAGGGCATCGTCCTACATTGAAAACATGCATGAGAAACCCCGAAGATGGCACACCGTGTGATCGGGAAAGGTTTCTAAAACGCACCTCATTTCTCATCTCCTTGTGCTCCGGCTCGCCATTCCAGCCGCTTTACTAGCAATCTCTCTCCTTGGAGAATCAGCACCTTTATCCTCCTGTTCCGTACAGGTTGCAATTTGTCCTGAGGATGAACGGGAAGAGGGGCAACCAATGAGAGACTAGCTCTAGGTGTTGGGACAGGCACAGGTCACTCTGTTTTCCCATCAGGAAGAAGAATTAACCACAGGCTCAGCCTGCCGCCAGGAACCAGAATACGGCCTGAAGCAATCCTGCGCTTTTGCGGCCAGCTCCCAAGAAAGCGAGTTGAATAATGGAGCTCAGGGGCACTGCAATTCACAAACCTGCAGACTTACAAATGATAACTCTCGTCCACAAATATATTGAGGGAAGGCAACGAAGAGGATTTGAAAGCAAGGCAGAATTGCAGGAAACAGATTTCAGGAGGTAGATTCGAATCGCCTTTAAAGCACAGGAAAAGCGGCAAAACCTCGACAGTGATGCCCTTGGCCAAAAAGGGCGTATGCGTTTTTTCCTGAATATATTCAGGAAAAAACGCATACGCCCTTTTTGGCCAACCAAGCAACCTGGAAAGGCAAATCAGCGCTACAAAGAAGTCTCGCTTCCCATCGGTCAAAAGGGCCATGCTGAAAAAAGTGTCAAAACCAGAAATGCAGGACAGGCCATGGAGAAATGGGAGCCTTGCTACACTGATGGGCGGGATGTAAATTGCCAACAGCCACTCTGGAGAAGTGTACGGTGTGTCCTGAAACATCTAAAAAACTCAGCTTAGAGAGCATAGGGCACTTCCACTCATGGGCGTATAAATTGGGAAAACTAAAAATCAGCAAGACACAGGCACCCCAAAGTTTTGGGCTACTCTGTTGACAAGAACCTCCACTTCGTTACACCTTAAATATCCCAGGAAAGAGAAGAATGGATAAAGAAGATGTGGTCCTTATATACAATGGAATATCACTCAGCCATGAAATCAATGTCATAAGGCTAGTAGCAGCATGATGAGTGGATTTAGCTATGACGATTCTAAGTGAAATAAGTCCCACAGAAAAAGACACTTATCATGAGATATCACTTATAGAGGGAATGTAAAAACCGCTACCCTTGAACTGAATTACAAAACAGAACAGAATCACACGTTTAGAAAACAGACTATGGCTGCTTAACGGGAAAGGTGAGGTGGGGTGATGCATAAAACAAGGGTTTCAAATTAGCTCAGATATCGTTCCATAAACCCAATATGTAATAGACAAGACCTACTCCTTGCTCAGTGAACTGGACTCAACACCCCCTATTCACCGCCCAGGAATATATCAGACTAGTAAGAATCTTCAAACCTATGTATTGATATCTCTCTGTAAGTGAGTCAAGTGGGTGTAAAGCGGCATAAACACAGCAGTGAAAAGCAGCCAAACCCCATTATAAAAATCAATTACTTTTCAAAACCCGTGAAACAAAGACAGTGAAAGAGAGAGAAATTCTTACAAAATTCGTTCAGGGGCTGTGATGCCACCTGGATTGACCATATCTAGACCCACAGCTGATTGAGACATATGGGTGGACACTCTTGGGGCTGAGAGGTTTGGTGAGGTTGGGTGAGCTAACGCAGACCCTTTAAATTAATACGGCGTGGTACCCATCCCATGGGTCCCAAATCTCCAGGTTCAAGGGCATCGTCCTACATTGAAAACATGCATGAGAAACCCCGAAGATGGCACACCGTGTGATCGGGAAAGGTTTCTAAAACGCACCTCATTTCTCATCTCCTTGTGCTCCGGCTCGCCATTCCAGCCGCTTTACTAGCAATCTCTCTCCTTGGAGAATCAGCACCTTTATCCTCCTGTTCCGTACAGGTTGCAATTTGTCCTGAGGATGAACGGGAAGAGGGGCAACCAATGAGAGACTAGCTCTAGGTGTTGGGACAGGCACAGGTCACTCTGTTTTCCCATCAGGAAGAAGAATTAACCACAGGCTCAGCCTGCCGCCAGGAACCAGAATACGGCCTGAAGCAATCCTGCGCTTTTGCGGCCAGCTCCCAAGAAAGCGAGTTGAATAATGGAGCTCAGGGGCACTGCAATTCACAAACCTGCAGACTTACAAATGATAACTCTCGTCCACAAATATATTGAGGGAAGGCAACGAAGAGGATTTGAAAGCAAGGCAGAATTGCAGGAAACAGATTTCAGGAGGTAGATTCGAATCGCCTTTAAAGCACAGGAAAAGCGGCAAAACCTCGACAGTGATGCCCTTGGCCAAAAAGGGCGTATGCGTTTTTTCCTGAATATATTCAGGAAAAAACGCATACGCCCTTTTTGGCCAACCAAGCAACCTGGAAAGGCAAATCAGCGCTACAAAGAAGTCTCGCTTCCCATCGGTCAAAAGGGCCATGCTGAATAAAGTGTCAAAACCAGAAATGCAGGACAGGCCATGGAGAAATGGGAGCCTTGCTACACTGATGGGCGGGATGTAAATTGCCAACAGCCACTCTGGAGAAGTGTACGGTGTGTCCTGAAACATCTAAAAAACTCAGCTTAGAGAGCATAGGGCACTTCCACTCATGGGCGTATAAATTGGGAAAACTAAAAATCAGCAAGACACAGGCACCCCAAAGTTTTGGGCTACTCTGTTGACAAGAACCTCCACTTCGTTACACCTTAAATATCCCAGGAAAGAGAAGAATGGATAAAGAAGATGTGGTCCTTATATACAATGGAATATCACTCAGCCATGAAATCAATGTCATAAGGCTAGTAGCAGCATGATGAGTGGATTTAGCTATGACGATTCTAAGTGAAATAAGTCCCACAGAAAAAGACACTTATCATGAGATATCACTTATAGAGGGAATGTAAAAACCGCTCCCCTTGAACTGAATTACAAAACAGAACAGAATCACACGTTTAGAAAACAGACTATGGCTGCTTAACGGGAAAGGTGAGGTGGGGTGATGCATAAAACAAGGGTTTCAAATTAGCTCAGATATCGTTCCATAAACCCAATATGTAATAGACAAGACCTACTCCTTGCTCAGTGAACTGGACTCAACACCCCCTATTCACCGCCCAGGAATATATCAGACTAGTAAGAATCTTCAAACCTATGTATTGATATCTCTCTGTAAGTGAGTCAAGTGGGTGTAAAGCGGCATAAACACAGCAGTGAAAAGCAGCCAAACCCCATTATAAAAATCAATTACTTTTCAAAACCCGTGAAACAAAGACAGTGAAAGAGAGAGAAATTCTTACAAAATTCGTTCAGGGGCTGTGATGCCACCTGGATTGACCATATCTAGACCCACAGCTGATTGAGACATATGGGTGGACACTCTTGGGGCTGAGAGGTTTGGTGAGGTTGGGTGAGCTAACGCAGACCCTTTAAATTAATACGGCGTGGTACCCATCCCATGGGTCCCAAATCTCCAGGTTCAAGGGCATCGTCCTACATTGAAAACATGCATGAGAAACCCCGAAGATGGCACACCGTGTGATCGGGAAAGGTTTCTAAAACGCACCTCATTTCTCATCTCCTTGTGCTCCGGCTCGCCATTCCAGCCGCTTTACTAGCAATCTCTCTCCTTGGAGAATCAGCACCTTTATCCTCCTGTTCCGTACAGGTTGCAATTTGTCCTGAGGATGAACGGGAAGAGGGGCAACCAATGAGAGACTAGCTCTAGGTGTTGGGACAGGCACAGGTCACTCTGTTTTCCCATCAGGAAGAAGAATTAACCACAGGCTCAGCCTGCCGCCAGGAACCAGAATACGGCCTGAAGCAATCCTGCGCTTTTGCGGCCAGCTCCCAAGAAAGCGAGTTGAATAATGGAGCTCAGGGGCACTGCAATTCACAAACCTGCAGACTTACAAATGATAACTCTCGTCCACAAATATATTGAGGGAAGGCAACGAAGAGGATTTGAAAGCAAGGCAGAATTGCAGGAAACAGATTTCAGGAGGTAGATTCGAATCGCCTTTAAAGCACAGGAAAAGCATCAAAACCTCGACAATGATGCCCTTGGCCAAAAAGGGCGTATGCGTTTTTTCCTGAATATATTCAGGAAAAAACGCATACGCCCTTTTTGGCCAACCAAGCAACCTGGAAAGGCAAATCAGCGCTACAAAGAAGTCTCGCTTCCCATCGGTCAAAAGGGCCATGCTGAAAAAAGTGTCAAAACCAGAAATGCAGGACAGGCCATGGAGAAATGGGAGCCTTGCTACACTGATGGGCGGGATGTAAATTGCCAACAGCCACTCTGGAGAAGTGTACGGTGTGTCCTGAAACATCTAAAAAACTCAGCTTAGAGAGCATAGGGCACTTCCACTCATGGGCGTATAAATTGGGAAAACTAAAAATCAGCAAGACACAGGCACCCCAAAGTTTTGGGCTACTCTGTTGACAAGAACCTCCACTTCGTTACACCTTAAATATCCCAGGAAAGAGAAGAATGGATAAAGAAGATGTGGTCCTTATATACAATGGAATATCACTCAGCCATGAAATCAATGTCATAAGGCTAGTAGCAGCATGATGAGTGGATTTAGCTATGACGATTCTAAGTGAAATAAGTCACACAGAAAAAGACACTTATCATGAGATATCACTTATAGAGGGAATGTAAAAACCGCTCCCCTTGAACTGAATTACAAAACAGAACAGAATCACACGTTTAGAAAACAGACTATGGCTGCTTAACGGGAAAGGTGAGGTGGGGTGATGCATAAAACAAGGGTTTCAAATTAGCTCAGATATCGTTCCATAAACCCAATATGTAATAGACAAGACCTACTCCTTGCTCAGTGAACTGGACTCAACACCCCCTATTCACCGCCCAGGAATATATCAGACTAGTAAGAATCTTCAAACCTATGTATTGATATCTCTCTGTAAGTGAGTCAAGTGGGTGTAAAGCGGCATAAACACAGCAGTGAAAAGCAGCCAAACCCCATTATAAAAATCAATTACTTTTCAAAACCCGTGAAACAAAGACAGTGAAAGAGAGAGAAATTCTTACAAAATTCGTTCAGGGGCTGTGATGCCACCTGGATTGACCATATCTAGACCCACAGCTGATTGAGACATATGGGTGGACACTCTTGGGGCTGAGAGGTTTGGTGAGGTTGGGTGAGCTAACGCAGACCCTTTAAATTAATACGGCGTGGTACCCATCCCATGGGTCCCAAATCTCCAGGTTCAAGGGCATCGTCCTACATTGAAAACATGCATGAGAAACCCCGAAGATGGCACACCGTGTGATCGGGAAAGGTTTCTAAAACGCACCTCATTTCTCATCTCCTTGTGCTCCGGCTCGCCATTCCAGCCGCTTTACTAGCAATCTCTCTCCTTGGAGAATCAGCACCTTTATCCTCCTGTTCCGTACAGGTTGCAATTTGTCCTGAGGATGAACGGGAAGAGGGGCAACCAATGAGAGACTAGCTCTAGGTGTTGGGACAGGCACAGGTCACTCTGTTTTCCCATCAGGAAGAAGAATTAACCACAGGCTCAGCCTGCCGCCAGGAACCAGAATACGGCCTGAAGCAATCCTGCGCTTTTGCGGCCAGCTCCCAAGAAAGCGAGTTGAATAATGGAGCTCAGGGGCACTGCAATTCACAAACCTGCAGACTTACAAATGATAACTCTCGTCCACAAATATATTGAGGGAAGGCAACGAAGAGGATTTGAAAGCAAGGCAGAATTGCAGGAAACAGATTTCAGGAGGTAGATTCGAATCGCCTTTAAAGCACAGGAAAAGCATCAAAACCTCGACAATGATGCCCTTGGCCAAAAAGGGCGTATGCGTTTTTTCCTGAATATATTCAGGAAAAAACGCATACGCCCTTTTTGGCCAACCAAGCAACCTGGAAAGGCAAATCAGCGCTACAAAGAAGTCTCGCTTCCCATCGGTCAAAAGGGCCATGCTGAAAAAAGTGTCAAAACCAGAAATGCAGGACAGGCCATGGAGAAATGGGAGCCTTGCTACACTGATGGGCGGGATGTAAATTGCCAACAGCCACTCTGGAGAAGTGTACGGTGTGTCCTGAAACATCTAAAAAACTCAGCTTAGAGAGCATAGGGCACTTCCACTCATGGGCGTATAAATTGGGAAAACTAAAAATCAGCAAGACACAGGCACCCCAAAGTTTTGGGCTACTCTGTTGACAAGAACCTCCACTTCGTTACACCTTAAATATCCCAGGAAAGAGAAGAATGGATAAAGAAGATGTGGTCCTTATATACAATGGAATATCACTCAGCCATGAAATCAATGTCATAAGGCTAGTAGCAGCATGATGAGTGGATTTAGCTATGACGATTCTAAGTGAAATAAGTCCCACAGAAAAAGACACTTATCATGAGATATCACTTATAGAGGGAATGTAAAAACCGCTACCCTTGAACTGAATTACAAAACAGAACAGAATCACACGTTTAGAAAACAGACTATGGCTGCTTAACGGGAAAGGTGAGGTGGGGTGATGCATAAAACAAGGGTTTCAAATTAGCTCAGATATCGTTCCATAAACCCAATATGTAATAGACAAGACCTACTCCTTGCTCAGTGAACTGGACTCAACACCCCCTATTCACCGCCCAGGAATATATCAGACTAGTAAGAATCTTCAAACCTATGTATTGATATCTCTCTGTAAGTGAGTCAAGTGGGTGTAAAGCGGCATAAACACAGCAGTGAAAAGCAGCCAAACCCCATTATAAAAATCAATTACTTTTCAAAACCCGTGAAACAAAGACAGTGAAAGAGAGAGAAATTCTTACAAAATTCGTTCAGGGGCTGTGATGCCACCTGGATTGACCATATCTAGACCCACAGCTGATTGAGACATATGGGTGGACACTCTTGGGGCTGAGAGGTTTGGTGAGGTTGGGTGAGCTAACGCAGACCCTTTAAATTAATACGGCGTGGTACCCATCCCATGGGTCCCAAATCTCCAGGTTCAAGGGCATCGTCCTACATTGAAAACATGCATGAGAAACCCCGAAGATGGCACACCGTGTGATCGGGAAAGGTTTCTAAAACGCACCTCATTTCTCATCTCCTTGTGCTCCGGCTCGCCATTCCAGCCGCTTTACTAGCAATCTCTCTCCTTGGAGAATCAGCACCTTTATCCTCCTGTTCCGTACAGGTTGCAATTTGTCCTGAGGATGAACGGGAAGAGGGGCAACCAATGAGAGACTAGCTCTAGGTGTTGGGACAGGCACAGGTCACTCTGTTTTCCCATCAGGAAGAAGAATTAACCACAGGCTCAGCCTGCCGCCAGGAACCAGAATACGGCCTGAAGCAATCCTGCGCTTTTGCGGCCAGCTCCCAAGAAAGCGAGTTGAATAATGGAGCTCAGGGGCACTGCAATTCACAAACCTGCAGACTTACAAATGATAACTCTCGTCCACAAATATATTGAGGGAAGGCAACGAAGAGGATTTGAAAGCAAGGCAGAATTGCAGGAAACAGATTTCAGGAGGTAGATTCGAATCGCCTTTAAAGCACAGGAAAAGCGGCAAAACCTCGACAGTGATGCCCTTGGCCAAAAAGGGCGTATGCGTTTTTTCCTGAATATATTCAGGAAAAAACGCATACGCCCTTTTTGGCCAACCAAGCAACCTGGAAAGGCAAATCAGCGCTACAAAGAAGTCTCGCTTCCCATCGGTCAAAAGGGCCATGCTGAATAAAGTGTCAAAACCAGAAATGCAGGACAGGCCATGGAGAAATGGGAGCCTTGCTACACTGATGGGCGGGATGTAAATTGCCAACAGCCACTCTGGAGAAGTGTACGGTGTGTCCTGAAACATCTAAAAAACTCAGCTTAGAGAGCATAGGGCACTTCCACTCATGGGCGTATAAATTGGGAAAACTAAAAATCAGCAAGACACAGGCACCCCAAAGTTTTGGGCTACTCTGTTGACAAGAACCTCCACTTCGTTACACCTTAAATATCCCAGGAAAGAGAAGAATGGATAAAGAAGATGTGGTCCTTATATACAATGGAATATCACTCAGCCATGAAATCAATGTCATAAGGCTAGTAGCAGCATGATGAGTGGATTTAGCTATGACGATTCTAAGTGAAATAAGTCCCACAGAAAAAGACACTTATCATGAGATATCACTTATAGAGGGAATGTAAAAACCGCTCCCCTTGAACTGAATTACAAAACAGAACAGAATCACACGTTTAGAAAACAGACTATGGCTGCTTAACGGGAAAGGTGAGGTGGGGTGATGCATAAAACAAGGGTTTCAAATTAGCTCAGATATCGTTCCATAAACCCAATATGTAATAGACAAGACCTACTCCTTGCTCAGTGAACTGGACTCAACACCCCCTATTCACCGCCCAGGAATATATCAGACTAGTAAGAATCTTCAAACCTATGTATTGATATCTCTCTGTAAGTGAGTCAAGTGGGTGTAAAGCGGCATAAACACAGCAGTGAAAAGCAGCCAAACCCCATTATAAAAATCAATTACTTTTCAAAACCCGTGAAACAAAGACAGTGAAAGAGAGAGAAATTCTTACAAAATTCGTTCAGGGGCTGTGATGCCACCTGGATTGACCATATCTAGACCCACAGCTGATTGAGACATATGGGTGGACACTCTTGGGGCTGAGAGGTTTGGTGAGGTTGGGTGAGCTAACGCAGACCCTTTAAATTAATACGGCGTGGTACCCATCCCATGGGTCCCAAATCTCCAGGTTCAAGGGCATCGTCCTACATTGAAAACATGCATGAGAAACCCCGAAGATGGCACACCGTGTGATCGGGAAAGGTTTCTAAAACGCACCTCATTTCTCATCTCCTTGTGCTCCGGCTCGCCATTGAAGCCGCTTTACTAGCAATCTCTCTCCTTGGAGAATCAGCACCTTTATCCTCCTGTTCCGTACAGGTTGCAATTTGTCCTGAGGATGAACGGGAAGAGGGGCAACCAATGAGAGACTAGCTCTAGGTGTTGGGACAGGCACAGGTCACTCTGTTTTCCCATCAGGAAGAAGAATTAACCACAGGCTCAGCCTGCCGCCAGGAACCAGAATACGGCCTGAAGCAATCCTGCGCTTTTGCGGCCAGCTCCCAAGAAAGCGAGTTGAATAATGGAGCTCAGGGGCACTGCAATTCACAAACCTGCAGACTTACAAATGATAACTCTCGTCCACAAATATATTGAGGGAAGGCAACGAAGAGGATTTGAAAGCAAGGCAGAATTGCAGGAAACAGATTTCAGGAGGTAGATTCGAATCGCCTTTAAAGCACAGGAAAAGCATCAAAACCTCGACAATGATGCCCTTGGCCAAAAAGGGCGTATGCGTTTTTTCCTGAATATATTCAGGAAAAAACGCATACGCCCTTTTTGGCCAACCAAGCAACCTGGAAAGGCAAATCAGCGCTACAAAGAAGTCTCGCTTCCCATCGGTCAAAAGGGCCATGCTGAAAAAAGTGTCAAAACCAGAAATGCAGGACAGGCCATGGAGAAATGGGAGCCTTGCTACACTGATGGGCGGGATGTAAATTGCCAACAGCCACTCTGGAGAAGTGTACGGTGTGTCCTGAAACATCTAAAAAACTCAGCTTAGAGAGCATAGGGCACTTCCACTCATGGGCGTATAAATTGGGAAAACTAAAAATCAGCAAGACACAGGCACCCCAAAGTTTTGGGCTACTCTGTTGACAAGAACCTCCACTTCGTTACACCTTAAATATCCCAGGAAAGAGAAGAATGGATAAAGAAGATGTGGTCCTTATATACAATGGAATATCACTCAGCCATGAAATCAATGTCATAAGGCTAGTAGCAGCATGATGAGTGGATTTAGCTATGACGATTCTAAGTGAAATAAGTCCCACAGAAAAAGACACTTATCATGAGATATCACTTATAGAGGGAATGTAAAAACCGCTACCCTTGAACTGAATTACAAAACAGAACAGAATCACACGTTTAGAAAACAGACTATGGCTGCTTAACGGGAAAGGTGAGGTGGGGTGATGCATAAAACAAGGGTTTCAAATTAGCTCAGATATCGTTCCATAAACCCAATATGTAATAGACAAGACCTACTCCTTGCTCAGTGAACTGGACTCAACACCCCCTATTCACCGCCCAGGAATATATCAGACTAGTAAGAATCTTCAAACCTATGTATTGATATCTCTCTGTAAGTGAGTCAAGTGGGTGTAAAGCGGCATAAACACAGCAGTGAAAAGCAGCCAAACCCCATTATAAAAATCAATTACTTTTCAAAACCCGTGAAACAAAGACAGTGAAAGAGAGAGAAATTCTTACAAAATTCGTTCAGGGGCTGTGATGCCACCTGGATTGACCATATCTAGACCCACAGCTGATTGAGACATATGGGTGGACACTCTTGGGGCTGAGAGGTTTGGTGAGGTTGGGTGAGCTAACGCAGACCCTTTAAATTAATACGGCGTGGTACCCATCCCATGGGTCCCAAATCTCCAGGTTCAAGGGCATCGTCCTACATTGAAAACATGCATGAGAAACCCCGAAGATGGCACACCGTGTGATCGGGAAAGGTTTCTAAAACGCACCTCATTTCTCATCTCCTTGTGCTCCGGCTCGCCATTCCAGCCGCTTTACTAGCAATCTCTCTCCTTGGAGAATCAGCACCTTTATCCTCCTGTTCCGTACAGGTTGCAATTTGTCCTGAGGATGAACGGGAAGAGGGGCAACCAATGAGAGACTAGCTCTAGGTGTTGGGACAGGCACAGGTCACTCTGTTTTCCCATCAGGAAGAAGAATTAACCACAGGCTCAGCCTGCCGCCAGGAACCAGAATACGGCCTGAAGCAATCCTGCGCTTTTGCGGCCAGCTCCCAACAAAGCGAGTTGAATAATGGAGCTCAGGGGCACTGCAATTCACAAACCTGCAGACTTACAAATGATAACTCTCGTCCACAAATATATTGAGGGAAGGCAACGAAGAGGATTTGAAAGCAAGGCAGAATTGCAGGAAACAGATTTCAGGAGGTAGATTCGAATCGCCTTTAAAGCACAGGAAAAGCATCAAAACCTCGACAATGATGCCCTTGGCCAAAAAGGGCGTATGCGTTTTTTCCTGAATATATTCAGGAAAAAACGCATACGCCCTTTTTGGCCAACCAAGCAACCTGGAAAGGCAAATCAGCGCTACAAAGAAGTCTCGCTTCCCATCGGTCAAAAGGGCCATGCTGAAAAAAGTGTCAAAACCAGAAATGCAGGACAGGCCATGGAGAAATGGGAGCCTTGCTACACTGATGGGCGGGATGTAAATTGCCAACAGCCACTCTGGAGAAGTGTACGGTGTGTCCTGAAACATCTAAAAAACTCAGCTTAGAGAGCATAGGGCACTTCCACTCATGGGCGTATAAATTGGGAAAACTAAAAATCAGCAAGACACAGGCACCCCAAAGTTTTGGGCTACTCTGTTGACAAGAACCTCCACTTCGTTACACCTTAAATATCCCAGGAAAGAGAAGAATGGATAAAGAAGATGTGGTCCTTATATACAATGGAATATCACTCAGCCATGAAATCAATGTCATAAGGCTAGTAGCAGCATGATGAGTGGATTTAGCTATGACGATTCTAAGTGAAATAAGTCCCACAGAAAAAGACACTTATCATGAGATATCACTTATAGAGGGAATGTAAAAACCGCTACCCTTGAACTGAATTACAAAACAGAACAGAATCACACGTTTAGAAAACAGACTATGGCTGCTTAACGGGAAAGGTGAGGTGGGGTGATGCATAAAACAAGGGTTTCAAATTAGCTCAGATATCGTTCCATAAACCCAATATGTAATAGACAAGACCTACTCCTTGCTCAGTGAACTGGACTCAACACCCCCTATTCACCGCCCAGGAATATATCAGACTAGTAAGAATCTTCAAACCTATGTATTGATATCTCTCTGTAAGTGAGTCAAGTGGGTGTAAAGCGGCATAAACACAGCAGTGAAAAGCAGCCAAACCCCATTATAAAAATCAATTACTTTTCAAAACCCGTGAAACAAAGACAGTGAAAGAGAGAGAAATTCTTACAAAATTCGTTCAGGGGCTGTGATGCCACCTGGATTGACCATATCTAGACCCACAGCTGATTGAGACATATGGGTGGACACTCTTGGGGCTGAGAGGTTTGGTGAGGTTGGGTGAGCTAACGCAGACCCTTTAAATTAATACGGCGTGGTACCCATCCCATGGGTCCCAAATCTCCAGGTTCAAGGGCATCGTCCTACATTGAAAACATGCATGAGAAACCCCGAAGATGGCACACCGTGTGATCGGGAAAGGTTTCTAAAACGCACCTCATTTCTCATCTCCTTGTGCTCCGGCTCGCCATTCCAGCCGCTTTACTAGCAATCTCTCTCCTTGGAGAATCAGCACCTTTATCCTCCTGTTCCGTACAGGTTGCAATTTGTCCTGAGGATGAACGGGAAGAGGGGCAACCAATGAGAGACTAGCTCTAGGTGTTGGGACAGGCACAGGTCACTCTGTTTTCCCATCAGGAAGAAGAATTAACCACAGGCTCAGCCTGCCGCCAGGAACCAGAATACGGCCTGAAGCAATCCTGCGCTTTTGCGGCCAGCTCCCAAGAAAGCGAGTTGAATAATGGAGCTCAGGGGCACTGCAATTCACAAACCTGCAGACTTACAAATGATAACTCTCGTCCACAAATATATTGAGGGAAGGCAACGAAGAGGATTTGAAAGCAAGGCAGAATTGCAGGAAACAGATTTCAGGAGGTAGATTCGAATCGCCTTTAAAGCACAGGAAAAGCGGCAAAACCTCGACAGTGATGCCCTTGGCCAAAAAGGGCGTATGCGTTTTTTCCTGAATATATTCAGGAAAAAACGCATACGCCCTTTTTGGCCAACCAAGCAACCTGGAAAGGCAAATCAGCGCTACAAAGAAGTCTCGCTTCCCATCGGTCAAAAGGGCCATGCTGAATAAAGTGTCAAAACCAGAAATGCAGGACAGGCCATGGAGAAATGGGAGCCTTGCTACACTGATGGGCGGGATGTAAATTGCCAACAGCCACTCTGGAGAAGTGTACGGTGTGTCCTGAAACATCTAAAAAACTCAGCTTAGAGAGCATAGGGCACTTCCACTCATGGGCGTATAAATTGGGAAAACTAAAAATCAGCAAGACACAGGCACCCCAAAGTTTTGGGCTACTCTGTTGACAAGAACCTCCACTTCGTTACACCTTAAATATCCCAGGAAAGAGAAGAATGGATAAAGAAGATGTGGTCCTTATATACAATGGAATATCACTCAGCCATGAAATCAATGTCATAAGGCTAGTAGCAGCATGATGAGTGGATTTAGGTATGACGATTCTAAGTGAAATAAGTCCCACAGAAAAAGACACTTATCATGAGATATCACTTATAGAGGGAATGTAAAAACCGCTACCCTTGAACTGAATTACAAAACAGAACAGAATCACACGTTTAGAAAACAGACTATGGCTGCTTAACGGGAAAGGTGAGGTGGGGTGATGCATAAAACAAGGGTTTCAAATTAGCTCAGATATCGTTCCATAAACCCAATATGTAATAGACAAGACCTACTCCTTGCTCAGTGAACTGGACTCAACACCCCCTATTCACCGCCCAGGAATATATCAGACTAGTAAGAATCTTCAAACCTATGTATTGATATCTCTCTGTAAGTGAGTCAAGTGGGTGTAAAGCGGCATAAACACAGCAGTGAAAAGCAGCCAAACCCCATTATAAAAATCAATTACTTTTCAAAACCCGTGAAACAAAGACAGTGAAAGAGAGAGAAATTCTTACAAAATTCGTTCAGGGGCTGTGATGCCACCTGGATTGACCATATCTAGACCCACAGCTGATTGAGACATATGGGTGGACACTCTTGGGGCTGAGAGGTTTGGTGAGGTTGGGTGAGCTAACGCAGACCCTTTAAATTAATACGGCGTGGTACCCATCCCATGGGTCCCAAATCTCCAGGTTCAAGGGCATCGTCCTACATTGAAAACATGCATGAGAAACCCCGAAGATGGCACACCGTGTGATCGGGAAAGGTTTCTAAAACGCACCTCATTTCTCATCTCCTTGTGCTCCGGCTCGCCATTCCAGCCGCTTTACTAGCAATCTCTCTCCTTGGAGAATCAGCACCTTTATCCTCCTGTTCCGTACAGGTTGCAATTTGTCCTGAGGATGAACGGGAAGAGGGGCAACCAATGAGAGACTAGCTCTAGGTGTTGGGACAGGCACAGGTCACTCTGTTTTCCCATCAGGAAGAAGAATTAACCACAGGCTCAGCCTGCCGCCAGGAACCAGAATACGGCCTGAAGCAATCCTGCGCTTTTGCGGCCAGCTCCCAAGAAAGCGAGTTGAATAATGGAGCTCAGGGGCACTGCAATTCACAAACCTGCAGACTTACAAATGATAACTCTCGTCCACAAATATATTGAGGGAAGGCAACGAAGAGGATTTGAAAGCAAGGCAGAATTGCAGGAAACAGATTTCAGGAGGTAGATTCGAATCGCCTTTAAAGCACAGGAAAAGCATCAAAACCTCGACAATGATGCCCTTGGCCAAAAAGGGCGTATGCGTTTTTTCCTGAATATATTCAGGAAAAAACGCATACGCCCTTTTTGGCCAACCAAGCAACCTGGAAAGGCAAATCAGCGCTACAAAGAAGTCTCGCTTCCCATCGGTCAAAAGGGCCATGCTGAAAAAAGTGTCAAAACCAGAAATGCAGGACAGGCCATGGAGAAATGGGAGCCTTGCTACACTGATGGGCGGGATGTAAATTGCCAACAGCCACTCTGGAGAAGTGTACGGTGTGTCCTGAAACATCTAAAAAACTCAGCTTAGAGAGCATAGGGCACTTCCACTCATGGGCGTATAAATTGGGAAAACTAAAAATCAGCAAGACACAGGCACCCCAAAGTTTTGGGCTACTCTGTTGACAAGAACCTCCACTTCGTTACACCTTAAATATCCCAGGAAAGAGAAGAATGGATAAAGAAGATGTGGTCCTTATATACAATGGAATATCACTCAGCCATGAAATCAATGTCATAAGGCTAGTAGCAGCATGATGAGTGGATTTAGCTATGACGATTCTAAGTGAAATAAGTCCCACAGAAAAAGACACTTATCATGAGATATCACTTATAGAGGGAATGTAAAAACCGCTCCCCTTGAACTGAATTACAAAACAGAACAGAATCACACGTTTAGAAAACAGACTATGGCTGCTTAACGGGAAAGGTGAGGTGGGGTGATGCATAAAACAAGGGTTTCAAATTAGCTCAGATATCGTTCCATAAACCCAATATGTAATAGACAAGACCTACTCCTTGCTCAGTGAACTGGACTCAACACCCCCTATTCACCGCCCAGGAATATATCAGACTAGTAAGAATCTTCAAACCTATGTATTGATATCTCTCTGTAAGTGAGTCAAGTGGGTGTAAAGCGGCATAAACACAGCAGTGAAAAGCAGCCAAACCCCATTATAAAAATCAATTACTTTTCAAAACCCGTGAAACAAAGACAGTGAAAGAGAGAGAAATTCTTACAAAATTCGTTCAGGGGCTGTGATGCCACCTGGATTGACCATATCTAGACCCACAGCTGATTGAGACATATGGGTGGACACTCTTGGGGCTGAGAGGTTTGGTGAGGTTGGGTGAGCTAACGCAGACCCTTTAAATTAATACGGCGTGGTACCCATCCCATGGGTCCCAAATCTCCAGGTTCAAGGGCATCGTCCTACATTGAAAACATGCATGAGAAACCCCGAAGATGGCACACCGTGTGATCGGGAAAGGTTTCTAAAACGCACCTCATTTCTCATCTCCTTGTGCTCCGGCTCGCCATTCCAGCCGCTTTACTAGCAATCTCTCTCCTTGGAGAATCAGCACCTTTATCCTCCTGTTCCGTACAGGTTGCAATTTGTCCTGAGGATGAACGGGAAGAGGGGCAACCAATGAGAGACTAGCTCTAGGTGTTGGGACAGGCACAGGTCACTCTGTTTTCCCATCAGGAAGAAGAATTAACCACAGGCTCAGCCTGCCGCCAGGAACCAGAATACGGCCTGAAGCAATCCTGCGCTTTTGCGGCCAGCTCCCAACAAAGCGAGTTGAATAATGGAGCTCAGGGGCACTGCAATTCACAAACCTGCAGACTTACAAATGATAACTCTCGTCCACAAATATATTGAGGGAAGGCAACGAAGAGGATTTGAAAGCAAGGCAGAATTGCAGGAAACAGATTTCAGGAGGTAGATTCGAATCGCCTTTAAAGCACAGGAAAAGCATCAAAACCTCGACAATGATGCCCTTGGCCAAAAAGGGCGTATGCGTTTTTTCCTGAATATATTCAGGAAAAAACGCATACGCCCTTTTTGGCCAACCAAGCAACCTGGAAAGGCAAATCAGCGCTACAAAGAAGTCTCGCTTCCCATCGGTCAAAAGGGCCATGCTGAAAAAAGTGTCAAAACCAGAAATGCAGGACAGGCCATGGAGAAATGGGAGCCTTGCTACACTGATGGGCGGGATGTAAATTGCCAACAGCCACTCTGGAGAAGTGTACGGTGTGTCCTGAAACATCTAAAAAACTCAGCTTAGAGAGCATAGGGCACTTCCACTCATGGGCGTATAAATTGGGAAAACTAAAAATCAGCAAGACACAGGCACCCCAAAGTTTTGGGCTACTCTGTTGACAAGAACCTCCACTTCGTTACACCTTAAATATCCCAGGAAAGAGAAGAATGGATAAAGAAGATGTGGTCCTTATATACAATGGAATATCACTCAGCCATGAAATCAATGTCATAAGGCTAGTAGCAGCATGATGAGTGGATTTAGCTATGACGATTCTAAGTGAAATAAGTCCCACAGAAAAAGACACTTATCATGAGATATCACTTATAGAGGGAATGTAAAAACCGCTACCCTTGAACTGAATTACAAAACAGAACAGAATCACACGTTTAGAAAACAGACTATGGCTGCTTAACGGGAAAGGTGAGGTGGGGTGATGCATAAAACAAGGGTTTCAAATTAGCTCAGATATCGTTCCATAAACCCAATATGTAATAGACAAGACCTACTCCTTGCTCAGTGAACTGGACTCAACACCCCCTATTCACCGCCCAGGAATATATCAGACTAGTAAGAATCTTCAAACCTATGTATTGATATCTCTCTGTAAGTGAGTCAAGTGGGTGTAAAGCGGCATAAACACAGCAGTGAAAAGCAGCCAAACCCCATTATAAAAATCAATTACTTTTCAAAACCCGTGAAACAAAGACAGTGAAAGAGAGAGAAATTCTTACAAAATTCGTTCAGGGGCTGTGATGCCACCTGGATTGACCATATCTAGACCCACAGCTGATTGAGACATATGGGTGGACACTCTTGGGGCTGAGAGGTTTGGTGAGGTTGGGTGAGCTAACGCAGACCCTTTAAATTAATACGGCGTGGTACCCATCCCATGGGTCCCAAATCTCCAGGTTCAAGGGCATCGTCCTACATTGAAAACATGCATGAGAAACCCCGAAGATGGCACACCGTGTGATCGGGAAAGGTTTCTAAAACGCACCTCATTTCTCATCTCCTTGTGCTCCGGCTCGCCATTCCAGCCGCTTTACTAGCAATCTCTCTCCTTGGAGAATCAGCACCTTTATCCTCCTGTTCCGTACAGGTTGCAATTTGTCCTGAGGATGAACGGGAAGAGGGGCAACCAATGAGAGACTAGCTCTAGGTGTTGGGACAGGCACAGGTCACTCTGTTTTCCCATCAGGAAGAAGAATTAACCACAGGCTCAGCCTGCCGCCAGGAACCAGAATACGGCCTGAAGCAATCCTGCGCTTTTGCGGCCAGCTCCCAAGAAAGCGAGTTGAATAATGGAGCTCAGGGGCACTGCAATTCACAAACCTGCAGACTTACAAATGATAACTCTCGTCCACAAATATATTGAGGGAAGGCAACGAAGAGGATTTGAAAGCAAGGCAGAATTGCAGGAAACAGATTTCAGGAGGTAGATTCGAATCGCCTTTAAAGCACAGGAAAAGCGGCAAAACCTCGACAGTGATGCCCTTGGCCAAAAAGGGCGTATGCGTTTTTTCCTGAATATATTCAGGAAAAAACGCATACGCCCTTTTTGGCCAACCAAGCAACCTGGAAAGGCAAATCAGCGCTACAAAGAAGTCTCGCTTCCCATCGGTCAAAAGGGCCATGCTGAATAAAGTGTCAAAACCAGAAATGCAGGACAGGCCATGGAGAAATGGGAGCCTTGCTACACTGATGGGCGGGATGTAAATTGCCAACAGCCACTCTGGAGAAGTGTACGGTGTGTCCTGAAACATCTAAAAAACTCAGCTTAGAGAGCATAGGGCACTTCCACTCATGGGCGTATAAATTGGGAAAACTAAAAATCAGCAAGACACAGGCACCCCAAAGTTTTGGGCTACTCTGTTGACAAGAACCTCCACTTCGTTACACCTTAAATATCCCAGGAAAGAGAAGAATGGATAAAGAAGATGTGGTCCTTATATACAATGGAATATCACTCAGCCATGAAATCAATGTCATAAGGCTAGTAGCAGCATGATGAGTGGATTTAGGTATGACGATTCTAAGTGAAATAAGTCCCACAGAAAAAGACACTTATCATGAGATATCACTTATAGAGGGAATGTAAAAACCGCTACCCTTGAACTGAATTACAAAACAGAACAGAATCACACGTTTAGAAAACAGACTATGGCTGCTTAACGGGAAAGGTGAGGTGGGGTGATGCATAAAACAAGGGTTTCAAATTAGCTCAGATATCGTTCCATAAACCCAATATGTAATAGACAAGACCTACTCCTTGCTCAGTGAACTGGACTCAACACCCCCTATTCACCGCCCAGGAATATATCAGACTAGTAAGAATCTTCAAACCTATGTATTGATATCTCTCTGTAAGTGAGTCAAGTGGGTGTAAAGCGGCATAAACACAGCAGTGAAAAGCAGCCAAACCCCATTATAAAAATCAATTACTTTTCAAAACCCGTGAAACAAAGACAGTGAAAGAGAGAGAAATTCTTACAAAATTCGTTCAGGGGCTGTGATGCCACCTGGATTGACCATATCTAGACCCACAGCTGATTGAGACATATGGGTGGACACTCTTGGGGCTGAGAGGTTTGGTGAGGTTGGGTGAGCTAACGCAGACCCTTTAAATTAATACGGCGTGGTACCCATCCCATGGGTCCCAAATCTCCAGGTTCAAGGGCATCGTCCTACATTGAAAACATGCATGAGAAACCCCGAAGATGGCACACCGTGTGATCGGGAAAGGTTTCTAAAACGCACCTCATTTCTCATCTCCTTGTGCTCCGGCTCGCCATTGAAGCCGCTTTACTAGCAATCTCTCTCCTTGGAGAATCAGCACCTTTATCCTCCTGTTCCGTACAGGTTGCAATTTGTCCTGAGGATGAACGGGAAGAGGGGCAACCAATGAGAGACTAGCTCTAGGTGTTGGGACAGGCACAGGTCACTCTGTTTTCCCATCAGGAAGAAGAATTAACCACAGGCTCAGCCTGCCGCCAGGAACCAGAATACGGCCTGAAGCAATCCTGCGCTTTTGCGGCCAGCTCCCAAGAAAGCGAGTTGAATAATGGAGCTCAGGGGCACTGCAATTCACAAACCTGCAGACTTACAAATGATAACTCTCGTCCACAAATATATTGAGGGAAGGCAACGAAGAGGATTTGAAAGCAAGGCAGAATTGCAGGAAACAGATTTCAGGAGGTAGATTCGAATCGCCTTTAAAGCACAGGAAAAGCATCAAAACCTCGACAATGATGCCCTTGGCCAAAAAGGGCGTATGCGTTTTTTCCTGAATATATTCAGGAAAAAACGCATACGCCCTTTTTGGCCAACCAAGCAACCTGGAAAGGCAAATCAGCGCTACAAAGAAGTCTCGCTTCCCATCGGTCAAAAGGGCCATGCTGAAAAAAGTGTCAAAACCAGAAATGCAGGACAGGCCATGGAGAAATGGGAGCCTTGCTACACTGATGGGCGGGATGTAAATTGCCAACAGCCACTCTGGAGAAGTGTACGGTGTGTCCTGAAACATCTAAAAAACTCAGCTTAGAGAGCATAGGGCACTTCCACTCATGGGCGTATAAATTGGGAAAACTAAAAATCAGCAAGACACAGGCACCCCAAAGTTTTGGGCTACTCTGTTGACAAGAACCTCCACTTCGTTACACCTTAAATATCCCAGGAAAGAGAAGAATGGATAAAGAAGATGTGGTCCTTATATACAATGGAATATCACTCAGCCATGAAATCAATGTCATAAGGCTAGTAGCAGCATGATGAGTGGATTTAGCTATGACGATTCTAAGTGAAATAAGTCCCACAGAAAAAGACACTTATCATGAGATATCACTTATAGAGGGAATGTAAAAACCGCTACCCTTGAACTGAATTACAAAACAGAACAGAATCACACGTTTAGAAAACAGACTATGGCTGCTTAACGGGAAAGGTGAGGTGGGGTGATGCATAAAACAAGGGTTTCAAATTAGCTCAGATATCGTTCCATAAACCCAATATGTAATAGACAAGACCTACTCCTTGCTCAGTGAACTGGACTCAACACCCCCTATTCACCGCCCAGGAATATATCAGACTAGTAAGAATCTTCAAACCTATGTATTGATATCTCTCTGTAAGTGAGTCAAGTGGGTGTAAAGCGGCATAAACACAGCAGTGAAAAGCAGCCAAACCCCATTATAAAAATCAATTACTTTTCAAAACCCGTGAAACAAAGACAGTGAAAGAGAGAGAAATTCTTACAAAATTCGTTCAGGGGCTGTGATGCCACCTGGATTGACCATATCTAGACCCACAGCTGATTGAGACATATGGGTGGACACTCTTGGGGCTGAGAGGTTTGGTGAGGTTGGGTGAGCTAACGCAGACCCTTTAAATTAATACGGCGTGGTACCCATCCCATGGGTCCCAAATCTCCAGGTTCAAGGGCATCGTCCTACATTGAAAACATGCATGAGAAACCCCGAAGATGGCACACCGTGTGATCGGGAAAGGTTTCTAAAACGCACCTCATTTCTCATCTCCTTGTGCTCCGGCTCGCCATTCCAGCCGCTTTACTAGCAATCTCTCTCCTTGGAGAATCAGCACCTTTATCCTCCTGTTCCGTACAGGTTGCAATTTGTCCTGAGGATGAACGGGAAGAGGGGCAACCAATGAGAGACTAGCTCTAGGTGTTGGGACAGGCACAGGTCACTCTGTTTTCCCATCAGGAAGAAGAATTAACCACAGGCTCAGCCTGCCGCCAGGAACCAGAATACGGCCTGAAGCAATCCTGCGCTTTTGCGGCCAGCTCCCAAGAAAGCGAGTTGAATAATGGAGCTCAGGGGCACTGCAATTCACAAACCTGCAGACTTACAAATGATAACTCTCGTCCACAAATATATTGAGGGAAGGCAACGAAGAGGATTTGAAAGCAAGGCAGAATTGCAGGAAACAGATTTCAGGAGGTAGATTCGAATCGCCTTTAAAGCACAGGAAAAGCATCAAAACCTCGACAATGATGCCCTTGGCCAAAAAGGGCGTATGCGTTTTTTCCTGAATATATTCAGGAAAAAACGCATACGCCCTTTTTGGCCAACCAAGCAACCTGGAAAGGCAAATCAGCGCTACAAAGAAGTCTCGCTTCCCATCGGTCAAAAGGGCCATGCTGAAAAAAGTGTCAAAACCAGAAATGCAGGACAGGCCATGGAGAAATGGGAGCCTTGCTACACTGATGGGCGGGATGTAAATTGCCAACAGCCACTCTGGAGAAGTGTACGGTGTGTCCTGAAACATCTAAAAAACTCAGCTTAGAGAGCATAGGGCACTTCCACTCATGGGCGTATAAATTGGGAAAACTAAAAATCAGCAAGACACAGGCACCCCAAAGTTTTGGGCTACTCTGTTGACAAGAACCTCCACTTCGTTACACCTTAAATATCCCAGGAAAGAGAAGAATGGATAAAGAAGATGTGGTCCTTATATACAATGGAATATCACTCAGCCATGAAATCAATGTCATAAGGCTAGTAGCAGCATGATGAGTGGATTTAGCTATGACGATTCTAAGTGAAATAAGTCCCACAGAAAAAGACACTTATCATGAGATATCACTTATAGAGGGAATGTAAAAACCGCTACCCTTGAACTGAATTACAAAACAGAACAGAATCACACGTTTAGAAAACAGACTATGGCTGCTTAACGGGAAAGGTGAGGTGGGGTGATGCATAAAACAAGGGTTTCAAATTAGCTCAGATATCGTTCCATAAACCCAATATGTAATAGACAAGACCTACTCCTTGCTCAGTGAACTGGACTCAACACCCCCTATTCACCGCCCAGGAATATATCAGACTAGTAAGAATCTTCAAACCTATGTATTGATATCTCTCTGTAAGTGAGTCAAGTGGGTGTAAAGCGGCATAAACACAGCAGTGAAAAGCAGCCAAACCCCATTATAAAAATCAATTACTTTTCAAAACCCGTGAAACAAAGACAGTGAAAGAGAGAGAAATTCTTACAAAATTCGTTCAGGGGCTGTGATGCCACCTGGATTGACCATATCTAGACCCACAGCTGATTGAGACATATGGGTGGACACTCTTGGGGCTGAGAGGTTTGGTGAGGTTGGGTGAGCTAACGCAGACCCTTTAAATTAATACGGCGTGGTACCCATCCCATGGGTCCCAAATCTCCAGGTTCAAGGGCATCGTCCTACATTGAAAACATGCATGAGAAACCCCGAAGATGGCACACCGTGTGATCGGGAAAGGTTTCTAAAACGCACCTCATTTCTCATCTCCTTGTGCTCCGGCTCGCCATTCCAGCCGCTTTACTAGCAATCTCTCTCCTTGGAGAATCAGCACCTTTATCCTCCTGTTCCGTACAGGTTGCAATTTGTCCTGAGGATGAACGGGAAGAGGGGCAACCAATGAGAGACTAGCTCTAGGTGTTGGGACAGGCACAGGTCACTCTGTTTTCCCATCAGGAAGAAGAATTAACCACAGGCTCAGCCTGCCGCCAGGAACCAGAATACGGCCTGAAGCAATCCTGCGCTTTTGCGGCCAGCTCCCAAGAAAGCGAGTTGAATAATGGAGCTCAGGGGCACTGCAATTCACAAACCTGCAGACTTACAAATGATAACTCTCGTCCACAAATATATTGAGGGAAGGCAACGAAGAGGATTTGAAAGCAAGGCAGAATTGCAGGAAACAGATTTCAGGAGGTAGATTCGAATCGCCTTTAAAGCACAGGAAAAGCATCAAAACCTCGACAATGATGCCCTTGGCCAAAAAGGGCGTATGCGTTTTTTCCTGAATATATTCAGGAAAAAACGCATACGCCCTTTTTGGCCAACCAAGCAACCTGGAAAGGCAAATCAGCGCTACAAAGAAGTCTCGCTTCCCATCGGTCAAAAGGGCCATGCTGAAAAAAGTGTCAAAACCAGAAATGCAGGACAGGCCATGGAGAAATGGGAGCCTTGCTACACTGATGGGCGGGATGTAAATTGCCAACAGCCACTCTGGAGAAGTGTACGGTGTGTCCTGAAACATCTAAAAAACTCAGCTTAGAGAGCATAGGGCACTTCCACTCATGGGCGTATAAATTGGGAAAACTAAAAATCAGCAAGACACAGGCACCCCAAAGTTTTGGGCTACTCTGTTGACAAGAACCTCCACTTCGTTACACCTTAAATATCCCAGGAAAGAGAAGAATGGATAAAGAAGATGTGGTCCTTATATACAATGGAATATCACTCAGCCATGAAATCAATGTCATAAGGCTAGTAGCAGCATGATGAGTGGATTTAGCTATGACGATTCTAAGTGAAATAAGTCCCACAGAAAAAGACACTTATCATGAGATATCACTTATAGAGGGAATGTAAAAACCGCTACCCTTGAACTGAATTACAAAACAGAACAGAATCACACGTTTAGAAAACAGACTATGGCTGCTTAACGGGAAAGGTGAGGTGGGGTGATGCATAAAACAAGGGTTTCAAATTAGCTCAGATATCGTTCCATAAACCCAATATGTAATAGACAAGACCTACTCCTTGCTCAGTGAACTGGACTCAACACCCCCTATTCACCGCCCAGGAATATATCAGACTAGTAAGAATCTTCAAACCTATGTATTGATATCTCTCTGTAAGTGAGTCAAGTGGGTGTAAAGCGGCATAAACACAGCAGTGAAAAGCAGCCAAACCCCATTATAAAAATCAATTACTTTTCAAAACCCGTGAAACAAAGACAGTGAAAGAGAGAGAAATTCTTACAAAATTCGTTCAGGGGCTGTGATGCCACCTGGATTGACCATATCTAGACCCACAGCTGATTGAGACATATGGGTGGACACTCTTGGGGCTGAGAGGTTTGGTGAGGTTGGGTGAGCTAACGCAGACCCTTTAAATTAATACGGCGTGGTACCCATCCCATGGGTCCCAAATCTCCAGGTTCAAGGGCATCGTCCTACATTGAAAACATGCATGAGAAACCCCGAAGATGGCACACCGTGTGATCGGGAAAGGTTTCTAAAACGCACCTCATTTCTCATCTCCTTGTGCTCCGGCTCGCCATTCCAGCCGCTTTACTAGCAATCTCTCTCCTTGGAGAATCAGCACCTTTATCCTCCTGTTCCGTACAGGTTGCAATTTGTCCTGAGGATGAACGGGAAGAGGGGCAACCAATGAGAGACTAGCTCTAGGTGTTGGGACAGGCACAGGTCACTCTGTTTTCCCATCAGGAAGAAGAATTAACCACAGGCTCAGCCTGCCGCCAGGAACCAGAATACGGCCTGAAGCAATCCTGCGCTTTTGCGGCCAGCTCCCAAGAAAGCGAGTTGAATAATGGAGCTCAGGGGCACTGCAATTCACAAACCTGCAGACTTACAAATGATAACTCTCGTCCACAAATATATTGAGGGAAGGCAACGAAGAGGATTTGAAAGCAAGGCAGAATTGCAGGAAACAGATTTCAGGAGGTAGATTCGAATCGCCTTTAAAGCACAGGAAAAGCGGCAAAACCTCGACAGTGATGCCCTTGGCCAAAAAGGGCGTATGCGTTTTTTCCTGAATATATTCAGGAAAAAACGCATACGCCCTTTTTGGCCAACCAAGCAACCTGGAAAGGCAAATCAGCGCTACAAAGAAGTCTCGCTTCCCATCGGTCAAAAGGGCCATGCTGAATAAAGTGTCAAAACCAGAAATGCAGGACAGGCCATGGAGAAATGGGAGCCTTGCTACACTGATGGGCGGGATGTAAATTGCCAACAGCCACTCTGGAGAAGTGTACGGTGTGTCCTGAAACATCTAAAAAACTCAGCTTAGAGAGCATAGGGCACTTCCACTCATGGGCGTATAAATTGGGAAAACTAAAAATCAGCAAGACACAGGCACCCCAAAGTTTTGGGCTACTCTGTTGACAAGAACCTCCACTTCGTTACACCTTAAATATCCCAGGAAAGAGAAGAATGGATAAAGAAGATGTGGTCCTTATATACAATGGAATATCACTCAGCCATGAAATCAATGTCATAAGGCTAGTAGCAGCATGATGAGTGGATTTAGCTATGACGATTCTAAGTGAAATAAGTCCCACAGAAAAAGACACTTATCATGAGATATCACTTATAGAGGGAATGTAAAAACCGCTACCCTTGAACTGAATTACAAAACAGAACAGAATCACACGTTTAGAAAACAGACTATGGCTGCTTAACGGGAAAGGTGAGGTGGGGTGATGCATAAAACAAGGGTTTCAAATTAGCTCAGATATCGTTCCATAAACCCAATATGTAATAGACAAGACCTACTCCTTGCTCAGTGAACTGGACTCAACACCCCCTATTCACCGCCCAGGAATATATCAGACTAGTAAGAATCTTCAAACCTATGTATTGATATCTCTCTGTAAGTGAGTCAAGTGGGTGTAAAGCGGCATAAACACAGCAGTGAAAAGCAGCCAAACCCCATTATAAAAATCAATTACTTTTCAAAACCCGTGAAACAAAGACAGTGAAAGAGAGAGAAATTCTTACAAAATTCGTTCAGGGGCTGTGATGCCACCTGGATTGACCATATCTAGACCCACAGCTGATTGAGACATATGGGTGGACACTCTTGGGGCTGAGAGGTTTGGTGAGGTTGGGTGAGCTAACGCAGACCCTTTAAATTAATACGGCGTGGTACCCATCCCATGGGTCCCAAATCTCCAGGTTCAAGGGCATCGTCCTACATTGAAAACATGCATGAGAAACCCCGAAGATGGCACACCGTGTGATCGGGAAAGGTTTCTAAAACGCACCTCATTTCTCATCTCCTTGTGCTCCGGCTCGCCATTCCAGCCGCTTTACTAGCAATCTCTCTCCTTGGAGAATCAGCACCTTTATCCTCCTGTTCCGTACAGGTTGCAATTTGTCCTGAGGATGAACGGGAAGAGGGGCAACCAATGAGAGACTAGCTCTAGGTGTTGGGACAGGCACAGGTCACTCTGTTTTCCCATCAGGAAGAAGAATTAACCACAGGCTCAGCCTGCCGCCAGGAACCAGAATACGGCCTGAAGCAATCCTGCGCTTTTGCGGCCAGCTCCCAAGAAAGCGACTTGAATAATGGAGCTCAGGGGCACTGCAATTCACAAACCTGCAGACTTACAAATGATAACTCTCGTCCACAAATATATTGAGGGAAGGCAACGAAGAGGATTTGAAAGCAAGGCAGAATTGCAGGAAACAGATTTCAGGAGGTAGATTCGAATCGCCTTTAAAGCACAGGAAAAGCATCAAAACCTCGACAATGATGCCCTTGGCCAAAAAGGGCGTATGCGTTTTTTCCTGAATATATTCAGGAAAAAACGCATACGCCCTTTTTGGCCAACCAAGCAACCTGGAAAGGCAAATCAGCGCTACAAAGAAGTCTCGCTTCCCATCGGTCAAAAGGGCCATGCTGAAAAAAGTGTCAAAACCAGAAATGCAGGACAGGCCATGGAGAAATGGGAGCCTTGCTACACTGATGGGCGGGATGTAAATTGCCAACAGCCACTCTGGAGAAGTGTACGGTGTGTCCTGAAACATCTAAAAAACTCAGCTTAGAGAGCATAGGGCACTTCCACTCATGGGCGTATAAATTGGGAAAACTAAAAATCAGCAAGACACAGGCACCCCAAAGTTTTGGGCTACTCTGTTGACAAGAACCTCCACTTCGTTACACCTTAAATATCCCAGGAAAGAGAAGAATGGATAAAGAAGATGTGGTCCTTATATACAATGGAATATCACTCAGCCATGAAATCAATGTCATAAGGCTAGTAGCAGCATGATGAGTGGATTTAGCTATGACGATTCTAAGTGAAATAAGTCCCACAGAAAAAGACACTTATCATGAGATATCACTTATAGAGGGAATGTAAAAACCGCTACCCTTGAACTGAATTACAAAACAGAACAGAATCACACGTTTAGAAAACAGACTATGGCTGCTTAACGGGAAAGGTGAGGTGGGGTGATGCATAAAACAAGGGTTTCAAATTAGCTCAGATATCGTTCCATAAACCCAATATGTAATAGACAAGACCTACTCCTTGCTCAGTGAACTGGACTCAACACCCCCTATTCACCGCCCAGGAATATATCAGACTAGTAAGAATCTTCAAACCTATGTATTGATATCTCTCTGTAAGTGAGTCAAGTGGGTGTAAAGCGGCATAAACACAGCAGTGAAAAGCAGCCAAACCCCATTATAAAAATCAATTACTTTTCAAAACCCGTGAAACAAAGACAGTGAAAGAGAGAGAAATTCTTACAAAATTCGTTCAGGGGCTGTGATGCCACCTGGATTGACCATATCTAGACCCACAGCTGATTGAGACATATGGGTGGACACTCTTGGGGCTGAGAGGTTTGGTGAGGTTGGGTGAGCTAACGCAGACCCTTTAAATTAATACGGCGTGGTACCCATCCCATGGGTCCCAAATCTCCAGGTTCAAGGGCATCGTCCTACATTGAAAACATGCATGAGAAACCCCGAAGATGGCACACCGTGTGATCGGGAAAGGTTTCTAAAACGCACCTCATTTCTCATCTCCTTGTGCTCCGGCTCGCCATTCCAGCCGCTTTACTAGCAATCTCTCTCCTTGGAGAATCAGCACCTTTATCCTCCTGTTCCGTACAGGTTGCAATTTGTCCTGAGGATGAACGGGAAGAGGGGCAACCAATGAGAGACTAGCTCTAGGTGTTGGGACAGGCACAGGTCACTCTGTTTTCCCATCAGGAAGAAGAATTAACCACAGGCTCAGCCTGCCGCCAGGAACCAGAATACGGCCTGAAGCAATCCTGCGCTTTTGCGGCCAGCTCCCAAGAAAGCGAGTTGAATAATGGAGCTCAGGGGCACTGCAATTCACAAACCTGCAGACTTAGAAATGATAACTCTCGTCCACAAATATATTGAGGGAAGGCAACGAAGAGGATTTGAAAGCAAGGCAGAATTGCAGGAAACAGATTTCAGGAGGTAGATTCGAATCGCCTTTAAAGCACAGGAAAAGCGGCAAAACCTCGACAGTGATGCCCTTGGCCAAAAAGGGCGTATGCGTTTTTTCCTGAATATATTCAGGAAAAAACGCATACGCCCTTTTTGGCCAACCAAGCAACCTGGAAAGGCAAATCAGCGCTACAAAGAAGTCTCGCTTCCCATCGGTCAAAAGGGCCATGCTGAAAAAAGTGTCAAAACCAGAAATGCAGGACAGGCCATGGAGAAATGGGAGCCTTGCTACACTGATGGGCGGGATGTAAATTGCCAACAGCCACTCTGGAGAAGTGTACGGTGTGTCCTGAAACATCTAAAAAACTCAGCTTAGAGAGCATAGGGCACTTCCACTCATGGGCGTATAAATTGGGAAAACTAAAAATCAGCAAGACACAGGCACCCCAAAGTTTTGGGCTACTCTGTTGACAAGAACCTCCACTTCGTTACACCTTAAATATCCCAGGAAAGAGAAGAATGGATAAAGAAGATGTGGTCCTTATATACAATGGAATATCACTCAGCCATGAAATCAATGTCATAAGGCTAGTAGCAGCATGATGAGTGGATTTAGGTATGACGATTCTAAGTGAAATAAGTCCCACAGAAAAAGACACTTATCATGAGATATCACTTATAGAGGGAATGTAAAAACCGCTACCCTTGAACTGAATTACAAAACAGAACAGAATCACACGTTTAGAAAACAGACTATGGCTGCTTAACGGGAAAGGTGAGGTGGGGTGATGCATAAAACAAGGGTTTCAAATTAGCTCAGATATCGTTCCATAAACCCAATATGTAATAGACAAGACCTACTCCTTGCTCAGTGAACTGGACTCAACACCCCCTATTCACCGCCCAGGAATATATCAGACTAGTAAGAATCTTCAAACCTATGTATTGATATCTCTCTGTAAGTGAGTCAAGTGGGTGTAAAGCGGCATAAACACAGCAGTGAAAAGCAGCCAAACCCCATTATAAAAATCAATTACTTTTCAAAACCCGTGAAACAAAGACAGTGAAAGAGAGAGAAATTCTTACAAAATTCGTTCAGGGGCTGTGATGCCACCTGGATTGACCATATCTAGACCCACAGCTGATTGAGACATATGGGTGGACACTCTTGGGGCTGAGAGGTTTGGTGAGGTTGGGTGAGCTAACGCAGACCCTTTAAATTAATACGGCGTGGTACCCATCCCATGGGTCCCAAATCTCCAGGTTCAAGGGCATCGTCCTACATTGAAAACATGCATGAGAAACCCCGAAGATGGCACACCGTGTGATCGGGAAAGGTTTCTAAAACGCACCTCATTTCTCATCTCCTTGTGCTCCGGCTCGCCATTCCAGCCGCTTTACTAGCAATCTCTCTCCTTGGAGAATCAGCACCTTTATCCTCCTGTTCCGTACAGGTTGCAATTTGTCCTGAGGATGAACGGGAAGAGGGGCAACCAATGAGAGACTAGCTCTAGGTGTTGGGACAGGCACAGGTCACTCTGTTTTCCCATCAGGAAGAAGAATTAACCACAGGCTCAGCCTGCCGCCAGGAACCAGAATACGGCCTGAAGCAATCCTGCGCTTTTGCGGCCAGCTCCCAAGAAAGCGAGTTGAATAATGGAGCTCAGGGGCACTGCAATTCACAAACCTGCAGACTTAGAAATGATAACTCTCGTCCACAAATATATTGAGGGAAGGCAACGAAGAGGATTTGAAAGCAAGGCAGAATTGCAGGAAACAGATTTCAGGAGGTAGATTCGAATCGCCTTTAAAGCACAGGAAAAGCATCAAAACCTCGACAATGATGCCCTTGGCCAAAAAGGGCGTATGCGTTTTTTCCTGAATATATTCAGGAAAAAACGCATACGCCCTTTTTGGCCAACCAAGCAACCTGGAAAGGCAAATCAGCGCTACAAAGAAGTCTCGCTTCCCATCGGTCAAAAGGGCCATGCTGAAAAAAGTGTCAAAACCAGAAATGCAGGACAGGCCATGGAGAAATGGGAGCCTTGCTACACTGATGGGCGGGATGTAAATTGCCAACAGCCACTCTGGAGAAGTGTACGGTGTGTCCTGAAACATCTAAAAAACTCAGCTTAGAGAGCATAGGGCACTTCCACTCATGGGCGTATAAATTGGGAAAACTAAAAATCAGCAAGACACAGGCACCCCAAAGTTTTGGGCTACTCTGTTGACGAGAACCTCCACTTCGTTACACCTTAAATATCCCAGGAAAGAGAAGAATGGATAAAGAAGATGTGGTCCTTATATACAATGGAATATCACTCAGCCATGAAATCAATGTCATAAGGCTAGTAGCAGCATGATGAGTGGATTTAGGTATGACGATTCTAAGTGAAATAAGTCCCACAGAAAAAGACACTTATCATGAGATATCACTTATAGAGGGAATGTAAAAACCGCTACCCTTGAACTGAATTACAAAACAGAACAGAATCACACGTTTAGAAAACAGACTATGGCTGCTTAACGGGAAAGGTGAGGTGGGGTGATGCATAAAACAAGGGTTTCAAATTAGCTCAGATATCGTTCCATAAACCCAATATGTAATAGACAAGACCTACTCCTTGCTCAGTGAACTGGACTCAACACCCCCTATTCACCGCCCAGGAATATATCAGACTAGTAAGAATCTTCAAACCTATGTATTGATATCTCTCTGTAAGTGAGTCAAGTGGGTGTAAAGCGGCATAAACACAGCAGTGAAAAGCAGCCAAACCCCATTATAAAAATCAATTACTTTTCAAAACCCGTGAAACAAAGACAGTGAAAGAGAGAGAAATTCTTACAAAATTCGTTCAGGGGCTGTGATGCCACCTGGATTGACCATATCTAGACCCACAGCTGATTGAGACATATGGGTGGACACTCTTGGGGCTGAGAGGTTTGGTGAGGTTGGGTGAGCTAACGCAGACCCTTTAAATTAATACGGCGTGGTACCCATCCCATGGGTCCCAAATCTCCAGGTTCAAGGGCATCGTCCTACATTGAAAACATGCATGAGAAACCCCGAAGATGGCACACCGTGTGATCGGGAAAGGTTTCTAAAACGCACCTCATTTCTCATCTCCTTGTGCTCCGGCTCGCCATTCCAGCCGCTTTACTAGCAATCTCTCTCCTTGGAGAATCAGCACCTTTATCCTCCTGTTCCGTACAGGTTGCAATTTGTCCTGAGGATGAACGGGAAGAGGGGCAACCAATGAGAGACTAGCTCTAGGTGTTGGGACAGGCACAGGTCACTCTGTTTTCCCATCAGGAAGAAGAATTAACCACAGGCTCAGCCTGCCGCCAGGAACCAGAATACGGCCTGAAGCAATCCTGCGCTTTTGCGGCCAGCTCCCAAGAAAGCGAGTTGAATAATGGAGCTCAGGGGCACTGCAATTCACAAACCTGCAGACTTACAAATGATAACTCTCGTCCACAAATATATTGAGGGAAGGCAACGAAGAGGATTTGAAAGCAAGGCAGAATTGCAGGAAACAGATTTCAGGAGGTAGATTCGAATCGCCTTTAAAGCACAGGAAAAGCGGCAAAACCTCGACAGTGATGCCCTTGGCCAAAAAGGGCGTATGCGTTTTTTCCTGAATATATTCAGGAAAAAACGCATACGCCCTTTTTGGCCAACCAAGCAACCTGGAAAGGCAAATCAGCGCTACAAAGAAGTCTCGCTTCCCATCGGTCAAAAGGGCCATGCTGAATAAAGTGTCAAAACCAGAAATGCAGGACAGGCCATGGAGAAATGGGAGCCTTGCTACACTGATGGGCGGGATGTAAATTGCCAACAGCCACTCTGGAGAAGTGTACGGTGTGTCCTGAAACATCTAAAAAACTCAGCTTAGAGAGCATAGGGCACTTCCACTCATGGGCGTATAAATTGGGAAAACTAAAAATCAGCAAGACACAGGCACCCCAAAGTTTTGGGCTACTCTGTTGACAAGAACCTCCACTTCGTTACACCTTAAATATCCCAGGAAAGAGAAGAATGGATAAAGAAGATGTGGTCCTTATATACAATGGAATATCACTCAGCCATGAAATCAATGTCATAAGGCTAGTAGCAGCATGATGAGTGGATTTAGCTATGACGATTCTAAGTGAAATAAGTCCCACAGAAAAAGACACTTATCATGAGATATCACTTATAGAGGGAATGTAAAAACCGCTACCCTTGAACTGAATTACAAAACAGAACAGAATCACACGTTTAGAAAACAGACTATGGCTGCTTAACGGGAAAGGTGAGGTGGGGTGATGCATAAAACAAGGGTTTCAAATTAGCTCAGATATCGTTCCATAAACCCAATATGTAATAGACAAGACCTACTCCTTGCTCAGTGAACTGGACTCAACACCCCCTATTCACCGCCCAGGAATATATCAGACTAGTAAGAATCTTCAAACCTATGTATTGATATCTCTCTGTAAGTGAGTCAAGTGGGTGTAAAGCGGCATAAACACAGCAGTGAAAAGCAGCCAAACCCCATTATAAAAATCAATTACTTTTCAAAACCCGTGAAACAAAGACAGTGAAAGAGAGAGAAATTCTTACAAAATTCGTTCAGGGGCTGTGATGCCACCTGGATTGACCATATCTAGACCCACAGCTGATTGAGACATATGGGTGGACACTCTTGGGGCTGAGAGGTTTGGTGAGGTTGGGTGAGCTAACGCAGACCCTTTAAATTAATACGGCGTGGTACCCATCCCATGGGTCCCAAATCTCCAGGTTCAAGGGCATCGTCCTACATTGAAAACATGCATGAGAAACCCCGAAGATGGCACACCGTGTGATCGGGAAAGGTTTCTAAAACGCACCTCATTTCTCATCTCCTTGTGCTCCGGCTCGCCATTCCAGCCGCTTTACTAGCAATCTCTCTCCTTGGAGAATCAGCACCTTTATCCTCCTGTTCCGTACAGGTTGCAATTTGTCCTGAGGATGAACGGGAAGAGGGGCAACCAATGAGAGACTAGCTCTAGGTGTTGGGACAGGCACAGGTCACTCTGTTTTCCCATCAGGAAGAAGAATTAACCACAGGCTCAGCCTGCCGCCAGGAACCAGAATACGGCCTGAAGCAATCCTGCGCTTTTGCGGCCAGCTCCCAAGAAAGCGAGTTGAATAATGGAGCTCAGGGGCACTGCAATTCACAAACCTGCAGACTTAGAAATGATAACTCTTGTCCACAAATATATTGAGGGAAGGCAACGAAGAGGATTTGAAAGCAAGGCAGAATTGCAGGAAACAGATTTCAGGAGGTAGATTCGAATCGCCTTTAAAGCACAGGAAAAGCATCAAAACCTTGACAATGATGCCCTTGGCCAAAAAGGGCGTATGCGTTTTTTCCTGAATATATTCAGGAAAAAACGCATACGCCCTTTTTGGCCAACCAAGCAACCTGGAAAGGCAAATCAGCGCTACAAAGAAGTCTCGCTTCCCATCGGTCAAAAGGGCCATGCTGAAAAAAGTGTCAAAACCAGAAATGCAGGACAGGCCATGGAGAAATGGGAGCCTTGCTACACTGATGGGCGGGATGTAAATTGCCAACAGCCACTCTGGAGAAGTGTACGGTGTGTCCTGAAACATCTAAAAAACTCAGCTTAGAGAGCATAGGGCACTTCCACTCATGGGCGTATAAATTGGGAAAACTAAAAATCAGCAAGACACAGGCACCCCAAAGTTTTGGGCTACTCTGTTGACGAGAACCTCCACTTCGTTACACCTTAAATATCCCAGGAAAGAGAAGAATGGATAAAGAAGATGTGGTCCTTATATACAATGGAATATCACTCAGCCATGAAATCAATGTCATAAGGCTAGTAGCAGCATGATGAGTGGATTTAGGTATGACGATTCTAAGTGAAATAAGTCCCACAGAAAAAGACACTTATCATGAGATATCACTTATAGAGGGAATGTAAAAACCGCTACCCTTGAACTGAATTACAAAACAGAACAGAATCACACGTTTAGAAAACAGACTATGGCTGCTTAACGGGAAAGGTGAGGTGGGGTGATGCATAAAACAAGGGTTTCAAATTAGCTCAGATATCGTTCCATAAACCCAATATGTAATAGACAAGACCTACTCCTTGCTCAGTGAACTGGACTCAACACCCCCTATTCACCGCCCAGGAATATATCAGACTAGTAAGAATCTTCAAACCTATGTATTGATATCTCTCTGTAAGTGAGTCAAGTGGGTGTAAAGCGGCATAAACACAGCAGTGAAAAGCAGCCAAACCCCATTATAAAAATCAATTACTTTTCAAAACCCGTGAAACAAAGACAGTGAAAGAGAGAGAAATTCTTACAAAATTCGTTCAGGGGCTGTGATGCCACCTGGATTGACCATATCTAGACCCACAGCTGATTGAGACATATGGGTGGACACTCTTGGGGCTGAGAGGTTTGGTGAGGTTGGGTGAGCTAACGCAGACCCTTTAAATTAATACGGCGTGGTACCCATCCCATGGGTCCCAAATCTCCAGGTTCAAGGGCATCGTCCTACATTGAAAACATGCATGAGAAACCCCGAAGATGGCACACCGTGTGATCGGGAAAGGTTTCTAAAACGCACCTCATTTATCATCTCCTTGTGCTCCGGCTCGCCATTCCAGCCGCTTTACTAGCAATCTCTCTCCTTGGAGAATCAGCACCTTTATCCTCCTGTTCCGTACAGGTTGCAATTTGTCCTGAGGATGAACGGGAAGAGGGGCAACCAATGAGAGACTAGCTCTAGGTGTTGGGACAGGCACAGGTCACTCTGTTTTCCCATCAGGAAGAAGAATTAACCACAGGCTCAGCCTGCCGCCAGGAACCAGAATACGGCCTGAAGCAATCCTGCGCTTTTGCGGCCAGCTCCCAAGAAAGCGAGTTGAATAATGGAGCTCAGGGGCACTGCAATTCACAAACCTGCAGACTTACAAATGATAACTCTCGTCCACAAATATATTGAGGGAAGGCAACGAAGAGGATTTGAAAGCAAGGCAGAATTGCAGGAAACAGATTTCAGGAGGTAGATTCGAATCGCCTTTAAAGCACAGGAAAAGCGGCAAAACCTCGACAGTGATGCCCTTGGCCAAAAAGGGCGTATGCGTTTTTTCCTGAATATATTCAGGAAAAAACGCATACGCCCTTTTTGGCCAACCAAGCAACCTGGAAAGGCAAATCAGCGCTACAAAGAAGTCTCGCTTCCCATCGGTCAAAAGGGCCATGCTGAATAAAGTGTCAAAACCAGAAATGCAGGACAGGCCATGGAGAAATGGGAGCCTTGCTACACTGATGGGCGGGATGTAAATTGCCAACAGCCACTCTGGAGAAGTGTACGGTGTGTCCTGAAACATCTAAAAAACTCAGCTTAGAGAGCATAGGGCACTTCCACTCATGGGCGTATAAATTGGGAAAACTAAAAATCAGCAAGACACAGGCACCCCAAAGTTTTGGGCTACTCTGTTGACAAGAACCTCCACTTCGTTACACCTTAAATATCCCAGGAAAGAGAAGAATGGATAAAGAAGATGTGGTCCTTATATACAATGGAATATCACTCAGCCATGAAATCAATGTCATAAGGCTAGTAGCAGCATGATGAGTGGATTTAGCTATGACGATTCTAAGTGAAATAAGTCACACAGAAAAAGACACTTATCATGAGATATCACTTATAGAGGGAATGTAAAAACCGCTACCCTTGAACTGCATTACAAAACAGAACAGAGTCACACGTTTAGAAAACACACTATGGCTGCTTAACGGGAAAGGTGAGGTGGGGTGATGCATAAAACAAGGGTTTCAAATTAGCTCAGATATCGTTCCATAAACCCAATATGTAATAGACAAGACCTACTCCTTGCTCAGTGAACTGGACTCAACACCCCCTATTCACCGCCCAAGAATATATCTGACTAGTAAGAATCTTCAAACCTATGTATTGATATCACTCTGTAAGTGAGTCAAGTGGGTGTAAAGCGGCATAAACACAGCAGTGGAAAGCAGCCAAACCCCATTATAAAAATCAATTACTTTTCAAAACCCGTGAAACAAAGACAGTGAAAGAGAGAGGAATTCTTACAAAATTCGTTCAGGGGCTGTGATGCCACCTGGATTGACCATATCTAGACCCACAGCTGATTGAGACATATGGGTGGACACTCTTGGGGCTGAGAGGTTTGGTGAGGTTGGGTGAGCTAACGCAGACCCTTTAAATTAATACGGCGTGGTACCCATCCCATGGGTCCCAAATCTCCAGGTTCAAGGGCATCGTCCTACATTGAAAACATGCATGAGAAACCCCGAAGATGGCACACCGTGTGATGGGGAAAGGTTTCTAAAACGCACCTCATTTCTCATCTCCTTGTGCTCCGGTTCGCCATTCCAGCCGCTTTACTAGCAATCTCTCTCCTTGGAGAATCAGCACCTTTATCCTCCTGTTCCGTACAGGTTGCAATTTGTCCTGAGGATGAACGGGAAGAGGGGCAACCAATGAGAGACTAGCTCTAGGTGTTGGGATAGGCACACGTCACTCTGTTTTCCCATCAGGAAGAAGAATTAACCACAGGCTCAGCCTTCCGCCAGGAACCAGAATACGGCCTGAAGCAATCCTGCGCTTTTGCGGCCAGCTCCCAAGAAAGCGAGTTGAATAATGGAGCTCAGGGGCACTGCAATTCACAAACCTGCAGACTTACAAATGATAACTCTCGTCCACAAATATATTGAGGGAAGGCAACGAAGAGGATTTGAAAGCAAGGCAGAATTGCAGGAAACAGATTTCAGGAGGTACATTCGAATCGCCTTTAAAGCACAGGAAAAGCGGCAAAACCTCGACAGTGATGCACTTGGCCAAAAAGGGCGTATGCGTTTTTTCCTGAATATATTCAGGAAAAATCGCATACGCCCTTTTTGGCCAACCAAGCAACCTGGAAAGGCAAATCAGCGCTACAAAGAAGTCTCGCTTCCCATTGGTCAAAAGGGCCATGCTGAATAAAGTGTCAAAACCAGAAATGCAGGACAGGCCATGGAGAAATGGGAGCCTTGCTACGCTGATGGGCGGGACGTAAATTGCCAACAGCCACTCTGGAGAAGTGTACGGTGTGTCCTGAAACATCTAAAAAACTCAGCTTAGAGAGCTTGGGCACTTCCACTCATGGGCGTATAAATTGGGAAAACTAAAAATCAGCAAGACACAGGCACCCCAAATTTTGGGCTACTCTGTTGACAAGAACCTCCACTTCATTATACCTTAAATATCCGAGGAAAGAGAAGAATGGATAAAGAAGTTGTGGTCCTTATGTACAATGGAATATCACTCAGCCATGAAATCAATGTCATAAGGCTAGTAGCAGCATGATGAGTGGATTTAGGTATGACGATTCTAAGTGAAATAAATCACACAGAAAAAGACACTTATCATAAGATATCACTTATAGAGGGAATGTAAAAACCGCTACCCTTGAACTGAATTACAAAACAGAACGGAGTCACACATTTAGAAAACACACTATGGCTGCTTAACGGGAAAGGTGAGGTGGGGTGATGCATAAAACAAGGGTTTCAAATTAGCTCAGATACCGTTCCATGAACCCAATATGTAATAGACAAGACCTACTCCTTGCTCAGTGAACTGGACTCAACACCCCCTATTCACCGCCCAAGAATATATCTGACTAGTAAGAATCTTAAAACCTATGTATTGATATCTCTCTGTAAGTGAGTCAAGTGGGTGTAAAGCGGCATAAACACAGCAGTGAAAAGCAGCTAAACCCCATTATAAAAATCAATTACTTTTCAAAACCCGTGAAACAAAGACAGTGAAAGAGAGAGAAATTCTTACAAAATTCGTTCAGGGGCTGTGATGCCACCTGGATTGACCATATCTAGACCCACAGCTGATTGAGACATATGGGTGGACACTCTTGGGGCTGAGAGGTTTGGTGAGGTTGGGTGAGCTAACGCAGACCCTTTAAATTAATACGGCGTGGTACCCATCCCATGGGTCCCAAATCTCCAGGTTCAAGGGCATCGTCCTACATTGAAAACATGCATGAGAAACCCCGAAGATGGCACACCGTGTGATCGGGAAAGGTTTCTAAAACGCACCTCATTTCTCATCTCCTTGTGCTCCGGCTCGCCATTCCAGCCGCTTTACTAGCAATCTCTCTCCTTGGAGAATCAGCACCTTTATCCTCCTGTTCCGTACAGGTTGCAATTTGTCCTGAGGATGAACGGGAAGAGGGGCAACCAATGAGAGACTAGCTCTAGGTGTTGGGACAGGCACAGGTCACTCTGTTTTCCCATCAGGAAGAAGAATTAACCACAGGCTCAGCCTGCCGCCAGGAACCAGAATATGGCCTGAAGCAATCCTGCGCTTTTGCGGCCAGCTCCCAAGAAAGCGACTTGAATAATGGAGCTCAGGGGCACTGCAATTCACAAACCTGCAGACTTAGAAATGATAACTGTTGTCCACAAATATATTGAGGGAAGGCATCGAAGAGGATTTGAAAGCAAGGCAGAATTGCAGGAAACAGATTTCAGGAGGTAGATTCGAATCGCCTTTAAAGCACAGGAAAAGCATCAAAACCTCGACAATGATGCCCTTGGCCAAAAAGGGCGTATGCGTTTTTTCCTGAATATATTCAGGAAAAAACGCATACGCCCTTTTTGGCCAACCAAGCAACCTGGAAAGGCAAATCAGCGCTACAAAGAAGTCTCGCTTCCCATCGGTCAAAAGGGCCATGCTGAAAAAAGTGTCAAAACCAGAAATGCAGGACAGGCCATGGAGAAATGGGAGCCTTGCTACACTGATGGGCGGGATGTAAATTGCCAACAGCCACTCTGGAGAAGTGTACGGTGTGTCCTGAAACATCTAAAAAACTCAGCTTAGAGAGCATAGGGCACTTCCACTCATGGGCGTATAAATTGGGAAAACTAAAAATCAGCAAGACACAGGCACCCCAAAGTTTTGGGCTACTCTGTTGACAAGAACCTCCACTTCGTTACACCTTAAATATCCCAGGAAAGAGAAGAATGGATAAAGAAGATGTGGTCCTTATATACAATGGAATATCACTCAGCCATGAAATCAATGTCATAAGGCTAGTAGCAGCATGATGAGTGGATTTAGGTATGACGATTCTAAGTGAAATAAGTCCCACAGAAAAAGACACTTATCATGAGATATCACTTATAGAGGGAATGTAAAAACCGCTACCCTTGAACTGAATTACAAAACAGAACGGAATCACACGTTTAGAAAACAGACTATGGCTGCTTAAGGGGAAAGGTGAGGTGGGGTGATGCATAAAACAAGGGTTTCAAATTAGCTCAGATATCGTTCCATAAACCCAATATGTAATAGACAAGACCTACTCCTTGCTCAGTGAACTGGACTCAACACCCCCTATTCACCGCCCAGGAATATATCAGACTAGTAAGAATCTTCAAACCTATGTATTGATATCTCTCTGTAAGTGAGTCAAGTGGGTGTAAAGCGGCATAAACACAGCAGTGAAAAGCAGCCAAACCCCATTATAAAAATCAATTACTTTTCAAAACCCGTGAAACAAAGACAGTGAAAGAGAGAGAAATTCTTACAAAATTCGTTCAGGGGCTGTGATGCCACCTGGATTGACCATATCTAGACCCACAGCTGATTGAGACATATGGGTGGACACTCTTGGGGCTGAGAGGTTTGGTGAGGTTGGGTGAGCTAACGCAGACCCTTTAAATTAATACGGCGTGGTACCCATCCCATGGGTCCCAAATCTCCAGGTTCAAGGGCATCGTCCTACATTGAAAACATGCATGAGAAACCCCGAAGATGGCACACCGTGTGATCGGGAAAGGTTTCTAAAACGCACCTCATTTCTCATCTCCTTGTGCTCCGGCTCGCCATTCCAGCCGCTTTACTAGCAATCTCTCTCCTTGGAGAATCAGCACCTTTATCCTCCTGTTCCGTACAGGTTGCAATTTGTCCTGAGGATGAACGGGAAGAGGGGCAACCAATGAGAGACTAGCTCTAGGTGTTGGGACAGGCACAGGTCACTCTGTTTTCCCATCAGGAAGAAGAATTAACCACAGGCTCAGCCTGCCGCCAGGAACCAGAATACGGCCTGAAGCAATCCTGCGCTTTTGCGGCCAGCTCCCAAGAAAGCGAGTTGAATAATGGAGCTCAGGGGCACTGCAATTCACAAACCTGCAGACTTACAAATGATAACTCTCGTCCACAAATATATTGAGGGAAGGCAACGAAGAGGATTTGAAAGCAAGGCAGAATTGCAGGAAACAGATTTCAGGAGGTAGATTCGAATCGCCTTTAAAGCACAGGAAAAGCGGCAAAACCTCGACAGTGATGCCCTTGGCCAAAAAGGGCGTATGCGTTTTTTCCTGAATATATTCAGGAAAAAACGCATACGCCCTTTTTGGCCAACCAAGCAACCTGGAAAGGCAAATCAGCGCTACAAAGAAGTCTCGCTTCCCATCGGTCAAAAGGGCCATGCTGAATAAAGTGTCAAAACCAGAAATGCAGGACAGGCCATGGAGAAATGGGAGCCTTGCTACACTGATGGGCGGGATGTAAATTGCCAACAGCCACTCTGGAGAAGTGTACGGTGTGTCCTGAAACATCTAAAAAACTCAGCTTAGAGAGCATAGGGCACTTCCACTCATGGGCGTATAAATTGGGAAAACTAAAAATCAGCAAGACACAGGCACCCCAAAGTTTTGGGCTACTCTGTTGACAAGAACCTCCACTTCGTTACACCTTAAATATCCCAGGAAAGAGAAGAATGGATAAAGAAGATGTGGTCCTTATATACAATGGAATATCACTCAGCCATGAAATCAATGTCATAAGGCTAGTAGCAGCATGATGAGTGGATTTAGCTATGACGATTCTAAGTGAAATAAGTCACACAGAAAAAGACACTTATCATGAGATATCACTTATAGAGGGAATGTAAAAACCGCTACCCTTGAACTGAATTACAAAACAGAACAGAGTCACACGTTTAGAAAACACACTATGGCTGCTTAACGGGAAAGGTGAGGTGGGGTGATGCATAAAACAAGGGTTTCAAATTAGCTCAGATATCGTTCCATAAACCCAATATGTAATAGACAAGACCTACTCCTTGCTCAGTGAACTGGACTCAACACCCCCTATTCACCGCCCAAGAATATATCTGACTAGTAAGAATCTTCAAACCTATGTATTGATATCACTCTGTAAGTGAGTCAAGTGGGTGTAAAGCGGCATAAACACAGCAGTGGAAAGCAGCCAAACCCCATTATAAAAATCAATTACTTTTCAAAACCCGTGAAACAAAGACAGTGAAAGAGAGAGGAATTCTTACAAAATTCGTTCAGGGGCTGTGATGCCACCTGGATTGACCATATCTAGACCCACAGCTGATTGAGACATATGGGTGGACACTCTTGGGGCTGAGAGGTTTGGTGAGGTTGGGTGAGCTAACGCAGACCCTTTAAATTAATACGGCGTGGTACCCATCCCATGGGTCCCAAATCTCCAGGTTCAAGGGCATCGTCCTACATTGAAAACATGCATGAGAAACCCCGAAGATGGCACACCGTGTGATGGGGAAAGGTTTCTAAAACGCACCTCATTTCTCATCTGCTTGTGCTCCGGTTCGCCATTCCAGCCGCTTTACTAGCAATCTCTCTCCTTGGAGAATCAGCACCTTTATCCTCCTGTTCCGTACAGGTTGCAATTTCTCCTGAGGATGAACGGGAAGAGGGGCAACCAATGAGAGACTAGCTCTAGGTGTTGGGACAGGCACAGGTCACTCTGTTTTCCCATCAGGAAGAAGAATTAACCACAGGCTCAGCCTTCCGCCAGGAACCAGAATACGGCCTGAAGCAATCCTGCGCTTTTGCGGCCAGCTCCCAAGAAAGCGAGTTGAATAATGGAGCTCAGGGGCACTGCAATTCACAAACCTGCAGACTTACAAATGATAACTCTCGTCCACAAATATATTGAGGGAAGGCAACGAAGAGGATTTGAAAGCAAGGCAGAATTGCAGGAAACAGATTTCAGGAGGTACATTCGAATCGCCTTTAAAGCACAGGAAAAGCGGCAAAACCTCGACAGTGATGCACTTGGCCAAAAAGGGCGTATGCGTTTTTTCCTGAATATATTCAGGAAAAATCGCATACGCCCTTTTTGGCCAACCAAGCAACCTGGAAAGGCAAATCAGCGCTACAAAGAAGTCTCGCTTCCCATTGGTCAAAAGGGCCATGCTGAATAAAGTGTCAAAACCAGAAATGCAGGACAGGCCATGGAGAAATGGGAGCCTTGCTACGCTGATGGGCGGGACGTAAATTGCCAACAGCCACTCTGGAGAAGTGTACGGTGTGTCCTGAAACATCTAAGAAACTCAGCTTAGAGAGCTTGGGCACTTCCACTCATGGGCGTATAAATTGGGAAAACTAAAAATCAGCAAGACACAGGCACCCCAAATTTTGGGCTACTCTGTTGACAAAAACCTCCACTTCATTACACCTTATATATCCGAGGAAAGAGAAGAATGGATAAAGAAGTTGTGGTCCTTATGTACAATGGAATATCACTCAGCCATGAAATCAATGTCATAAGGCTAGTAGCAGCATGATGAGTGGATTTAGGTATGACGATTCTAAGTGAAATAAATCACACAGAAAAAGACACTTATCATAAGATATCACTTATAGAGGGAATGTAAAAACCGCTACCCTTGAACTGCATTACAAAATAGAACAGAGTCACACGTTTAGAAAACACACTATGGCTGCTTAACGGGAAAGGTGAGGTGGGGTGATGCATAAATCAAGGGTTTCAAATTAGCTCAGATACCGTTCCATAAACCCAATATGTAATAGACAAGACCTACTCCTTGCTCAGTGAACTGGACTCAACACCCCCTATTCACCGCCCAAGAATATATCTCACTAGTAAGAATCTTCAAACCTATGTATTGATATCTCTCTGTAAGTGAGTCAAGTGGGTGTAAAGCGGCATAAACACAGCAGTGAAAAGCAGCTAAACCCCATTATAAAAATCAATTACTTTTCAAAACCCGTGAAACAAAGACAGTGAAAGAGAGAGAAATTCTTACAAAATTCGTTCAGGGGCTGTGATGCCACCTGGATTGACCATATCTAGACCCACAGCTGATTGAGACATATGGGTGGACACTCTTGGGGCTGAGAGGTTTGGTGAGGTTGGGTGAGCTAACGCAGACCCTTTAAATTAATACGGCGTGGTACCCATCCCATGGGTCCCAAATCTCCAGGTTCAAGGGCATCGTCCTACATTGAAAACATGCATGAGAAACCCCGAAGATGGCACACCGTGTGATCGGGAAAGGTTTCTAAAACGCACCTCATTTCTCATCTCCTTGTGCTCCGGTTCGCCATTCCAGCCGCTTTACTAGCAATCTCTCTCCTTGGAGAATCAGCACCTTTATCCTCCTGTTCCGTACAGGTTGCAATTTGTCCTGAGGATGAACGGGAAGAGGGGCAACCAATGAGAGACTAGCTCTAGGTGTTGGGACAGGCACAGGTCACTCTGTTTTCCCATCAGGAAGAAGAATTAACCACAGGCTCAGCCTGCCGCCAGGAACCAGAATACGGCCTGAAGCAATCCTGCGCTTTTGCGGCCAGCTCCCAAGAAAGCGAGTTGAATAATGGAGCTCAGGGGCACTGCAATTCACAAACCTGCAGACTTACAAATGATAACTCTCGTCCACAAATATATTGAGGGAAGGCAACGAAGAGGATTTGAAAGCAAGGCAGAATTGCAGGAAACAGATTTCAGGAGGTAGATTCGAATCGCCTTTAAAGCACAGGAAAAGCGGCAAAACCTCGACAGTGATGCCCTTGGCCAAAAAGGGCGTATGCGTTTTTTCCTGAATATATTCAGGAAAAAACGCATACGCCCTTTTTGGCCAACCAAGCAACCTAGAAAGGCAAATAAGCGCTACAAAGAAGTCTCGCTTCCCATCGGTCAAAAGGGCCATGCTGAATAAAGTGTCAAAACCAGAAATGCAGGACAGGCCATGGAGAAATGGGAGCCTTGCTACACTGATGGGCGGGATGTAAATTGCCAACAGCCACTCTGGAGAAGTGTACGGTGTGTCCTGAAACATCTAAAAAACTCAGCTTAGAGAGCATAGGGCCCTTCCACTCATGGGCGTATAAATTGGGAAAACTAAAAATCAGCAAGACACAGGCACCCCAAAGTTTTGGGCTACTCTGTTGACAAGAACCTCCACTTCGTTACACCTTAAATATCCCAGGAAAGAGAAGAATGGATAAAGAAGATGTGGTCCTTATATACAATGGAATATCACTCAGCCATGAAATCAATGTCATAAGGCTAGTAGCAGCATGATGAGTGGATTTAGCTATGACGATTCTAAGTGAAATAAGTCACACAGAAAAAGACACTTATCATGAGATATCACTTATAGAGGGAATGTAAAAACCGCTACCCTTGAACTGAATTACAAAACAGAACAGAGTCACACGTTTAGAAAACACACTATGGCTGCTTAACGGGAAAGGTGAGGTGGGGTGATGCATAAAACAAGGGTTTCAAATTAGCTCAGATATCGTTCCATAAACCCAATATGTAATAGACAAGACCTACTCCTTGCTCAGTGAACTGGACTCAACACCCCCTATTCACCGCCCAAGAATATATCTGACTAGTAAGAATCTTCAAACCTATGTATTGATATCACTCTGTAAGTGAGTCAAGTGGGTGTAAAGCGGCATAAACACAGCAGTGGAAAGCAGCCAAACCCCATTATAAAAATCAATTACTTTTCAAAACCCGTGAAACAAAGACAGTGAAAGAGAGAGGAATTCTTACAAAATTCGTTCAGGGGCTGTGATGCCACCTGGATTGACCATATCTAGACCCACAGCTGATTGAGACATATGGGTGGACACTCTTGGGGCTGAGAGGTTTGGTGAGGTTGGGTGAGCTAACGCAGACCCTTTAAATTAATACGGCGTGGTACCCATCCCATGGGTCCCAAATCTCCAGGTTCAAGGGCATCGTCCTACATTGAAAACATGCATGAGAAACCCCGAAGATGGCACACCGTGTGATGGGGAAAGGTTTCTAAAACGCACCTCATTTCTCATCTGCTTGTGCTCCGGTTCGCCATTCCAGCCGCTTTACTAGCAATCTCTCTCCTTGGAGAATCAGCACCTTTATCCTCCTGTTCCGTACAGGTTGCAATTTCTCCTGAGGATGAACGGGAAGAGGGGCAACCAATGAGAGACTAGCTCTAGGTGTTGGGACAGGCACACGTCACTCTGTTTTCCCATCAGGAAGAAGAATTAACCACAGGCTCAGCCTTCCGCCAGGAACCAGAATACGGCCTGAAGCAATCCTGCGCTTTTGCGGCCAGCTCCCAAGAAAGCGAGTTGAATAATGGAGCTCAGGGGCACTGCAATTCACAAACCTGCAGACTTAGAAATGATAACTCTCGTCCACAAATATATTGAGGGAAGGCAACGAAGAGGATTTGAAAGCAAGGCAGAATTGCAGGAAACAGATTTCAGGAGGTAGATTCGAATCGCCTTTAAAGCACAGGAAAAGCGGCAAAACCTCGACAGTGATGCACTTGGCCAAAAAGGGCGTATGCGTTTTTTCCTGAATATATTCAGGAAAAATCGCATACGCCCTTTTTGGCCAACCAAGCAACCTGGAAAGGCAAATCAGTGCTACAAAGAAGTCTCGCTTCCCATTGGTCAAAAGGGCCATGCTGAATAAAGTGTCAAAACCAGAAATGCAGGACAGGCCATGGAGAAATGGGAGCCTTGCTACGCTGATGGGCGGGACGTAAATTGCCAACAGCCACTCTGGAGAAGTGTACGGTGTGTCCTGAAACATCTAAAAAACTCAGCTTAGAGAGCTTGGGCACTTCCACTCATGGGCGTATAAATTGGGAAAACTAAAAATCAGCAAGACACAGGCACCCCAAATTTTGGGCTACTCTGTTGACAAAAACCTCCACTTCATTACACCTTATATATCCGAGGAAAGAGAAGAATGGATAAAGAAGTTGTGGTCCTTATGTACAATGGAATATCACTCAGCCATGAAATCAATGTCATAAGGCTAGTAGCAGCATGATGAGTGGATTTAGGTATGACGATTCTAAGTGAAATAAATCACACAGAAAAAGACACTTATCATAAGATATCACTTATAGAGGGAATGTAAAAACCGCTACCCTTGAACTGCATTACAAAATAGAACAGAGTCACACGTTTAGAAAACACACTATGGCTGCTTAACGGGAAAGGTGAGGTGGGGTGATGCATAAATCAAGGGTTTCAAATTAGCTCAGATACCGTTCCATAAACCCAATATGTAATAGACAAGACCTACTCCTTGCTCAGTGAACTGGACTCAACACCCCCTATTCACCGCCCAAGAATATATCTCACTAGTAAGAATCTTCAAACCTATGTATTGATATCTCTCTGTAAGTGAGTCAAGTGGGTGTAAAGCGGCATAAACACAGCAGTGAAAAGCAGCTAAACCCCATTATAAAAATCAATTACTTTTCAAAACCCGTGAAACAAAGACAGTGAAAGAGAGAGAAATTCTTACAAAATTCGTTCAGGGGCTGTGATGCCACCTGGATTGACCATATCTAGACCCACAGCTGATTGAGACATATGGGTGGACACTCTTGGGGCTGAGAGGTTTGGTGAGGTTGGGTGAGCTAACGCAGACCCTTTAAATTAATACGGCGTGGTACCCATCCCATGGGTCCCAAATCTCCAGGTTCAAGGGCATCGTCCTACATTGAAAACATGCATGAGAAACCCCGAAGATGGCACACCGTGTGATCGGGAAAGGTTTCTAAAACGCACCTCATTTCTCATCTCCTTGTGCTCCGGCTCGCCATTCCAGCCGCTTTACTAGCAATCTCTCTCCTTGGAGAATCAGCACCTTTATCCTCCTGTTCCGTACAGGTTGCAATTTGTCCTGAGGATGAACGGGAAGAGGGGCAACCAATGAGAGACTAGCTCTAGGTGTTGGGACAGGCACAGGTCACTCTGTTTTCCCATCAGGAAGAAGAATTAACCACAGGCTCAGCCTGCCGCCAGGAACCAGAATACGGCCTGAAGCAATCCTGCGCTTTTGCGGCCAGCTCCCAAGAAAGCGAGTTGAATAATGGAGCTCAGGGGCACTGCAATTCACAAACCTGCAGACTTAGAAATGATAACTCTCGTCCACAAATATATTGAGGGAAGGCAACGAAGAGGATTTGAAAGCAAGGCAGAATTGCAGGAAACAGATTTCAGGAGGTAGATTAGAATCGCCTTTAAAGCACAGGAAAAGCGGCAAAACCTCGACAATGATGCCCTTGGCCAAAAAGGGCGTATGCGTTTTTTCCTGAATATATTCAGGAAAAAACGCATACGCCCTTTTTGGCCAACCAAGCAACCTGGAAAGGCAAATCAGCGCTACAAAGAAGTCTCGCTTCCCATCGGTCAAAAGGGTCATGCTGAATAAATGGTCAAAACCAGAAATGCAGGACAGGCCATGGAGAAATGGGAGCCTTGCTACGCTGAAGGGCGGGACGTAAATTGCCAACAGCCACTCTGGAGAAGTGTACGGTGTGTCCTGAAACATCTAAAAAACTCAGCTTAGAGAGCTTGGGCACTTCCACTCATTGGCGTATAAATTGGGAAAACTAAAAATCAGCAAGACACAGGCACCCCAAAGTTTTGGGCTACTCTGTTGACAAGAACCTCCACTTCGTTACACCTTAAATATCCGAGGAAAGAGAAGAATGGATAAAGAAGTTGTGGTCCTTATGTACAATGGAATATCACTCAGCCATGAAATCAATGTCATAAGGCTAGTAGCAGCATGATGAGTGGATTTAGGTATGACGATTCTAAGTGAAATAAGTCCCACAGAAAAAGACACTTATCATGAGATATCACTTATAGAGGGAATGTAAAAACCGCTACTCTTGAACTGAATTACAAAACAGAACGGAGTCACACATTTAGAAAACACACTATGGCTGCTTAACGGGAAAGGTGAGGTGGGGTGATGCATAAAACAAGGGTTTCAAATTCGCTCAGATACCGTTCCATGAACCCAATATGTAATAGACAAGACCTACTCCTTGCTCAGTGAACTGGACTCAACACCCCCTATTCACCGCCCAAGAATATATCTGACTAGTAAGAATCTTAAAACCTATGTATTAATATCTCTCTGTAAGTGAGTCAAGTGGGTGTAAAGCGGCATAAACACAGCAGTGAAAAGCAGCTAAACCCCATTATAAAAATCAATTACTTTTCAAAACCCGTGAAACAAAGACAGTGAAAGAGAGAGAAATTCTTACAAAATTCGTTCAGGGGCTGTGATGCCACCTAGATTGACCATATCTAGACCCACAGCTGATTGAGACATATGGGTGGACACTCTTGGGGCTGAGAGGTTTGGTGAGGTTGGGTGAGCTAACGCAGACCCTTTAAATTAATACGGCGTGGTACCCATCCCATGGGTCCCAAATCTCCAGGTTCAAGGGCATCGTCCTACATTGAAAACATGCATGAGAAACCCCGAAGATGGCACACCGTGTGATCGGGAAAGGTTTCTAAAACGCACCTCATTTCTCATCTGCTTGTGCTCCGGTTCGCCATTCCAGCCGCTTTACTAGCAATCTCTCTCCTTGGAGAATCAGCACCTTTATCCTCCTGTTCCGTACAGGTTGCAATTTGTCCTGAGGATGAACGGGAAGAGGGGCAACCAATGAGAGACTAGCTCTAGGTGTTGGGACAGGCACACGTCACTCTGTTTTCCCATCAGGAAGAAGAATTAACCACAGGCTCAGCCTTCCGCCAGGAACCAGAATACGGCCTGAAGCAATCCTGCGCTTTTGCGGCCAGCTCCCAAGAAAGCGAGTTGAATAATGGAGCTCAGGGGCACTGCAATTCACAAACCTGCAGACTTAGAAATGATAACTCTCGTCCACAAATATATTGAGGGAAGGCAACGAAGAGGATTTGAAAGCAAGGCAGAATTGCAGGAAACAGATTTCAGGAGGTACATTCGAATCGCCTTTAAAGCACAGGAAAAGCGGCAAAACCTCGACAGTGATGCACTTGGCCAAAAAGGGCGTATGCGTTTTTTCCTGAATATATTCAGGAAAAATCGCATACGCCCTTTTTGGCCAACCAAGCAACCTGGAAAGGCAAATCAGCGCTACAAAGAAGTCTCGCTTCCCATTGGTCAAAAGGGCCATGCTGAATAAAGTGTCAAAACCAGAAATGCAGGACAGGCCATGGAGAAATGGGAGCCTTGCTACGCTGATGGGCGGGACGTAAATTGCCAACAGCCACTCTGGAGAAGTGTACGGTGTGTCCTGAAACATCTAAAAAACTCAGCTTAGAGAGCTTGGGCACTTCCACTCATGGGCGTATAAATTGGGAAAACTAAAAATCAGCAAGACACAGGCACCCCAAATTTTGGGCTACTCTGTTGACAAAAACCTCCACTTCATTACACCTTAAATATCCGAGGAAAGAGAAGAATGGATAAAGAAGTTGTGGTCCTTATGTACAATGGAATATCACTCAGCCATGAAATCAATGTCATAAGGCTAGTAGCAGCATGATGAGTGGATTTAGGTATGACGATTCTAAGTGAAATAAATCACACAGAAAAAGACACTTATCATAAGATATCACTTATAGAGGGAATGTAAAAACCGCTACCCTTGAACTGCATTACAAAATAGAACAGAGTCACACGTTTAGAAAACACACTATGGCTGCTTAACGGGAAAGGTGAGGTGGGGTGATGCATAAATCAAGGGTTTCAAATTAGCTCAGATACCGTTCCATAAACCCAATATGTAATAGACAAGACCTACTCCTTGCTCAGTGAACTGGACTCAACACCCCCTATTCACCGCCCAAGAATATATCTCACTAGTAAGAATCTTCAAACCTATGTATTGATATCTCTCTGTAAGTGAGTCAAGTGGGTGTAAAGCGGCATAAACACAGCAGTGAAAAGCAGCTAAACCCCATTATAAAAATCAATTACTTTTCAAAACCCGTGAAACAAAGACAGTGAAAGAGAGAGAAATTCTTACAAAATTCGTTCAGGGGCTGTGATGCCACCTGGATTGACCATATCTAGACCCACAGCTGATTGAGACATATGGGTGGACACTCTTGGGGCTGAGAGGTTTGGTGAGGTTGGGTGAGCTAACGCAGACCCTTTAAATTAATACGGCGTGGTACCCATCCCATGGGTCCCAAATCTCCAGGTTCAAGGGCATCGTCCTACATTGAAAACATGCATGAGAAACCCCGAAGATGGCACACCGTGTGATCGGGAAAGGTTTCTAAAACGCACCTCATTTCTCATCTCCTTGTGCTCCGGCTCGCCATTCCAGCCGCTTTACTAGCAATCTCTCTCCTTGGAGAATCAGCACCTTTATCCTCCTGTTCCGTACAGGTTGCAATTTGTCCTGAGGATGAACGGGAAGAGGGGCAACCAATGAGAGACTAGCTCTAGGTGTTGGGACAGGCACAGGTCACTCTGTTTTCCCATCAGGAAGAAGAATTAACCACAGGCTCAGCCTGCCGCCAGGAACCAGAATACGGCCTGAAGCAATCCTGCGCTTTTGCGGCCAGCTCCCAAGAAAGCGAGTTGAATAATGGAGCTCAGGGGCACTGCAATTCACAAACCTGCAGACTTAGAAATGATAACTCTCGTCCACAAATATATTGAGGGAAGGCAACGAAGAGGATTTGAAAGCAAGGCAGAATTGCAGGAAACAGATTTCAGGAGGTAGATTCGAATCGCCTTTAAAGCACAGGAAAAGCGGCAAAACCTCGACAATGATGCCCTTGGCCAAAAAGGGCGTATGCGTTTTTTCCTGAATATATTCAGGAAAAAACGCATACGCCCTTTTTGGCCAACCAAGCAACCTGGAAAGGCAAATCAGCGCTACAAAGAAGTCTCGCTTCCCATCGGTCAAAAGGGTCATGCTGAATAAAGGGTCAAAACCAGAAATGCAGGACAGGCCATGGAGAAATGGGAGCCTTGCTACGCTGAAGGGCGGGACGTAAATTGCCAACAGCCACTCTGGAGAAGTGTACGGTGTGTCCTGAAACATCTAAAAAACTCAGCTTAGAGAGCTTGGGCACTTCCACTCATGGGCGTATAAATTGGGAAAACTAAAAATCAGCAAGACACAGGCACCCCAAAGTTTTGGGCTACTCTGTTGACAAGAACCTCCACTTCGTTACACCTTAAATATCCGAGGAAAGAGAAGAATGGATAAAGAAGTTGTGGTCCTTATGTACAATGGAATATCACTCAGCCATGAAATCAATGTCATAAGGCTAGTAGCAGCATGATGAGTGGATTTAGGTATGACGATTCTAAGTGAAATAAGTCCCACAGAAAAAGACACTTATCATGAGATATCACTTATAGAGGGAATGTAAAAACCGCTACTCTTGAACTGAATTACAAAACAGAACGGAGTCACACATTTAGAAAACACACTATGGCTGCTTAACGGGAAAGGTGAGGTGGGGTGATGCATAAAACAAGGGTTTCAAATTCGCTCAGATACCGTTCCATGAACCCAATATGTAATAGACAAGACCTACTCCTTGCTCAGTGAACTGGACTCAACACCCCCTATTCACCGCCCAAGAATATATCTGACTAGTAAGAATCTTAAAACCTATGTATTGATATCTCTCTGTAAGTGAGTCAAGTGGGTGTAAAGCGGCATAAACACAGCAGTGAAAAGCAGCTAAACCCCATTATAAAAATCAATTACTTTTCAAAACCCGTGAAACAAAGACAGTGAAAGAGAGAGAAATTCTTACAAAATTCGTTCAGGGGCTGTGATGCCACCTAGATTGACCATATCTAGACCCACAGCTGATTGAGACATATGGGTGGACACTCTTGGGGCTGAGAGGTTTGGTGAGGTTGGGTGAGCTAACGCAGACCCTTTAAATTAATACGGCGTGGTACCCATCCCATGGGTCCCAAATCTCCAGGTTCAAGGGCATCGTCCTACATTGAAAACATGCATGAGAAACCCCGAAGATGGCACACCGTGTGATCGGGAAAGGTTTCTAAAACGCACCTCATTTCTCATCTGCTTGTGCTCCGGTTCGCCATTCCAGCCGCTTTACTAGCAATCTCTCTCCTTGGAGAATCAGCACCTTTATCCTCCTGTTCCGTACAGGTTGCAATTTGTCCTGAGGATGAACGGGAAGAGGGGCAACCAATGAGAGACTAGCTCTAGGTGTTGGGACAGGCACACGTCACTCTGTTTTCCCATCAGGAAGAAGAATTAACCACAGGCTCAGCCTTCCGCCAGGAACCAGAATACGGCCTGAAGCAATCCTGCGCTTTTGCGGCCAGCTCCCAAGAAAGCGAGTTGAATAATGGAGCTCAGGGGCACTGCAATTCACAAACCTGCAGACTTACAAATGATAACTCTCGTCCACAAATATATTGAGGGAAGGCAACGAAGAGGATTTGAAAGCAAGGCAGAATTGCAGGAAACAGATTTCAGGAGGTACATTCGAATCGCCTTTAAAGCACAGGAAAAGCGGCAAAACCTCGACAGTGATGCACTTGGCCAAAAAGGGCGTATGCGTTTTTTCCTGAATATATTCAGGAAAAATCGCATACGCCCTTTTTGGCCAACCAAGCAACCTGGAAAGGCAAATCAGCGCTACAAAGAAGTCTCGCTTCCCATTGGTCAAAAGGGCCATGCTGAATAAAGTGTCAAAACCAGAAATGCAGGACAGGCCATGGAGAAATGGGAGCCTTGCTACGCTGATGGGCGGGATGTAAATTGCCAACAGCCACTCTGGAGAAGTGTACGGTGTGTCCTGAAACATCTAAAAAACTCAGCTTAGAGAGCATAGGGCACTTCCACTCATGGGCGTATAAATTGGGAAAACTAAAAATCAGCAAGACACAGGCACCCCAAAGTTTTGGGCTACTCTGTTGACAAGAACCTCCACTTCGTTACACCTTAAATATCCCAGGAAAGAGAAGAATGGATAAAGAAGATGTGGTCCTTATATACAATGGAATATCACTCAGCCATGAAATCAATGTCATAAGGCTAGTAGCAGCATGATGAGTGGATTTAGCTATGACGATTCTAAGTGAAATAAGTCACACAGAAAAAGACACTTATCATGAGATATCACTTATAGAGGGAATGTAAAAACCGCTACCCTTGAACTGAATTACAAAACAGAACAGAGTCACACGTTTAGAAAACAAACTATGGCTGCTTAACGGGAAAGGTGAGGTGGGGTGATGCATAAAACAAGGGTTTCAAATTAGCTCAGATATCGTTCCATAAACCCAATATGTAATAGACAAGACCTACTCCTTGCTCAGTGAACTGGACTCAACACCCCCTATTCACCGCCCAAGAATATATCTGACTAGTAAGAATCTTCAAACCTATGTATTGATATCTCTCTGTAAGTGAGTCAAGTGGGTGTAAAGCGGCATAAACACAGCAGTGAAAAGCAGCCAAACCCCATTATAAAAATCAATTACTTTTCAAAACCCGTGAAACAAAGACAGTGAAAGAGAGAGAAATTCTTACAAAATTCGTTCAGGGGCTGTGATGCCACCTGGATTGACCATATCTAGACCCACAGCTGATTGAGACATATGGGTGGACACTCTTGGGGCTGAGAGGTTTGGTGAGGTTGGGTGAGCTAACGCAGACCCTTTAAATTAATACGGCGTGGTACCCATCCCATGGGTCCCAAATCTCCAGGTTCAAGGGCATCGTCCTACATTGAAAACATGCATGAGAAACCCCGAAGATGGCACACCGTGTGATCGGGAAAGGTTTCTAAAACGCACCTCATTTCTCATCTCCTTGTGCTCCGGCTCGCCATTCCAGCCGCTTTACTAGCAATCTCTCTCCTTGGAGAATCAGCACCTTTATCCTCCTGTTCCGTACAGGTTGCAATTTGTCCTGAGGATGAACGGGAAGAGGGGCAACCAATGAGAGACTAGCTCTAGGTGTTGGGACAGGCACAGGTCACTCTGTTTTCCCATCAGGAAGAAGAATTAACCACAGGCTCAGCCTGCCGCCAGGAACCAGAATACGGCCTGAAGCAATCCTGCGCTTTTGCGGCCAGCTCCCAAGAAAGCGAGTTGAATAATGGAGCTCAGGGGCACTGCAATTCACAAACCTGCAGACTTAGAAATGATAACTCTCGTCCACAAATATATTGAGGGAAGGCAACGAAGAGGATTTGAAAGCAAGGCAGAATTGCAGGAAACAGATTTCAGGAGGTAGATTCGAATCGCCTTTAAAGCACAGGAAAAGCATCAAAACCTCGACAATGATGCCCTTGGCCAAAAAGGGCGTATGCGTTTTTTCCTGAATATATTCAGGAAAAAACGCATACGCCCTTTTTGGCCAACCAAGCAACCTGGAAAGGCAAATCAGCGCTACAAAGAAGTCTCGCTTCCCATCGGTCAAAAGGGCCATGCTGAAAAAAGTGTCAAAACCAGAAATGCAGGACAGGCCATGGAGAAATGGGAGCCTTGCTACACTGATGGGCGGGATGTAAATTGCCAACAGCCACTCTGGAGAAGTGTACGGTGTGTCCTGAAACATCTAAAAAACTCAGCTTAGAGAGCATAGGGCACTTCCACTCATGGGCGTATAAATTGGGAAAACTAAAAATCAGCAAGACACAGGCACCCCAAAGTTTTGGGCTACTCTGTTGACAAGAACCTCCACTTCGTTACACCTTAAATATCCCAGGAAAGAGAAGAATGGATAAAGAAGATGTGGTCCTTATATACAATGGAATATCACTCAGCCATGAAATCAATGTCATAAGGCTAGTAGCAGCATGATGAGTGGATTTAGCTATGACGATTCTAAGTGAAATAAGTCCCACAGAAAAAGACACTTATCATGAGATATCACTTATAGAGGGAATGTAAAAACCGCTACCCTTGAACTGAATTACAAAACAGAACAGAATCACACGTTTAGAAAACAGACTATGGCTGCTTAACGGGAAAGGTGAGGTGGGGTGATGCATAAAACAAGGGTTTCAAATTAGCTCAGATATCGTTCCATAAACCCAATATGTAACAGACAAGACCTACTCCTTGCTCAGTGAACTGGACTCAACACCCCCTATTCACCGCCCAGGAATATATCAGACTAGTAAGAATCTTCAAACCTATGTATTGATATCTCTCTGTAAGTGAGTCAAGTGGGTGTAAAGCGGCATAAACACAGCAGTGAAAAGCAGCCAAACCCCATTATAAAAATCAATTACTTTTCAAAACCCGTGAAACAAAGACAGTGTAAGAGAGAGAAATTCTTACAAAAATCGTTCAGGGGCTGTGATGCCACCTGGATTGACCATATCTAGACCCACAGCTGATTGAGACATATGGGTGGACACTCTTGGGGCTGAGAGGTTTGGTGAGGTTGGGTGAGCTAACGCAGACCCTTTAAATTAATACGGCGTGGTACCCATCCCATGGGTCCCAAATCTCCAGGTTCAAGGGCATCGTCCTACATTGAAAACATGCATGAGAAACCCCGAAGATGGCACACCGTGTGATCGGGAAAGGTTTCTAAAACGCACCTCATTTCTCATCTCCTTGTGCTCCGGCTCGCCATTCCAGCCGCTTTACTAGCAATCTCTCTCCTTGGAGAATCAGCACCTTTATCCTCCTGTTCCGTACAGGTTGCAATTTGTCCTGAGGATGAACGGGAAGAGGGGCAACCAATGAGAGACTAGCTCTAGGTGTTGGGACAGGCACAGGTCACTCTGTTTTCCCATCAGGAAGAAGAATTAACCACAGGCTCAGCCTGCCGCCAGGAACCAGAATACGGCCTGAAGCAATCCTGCGCTTTTGCGGCCAGCTCCCAAGAAAGCGAGTTGAATAATGGAGCTCAGGGGCACTGCAATTCACAAACCTGCAGACTTACAAATGATAACTCTCGTCCACAAATATATTGAGGGAAAGCAACGAAGAGGATTTGAAAGCAAGGCAGAATTGCAGGAAACAGATTTCAGGAGGTAGATTCGAATCGCCTTTAAAGCACAGGAAAAGCGGCAAAACCTCGACAGTGATGCCCTTGGCCAAAAAGGGCGTATGCGTTTTTTCCTGAATATATTCAGGAAAAAACGCATACGCCCTTTTTGGCCAACCAAGCAACCTGGAAAGGCAAATCAGCGCTACAAAGAAGTCGCGCTTCCCATCGGTCAAAAGGGCGATGCTGAATAAAGTGTCAAAACCAGAAATGCAGGACAGGCCATGGAGAAATGGGAGCCTTGCTACGCTGATGGGCCGGATGTAAATTGCCAACAGCCACTCTGGAGAAATGTACGGTGTGTCCTGAAACATCTAAAAAACTCAGCTTAGAGAGCATAGGGCACTTCCACTCATGGGCGTATAAATTGGGAAAACTAAAACTCAGCAAGACACAGGCACCCCAAAGTTTTGGGCTTCTCTGTTGACAAGAACCTCCACTTCGTTACACCTTAAATATCCCATGAAAGAGAAGAATGGATAAAGAAGTTGTGGTCCTTATGTACAATGGAATATCACTCACCATGAAATCAATGTCATAAGGCTAGTAGCAGCATGATGAGTGGATTTAGCTATGACGATTCTAAGTGAAATAAATCACACAGAAAAAGACACTTATCATAAGATATCACTTATAGAGGGAATGTAAAAACCGCTACCCTTGAACTGCATTACAAAATAGAACAGAGTCACACGTTTAGAAAACACACTATGGCTGCTTAACGGGAAAGGTGAGGTGGGGTGATGCATAAATCAAGGGTTTCAAATTAGCTCAGATACCGTTCCATAAACCCAATATGTAATAGACAAGACCTACTCCTTGCTCAGTGAACTGGACTCAACACCCCCTATTCACCGCCCAAGAATATATCTCACTAGTAAGAATCTTCAAACCTATGTATTGATATCTCTCTGTAAGTGAGTCAAGTGGGTGTAAAGCGGCATAAACACAGCAGTGAAAAGCAGCTAAACCCCATTATAAAAATCAATTACTTTTCAAAACCCGTGAAACAAAGACAGTGAAAGAGAGAGAAATTCTTACAAAATTCGTTCAGGGGCTGTGATGCCACCTGGATTGACCATATCTAGACCCACAGCTGATTGAGACATATGGGTGGACACTCTTGGGGCTGAGAGGTTTGGTGAGGTTGGGTGAGCTAACGCAGACCCTTTAAATTAATACGGCGTGGTACCCATCCCATGGGTCCCAAATCTCCAGGTTCAAGGGCATCGTCCTACATTGAAAACATGCATGAGAAACCCCGAAGATGGCACACCGTGTGATCGGGAAAGGTTTCTAAAACGCACCTCATTTCTCATCTCCTTGTGCTCCGGTTCGCCATTCCAGCCGCTTTACTAGCAATCTCTCTCCTTGGAGAATCAGCACCTTTATCCTCCTGTTCCGTACAGGTTGCAATTTGTCCTGAGGATGAACGGGAAGAGGGGCAACCAATGAGAGACTAGCTCTAGGTGTTGGGACAGGCACAGGTAACTCTGTTTTCCCATCAGGAAGAAGAATTAACCACAGGCTCAGCCTGCCGCCAGGAACCAGAATACGGCCTGAAGCAATCCTGCGCTTTTGCGGCCAGCTCCCAAGAAAGCGAGTTGAATAATGGAGCTCAGGGGCACTGCAATTCACAAACCTGCAGACTTAGAAATGATAACTCTCGTCCACAAATATATTGAGGGAAGGCAACGAAGAGGATTTGAAAGCAAGGCAGAATTGCAGGAAACAGATTTCAGGAGGTAGATTCGAATCGCCTTTAAAGCACAGGAAAAGCGGCAAAACCTCGACAATGATGCCCTTGGCCAAAAAGGGCGTATGCGTTTTTTCCTGAATATATTCAGGAAAAAACGCATACGCCCTTTTTGGCCAACCAAGCAACCTGGAAAGGCAAATCAGCGCTACAAAGAAGTCTCGCTTCCCATCGGTCAAAAGGGTCATGCTGAATAAAGGGTCAAAACCAGAAATGCAGGACAGGCCATGGAGAAATGGGAGCCTTGCTACGCTGATGGGCGGGACGTAAATTGCCAACAGCCACTCTGGAGAAGTGTACGGTGTGTCCTGAAACATCTAAAAAACTCAGCTTAGAGAGCTTGGGCACTTCCACTCATGGGCGTATAAATTGGGAAAACTAAAAATCAGCAAGACACAGGCACCCCAAAGTTTTGGGCTACTCTGTTGACAAGAACCTCCACTTCGTTACACCTTAAATATCCGAGGAAAGAGAAGAATGGATAAAGAAGTTGTGGTCCTTATGTACAATGGAATATCACTCAGCCATGAAATCAATGTCATAAGGCTAGTAGCAGCATGATGAGTGGATTTAGGTATGACGATTCTAAGTGAAATAAGTCCCACAGAAAAAGACACTTATCATGAGATATCACTTATAGAGGGAATGTAAAAACCGCTACCCTTGAACTGAATTACAAAACAGAACGGAGTCACACATTTAGAAAACAGACTATGGCTGCTTAACGGGAAAGGTGAGGTGGGGTGATGCATAAAACAAGGGTTTCAAATTAGCTCAGATACCGTTCCATGAACCCAATATGTAATAGACAAGACCTACTCCTTGCTCAGTGAACTGGACTCAACACCCCCTATTCACCGCCCAAGAATATATCTGACTAGTAAGAATCTTCAAACCTATGTATTGATATCTCTCTGTAAGTGAGTCAAGTGGGTGTAAAGCGGCATAAACACAGCAGTGAAAAGCAGCTAAACCCCATTATAAAAATCAATTACTTTTCAAAACCCGTGAAACAAAGACAGTGAAAGAGAGAGAAATTCTTACAAAATTCGTTCAGGGGCTGTGATGCCACCTGGATTGACCATATCTAGACCCACAGCTGATTGAGACATATGGGTGGACACTCTTGGGGCTGAGAGGTTTGGTGAGGTTGGGTGAGCTAACGCAGACCCTTTAAATTAATACGGCGTGGTACCCATCCCATGGGTCCCAAATCTCCAGGTTCAAGGGCATCGTCCTACATTGAAAACATGCATGAGAAACCCCGAAGATGGCACACCGTGTGATCGGGAAAGGTTTCTAAAACGCACCTCATTTCTCATCTCCTTGTGCTCCGGCTCGCCATTCCAGCCGCTTTACTAGCAATCTCTCTCCTTGGAGAATCAGCACCTTTATCCTCCTGTTCCGTACAGGTTGCAATTTGTCCTGAGGATGAACGGGAAGAGGGGCAACCAATGAGAGACTAGCTCTAGGTGTTGGGACAGGCACAGGTCACTCTGTTTTCCCATCAGGAAGAAGAATTAACCACAGGCTCAGCCTGCCGCCAGGAACCAGAATACGGCCTGAAGCAATCCTGCGCTTTTGCGGCCAGCTCCCAAGAAAGCGAGTTGAATAATGGAGCTCAGGGGCACTGCAATTCACAAACCTGCAGACTTACAAATGATAACTCTCGTCCACAAATATATTGAGGGAAGGCAACGAAGAGGATTTGAAAGCAAGGCAGAATTGCAGGAAACAGATTTCAGGAGGTAGATTCGAATCGCCTTTAAAGCACAGGAAAAGCATCAAAACCTCGACAATGATGCCCTTGGCCAAAAAGGGCGTATGCGTTTTTTCCTGAATATATTCAGGAAAAAACGCATACGCCCTTTTTGGCCAACCAAGCAACCTGGAAAGGCAAATCAGCGCTACAAAGAAGTCTCGCTTCCCATCGGTCAAAAGGGCCATGCTGAAAAAAGTGTCAAAACCAGAAATGCAGGACAGGCCATGGAGAAATGGGAGCCTTGCTACACTGATGGGCGGGATGTAAATTGCCAACAGCCACTCTGGAGAAGTGTACGGTGTGTCCTGAAACATCTAAAAAACTCAGCTTAGAGAGCATAGGGCACTTCCACTCATGGGCGTATAAATTGGGAAAACTAAAAATCAGCAAGACACAGGCACCCCAAAGTTTTGGGCTACTCTGTTGACAAGAACCTCCACTTCGTTACACCTTAAATATCCCAGGAAAGAGAAGAATGGATAAAGAAGATGTGGTCCTTATATACAATGGAATATCACTCAGCCATGAAATCAATGTCATAAGGCTAGTAGCAGCATGATGAGTGGATTTAGCTCTGACGATTCTAAGTGAAATAAGTCACACAGAAAAAGACACTTATCATGAGATATCACTTATAGAGGGAATGTAAAAACCGCTCCCCTTGAACTGAATTACAAAACAGAACAGAATCACACGTTTAGAAAACAGACTATGGCTGCTTAACGGGAAAGGTGAGGTGGGGTGATGCATAAAACAAGGGTTTCAAATTAGCTCAGATATCGTTCCATAAACCCAATATGTAATAGACAAGACCTACTCCTTGCTCAGTGAACTGGACTCAACACCCCCTATTCACCGCCCAGGAATATATCAGACTAGTAAGAATCTTCAAACCTATGTATTGATATCTCTCTGTAAGTGAGTCAAGTGGGTGTAAAGCGGCATAAACACAGCAGTGAAAAGCAGCCAAACCCCATTATAAAAATCAATTACTTTTCAAAACCCGTGAAACAAAGACAGTGAAAGAGAGAGAAATTCTTACAAAATTCGTTCAGGGGCTGTGATGCCACCTGGATTGACCATATCTAGACCCACAGCTGATTGAGACATATGGGTGGACACTCTTGGGGCTGAGAGGTTTGGTGAGGTTGGGTGAGCTAACGCAGACCCTTTAAATTAATACGGCGTGGTACCCATCCCATGGGTCCCAAATCTCCAGGTTCAAGGGCATCGTCCTACATTGAAAACATGCATGAGAAACCCCGAAGATGGCACACCGTGTGATCGGGAAAGGTTTCTAAAACGCACCTCATTTCTCATCTCCTTGTGCTCCGGCTCGCCATTCCAGCCGCTTTACTAGCAATCTCTCTCCTTGGAGAATCAGCACCTTTATCCTCCTGTTCCGTACAGGTTGCAATTTGTCCTGAGGATGAACGGGAAGAGGGGCAACCAATGAGAGACTAGCTCTAGGTGTTGGGACAGGCACAGGTCACTCTGTTTTCCCATCAGGAAGAAGAATTAACCACAGGCTCAGCCTGCCGCCAGGAACCAGAATACGGCCTGAAGCAATCCTGCGCTTTTGCGGCCAGCTCCCAAGAAAGCGAGTTGAAGAATGGAGCTCAGGGGCACTGCAATTCACAAACCTGCAGACTTAGAAATGATAACTCTTGTCCACAAATATATTGAGGGAAGGCAACGAAGAGGATTTGAAAGCAAGGCAGAATTGCAGGAAACAGATTTCAGGAGGTAGATTCGAATCGCCTTTAAAGCACAGGAAAAGCATCAAAACCTCGACAATGATGCCCTTGGCCAAAAAGGGCGGATGCGTTTTTTCCTGAATATATTCAGGAAAAAACGCATACGCCCTTTTTGGCCAACCAAGCAACCTGGAAAGGCAAATCAGCGCTACAAAGAAGTCTCGCTTCCCATCGGTCAAAAGGGCCATGCTGAAAAAAGTGTCAAAACCAGAAATGTAGGACAGGCCATGGAGAAATGGGAGCCTTGCTACACTGATGGGCGGGATGTAAATTGCCAACAGCCACTCTGGAGAAGTGTACGGTGTGTCCTGAAACATCTAAAAAACTCAGCTTAGAGAGCATAGGGCACTTCCACTCATGGGCGTATAAATTGGGAAAACTAAAAATCAGCAAGACACAGGCACCCCAAAGTTTTGGGCTACTCTGTTGACAAGAACCTCCACTTCGTTACACCTTAAATATCCCAGGAAAGAGAAGAATGGATAAAGAAGATGTGGTCCTTATATACAATGGAATATCACTCAGCCATGAAATCAATGTCATAAGGCTAGTAGCAGCATGATGAGTGGATTTAGCTATGACGATTCTAAGTGAAATAAGTCACACAGAAAAAGACACTTATCATGAGATATCACTTATAGAGGGAATGTAAAAACCGCTACCCTTGAACTGAATTACAAAACAGAACAGAATCACACGTTTAGAAAACAGACTATGGCTGCTTAACGGGAAAGGTGAGGTGGGGTGATGCATAAAACAAGGGTTTCAAATTAGCTCAGATATCGTTCCATAAACCCAATATGTAACAGACAAGACCTACTCCTTGATCAGTGAACTGGACTCAACACCCCCTATTCACCGCCCAGGAATATATCAGACTAGTAAGAATCTTCAAACCTATGTATTGATATCTCTCTGTAAGTGAGTCAAGTGGGTGTAAAGCGGCATAAACACAGCAGTGAAAAGCAGCCAAACCCCATTATAAAAATCAATTACTTTTCAAAACCCGTGAAACAAAGACAGTGAAAGAGAGAGAAATTCTTACAAAATTCGTTCAGGGGCTGTGATGCCACCTGGATTGACCATATCTAGACCCACAGCTGATTGAGACATATGGGTGGACACTCTTGGGGCTGAGAGGTTTGGTGAGGTTGGGTGAGCTAACGCAGACCCTTTAAATTAATACGGCGTGGTACCCATCCCATGGGTCCCAAATCTCCAGGTTCAAGGGCATCGTCCTACATTGAAAACATGCATGAGAAACCCCGAAGATGGCACACCGTGTGATCGGGAAAGGTTTCTAAAACGCACCTCATTTCTCATCTCCTTGTGCTCCGGCTCGCCATTCCAGCCGCTTTACTAGCAATCTCTCTCCTTGGAGAATCAGCACCTTTATCCTCCTGTTCCGTACAGGTTGCAATTTGTCCTGAGGATGAACGGGAAGAGGGGCAACCAATGAGAGACTAGCTCTAGGTGTTGGGACAGGCACAGGTCACTCTGTTTTCCCATCAGGAAGAAGAATTAACCACAGGCTCAGCCTGCCGCCAGGAACCAGAATACGGCCTGAAGCAATCCTGCGCTTTTGCGGCCAGCTCCCAAGAAAGCGAGTTGAATAATGGAGCTCAGGGGCACTGCAATTCACAAACCTGCAGACTTAGAAATGATAACTCTCGTCCACAAATATATTGAGGGAAGGCAACGAAGAGGATTTGAAAGCAAGGCAGAATTGCAGGAAACAGATTTCAGGAGGTAGATTCGAATCGCCTTTAAAGCACAGGAAAAGCGGCAAAACCTCGACAGTGATGCCCTTGGCCAAAAAGGGCGTATGCGTTTTTTCCTGAATATATTCAGGAAAAAACGCATACGCCCTTTTTGGCCAACCAAGCAACCTGGAAAGGCAAATCAGCGCTACAAAGAAGTCGCGCTTCCCATCGGTCAAAAGGGCGATGCTGAATAAAGTGTCAAAACCAGAAATGCAGGACAGGCCATGGAGAAATGGGAGCCTTGCTACGCTGATGGGCCGGATGTAAATTGCCAACAGCCACTCTGGAGAAATGTACGGTGTGTCCTGAAACATCTAAAAAACTCAGCTTAGAGAGCATAGGGCACTTCCACTCATGGGCGTATAAATAGGGAAAACTAAAACTCAGCAAGACACAGGCACCCCAAAGTTTTGGGCTTCTCTGTTGACAAGAACCTCCACTTCGTTACACCTTAAATATCCCAGGAAAGAGAAGAATGGATAAAGAAGTTGTGGTCCTTATGTACAATGGAATATCACTCAGCCATGAAATCAATGTCATAAGGCTAGTAGCAGCATGATGAGTGGATTTAGCTATGACGATTCTAAGTGAAATAAATCACACAGAAAAAGACACTTATCATAAGATATCACTTATAGAGGGAATGTAAAAACCGCTACCCTTGAACTGCATTACAAAATAGAACAGAGTCACACGTTTAGAAAACACACTATGGCTGCTTAACGGGAAAGGTGAGGTGGGGTGATGCATAAATCAAGGGTTTCAAATTAGCTCAGATACCGTTCCATAAACCCAATATGTAATAGACAAGACCTACTCCTTGCTCAGTGAACTGGACTCAACACCCCCTATTCACCGCCCAAGAATATATCTCACTAGTAAGAATCTTCAAACCTATGTATTGATATCTCTCTGTAAGTGAGTCAAGTGGGTGTAAAGCGGCATAAACACAGCAGTGAAAAGCAGCTAAACCCCATTATAAAAATCAATTACTTTTCAAAACCCGTGAAACAAAGACAGTGAAAGAGAGAGAAATTCTTACAAAATTCGTTCAGGGGCTGTGATGCCACCTGGATTGACCATATCTAGACCCACAGCTGATTGAGACATATGGGTGGACACTCTTGGGGCTGAGAGGTTTGGTGAGGTTGGGTGAGCTAACGCAGACCCTTTAAATTAATACGGCGTGGTACCCATCCCATGGGTCCCAAATCTCCAGGTTCAAGGGCATCGTCCTACATTGAAAACATGCATGAGAAACCCCGAAGATGGCACACCGTGTGATCGGGAAAGGTTTCTAAAACGCACCTCATTTCTCATCTCCTTGTGCTCCGGTTCGCCATTCCAGCCGCTTTACTAGCAATCTCTCTCCTTGGAGAATCAGCACCTTTATCCTCCTGTTCCGTACAGGTTGCAATTTGTCCTGAGGATGAACGGGAAGAGGGGCAACCAATGAGAGACTAGCTCTAGGTGTTGGGACAGGCACAGGTCACTCTGTTTTCCCATCAGGAAGAAGAATTAACCACAGGCTCAGCCTGCCGCCAGGAACCAGAATACGGCCTGAAGCAATCCTGCGCTTTTGCGGCCAGCTCCCAAGAAAGCGAGTTGAATAATGGAGCTCAGGGGCACTGCAATTCACAAACCTGCAGACTTAGAAATGATAACTCTCGTCCACAAATATATTGAGGGAAGGCAACGAAGAGGATTTGAAAGCAAGGCAGAATTGCAGGAAACAGATTTCAGGAGGTAGATTCGAATCGCCTTTAAAGCACAGGAAAAGCGGCAAAACCTCGACAATGATGCCCTTGGACAAAAAGGGCGTATGCGTTTTTTCCTGAATATATTCAGGAAAAAACGCATACGCCCTTTTTGGCCAACCAAGCAACCTGGAAAGGCAAATCAGCGCTACAAAGAAGTCTCGCTTCCCATCGGTCAAAAGGGTCATGCTGAATAAAGGGTCAAAACCAGAAATGCAGGACAGGCCATGGAGAAATGGGAGCCTTGCTACGCTGAAGGGCGGGACGTAAATTGCCAACAGCCACTCTGGAGAAGTGTACGGTGTGTCCTGAAACATCTAAAAAACTCAGCTTAGAGAGCTTGGGCACTTCCACTCATGGGCGTATAAATTGGGAAAACTAAAAATCAGCAAGACACAGGCACCCCAAAGTTTTGGGCTACTCTGTTGACAAGAACCTCCACTTCGTTACACCTTAAATATCCGAGGAAAGAGAAGAATGGATAAAGAAGTTGTGGTCCTTATGTACAATGGAATATCACTCAGCCATGAAATCAATGTCATAAGGCTAGTAGCAGCATGATGAGTGGATTTAGGTATGACGATTCTAAGTGAAATAAGTCCCACAGAAAAAGACACTTATCATGAGATATCACTTATAGAGGGAATGTAAAAACCGCTACCCTTGAACTGAATTACAAAACAGAACGGAGTCACACATTTAGAAAACACACTATGGCTGCTTAACGGGAAAGGTGAGGTGGGGTGATGCATAAAACAAGGGTTTCAAATTAGCTCAGATACCGTTCCATGAACCCAATATGTAATAGACAAGACCTACTCCTTGCTCAGTGAACTGGACTCAACACCCCCTATTCACCGCCCAAGAATATATCTGACTAGTAAGAATCTTAAAACCTATGTATTGATATCTCTCTGTAAGTGAGTCAAGTGGGTGTAAAGCGGCATAAACACAGCAGTGAAAAGCAGCTAAACCCCATTATAAAAATCAATTACTTTTCAAAACCCGTGAAACAAAGACAGTGAAAGAGAGAGAAATTCTTACAAAATTCGTTCAGGGGCTGTGATGCCACCTGGATTGACCATATCTAGACCCACAGCTGATTGAGACATATGGGTGGACACTCTTGGGGCTGAGAGGTTTGGTGAGGTTGGGTGAGCTAACGCAGACCCTTTAAATTAATACGGCGTGGTACCCATCCCATGGGTCCCAAATCTCCAGGTTCAAGGGCATCGTCCTACATTGAAAACATGCATGAGAAACCCCGAAGATGGCACACCGTGTGATCGGGAAAGGTTTCTAAAACGCACCTCATTTCTCATCTCCTTGTGCTCCGGCTCGCCATTCCAGCCGCTTTACTAGCAATCTCTCTCCTTGGAGAATCAGCACCTTTATCCTCCTGTTCCGTACAGGTTGCAATTTGTCCTGAGGATGAACGGGAAGAGGGGCAACCAATGAGAGACTAGCTCTAGGTGTTGGGACAGGCACAGGTCACTCTGTTTTCCCATCAGGAAGAAGAATTAACCACAGGCTCAGCCTGCCGCCAGGAACCAGAATACGGCCTGAAGCAATCCTGCGCTTTTGCGGCCAGCTCCCAAGAAAGCGAGTTGAATAATGGAGCTCAGGGGCACTGCAATTCACAAACCTGCAGACTTACAAATGATAACTCTCGTCCACAAATATATTGAGGGAAGGCAACGAAGAGGATTTGAAAGCAAGGCAGAATTGCAGGAAACAGATTTCAGGAGGTAGATTCGAATCGCCTTTAAAGCACAGGAAAAGCATCAAAACCTCGACAATGATGCCCTTGGCCAAAAAGGGCGTATGCGTTTTTTCCTGAATATATTCAGGAAAAAACGCATACGCCCTTTTTGGCCAACCAAGCAACCTGGAAAGGCAAATCAGCGCTACAAAGAAGTCTCGCTTCCCATCGGTCAAAAGGGCCATGCTGAAAAAAGTGTCAAAACCAGAAATGCAGGACAGGCCATGGAGAAATGGGAGCCTTGCTACACTGATGGGCGGGATGTAAATTGCCAACAGCCACTCTGGAGAAGTGTACGGTGTGTCCTGAAACATCTAAAAAACTCAGCTTAGAGAGCATAGGGCACTTCCACTCATGGGCGTATAAATTGGGAAAACTAAAAATCAGCAAGACACAGGCACCCCAAAGTTTTGGGCTACTCTGTTGACAAGAACCTCCACTTCGTTACACCTTAAATATCCCAGGAAAGAGAAGAATGGATAAAGAAGATGTGGTCCTTATATACAATGGAATATCACTCAGCCATGAAATCAATGTCATAAGGCTAGTAGCAGCATGATGAGTGGATTTAGCTATGACGATTCTAAGTGAAATAAGTCACACAGAAAAAGACACTTATCATGAGATATCACTTATAGAGGGAATGTAAAAACCGCTCCCCTTGAACTGAATTACAAAACAGAACAGAATCACACGTTTAGAAAACAGACTATGGCTGCTTAACGGGAAAGGTGAGGTGGGGTGATGCATAAAACAAGGGTTTCAAATTAGCTCAGATATCGTTCCATAAACCCAATATGTAATAGACAAGACCTACTCCTTGCTCAGTGAACTGGACTCAACACCCCCTATTCACCGCCCAGGAATATATCAGACTAGTAAGAATCTTCAAACCTATGTATTGATATCTCTCTGTAAGTGAGTCAAGTGGGTGTAAAGCGGCATAAACACAGCAGTGAAAAGCAGCCAAACCCCATTATAAAAATCAATTACTTTTCAAAACCCGTGAAACAAAGACAGTGAAAGAGAGAGAAATTCTTACAAAATTCGTTCAGGGGCTGTGATGCCACCTGGATTGACCATATCTAGACCCACAGCTGATTGAGACATATGGGTGGACACTCTTGGGGCTGAGAGGTTTGGTGAGGTTGGGTGAGCTAACGCAGACCCTTTAAATTAATACGGCGTGGTACCCATCCCATGGGTCCCAAATCTCCAGGTTCAAGGGCATCGTCCTACATTGAAAACATGCATGAGAAACCCCGAAGATGGCACACCGTGTGATCGGGAAAGGTTTCTAAAACGCACCTCATTTCTCATCTCCTTGTGCTCCGGCTCGCCATTCCAGCCGCTTTACTAGCAATCTCTCTCCTTGGAGAATCAGCACCTTTATCCTCCTGTTCCGTACAGGTTGCAATTTGTCCTGAGGATGAACGGGAAGAGGGGCAACCAATGAGAGACTAGCTCTAGGTGTTGGGACAGGCACAGGTCACTCTGTTTTCCCATCAGGAAGAAGAATTAACCACAGGCTCAGCCTGCCGCCAGGAACCAGAATACGGCCTGAAGCAATCCTGCGCTTTTGCGGCCAGCTCCCAACAAAGCGAGTTGAATAATGGAGCTCAGGGGCACTGCAATTCACAAACCTGCAGACTTACAAATGATAACTCTCGTCCACAAATATATTGAGGGAAGGCAACGAAGAGGATTTGAAAGCAAGGCAGAATTGCAGGAAACAGATTTCAGGAGGTAGATTCGAATCGCCTTTAAAGCACAGGAAAAGCATCAAAACCTCGACAATGATGCCCTTGGCCAAAAAGGGCGTATGCGTTTTTTCCTGAATATATTCAGGAAAAAACGCATACGCCCTTTTTGGCCAACCAAGCAACCTGGAAAGGCAAATCAGCGCTACAAAGAAGTCTCGCTTCCCATCGGTCAAAAGGGCCATGCTGAAAAAAGTGTCAAAACCAGAAATGCAGGACAGGCCATGGAGAAATGGGAGCCTTGCTACACTGATGGGCGGGATGTAAATTGCCAACAGCCACTCTGGAGAAGTGTACGGTGTGTCCTGAAACATCTAAAAAACTCAGCTTAGAGAGCATAGGGCACTTCCACTCATGGGCGTATAAATTGGGAAAACTAAAAATCAGCAAGACACAGGCACCCCAAAGTTTTGGGCTACTCTGTTGACAAGAACCTCCACTTCGTTACACCTTAAATATCCCAGGAAAGAGAAGAATGGATAAAGAAGATGTGGTCCTTATATACAATGGAATATCACTCAGCCATGAAATCAATGTCATAAGGCTAGTAGCAGCATGATGAGTGGATTTAGGTATGACGATTCTAAGTGAAATAAGTCCCACAGAAAAAGACACTTATCATGAGATATCACTTATAGAGGGAATGTAAAAACCGCTACCCTTGAACTGAATTACAAAACAGAACGGAGTCACACATTTAGAAAACACACTATGGCTGCTTAACGGGAAAGGTGAGGTGGGGTGATGCATAAAACAAGGGTTTCAAATTAGCTCAGATACCGTTCCATGAACCCAATATGTAATAGACAAGACCTACTCCTTGCTCAGTGAACTGGACTCAACACCCCCTATTCACCGCCCAAGAATATATCTGACTAGTAAGAATCTTCAAACCTATGTATTGATATCTCTCTGTAAGTGAGTCAAGTGGGTGTAAAGCGGCATAAACACAGCAGTGAAAAGCAGCTAAACCCCATTATAAAAATCAATTACTTTTCAAAACCCGTGAAACAAAGACAGTGAAAGAGAGAGAAATTCTTACAAAATTCGTTCAGGGGCTGTGATGCCACCTGGATTGACCATATCTAGACCCACAGCTGATTGAGACATATGGGTGGACACTCTTGGGGCTGAGAGGTTTGGTGAGGTTGGGTGAGCTAACGCAGACCCTTTAAATTAATACGGCGTGGTACCCATCCCATGGGTCCCAAATCTCCAGGTTCAAGGGCATCGTCCTACATTGAAAACATGCATGAGAAACCCCGAAGATGGCACACCGTGTGATCGGGAAAGGTTTCTAAAACGCACCTCATTTCTCATCTCCTTGTGCTCCGGCTCGCCATTCCAGCCGCTTTACTAGCAATCTCTCTCCTTGGAGAATCAGCACCTTTATCCTCCTGTTCCGTACAGGTTGCAATTTGTCCTGAGGATGAACGGGAAGAGGGGCAACCAATGAGAGACTAGCTCTAGGTGTTGGGACAGGCACAGGTCACTCTGTTTTCCCATCAGGAAGAAGAATTAACCACAGGCTCAGCCTGCCGCCAGGAACCAGAATACGGCCTGAAGCAATCCTGCGCTTTTGCGGCCAGCTCCCAACAAAGCGAGTTGAATAATGGAGCTCAGGGGCACTGCAATTCACAAACCTGCAGACTTACAAATGATAACTCTCGTCCACAAATATATTGAGGGAAGGCAACGAAGAGGATTTGAAAGCAAGGCAGAATTGCAGGAAACAGATTTCAGGAGGTAGATTCGAATCGCCTTTAAAGCACAGGAAAAGCATCAAAACCTCGACAATGATGCCCTTGGCCAAAAAGGGCGTATGCGTTTTTTCCTGAATATATTCAGGAAAAAACGCATACGCCCTTTTTGGCCAACCAAGCAACCTGGAAAGGCAAATCAGCGCTACAAAGAAGTCTCGCTTCCCATCGGTCAAAAGGGCCATGCTGAAAAAAGTGTCAAAACCAGAAATGCAGGACAGGCCATGGAGAAATGGGAGCCTTGCTACACTGATGGGCGGGATGTAAATTGCCAACAGCCACTCTGGAGAAGTGTACGGTGTGTCCTGAAACATCTAAAAAACTCAGCTTAGAGAGCATAGGGCACTTCCACTCATGGGCGTATAAATTGGGAAAACTAAAAATCAGCAAGACACAGGCACCCCAAAGTTTTGGGCTACTCTGTTGACAAGAACCTCCACTTCGTTACACCTTAAATATCCCAGGAAAGAGAAGAATGGATAAAGAAGATGTGGTCCTTATATACAATGGAATATCACTCAGCCATGAAATCAATGTCATAAGGCTAGTAGCAGCATGATGAGTGGATTTAGCTATGACGATTCTAAGTGAAATAAGTCACACAGAAAAAGACACTTATCATGAGATATCACTTATAGAGGGAATGTAAAAACCGCTCCCCTTGAACTGAATTACAAAACAGAACAGAATCACACGTTTAGAAAACAGACTATGGCTGCTTAACGGGAAAGGTGAGGTGGGGTGATGCATAAAACAAGGGTTTCAAATTAGCTCAGATATCGTTCCATAAACCCAATATGTAATAGACAAGACCTACTCCTTGCTCAGTGAACTGGACTCAACACCCCCTATTCACCGCCCAGGAATATATCAGACTAGTAAGAATCTTCAAACCTATGTATTGATATCTCTCTGTAAGTGAGTCAAGTGGGTGTAAAGCGGCATAAACACAGCAGTGAAAAGCAGCCAAACCCCATTATAAAAATCAATTACTTTTCAAAACCCGTGAAACAAAGACAGTGAAAGAGAGAGGAATTCTTACAAAATTCGTTCAGGGGCTGTGATGCCACCTGGATTGACCATATCTAGACCCACAGCTGATTGAGACATATGGGTGGACACTCTTGGGGCTGAGAGGTTTGGTGAGGTTGGGTGAGCTAACGCAGACCCTTTAAATTAATACGGCGTGGTACCCATCCCATGGGTCCCAAATCTCCAGGTTCAAGGGCATCGTCCTACATTGAAAACATGCATGAGAAACCCCGAAGATTGCACACCGTGTGATCGGGAAAGGTTTCTAAAACGCACCTCATTTCTCATCTCCTTGTGCTCCGGCTCGCCATTCCAGCCGCTTTACTAGCAATCTCTCTCCTTGGAGAATCAGCACCTTTATCCTCCTGTTCCGTACAGGTTGCAATTTGTCCTGAGGATGAACGGGAAGAGGGGCAACCAATGAGAGACTAGCTCTAGGTGTTGGGACAGGCACAGGTCACTCTGTTTTCCCATCAGGAAGAAGAATTAACCACAGGCTCAGCCTTCCGCCAGGAACCAGAATACGGCCTGAAGCAATCCTGCGCTTTTGCGGCCAGCTCCCAAGAAAGCGAGTTGAATAATGGAGCTCAGGGGCACTGCAATTCACAAACCTGCAGACTTACAAATGATAACTCTCGTCCACAAATATATTGAGGGAAGGCAACGAAGAGGATTTGAAAGCAAGGCAGAATTGCAGGAAACAGATTTCAGGAGGTAGATTCGAATCGCCTTTAAAGCACAGGAAAAGCATCAAAACCTCGACAATGATGCCCTTGGCCAAAAAGGGCGTATGCGTTTTTTCCTGAATATATTCAGGAAAAAACGCATACGCCCTTTTTGGCCAACCAAGCAACCTGGAAAGGCAAATCAGCGCTACAAAGAAGTCTCGCTTCCCATCGGTCAAAAGGGCCATGCTGAAAAAAGTGTCAAAACCAGAAATGCAGGACAGGCCATGGAGAAATGGGAGCCTTGCTACACTGATGGGCGGGATGTAAATTGCCAACAGCCACTCTGGAGAAGTGTACGGTGTGTCCTGAAACATCTAAAAAACTCAGCTTAGAGAGCATAGGGCACTTCCACTCATGGGCGTATAAATTGGGAAAACTAAAAATCAGCAAGACACAGGCACCCCAAAGTTTTGGGCTACTCTGTTGACAAGAACCTCCACTTCGTTACACCTTAAATATCCCAGGAAAGAGAAGAATGGATAAAGAAGATGTGGTCCTTATATACAATGGAATATCACTCAGCCATGAAATCAATGTCATAAGGCTAGTAGCAGCATGATGAGTGGATTTAGCTATGACGATTCTAAGTGAAATAAGTCCCACAGAAAAAGACACTTATCATGAGATATCACTTACAGAGGGAATGTAAAAACCGCTACCCTTGAACTGAATTACAAAACAGAACAGAATCACACGTTTAGAAAACAGACTATGGCTGCTTAACGGGAAAGGTGAGGTGGGGTGATGCATAAAACAAGGGTTTCAAATTAGCTCAGATATCGTTCCATAAACCCAATATGTAATAGACAAGACCTACTCCTTGCTCAGTGAACTGGACTCAACACCCCCTATTCACCGCCCAGGAATATATCAGACTAGTAAGAATCTTCAAACCTATGTATTGATATCTCTCTGTAAGTGAGTCAAGTGGGTGTAAAGCGGCATAAACACAGCAGTGAAAAGCAGCCAAACCCCATTATAAAAATCAATTACTTTTCAAAACCCGTGAAACAAAGACAGTGAAAGAGAGAGAAATTCTTACAAAATTCGTTCAGGGGCTGTGATGCCACCTGGATTGACCATATCTAGACCCACAGCTGATTGAGACATATGGGTGGACACTCTTGGGGCTGAGAGGTTTGGTGAGGTTGGGTGAGCTAACGCAGACCCTTTAAATTAATACGGCGTGGTACCCATCCCATGGGTCCCAAATCTCCAGGTTCAAGGGCATCGTCCTACATTGAAAACATGCATGAGAAACCCCGAAGATGGCACACCGTGTGATCGGGAAAGGTTTCTAAAACGCACCTCATTTATCATCTCCTTGTGCTCCGGCTCGCCATTCCAGCCGCTTTACTAGCAATCTCTCTCCTTGGAGAATCAGCACCTTTATCCTCCTGTTCCGTACAGGTTGCAATTTGTCCTGAGGATGAACGGGAAGAGGGGCAACCAATGAGAGACTAGCTCTAGGTGTTGGGACAGGCACAGGTCACTCTGTTTTCCCATCAGGAAGAAGAATTAACCACAGGCTCAGCCTGCCGCCAGGAACCAGAATACGGCCTGAAGCAATCCTGCGCTTTTGCGGCCAGCTCCCAAGAAAGCGAGTTGAATAATGGAGCTCAGGGGCACTGCAATTCACAAACCTGCAGACTTACAAATGATAACTCTCGTCCACAAATATATTGAGGGAAGGCAACGAAGAGGATTTGAAAGCAAGGCAGAATTGCAGGAAACAGATTTCAGGAGGTAGATTCGAATCGCCTTTAAAGCACAGGAAAAGCGGCAAAACCTCGACAGTGATGCCCTTGGCCAAAAAGGGCGTATGCGTTTTTTCCTGAATATATTCAGGAAAAAACGCATACGCCCTTTTTGGCCAACCAAGCAACCTGGAAAGGCAAATCAGCGCTACAAAGAAGTCTCGCTTCCCATCGGTCAAAAGGGCCATGCTGAATAAAGTGTCAAAACCAGAAATGCAGGACAGGCCATGGAGAAATGGGAGCCTTGCTACACTGATGGGCGGGATGTAAATTGCCAACAGCCACTCTGGAGAAGTGTACGGTGTGTCCTGAAACATCTAAAAAACTCAGCTTAGAGAGCATAGGGCACTTCCACTCATGGGCGTATAAATTGGGAAAACTAAAAATCAGCAAGACACAGGCACCCCAAAGTTTTGGGCTACTCTGTTGACAAGAACCTCCACTTCGTTACACCTTAAATATCCCAGGAAAGAGAAGAATGGATAAAGAAGATGTGGTCCTTATATACAATGGAATATCACTCAGCCATGAAATCAATGTCATAAGGCTAGTAGCAGCATGATGAGTGGATTTAGCTATGACGATTCTAAGTGAAATAAGTCCCACAGAAAAAGACACTTATCATGAGATATCACTTATAGAGGGAATGTAAAAACCGCTCCCCTTGAACTGAATTACAAAACAGAACAGAATCACACGTTTAGAAAACAGACTATGGCTGCTTAACGGGAAAGGTGAGGTGGGGTGATGCATAAAACAAGGGTTTCAAATTAGCTCAGATATCGTTCCATAAACCCAATATGTAATAGACAAGACCTACTCCTTGCTCAGTGAACTGGACTCAACACCCCCTATTCACCGCCCAGGAATATATCAGACTAGTAAGAATCTTCAAACCTATGTATTGATATCTCTCTGTAAGTGAGTCAAGTGGGTGTAAAGCGGCATAAACACAGCAGTGAAAAGCAGCCAAACCCCATTATAAAAATCAATTACTTTTCAAAACCCGTGAAACAAAGACAGTGAAAGAGAGAGAAATTCTTACAAAATTCGTTCAGGGGCTGTGATGCCACCTGGATTGACCATATCTAGACCCACAGCTGATTGAGACATATGGGTGGACACTCTTGGGGCTGAGAGGTTTGGTGAGGTTGGGTGAGCTAACGCAGACCCTTTAAATTAATACGGCGTGGTACCCATCCCATGGGTCCCAAATCTCCAGGTTCAAGGGCATCGTCCTACATTGAAAACATGCATGAGAAACCCCGAAGATTGCACACCGTGTGATCGGGAAAGGTTTCTAAAACGCACCTCATTTCTCATCTCCTTGTGCTCCGGCTCGCCATTCCAGCCGCTTTACTAGCAATCTCTCTCCTTGGAGAATCAGCACCTTTATCCTCCTGTTCCGTACAGGTTGCAATTTGTCCTGAGGATGAACGGGAAGAGGGGCAACCAATGAGAGACTAGCTCTAGGTGTTGGGACAGGCACAGGTCACTCTGTTTTCCCATCAGGAAGAAGAATTAACCACAGGCTCAGCCTGCCGCCAGGAACCAGAATACGGCCTGAAGCAATCCTGCGCTTTTGCGGCCAGCTCCCAAGAAAGCGAGTTGAATAATGGAGCTCAGGGGCACTGCAATTCACAAACCTGCAGACTTAGAAATGATAACTCTCGTCCACAAATATATTGAGGGAAGGCAACGAAGAGGATTTGAAAGCAAGGCAGAATTGCAGGAAACAGATTTCAGGAGGTAGATTCGAATCGCCTTTAAAGCACAGGAAAAGCATCAAAACCTCGACAATGATGCCCTTGGCCAAAAAGGGCGTATGCGTTTTTTCCTGAATATATTCAGGAAAAAACGCATACGCCCTTTTTGGCCAACCAAGCAACCTGGAAAGGCAAATCAGCGCTACAAAGAAGTCTCGCTTCCCATCGGTCAAAAGGGCCATGCTGAAAAAAGTGTCAAAACCAGAAATGCAGGACAGGCCATGGAGAAATGGGAGCCTTGCTACACTGATGGGCGGGATGTAAATTGCCAACAGCCACTCTGGAGAAGTGTACGGTGTGTCCTGAAACATCTAAAAAACTCAGCTTAGAGAGCATAGGGCACTTCCACTCATGGGCGTATAAATTGGGAAAACTAAAAATCAGCAAGACACAGGCACCCCAAAGTTTTGGGCTACTCTGTTGACAAGAACCTCCACTTCGTTACACCTTAAATATCCCAGGAAAGAGAAGAATGGATAAAGAAGATGTGGTCCTTATATACAATGGAATATCACTCAGCCATGAAATCAATGTCATAAGGCTAGTAGCAGCATGATGAGTGGATTTAGCTATGACGATTCTAAGTGAAATAAGTCCCACAGAAAAAGACACTTATCATGAGATATCACTTACAGAGGGAATGTAAAAACCGCTACCCTTGAACTGAATTACAAAACAGAACAGAATCACACGTTTAGAAAACAGACTATGGCTGCTTAACGGGAAAGGTGAGGTGGGGTGATGCATAAAACAAGGGTTTCAAATTAGCTCAGATATCGTTCCATAAACCCAATATGTAATAGACAAGACCTACTCCTTGCTCAGTGAACTGGACTCAACACCCCCTATTCACCGCCCAGGAATATATCAGACTAGTAAGAATCTTCAAACCTATGTATTGATATCTCTCTGTAAGTGAGTCAAGTGGGTGTAAAGCGGCATAAACACAGCAGTGAAAAGCAGCCAAACCCCATTATAAAAATCAATTACTTTTCAAAACCCGTGAAACAAAGACAGTGAAAGAGAGAGAAATTCTTACAAAATTCGTTCAGGGGCTGTGATGCCACCTGGATTGACCATATCTAGACCCACAGCTGATTGAGACATATGGGTGGACACTCTTGGGGCTGAGAGGTTTGGTGAGGTTGGGTGAGCTAACACAGACCCTTTAAATTAATACGGCGTGGTACCCATCCCATGGGTCCCAAATCTCCAGGTTCAAGGGCATCGTCCTACATTGAAAACATGCATGAGAAACCCCGAAGATGGCACACCGTGTGATCGGGAAAGGTTTCTAAAACGCACCTCATTTCTCATCTCCTTGTGCTCCGGCTCGCCATTCCAGCCGCTTTACTAGCAATCTCTCTCCTTGGAGAATCAGCACCTTTATCCTCCTGTTCCGTACAGGTTGCAATTTGTCCTGAGGATGAACGGGAAGAGGGGCAACCAATGAGAGACTAGCTCTAGGTGTTGGGACAGGCACAGGTCACTCTGTTTTCCCATCAGGAAGAAGAATTAACCACAGGCTCAGCCTGCCGCCAGGAACCAGAATACGGCCTGAAGCAATCCTGCGCTTTTGCGGCCAGCTCCCAAGAAAGCGAGTTGAAGAATGGAGCTCAGGGGCACTGCAATTCACAAACCTGCAGACTTAGAAATGATAACTCTCGTCCACAAATTTATTGAGGGAAGGCAACGAAGAGGATTTGAAAGCAAGGCAGAATTGCAGGAAACAGATTTCAGGAGGTAGATTCGAATCGCCTTTAAAGCACAGGAAAAGCGGCAAAACCTCGACAATGATGCCCTTGGCCAAAAAGGGCGTATGCGTTTTTTCCTGAATATATTCAGGAAAAAACGCATACGCCCTTTTTGGCCAACCAAGCAACCTGGAAAGGCAAATCAGCGCTACAAAGAAGTCTCGCTTCCCATCGGTCAAAAGGGCCATGCTGAATAAAGTGTCAAAACCAGAAATGCAGGACAGGCCATGGAGAAATGGGAGCCTTGCTACACTGATGGGCGGGATGTAAATTGCCAACAGCCACTCTGGAGAAGTGTACGGTGTGTCCTGAAACATCTAAAAAACTCAGCTTAGAGAGCATAGGGCACTTCCACTCATGGGCGTATAAATTGGGAAAACTAAAAATCAGCAAGACACAGGCACCCCAAAGTTTTGGGCTACTCTGTTGACAAGAACCTCCACTTCGTTACACCTTAAATATCCCAGGAAAGAGAAGAATGGATAAAGAAGATGTGGTCCTTATATACAATGGAATATCACTCAGCCATGAAATCAATGTCATAAGGCTAGTAGCAGCATGATGAGTGGATTTAGCTATGACGATTCTAAGTGAAATAAGTCACACAGAAAAAGACACTTATCATGAGATATCACTTATAGAGGGAATGTAAAAACCGCTCCCCTTGAACTGAATTACAAAACAGAACAGAGTCACACGTTTAGAAAACACACTATGGCTGCTTAACGGGAAAGGTGAGGTGGGGTGATGCATAAAACAAGGGTTTCAAATTAGCTCAGATATCGTTCCATAAACCCAATATGTAATAGACAAGACCTACTCCTTGCTCAGTGAACTGGACTCAACACCCCCTATTCACCGCCCAAGAATATATCTGACTAGTAAGAATCTTCAAACCTATGTATTGATATCACTCTGTAAGTGAGTCAAGTGGGTGTAAAGCGGCATAAACACAGCAGTGAAAAGCAGCCAAACCCCATTATAAAAATCAATTACTTTTCAAAACCCGTGAAACAAAGACAGTGAAAGAGAGAGGAATTCTTACAAAATTCGTTCAGGGGCTGTGATGCCACCTGGATTGACCATATCTAGACCCACAGCTGATTGAGACATATGGGTGGACACTCTTGGGGCTGAGAGGTTTGGTGAGGTTGGGTGAGCTAACGCAGACCCTTTAAATTAATACGGCGTGGTACCCATCCCATGGGTCCCAAATCTCCAGGTTCAAGGGCATCGTCCTACATTGAAAACATGCATGAGAAACCCCGAAGATGGCACACCGTGTGATCGGGAAAGGTTTCTAAAACGCACCTCATTTCTCATCTCCTTGTGCTCCGGTTCGCCATTCCAGCCGCTTTACTAGCAATCTCTCTCCTTGGAGAATCAGCACCTTTATCCTCCTGTTCCGTACAGGTTGCAATTTGTCCTGAGGATGAACGGGAAGAGGGGCAACCAATGAGAGACTAGCTCTAGGTGTTGGGACAGGCACACGTCACTCTGTTTTCCCATCAGGAAGAAGAATTAACCACAGGCTCAGCCTGCCGCCAGGAACCAGAATACGGCCTGAAGCAATCCTGCGCTTTTGCGGCCAGCTCCCAAGAAAGCGAGTTGAATAATGGAGCTCAGGGGCACTGCAATTCACAAACCTGCAGACTTAGAAATGATAACTCTCGTCCACAAATATATTGAGGGAAGGCAACGAAGAGGATTTGAAAGCAAGGCAGAATTGCAGGAAACAGATTTCAGGAGGTACATTCGAATCGCCTTTAAAGCACAGGAAAAGCGGCAAAACCTCGACAGTGATGCACTTGGCCAAAAAGGGCGTATGCGTTTTTTCCTGAATATATTCAGGAAAAATCGCATACGCCCTTTTTGGCCAACCAAGCAACCTGGAAAGGCAAATCAGCGCTACAAAGAAGTCTCGCTTCCCATTGGTCAAAAGGGCCATGCTGAATAAAGTGTCAAAACCAGAAATGCAGGACAGGCCATGGAGAAATGGGAGCCTTGCTACGCTGATGGGCGGGACGTAAATTGCCAACAGCCACTCTGGAGAAGTGTACGGTGTGTCCTGAAACATCTAAAAAACTCAGCTTAGAGAGCTTGGGCACTTCCACTCATGGGCGTATAAATTGGGAAAACTAAAAATCAGCAAGACACAGGCACCCCAAATTTTGGGCTACTCTGTTGACAAAAACCTCCACTTCATTACACCTTAAATATCCGAGGAAAGAGAAGAATGGATAAAGAAGTTGTGGTCCTTATGTACAATGGAATATCACTCAGCCATGAAATCAATGTCATAAGGCTAGTAGCAGCATGATGAGTGGATTTAGGTATGACGATTCTAAGTGAAATAAATCACACAGAAAAAGACACTTATCATAAGATATCACTTATAGAGGGAATGTAAAAACCGCTACCCTTGAACTGCATTACAAAATAGAACAGAGTCACACGTTTAGAAAACACACTATGGCTGCTTAACGGGAAAGGTGAGGTGGGGTGATGCATAAATCAAGGGTTTCAAATTAGCTCAGATACCGTTCCATAAACCCAATATGTAATAGACAAGACCTACTCCTTGCTCAGTGAACTGGACTCAACACCCCCTATTCACCGCCCAAGAATATATCTCACTAGTAAGAATCTTCAAACCTATGTATTGATATCTCTCTGTAAGTGAGTCAAGTGGGTGTAAAGCGGCATAAACACAGCAGTGAAAAGCAGCTAAACCCCATTATAAAAATCAATTACTTTTCAAAACCCGTGAAACAAAGACAGTGAAAGAGAGAGAAATTCTTACAAAATTCGTTCAGGGGCTGTGATGCCACCTGGATTGACCATATCTAGACCCACAGCTGATTGAGACATATGGGTGGACACTCTTGGGGCTGAGAGGTTTGGTGAGGTTGGGTGAGCTAACGCAGACCCTTTAAATTAATACGGCGTGGTACCCATCCCATGGGTCCCAAATCTCCAGGTTCAAGGGCATCGTCCTACATTGAAAACATGCATGAGAAACCCCGAAGATGGCACACCGTGTGATCGGGAAAGGTTTCTAAAACGCACCTCATTTCTCATCTGCTTGTGCTCCGGTTCGCCATTCCAGCCGCTTTACTAGCAATCTCTCTCCTTGGAGAATCAGCACCTTTATCCTCCTGTTCCGTACAGGTTGCAATTTGTCCTGAGGATGAACGGGAAGAGGGGCAACCAATGAGAGACTAGCTCTAGGTGTTGGGACAGGCACACGTCACTCTGTTTTCCCATCAGGAAGAAGAATTAACCACAGGCTCAGCCTGCCGCCAGGAACCAGAATACGGCCTGAAGCAATCCTGCGCTTTTGCGGCCAGCTCCCAAGAAAGCGAGTTGAATAATGGAGCTCAGGGGCACTGCAATTCACAAACCTGCAGACTTAGAAATGATAACTCTCGTCCACAAATATATTGAGGGAAGGCAACGAAGAGGATTTGAAAGCAAGGCAGAATTGCAGGAAACAGATTTCAGGAGTTACATTCGAATCGCCTTTAAAGCACAGGAAAAGCGGCAAAACCTCGACAGTGATGCACTTGGCCAAAAAGGGCGTATGCGTTTTTTCCTGAATATATTCAGGAAAAATCGCATACGCCCTTTTTGGCCAACCAAGCAACCTGGAAAGGCAAATCAGCGCTACAAAGAAGTCTCGCTTCCCATTGGTCAAAAGGGCCATGCTGAATAAAGTGTCAAAACCAGAAATGCAGGACAGGCCATGGAGAAACGGGAGCCTTGCTACGCTGATGGGCGGGACGTAAATTGCCAACAGCCACTCTGGAGAAGTGTACGGTGTGTCCTGAAACATCTAAAAAACTCAGCTTAGAGAGCTTGGGCACTTCCACTCATGGGCGTATAAATTGGGAAAACTAAAAATCAGCAAGACACAGGCACCCCAAATTTTGGGCTACTCTGTTGACAAAAACCTCCACTTCATTACACCTTAAATATCCGAGGAAAGAGAAGAATGGATAAAGAAGTTGTGGTCCTTATGTACAATGGAATATCACTCAGCCATGAAATCAATGTCATAAGGCTAGTAGCAGCATGATGAGTGGATTTAGGTATGACGATTCTAAGTGAAATAAATCACACAGAAAAAGACACTTATCATAAGATATCACTTATAGAGGGAATGTAAAAACCGCTACCCTTGAACTGCATTACAAAATAGAACAGAGTCACACGTTTAGAAAACACACTATGGCTGCTTAACGGGAAAGGTGAGGTGGGGTGATGCATAAATCAAGGGTTTCAAATTAGCTCAGATACCGTTCCATAAACCCAATATGTAATAGACAAGACCTACTCCTTGCTCAGTGAACTGGACTCAACACCCCCTATTCACCGCCCAAGAATATATCTCACTAGTAAGAATCTTCAAACCTATGTATTGATATCTCTCTGTAAGTGAGTCAAGTGGGTGTAAAGCGGCATAAACACAGCAGTGAAAAGCAGCTAAACCCCATTATAAAAATCAATTACTTTTCAAAACCCGTGAAACAAAGACAGTGAAAGAGAGAGAAATTCTTACAAAATTCGTTCAGGGGCTGTGATGCCACCTGGATTGACCATATCTAGACCCACAGCTGATTGAGACATATGGGTGGACACTCTTGGGGCTGAGAGGTTTGGTGAGGTTGGGTGAGCTAACGCAGACCCTTTAAATTAATACGGCGTGGTACCCATCCCATGGGTCCCAAATCTCCAGGTTCAAGGGCATCGTCCTACATTGAAAACATGCATGAGAAACCCCGAAGATGGCACACCGTGTGATCGGGAAAGGTTTCTAAAACGCACCTCATTTCTCATCTCCTTGTGCTCCGGTTCGCCATTCCAGCCGCTTTACTAGCAATCTCTCTCCTTGGAGAATCAGCACCTTTATCCTCCTGTTCCGTACAGGTTGCAATTTGTCCTGAGGATGAACGGGAAGAGGGGCAACCAATGAGAGACTAGCTCTAGGTGTTGGGACAGGCACAGGTCACTCTGTTTTCCCATCAGGAAGAAGAATTAACCACAGGCTCAGCCTGCCGCCAGGAACCAGAATACGGCCTGAAGCAATCCTGCGCTTTTGCGGCCAGCTCCCAAGAAAGCGAGTTGAATAATGGAGCTCAGGGGCACTGCAATTCACAAACCTGCAGACTTACAAATGATAACTCTCGTCCACAAATATATTGAGGGAAGGCAACGAAGAGGATTTGAAAGCAAGGCAGAATTGCAGGAAACAGATTTCAGGAGGTAGATTCGAATCGCCTTTAAAGCACAGGAAAAGCGGCAAAACCTCGACAATGATGCCCTTGGCCAAAAAGGGCGTATGCGTTTTTTCCTGAATATATTCAGGAAAAAACGCATACGCCCTTTTTGGCCAACCAAGCAACCTGGAAAGGCAAATCAGCGCTACAAAGAAGTCTCGCTTCCCATCGGTCAAAAGGGTCATGCTGAATAAAGGGTCAAAACCAGAAATGCAGGACAGGCCATGGAGAAATGGGAGCCTTGCTACGCTGAAGGGCGGGACGTAAATTGCCAACAGCCACTCTGGAGAAGTGTACGGTGTGTCCTGAAACATCTAAAAAACTCAGCTTAGAGAGCTTGGGCACTTCCACTCATGGGCGTATAAATTGGGAAAACTAAAAATCAGCAAGACACAGGCACCCCAAAGTTTTGGGCTACTCTGTTGACAAGAACCTCCACTTCGTTACACCTTAAATATCCGAGGAAAGAGAAGAATGGATAAAGAAGTTGTGGTCCTTATGTACAATGGAATATCACTCAGCCATGAAATCAATGTCATAAGGCTAGTAGCAGCATGATGAGTGGATTTAGGTATGACGATTCTAAGTGAAATAAGTCCCACAGAAAAAGACACTTATCATGAGATATCACTTATAGAGGGAATGTCAAAACCGCTACCCTTGAACTGAATTACAAAACAGAACAGAATCACACGTTTAGAAAACAGACTATGGCTGCTTAACGGGAAAGGTGAGGTGGGGTGATGCATAAAACAAGGGTTTCAAATTAGCTCAGATATCGTTCCATAAACCCAATATGTAATAGACAAGACCTACTCCTTGCTCAGTGAACTGGACTCAACACCCTCTATTCACCGCCCAGGAATATATCAGACTAGTAAGAATCTTCAAACCTATGTATTGATATCTCTCTGTAAGTGAGTCAAGTGGGTGTAAAGCGGCATAAACACAGCAGTGAAAAGCAGCCAAACCCCATTATAAAAATCAATTACTTTTCAAAACCCGTGAAACAAAGACAGTGAAAGAGAGAGAAATTCTTACAAAATTCGTTCAGGGGCTGTGATGCCACCTGGATTGACCATATCTAGACCCACAGCTGATTGAGACATATGGGTGGACACTCTTGGGGCTGAGAAGTTTGGTGAGGTTGGGTGAGCTAACGCAGACCCTTTAAATTAATACGGCGTGGTACCCATCCCATGGGTCCCAAATTTCCAGGTTCAAGGGCATCGTCCTACATTGAAAACATGCATGAGAAACCCCGAAGATGGCACACCGTGTGATCGGGAAAGGTTTCTAAAACGCACCTCATTTCTCATCTGCTTGTGCTCCGGTTCGCCATTCCAGCCGCTTTACTAGCAATCTCTCTCCTTGGAGAATCAGCACCTTTATCCTCCTGTTCCGTACAGGTTGCAATTTGTCCTGAGGATGAACGGGAAGAGGGGCAACCAATGAGAGACTAGCTCTAGGTGTTGGGACAGGCACAGGTCACTCTGTTTTCCCATCAGGAAGAAGAATTAACCACAGGCTCAGCCTGCCGCCAGGAACCAGAATACGGCCTGAAGCAATCCTGCGCTTTTGCGGCCAGCTCCCAAGAAAGCGAGTTGAATAATGGAGCTCAGGGGCACTGCAATTCACAAACCTGCAGACTTAGAAATAATAACTCTCGTCCACAAATATATTGAGGGAAGGCAACGAAGAGGATTTGAAAGCAAGGCAGAATTGCAGGAAACAGATTTCAGGAGGTAGATTCGAATCGCCTTTAAAGCACAGGAAAAGCGGCAAAACCTCGACAATGATGCCCTTGGCCAAAAAGGGCGTATGCGTTTTTTCCTGAATATATTCAGGAAAAAACGCATACGCCCTTTTTGGCCAACCAAGCAACCTGGAAAGGCAAATCAGCGCTACAAAGAAGTCTCGCTTCCCATCGGTCAAAAGGGTCATGCTGAATAAAGGGTCAAAACCAGAAATGCAGGACAGGCCATGGAGAAATGGGAGCCTTGCTACGCTGAAGGGCGGGACGTAAATTGCCAACAGCCACTCTGGAGAAGTGTACGGTGTGTCCTGAAACATCTAAAAAACTCACCTTAGAGAGCTTGGGCACTTCCACTCATGGGCGTATAAATTGGGAAAACTAAAAATCAGCAAGACACAGGCACCCCAAAGTTTTGGGCTGCTCTGTTGACAAGAACCTCCACTTCGTTACACCTTAAATATCCCAGGAAAGAGAAGAATGGATAAAGAAGATGTGGTCCTTATATACAATGGAATATCACTCAGCCATGAAATCAATGTTATAAGGCTAGTAGCAGCATGATGAGTGGATTTAGCTATGACGATTCTAAGTGAAATAAGTCATACAGAAAAAGACACTTATCATGAGATATCACTTATAGAGGGAATGTAAAAACCGCTACCCTTGAACTGAATTACAAAACAGAACAGAATCACACGTTTAGAAAACAGACTATGGCTGCTTAACGGGAAAGGTGAGGTGGGGTGATGCATAAAACAAGGGTTTCAAATTAGCTCAGATATCGTTCCATAAACCCAATATGTAATAGACAAGACCTACTCCTTGCTCAGTGAACTGGACTCAACACCCCCTATTCACCGCCCAGGAATATATCAGACTAGTAAGAATCTTCAAACCTATGTATTGATATCTCTCTGTAAGTGAGTCAAGTGGGTGTAAAGCGGCATAAACACAGCAGTGAAAAGCAGCCAAACCCCATTATAAAAATCAATTACTTTTCAAAACCCGTGAAACAAAGACAGTGAAAGAGAGAGGAATTCTTACAAAATTCGTTCAGGGGCTGTGATGCCACCTGGATTGACCATATCTAGACCCACAGCTGATTGAGACATAAGGGTGGACACTCGTGGGGCTGAGAGGTTTGGTGAGGTTGGCTGAGCTAACGCAGACCCTTTAAAGTAATACGGCGTGGTACCCATCCCATGGGTCCCAAATCTCCAGGTTCAAGGGCATCGTCCTACATTGAAAACATGCATGAGAAACCCCGAAGATGGTACACCGTGTGATCGGGAAAGGTTTCTAAAACGCACCTCATTTCTCATCTCCTTGTGCTCCGGTTCACCATTCCAGCCGCTTTACTAGCAATCTCCCTCCTTGGAGAATCAGCACCTTTATCCTCCTGTTCCGTACAGGTTGCTAATTGTCCTGAGGATGAACGGGAAGAGGGGGAACCAATGAGAGACTAGCTCTAGGTGTTGGGGCAGGCACAGGTCATTCTATTTTCCCATCAGGAAGAAGAATTAACCACAGGCTCAGCCTGCCGCCAGGAACCAGAATACGGCCTGAAGCAATCCTGCGCTTTTGCGGCCAGCTCCCAAGAAAGCGAGTTGAAGAATGGAGCTCAGGGGCACTGCAATTCACAAACTTGCAGACTTAGAAATGATAACTCTCGTCCACAAATATATTGAGGGAAGGCAACGAAGAGGATTTGAAAGCAAGTCAGAATTGCAGGAAACAGATTTCAGGAGGTAGATTCGAATCGCTTTTAAAGCACAGGAAAAGCGACAAAACCTCGACAATGATGCCCTTGGCCAAAAAGGGCGTATGCGTTTTTTCCTGAATATATTCAGGAAAAAACGCATACGCCCTTTTTGGCCAACCAAGCAACCTGGAAAGGCGAATCAGCGCTACAAAGAAGTCTCGCTTCCCATCGGTCAAAAGGGCCATGATGAATAAAGTGTCAAAACCAGAAATGCAGGACAGGCCATGGAGAAATGGGAGCCTTGCTACGCTGATGGGCGGGATGTAAATTGCCAACAGCCACTCTGGAGAAGTGTACAGTGTGTCCTGAAACATCTAAAAAACTCAGCTTAGAGAGCATAGCGCACTTCCACTCATGGGCGTATAAATTCGGAAAACTAAAACTCAGCAAGCCACAGGCACCCCAAAGTTTTGGGCTACTCTGTTGACAAGAACCTCCACTTCGCTACACCTTAAATATCCCAGGAAAGAGAAGAATGGATAAAGAAGTTGCGGTCCTTATGTACAATGGAATATCACTCAGCCATGAAATCAATGTCATAAGGCTAGTAGCAGCATGATGAGTGGATTTAGATATGACGATTCTAAGTGAAATAAGTCACACAGAAAAAGACACTTATCATAAGATATCACTCATAGAGGGAATGTAAAAACCGCTACCCTTGAACTGAATTACAAAACAGAACAGAGTCACACGTTTAGAAAACACACTATGGCTGCTTAACGGGAAAGGTGAGGTGGGGTGATGCATAAAACAAGGGTTTCAAATTAGCTCAGATACCGTTCCAGAAACCCAATATGTAATAGACAAGACCTACTCCTTGCTCAGTGAACTGGACTCAACACCCCCTATTCACCGCCCAAAAATATATCTGACTAGTAAGAATCTTAAAACCTATGTATTGATATCTCTCTGTAAGTGAGTCAAATGGGTGTAAAGCGGCATAAACACAGCAGTGAAAAGCAGCTAAACCCCATTATAAAAATCAATTACTTTAAAAAACCCGTGAAACAAAGACAGTGAAAGAGAGAGAAATTCTTACAAAATTCGTTCAGGGGCTGTGATGCCACCTGGATTGACCATATCTAGACCCACAGCTGATTGAGACATAAGGGTGGACACTCTTTCGGCTGAGAGGTTTGGTGAGGTTGGGTGAGAAAACGCAGACCCTTTAAAGTAATACGGCGTGGTACCCATCCCATGGGTCCCAAATCTCCAGGTTCAAGGGCATCGTCCTACATTGAAAACATGCATGAGAAACCCCGAAGATGGTACACCGTGTGATCGGGAAAGGTTTCTAAAATGCACCTCATTTCTCATCTCCTTGTGCTCCGGTTCACCATTCCAGCCGCTTTACTAGCAATCTCCCTCCTTGGAGAATCAGCACCTTTATCCTCCTGTTCCGTACAGGTTGCTAATTGTCCTGAGGATGAACGGGAAGAGGGGGAACCAATGAGAGACTAGCTCTAGGTGTTGGGGCAGGCACAGGTCATTCTATTTTCCCATCAGGAAGAAGAATTAACCACAGGCTCAGCCTGCCGCCAGGAACCAGAATACGGCCTGAAGCAATCCTGTGCTTTTGCGGCCAGCTCCCAAGAAAGCGAGTTGAAGAATGGAGCTCAGGGGCACTGCAATTCACAAACCTGCAGACTTAGAAATGATAACTCTCGTCCACAAATATATTGAGGGAAGGCAACGAAGAGGATTTGAAAGCAAGGCAGAATTGCAGGAAACAGATTTCAGGAGGTAGATTCGAATCGCCTTTAAAGCACAGGAAAAGCGGCAAAACCTCGACAATGATGCCCTTGGCCAAAAAGGGCGTATGCGTTTTTTCCTGAATATATTCAGGAAAAAACGCATACGCCCTTTTTGGCCAACCAAGCAACCTGGAAAGGCAAATCAGCGCTACAAAGAAGTCTCGCTTCCCATCGGTCAAAAGGGCCATGATGAATAAAGTGTCAAAACCAGAAATGCTGGACAGGCCTTGGAGAAATGGGAGCCTTGCTACGCTGATGGGCGGGATGTAAATTGCCAACAGCCACACTGGAGAAGTGTACGGTGTGTCCTGAAACATCTAAAAAACTCAGCTTAGAGACCATAGGGCACTTCCTCTCATGGGCGTATAAATTGGGAAAACTAAAAATCAGCAAGACACAGGCACCCCAAAGTTTTGGGCTGCTCTGTTGACAAGAACCTCCACTTCGTTACACCTTAAATATCCCAGGAAAGAGAAAAATGGATAAAGAAGTTGTGGTCCTTATGTACAATGGAATATCACTCAGCCATGAAATCAACGTCATAAGGCTAGTAGCAGCATGATGAGTGGATTTAGGTACGACGATTCTAAGTGAAATAAGTCACACAGAAAAAGACACTTATCATGAGATATCACTTATAGAGGGAATGTCAAAACCGCTACCCTTGAACTGAATTACAAAACAGAACAGAGTCACACGTTTAGAAAACACACTATGGCTGCTTAACGGGAAAGGTGAGGTGGGGTGATGCATAAAACAAGGGTTTCAAATTAGCTCAGATACCGTTCCATAAACCCAATATGTAATAGACAAGACCTACTCCTTGCTCAGTGAACTGGACTCAACGCCCCCTATTCACCGCCCAAGAATATATCTGACTAGTAAGAATCTTAAAACCTATGTATTGATATCTCTCTGTAAGTGAGTCAAGTGGGTGTAAAGCGGCATAAACACAGCAGTGAAAAGCAGCTAAACCCCATTATAAAAATCAATTACTTTAAAAAACCCGTGAAACAAAGACAGTGAAAGAGAGAGAAATTCTTACAAAATTCGTTCAGGGGCTGTGATGCCACCTGGATTGACCATATCTAGACCCACAGCTGATTGAGACATAAGGGTGGACACTCGTGGGGCTGAGAGGTTTGGTGAGGTTGGCTGAGCTAACGCAGACCCTTTAAAATAATACGGCGTGGTACCCATCCCATGGGTCCCAAATCTCCAGGTTCAAGGGCATCGTCCTACATTGAAAACATGCATGAGAAACCCCGAAGATGGTACACCGTGTGATCGGGAAAGGTTTCTAAAACGCACCTCATTTCTCATCTCCTTGTGCTCCGGTTCGCCATTCCAGCCGCTTTACTAGCAATCTCCCTCCTTGGAGAATCAGCACCTTTATCCTCCTGTTCCGTACAGGTTGCAAATTCTCCTGAGGATGAACGGGAAGAGGGGGAACCAATGAGAGACTAGCTCTAGGTGTTGGGGCAGGCACAGGTCATTCTATTTTCCCATCAGGAAGAAGAATTAACCACAGGCTCAGCCTGCCGCCAGGAACCAGAATACGGCCTGAAGCAATCCTGCGCTTTTGCGGCCAGCTCCCAAGAAAGCGAGTTGAAGAATGGAGCTCAGGGGCACTGCAATTCACAAACCTGCAGACTTAGAAATGATAACTCTCGTCCACAAATATATTGAGGGAAGGCAACGAAGAGGATTTGAAAGCAAGGCAGAATTGCAGGAAACAGATTTCAGGAGGTAGATTCGAATCGCCTTTAAAGCACAGGAAAAGCGGCAAAACCTCGACAATGATGCCCTTGGCCAAAAAGGGCGTATGCGTTTTTTCCTGAATATATTCAGGAAAAAACGCATACGCCCTTTTTGGCCAACCAAGCAACCTGGAAAGGCAAATCAGCGCTACAAAGAAGTCTCGCTTCCCATCGGTCAAAAGGGCCATGCTGAATAAAGTGTCAAAACCAGAAATGCTGGACAGGCCTTGGAGAAATGGGAGCCTTGCTACGCGGATGGGCGGGATGTAAATTGCCAACAGCCACACTGGAGAAGTGTACGGTGTGTCCTGAAACATCTAAAAAACTCAGCTTAGAGACCATAGGGCACTTCCTCTCATGGGCGTATAAATTGGGAAAACTAAAAATCAGCAAGACACAGGCACCCCAAAGTTTTGGGCTGCTCTGTTGACAAGAACCTCCACTTCGTTACACCTTAAATATCCCAGGAAAGAGAAGAATGGATAAAGAAGTTGTGGTCCTTATGTACAATGGAATATCACTCAGCCATGAAATCAACGTCATAAGGCTAGTAGCAGCATGATGAGTGGATTTAGGTACGACGATTCTAAGTGAAATAAGTCACACAGAAAAAGACACTTATCATGAGATATCACTTATAGAGGGAATGTCAAAACCGCTACCCTTGAACTGAATTACAAAACAGAACAGAGTCACACGTTTAGAAAACACACTATGGCTGCTTAACGGGAAAGGTGAGGTGGGGTGATGCATAAAACAAGGATTTCAAATTAGCTCAGATACCGTTCCAGAAACCCAATATGTAATAGACAAGACCTACTCCTTGCTCAGTGAACTGGACTCAACACCCCCTATTCACCGCCCAAGAATATATCTGACTAGTAAGAATCTTAAAACCTATGTATTGATATCTCTCTGTAAGTGAGTCAAGTGGGTGTAAAGCGGCATAAACACAGCAGTGAAAAGCAGCTAAACCCCATTATAAAAATCAATTACTTTAAAAAACCCGTGAAACAAAGACAGTGAAAGAGAGAGAAATTCTTACAAAATTCGTTCAGGGGCTGTGATGCCACCTGGATTGACCATATCTAGACCCACAGCTGATTGAGACATAAGGGTGGACACTCGTGGGGCTGAGAGGTTTGGTGAGGTTGGCTGAGCTAACGCAGACCCTTTAAAGTAATACGGCGTGGTACCCATCCCATGGGTCCCAAATCTCCAGGTTCAAGGGCATCGTCCTACATTGAAAACATGCATGAGAAACCCCGAAGATGGTACACCGTGTGATCGGGAAAGGTTTCTAAAACGCACCTCATTTCTCATCTCCTTGTGCTCCGGTTCGCCATTCCAGCCACTTTACTAGCAATCTCCCTCCTTGGAGAATCAGCACCTTTATCCTCCTGTTCCGTACAGGTTGCAAATTGTCCTGAGGATGAACGGGAAGAGGGGGAACCAATGAGAGACTAGCTCTAGGTGTTGGGGCAGGCACAGGTCATTCTATTTTCCCATCAGGAAGAAGAATTAACCACAGGCTCAGCCTGCCGCCAGGAACCAGAATACGGCCTGAAGCAATCCTGCGCTTTTGCGGCCAGCTCCCAAGAAAGCGAGTTGAAGAATGGAGCTCAGGGGCACTGCAATTCACAAACCTGCAGTCTTAGAAATGATAACTCTCGTCCACAAATATATTGAGGGAAGGCAACGAAGAGGATTTGAAAGCAAGGCAGAATTGCAGGAAACAGATTTCAGGAGGTAGATTCGAATCGCCTTTAAAGCACAGGAAAAGCGGCAAAACCTCGACAATGATGCCCTTGGCCAAAAAGGGCGTATGCGTTTTTTCCTGAATATATTCAGGAAAAAACGCATACGCCCTTTTTGGCCAACCAAGCAACCTGGAAAGGCAAATCAGCGCTACAAAGAAGTCTCGCTTCCCATCGGTCAAAAGGGCCATGATGAATAAAGTGTCAAAACCAGAAATGCTGGACAGGCCTTGGAGAAATGGGAGCCTTGCTACGCGGATGGGCGGGATGTAAATTGCCAACAGCCACACTGGAGAAGTGTACGGTGTGTCCTGAAACATCTAAAAAACTCAGCTTAGAGACCATAGGGCACTTCCTCTCATGGGCGTATAAATTGGGAAAACTAAAAATCAGCAAGACACAGGCACCCCAAAGTTTTGGGCTGCTCTGTTGACAAGAACCTCCACTTCGTTACACCTTAAATATCCCAGGAAAGAGAAGAATGGATAAAGAAGTTGTGGTCCTTATGTACAATGGAATATCACTCAGCCATGAAATCAACGTCATAAGGCTAGTAGCAGCATGATGAGTGGATTTAGGTACGACGATTCTAAGTGAAATAAGACACAGAAAAAGACACTTATCATGAGATATCACTTATAGAGGGAATGTCAAAACCGCTACCCTTGAACTGAATTACAAAACAGAACAGAGTCACACGTTTAGAAAACACACTATGGCTGCTTAACGGGAAAGGTGAGGTGGGGTGATGCATAAAACAAGGGTTTCAAATTAGCTCAGATACCGTTCCAGAAACCCAATATGTAATAGACAAGACCTACTCCTTGCTCAGTGAACTGGACTCAACACCCCCTATTCACCGCCCAAGAATATATCTGACTAGTAAGAATCTTAAAACCTATGTATTGATATCTCTCTGTAAGTGAGTCAAGTGGGTGTAAAGCGCCATAAACACAGCAGTGAAAAGCAGCTAAACCCCATTATAAAAATCAATTACTTTAAAAAACCCGTGAAACAAAGACAGTGAAAGAGAGAGAAATTCTTACAAAATTCGTTCAGGGGCTGTGATGCCACCTGGATTGACCATATCTAGACCCACAGCTGATTGAGACATAAGGGTGGACACTCGTGGGGCTGAGAGGTTTGGTGAGGTTGGCTGAGCTAACGCAGACCCTTTAAAGTAATACGGCGTGGTACCCATCCCATGGGTCCCAAATCTCCAGGTTCAAGGGCATCGTCCTACATTGAAAACATGCATGAGAAACCCCGAAGATGGTACACCGTGTGATCGGGAAAGGTTTCTAAAACGCACCTCATTTCTCATCTCCTTGTGCTCCGGTTCGCCATTCCAGCCGCTTTACTAGCAATCTCCCTCCTTGGAGAATCAGCACCTTTATCCTCCTGTTCCGTACAGGTTGCAAATTGTCCTGAGGATGAACGGGAAGAGGGGGAACCAATGAGAGACTAGCTCTAGGTGTTGGGGCAGGCACAGGTCATTCTATTTTCCCATCAGGAAGAAGAATTAACCACAGGCTCAGCCTGCCGCCAGGAACCAGAATACGGCCTGAAGCAATCCTGCGCTTTTGCGGCCAGCTCCCAAGAAAGCGAGTTGAAGAATGGAGCTCAGGGGCACTGCAATTCACAAACCTGCAGACTTAGAGATGATAACTCTCGTCCACAAATATATTGAGGGAAGGCAACGAAGAGGATTTGAAAGCAAGGCAGAATTGCAGGAAACAGATTTCAGGAGGTAGATTCGAATCGCCTTTAAAGCACAGGAAAAGCGGCAAAACCTCGACAATGATGCCCTTGGCCAAAAAGGGCGTATGCGTTTTTTCCTGAATATATTCAGGAAAAAACGCATACGCCCTTTTTGGCCAACCAAGCAACCTGGAAAGGCAAATCAGCGCTACAAAGAAGTCTCGCTTCCCATCGGTCAAAAGGGCCATGATGAATAAAGTGTCAAAACCAGAAATGCTGGACAGGCCTTGGAGAAATGGGAGCCTTGCTACGCGGATGGGCGGGATGTAAATTGCCAACAGCCACACTGGAGAAGTGTACGGTGTGTCCTGAAACATCTAAAAAACTCAGCTTAGAGACCATAGGGCACTTCCTCTCATGGGCGTATAAATTGGGAAAACTAAAAATCAGCAAGACACAGGCACCCCAAAGTTTTGGGCTGCTCTGTTGACAAGAACCTCCACTTCGTTACACCTTAAATATCCCAGGAAAGAGAAGAATGGATAAAGAAGTTGTGGTCCTTATGTACAATGGAATATCACTCAGCCATGAAATCAACGTCATAAGGCTAGTAGCAGCATGATGAGTGGATTTAGGTACGACGATTCTAAGTGAAATAAGTCACACAGAAAAAGACACTTATCATGAGATATCACTTATAGAGGGAATGTCAAAACCGCTACCCTTGAACTGAATTACAAAACAGAACAGAGTCACACGTTTAGAAAACACACTATGGCTGCTTAACGGGAAAGGTGAGGTGGGGTGATGCATAAAACAAGGGTTTCAAATTAGCTCAGATACCGTTCCATAAACCCAATATGTAATAGACAAGACCTACTCCTTGCTCAGTGAACTGGACTCAACACCCCCTATTCACCGCCCAAGAATATATCTGACTAGTAAGAATCTTAAAACCTATGTATTGATATCTCTCTGTAAGTGAGTCAAGTGGGTGTAAAGCGGCATAAACACAGCAGTGAAAAGCAGCTAAACCCCATTATAAAAATCAATTACTTTAAAAAACCCGTGAAACAAAGACAGTGAAAGAGAGAGAAATTCTTACAAAATTCGTTCAGGGGCTGTGATGCCACCTGGATTGACCATATCTAGACCCACAGCTGATTGAGACATAAGGGTGGACACTCGTGGGGCTGAGAGGTTTGGTGAGGTTGGCTGAGCTAACGCAGACCCTTTAAAGTAATACGGCGTGGTACCCATCCCATGGGTCCCAAATCTCCAGGTTCAAGGGCATCGTCCTACATTGAAAACATGCATGAGAAACCCCGAAGATGGTACACCGTGTGATCGGGAAAGGTTTCTAAAACGCACCTCATTTCTCATCTCCTTGTGCTCCGGTTCGCCATTCCAGCCACTTTACTAGCAATCTCCCTCCTTGGAGAATCAGCACCTTTATCCTCCTGTTCCGTACAGGTTGCAAATTGTCCTGAGGATGAACGGGAAGAGGGGGAACCAATGAGAGACTAGCTCTAGGTGTTGGGACAGGCACAGGTCACTCTATTTTCCCATCAGGAAGAAGAATTAACCACAGGCTCAGCCTGCCGCCAGGAACCAGAATACGGCCTGAAGCAATCCTGCGCTTTTGCGGCCAGCTCCCAAGAAAGCGAGTTGAAGAATGGAGCTCAGGGGCACTGCAATTCACAAACCTGCAGACTTAGAAATGATAACTCTCGTCCACAAATATATTGAGGGAAGGCAACGAAGAGGATTTGAAAGCAAGGCAGAATTGCAGGAAACAGATTTCAGGAGGTAGATTCGAATCGCCTTTAAAGCACAGGAAAAGCGGCAAAACCTCGACAATGATGCCCTTGGCCAAAAAGGGCGTATGCGTTTTTTCCTGAATATATTCAGGAAAAAACGCATACGCCCTTTTTGGCCAACCAAGCAACCTGGAAAGGCAAATCAGCGCTACAAAGAAGTCTCGCTTCCCATCGGTCAAAAGGGCCATGATGAATAAAGTGTCAAAACCAGAAATGCTGGACAGGCCTTGGAGAAATGGGAGCCTTGCTACGCTGATGGGCGGGATGTAAATTGCCAACAGCCACACTGGAGAAGTGTACGGTGTGTCCTGAAACATCTAAAAAACTCAGCTTAGAGACCATAGGGCACTTCCTCTCATGGGCGTATAAATTGGGAAAACTAAAAATCAGCAAGACACAGGCACCCCAAAGTTTTGGGCTGCTCTGTTGACAAGAACCTCCACTTCGTTACACCTTAAATATCCCAGGAAAGAGAAGAATGGATAAAGAAGTTGTGGTCCTTATGTACAATGGAATATCACTCAGCCATGAAATCAACGTCATAAGGCTAGTAGCAGCATGATGAGTGGATTTAGGTACGACGATTCTAAGTGAAATAAGACACAGAAAAAGACACTTATCATGAGATATCACTTATAGAGGGAATGTCAAAACCGCTACCCTTGAACTGAATTACAAAACAGAACAGAGTCACACGTTTAGAAAACACACTATGGCTGCTTAACGGGAAAGGTGAGGTGGGGTGATGCATAAAACAAGGGTTTCAAATTAGCTCAGATACCGTTCCAGAAACCCAATATGTAATAGACAAGACCTACTCCTTGCTCAGTGAACTGGACTCAACACCCCCTATTCACCGCCCAAGAACATATCTGACTAGTAAGAATCTTAAAACCTATGTATTGATATCTCTCTGTAAGTGAGTCAAGTGGGTGTAAAGCGGCATAAACACAGCAGTGAAAAGCAGCTAAACCCCATTATAAAAATCAATTACTTTAAAAAACCCGTGAAACAAAGACAGTGAAAGAGAGAGAAATTCTTACAAAATTCGTTCAGGGGCTGTGATGCCACCTGGATTGACCATATCTAGACCCACAGCTGATTGAGACATAAGGGTGGACACTCGTGGGGCTGAGAGGTTTGGTGAGGTTGGCTGAGCTAACGCAGACCCTTTAAAGTAATACGGCGTGGTACCCATCCCATGGGTCCCAAATCTCCAGGTTCAAGGGCATCGTCCTACATTGAAAACATGCATGAGAAACCCCGAAGATGGTACACCGTGTGATCGGGAAAGGTTTCTAAAACGCACCTCATTTCTCATCTCCTTGTGCTCCGGTTCGCCATTCCAGCCGCTTTACTAGCAATCTCCCTCCTTGGAGAATCAGCACCTTTATCCTCCTGTTCCGTACAGGTTGCAAATTGTCCTGAGGATGAACGGGAAGAGGGGGAACCAATGAGAGACTAGCTCTAGGTGTTGGGGCAGGCACAGGTCATTCTATTTTCCCATCAGGAAGAAGAATTAACCACAGGCTCAGCCTGCCGCCAGGAACCAGAATACGGCCTGAAGCAATCCTGCGCTTTTGCGGCCAGCTCCCAAGAAAGCGAGTTGAAGAATGGAGCTCAGGGGCACTGCAATTCACAAACCTGCAGACTTAGAGATGATAACTCTCGTCCACAAATATATTGAGGGAAGGCAACGAAGAGGATTTGAAAGCAAGGCAGAATTGCAGGAAACAGATTTCAGGAGGTAGATTCGAATCGCCTTTAAAGCACAGGAAAAGCGGCAAAACCTCGACAATGATGCCCTTGGCCAAAAAGGGCGTATGCGTTTTTTCCTGAATATATTCAGGAAAAAACGCATACGCCCTTTTTGGCCAACCAAGCAACCTGGAAAGGCAAATCAGCGCTACAAAGAAGTCTCGCTTCCCATCGGTCAAAAGGGCCATGATGAATAAAGTGTCAAAACCAGAAATGCTGGACAGGCCTTGGAGAAATGGGAGCCTTGCTACGCGGATGGGCGGGATGTAAATTGCCAACAGCCACACTGGAGAAGTGTACGGTGTGTCCTGAAACATCTAAAAAACTCAGCTTAGAGACCATAGGGCACTTCCTCTCATGGGCGTATAAATTGGGAAAACTAAAAATCAGCAAGACACAGGCACCCCAAAGTTTTGGGCTGCTCTGTTGACAAGAACCTCCACTTCGTTACACCTTAAATATCCCAGGAAAGAGAAGAATGGATAAAGAAGTTGTGGTCCTTATGTACAATGGAATATCACTCAGCCATGAAATCAACGTCATAAGGCTAGTAGCAGCATGATGAGTGGATTTAGGTACGACGATTCTAAGTGAAATAAGTCACACAGAAAAAGACACTTATCATGAGATATCACTTATAGAGGGAATGTCAAAACCGCTACCCTTGAACTGAATTACAAAACAGAACAGAGTCACACGTTTAGAAAACACACTATGGCTGCTTAACGGGAAAGGTGAGGTGGGGTGATGCATAAAACAAGGGTTTCAAATTAGCTCAGATACCGTTCCATAAACCCAATATGTAATAGACAAGACCTACTCCTTGCTCAGTGAACTGGACTCAACACCCCCTATTCACCGCCCAAGAATATATCTGACTAGTAAGAATCTTAAAACCTATGTATTGATATCTCTCTGTAAGTGAGTCAAGTGGGTGTAAAGCGGCATAAACACAGCAGTGAAAAGCAGCTAAACCCCATTATAAAAATCAATTACTTTAAAAAACCCGTGAAACAAAGACAGTGAAAGAGAGAGAAATTCTTACAAAATTCGTTCAGGGGCTGTGATGCCACCTGGATTGACCATATCTAGACCCACAGCTGATTGAGACATAAGGGTGGACACTCGTGGGGCTGAGAGGTTTGGTGAGGTTGGCTGAGCTAACGCAGACCCTTTAAAGTAATACGGCGTGGTACCCATCCCATGGGTCCCAAATCTCCAGGTTCAAGGGCATCGTCCTACATTGAAAACATGCATGAGAAACCCCGAAGATGGTACACCGTGTGATCGGGAAAGGTTTCTAAAACGCACCTCATTTCTCATCTCCTTGTGCTCCGGTTCGCCATTCCAGCCACTTTACTAGCAATCTCCCTCCTTGGAGAATCAGCACCTTTATCCTCCTGTTCCGTACAGGTTGCAAATTGTCCTGAGGATGAACGGGAAGAGGGGGAACCAATGAGAGACTAGCTCTAGGTGTTGGGACAGGCACAGGTCACTCTATTTTCCCATCAGGAAGAAGAATTAACCACAGGCTCAGCCTGCCGCCAGGAACCAGAATACGGCCTGAAGCAATCCTGCGCTTTTGCGGCCAGCTCCCAAGAAAGCGAGTTGAAGAATGGAGCTCAGGGGCACTGCAATTCACAAACCTGCAGACTTAGAAATGATAACTCTCGTCCACAAATATATTGAGGGAAGGCAACGAAGAGGATTTGAAAGCAAGGCAGAATTGCAGGAAACAGATTTCAGGAGGTAGATTCGAATCGCCTTTAAAGCACAGGAAAAGCGGCAAAACCTCGACAATGATGCCCTTGGCCAAAAAGGGCGTATGCGTTTTTTCCTGAATATATTCAGGAAAAAACGCATACGCCCTTTTTGGCCAACCAAGCAACCTGGAAAGGCAAATCAGCGCTACAAAGAAGTCTCGCTTCCCATCGGTCAAAAGGGCCATGATGAATAAAGTGTCAAAACCAGAAATGCTGGACAGGCCTTGGAGAAATGGGAGCCTTGCTACGCTGATGGGCGGGATGTAAATTGCCAACAGCCACACTGGAGAAGTGTACGGTGTGTCCTGAAACATCTAAAAAACTCAGCTTAGAGACCATAGGGCACTTCCTCTCATGGGCGTATAAATTGGGAAAACTAAAAATCAGCAAGACACAGGCACCCCAAAGTTTTGGGCTGCTCTGTTGACAAGAACCTCCACTTCGTTACACCTTAAATATCCCAGGAAAGAGAAGAATGGATAAAGAAGTTGTGGTCCTTATGTACAATGGAATATCACTCAGCCATGAAATCAACGTCATAAGGCTAGTAGCAGCATGATGAGTGGATTTAGGTACGACGATTCTAAGTGAAATAAGACACAGAAAAAGACACTTATCATGAGATATCACTTATAGAGGGAATGTCAAAACCGCTACCCTTGAACTGAATTACAAAACAGAACAGAGTCACACGTTTAGAAAACACACTATGGCTGCTTAACGGGAAAGGTGAGGTGGGGTGATGCATAAAACAAGGGTTTCAAATTAGCTCAGATACCGTTCCAGAAACCCAATATGTAATAGACAAGACCTACTCCTTGCTCAGTGAACTGGACTCAACACCCCCTATTCACCGCCCAAGAACATATCTGACTAGTAAGAATCTTAAAACCTATGTATTGATATCTCTCTGTAAGTGAGTCAAGTGGGTGTAAAGCGGCATAAACACAGCAGTGAAAAGCAGCTAAACCCCATTATAAAAATCAATTACTTTAAAAAACCCGTGAAACAAAGACAGTGAAAGAGAGAGAAATTCTTACAAAATTCGTTCAGGGGCTGTGATGCCACCTGGATTGACCATATCTAGACCCACAGCTGATTGAGACATAAGGGTGGACACTCGTGGGGCTGAGAGGTTTGGTGAGGTTGGCTGAGCTAACGCAGACCCTTTAAAGTAATACGGCGTGGTACCCATCCCATGGGTCCCAAATCTCCAGGTTCAAGGGCATCGTCCTACATTGAAAACATGCATGAGAAACCCCGAAGATGGTACACCGTGTGATCGGGAAAGGTTTCTAAAACGCACCTCATTTCTCATCTCCTTGTGCTCCGGTTCGCCATTCCAGCCGCTTTACTAGCAATCTCCCTCCTTGGAGAATCAGCACCTTTATCCTCCTGTTCCGTACAGGTTGCAAATTGTCCTGAGGATGAACGGGAAGAGGGGGAACCAATGAGAGACTAGCTCTAGGTGTTGGGGCAGGCACAGGTCATTCTATTTTCCCATCAGGAAGAAGAATTAACCACAGGCTCAGCCTGCCGCCAGGAACCAGAATACGGCCTGAAGCAATCCTGCGCTTTTGCGGCCAGCTCCCAAGAAAGCGAGTTGAAGAATGGAGCTCAGGGGCACTGCAATTCACAAACCTGCAGACTTAGAGATGATAACTCTCGTCCACAAATATATTGAGGGAAGGCAACGAAGAGGATTTGAAAGCAAGGCAGAATTGCAGGAAACAGATTTCAGGAGGTAGATTCGAATCGCCTTTAAAGCACAGGAAAAGCGGCAAAACCTCGACAATGATGCCCTTGGCCAAAAAGGGCGTATGCGTTTTTTCCTGAATATATTCAGGAAAAAACGCATACGCCCTTTTTGGCCAACCAAGCAACCTGGAAAGGCAAATCAGCGCTACAAAGAAGTCTCGCTTCCCATCGGTCAAAAGGGCCATGATGAATAAAGTGTCAAAACCAGAAATGCTGGACAGGCCTTGGAGAAATGGGAGCCTTGCTACGCGGATGGGCGGGATGTAAATTGCCAACAGCCACACTGGAGAAGTGTACGGTGTGTCCTGAAACATCTAAAAAACTCAGCTTAGAGAGCATAGGGCACTTCCTCTCATGGGCGTATAAATTGGGAAAACTAAAAATCAGCAAGACACAGGCACCCCAAAGTTTTGGGCTGCTCTGTTGACAAGAACCTCCACTTCGTTACACCTTAAATATCCCAGGAAAGAGAAGAATGGATAAAGAAGTTGTGGTCCTTATGTACAATGGAATAACACTCAGCCATGAAATCAACGTCATAAGGCTAGTAGCAGCATGATGAGTGGATTTAGGTACGACGATTCTAAGTGAAATAAGTCACACAGAAAAAGACACTTATCATGAGATATCACTTATAGAGGGAATGTCAAAACCGCTACCCTTGAACTGAATTACAAAACAGAACAGAGTCACACGTTTAGAAAACACACTATGGCTGCTTAACGGGAAAGGTGAGGTGGGGTGATGCATAAAACAAGGGTTTCAAATTAGCTCAGATACCGTTCCATAAACCCAATATGTAATAGACAAGACCTACTCCTTGCTCAGTGAACTGGACTCAACACCCCCTATTCACCGCCCAAGAATATATCTGACTAGTAAGAATCTTAAAACCTATGTATTGATATCTCTCTGTAAGTGAGTCAAGTGGGTGTAAAGCGGCATAAACACAGCAGTGAAAAGCAGCTAAACCCCATTATAAAAATCAATTACTTTAAAAAACCCGTGAAACAAAGACAGTGAAAGAGAGAGAAATTCTTACAAAATTCGTTCAGGGGCTGTGATGCCACCTGGATTGACCATATCTAGACCCACAGCTGATTGAGACATAAGGGTGGACACTCGTGGGGCTGAGAGGTTTGGTGAGGTTGGCTGAGCTAACGCAGACCCTTTAAAGTAATACGGCGTGGTACCCATCCCATGGGTCCCAAATCTCCAGGTTCAAGGGCATCGTCCTACATTGAAAACATGCATGAGAAACCCCGAAGATGGTACACCGTGTGATCGGGAAAGGTTTCTAAAACGCACCTCATTTCTCATCTCCTTGTGCTCCGGTTCGCCATTCCAGCCACTTTACTAGCAATCTCCCTCCTTGGAGAATCAGCACCTTTATCCTCCTGTTCCGTACAGGTTGCAAATTGTCCTGAGGATGAACGGGAAGAGGGGGAACCAATGAGAGCCTAGCTCTAGGTGTTGGGGCAGGCACAGGTCATTCTATTTTCCCATCAGGAAGAAGAATTAACCACAGGCTCAGCCTGCCGCCAGGAACCAGAATACGGCCTGAAGCAATCCTGCGCTTTTGCGGCCAGCTCCCAAGAAAGCGAGTTGAAGAATGGAGCTCAGGGGCACTGCAATTCACAAACCTGCAGTCTTAGAAATGATAACTCTCGTCCACAAATATATTGAGGGAAGGCAACGAAGAGGATTTGAAAGCAAGGCAGAATTGCAGGAAACAGATTTCAGGAGGTAGATTCGAATCGCCTTTAAAGCACAGGAAAAGCGGCAAAACCTCGACAATGATGCCCTTGGCCAAAAAGGGCGTATGCGTTTTTTCCTGAATATATTCAGGAAAAAACGCATAAGCCCTTTTTGGCCAACCAAGCAACCTGGAAAGGCAAATCAGCGCTACAAAGAAGTCTCGCTTCCCATCGGTCAAAAGGGCCATGCTGAATAAAGTGTCAAAACCAGAAATGCTGGACAGGCCTTGGAGAAATGGGAGCCTTGCTACGCTGATGGGCGGGATGTAAATTGCCAACAGCCACACTGGAGAAGTGTACGGTGTGTCCTGAAACATCTAAAAAACTCAGCTTAGAGACCATAGGGCACTTCCTCTCATGGGCGTATAAATTGGGAAAACTAAAAATCAGCAAGACACAGGCACCCCAAAGTTTTGGGCTGCTCTGTTGACAAGAACCTCCACTTCGTTACACCTTAAATATCCCAGGAAAGAGAAGAATGGATAAAGAAGTTGTGGTCCTTATGTACAATGGAATATCACTCAGCCATGAAATCAACGTCATAAGGCTAGTAGCAGCATGATGAGTGGATTTAGGTACGACGATTCTAAGTGAAATAAGTCACACAGAAAAAGACACTTATCATGAGATATCACTTATAGAGGGAATGTCAAAACCGCTACCCTTGAACTGAATTACAAAACAGAACAGAGTCACACGTTTAGAAAACACACTATGGCTGCTTAACGGGAAAGGTGAGGTGGGGTGATGCATAAAACAAGGGTTTCAAATTAGCTCAGATACCGTTCCAGAAACCCAATATGTAATAGACAAGACCTACTCCTTGCTCAGTGAACTGGACTCAACACCCCCTATTCACCGCCCAAGAACATATCTGACTAGTAAGAATCTTAAAACCTATGTATTGATATCTCTCTGTAAGTGAGTCAAGTGGGTGTAAAGCGGCATAAACACAGCAGTGAAAAGCAGCTAAACCCCATTATAAAAATCAATTACTTTAAAAAACCCGTGAAACAAAGACAGTGAAAGAGAGAGAAATTCTTACAAAATTCGTTCAGGGGCTGTGATGCCACCTGGATTGACCATATCTAGACCCACAGCTGATTGAGACATAAGGGTGGACACTCGTGGGGCTGAGAGGTTTGGTGAGGTTGGCTGAGCTAACGCAGACCCTTTAAAGTAATACGGCGTGGTACCCATCCCATGGGTCCCAAATCTCCAGGTTCAAGGGCATCGTCCTACATTGAAAACATGCATGAGAAACCCCGAAGATGGTACACCGTGTGATCGGGAAAGGTTTCTAAAACGCACCTCATTTCTCATCTCCTTGTGCTCCGGTTCGCCATTCCAGCCGATTTACTAGCAATCTCCCTCCTTGGAGAATCAGCACCTTTATCCTCCTGTTCCGTACAGGTTGCAAATTGTCCTGAGGATGAACGGGAAGAGGGGGAACCAATGAGAGACTAGCTCTAGGTGTTGTGGCAGGCACAGGTCATTCTATTTTCCCATCAGGAAGAAGAATTAACCACAGGCTCAGCCTGCCGCCAGGAACCAGAATACGGCCTGAAGCAATCCTGCGCTTTTGCGGCCAGCTCCCAAGAAAGCGAGTTGAAGAATGGAGCTCAGGGGCACTGCAATTCACAAACTTGCAGACTTAGAGATGATAACTCTCGTCCACAAATATATTGAGGGAAGGCAACGAAGAGGATTTGAAAGCAAGGCAGAATTGCAGGAAACAGATTTCAGGAGGTAGATTCGAATCGCCTTTAAAGCACAGGAAAAGCGGCAAAACCTCGACAATGATGCCCTTGGCCAAAAAGGGCGTATGCGTTTTTTCCTGAATATATTCAGGAAAAAACGCATACGCCCTTTTTGGCCAACCAAGCAACCTGGAAAGGCAAATCAGCGCTACAAAGAAGTCTCGCTTCCCATCGGTCAAAAGGGCCATGCTGAATAAAGTGTCAAAACCAGAAATGCTGGACAGGCCTTGGAGAAATGGGAGCCTTGCTACGCTGATGGGCGGGATGTAAATTGCCAACAGCCACACTGGAGAAGTGTACGGTGTGTCCTGAAACATCTAAAAAACTCAGCTTAGAGACCATAGGGCACTTCCTCTCATGGGCGTATAAATTGGGAAAACTAAAAATCAGCAAGACACAGGCACCCCAAAGTTTTGGGCTGCTCTGTTGACAAGAACCTCCACTTCGTTACACCTTAAATATCCCAGGAAAGAGAAGAATGGATAAAGAAGTTGTGGTCCTTATGTACAATGGAATATCACTCAGCCATGAAATCAACGTCATAAGGCTAGTAGCAGCATGATGAGTGGATTTAGGTACGACGATTCTAAGTGAAATAAGTCACACAGAAAAAGACACTTATCATGAGATATCACTTATAGAGGGAATGTCAAAACCGCTACCCTTGAACTGAATTACAAAACAGAACAGAGTCACACGTTTAGAAAACACACTATGGCTGCTTAACGGGAAAGGTGAGGTGGGGTGATGCATAAAACAAGGGTTTCAAATTAGCTCAGATACCGTTCCAGAAACCCAATATGTAATAGACAAGACCTACTCCTTGCTCAGTGAACTGGACTCAACACCCCCTATTCACCGCCCAAGAATATATCTGACTAGTAAGAATCTTAAAACCTATGTATTGATATCTCTCTGTAAGTGAGTCAAGTGGGTGTAAAGCGGCTTTAACACAGCAGTGAAAAGCAGCCAAACCCCATTATAAAAATCAATTACTTTAAAAAACCCGTGAAACAAAGACAGTGAAAGAGAGAGAAATTCTTACAAAATTCGTTCAGGGGCTGTGATGCCACCTGGATTGACCATATCTAGACCCACAGCTGATTGAGACATAAGGGTGGACACTCGTGGGGCTGAGAGGTTTGGTGAGGTTGGCTGAGCTAACGCAGACCCTTTAAAGTAATACGGCGTGGTACCCATCCCATGGGTCCCAAATCTCCAGGTTCAAGGGCATCGTCCTACATTGAAAACATGCATGAGAAACCCCGAAGATGGTACACCGTGTGATCGGGAAAGGTTTCTAAAACGCACCTCATTTCTCATCTCCTTGTGCTCCGGTTCGCCATTCCAGCCGCTTTACTAGCAATCTCCCTCCTTGGAGAATCAGCACCTTTATCCTCCTGTTCCGTACAGGTTGCTAATTGTCCTGAGGATGAACGGGAAGAGGGGGAACCAATGAGAGACTAGCTCTAGGTGTTGGGGCAGGCACAGGTCATTCTATTTTCCCATCAGGAAGAAGAATTAACCACAGGCTCAGCCTGCCGCCAGGAACCAGAATACGGCCTGAAGCAATCCTGCGCTTTTGCGGCCAGCTCCCAAGAAAGCGAGTTGAAGAATGGAGCTCAGGGGCACTGCAATTCACAAACTTGCAGACTTAGAAATGATAACTCTCGTCCACAAATATATTGAGGGAAGGCAACGAAGAGGATTTGAAAGCAAGGAAGAATTGCAGGAAACAGATTTCAGGAGGTAGATTCGAATCGCCTTTAAAGCACAGGAAAAGCGGCAAAACCTCGACAATGATGCCCTTGGCCAAAAAGGGCGTATGCGTTTTTTCCTGAATATATTCAGGAAAAAACGCATACGCCCTTTTTGGCCAACCAAGCAACCTGGAAAGGCAAATCAGCGCTACAAAGAAGTCTCGCTTCCCATCGGTCAAAAGGGCCATGCTGAATAAAGTGTCAAAACCAGAAATGCTGGACAGGCCATGGAGAAATGGGAGCCTTGCTACGCTGATGGGCGGGATGTAAATTGCCAACAGCCACACTGGAGAAGTGTACGGTGTGTCCTGAAACATCTAAAAAACTCAGCTTAGAGACCATAGGGCACTTCCTCTCATGGGCGTATAAATTGGGAAAACTAAAAATCAGCAAGACACAGGCACCCCAAAGTTTTGGGCTGCTCTGTTGACAAGAACCTCCACTTCGTTACACCTTAAATATCCCAGGAAAGAGAAGAATGGATAAAGAAGTTGTGGTCCTTATGTACAATGGAATATCACTCAGCCATGAAATCAACGTCATAAGGCTAGTAGCAGCATGATGAGTGGATTTAGGTACGACGATTCTAAGTGAAATACGTCACACAGAAAAAGACACTTATCATGAGATATCACTTATAGAGGGAATGTCAAAACCGCTACCCTTGAACTGAATTACAAAACAGAACAGAGTCACACGTTTAGAAAACACACTATGGCTGCTTAACGGGAAAGGTGAGGTGGGGTGATGCATAAAACAAGGGTTTCAAATTAGCTCAGATACCGTTCCAGAAACCCAATATGTAATAGACAAGACCTACTCCTTGCTCAGTGAACTGGACTCAACACCCCCTATTCACCGCCCAAGAACATATCTGACTAGTAAGAATCTTAAAACCTATGTATTGATATCTCTCTGTAAGTGAGTCAAGTGTGTGTAAAGCGGCATAAACACAGCAGTGAAAAGCAGCTAAACCCCATTATAAAAATCAATTACTTTTCAAAACCCGTGAAACAAAGACAGTGAAAGAGAGAGAAATTCTTACAAAATTCGTTCAGGGGCTGTGATGCCACCTGGATTGACCATATCTAGACCCACAGCTGATTGAGACATATGGGTGGACACTCTTGGGGCTGAGAGGTTTGGTGAGGTTGGGTGAGCTAACGCAGACCCTTTAAATTAATACGGCGTGGTACCCATCCCATGGGTCCCAAATCTCCAGGTTCAAGGGCATCGTCCTACATTGAAAACATGCATGAGAAACCCCGAAGATGGCACACCGTGTGATCGGGAAAGGTTTCTAAAACGCACCTCATTTCTCATCTCCTTGTGCTCCGGCTCGCCATTCCAGCCGCTTTACTAGCAATCTCTCTCCTTGGAGAATCAGCACCTTTATCCTCCTGTTCCGTACAGGTTGCAAATTGTCCTGAGGATGAACGGGAAGAGGGGGAACCAATGAGAGACTAGCTCTAGGTGTTGTGGCAGGCACAGGTCATTCTATTTTCCCATCAGGAAGAAGAATTAACCACAGGCTCAGCCTGCCGCCAGGAACCAGAATACGGCCTGAAGCAATCCTGCGCTTTTGCGGCCAGCTCCCAAGAAAGCGAGTTGAAGAATGGAGCTCAGGGGCACTGCAATTCACAAACTTGCAGACTTAGAGATGATAACTCTCGTCCACAAATATATTGAGGGAAGGCAACGAAGAGGATTTGAAAGCAAGGCAGAATTGCAGGAAACAGATTTCAGGAGGTAGATTCGAATCGCCTTTAAAGCACAGGAAAAGCGGCAAAACCTCGACAATGATGCCCTTGGCCAAAAAGGGCGTATGCGTTTTTTCCTGAATATATTCAGGAAAAAACGCATACGCCCTTTTTGGCCAACCAAGCAACCTGGAAAGGCAAATCAGCGCTACAAAGAAGTCTCGCTTCCCATCGGTCAAAAGGGCCATGCTGAATAAAGTGTCAAAACCAGAAATGCTGGACAGGCCTTGGAGAAATGGGAGCCTTGCTACGCTGATGGGCGGGATGTAAATTGCCAACAGCCACACTGGAGAAGTGTACGGTGTGTCCTGAAACATCTAAAAAACTCAGCTTAGAGACCATAGGGCACTTCCTCTCATGGGCGTATAAATTGGGAAAACTAAAAATCAGCAAGACACAGGCACCCCAAAGTTTTGGGCTGCTCTGTTGACAAGAACCTCCACTTCGTTACACCTTAAATATCCCAGGAAAGAGAAGAATGGATAAAGAAGTTGTGGTCCTTATGTACAATGGAATATCACTCAGCCATGAAATCAACGTCATAAGGCTAGTAGCAGCATGATGAGTGGATTTAGGTACGACGATTCTAAGTGAAATAAGTCACACAGAAAAAGACACTTATCATGAGATATCACTTATAGAGGGAATGTCAAAACCGCTACCCTTGAACTGAATTACAAAACAGAACAGAGTCACACGTTTAGAAAACACACTATGGCTGCTTAACGGGAAAGGTGAGGTGGGGTGATGCATAAAACAAGGGTTTCAAATTAGCTCAGATACCGTTCCAGAAACCCAATATGTAATAGACAAGACCTACTCCTTGCTCAGTGAACTGGACTCAACACCCCCTATTCACCGCCCAAGAATATATCTGACTAGTAAGAATCTTAAAACCTATGTATTGATATCTCTCTGTAAGTGAGTCAAGTGGGTGTAAAGCGGCTTTAACACAGCAGTGAAAAGCAGCCAAACCCCATTATAAAAATCAATTACTTTAAAAAACCCGTGAAACAAAGACAGTGAAAGAGAGAGAAATTCTTACAAAATTCGTTCAGGGGCTGTGATGCCACCTGGATTGACCATATCTAGACCCACAGCTGATTGAGACATAAGGGTGGACACTCGTGGGGCTGAGAGGTTTGGTGAGGTTGGCTGAGCTAACGCAGACCCTTTAAAGTAATACGGCGTGGTACCCATCCCATGGGTCCCAAATCTCCAGGTTCAAGGGCATCGTCCTACATTGAAAACATGCATGAGAAACCCCGAAGATGGTACACCGTGTGATCGGGAAAGGTTTCTAAAACGCACCTCATTTCTCATCTCCTTGTGCTCCGGTTCGCCATTCCAGCCGCTTTACTAGCAATCTCCCTCCTTGGAGAATCAGCACCTTTATCCTCCTGTTCCGTACAGGTTGCTAATTGTCCTGAGGATGAACGGGAAGAGGGGGAACCAATGAGAGACTAGCTCTAGGTGTTGGGGCAGGCACAGGTCATTCTATTTTCCCATCAGGAAGAAGAATTAACCACAGGCTCAGCCTGCCGCCAGGAACCAGAATACGGCCTGAAGCAATCCTGCGCTTTTGCGGCCAGCTCCCAAGAAAGCGAGTTGAAGAATGGAGCTCAGGGGCACTGCAATTCACAAACTTGCAGACTTAGAAATGATAACTCTCGTCCACAAATATATTGAGGGAAGGCAACGAAGAGGATTTGAAAGCAAGGAAGAATTGCAGGAAACAGATTTCAGGAGGTAGATTCGAATCGCCTTTAAAGCACAGGAAAAGCGGCAAAACCTCGACAATGATGCCCTTGGCCAAAAAGGGCGTATGCGTTTTTTCCTGAATATATTCAGGAAAAAACGCATACGCCCTTTTTGGCCAACCAAGCAACCTGGAAAGGCAAATCAGCGCTACAAAGAAGTCTCGCTTCCCATCGGTCAAAAGGGCCATGCTGAATAAAGTGTCAAAACCAGAAATGCTGGACAGGCCATGGAGAAATGGGAGCCTTGCTACGCTGATGGGCGGGATGTAAATTGCCAACAGCCACACTGGAGAAGTGTACGGTGTGTCCTGAAACATCTAAAAAACTCAGCTTAGAGACCATAGGGCACTTCCTCTCATGGGCGTATAAATTGGGAAAACTAAAAATCAGCAAGACACAGGCACCCCAAAGTTTTGGGCTGCTCTGTTGACAAGAACCTCCACTTCGTTACACCTTAAATATCCCAGGAAAGAGAAGAATGGATAAAGAAGTTGTGGTCCTTATGTACAATGGAATATCACTCAGCCATGAAATCAACGTCATAAGGCTAGTAGCAGCATGATGAGTGGATTTAGGTACGACGATTCTAAGTGAAATACGTCACACAGAAAAAGACACTTATCATGAGATATCACTTATAGAGGGAATGTCAAAACCGCTACCCTTGAACTGAATTACAAAACAGAACAGAGTCACACGTTTAGAAAACACACTATGGCTGCTTAACGGGAAAGGTGAGGTGGGGTGATGCATAAAACAAGGGTTTCAAATTAGCTCAGATACCGTTCCAGAAACCCAATATGTAATAGACAAGACCTACTCCTTGCTCAGTGAACTGGACTCAACACCCCCTATTCACCGCCCAAGAACATATCTGACTAGTAAGAATCTTAAAACCTATGTATTGATATCTCTCTGTAAGTGAGTCAAGTGTGTGTAAAGCGGCATAAACACAGCAGTGAAAAGCAGCTAAACCCCATTATAAAAATCAATTACTTTTCAAAACCCGTGAAACAAAGACAGTGAAAGAGAGAGAAATTCTTACAAAATTCGTTCAGGGGCTGTGATGCCACCTGGATTGACCATATCTAGACCCACAGCTGATTGAGACATATGGGTGGACACTCTTGGGGCTGAGAGGTTTGGTGAGGTTGGGTGAGCTAACGCAGACCCTTTAAATTAATACGGCGTGGTACCCATCCCATGGGTCCCAAATCTCCAGGTTCAAGGGCATCGTCCTACATTGAAAACATGCATGAGAAACCCCGAAGATGGCACACCGTGTGATCGGGAAAGGTTTCTAAAACGCACCTCATTTCTCATCTCCTTGTGCTCCGGCTCGCCATTCCAGCCGCTTTACTAGCAATCTCTCTCCTTGGAGAATCAGCACCTTTATCCTCCTGTTCCGTACAGGTTGCAAATTGTCCTGAGGATGAACGGGAAGAGGGGGAACCAATGAGAGACTAGCTCTAGGTGTTGTGGCAGGCACAGGTCATTCTATTTTCCCATCAGGAAGAAGAATTAACCACAGGCTCAGCCTGCCGCCAGGAACCAGAATACGGCCTGAAGCAATCCTGCGCTTTTGCGGCCAGCTCCCAAGAAAGCGAGTTGAAGAATGGAGCTCAGGGGCACTGCAATTCACAAACTTGCAGACTTAGAGATGATAACTCTCGTCCACAAATATATTGAGGGAAGGCAACGAAGAGGATTTGAAAGCAAGGCAGAATTGCAGGAAACAGATTTCAGGAGGTAGATTCGAATCGCCTTTAAAGCACAGGAAAAGCGGCAAAACCTCGACAATGATGCCCTTGGCCAAAAAGGGCGTATGCGTTTTTTCCTGAATATATTCAGGAAAAAACGCATACGCCCTTTTTGGCCAACCAAGCAACCTGGAAAGGCAAATCAGCGCTACAAAGAAGTCTCGCTTCCCATCGGTCAAAAGGGCCATGCTGAATAAAGTGTCAAAACCAGAAATGCTGGACAGGCCTTGGAGAAATGGGAGCCTTGCTACGCTGATGGGCGGGATGTAAATTGCCAACAGCCACACTGGAGAAGTGTACGGTGTGTCCTGAAACATCTAAAAAACTCAGCTTAGAGACCATAGGGCACTTCCTCTCATGGGCGTATAAATTGGGAAAACTAAAAATCAGCAAGACACAGGCACCCCAAAGTTTTGGGCTGCTCTGTTGACAAGAACCTCCACTTCGTTACACCTTAAATATCCCAGGAAAGAGAAGAATGGATAAAGAAGTTGTGGTCCTTATGTACAATGGAATATCACTCAGCCATGAAATCAACGTCATAAGGCTAGTAGCAGCATGATGAGTGGATTTAGGTACGACGATTCTAAGTGAAATAAGTCACACAGAAAAAGACACTTATCATGAGATATCACTTATAGAGGGAATGTCAAAACCGCTACCCTTGAACTGAATTACAAAACAGAACAGAGTCACACGTTTAGAAAACACACTATGGCTGCTTAACGGGAAAGGTGAGGTGGGGTGATGCATAAAACAAGGGTTTCAAATTAGCTCAGATACCGTTCCAGAAACCCAATATGTAATAGACAAGACCTACTCCTTGCTCAGTGAACTGGACTCAACACCCCCTATTCACCGCCCAAGAATATATCTGACTAGTAAGAATCTTAAAACCTATGTATTGATATCTCTCTGTAAGTGAGTCAAGTGGGTGTAAAGCGGCTTTAACACAGCAGTGAAAAGCAGCCAAACCCCATTATAAAAATCAATTACTTTAAAAAACCCGTGAAACAAAGACAGTGAAAGAGAGAGAAATTCTTACAAAATTCGTTCAGGGGCTGTGATGCCACCTGGATTGACCATATCTAGACCCACAGCTGATTGAGACATAAGGGTGGACACTCGTGGGGCTGAGAGGTTTGGTGAGGTTGGCTGAGCTAACGCAGACCCTTTAAAGTAATACGGCGTGGTACCCATCCCATGGGTCCCAAATCTCCAGGTTCAAGGGCATCGTCCTACATTGAAAACATGCATGAGAAACCCCGAAGATGGTACACCGTGTGATCGGGAAAGGTTTCTAAAACGCACCTCATTTCTCATCTCCTTGTGCTCCGGTTCGCCATTCCAGCCGCTTTACTAGCAATCTCCCTCCTTGGAGAATCAGCACCTTTATCCTCCTGTTCCGTACAGGTTGCTAATTGTCCTGAGGATGAACGGGAAGAGGGGGAACCAATGAGAGACTAGCTCTAGGTGTTGGGGCAGGCACAGGTCATTCTATTTTCCCATCAGGAAGAAGAATTAACCACAGGCTCAGCCTGCCGCCAGGAACCAGAATACGGCCTGAAGCAATCCTGCGCTTTTGCGGCCAGCTCCCAAGAAAGCGAGTTGAAGAATGGAGCTCAGGGGCACTGCAATTCACAAACTTGCAGACTTAGAAATGATAACTCTCGTCCACAAATATATTGAGGGAAGGCAACGAAGAGGATTTGAAAGCAAGGAAGAATTGCAGGAAACAGATTTCAGGAGGTAGATTCGAATCGCCTTTAAAGCACAGGAAAAGCGGCAAAACCTCGACAATGATGCCCTTGGCCAAAAAGGGCGTATGCGTTTTTTCCTGAATATATTCAGGAAAAAACGCATACGCCCTTTTTGGCCAACCAAGCAACCTGGAAAGGCAAATCAGCGCTACAAAGAAGTCTCGCTTCCCATCGGTCAAAAGGGCCATGCTGAATAAAGTGTCAAAACCAGAAATGCTGGACAGGCCATGGAGAAATGGGAGCCTTGCTACGCTGATGGGCGGGATGTAAATTGCCAACAGCCACACTGGAGAAGTGTACGGTGTGTCCTGAAACATCTAAAAAACTCAGCTTAGAGACCATAGGGCACTTCCTCTCATGGGCGTATAAATTGGGAAAACTAAAAATCAGCAAGACACAGGCACCCCAAAGTTTTGGGCTGCTCTGTTGACAAGAACCTCCACTTCGTTACACCTTAAATATCCCAGGAAAGAGAAGAATGGATAAAGAAGTTGTGGTCCTTATGTACAATGGAATATCACTCAGCCATGAAATCAACGTCATAAGGCTAGTAGCAGCATGATGAGTGGATTTAGGTACGACGATTCTAAGTGAAATACGTCACACAGAAAAAGACACTTATCATGAGATATCACTTATAGAGGGAATGTCAAAACCGCTACCCTTGAACTGAATTACAAAACAGAACAGAGTCACACGTTTAGAAAACACACTATGGCTGCTTAACGGGAAAGGTGAGGTGGGGTGATGCATAAAACAAGGGTTTCAAATTAGCTCAGATACCGTTCCAGAAACCCAATATGTAATAGACAAGACCTACTCCTTGCTCAGTGAACTGGACTCAACACCCCCTATTCACCGCCCAAGAACATATCTGACTAGTAAGAATCTTAAAACCTATGTATTGATATCTCTCTGTAAGTGAGTCAAGTGTGTGTAAAGCGGCATAAACACAGCAGTGAAAAGCAGCTAAACCCCATTATAAAAATCAATTACTTTTCAAAACCCGTGAAACAAAGACAGTGAAAGAGAGAGAAATTCTTACAAAATTCGTTCAGGGGCTGTGATGCCACCTGGATTGACCATATCTAGACCCACAGCTGATTGAGACATATGGGTGGACACTCTTGGGGCTGAGAGGTTTGGTGAGGTTGGGTGAGCTAACGCAGACCCTTTAAATTAATACGGCGTGGTACCCATCCCATGGGTCCCAAATCTCCAGGTTCAAGGGCATCGTCCTACATTGAAAACATGCATGAGAAACCCCGAAGATGGCACACCGTGTGATCGGGAAAGGTTTCTAAAACGCACCTCATTTCTCATCTCCTTGTGCTCCGGCTCGCCATTCCAGCCGCTTTACTAGCAATCTCTCTCCTTGGAGAATCAGCACCTTTATCCTCCTGTTCCGTACAGGTTGCAAATTGTCCTGAGGATGAACGGGAAGAGGGGGAACCAATGAGAGACTAGCTCTAGGTGTTGTGGCAGGCACAGGTCATTCTATTTTCCCATCAGGAAGAAGAATTAACCACAGGCTCAGCCTGCCGCCAGGAACCAGAATACGGCCTGAAGCAATCCTGCGCTTTTGCGGCCAGCTCCCAAGAAAGCGAGTTGAAGAATGGAGCTCAGGGGCACTGCAATTCACAAACTTGCAGACTTAGAGATGATAACTCTCGTCCACAAATATATTGAGGGAAGGCAACGAAGAGGATTTGAAAGCAAGGCAGAATTGCAGGAAACAGATTTCAGGAGGTAGATTCGAATCGCCTTTAAAGCACAGGAAAAGCGGCAAAACCTCGACAATGATGCCCTTGGCCAAAAAGGGCGTATGCGTTTTTTCCTGAATATATTCAGGAAAAAACGCATACGCCCTTTTTGGCCAACCAAGCAACCTGGAAAGGCAAATCAGCGCTACAAAGAAGTCTCGCTTCCCATCGGTCAAAAGGGCCATGCTGAATAAAGTGTCAAAACCAGAAATGCTGGACAGGCCTTGGAGAAATGGGAGCCTTGCTACGCTGATGGGCGGGATGTAAATTGCCAACAGCCACACTGGAGAAGTGTACGGTGTGTCCTGAAACATCTAAAAAACTCAGCTTAGAGACCATAGGGCACTTCCTCTCATGGGCGTATAAATTGGGAAAACTAAAAATCAGCAAGACACAGGCACCCCAAAGTTTTGGGCTGCTCTGTTGACAAGAACCTCCACTTCGTTACACCTTAAATATCCCAGGAAAGAGAAGAATGGATAAAGAAGTTGTGGTCCTTATGTACAATGGAATATCACTCAGCCATGAAATCAACGTCATAAGGCTAGTAGCAGCATGATGAGTGGATTTAGGTACGACGATTCTAAGTGAAATAAGTCACACAGAAAAAGACACTTATCATGAGATATCACTTATAGAGGGAATGTCAAAACCGCTACCCTTGAACTGAATTACAAAACAGAACAGAGTCACACGTTTAGAAAACACACTATGGCTGCTTAACGGGAAAGGTGAGGTGGGGTGATGCATAAAACAAGGGTTTCAAATTAGCTCAGATACCGTTCCAGAAACCCAATATGTAATAGACAAGACCTACTCCTTGCTCAGTGAACTGGACTCAACACCCCCTATTCACCGCCCAAGAATATATCTGACTAGTAAGAATCTTAAAACCTATGTATTGATATCTCTCTGTAAGTGAGTCAAGTGGGTGTAAAGCGGCTTTAACACAGCAGTGAAAAGCAGCCAAACCCCATTATAAAAATCAATTACTTTAAAAAACCCGTGAAACAAAGACAGTGAAAGAGAGAGAAATTCTTACAAAATTCGTTCAGGGGCTGTGATGCCACCTGGATTGACCATATCTAGACCCACAGCTGATTGAGACATAAGGGTGGACACTCGTGGGGCTGAGAGGTTTGGTGAGGTTGGCTGAGCTAACGCAGACCCTTTAAAGTAATACGGCGTGGTACCCATCCCATGGGTCCCAAATCTCCAGGTTCAAGGGCATCGTCCTACATTGAAAACATGCATGAGAAACCCCGAAGATGGTACACCGTGTGATCGGGAAAGGTTTCTAAAACGCACCTCATTTCTCATCTCCTTGTGCTCCGGTTCGCCATTCCAGCCGCTTTACTAGCAATCTCCCTCCTTGGAGAATCAGCACCTTTATCCTCCTGTTCCGTACAGGTTGCTAATTGTCCTGAGGATGAACGGGAAGAGGGGGAACCAATGAGAGACTAGCTCTAGGTGTTGGGGCAGGCACAGGTCATTCTATTTTCCCATCAGGAAGAAGAATTAACCACAGGCTCAGCCTGCCGCCAGGAACCAGAATACGGCCTGAAGCAATCCTGCGCTTTTGCGGCCAGCTCCCAAGAAAGCGAGTTGAAGAATGGAGCTCAGGGGCACTGCAATTCACAAACTTGCAGACTTAGAAATGATAACTCTCGTCCACAAATATATTGAGGGAAGGCAACGAAGAGGATTTGAAAGCAAGGAAGAATTGCAGGAAACAGATTTCAGGAGGTAGATTCGAATCGCCTTTAAAGCACAGGAAAAGCGGCAAAACCTCGACAATGATGCCCTTGGCCAAAAAGGGCGTATGCGTTTTTTCCTGAATATATTCAGGAAAAAACGCATACGCCCTTTTTGGCCAACCAAGCAACCTGGAAAGGCAAATCAGCGCTACAAAGAAGTCTCGCTTCCCATCGGTCAAAAGGGCCATGCTGAATAAAGTGTCAAAACCAGAAATGCTGGACAGGCCATGGAGAAATGGGAGCCTTGCTACGCTGATGGGCGGGATGTAAATTGCCAACAGCCACACTGGAGAAGTGTACGGTGTGTCCTGAAACATCTAAAAAACTCAGCTTAGAGACCATAGGGCACTTCCTCTCATGGGCGTATAAATTGGGAAAACTAAAAATCAGCAAGACACAGGCACCCCAAAGTTTTGGGCTGCTCTGTTGACAAGAACCTCCACTTCGTTACACCTTAAATATCCCAGGAAAGAGAAGAATGGATAAAGAAGTTGTGGTCCTTATGTACAATGGAATATCACTCAGCCATGAAATCAACGTCATAAGGCTAGTAGCAGCATGATGAGTGGATTTAGGTACGACGATTCTAAGTGAAATACGTCACACAGAAAAAGACACTTATCATGAGATATCACTTATAGAGGGAATGTCAAAACCGCTACCCTTGAACTGAATTACAAAACAGAACAGAGTCACACGTTTAGAAAACACACTATGGCTGCTTAACGGGAAAGGTGAGGTGGGGTGATGCATAAAACAAGGGTTTCAAATTAGCTCAGATACCGTTCCAGAAACCCAATATGTAATAGACAAGACCTACTCCTTGCTCAGTGAACTGGACTCAACACCCCCTATTCACCGCCCAAGAACATATCTGACTAGTAAGAATCTTAAAACCTATGTATTGATATCTCTCTGTAAGTGAGTCAAGTGTGTGTAAAGCGGCATAAACACAGCAGTGAAAAGCAGCTAAACCCCATTATAAAAATCAATTACTTTTCAAAACCCGTGAAACAAAGACAGTGAAAGAGAGAGAAATTCTTACAAAATTCGTTCAGGGGCTGTGATGCCACCTGGATTGACCATATCTAGACCCACAGCTGATTGAGACATATGGGTGGACACTCTTGGGGCTGAGAGGTTTGGTGAGGTTGGGTGAGCTAACGCAGACCCTTTAAATTAATACGGCGTGGTACCCATCCCATGGGTCCCAAATCTCCAGGTTCAAGGGCATCGTCCTACATTGAAAACATGCATGAGAAACCCCGAAGATGGCACACCGTGTGATCGGGAAAGGTTTCTAAAACGCACCTCATTTCTCATCTCCTTGTGCTCCGGCTCGCCATTCCAGCCGCTTTACTAGCAATCTCTCTCCTTGGAGAATCAGCACCTTTATCCTCCTGTTCCGTACAGGTTGCAAATTGTCCTGAGGATGAACGGGAAGAGGGGGAACCAATGAGAGACTAGCTCTAGGTGTTGTGGCAGGCACAGGTCATTCTATTTTCCCATCAGGAAGAAGAATTAACCACAGGCTCAGCCTGCCGCCAGGAACCAGAATACGGCCTGAAGCAATCCTGCGCTTTTGCGGCCAGCTCCCAAGAAAGCGAGTTGAAGAATGGAGCTCAGGGGCACTGCAATTCACAAACTTGCAGACTTAGAGATGATAACTCTCGTCCACAAATATATTGAGGGAAGGCAACGAAGAGGATTTGAAAGCAAGGCAGAATTGCAGGAAACAGATTTCAGGAGGTAGATTCGAATCGCCTTTAAAGCACAGGAAAAGCGGCAAAACCTCGACAATGATGCCCTTGGCCAAAAAGGGCGTATGCGTTTTTTCCTGAATATATTCAGGAAAAAACGCATACGCCCTTTTTGGCCAACCAAGCAACCTGGAAAGGCAAATCAGCGCTACAAAGAAGTCTCGCTTCCCATCGGTCAAAAGGGCCATGCTGAATAAAGTGTCAAAACCAGAAATGCTGGACAGGCCTTGGAGAAATGGGAGCCTTGCTACGCTGATGGGCGGGATGTAAATTGCCAACAGCCACACTGGAGAAGTGTACGGTGTGTCCTGAAACATCTAAAAAACTCAGCTTAGAGACCATAGGGCACTTCCTCTCATGGGCGTATAAATTGGGAAAACTAAAAATCAGCAAGACACAGGCACCCCAAAGTTTTGGGCTGCTCTGTTGACAAGAACCTCCACTTCGTTACACCTTAAATATCCCAGGAAAGAGAAGAATGGATAAAGAAGTTGTGGTCCTTATGTACAATGGAATATCACTCAGCCATGAAATCAACGTCATAAGGCTAGTAGCAGCATGATGAGTGGATTTAGGTACGACGATTCTAAGTGAAATAAGTCACACAGAAAAAGACACTTATCATGAGATATCACTTATAGAGGGAATGTCAAAACCGCTACCCTTGAACTGAATTACAAAACAGAACAGAGTCACACGTTTAGAAAACACACTATGGCTGCTTAACGGGAAAGGTGAGGTGGGGTGATGCATAAAACAAGGGTTTCAAATTAGCTCAGATACCGTTCCAGAAACCCAATATGTAATAGACAAGACCTACTCCTTGCTCAGTGAACTGGACTCAACACCCCCTATTCACCGCCCAAGAATATATCTGACTAGTAAGAATCTTAAAACCTATGTATTGATATCTCTCTGTAAGTGAGTCAAGTGGGTGTAAAGCGGCTTTAACACAGCAGTGAAAAGCAGCCAAACCCCATTATAAAAATCAATTACTTTAAAAAACCCGTGAAACAAAGACAGTGAAAGAGAGAGAAATTCTTACAAAATTCGTTCAGGGGCTGTGATGCCACCTGGATTGACCATATCTAGACCCACAGCTGATTGAGACATAAGGGTGGACACTCGTGGGGCTGAGAGGTTTGGTGAGGTTGGCTGAGCTAACGCAGACCCTTTAAAGTAATACGGCGTGGTACCCATCCCATGGGTCCCAAATCTCCAGGTTCAAGGGCATCGTCCTACATTGAAAACATGCATGAGAAACCCCGAAGATGGTACACCGTGTGATCGGGAAAGGTTTCTAAAACGCACCTCATTTCTCATCTCCTTGTGCTCCGGTTCGCCATTCCAGCCGCTTTACTAGCAATCTCCCTCCTTGGAGAATCAGCACCTTTATCCTCCTGTTCCGTACAGGTTGCTAATTGTCCTGAGGATGAACGGGAAGAGGGGGAACCAATGAGAGACTAGCTCTAGGTGTTGGGGCAGGCACAGGTCATTCTATTTTCCCATCAGGAAGAAGAATTAACCACAGGCTCAGCCTGCCGCCAGGAACCAGAATACGGCCTGAAGCAATCCTGCGCTTTTGCGGCCAGCTCCCAAGAAAGCGAGTTGAAGAATGGAGCTCAGGGGCACTGCAATTCACAAACTTGCAGACTTAGAAATGATAACTCTCGTCCACAAATATATTGAGGGAAGGCAACGAAGAGGATTTGAAAGCAAGGAAGAATTGCAGGAAACAGATTTCAGGAGGTAGATTCGAATCGCCTTTAAAGCACAGGAAAAGCGGCAAAACCGCGACAATGATGCCCTTGGCCAAAAAGGGCGTATGCGTTTTTTCCTGAATATATTCAGGAAAAAACGCATACGCCCTTTTTGGCCAACCAAGCAACCTGGAAAGGCAAATCAGCGCTACAAAGAAGTCTCGCTTCCCATCGGTCAAAAGGGCCATGCTGAATAAAGTGTCAAAACCAGAAATGCTGGACAGGCCATGGAGAAATGGGAGCCTTGCTACGCTGATGGGCGGGATGTAAATTGCCAACAGCCACACTGGAGAAGTGTACGGTGTGTCCTGAAACATCTAAAAAACTCAGCTTAGAGACCATAGGGCACTTCCTCTCATGGGCGTATAAATTGGGAAAACTAAAAATCAGCAAGACACAGGCACCCCAAAGTTTTGGGCTGCTCTGTTGACAAGAACCTCCACTTCGTTACACCTTAAATATCCCAGGAAAGAGAAGAATGGATAAAGAAGTTGTGGTCCTTATGTACAATGGAATATCACTCAGCCATGAAATCAACGTCATAAGGCTAGTAGCAGCATGATGAGTGGATTTAGGTACGACGATTCTAAGTGAAATACGTCACACAGAAAAAGACACTTATCATGAGATATCACTTATAGAGGGAATGTCAAAACCGCTACCCTTGAACTGAATTACAAAACAGAACAGAGTCACACGTTTAGAAAACACACTATGGCTGCTTAACGGGAAAGGTGAGGTGGGGTGATGCATAAAACAAGGGTTTCAAATTAGCTCAGATACCGTTCCAGAAACCCAATATGTAATAGACAAGACCTACTCCTTGCTCAGTGAACTGGACTCAACACCCCCTATTCACCGCCCAAGAACATATCTGACTAGTAAGAATCTTAAAACCTATGTATTGATATCTCTCTGTAAGTGAGTCAAGTGTGTGTAAAGCGGCATAAACACAGCAGTGAAAAGCAGCTAAACCCCATTATAAAAATCAATTACTTTTCAAAACCCGTGAAACAAAGACAGTGAAAGAGAGAGAAATTCTTACAAAATTCGTTCAGGGGCTGTGATGCCACCTGGATTGACCATATCTAGACCCACAGCTGATTGAGACATATGGGTGGACACTCTTGGGGCTGAGAGGTTTGGTGAGGTTGGGTGAGCTAACGCAGACCCTTTAAATTAATACGGCGTGGTACCCATCCCATGGGTCCCAAATCTCCAGGTTCAAGGGCATCGTCCTACATTGAAAACATGCATGAGAAACCCCGAAGATGGCACACCGTGTGATCGGGAAAGGTTTCTAAAACGCACCTCATTTCTCATCTCCTTGTGCTCCGGCTCGCCATTCCAGCCGCTTTACTAGCAATCTCTCTCCTTGGAGAATCAGCACCTTTATCCTCCTGTTCCGTACAGGTTGCAAATTGTCCTGAGGATGAACGGGAAGAGGGGGAACCAATGAGAGACTAGCTCTAGGTGTTGTGGCAGGCACAGGTCATTCTATTTTCCCATCAGGAAGAAGAATTAACCACAGGCTCAGCCTGCCGCCAGGAACCAGAATACGGCCTGAAGCAATCCTGCGCTTTTGCGGCCAGCTCCCAAGAAAGCGAGTTGAAGAATGGAGCTCAGGGGCACTGCAATTCACAAACTTGCAGACTTAGAGATGATAACTCTCGTCCACAAATATATTGAGGGAAGGCAACGAAGAGGATTTGAAAGCAAGGCAGAATTGCAGGAAACAGATTTCAGGAGGTAGATTCGAATCGCCTTTAAAGCACAGGAAAAGCGGCAAAACCTCGACAATGATGCCCTTGGCCAAAAAGGGCGTATGCGTTTTTTCCTGAATATATTCAGGAAAAAACGCATACGCCCTTTTTGGCCAACCAAGCAACCTGGAAAGGCAAATCAGCGCTACAAAGAAGTCTCGCTTCCCATCGGTCAAAAGGGCCATGCTGAATAAAGTGTCAAAACCAGAAATGCTGGACAGGCCTTGGAGAAATGGGAGCCTTGCTACGCTGATGGGCGGGATGTAAATTGCCAACAGCCACACTGGAGAAGTGTACGGTGTGTCCTGAAACATCTAAAAAACTCAGCTTAGAGACCATAGGGCACTTCCTCTCATGGGCGTATAAATTGGGAAAACTAAAAATCAGCAAGACACAGGCACCCCAAAGTTTTGGGCTGCTCTGTTGACAAGAACCTCCACTTCGTTACACCTTAAATATCCCAGGAAAGAGAAGAATGGATAAAGAAGTTGTGGTCCTTATGTACAATGGAATATCACTCAGCCATGAAATCAACGTCATAAGGCTAGTAGCAGCATGATGAGTGGATTTAGGTACGACGATTCTAAGTGAAATAAGTCACACAGAAAAAGACACTTATCATGAGATATCACTTATAGAGGGAATGTCAAAACCGCTACCCTTGAACTGAATTACAAAACAGAACAGAGTCACACGTTTAGAAAACACACTATGGCTGCTTAACGGGAAAGGTGAGGTGGGGTGATGCATAAAACAAGGGTTTCAAATTAGCTCAGATACCGTTCCAGAAACCCAATATGTAATAGACAAGACCTACTCCTTGCTCAGTGAACTGGACTCAACACCCCCTATTCACCGCCCAAGAATATATCTGACTAGTAAGAATCTTAAAACCTATGTATTGATATCTCTCTGTAAGTGAGTCAAGTGGGTGTAAAGCGGCTTTAACACAGCAGTGAAAAGCAGCCAAACCCCATTATAAAAATCAATTACTTTAAAAAACCCGTGAAACAAAGACAGTGAAAGAGAGAGAAATTCTTACAAAATTCGTTCAGGGGCTGTGATGCCACCTGGATTGACCATATCTAGACCCACAGCTGATTGAGACATAAGGGTGGACACTCGTGGGGCTGAGAGGTTTGGTGAGGTTGGCTGAGCTAACGCAGACCCTTTAAAGTAATACGGCGTGGTACCCATCCCATGGGTCCCAAATCTCCAGGTTCAAGGGCATCGTCCTACATTGAAAACATGCATGAGAAACCCCGAAGATGGTACACCGTGTGATCGGGAAAGGTTTCTAAAACGCACCTCATTTCTCATCTCCTTGTGCTCCGGTTCGCCATTCCAGCCGCTTTACTAGCAATCTCCCTCCTTGGAGAATCAGCACCTTTATCCTCCTGTTCCGTACAGGTTGCTAATTGTCCTGAGGATGAACGGGAAGAGGGGGAACCAATGAGAGACTAGCTCTAGGTGTTGGGGCAGGCACAGGTCATTCTATTTTCCCATCAGGAAGAAGAATTAACCACAGGCTCAGCCTGCCGCCAGGAACCAGAATACGGCCTGAAGCAATCCTGCGCTTTTGCGGCCAGCTCCCAAGAAAGCGAGTTGAAGAATGGAGCTCAGGGGCACTGCAATTCACAAACTTGCAGACTTAGAAATGATAACTCTCGTCCACAAATATATTGAGGGAAGGCAACGAAGAGGATTTGAAAGCAAGGAAGAATTGCAGGAAACAGATTTCAGGAGGTAGATTCGAATCGCCTTTAAAGCACAGGAAAAGCGGCAAAACCTCGACAATGATGCCCTTGGCCAAAAAGGGCGTATGCGTTTTTTCCTGAATATATTCAGGAAAAAACGCATACGCCCTTTTTGGCCAACCAAGCAACCTGGAAAGGCAAATCAGCGCTACAAAGAAGTCTCGCTTCCCATCGGTCAAAAGGGCCATGCTGAATAAAGTGTCAAAACCAGAAATGCTGGACAGGCCATGGAGAAATGGGAGCCTTGCTACGCTGATGGGCGGGATGTAAATTGCCAACAGCCACACTGGAGAAGTGTACGGTGTGTCCTGAAACATCTAAAAAACTCAGCTTAGAGACCATAGGGCACTTCCTCTCATGGGCGTATAAATTGGGAAAACTAAAAATCAGCAAGACACAGGCACCCCAAAGTTTTGGGCTGCTCTGTTGACAAGAACCTCCACTTCGTTACACCTTAAATATCCCAGGAAAGAGAAGAATGGATAAAGAAGTTGTGGTCCTTATGTACAATGGAATATCACTCAGCCATGAAATCAACGTCATAAGGCTAGTAGCAGCATGATGAGTGGATTTAGGTACGACGATTCTAAGTGAAATACGTCACACAGAAAAAGACACTTATCATGAGATATCACTTATAGAGGGAATGTCAAAACCGCTACCCTTGAACTGAATTACAAAACAGAACAGAGTCACACGTTTAGAAAACACACTATGGCTGCTTAACGGGAAAGGTGAGGTGGGGTGATGCATAAAACAAGGGTTTCAAATTAGCTCAGATACCGTTCCAGAAACCCAATATGTAATAGACAAGACCTACTCCTTGCTCAGTGAACTGGACTCAACACCCCCTATTCACCGCCCAAGAACATATCTGACTAGTAAGAATCTTAAAACCTATGTATTGATATCTCTCTGTAAGTGAGTCAAGTGTGTGTAAAGCGGCATAAACACAGCAGTGAAAAGCAGCTAAACCCCATTATAAAAATCAATTACTTTTCAAAACCCGTGAAACAAAGACAGTGAAAGAGAGAGAAATTCTTACAAAATTCGTTCAGGGGCTGTGATGCCACCTGGATTGACCATATCTAGACCCACAGCTGATTGAGACATATGGGTGGACACTCTTGGGGCTGAGAGGTTTGGTGAGGTTGGGTGAGCTAACGCAGACCCTTTAAATTAATACGGCGTGGTACCCATCCCATGGGTCCCAAATCTCCAGGTTCAAGGGCATCGTCCTACATTGAAAACATGCATGAGAAACCCCGAAGATGGCACACCGTGTGATCGGGAAAGGTTTCTAAAACGCACCTCATTTCTCATCTCCTTGTGCTCCGGCTCGCCATTCCAGCCGCTTTACTAGCAATCTCTCTCCTTGGAGAATCAGCACCTTTATCCTCCTGTTCCGTACAGGTTGCAAATTGTCCTGAGGATGAACGGGAAGAGGGGGAACCAATGAGAGACTAGCTCTAGGTGTTGTGGCAGGCACAGGTCATTCTATTTTCCCATCAGGAAGAAGAATTAACCACAGGCTCAGCCTGCCGCCAGGAACCAGAATACGGCCTGAAGCAATCCTGCGCTTTTGCGGCCAGCTCCCAAGAAAGCGAGTTGAAGAATGGAGCTCAGGGGCACTGCAATTCACAAACTTGCAGACTTAGAGATGATAACTCTCGTCCACAAATATATTGAGGGAAGGCAACGAAGAGGATTTGAAAGCAAGGCAGAATTGCAGGAAACAGATTTCAGGAGGTAGATTCGAATCGCCTTTAAAGCACAGGAAAAGCGGCAAAACCTCGACAATGATGCCCTTGGCCAAAAAGGGCGTATGCGTTTTTTCCTGAATATATTCAGGAAAAAACGCATACGCCCTTTTTGGCCAACCAAGCAACCTGGAAAGGCAAATCAGCGCTACAAAGAAGTCTCGCTTCCCATCGGTCAAAAGGGCCATGCTGAATAAAGTGTCAAAACCAGAAATGCTGGACAGGCCATGGAGAAATGGGAGCCTTGCTACGCTGATGGGCGGGATGTAAATTGCCAACAGCCACACTGGAGAAGTGTACGGTGTGTCCTGAAACATCTAAAAAACTCAGCTTAGAGACCATAGGGCACTTCCTCTCATGGGCGTATAAATTGGGAAAACTAAAAATCAGCAAGACACAGGCACCCCAAAGTTTTGGGCTGCTCTGTTGACAAGAACCTCCACTTCGTTACACCTTAAATATCCCAGGAAAGAGAAGAATGGATAAAGAAGTTGTGGTCCTTATGTACAATGGAATATCACTCAGCCATGAAATCAACGTCATAAGGCTAGTAGCAGCATGATGAGTGGATTTAGGTACGACGATTCTAAGTGAAATACGTCACACAGAAAAAGACACTTATCATGAGATATCACTTATAGAGGGAATGTCAAAACCGCTACCCTTGAACTGAATTACAAAACAGAACAGAGTCACACGTTTAGAAAACACACTATGGCTGCTTAACGGGAAAGGTGAGGTGGGGTGATGCATAAAACAAGGGTTTCAAATTAGCTCAGATACCGTTCCAGAAACCCAATATGTAATAGACAAGACCTACTCCTTGCTCAGTGAACTGGACTCAACACCCCCTATTCACCGCCCAAGAACATATCTGACTAGTAAGAATCTTAAAACCTATGTATTGATATCTCTCTGTAAGTGAGTCAAGTGTGTGTAAAGCGGCATAAACACAGCAGTGAAAAGCAGCTAAACCCCATTATAAAAATCAATTACTTTTCAAAACCCGTGAAACAAAGACAGTGAAAGAGAGAGAAATTCTTACAAAATTCGTTCAGGGGCTGTGATGCCACCTGGATTGACCATATCTAGACCCACAGCTGATTGAGACATATGGGTGGACACTCTTGGGGCTGAGAGGTTTGGTGAGGTTGGGTGAGCTAACGCAGACCCTTTAAATTAATACGGCGTGGTACCCATCCCATGGGTCCCAAATCTCCAGGTTCAAGGGCATCGTCCTACATTGAAAACATGCATGAGAAACCCCGAAGATGGCACACCGTGTGATCGGGAAAGGTTTCTAAAACGCACCTCATTTCTCATCTCCTTGTGCTCCGGCTCGCCATTCCAGCCGCTTTACTAGCAATCTCTCTCCTTGGAGAATCAGCACCTTTATCCTCCTGTTCCGTACAGGTTGCAAATTGTCCTGAGGATGAACGGGAAGAGGGGGAACCAATGAGAGACTAGCTCTAGGTGTTGTGGCAGGCACAGGTCATTCTATTTTCCCATCAGGAAGAAGAATTAACCACAGGCTCAGCCTGCCGCCAGGAACCAGAATACGGCCTGAAGCAATCCTGCGCTTTTGCGGCCAGCTCCCAAGAAAGCGAGTTGAAGAATGGAGCTCAGGGGCACTGCAATTCACAAACTTGCAGACTTAGAGATGATAACTCTCGTCCACAAATATATTGAGGGAAGGCAACGAAGAGGATTTGAAAGCAAGGCAGAATTGCAGGAAACAGATTTCAGGAGGTAGATTCGAATCGCCTTTAAAGCACAGGAAAAGCGGCAAAACCTCGACAATGATGCCCTTGGCCAAAAAGGGCGTATGCGTTTTTTCCTGAATATATTCAGGAAAAAACGCATACGCCCTTTTTGGCCAACCAAGCAACCTGGAAAGGCAAATCAGCGCTACAAAGAAGTCTCGCTTCCCATCGGTCAAAAGGGCCATGCTGAATAAAGTGTCAAAACCAGAAATGCTGGACAGGCCTTGGAGAAATGGGAGCCTTGCTACGCTGATGGGCGGGATGTAAATTGCCAACAGCCACACTGGAGAAGTGTACGGTGTGTCCTGAAACATCTAAAAAACTCAGCTTAGAGACCATAGGGCACTTCCTCTCATGGGCGTATAAATTGGGAAAACTAAAAATCAGCAAGACACAGGCACCCCAAAGTTTTGGGCTGCTCTGTTGACAAGAACCTCCACTTCGTTACACCTTAAATATCCCAGGAAAGAGAAGAATGGATAAAGAAGTTGTGGTCCTTATGTACAATGGAATATCACTCAGCCATGAAATCAACGTCATAAGGCTAGTAGCAGCATGATGAGTGGATTTAGGTACGACGATTCTAAGTGAAATAAGTCACACAGAAAAAGACACTTATCATGAGATATCACTTATAGAGGGAATGTCAAAACCGCTACCCTTGAACTGAATTACAAAACAGAACAGAGTCACACGTTTAGAAAACACACTATGGCTGCTTAACGGGAAAGGTGAGGTGGGGTGATGCATAAAACAAGGGTTTCAAATTAGCTCAGATACCGTTCCAGAAACCCAATATGTAATAGACAAGACCTACTCCTTGCTCAGTGAACTGGACTCAACACCCCCTATTCACCGCCCAAGAATATATCTGACTAGTAAGAATCTTAAAACCTATGTATTGATATCTCTCTGTAAGTGAGTCAAGTGGGTGTAAAGCGGCTTTAACACAGCAGTGAAAAGCAGCCAAACCCCATTATAAAAATCAATTACTTTAAAAAACCCGTGAAACAAAGACAGTGAAAGAGAGAGAAATTCTTACAAAATTCGTTCAGGGGCTGTGATGCCACCTGGATTGACCATATCTAGACCCACAGCTGATTGAGACATAAGGGTGGACACTCGTGGGGCTGAGAGGTTTGGTGAGGTTGGCTGAGCTAACGCAGACCCTTTAAAGTAATACGGCGTGGTACCCATCCCATGGGTCCCAAATCTCCAGGTTCAAGGGCATCGTCCTACATTGAAAACATGCATGAGAAACCCCGAAGATGGTACACCGTGTGATCGGGAAAGGTTTCTAAAACGCACCTCATTTCTCATCTCCTTGTGCTCCGGTTCGCCATTCCAGCCGCTTTACTAGCAATCTCCCTCCTTGGAGAATCAGCACCTTTATCCTCCTGTTCCGTACAGGTTGCTAATTGTCCTGAGGATGAACGGGAAGAGGGGGAACCAATGAGAGACTAGCTCTAGGTGTTGGGGCAGGCACAGGTCATTCTATTTTCCCATCAGGAAGAAGAATTAACCACAGGCTCAGCCTGCCGCCAGGAACCAGAATACGGCCTGAAGCAATCCTGCGCTTTTGCGGCCAGCTCCCAAGAAAGCGAGTTGAAGAATGGAGCTCAGGGGCACTGCAATTCACAAACTTGCAGACTTAGAAATGATAACTCTCGTCCACAAATATATTGAGGGAAGGCAACGAAGAGGATTTGAAAGCAAGGAAGAATTGCAGGAAACAGATTTCAGGAGGTAGATTCGAATCGCCTTTAAAGCACAGGAAAAGCGGCAAAACCTCGACAATGATGCCCTTGGCCAAAAAGGGCGTATGCGTTTTTTCCTGAATATATTCAGGAAAAAACGCATACGCCCTTTTTGGCCAACCAAGCAACCTGGAAAGGCAAATCAGCGCTACAAAGAAGTCTCGCTTCCCATCGGTCAAAAGGGCCATGCTGAATAAAGTGTCAAAACCAGAAATGCTGGACAGGCCATGGAGAAATGGGAGCCTTGCTACGCTGATGGGCGGGATGTAAATTGCCAACAGCCACACTGGAGAAGTGTACGGTGTGTCCTGAAACATCTAAAAAACTCAGCTTAGAGACCATAGGGCACTTCCTCTCATGGGCGTATAAATTGGGAAAACTAAAAATCAGCAAGACACAGGCACCCCAAAGTTTTGGGCTGCTCTGTTGACAAGAACCTCCACTTCGTTACACCTTAAATATCCCAGGAAAGAGAAGAATGGATAAAGAAGTTGTGGTCCTTATGTACAATGGAATATCACTCAGCCATGAAATCAACGTCATAAGGCTAGTAGCAGCATGATGAGTGGATTTAGGTACGACGATTCTAAGTGAAATACGTCACACAGAAAAAGACACTTATCATGAGATATCACTTATAGAGGGAATGTCAAAACCGCTACCCTTGAACTGAATTACAAAACAGAACAGAGTCACACGTTTAGAAAACACACTATGGCTGCTTAACGGGAAAGGTGAGGTGGGGTGATGCATAAAACAAGGGTTTCAAATTAGCTCAGATACCGTTCCAGAAACCCAATATGTAATAGACAAGACCTACTCCTTGCTCAGTGAACTGGACTCAACACCCCCTATTCACCGCCCAAGAACATATCTGACTAGTAAGAATCTTAAAACCTATGTATTGATATCTCTCTGTAAGTGAGTCAAGTGTGTGTAAAGCGGCATAAACACAGCAGTGAAAAGCAGCTAAACCCCATTATAAAAATCAATTACTTTTCAAAACCCGTGAAACAAAGACAGTGAAAGAGAGAGAAATTCTTACAAAATTCGTTCAGGGGCTGTGATGCCACCTGGATTGACCATATCTAGACCCACAGCTGATTGAGACATATGGGTGGACACTCTTGGGGCTGAGAGGTTTGGTGAGGTTGGGTGAGCTAACGCAGACCCTTTAAATTAATACGGCGTGGTACCCATCCCATGGGTCCCAAATCTCCAGGTTCAAGGGCATCGTCCTACATTGAAAACATGCATGAGAAACCCCGAAGATGGCACACCGTGTGATCGGGAAAGGTTTCTAAAACGCACCTCATTTCTCATCTCCTTGTGCTCCGGCTCGCCATTCCAGCCGCTTTACTAGCAATCTCTCTCCTTGGAGAATCAGCACCTTTATCCTCCTGTTCCGTACAGGTTGCAAATTGTCCTGAGGATGAACGGGAAGAGGGGGAACCAATGAGAGACTAGCTCTAGGTGTTGTGGCAGGCACAGGTCATTCTATTTTCCCATCAGGAAGAAGAATTAACCACAGGCTCAGCCTGCCGCCAGGAACCAGAATACGGCCTGAAGCAATCCTGCGCTTTTGCGGCCAGCTCCCAAGAAAGCGAGTTGAAGAATGGAGCTCAGGGGCACTGCAATTCACAAACTTGCAGACTTAGAGATGATAACTCTCGTCCACAAATATATTGAGGGAAGGCAACGAAGAGGATTTGAAAGCAAGGCAGAATTGCAGGAAACAGATTTCAGGAGGTAGATTCGAATCGCCTTTAAAGCACAGGAAAAGCGGCAAAACCTCGACAATGATGCCCTTGGCCAAAAAGGGCGTATGCGTTTTTTCCTGAATATATTCAGGAAAAAACGCATACGCCCTTTTTGGCCAACCAAGCAACCTGGAAAGGCAAATCAGCGCTACAAAGAAGTCTCGCTTCCCATCGGTCAAAAGGGCCATGCTGAATAAAGTGTCAAAACCAGAAATGCTGGACAGGCCTTGGAGAAATGGGAGCCTTGCTACGCTGATGGGCGGGATGTAAATTGCCAACAGCCACACTGGAGAAGTGTACGGTGTGTCCTGAAACATCTAAAAAACTCAGCTTAGAGACCATAGGGCACTTCCTCTCATGGGCGTATAAATTGGGAAAACTAAAAATCAGCAAGACACAGGCACCCCAAAGTTTTGGGCTGCTCTGTTGACAAGAACCTCCACTTCGTTACACCTTAAATATCCCAGGAAAGAGAAGAATGGATAAAGAAGTTGTGGTCCTTATGTACAATGGAATATCACTCAGCCATGAAATCAACGTCATAAGGCTAGTAGCAGCATGATGAGTGGATTTAGGTACGACGATTCTAAGTGAAATAAGTCACACAGAAAAAGACACTTATCATGAGATATCACTTATAGAGGGAATGTCAAAACCGCTACCCTTGAACTGAATTACAAAACAGAACAGAGTCACACGTTTAGAAAACACACTATGGCTGCTTAACGGGAAAGGTGAGGTGGGGTGATGCATAAAACAAGGGTTTCAAATTAGCTCAGATACCGTTCCAGAAACCCAATATGTAATAGACAAGACCTACTCCTTGCTCAGTGAACTGGACTCAACACCCCCTATTCACCGCCCAAGAATATATCTGACTAGTAAGAATCTTAAAACCTATGTATTGATATCTCTCTGTAAGTGAGTCAAGTGGGTGTAAAGCGGCTTTAACACAGCAGTGAAAAGCAGCCAAACCCCATTATAAAAATCAATTACTTTAAAAAACCCGTGAAACAAAGACAGTGAAAGAGAGAGAAATTCTTACAAAATTCGTTCAGGGGCTGTGATGCCACCTGGATTGACCATATCTAGACCCACAGCTGATTGAGACATAAGGGTGGACACTCGTGGGGCTGAGAGGTTTGGTGAGGTTGGCTGAGCTAACGCAGACCCTTTAAAGTAATACGGCGTGGTACCCATCCCATGGGTCCCAAATCTCCAGGTTCAAGGGCATCGTCCTACATTGAAAACATGCATGAGAAACCCCGAAGATGGTACACCGTGTGATCGGGAAAGGTTTCTAAAACGCACCTCATTTCTCATCTCCTTGTGCTCCGGTTCGCCATTCCAGCCGCTTTACTAGCAATCTCCCTCCTTGGAGAATCAGCACCTTTATCCTCCTGTTCCGTACAGGTTGCTAATTGTCCTGAGGATGAACGGGAAGAGGGGGAACCAATGAGAGACTAGCTCTAGGTGTTGGGGCAGGCACAGGTCATTCTATTTTCCCATCAGGAAGAAGAATTAACCACAGGCTCAGCCTGCCGCCAGGAACCAGAATACGGCCTGAAGCAATCCTGCGCTTTTGCGGCCAGCTCCCAAGAAAGCGAGTTGAAGAATGGAGCTCAGGGGCACTGCAATTCACAAACTTGCAGACTTAGAAATGATAACTCTCGTCCACAAATATATTGAGGGAAGGCAACGAAGAGGATTTGAAAGCAAGGCAGAATTGCAGGAAACAGATTTCAGGAGGTACATTCGAATCGCCTTTAAAGCACAGGAAAAGCGGCAAAACCTCGACAGTGATGCACTTGGCCAAAAAGGGCGTATGCGTTTTTTCCTGAATATATTCAGGAAAAATCGCATACGCCCTTTTTGGCCAACCAAGCAACCTGGAAAGGCAAATCAGCGCTACAAAGAAGTCTCGCTTCCCATTGGTCAAAAGGGCCATGCTGAATAAAGTGTCAAAACCAGAAATGCAGGACAGGCCATGGAGAAATGGGAGCCTTGCTACGCTGATGGGCGGGACGTAAATTGCCAACAGCCACTCTGGAGAAGTGTACGGTGTGTCCTGAAACATCTAAAAAACTCAGCTTAGAGAGCTTGGGCACTTCCACTCATGGGCGTATAAATTGGGAAAACTAAAAATCAGCAAGACACAGGCACCCCAAATTTTGGGCTACTCTGTTGACAAAAACCTCCACTTCATTACACCTTAAATATCCGAGGAAAGAGAAGAATGGATAAAGAAGTTGTGGTCCTTATGTACAATGGAATATCACTCAGCCATGAAATCAATGTCATAAGGCTAGTAGCAGCATGATGAGTGGATTTAGGTATGACGATTCTAAGTGAAATAAATCACACAGAAAAAGACACTTATCATAAGATATCACTTATAGAGGGAATGTAAAAACCGCTACCCTTGAACTGCATTACAAAATAGAACAGAGTCACACGTTTAGAAAACACACTATGGCTGCTTAACGGGAAAGGTGAGGTGGGGTGATGCATAAATCAAGGGTTTCAAATTAGCTCAGATACCGTTCCATAAACCCAATATGTAATAGACAAGACCTACTCCTTGCTCAGTGAACTGGACTCAACACCCCCTATTCACCGCCCAAGAATATATCTCACTAGTAAGAATCTTCAAACCTATGTATTGATATCTCTCTGTAAGTGAGTCAAGTGGGTGTAAAGCGGCATAAACACAGCAGTGAAAAGCAGCTAAACCCCATTATAAAAATCAATTACTTTTCAAAACCCGTGAAACAAAGACAGTGAAAGAGAGAGAAATTCTTACAAAATTCGTTCAGGGGCTGTGATGCCACCTGGATTGACCATATCTAGACCCACAGCTGATTGAGACATATGGGTGGACACTCTTGGGGCTGAGAGGTTTGGTGAGGTTGGGTGAGCTAACGCAGACCCTTTAAATTAATACGGCGTGGTACCCATCCCATGGGTCCCAAATCTCCAGGTTCAAGGGCATCGTCCTACATTGAAAACATGCATGAGAAACCCCGAAGATGGCACACCGTGTGATCGGGAAAGGTTTCTAAAACGCACCTCATTTCTCATCTCCTTGTGCTCCGGCTCGCCATTCCAGCCGCTTTACTAGCAATCTCTCTCCTTGGAGAATCAGCACCTTTATCCTCCTGTTCCGTACAGGTTGCAATTTGTCCTGAGGATGAACGGGAAGAGGGGCAACCAATGAGAGACTAGCTCTAGGTGTTGGGACAGGCACAGGTCACTCTGTTTTCCCATCAGGAAGAAGAATTAACCACAGGCTCAGCCTGCCGCCAGGAACCAGAATACGGCCTGAAGCAATCCTGCGCTTTTGCGGCCAGCTCCCAAGAAAGCGAGTTGAATAATGGAGCTCAGGGGCACTGCAATTCACAAACCTGCAGACTTAGAAATGATAACTCTCGTCCACAAATATATTGAGGGAAGGCAACGAAGAGGATTTGAAAGCAAGGCAGAATTGCAGGAAACAGATTTCAGGAGGTAGATTCGAATCGCCTTTAAAGCACAGGAAAAGCGGCAAAACCTCGACAATGATGCCCTTGGCCAAAAAGGGCGTATGCGTTTTTTCCTGAATATATTCAGGAAAAAACGCATACGCCCTTTTTGGCCAACCAAGCAACCTGGAAAGGCAAATCAGCGCTACAAAGAAGTCTCGCTTCCCATCGGTCAAAAGGGTCATGCTGAATAAAGGGTCAAAACCAGAAATGCAGGACAGGCCATGGAGAAATGGGAGCCTTGCTACGCTGAAGGGCGGGACGTAAATTGCCAACAGCCACTCTGGAGAAGTGTACGGTGTGTCCTGAAACATCTAAAAAACTCAGCTTAGAGAGCTTGGGCACTTCCACTCATGGGCGTATAAATTGGGAAAACTAAAAATCAGCAAGACACAGGCACCCCAAAGTTTTGGGCTACTCTGTTGACAAGAACCTCCACTTCGTTACACCTTAAATATCCGAGGAAAGAGAAGAATGGATAAAGAAGTTGTGGTCCTTATGTACAATGGAATATCACTCAGCCATGAAATCAATGTCATAAGGCTAGTAGCAGCATGATGAGTGGATTTAGGTATGACGATTCTAAGTGAAATAAGTCCCACAGAAAAAGACACTTATCATGAGATATCACTTATAGAGGGAATGTAAAAACCGCTACTCTTGAACTGAATTACAAAACAGAACGGAGTCACACATTTAGAAAACACACTATGGCTGCTTAACGGGAAAGGTGAGGTGGGGTGATGCATAAAACAAGGGTTTCAAATTCGCTCAGATACCGTTCCATGAACCCAATATGTAATAGACAAGACCTACTCCTTGCTCAGTGAACTGGACTCAACACCCCCTATTCACCGCCCAAGAATATATCTGACTAGTAAGAATCTTAAAACCTATGTATTGATATCTCTCTGTAAGTGAGTCAAGTGGGTGTAAAGCGGCATAAACACAGCAGTGAAAAGCAGCTAAACCCCATTATAAAAATCAATTACTTTTCAAAACCCGTGAAACAAAGACAGTGAAAGAGAGAGAAATTCTTACAAAATTCGTTCAGGGGCTGTGATGCCACCTAGATTGACCATATCTAGACCCACAGCTGATTGAGACATATGGGTGGACACTCTTGGGGCTGAGAGGTTTGGTGAGGTTGGGTGAGCTAACGCAGACCCTTTAAATTAATACGGCGTGGTACCCATCCCATGGGTCCCAAATCTCCAGGTTCAAGGGCATCGTCCTACATTGAAAACATGCATGAGAAACCCCGAAGATGGCACACCGTGTGATCGGGAAAGGTTTCTAAAACGCACCTCATTTCTCATCTGCTTGTGCTCCGGTTCGCCATTCCAGCCGCTTTACTAGCAATCTCTCTCCTTGGAGAATCAGCACCTTTATCCTCCTGTTCCGTACAGGTTGCAATTTGTCCTGAGGATGAACGGGAAGAGGGGCAACCAATGAGAGACTAGCTCTAGGTGTTGGGACAGGCACACGTCACTCTGTTTTCCCATCAGGAAGAAGAATTAACCACAGGCTCAGCCTTCCGCCAGGAACCAGAATACGGCCTGAAGCAATCCTGCGCTTTTGCGGCCAGCTCCCAAGAAAGCGAGTTGAATAATGGAGCTCAGGGGCACTGCAATTCACAAACCTGCAGACTTACAAATGATAACTCTCGTCCACAAATATATTGAGGGAAGGCAACGAAGAGGATTTGAAAGCAAGGCAGAATTGCAGGAAACAGATTTCAGGAGGTACATTCGAATCGCCTTTAAAGCACAGGAAAAGCGGCAAAACCTCGACAGTGATGCACTTGGCCAAAAAGGGCGTATGCGTTTTTTCCTGAATATATTCAGGAAAAATCGCATACGCCCTTTTTGGCCAACCAAGCAACCTGGAAAGGCAAATCAGCGCTACAAAGAAGTCTCGCTTCCCATTGGTCAAAAGGGCCATGCTGAATAAAGTGTCAAAACCAGAAATGCAGGACAGGCCATGGAGAAATGGGAGCCTTGCTACGCTGATGGGCGGGATGTAAATTGCCAACAGCCACTCTGGAGAAGTGTACGGTGTGTCCTGAAACATCTAAAAAACTCAGCTTAGAGAGCATAGGGCACTTCCACTCATGGGCGTATAAATTGGGAAAACTAAAAATCAGCAAGACACAGGCACCCCAAAGTTTTGGGCTACTCTGTTGACAAGAACCTCCACTTCGTTACACCTTAAATATCCCAGGAAAGAGAAGAATGGATAAAGAAGATGTGGTCCTTATATACAATGGAATATCACTCAGCCATGAAATCAATGTCATAAGGCTAGTAGCAGCATGATGAGTGGATTTAGCTATGACGATTCTAAGTGAAATAAGTCACACAGAAAAAGACACTTATCATGAGATATCACTTATAGAGGGAATGTAAAAACCGCTACCCTTGAACTGAATTACAAAACAGAACAGAGTCACACGTTTAGAAAACAAACTATGGCTGCTTAACGGGAAAGGTGAGGTGGGGTGATGCATAAAACAAGGGTTTCAAATTAGCTCAGATATCGTTCCATAAACCCAATATGTAATAGACAAGACCTACTCCTTGCTCAGTGAACTGGACTCAACACCCCCTATTCACCGCCCAAGAATATATCTGACTAGTAAGAATCTTCAAACCTATGTATTGATATCTCTCTGTAAGTGAGTCAAGTGGGTGTAAAGCGGCATAAACACAGCAGTGAAAAGCAGCCAAACCCCATTATAAAAATCAATTACTTTTCAAAACCCGTGAAACAAAGACAGTGAAAGAGAGAGAAATTCTTACAAAATTCGTTCAGGGGCTGTGATGCCACCTGGATTGACCATATCTAGACCCACAGCTGATTGAGACATATGGGTGGACACTCTTGGGGCTGAGAGGTTTGGTGAGGTTGGGTGAGCTAACGCAGACCCTTTAAATTAATACGGCGTGGTACCCATCCCATGGGTCCCAAATCTCCAGGTTCAAGGGCATCGTCCTACATTGAAAACATGCATGAGAAACCCCGAAGATGGCACACCGTGTGATCGGGAAAGGTTTCTAAAACGCACCTCATTTCTCATCTCCTTGTGCTCCGGCTCGCCATTCCAGCCGCTTTACTAGCAATCTCTCTCCTTGGAGAATCAGCACCTTTATCCTCCTGTTCCGTACAGGTTGCAATTTGTCCTGAGGATGAACGGGAAGAGGGGCAACCAATGAGAGACTAGCTCTAGGTGTTGGGACAGGCACAGGTCACTCTGTTTTCCCATCAGGAAGAAGAATTAACCACAGGCTCAGCCTGCCGCCAGGAACCAGAATACGGCCTGAAGCAATCCTGCGCTTTTGCGGCCAGCTCCCAAGAAAGCGAGTTGAATAATGGAGCTCAGGGGCACTGCAATTCACAAACCTGCAGACTTAGAAATGATAACTCTCGTCCACAAATATATTGAGGGAAGGCAACGAAGAGGATTTGAAAGCAAGGCAGAATTGCAGGAAACAGATTTCAGGAGGTAGATTCGAATCGCCTTTAAAGCACAGGAAAAGCATCAAAACCTCGACAATGATGCCCTTGGCCAAAAAGGGCGTATGCGTTTTTTCCTGAATATATTCAGGAAAAAACGCATACGCCCTTTTTGGCCAACCAAGCAACCTGGAAAGGCAAATCAGCGCTACAAAGAAGTCTCGCTTCCCATCGGTCAAAAGGGCCATGCTGAAAAAAGTGTCAAAACCAGAAATGCAGGACAGGCCATGGAGAAATGGGAGCCTTGCTACACTGATGGGCGGGATGTAAATTGCCAACAGCCACTCTGGAGAAGTGTACGGTGTGTCCTGAAACATCTAAAAAACTCAGCTTAGAGAGCATAGGGCACTTCCACTCATGGGCGTATAAATTGGGAAAACTAAAAATCAGCAAGACACAGGCACCCCAAAGTTTTGGGCTACTCTGTTGACAAGAACCTCCACTTCGTTACACCTTAAATATCCCAGGAAAGAGAAGAATGGATAAAGAAGATGTGGTCCTTATATACAATGGAATATCACTCAGCCATGAAATCAATGTCATAAGGCTAGTAGCAGCATGATGAGTGGATTTAGCTATGACGATTCTAAGTGAAATAAGTCCCACAGAAAAAGACACTTATCATGAGATATCACTTATAGAGGGAATGTAAAAACCGCTACCCTTGAACTGAATTACAAAACAGAACAGAATCACACGTTTAGAAAACAGACTATGGCTGCTTAACGGGAAAGGTGAGGTGGGGTGATGCATAAAACAAGGGTTTCAAATTAGCTCAGATATCGTTCCATAAACCCAATATGTAACAGACAAGACCTACTCCTTGCTCAGTGAACTGGACTCAACACCCCCTATTCACCGCCCAGGAATATATCAGACTAGTAAGAATCTTCAAACCTATGTATTGATATCTCTCTGTAAGTGAGTCAAGTGGGTGTAAAGCGGCATAAACACAGCAGTGAAAAGCAGCCAAACCCCATTATAAAAATCAATTACTTTTCAAAACCCGTGAAACAAAGACAGTGTAAGAGAGAGAAATTCTTACAAAAATCGTTCAGGGGCTGTGATGCCACCTGGATTGACCATATCTAGACCCACAGCTGATTGAGACATATGGGTGGACACTCTTGGGGCTGAGAGGTTTGGTGAGGTTGGGTGAGCTAACGCAGACCCTTTAAATTAATACGGCGTGGTACCCATCCCATGGGTCCCAAATCTCCAGGTTCAAGGGCATCGTCCTACATTGAAAACATGCATGAGAAACCCCGAAGATGGCACACCGTGTGATCGGGAAAGGTTTCTAAAACGCACCTCATTTCTCATCTCCTTGTGCTCCGGCTCGCCATTCCAGCCGCTTTACTAGCAATCTCTCTCCTTGGAGAATCAGCACCTTTATCCTCCTGTTCCGTACAGGTTGCAATTTGTCCTGAGGATGAACGGGAAGAGGGGCAACCAATGAGAGACTAGCTCTAGGTGTTGGGACAGGCACAGGTCACTCTGTTTTCCCATCAGGAAGAAGAATTAACCACAGGCTCAGCCTGCCGCCAGGAACCAGAATACGGCCTGAAGCAATCCTGCGCTTTTGCGGCCAGCTCCCAAGAAAGCGAGTTGAATAATGGAGCTCAGGGGCACTGCAATTCACAAACCTGCAGACTTACAAATGATAACTCTCGTCCACAAATATATTGAGGGAAAGCAACGAAGAGGATTTGAAAGCAAGGCAGAATTGCAGGAAACAGATTTCAGGAGGTAGATTCGAATCGCCTTTAAAGCACAGGAAAAGCGGCAAAACCTCGACAGTGATGCCCTTGGCCAAAAAGGGCGTATGCGTTTTTTCCTGAATATATTCAGGAAAAAACGCATACGCCCTTTTTGGCCAACCAAGCAACCTGGAAAGGCAAATCAGCGCTACAAAGAAGTCGCGCTTCCCATCGGTCAAAAGGGCGATGCTGAATAAAGTGTCAAAACCAGAAATGCAGGACAGGCCATGGAGAAATGGGAGCCTTGCTACGCTGATGGGCCGGATGTAAATTGCCAACAGCCACTCTGGAGAAATGTACGGTGTGTCCTGAAACATCTAAAAAACTCAGCTTAGAGAGCATAGGGCACTTCCACTCATGGGCGTATAAATTGGGAAAACTAAAACTCAGCAAGACACAGGCACCCCAAAGTTTTGGGCTTCTCTGTTGACAAGAACCTCCACTTCGTTACACCTTAAATATCCCATGAAAGAGAAGAATGGATAAAGAAGTTGTGGTCCTTATGTACAATGGAATATCACTCACCATGAAATCAATGTCATAAGGCTAGTAGCAGCATGATGAGTGGATTTAGCTATGACGATTCTAAGTGAAATAAATCACACAGAAAAAGACACTTATCATAAGATATCACTTATAGAGGGAATGTAAAAACCGCTACCCTTGAACTGCATTACAAAATAGAACAGAGTCACACGTTTAGAAAACACACTATGGCTGCTTAACGGGAAAGGTGAGGTGGGGTGATGCATAAATCAAGGGTTTCAAATTAGCTCAGATACCGTTCCATAAACCCAATATGTAATAGACAAGACCTACTCCTTGCTCAGTGAACTGGACTCAACACCCCCTATTCACCGCCCAAGAATATATCTCACTAGTAAGAATCTTCAAACCTATGTATTGATATCTCTCTGTAAGTGAGTCAAGTGGGTGTAAAGCGGCATAAACACAGCAGTGAAAAGCAGCTAAACCCCATTATAAAAATCAATTACTTTTCAAAACCCGTGAAACAAAGACAGTGAAAGAGAGAGAAATTCTTACAAAATTCGTTCAGGGGCTGTGATGCCACCTGGATTGACCATATCTAGACCCACAGCTGATTGAGACATATGGGTGGACACTCTTGGGGCTGAGAGGTTTGGTGAGGTTGGGTGAGCTAACGCAGACCCTTTAAATTAATACGGCGTGGTACCCATCCCATGGGTCCCAAATCTCCAGGTTCAAGGGCATCGTCCTACATTGAAAACATGCATGAGAAACCCCGAAGATGGCACACCGTGTGATCGGGAAAGGTTTCTAAAACGCACCTCATTTCTCATCTCCTTGTGCTCCGGTTCGCCATTCCAGCCGCTTTACTAGCAATCTCTCTCCTTGGAGAATCAGCACCTTTATCCTCCTGTTCCGTACAGGTTGCAATTTGTCCTGAGGATGAACGGGAAGAGGGGCAACCAATGAGAGACTAGCTCTAGGTGTTGGGACAGGCACAGGTAACTCTGTTTTCCCATCAGGAAGAAGAATTAACCACAGGCTCAGCCTGCCGCCAGGAACCAGAATACGGCCTGAAGCAATCCTGCGCTTTTGCGGCCAGCTCCCAAGAAAGCGAGTTGAATAATGGAGCTCAGGGGCACTGCAATTCACAAACCTGCAGACTTAGAAATGATAACTCTCGTCCACAAATATATTGAGGGAAGGCAACGAAGAGGATTTGAAAGCAAGGCAGAATTGCAGGAAACAGATTTCAGGAGGTAGATTCGAATCGCCTTTAAAGCACAGGAAAAGCGGCAAAACCTCGACAATGATGCCCTTGGCCAAAAAGGGCGTATGCGTTTTTTCCTGAATATATTCAGGAAAAAACGCATACGCCCTTTTTGGCCAACCAAGCAACCTGGAAAGGCAAATCAGCGCTACAAAGAAGTCTCGCTTCCCATCGGTCAAAAGGGTCATGCTGAATAAAGGGTCAAAACCAGAAATGCAGGACAGGCCATGGAGAAATGGGAGCCTTGCTACGCTGATGGGCGGGACGTAAATTGCCAACAGCCACTCTGGAGAAGTGTACGGTGTGTCCTGAAACATCTAAAAAACTCAGCTTAGAGAGCTTGGGCACTTCCACTCATGGGCGTATAAATTGGGAAAACTAAAAATCAGCAAGACACAGGCACCCCAAAGTTTTGGGCTACTCTGTTGACAAGAACCTCCACTTCGTTACACCTTAAATATCCCAGGAAAGAGAAGAATGGATAAAGAAGATGTGGTCCTTATATACAATGGAATATCACTCAGCCATGAAATCAATGTCATAAGGCTAGTAGCAGCATGATGAGTGGATTTAGCTATGACGATTCTAAGTGAAATAAGTCCCACAGAAAAAGACACTTATCATGAGATATCACTTATAGAGGGAATGTAAAAACCGCTACCCTTGAACTGAATTACAAAACAGAACAGAATCACACGTTTAGAAAACAGACTATGGCTGCTTAACGGGAAAGGTGAGGTGGGGTGATGCATAAAACAAGGGTTTCAAATTAGCTCAGATATCGTTCCATAAACCCAATATGTAACAGACAAGACCTACTCCTTGCTCAGTGAACTGGACTCAACACCCCCTATTCACCGCCCAGGAATATATCAGACTAGTAAGAATCTTCAAACCTATGTATTGATATCTCTCTGTAAGTGAGTCAAGTGGGTGTAAAGCGGCATAAACACAGCAGTGAAAAGCAGCCAAACCCCATTATAAAAATCAATTACTTTTCAAAACCCGTGAAACAAAGACAGTGTAAGAGAGAGAAATTCTTACAAAAATCGTTCAGGGGCTGTGATGCCACCTGGATTGACCATATCTAGACCCACAGCTGATTGAGACATATGGGTGGACACTCTTGGGGCTGAGAGGTTTGGTGAGGTTGGGTGAGCTAACGCAGACCCTTTAAATTAATACGGCGTGGTACCCATCCCATGGGTCCCAAATCTCCAGGTTCAAGGGCATCGTCCTACATTGAAAACATGCATGAGAAACCCCGAAGATGGCACACCGTGTGATCGGGAAAGGTTTCTAAAACGCACCTCATTTCTCATCTCCTTGTGCTCCGGCTCGCCATTCCAGCCGCTTTACTAGCAATCTCTCTCCTTGGAGAATCAGCACCTTTATCCTCCTGTTCCGTACAGGTTGCAATTTGTCCTGAGGATGAACGGGAAGAGGGGCAACCAATGAGAGACTAGCTCTAGGTGTTGGGACAGGCACAGGTCACTCTGTTTTCCCATCAGGAAGAAGAATTAACCACAGGCTCAGCCTGCCGCCAGGAACCAGAATACGGCCTGAAGCAATCCTGCGCTTTTGCGGCCAGCTCCCAAGAAAGCGAGTTGAATAATGGAGCTCAGGGGCACTGCAATTCACAAACCTGCAGACTTACAAATGATAACTCTCGTCCACAAATATATTGAGGGAAAGCAACGAAGAGGATTTGAAAGCAAGGCAGAATTGCAGGAAACAGATTTCAGGAGGTAGATTCGAATCGCCTTTAAAGCACAGGAAAAGCGGCAAAACCTCGACAGTGATGCCCTTGGCCAAAAAGGGCGTATGCGTTTTTTCCTGAATATATTCAGGAAAAAACGCATACGCCCTTTTTGGCCAACCAAGCAACCTGGAAAGGCAAATCAGCGCTACAAAGAAGTCGCGCTTCCCATCGGTCAAAAGGGCGATGCTGAATAAAGTGTCAAAACCAGAAATGCAGGACAGGCCATGGAGAAATGGGAGCCTTGCTACGCTGATGGGCCGGATGTAAATTGCCAACAGCCACTCTGGAGAAATGTACGGTGTGTCCTGAAACATCTAAAAAACTCAGCTTAGAGAGCATAGGGCACTTCCACTCATGGGCGTATAAATTGGGAAAACTAAAACTCAGCAAGACACAGGCACCCCAAAGTTTTGGGCTTCTCTGTTGACAAGAACCTCCACTTCGTTACACCTTAAATATCCCATGAAAGAGAAGAATGGATAAAGAAGTTGTGGTCCTTATGTACAATGGAATATCACTCACCATGAAATCAATGTCATAAGGCTAGTAGCAGCATGATGAGTGGATTTAGCTATGACGATTCTAAGTGAAATAAATCACACAGAAAAAGACACTTATCATAAGATATCACTTATAGAGGGAATGTAAAAACCGCTACCCTTGAACTGCATTACAAAATAGAACAGAGTCACACGTTTAGAAAACACACTATGGCTGCTTAACGGGAAAGGTGAGGTGGGGTGATGCATAAATCAAGGGTTTCAAATTAGCTCAGATACCGTTCCATAAACCCAATATGTAATAGACAAGACCTACTCCTTGCTCAGTGAACTGGACTCAACACCCCCTATTCACCGCCCAAGAATATATCTCACTAGTAAGAATCTTCAAACCTATGTATTGATATCTCTCTGTAAGTGAGTCAAGTGGGTGTAAAGCGGCATAAACACAGCAGTGAAAAGCAGCTAAACCCCATTATAAAAATCAATTACTTTTCAAAACCCGTGAAACAAAGACAGTGAAAGAGAGAGAAATTCTTACAAAATTCGTTCAGGGGCTGTGATGCCACCTGGATTGACCATATCTAGACCCACAGCTGATTGAGACATATGGGTGGACACTCTTGGGGCTGAGAGGTTTGGTGAGGTTGGGTGAGCTAACGCAGACCCTTTAAATTAATACGGCGTGGTACCCATCCCATGGGTCCCAAATCTCCAGGTTCAAGGGCATCGTCCTACATTGAAAACATGCATGAGAAACCCCGAAGATGGCACACCGTGTGATCGGGAAAGGTTTCTAAAACGCACCTCATTTCTCATCTCCTTGTGCTCCGGTTCGCCATTCCAGCCGCTTTACTAGCAATCTCTCTCCTTGGAGAATCAGCACCTTTATCCTCCTGTTCCGTACAGGTTGCAATTTGTCCTGAGGATGAACGGGAAGAGGGGCAACCAATGAGAGACTAGCTCTAGGTGTTGGGACAGGCACAGGTAACTCTGTTTTCCCATCAGGAAGAAGAATTAACCACAGGCTCAGCCTGCCGCCAGGAACCAGAATACGGCCTGAAGCAATCCTGCGCTTTTGCGGCCAGCTCCCAAGAAAGCGAGTTGAATAATGGAGCTCAGGGGCACTGCAATTCACAAACCTGCAGACTTAGAAATGATAACTCTCGTCCACAAATATATTGAGGGAAGGCAACGAAGAGGATTTGAAAGCAAGGCAGAATTGCAGGAAACAGATTTCAGGAGGTAGATTCGAATCGCCTTTAAAGCACAGGAAAAGCGGCAAAACCTCGACAATGATGCCCTTGGCCAAAAAGGGCGTATGCGTTTTTTCCTGAATATATTCAGGAAAAAACGCATACGCCCTTTTTGGCCAACCAAGCAACCTGGAAAGGCAAATCAGCGCTACAAAGAAGTCTCGCTTCCCATCGGTCAAAAGGGTCATGCTGAATAAAGGGTCAAAACCAGAAATGCAGGACAGGCCATGGAGAAATGGGAGCCTTGCTACGCTGATGGGCGGGACGTAAATTGCCAACAGCCACTCTGGAGAAGTGTACGGTGTGTCCTGAAACATCTAAAAAACTCAGCTTAGAGAGCTTGGGCACTTCCACTCATGGGCGTATAAATTGGGAAAACTAAAAATCAGCAAGACACAGGCACCCCAAAGTTTTGGGCTACTCTGTTGACAAGAACCTCCACTTCGTTACACCTTAAATATCCGAGGAAAGAGAAGAATGGATAAAGAAGTTGTGGTCCTTATGTACAATGGAATATCACTCAGCCATGAAATCAATGTCATAAGGCTAGTAGCAGCATGATGAGTGGATTTAGGTATGACGATTCTAAGTGAAATAAGTCCCACAGAAAAAGACACTTATCATGAGATATCACTTATAGAGGGAATGTAAAAACCGCTACCCTTGAACTGAATTACAAAACAGAACGGAGTCACACATTTAGAAAACAGACTATGGCTGCTTAACGGGAAAGGTGAGGTGGGGTGATGCATAAAACAAGGGTTTCAAATTAGCTCAGATACCGTTCCATGAACCCAATATGTAATAGACAAGACCTACTCCTTGCTCAGTGAACTGGACTCAACACCCCCTATTCACCGCCCAAGAATATATCTGACTAGTAAGAATCTTCAAACCTATGTATTGATATCTCTCTGTAAGTGAGTCAAGTGGGTGTAAAGCGGCATAAACACAGCAGTGAAAAGCAGCTAAACCCCATTATAAAAATCAATTACTTTTCAAAACCCGTGAAACAAAGACAGTGAAAGAGAGAGAAATTCTTACAAAATTCGTTCAGGGGCTGTGATGCCACCTGGATTGACCATATCTAGACCCACAGCTGATTGAGACATATGGGTGGACACTCTTGGGGCTGAGAGGTTTGGTGAGGTTGGGTGAGCTAACGCAGACCCTTTAAATTAATACGGCGTGGTACCCATCCCATGGGTCCCAAATCTCCAGGTTCAAGGGCATCGTCCTACATTGAAAACATGCATGAGAAACCCCGAAGATGGCACACCGTGTGATCGGGAAAGGTTTCTAAAACGCACCTCATTTCTCATCTCCTTGTGCTCCGGTTCGCCATTCCAGCCGCTTTACTAGCAATCTCTCTCCTTGGAGAATCAGCACCTTTATCCTCCTGTTCCGTACAGGTTGCAATTTGTCCTGAGGATGAACGGGAAGAGGGGCAACCAATGAGAGACTAGCTCTAGGTGTTGGGACAGGCACAGGTAACTCTGTTTTCCCATCAGGAAGAAGAATTAACCACAGGCTCAGCCTGCCGCCAGGAACCAGAATACGGCCTGAAGCAATCCTGCGCTTTTGCGGCCAGCTCCCAAGAAAGCGAGTTGAATAATGGAGCTCAGGGGCACTGCAATTCACAAACCTGCAGACTTAGAAATGATAACTCTCGTCCACAAATATATTGAGGGAAGGCAACGAAGAGGATTTGAAAGCAAGGCAGAATTGCAGGAAACAGATTTCAGGAGGTAGATTCGAATCGCCTTTAAAGCACAGGAAAAGCGGCAAAACCTCGACAATGATGCCCTTGGCCAAAAAGGGCGTATGCGTTTTTTCCTGAATATATTCAGGAAAAAACGCATACGCCCTTTTTGGCCAACCAAGCAACCTGGAAAGGCAAATCAGCGCTACAAAGAAGTCTCGCTTCCCATCGGTCAAAAGGGTCATGCTGAATAAAGGGTCAAAACCAGAAATGCAGGACAGGCCATGGAGAAATGGGAGCCTTGCTACGCTGATGGGCGGGACGTAAATTGCCAACAGCCACTCTGGAGAAGTGTACGGTGTGTCCTGAAACATCTAAAAAACTCAGCTTAGAGAGCTTGGGCACTTCCACTCATGGGCGTATAAATTGGGAAAACTAAAAATCAGCAAGACACAGGCACCCCAAAGTTTTGGGCTACTCTGTTGACAAGAACCTCCACTTCGTTACACCTTAAATATCCGAGGAAAGAGAAGAATGGATAAAGAAGTTGTGGTCCTTATGTACAATGGAATATCACTCAGCCATGAAATCAATGTCATAAGGCTAGTAGCAGCATGATGAGTGGATTTAGGTATGACGATTCTAAGTGAAATAAGTCCCACAGAAAAAGACACTTATCATGAGATATCACTTATAGAGGGAATGTAAAAACCGCTACCCTTGAACTGAATTACAAAACAGAACGGAGTCACACATTTAGAAAACAGACTATGGCTGCTTAACGGGAAAGGTGAGGTGGGGTGATGCATAAAACAAGGGTTTCAAATTAGCTCAGATACCGTTCCATGAACCCAATATGTAATAGACAAGACCTACTCCTTGCTCAGTGAACTGGACTCAACACCCCCTATTCACCGCCCAAGAATATATCTGACTAGTAAGAATCTTCAAACCTATGTATTGATATCTCTCTGTAAGTGAGTCAAGTGGGTGTAAAGCGGCATAAACACAGCAGTGAAAAGCAGCTAAACCCCATTATAAAAATCAATTACTTTTCAAAACCCGTGAAACAAAGACAGTGAAAGAGAGAGAAATTCTTACAAAATTCGTTCAGGGGCTGTGATGCCACCTGGATTGACCATATCTAGACCCACAGCTGATTGAGACATATGGGTGGACACTCTTGGGGCTGAGAGGTTTGGTGAGGTTGGGTGAGCTAACGCAGACCCTTTAAATTAATACGGCGTGGTACCCATCCCATGGGTCCCAAATCTCCAGGTTCAAGGGCATCGTCCTACATTGAAAACATGCATGAGAAACCCCGAAGATGGCACACCGTGTGATCGGGAAAGGTTTCTAAAACGCACCTCATTTCTCATCTCCTTGTGCTCCGGCTCGCCATTCCAGCCGCTTTACTAGCAATCTCTCTCCTTGGAGAATCAGCACCTTTATCCTCCTGTTCCGTACAGGTTGCAATTTGTCCTGAGGATGAACGGGAAGAGGGGCAACCAATGAGAGACTAGCTCTAGGTGTTGGGACAGGCACAGGTCACTCTGTTTTCCCATCAGGAAGAAGAATTAACCACAGGCTCAGCCTGCCGCCAGGAACCAGAATACGGCCTGAAGCAATCCTGCGCTTTTGCGGCCAGCTCCCAAGAAAGCGAGTTGAATAATGGAGCTCAGGGGCACTGCAATTCACAAACCTGCAGACTTACAAATGATAACTCTCGTCCACAAATATATTGAGGGAAGGCAACGAAGAGGATTTGAAAGCAAGGCAGAATTGCAGGAAACAGATTTCAGGAGGTAGATTCGAATCGCCTTTAAAGCACAGGAAAAGCATCAAAACCTCGACAATGATGCCCTTGGCCAAAAAGGGCGTATGCGTTTTTTCCTGAATATATTCAGGAAAAAACGCATACGCCCTTTTTGGCCAACCAAGCAACCTGGAAAGGCAAATCAGCGCTACAAAGAAGTCTCGCTTCCCATCGGTCAAAAGGGCCATGCTGAAAAAAGTGTCAAAACCAGAAATGCAGGACAGGCCATGGAGAAATGGGAGCCTTGCTACACTGATGGGCGGGATGTAAATTGCCAACAGCCACTCTGGAGAAGTGTACGGTGTGTCCTGAAACATCTAAAAAACTCAGCTTAGAGAGCATAGGGCACTTCCACTCATGGGCGTATAAATTGGGAAAACTAAAAATCAGCAAGACACAGGCACCCCAAAGTTTTGGGCTACTCTGTTGACAAGAACCTCCACTTCGTTACACCTTAAATATCCCAGGAAAGAGAAGAATGGATAAAGAAGATGTGGTCCTTATATACAATGGAATATCACTCAGCCATGAAATCAATGTCATAAGGCTAGTAGCAGCATGATGAGTGGATTTAGCTCTGACGATTCTAAGTGAAATAAGTCACACAGAAAAAGACACTTATCATGAGATATCACTTATAGAGGGAATGTAAAAACCGCTCCCCTTGAACTGAATTACAAAACAGAACAGAATCACACGTTTAGAAAACAGACTATGGCTGCTTAACGGGAAAGGTGAGGTGGGGTGATGCATAAAACAAGGGTTTCAAATTAGCTCAGATATCGTTCCATAAACCCAATATGTAATAGACAAGACCTACTCCTTGCTCAGTGAACTGGACTCAACACCCCCTATTCACCGCCCAGGAATATATCAGACTAGTAAGAATCTTCAAACCTATGTATTGATATCTCTCTGTAAGTGAGTCAAGTGGGTGTAAAGCGGCATAAACACAGCAGTGAAAAGCAGCCAAACCCCATTATAAAAATCAATTACTTTTCAAAACCCGTGAAACAAAGACAGTGAAAGAGAGAGAAATTCTTACAAAATTCGTTCAGGGGCTGTGATGCCACCTGGATTGACCATATCTAGACCCACAGCTGATTGAGACATATGGGTGGACACTCTTGGGGCTGAGAGGTTTGGTGAGGTTGGGTGAGCTAACGCAGACCCTTTAAATTAATACGGCGTGGTACCCATCCCATGGGTCCCAAATCTCCAGGTTCAAGGGCATCGTCCTACATTGAAAACATGCATGAGAAACCCCGAAGATGGCACACCGTGTGATCGGGAAAGGTTTCTAAAACGCACCTCATTTCTCATCTCCTTGTGCTCCGGCTCGCCATTCCAGCCGCTTTACTAGCAATCTCTCTCCTTGGAGAATCAGCACCTTTATCCTCCTGTTCCGTACAGGTTGCAATTTGTCCTGAGGATGAACGGGAAGAGGGGCAACCAATGAGAGACTAGCTCTAGGTGTTGGGACAGGCACAGGTCACTCTGTTTTCCCATCAGGAAGAAGAATTAACCACAGGCTCAGCCTGCCGCCAGGAACCAGAATACGGCCTGAAGCAATCCTGCGCTTTTGCGGCCAGCTCCCAAGAAAGCGAGTTGAAGAATGGAGCTCAGGGGCACTGCAATTCACAAACCTGCAGACTTAGAAATGATAACTCTTGTCCACAAATATATTGAGGGAAGGCAACGAAGAGGATTTGAAAGCAAGGCAGAATTGCAGGAAACAGATTTCAGGAGGTAGATTCGAATCGCCTTTAAAGCACAGGAAAAGCATCAAAACCTCGACAATGATGCCCTTGGCCAAAAAGGGCGGATGCGTTTTTTCCTGAATATATTCAGGAAAAAACGCATACGCCCTTTTTGGCCAACCAAGCAACCTGGAAAGGCAAATCAGCGCTACAAAGAAGTCTCGCTTCCCATCGGTCAAAAGGGCCATGCTGAAAAAAGTGTCAAAACCAGAAATGTAGGACAGGCCATGGAGAAATGGGAGCCTTGCTACACTGATGGGCGGGATGTAAATTGCCAACAGCCACTCTGGAGAAGTGTACGGTGTGTCCTGAAACATCTAAAAAACTCAGCTTAGAGAGCATAGGGCACTTCCACTCATGGGCGTATAAATTGGGAAAACTAAAAATCAGCAAGACACAGGCACCCCAAAGTTTTGGGCTACTCTGTTGACAAGAACCTCCACTTCGTTACACCTTAAATATCCCAGGAAAGAGAAGAATGGATAAAGAAGATGTGGTCCTTATATACAATGGAATATCACTCAGCCATGAAATCAATGTCATAAGGCTAGTAGCAGCATGATGAGTGGATTTAGCTATGACGATTCTAAGTGAAATAAGTCACACAGAAAAAGACACTTATCATGAGATATCACTTATAGAGGGAATGTAAAAACCGCTACCCTTGAACTGAATTACAAAACAGAACAGAATCACACGTTTAGAAAACAGACTATGGCTGCTTAACGGGAAAGGTGAGGTGGGGTGATGCATAAAACAAGGGTTTCAAATTAGCTCAGATATCGTTCCATAAACCCAATATGTAACAGACAAGACCTACTCCTTGATCAGTGAACTGGACTCAACACCCCCTATTCACCGCCCAGGAATATATCAGACTAGTAAGAATCTTCAAACCTATGTATTGATATCTCTCTGTAAGTGAGTCAAGTGGGTGTAAAGCGGCATAAACACAGCAGTGAAAAGCAGCCAAACCCCATTATAAAAATCAATTACTTTTCAAAACCCGTGAAACAAAGACAGTGAAAGAGAGAGAAATTCTTACAAAATTCGTTCAGGGGCTGTGATGCCACCTGGATTGACCATATCTAGACCCACAGCTGATTGAGACATATGGGTGGACACTCTTGGGGCTGAGAGGTTTGGTGAGGTTGGGTGAGCTAACGCAGACCCTTTAAATTAATACGGCGTGGTACCCATCCCATGGGTCCCAAATCTCCAGGTTCAAGGGCATCGTCCTACATTGAAAACATGCATGAGAAACCCCGAAGATGGCACACCGTGTGATCGGGAAAGGTTTCTAAAACGCACCTCATTTCTCATCTCCTTGTGCTCCGGCTCGCCATTCCAGCCGCTTTACTAGCAATCTCTCTCCTTGGAGAATCAGCACCTTTATCCTCCTGTTCCGTACAGGTTGCAATTTGTCCTGAGGATGAACGGGAAGAGGGGCAACCAATGAGAGACTAGCTCTAGGTGTTGGGACAGGCACAGGTCACTCTGTTTTCCCATCAGGAAGAAGAATTAACCACAGGCTCAGCCTGCCGCCAGGAACCAGAATACGGCCTGAAGCAATCCTGCGCTTTTGCGGCCAGCTCCCAAGAAAGCGAGTTGAATAATGGAGCTCAGGGGCACTGCAATTCACAAACCTGCAGACTTAGAAATGATAACTCTCGTCCACAAATATATTGAGGGAAGGCAACGAAGAGGATTTGAAAGCAAGGCAGAATTGCAGGAAACAGATTTCAGGAGGTAGATTCGAATCGCCTTTAAAGCACAGGAAAAGCGGCAAAACCTCGACAGTGATGCCCTTGGCCAAAAAGGGCGTATGCGTTTTTTCCTGAATATATTCAGGAAAAAACGCATACGCCCTTTTTGGCCAACCAAGCAACCTGGAAAGGCAAATCAGCGCTACAAAGAAGTCGCGCTTCCCATCGGTCAAAAGGGCGATGCTGAATAAAGTGTCAAAACCAGAAATGCAGGACAGGCCATGGAGAAATGGGAGCCTTGCTACGCTGATGGGCCGGATGTAAATTGCCAACAGCCACTCTGGAGAAATGTACGGTGTGTCCTGAAACATCTAAAAAACTCAGCTTAGAGAGCATAGGGCACTTCCACTCATGGGCGTATAAATAGGGAAAACTAAAACTCAGCAAGACACAGGCACCCCAAAGTTTTGGGCTTCTCTGTTGACAAGAACCTCCACTTCGTTACACCTTAAATATCCCAGGAAAGAGAAGAATGGATAAAGAAGTTGTGGTCCTTATGTACAATGGAATATCACTCAGCCATGAAATCAATGTCATAAGGCTAGTAGCAGCATGATGAGTGGATTTAGCTATGACGATTCTAAGTGAAATAAATCACACAGAAAAAGACACTTATCATAAGATATCACTTATAGAGGGAATGTAAAAACCGCTACCCTTGAACTGCATTACAAAATAGAACAGAGTCACACGTTTAGAAAACACACTATGGCTGCTTAACGGGAAAGGTGAGGTGGGGTGATGCATAAATCAAGGGTTTCAAATTAGCTCAGATACCGTTCCATAAACCCAATATGTAATAGACAAGACCTACTCCTTGCTCAGTGAACTGGACTCAACACCCCCTATTCACCGCCCAAGAATATATCTCACTAGTAAGAATCTTCAAACCTATGTATTGATATCTCTCTGTAAGTGAGTCAAGTGGGTGTAAAGCGGCATAAACACAGCAGTGAAAAGCAGCTAAACCCCATTATAAAAATCAATTACTTTTCAAAACCCGTGAAACAAAGACAGTGAAAGAGAGAGAAATTCTTACAAAATTCGTTCAGGGGCTGTGATGCCACCTGGATTGACCATATCTAGACCCACAGCTGATTGAGACATATGGGTGGACACTCTTGGGGCTGAGAGGTTTGGTGAGGTTGGGTGAGCTAACGCAGACCCTTTAAATTAATACGGCGTGGTACCCATCCCATGGGTCCCAAATCTCCAGGTTCAAGGGCATCGTCCTACATTGAAAACATGCATGAGAAACCCCGAAGATGGCACACCGTGTGATCGGGAAAGGTTTCTAAAACGCACCTCATTTCTCATCTCCTTGTGCTCCGGTTCGCCATTCCAGCCGCTTTACTAGCAATCTCTCTCCTTGGAGAATCAGCACCTTTATCCTCCTGTTCCGTACAGGTTGCAATTTGTCCTGAGGATGAACGGGAAGAGGGGCAACCAATGAGAGACTAGCTCTAGGTGTTGGGACAGGCACAGGTCACTCTGTTTTCCCATCAGGAAGAAGAATTAACCACAGGCTCAGCCTGCCGCCAGGAACCAGAATACGGCCTGAAGCAATCCTGCGCTTTTGCGGCCAGCTCCCAAGAAAGCGAGTTGAATAATGGAGCTCAGGGGCACTGCAATTCACAAACCTGCAGACTTAGAAATGATAACTCTCGTCCACAAATATATTGAGGGAAGGCAACGAAGAGGATTTGAAAGCAAGGCAGAATTGCAGGAAACAGATTTCAGGAGGTAGATTCGAATCGCCTTTAAAGCACAGGAAAAGCGGCAAAACCTCGACAATGATGCCCTTGGACAAAAAGGGCGTATGCGTTTTTTCCTGAATATATTCAGGAAAAAACGCATACGCCCTTTTTGGCCAACCAAGCAACCTGGAAAGGCAAATCAGCGCTACAAAGAAGTCTCGCTTCCCATCGGTCAAAAGGGTCATGCTGAATAAAGGGTCAAAACCAGAAATGCAGGACAGGCCATGGAGAAATGGGAGCCTTGCTACGCTGAAGGGCGGGACGTAAATTGCCAACAGCCACTCTGGAGAAGTGTACGGTGTGTCCTGAAACATCTAAAAAACTCAGCTTAGAGAGCTTGGGCACTTCCACTCATGGGCGTATAAATTGGGAAAACTAAAAATCAGCAAGACACAGGCACCCCAAAGTTTTGGGCTACTCTGTTGACAAGAACCTCCACTTCGTTACACCTTAAATATCCGAGGAAAGAGAAGAATGGATAAAGAAGTTGTGGTCCTTATGTACAATGGAATATCACTCAGCCATGAAATCAATGTCATAAGGCTAGTAGCAGCATGATGAGTGGATTTAGGTATGACGATTCTAAGTGAAATAAGTCCCACAGAAAAAGACACTTATCATGAGATATCACTTATAGAGGGAATGTAAAAACCGCTACCCTTGAACTGAATTACAAAACAGAACGGAGTCACACATTTAGAAAACACACTATGGCTGCTTAACGGGAAAGGTGAGGTGGGGTGATGCATAAAACAAGGGTTTCAAATTAGCTCAGATACCGTTCCATGAACCCAATATGTAATAGACAAGACCTACTCCTTGCTCAGTGAACTGGACTCAACACCCCCTATTCACCGCCCAAGAATATATCTGACTAGTAAGAATCTTAAAACCTATGTATTGATATCTCTCTGTAAGTGAGTCAAGTGGGTGTAAAGCGGCATAAACACAGCAGTGAAAAGCAGCTAAACCCCATTATAAAAATCAATTACTTTTCAAAACCCGTGAAACAAAGACAGTGAAAGAGAGAGAAATTCTTACAAAATTCGTTCAGGGGCTGTGTTGCCACCTGGATTGACCATATCTAGACCCACAGCTGATTGAGACATATGGGTGGACACTCTTGGGGCTGAGAGGTTTGGTGAGGTTGGGTGAGCTAACGCAGACCCTTTAAATTAATACGGCGTGGTACCCATCCCATGGGTCCCAAATCTCCAGGTTCAAGGGCATCGTCCTACATTGAAAACATGCATGAGAAACCCCGAAGATGGCACACCGTGTGATCGGGAAAGGTTTCTAAAACGCACCTCATTTCTCATCTCCTTGTGCTCCGGCTCGCCATTCCAGCCGCTTTACTAGCAATCTCTCTCCTTGGAGAATCAGCACCTTTATCCTCCTGTTCCGTACAGGTTGCAATTTGTCCTGAGGATGAACGGGAAGAGGGGCAACCAATGAGAGACTAGCTCTAGGTGTTGGGACAGGCACAGGTCACTCTGTTTTCCCATCAGGAAGAAGAATTAACCACAGGCTCAGCCTGCCGCCAGGAACCAGAATACGGCCTGAAGCAATCCTGCGCTTTTGCGGCCAGCTCCCAAGAAAGCGAGTTGAATAATGGAGCTCAGGGGCACTGCAATTCACAAACCTGCAGACTTACAAATGATAACTCTCGTCCACAAATATATTGAGGGAAGGCAACGAAGAGGATTTGAAAGCAAGGCAGAATTGCAGGAAACAGATTTCAGGAGGTAGATTCGAATCGCCTTTAAAGCACAGGAAAAGCATCAAAACCTCGACAATGATGCCCTTGGCCAAAAAGGGCGTATGCGTTTTTTCCTGAATATATTCAGGAAAAAACGCATACGCCCTTTTTGGCCAACCAAGCAACCTGGAAAGGCAAATCAGCGCTACAAAGAAGTCTCGCTTCCCATCGGTCAAAAGGGCCATGCTGAAAAAAGTGTCAAAACCAGAAATGCAGGACAGGCCATGGAGAAATGGGAGCCTTGCTACACTGATGGGCGGGATGTAAATTGCCAACAGCCACTCTGGAGAAGTGTACGGTGTGTCCTGAAACATCTAAAAAACTCAGCTTAGAGAGCATAGGGCACTTCCACTCATGGGCGTATAAATTGGGAAAACTAAAAATCAGCAAGACACAGGCACCCCAAAGTTTTGGGCTACTCTGTTGACAAGAACCTCCACTTCGTTACACCTTAAATATCCCAGGAAAGAGAAGAATGGATAAAGAAGATGTGGTCCTTATATACAATGGAATATCACTCAGCCATGAAATCAATGTCATAAGGCTAGTAGCAGCATGATGAGTGGATTTAGCTATGACGATTCTAAGTGAAATAAGTCACACAGAAAAAGACACTTATCATGAGATATCACTTATAGAGGGAATGTAAAAACCGCTCCCCTTGAACTGAATTACAAAACAGAACAGAATCACACGTTTAGAAAACAGACTATGGCTGCTTAACGGGAAAGGTGAGGTGGGGTGATGCATAAAACAAGGGTTTCAAATTAGCTCAGATATCGTTCCATAAACCCAATATGTAATAGACAAGACCTACTCCTTGCTCAGTGAACTGGACTCAACACCCCCTATTCACCGCCCAGGAATATATCAGACTAGTAAGAATCTTCAAACCTATGTATTGATATCTCTCTGTAAGTGAGTCAAGTGGGTGTAAAGCGGCATAAACACAGCAGTGAAAAGCAGCCAAACCCCATTATAAAAATCAATTACTTTTCAAAACCCGTGAAACAAAGACAGTGAAAGAGAGAGAAATTCTTACAAAATTCGTTCAGGGGCTGTGATGCCACCTGGATTGACCATATCTAGACCCACAGCTGATTGAGACATATGGGTGGACACTCTTGGGGCTGAGAGGTTTGGTGAGGTTGGGTGAGCTAACGCAGACCCTTTAAATTAATACGGCGTGGTACCCATCCCATGGGTCCCAAATCTCCAGGTTCAAGGGCATCGTCCTACATTGAAAACATGCATGAGAAACCCCGAAGATGGCACACCGTGTGATCGGGAAAGGTTTCTAAAACGCACCTCATTTCTCATCTCCTTGTGCTCCGGCTCGCCATTCCAGCCGCTTTACTAGCAATCTCTCTCCTTGGAGAATCAGCACCTTTATCCTCCTGTTCCGTACAGGTTGCAATTTGTCCTGAGGATGAACGGGAAGAGGGGCAACCAATGAGAGACTAGCTCTAGGTGTTGGGACAGGCACAGGTCACTCTGTTTTCCCATCAGGAAGAAGAATTAACCACAGGCTCAGCCTGCCGCCAGGAACCAGAATACGGCCTGAAGCAATCCTGCGCTTTTGCGGCCAGCTCCCAACAAAGCGAGTTGAATAATGGAGCTCAGGGGCACTGCAATTCACAAACCTGCAGACTTACAAATGATAACTCTCGTCCACAAATATATTGAGGGAAGGCAACGAAGAGGATTTGAAAGCAAGGCAGAATTGCAGGAAACAGATTTCAGGAGGTAGATTCGAATCGCCTTTAAAGCACAGGAAAAGCATCAAAACCTCGACAATGATGCCCTTGGCCAAAAAGGGCGTATGCGTTTTTTCCTGAATATATTCAGGAAAAAACGCATACGCCCTTTTTGGCCAACCAAGCAACCTGGAAAGGCAAATCAGCGCTACAAAGAAGTCTCGCTTCCCATCGGTCAAAAGGGCCATGCTGAAAAAAGTGTCAAAACCAGAAATGCAGGACAGGCCATGGAGAAATGGGAGCCTTGCTACACTGATGGGCGGGATGTAAATTGCCAACAGCCACTCTGGAGAAGTGTACGGTGTGTCCTGAAACATCTAAAAAACTCAGCTTAGAGAGCATAGGGCACTTCCACTCATGGGCGTATAAATTGGGAAAACTAAAAATCAGCAAGACACAGGCACCCCAAAGTTTTGGGCTACTCTGTTGACAAGAACCTCCACTTCGTTACACCTTAAATATCCCAGGAAAGAGAAGAATGGATAAAGAAGATGTGGTCCTTATATACAATGGAATATCACTCAGCCATGAAATCAATGTCATAAGGCTAGTAGCAGCATGATGAGTGGATTTAGGTATGACGATTCTAAGTGAAATAAGTCCCACAGAAAAAGACACTTATCATGAGATATCACTTATAGAGGGAATGTAAAAACCGCTACCCTTGAACTGAATTACAAAACAGAACGGAGTCACACATTTAGAAAACACACTATGGCTGCTTAACGGGAAAGGTGAGGTGGGGTGATGCATAAAACAAGGGTTTCAAATTAGCTCAGATACCGTTCCATGAACCCAATATGTAATAGACAAGACCTACTCCTTGCTCAGTGAACTGGACTCAACACCCCCTATTCACCGCCCAAGAATATATCTGACTAGTAAGAATCTTCAAACCTATGTATTGATATCTCTCTGTAAGTGAGTCAAGTGGGTGTAAAGCGGCATAAACACAGCAGTGAAAAGCAGCTAAACCCCATTATAAAAATCAATTACTTTTCAAAACCCGTGAAACAAACACAGTGAAAGAGAGAGAAATTCTTACAAAATTCGTTCAGGGGCTGTGATGCCACCTGGATTGACCATATCTAGACCCACAGCTGATTGAGACATATGGGTGGACACTCTTGGGGCTGAGAGGTTTGGTGAGGTTGGGTGAGCTAACGCAGACCCTTTAAATTAATACGGCGTGGTACCCATCCCATGGGTCCCAAATCTCCAGGTTCAAGGGCATCGTCCTACATTGAAAACATGCATGAGAAACCCCGAAGATGGCACACCGTGTGATCGGGAAAGGTTTCTAAAACGCACCTCATTTCTCATCTCCTTGTGCTCCGGCTCGCCATTCCAGCCGCTTTACTAGCAATCTCTCTCCTTGGAGAATCAGCACCTTTATCCTCCTGTTCCGTACAGGTTGCAATTTGTCCTGAGGATGAACGGGAAGAGGGGCAACCAATGAGAGACTAGCTCTAGGTGTTGGGACAGGCACAGGTCACTCTGTTTTCCCATCAGGAAGAAGAATTAACCACAGGCTCAGCCTGCCGCCAGGAACCAGAATACGGCCTGAAGCAATCCTGCGCTTTTGCGGCCAGCTCCCAACAAAGCGAGTTGAATAATGGAGCTCAGGGGCACTGCAATTCACAAACCTGCAGACTTACAAATGATAACTCTCGTCCACAAATATATTGAGGGAAGGCAACGAAGAGGATTTGAAAGCAAGGCAGAATTGCAGGAAACAGATTTCAGGAGGTAGATTCGAATCGCCTTTAAAGCACAGGAAAAGCATCAAAACCTCGACAATGATGCCCTTGGCCAAAAAGGGCGTATGCGTTTTTTCCTGAATATATTCAGGAAAAAACGCATACGCCCTTTTTGGCCAACCAAGCAACCTGGAAAGGCAAATCAGCGCTACAAAGAAGTCTCGCTTCCCATCGGTCAAAAGGGCCATGCTGAAAAAAGTGTCAAAACCAGAAATGCAGGACAGGCCATGGAGAAATGGGAGCCTTGCTACACTGATGGGCGGGATGTAAATTGCCAACAGCCACTCTGGAGAAGTGTACGGTGTGTCCTGAAACATCTAAAAAACTCAGCTTAGAGAGCATAGGGCACTTCCACTCATGGGCGTATAAATTGGGAAAACTAAAAATCAGCAAGACACAGGCACCCCAAAGTTTTGGGCTACTCTGTTGACAAGAACCTCCACTTCGTTACACCTTAAATATCCCAGGAAAGAGAAGAATGGATAAAGAAGATGTGGTCCTTATATACAATGGAATATCACTCAGCCATGAAATCAATGTCATAAGGCTAGTAGCAGCATGATGAGTGGATTTAGCTATGACGATTCTAAGTGAAATAAGTCACACAGAAAAAGACACTTATCATGAGATATCACTTATAGAGGGAATGTAAAAACCGCTCCCCTTGAACTGAATTACAAAACAGAACAGAATCACACGTTTAGAAAACAGACTATGGCTGCTTAACGGGAAAGGTGAGGTGGGGTGATGCATAAAACAAGGGTTTCAAATTAGCTCAGATATCGTTCCATAAACCCAATATGTAATAGACAAGACCTACTCCTTGCTCAGTGAACTGGACTCAACACCCCCTATTCACCGCCCAGGAATATATCAGACTAGTAAGAATCTTCAAACCTATGTATTGATATCTCTCTGTAAGTGAGTCAAGTGGGTGTAAAGCGGCATAAACACAGCAGTGAAAAGCAGCCAAACCCCATTATAAAAATCAATTACTTTTCAAAACCCGTGAAACAAAGACAGTGAAAGAGAGAGGAATTCTTACAAAATTCGTTCAGGGGCTGTGATGCCACCTGGATTGACCATATCTAGACCCACAGCTGATTGAGACATATGGGTGGACACTCTTGGGGCTGAGAGGTTTGGTGAGGTTGGGTGAGCTAACGCAGACCCTTTAAATTAATACGGCGTGGTACCCATCCCATGGGTCCCAAATCTCCAGGTTCAAGGGCATCGTCCTACATTGAAAACATGCATGAGAAACCCCGAAGATTGCACACCGTGTGATCGGGAAAGGTTTCTAAAACGCACCTCATTTCTCATCTCCTTGTGCTCCGGCTCGCCATTCCAGCCGCTTTACTAGCAATCTCTCTCCTTGGAGAATCAGCACCTTTATCCTCCTGTTCCGTACAGGTTGCAATTTGTCCTGAGGATGAACGGGAAGAGGGGCAACCAATGAGAGACTAGCTCTAGGTGTTGGGACAGGCACAGGTCACTCTGTTTTCCCATCAGGAAGAAGAATTAACCACAGGCTCAGCCTTCCGCCAGGAACCAGAATACGGCCTGAAGCAATCCTGCGCTTTTGCGGCCAGCTCCCAAGAAAGCGAGTTGAATAATGGAGCTCAGGGGCACTGCAATTCACAAACCTGCAGACTTACAAATGATAACTCTCGTCCACAAATATATTGAGGGAAGGCAACGAAGAGGATTTGAAAGCAAGGCAGAATTGCAGGAAACAGATTTCAGGAGGTAGATTCGAATCGCCTTTAAAGCACAGGAAAAGCATCAAAACCTCGACAATGATGCCCTTGGCCAAAAAGGGCGTATGCGTTTTTTCCTGAATATATTCAGGAAAAAACGCATACGCCCTTTTTGGCCAACCAAGCAACCTGGAAAGGCAAATCAGCGCTACAAAGAAGTCTCGCTTCCCATCGGTCAAAAGGGCCATGCTGAAAAAAGTGTCAAAACCAGAAATGCAGGACAGGCCATGGAGAAATGGGAGCCTTGCTACACTGATGGGCGGGATGTAAATTGCCAACAGCCACTCTGGAGAAGTGTACGGTGTGTCCTGAAACATCTAAAAAACTCAGCTTAGAGAGCATAGGGCACTTCCACTCATGGGCGTATAAATTGGGAAAACTAAAAATCAGCAAGACACAGGCACCCCAAAGTTTTGGGCTACTCTGTTGACAAGAACCTCCACTTCGTTACACCTTAAATATCCCAGGAAAGAGAAGAATGGATAAAGAAGATGTGGTCCTTATATACAATGGAATATCACTCAGCCATGAAATCAATGTCATAAGGCTAGTAGCAGCATGATGAGTGGATTTAGCTATGACGATTCTAAGTGAAATAAGTCCCACAGAAAAAGACACTTATCATGAGATATCACTTACAGAGGGAATGTAAAAACCGCTACCCTTGAACTGAATTACAAAACAGAACAGAATCACACGTTTAGAAAACAGACTATGGCTGCTTAACGGGAAAGGTGAGGTGGGGTGATGCATAAAACAAGGGTTTCAAATTAGCTCAGATATCGTTCCATAAACCCAATATGTAATAGACAAGACCTACTCCTTGCTCAGTGAACTGGACTCAACACCCCCTATTCACCGCCCAGGAATATATCAGACTAGTAAGAATCTTCAAACCTATGTATTGATATCTCTCTGTAAGTGAGTCAAGTGGGTGTAAAGCGGCATAAACACAGCAGTGAAAAGCAGCCAAACCCCATTATAAAAATCAATTACTTTTCAAAACCCGTGAAACAAAGACAGTGAAAGAGAGAGAAATTCTTACAAAATTCGTTCAGGGGCTGTGATGCCACCTGGATTGACCATATCTAGACCCACAGCTGATTGAGACATATGGGTGGACACTCTTGGGGCTGAGAGGTTTGGTGAGGTTGGGTGAGCTAACGCAGACCCTTTAAATTAATACGGCGTGGTACCCATCCCATGGGTCCCAAATCTCCAGGTTCAAGGGCATCGTCCTACATTGAAAACATGCATGAGAAACCCCGAAGATGGCACACCGTGTGATCGGGAAAGGTTTCTAAAACGCACCTCATTTCTCATCTCCTTGTGCTCCGGCTCGCCATTCCAGCCGCTTTACTAGCAATCTCTCTCCTTGGAGAATCAGCACCTTTATCCTCCTGTTCCGTACAGGTTGCAATTTGTCCTGAGGATGAACGGGAAGAGGGGCAACCAATGAGAGACTAGCTCTAGGTGTTGGGACAGGCACAGGTCACTCTGTTTTCCCATCAGGAAGAAGAATTAACCACAGGCTCAGCCTGCCGCCAGGAACCAGAATACGGCCTGAAGCAATCCTGCGCTTTTGCGGCCAGCTCCCAAGAAAGCGAGTTGAATAATGGAGCTCAGGGGCACTGCAATTCACAAACCTGCAGACTTACAAATGATAACTCTCGTCCACAAATATATTGAGGGAAGGCAACGAAGAGGATTTGAAAGCAAGGCAGAATTGCAGGAAACAGATTTCAGGAGGTAGATTCGAATCGCCTTTAAAGCACAGGAAAAGCGGCAAAACCTCGACAGTGATGCCCTTGGCCAAAAAGGGCGTATGCGTTTTTTCCTGAATATATTCAGGAAAAAACGCATACGCCCTTTTTGGCCAACCAAGCAACCTGGAAAGGCAAATCAGCGCTACAAAGAAGTCTCGCTTCCCATCGGTCAAAAGGGCCATGCTGAATAAAGTGTCAAAACCAGAAATGCAGGACAGGCCATGGAGAAATGGGAGCCTTGCTACACTGATGGGCGGGATGTAAATTGCCAACAGCCACTCTGGAGAAGTGTACGGTGTGTCCTGAAACATCTAAAAAACTCAGCTTAGAGAGCATAGGGCACTTCCACTCATGGGCGTATAAATTGGGAAAACTAAAAATCAGCAAGACACAGGCACCCCAAAGTTTTGGGCTACTCTGTTGACAAGAACCTCCACTTCGTTACACCTTAAATATCCCAGGAAAGAGAAGAATGGATAAAGAAGATGTGGTCCTTATATACAATGGAATATCACTCAGCCATGAAATCAATGTCATAAGGCTAGTAGCAGCATGATGAGTGGATTTAGCTATGACGATTCTAAGTGAAATAAGTCCCACAGAAAAAGACACTTATCATGAGATATCACTTATAGAGGGAATGTAAAAACCGCTCCCCTTGAACTGAATTACAAAACAGAACAGAATCACACGTTTAGAAAACAGACTATGGCTGCTTAACGGGAAAGGTGAGGTGGGGTGATGCATAAAACAAGGGTTTCAAATTAGCTCAGATATCGTTCCATAAACCCAATATGTAATAGACAAGACCTACTCCTTGCTCAGTGAACTGGACTCAACACCCCCTATTCACCGCCCAGGAATATATCAGACTAGTAAGAATCTTCAAACCTATGTATTGATATCTCTCTGTAAGTGAGTCAAGTGGGTGTAAAGCGGCATAAACACAGCAGTGAAAAGCAGCCAAACCCCATTATAAAAATCAATTACTTTTCAAAACCCGTGAAACAAAGACAGTGAAAGAGAGAGAAATTCTTACAAAATTCGTTCAGGGGCTGTGATGCCACCTGGATTGACCATATCTAGACCCACAGCTGATTGAGACATATGGGTGGACACTCTTGGGGCTGAGAGGTTTGGTGAGGTTGGGTGAGCTAACGCAGACCCTTTAAATTAATACGGCGTGGTACCCATCCCATGGGTCCCAAATCTCCAGGTTCAAGGGCATCGTCCTACATTGAAAACATGCATGAGAAACCCCGAAGATTGCACACCGTGTGATCGGGAAAGGTTTCTAAAACGCACCTCATTTCTCATCTCCTTGTGCTCCGGCTCGCCATTCCAGCCGCTTTACTAGCAATCTCTCTCCTTGGAGAATCAGCACCTTTATCCTCCTGTTCCGTACAGGTTGCAATTTGTCCTGAGGATGAACGGGAAGAGGGGCAACCAATGAGAGACTAGCTCTAGGTGTTGGGACAGGCACAGGTCACTCTGTTTTCCCATCAGGAAGAAGAATTAACCACAGGCTCAGCCTGCCGCCAGGAACCAGAATACGGCCTGAAGCAATCCTGCGCTTTTGCGGCCAGCTCCCAAGAAAGCGAGTTGAATAATGGAGCTCAGGGGCACTGCAATTCACAAACCTGCAGACTTAGAAATGATAACTCTCGTCCACAAATATATTGAGGGAAGGCAACGAAGAGGATTTGAAAGCAAGGCAGAATTGCAGGAAACAGATTTCAGGAGGTAGATTCGAATCGCCTTTAAAGCACAGGAAAAGCATCAAAACCTCGACAATGATGCCCTTGGCCAAAAAGGGCGTATGCGTTTTTTCCTGAATATATTCAGGAAAAAACGCATACGCCCTTTTTGGCCAACCAAGCAACCTGGAAAGGCAAATCAGCGCTACAAAGAAGTCTCGCTTCCCATCGGTCAAAAGGGCCATGCTGAAAAAAGTGTCAAAACCAGAAATGCAGGACAGGCCATGGAGAAATGGGAGCCTTGCTACACTGATGGGCGGGATGTAAATTGCCAACAGCCACTCTGGAGAAGTGTACGGTGTGTCCTGAAACATCTAAAAAACTCAGCTTAGAGAGCATAGGGCACTTCCACTCATGGGCGTATAAATTGGGAAAACTAAAAATCAGCAAGACACAGGCACCCCAAAGTTTTGGGCTACTCTGTTGACAAGAACCTCCACTTCGTTACACCTTAAATATCCCAGGAAAGAGAAGAATGGATAAAGAAGATGTGGTCCTTATATACAATGGAATATCACTCAGCCATGAAATCAATGTCATAAGGCTAGTAGCAGCATGATGAGTGGATTTAGCTATGACGATTCTAAGTGAAATAAGTCCCACAGAAAAAGACACTTATCATGAGATATCACTTACAGAGGGAATGTAAAAACCGCTACCCTTGAACTGAATTACAAAACAGAACAGAATCACACGTTTAGAAAACAGACTATGGCTGCTTAACGGGAAAGGTGAGGTGGGGTGATGCATAAAACAAGGGTTTCAAATTAGCTCAGATATCGTTCCATAAACCCAATATGTAATAGACAAGACCTACTCCTTGCTCAGTGAACTGGACTCAACACCCCCTATTCACCGCCCAGGAATATATCAGACTAGTAAGAATCTTCAAACCTATGTATTGATATCTCTCTGTAAGTGAGTCAAGTGGGTGTAAAGCGGCATAAACACAGCAGTGAAAAGCAGCCAAACCCCATTATAAAAATCAATTACTTTTCAAAACCCGTGAAACAAAGACAGTGAAAGAGAGAGAAATTCTTACAAAATTCGTTCAGGGGCTGTGATGCCACCTGGATTGACCATATCTAGACCCACAGCTGATTGAGACATATGGGTGGACACTCTTGGGGCTGAGAGGTTTGGTGAGGTTGGGTGAGCTAACACAGACCCTTTAAATTAATACGGCGTGGTACCCATCCCATGGGTCCCAAATCTCCAGGTTCAAGGGCATCGTCCTACATTGAAAACATGCATGAGAAACCCCGAAGATGGCACACCGTGTGATCGGGAAAGGTTTCTAAAACGCACCTCATTTCTCATCTCCTTGTGCTCCGGCTCGCCATTCCAGCCGCTTTACTAGCAATCTCTCTCCTTGGAGAATCAGCACCTTTATCCTCCTGTTCCGTACAGGTTGCAATTTGTCCTGAGGATGAACGGGAAGAGGGGCAACCAATGAGAGACTAGCTCTAGGTGTTGGGACAGGCACAGGTCACTCTGTTTTCCCATCAGGAAGAAGAATTAACCACAGGCTCAGCCTGCCGCCAGGAACCAGAATACGGCCTGAAGCAATCCTGCGCTTTTGCGGCCAGCTCCCAAGAAAGCGAGTTGAAGAATGGAGCTCAGGGGCACTGCAATTCACAAACCTGCAGACTTAGAAATGATAACTCTCGTCCACAAATTTATTGAGGGAAGGCAACGAAGAGGATTTGAAAGCAAGGCAGAATTGCAGGAAACAGATTTCAGGAGGTAGATTCGAATCGCCTTTAAAGCACAGGAAAAGCGGCAAAACCTCGACAATGATGCCCTTGGCCAAAAAGGGCGTATGCGTTTTTTCCTGAATATATTCAGGAAAAAACGCATACGCCCTTTTTGGCCAACCAAGCAACCTGGAAAGGCAAATCAGCGCTACAAAGAAGTCTCGCTTCCCATCGGTCAAAAGGGCCATGCTGAATAAAGTGTCAAAACCAGAAATGCAGGACAGGCCATGGAGAAATGGGAGCCTTGCTACACTGATGGGCGGGATGTAAATTGCCAACAGCCACTCTGGAGAAGTGTACGGTGTGTCCTGAAACATCTAAAAAACTCAGCTTAGAGAGCATAGGGCACTTCCACTCATGGGCGTATAAATTGGGAAAACTAAAAATCAGCAAGACACAGGCACCCCAAAGTTTTGGGCTACTCTGTTGACAAGAACCTCCACTTCGTTACACCTTAAATATCCCAGGAAAGAGAAGAATGGATAAAGAAGATGTGGTCCTTATATACAATGGAATATCACTCAGCCATGAAATCAATGTCATAAGGCTAGTAGCAGCATGATGAGTGGATTTAGCTATGACGATTCTAAGTGAAATAAGTCACACAGAAAAAGACACTTATCATGAGATATCACTTATAGAGGGAATGTAAAAACCGCTCCCCTTGAACTGAATTACAAAACAGAACAGAGTCACACGTTTAGAAAACACACTATGGCTGCTTAACGGGAAAGGTGAGGTGGGGTGATGCATAAAACAAGGGTTTCAAATTAGCTCAGATATCGTTCCATAAACCCAATATGTAATAGACAAGACCTACTCCTTGCTCAGTGAACTGGACTCAACACCCCCTATTCACCGCCCAAGAATATATCTGACTAGTAAGAATCTTCAAACCTATGTATTGATATCACTCTGTAAGTGAGTCAAGTGGGTGTAAAGCGGCATAAACACAGCAGTGAAAAGCAGCCAAACCCCATTATAAAAATCAATTACTTTTCAAAACCCGTGAAACAAAGACAGTGAAAGAGAGAGGAATTCTTACAAAATTCGTTCAGGGGCTGTGATGCCACCTGGATTGACCATATCTAGACCCACAGCTGATTGAGACATATGGGTGGACACTCTTGGGGCTGAGAGGTTTGGTGAGGTTGGGTGAGCTAACGCAGACCCTTTAAATTAATACGGCGTGGTACCCATCCCATGGGTCCCAAATCTCCAGGTTCAAGGGCATCGTCCTACATTGAAAACATGCATGAGAAACCCCGAAGATGGCACACCGTGTGATCGGGAAAGGTTTCTAAAACGCACCTCATTTCTCATCTCCTTGTGCTCCGGTTCGCCATTCCAGCCGCTTTACTAGCAATCTCTCTCCTTGGAGAATCAGCACCTTTATCCTCCTGTTCCGTACAGGTTGCAATTTGTCCTGAGGATGAACGGGAAGAGGGGCAACCAATGAGAGACTAGCTCTAGGTGTTGGGACAGGCACACGTCACTCTGTTTTCCCATCAGGAAGAAGAATTAACCACAGGCTCAGCCTGCCGCCAGGAACCAGAATACGGCCTGAAGCAATCCTGCGCTTTTGCGGCCAGCTCCCAAGAAAGCGAGTTGAATAATGGAGCTCAGGGGCACTGCAATTCACAAACCTGCAGACTTAGAAATGATAACTCTCGTCCACAAATATATTGAGGGAAGGCAACGAAGAGGATTTGAAAGCAAGGCAGAATTGCAGGAAACAGATTTCAGGAGGTACATTCGAATCGCCTTTAAAGCACAGGAAAAGCGGCAAAACCTCGACAGTGATGCACTTGGCCAAAAAGGGCGTATGCGTTTTTTCCTGAATATATTCAGGAAAAATCGCATACGCCCTTTTTGGCCAACCAAGCAACCTGGAAAGGCAAATCAGCGCTACAAAGAAGTCTCGCTTCCCATTGGTCAAAAGGGCCATGCTGAATAAAGTGTCAAAACCAGAAATGCAGGACAGGCCATGGAGAAATGGGAGCCTTGCTACGCTGATGGGCGGGACGTAAATTGCCAACAGCCACTCTGGAGAAGTGTACGGTGTGTCCTGAAACATCTAAAAAACTCAGCTTAGAGAGCTTGGGCACTTCCACTCATGGGCGTATAAATTGGGAAAACTAAAAATCAGCAAGACACAGGCACCCCAAATTTTGGGCTACTCTGTTGACAAAAACCTCCACTTCATTACACCTTAAATATCCGAGGAAAGAGAAGAATGGATAAAGAAGTTGTGGTCCTTATGTACAATGGAATATCACTCAGCCATGAAATCAATGTCATAAGGCTAGTAGCAGCATGATGAGTGGATTTAGGTATGACGATTCTAAGTGAAATAAATCACACAGAAAAAGACACTTATCATAAGATATCACTTATAGAGGGAATGTAAAAACCGCTACCCTTGAACTGCATTACAAAATAGAACAGAGTCACACGTTTAGAAAACACACTATGGCTGCTTAACGGGAAAGGTGAGGTGGGGTGATGCATAAATCAAGGGTTTCAAATTAGCTCAGATACCGTTCCATAAACCCAATATGTAATAGACAAGACCTACTCCTTGCTCAGTGAACTGGACTCAACACCCCCTATTCACCGCCCAAGAATATATCTCACTAGTAAGAATCTTCAAACCTATGTATTGATATCTCTCTGTAAGTGAGTCAAGTGGGTGTAAAGCGGCATAAACACAGCAGTGAAAAGCAGCTAAACCCCATTATAAAAATCAATTACTTTTCAAAACCCGTGAAACAAAGACAGTGAAAGAGAGAGAAATTCTTACAAAATTCGTTCAGGGGCTGTGATGCCACCTGGATTGACCATATCTAGACCCACAGCTGATTGAGACATATGGGTGGACACTCTTGGGGCTGAGAGGTTTGGTGAGGTTGGGTGAGCTAACGCAGACCCTTTAAATTAATACGGCGTGGTACCCATCCCATGGGTCCCAAATCTCCAGGTTCAAGGGCATCGTCCTACATTGAAAACATGCATGAGAAACCCCGAAGATGGCACACCGTGTGATCGGGAAAGGTTTCTAAAACGCACCTCATTTCTCATCTGCTTGTGCTCCGGTTCGCCATTCCAGCCGCTTTACTAGCAATCTCTCTCCTTGGAGAATCAGCACCTTTATCCTCCTGTTCCGTACAGGTTGCAATTTGTCCTGAGGATGAACGGGAAGAGGGGCAACCAATGAGAGACTAGCTCTAGGTGTTGGGACAGGCACACGTCACTCTGTTTTCCCATCAGGAAGAAGAATTAACCACAGGCTCAGCCTGCCGCCAGGAACCAGAATACGGCCTGAAGCAATCCTGCGCTTTTGCGGCCAGCTCCCAAGAAAGCGAGTTGAAGAATGGAGCTCAGGGGCACTGCAATTCACAAACCTGCAGACTTAGAAATGATAACTCTCGTCCACAAATATATTGAGGGAAGGCAACGAAGAGGATTTGAAAGCAAGGCAGAATTGCAGGAAACAGATTTCAGGAGTTACATTCGAATCGCCTTTAAAGCACAGGAAAAGCGGCAAAACCTCGACAGTGATGCACTTGGCCAAAAAGGGCGTATGCGTTTTTTCCTGAATATATTCAGGAAAAATCGCATACGCCCTTTTTGGCCAACCAAGCAACCTGGAAAGGCAAATCAGCGCTACAAAGAAGTCTCGCTTCCCATTGGTCAAAAGGGCCATGCTGAATAAAGTGTCAAAACCAGAAATGCAGGACAGGCCATGGAGAAACGGGAGCCTTGCTACGCTGATGGGCGGGACGTAAATTGCCAACAGCCACTCTGGAGAAGTGTACGGTGTGTCCTGAAACATCTAAAAAACTCAGCTTAGAGAGCTTGGGCACTTCCACTCATGGGCGTATAAATTGGGAAAACTAAAAATCAGCAAGACACAGGCACCCCAAATTTTGGGCTACTCTGTTGACAAAAACCTCCACTTCATTACACCTTAAATATCCGAGGAAAGAGAAGAATGGATAAAGAAGTTGTGGTCCTTATGTACAATGGAATATCACTCAGCCATGAAATCAATGTCATAAGGCTAGTAGCAGCATGATGAGTGGATTTAGGTATGACGATTCTAAGTGAAATAAATCACACAGAAAAAGACACTTATCATAAGATATCACTTATAGAGGGAATGTAAAAACCGCTACCCTTGAACTGCATTACAAAATAGAACAGAGTCACACGTTTAGAAAACACACTATGGCTGCTTAACGGGAAAGGTGAGGTGGGGTGATGCATAAATCAAGGGTTTCAAATTAGCTCAGATACCGTTCCATAAACCCAATATGTAATAGACAAGACCTACTCCTTGCTCAGTGAACTGGACTCAACACCCCCTATTCACCGCCCAAGAATATATCTCACTAGTAAGAATCTTCAAACCTATGTATTGATATCTCTCTGTAAGTGAGTCAAGTGGGTGTAAAGCGGCATAAACACAGCAGTGAAAAGCAGCTAAACCCCATTATAAAAATCAATTACTTTTCAAAACCCGTGAAACAAAGACAGTGAAAGAGAGAGAAATTCTTACAAAATTCGTTCAGGGGCTGTGATGCCACCTGGATTGACCATATCTAGACCCACAGCTGATTGAGACATATGGGTGGACACTCTTGGGGCTGAGAGGTTTGGTGAGGTTGGGTGAGCTAACGCAGACCCTTTAAATTAATACGGCGTGGTACCCATCCCATGGGTCCCAAATCTCCAGGTTCAAGGGCATCGTCCTACATTGAAAACATGCATGAGAAACCCCGAAGATGGCACACCGTGTGATCGGGAAAGGTTTCTAAAACGCACCTCATTTCTCATCTCCTTGTGCTCCGGTTCGCCATTCCAGCCGCTTTACTAGCAATCTCTCTCCTTGGAGAATCAGCACCTTTATCCTCCTGTTCCGTACAGGTTGCAATTTGTCCTGAGGATGAACGGGAAGAGGGGCAACCAATGAGAGACTAGCTCTAGGTGTTGGGACAGGCACAGGTCACTCTGTTTTCCCATCAGGAAGAAGAATTAACCACAGGCTCAGCCTGCCGCCAGGAACCAGAATACGGCCTGAAGCAATCCTGCGCTTTTGCGGCCAGCTCCCAAGAAAGCGAGTTGAATAATGGAGCTCAGGGGCACTGCAATTCACAAACCTGCAGACTTACAAATGATAACTCTCGTCCACAAATATATTGAGGGAAGGCAACGAAGAGGATTTGAAAGCAAGGCAGAATTGCAGGAAACAGATTTCAGGAGGTAGATTCGAATCGCCTTTAAAGCACAGGAAAAGCGGCAAAACCTCGACAATGATGCCCTTGGCCAAAAAGGGCGTATGCGTTTTTTCCTGAATATATTCAGGAAAAAACGCATACGCCCTTTTTGGCCAACCAAGCAACCTGGAAAGGCAAATCAGCGCTACAAAGAAGTCTCGCTTCCCATCGGTCAAAAGGGTCATGCTGAATAAAGGGTCAAAACCAGAAATGCAGGACAGGCCATGGAGAAATGGGAGCCTTGCTACGCTGAAGGGCGGGACGTAAATTGCCAACAGCCACTCTGGAGAAGTGTACGGTGTGTCCTGAAACATCTAAAAAACTCAGCTTAGAGAGCTTGGGCACTTCCACTCATGGGCGTATAAATTGGGAAAACTAAAAATCAGCAAGACACAGGCACCCCAAAGTTTTGGGCTACTCTGTTGACAAGAACCTCCACTTCGTTACACCTTAAATATCCGAGGAAAGAGAAGAATGGATAAAGAAGTTGTGGTCCTTATGTACAATGGAATATCACTCAGCCATGAAATCAATGTCATAAGGCTAGTAGCAGCATGATGAGTGGATTTAGGTATGACGATTCTAAGTGAAATAAGTCCCACAGAAAAAGACACTTATCATGAGATATCACTTATAGAGGGAATGTCAAAACCGCTACCCTTGAACTGAATTACAAAACAGAACAGAATCACACGTTTAGAAAACAGACTATGGCTGCTTAACGGGAAAGGTGAGGTGGGGTGATGCATAAAACAAGGGTTTCAAATTAGCTCAGATATCGTTCCATAAACCCAATATGTAATAGACAAGACCTACTCCTTGCTCAGTGAACTGGACTCAACACCCTCTATTCACCGCCCAGGAATATATCAGACTAGTAAGAATCTTCAAACCTATGTATTGATATCTCTCTGTAAGTGAGTCAAGTGGGTGTAAAGCGGCATAAACACAGCAGTGAAAAGCAGCCAAACCCCATTATAAAAATCAATTACTTTTCAAAACCCGTGAAACAAAGACAGTGAAAGAGAGAGAAATTCTTACAAAATTCGTTCAGGGGCTGTGATGCCACCTGGATTGACCATATCTAGACCCACAGCTGATTGAGACATATGGGTGGACACTCTTGGGGCTGAGAAGTTTGGTGAGGTTGGGTGAGCTAACGCAGACCCTTTAAATTAATACGGCGTGGTACCCATCCCATGGGTCCCAAATTTCCAGGTTCAAGGGCATCGTCCTACATTGAAAACATGCATGAGAAACCCCGAAGATGGCACACCGTGTGATCGGGAAAGGTTTCTAAAACGCACCTCATTTCTCATCTGCTTGTGCTCCGGTTCGCCATTCCAGCCGCTTTACTAGCAATCTCTCTCCTTGGAGAATCAGCACCTTTATCCTCCTGTTCCGTACAGGTTGCAATTTGTCCTGAGGATGAACGGGAAGAGGGGCAACCAATGAGAGACTAGCTCTAGGTGTTGGGACAGGCACAGGTCACTCTGTTTTCCCATCAGGAAGAAGAATTAACCACAGGCTCAGCCTGCCGCCAGGAACCAGAATACGGCCTGAAGCAATCCTGCGCTTTTGCGGCCAGCTCCCAAGAAAGCGAGTTGAATAATGGAGCTCAGGGGCACTGCAATTCACAAACCTGCAGACTTAGAAATAATAACTCTCGTCCACAAATATATTGAGGGAAGGCAACGAAGAGGATTTGAAAGCAAGGCAGAATTGCAGGAAACAGATTTCAGGAGGTAGATTCGAATCGCCTTTAAAGCACAGGAAAAGCGGCAAAACCTCGACAATGATGCCCTTGGCCAAAAAGGGCGTATGCGTTTTTTCCTGAATATATTCAGGAAAAAACGCATACGCCCTTTTTGGCCAACCAAGCAACCTGGAAAGGCAAATCAGCGCTACAAAGAAGTCTCGCTTCCCATCGGTCAAAAGGGTCATGCTGAATAAAGGGTCAAAACCAGAAATGCAGGACAGGCCATGGAGAAATGGGAGCCTTGCTACGCTGAAGGGCGGGACGTAAATTGCCAACAGCCACTCTGGAGAAGTGTACGGTGTGTCCTGAAACATCTAAAAAACTCACCTTAGAGAGCTTGGGCACTTCCACTCATGGGCGTATAAATTGGGAAAACTAAAAATCAGCAAGACACAGGCACCCCAAAGTTTTGGGCTGCTCTGTTGACAAGAACCTCCACTTCGTTACACCTTAAATATCCCAGGAAAGAGAAGAATGGATAAAGAAGATGTGGTCCTTATATACAATGGAATATCACTCAGCCATGAAATCAATGTTATAAGGCTAGTAGCAGCATGATGAGTGGATTTAGCTATGACGATTCTAAGTGAAATAAGTCATACAGAAAAAGACACTTATCATGAGATATCACTTATAGAGGGAATGTAAAAACCGCTACCCTTGAACTGAATTACAAAACAGAACAGAATCACACGTTTAGAAAACAGACTATGGCTGCTTAACGGGAAAGGTGAGGTGGGGTGATGCATAAAACAAGGGTTTCAAATTAGCTCAGATATCGTTCCATAAACCCAATATGTAATAGACAAGACCTACTCCTTGCTCAGTGAACTGGACTCAACACCCCCTATTCACCGCCCAGGAATATATCAGACTAGTAAGAATCTTCAAACCTATGTATTGATATCTCTCTGTAAGTGAGTCAAGTGGGTGTAAAGCGGCATAAACACAGCAGTGAAAAGCAGCCAAACCCCATTATAAAAATCAATTACTTTTCAAAACCCGTGAAACAAAGACAGTGAAAGAGAGAGGAATTCTTACAAAATTCGTTCAGGGGCTGTGATGCCACCTGGATTGACCATATCTAGACCCACAGCTGATTGAGACATAAGGGTGGACACTCGTGGGGCTGAGAGGTTTGGTGAGGTTGGCTGAGCTAACGCAGACCCTTTAAAGTAATACGGCGTGGTACCCATCCCATGGGTCCCAAATCTCCAGGTTCAAGGGCATCGTCCTACATTGAAAACATGCATGAGAAACCCCGAAGATGGTACACCGTGTGATCGGGAAAGGTTTCTAAAACGCACCTCATTTCTCATCTCCTTGTGCTCCGGTTCACCATTCCAGCCGCTTTACTAGCAATCTCCCTCCTTGGAGAATCAGCACCTTTATCCTCCTGTTCCGTACAGGTTGCTAATTGTCCTGAGGATGAACGGGAAGAGGGGGAACCAATGAGAGACTAGCTCTAGGTGTTGGGGCAGGCACAGGTCATTCTATTTTCCCATCAGGAAGAAGAATTAACCACAGGCTCAGCCTGCCGCCAGGAACCAGAATACGGCCTGAAGCAATCCTGCGCTTTTGCGGCCAGCTCCCAAGAAAGCGAGTTGAAGAATGGAGCTCAGGGGCACTGCAATTCACAAACTTGCAGACTTAGAAATGATAACTCTCGTCCACAAATATATTGAGGGAAGGCAACGAAGAGGATTTGAAAGCAAGTCAGAATTGCAGGAAACAGATTTCAGGAGGTAGATTCGAATCGCTTTTAAAGCACAGGAAAAGCGACAAAACCTCGACAATGATGCCCTTGGCCAAAAAGGGCGTATGCGTTTTTTCCTGAATATATTCAGGAAAAAACGCATACGCCCTTTTTGGCCAACCAAGCAACCTGGAAAGGCGAATCAGCGCTACAAAGAAGTCTCGCTTCCCATCGGTCAAAAGGGCCATGATGAATAAAGTGTCAAAACCAGAAATGCAGGACAGGCCATGGAGAAATGGGAGCCTTGCTACGCTGATGGGCGGGATGTAAATTGCCAACAGCCACTCTGGAGAAGTGTACAGTGTGTCCTGAAACATCTAAAAAACTCAGCTTAGAGAGCATAGCGCACTTCCACTCATGGGCGTATAAATTCGGAAAACTAAAACTCAGCAAGCCACAGGCACCCCAAAGTTTTGGGCTACTCTGTTGACAAGAACCTCCACTTCGCTACACCTTAAATATCCCAGGAAAGAGAAGAATGGATAAAGAAGTTGCGGTCCTTATGTACAATGGAATATCACTCAGCCATGAAATCAATGTCATAAGGCTAGTAGCAGCATGATGAGTGGATTTAGATATGACGATTCTAAGTGAAATAAGTCACACAGAAAAAGACACTTATCATAAGATATCACTCATAGAGGGAATGTAAAAACCGCTACCCTTGAACTGAATTACAAAACAGAACAGAGTCACACGTTTAGAAAACACACTATGGCTGCTTAACGGGAAAGGTGAGGTGGGGTGATGCATAAAACACGGGTTTCAAATTAGCTCAGATACCGTTCCAGAAACCCAATATGTAATAGACAAGACCTACTCCTTGCTCAGTGAACTGGACTCAACACCCCCTATTCACCGCCCAAAAATATATCTGACTAGTAAGAATCTTAAAACCTATGTATTGATATCTCTCTGTAAGTGAGTCAAATGGGTGTAAAGCGGCATAAACACAGCAGTGAAAAGCAGCTAAACCCCATTATAAAAATCAATTACTTTAAAAAACCCGTGAAACAAAGACAGTGAAAGAGAGAGAAATTCTTACAAAATTCGTTCAGGGGCTGTGATGCCACCTGGATTGACCATATCTAGACCCACAGCTGATTGAGACATAAGGGTGGACACTCTTTCGGCTGAGAGGTTTGGTGAGGTTGGGTGAGAAAACGCAGACCCTTTAAAGTAATACGGCGTGGTACCCATCCCATGGGTCCCAAATCTCCAGGTTCAAGGGCATCGTCCTACATTGAAAACATGCATGAGAAACCCCGAAGATGGTACACCGTGTGATCGGGAAAGGTTTCTAAAATGCACCTCATTTCTCATCTCCTTGTGCTCCGGTTCACCATTCCAGCCGCTTTACTAGCAATCTCCCTCCTTGGAGAATCAGCACCTTTATCCTCCTGTTCCGTACAGGTTGCTAATTGTCCTGAGGATGAACGGGAAGAGGGGGAACCAATGAGAGACTAGCTCTAGGTGTTGGGGCAGGCACAGGTCATTCTATTTTCCCATCAGGAAGAAGAATTAACCACAGGCTCAGCCTGCCGCCAGGAACCAGAATACGGCCTGAAGCAATCCTGTGCTTTTGCGGCCAGCTCCCAAGAAAGCGAGTTGAAGAATGGAGCTCAGGGGCACTGCAATTCACAAACCTGCAGACTTAGAAATGATAACTCTCGTCCACAAATATATTGAGGGAAGGCAACGAAGAGGATTTGAAAGCAAGGCAGAATTGCAGGAAACAGATTTCAGGAGGTAGATTCGAATCGCCTTTAAAGCACAGGAAAAGCGGCAAAACCTCGACAATGATGCCCTTGGCCAAAAAGGGCGTATGCGTTTTTTCCTGAATATATTCAGGAAAAAACGCATACGCCCTTTTTGGCCAACCAAGCAACCTGGAAAGGCAAATCAGCGCTACAAAGAAGTCTCGCTTCCCATCGGTCAAAAGGGCCATGATGAATAAAGTGTCAAAACCAGAAATGCTGGACAGGCCTTGGAGAAATGGGAGCCTTGCTACGCTGATGGGCGGGATGTAAATTGCCAACAGCCACACTGGAGAAGTGTACGGTGTGTCCTGAAACATCTAAAAAACTCAGCTTAGAGACCATAGGGCACTTCCTCTCATGGGCGTATAAATTGGGAAAACTAAAAATCAGCAAGACACAGGCACCCCAAAGTTTTGGGCTGCTCTGTTGACAAGAACCTCCACTTCGTTACACCTTAAATATCCCAGGAAAGAGAAAAATGGATAAAGAAGTTGTGGTCCTTATGTACAATGGAATATCACTCAGCCATGAAATCAACGTCATAAGGCTAGTAGCAGCATGATGAGTGGATTTAGGTACGACGATTCTAAGTGAAATAAGTCACACAGAAAAAGACACTTATCATGAGATATCACTTATAGAGGGAATGTCAAAACCGCTACCCTTGAACTGAATTACAAAACAGAACAGAGTCACACGTTTAGAAAACACACTATGGCTGCTTAACGGGAAAGGTGAGGTGGGGTGATGCATAAAACAAGGGTTTCAAATTAGCTCAGATACCGTTCCATAAACCCAATATGTAATAGACAAGACCTACTCCTTGCTCAGTGAACTGGACTCAACGCCCCCTATTCACCGCCCAAGAATATATCTGACTAGTAAGAATCTTAAAACCTATGTATTGATATCTCTCTGTAAGTGAGTCAAGTGGGTGTAAAGCGGCATAAACACAGCAGTGAAAAGCAGCTAAACCCCATTATAAAAATCAATTACTTTAAAAAACCCGTGAAACAAAGACAGTGAAAGAGAGAGAAATTCTTACAAAATTCGTTCAGGGGCTGTGATGCCACCTGGATTGACCATATCTAGACCCACAGCTGATTGAGACATAAGGGTGGACACTCGTGGGGCTGAGAGGTTTGGTGAGGTTGGCTGAGCTAACGCAGACCCTTTAAAATAATACGGCGTGGTACCCATCCCATGGGTCCCAAATCTCCAGGTTCAAGGGCATCGTCCTACATTGAAAACATGCATGAGAAACCCCGAAGATGGTACACCGTGTGATCGGGAAAGGTTTCTAAAACGCACCTCATTTCTCATCTCCTTGTGCTCCGGTTCGCCATTCCAGCCGCTTTACTAGCAATCTCCCTCCTTGGAGAATCAGCACCTTTATCCTCCTGTTCCGTACAGGTTGCAAATTCTCCTGAGGATGAACGGGAAGAGGGGGAACCAATGAGAGACTAGCTCTAGGTGTTGGGGCAGGCACAGGTCATTCTATTTTCCCATCAGGAAGAAGAATTAACCACAGGCTCAGCCTGCCGCCAGGAACCAGAATACGGCCTGAAGCAATCCTGCGCTTTTGCGGCCAGCTCCCAAGAAAGCGAGTTGAAGAATGGAGCTCAGGGGCACTGCAATTCACAAACCTGCAGACTTAGAAATGATAACTCTCGTCCACAAATATATTGAGGGAAGGCAACGAAGAGGATTTGAAAGCAAGGCAGAATTGCAGGAAACAGATTTCAGGAGGTAGATTCGAATCGCCTTTAAAGCACAGGAAAAGCGGCAAAACCTCGACAATGATGCCCTTGGCCAAAAAGGGCGTATGCGTTTTTTCCTGAATATATTCAGGAAAAAACGCATACGCCCTTTTTGGCCAACCAAGCAACCTGGAAAGGCAAATCAGCGCTACAAAGAAGTCTCGCTTCCCATCGGTCAAAAGGGCCATGCTGAATAAAGTGTCAAAACCAGAAATGCTGGACAGGCCTTGGAGAAATGGGAGCCTTGCTACGCGGATGGGCGGGATGTAAATTGCCAACAGCCACACTGGAGAAGTGTACGGTGTGTCCTGAAACATCTAAAAAACTCAGCTTAGAGACCATAGGGCACTTCCTCTCATGGGCGTATAAATTGGGAAAACTAAAAATCAGCAAGACACAGGCACCCCAAAGTTTTGGGCTGCTCTGTTGACAAGAACCTCCACTTCGTTACACCTTAAATATCCCAGGAAAGAGAAGAATGGATAAAGAAGTTGTGGTCCTTATGTACAATGGAATATCACTCAGCCATGAAATCAACGTCATAAGGCTAGTAGCAGCATGATGAGTGGATTTAGGTACGACGATTCTAAGTGAAATAAGTCACACAGAAAAAGACACTTATCATGAGATATCACTTATAGAGGGAATGTCAAAACCGCTACCCTTGAACTGAATTACAAAACAGAACAGAGTCACACGTTTAGAAAACACACTATGGCTGCTTAACGGGAAAGGTGAGGTGGGGTGATGCATAAAACAAGGATTTCAAATTAGCTCAGATACCGTTCCAGAAACCCAATATGTAATAGACAAGACCTACTCCTTGCTCAGTGAACTGGACTCAACACCCCCTATTCACCGCCCAAGAATATATCTGACTAGTAAGAATCTTAAAACCTATGTATTGATATCTCTCTGTAAGTGAGTCAAGTGGGTGTAAAGCGGCATAAACACAGCAGTGAAAAGCAGCTAAACCCCATTATAAAAATCAATTACTTTAAAAAACCCGTGAAACAAAGACAGTGAAAGAGAGAGAAATTCTTACAAAATTCGTTCAGGGGCTGTGATGCCACCTGGATTGACCATATCTAGACCCACAGCTGATTGAGACATAAGGGTGGACACTCGTGGGGCTGAGAGGTTTGGTGAGGTTGGCTGAGCTAACGCAGACCCTTTAAAGTAATACGGCGTGGTACCCATCCCATGGGTCCCAAATCTCCAGGTTCAAGGGCATCGTCCTACATTGAAAACATGCATGAGAAACCCCGAAGATGGTACACCGTGTGATCGGGAAAGGTTTCTAAAACGCACCTCATTTCTCATCTCCTTGTGCTCCGGTTCGCCATTCCAGCCACTTTACTAGCAATCTCCCTCCTTGGAGAATCAGCACCTTTATCCTCCTGTTCCGTACAGGTTGCAAATTGTCCTGAGGATGAACGGGAAGAGGGGGAACCAATGAGAGACTAGCTCTAGGTGTTGGGGCAGGCACAGGTCATTCTATTTTCCCATCAGGAAGAAGAATTAACCACAGGCTCAGCCTGCCGCCAGGAACCAGAATACGGCCTGAAGCAATCCTGCGCTTTTGCGGCCAGCTCCCAAGAAAGCGAGTTGAAGAATGGAGCTCAGGGGCACTGCAATTCACAAACCTGCAGTCTTAGAAATGATAACTCTCGTCCACAAATATATTGAGGGAAGGCAACGAAGAGGATTTGAAAGCAAGGCAGAATTGCAGGAAACAGATTTCAGGAGGTAGATTCGAATCGCCTTTAAAGCACAGGAAAAGCGGCAAAACCTCGACAATGATGCCCTTGGCCAAAAAGGGCGTATGCGTTTTTTCCTGAATATATTCAGGAAAAAACGCATACGCCCTTTTTGGCCAACCAAGCAACCTGGAAAGGCAAATCAGCGCTACAAAGAAGTCTCGCTTCCCATCGGTCAAAAGGGCCATGCTGAATAAAGTGTCAAAACCAGAAATGCTGGACAGGCCTTGGAGAAATGGGAGCCTTGCTACGCTGATGGGCGGGATGTAAATTGCCAACAGCCACACTGGAGAAGTGTACGGTGTGTCCTGAAACATCTAAAAAACTCAGCTTAGAGACCATAGGGCACTTCCTCTCATGGGCGTATAAATTGGGAAAACTAAAAATCAGCAAGACACAGGCACCCCAAAGTTTTGGGCTGCTCTGTTGACAAGAACCTCCACTTCGTTACACCTTAAATATCCCAGGAAAGAGAAGAATGGATAAAGAAGTTGTGGTCCTTATGTACAATGGAATATCACTCAGCCATGAAATCAACGTCATAAGGCTAGTAGCAGCATGATGAGTGGATTTAGGTACGACGATTCTAAGTGAAATAAGACACAGAAAAAGACACTTATCATGAGATATCACTTATAGAGGGAATGTCAAAACCGCTACCCTTGAACTGAATTACAAAACAGAACAGAGTCACACGTTTAGAAAACACACTATGGCTGCTTAACGGGAAAGGTGAGGTGGGGTGATGCATAAAACAAGGGTTTCAAATTAGCTCAGATACCGTTCCAGAAACCCAATATGTAATAGACAAGACCTACTCCTTGCTCAGTGAACTGGACTCAACACCCCCTATTCACCGCCCAAGAATATATCTGACTAGTAAGAATCTTAAAACCTATGTATTGATATCTCTCTGTAAGTGAGTCAAGTGGGTGTAAAGCGCCATAAACACAGCAGTGAAAAGCAGCTAAACCCCATTATAAAAATCAATTACTTTAAAAAACCCGTGAAACAAAGACAGTGAAAGAGAGAGAAATTCTTACAAAATTCGTTCAGGGGCTGTGATGCCACCTGGATTGACCATATCTAGACCCACAGCTGATTGAGACATAAGGGTGGACACTCGTGGGGCTGAGAGGTTTGGTGAGGTTGGCTGAGCTAACGCAGACCCTTTAAAGTAATACGGCGTGGTACCCATCCCATGGGTCCCAAATCTCCAGGTTCAAGGGCATCGTCCTACATTGAAAACATGCATGAGAAACCCCGAAGATGGTACACCGTGTGATCGGGAAAGGTTTCTAAAACGCACCTCATTTCTCATCTCCTTGTGCTCCGGTTCGCCATTCCAGCCGCTTTACTAGCAATCTCCCTCCTTGGAGAATCAGCACCTTTATCCTCCTGTTCCGTACAGGTTGCAAATTGTCCTGAGGATGAACGGGAAGAGGGGGAACCAATGAGAGACTAGCTCTAGGTGTTGGGGCAGGCACAGGTCATTCTATTTTCCCATCAGGAAGAAGAATTAACCACAGGCTCAGCCTGCCGCCAGGAACCAGAATACGGCCTGAAGCAATCCTGCGCTTTTGCGGCCAGCTCCCAAGAAAGCGAGTTGAAGAATGGAGCTCAGGGGCACTGCAATTCACAAACCTGCAGACTTAGAGATGATAACTCTCGTCCACAAATATATTGAGGGAAGGCAACGAAGAGGATTTGAAAGCAAGGCAGAATTGCAGGAAACAGATTTCAGGAGGTAGATTCGAATCGCCTTTAAAGCACAGGAAAAGCGGCAAAACCTCGACAATGATGCCCTTGGCCAAAAAGGGCGTATGCGTTTTTTCCTGAATATATTCAGGAAAAAACGCATACGCCCTTTTTGGCCAACCAAGCAACCTGGAAAGGCAAATCAGCGCTACAAAGAAGTCTCGCTTCCCATCGGTCAAAAGGGCCATGATGAATAAAGTGTCAAAACCAGAAATGCTGGACAGGCCTTGGAGAAATGGGAGCCTTGCTACGCGGATGGGCGGGATGTAAATTGCCAACAGCCACACTGGAGAAGTGTACGGTGTGTCCTGAAACATCTAAAAAACTCAGCTTAGAGACCATAGGGCACTTCCTCTCATGGGCGTATAAATTGGGAAAACTAAAAATCAGCAAGACACAGGCACCCCAAAGTTTTGGGCTGCTCTGTTGACAAGAACCTCCACTTCGTTACACCTTAAATATCCCAGGAAAGAGAAGAATGGATAAAGAAGTTGTGGTCCTTATGTACAATGGAATATCACTCAGCCATGAAATCAACGTCATAAGGCTAGTAGCAGCATGATGAGTGGATTTAGGTACGACGATTCTAAGTGAAATAAGTCACACAGAAAAAGACACTTATCATGAGATATCACTTATAGAGGGAATGTCAAAACCGCTACCCTTGAACTGAATTACAAAACAGAACAGAGTCACACGTTTAGAAAACACACTATGGCTGCTTAACGGGAAAGGTGAGGTGGGGTGATGCATAAAACAAGGGTTTCAAATTAGCTCAGATACCGTTCCATAAACCCAATATGTAATAGACAAGACCTACTCCTTGCTCAGTGAACTGGACTCAACACCCCCTATTCACCGCCCAAGAATATATCTGACTAGTAAGAATCTTAAAACCTATGTATTGATATCTCTCTGTAAGTGAGTCAAGTGGGTGTAAAGCGGCATAAACACAGCAGTGAAAAGCAGCTAAACCCCATTATAAAAATCAATTACTTTAAAAAACCCGTGAAACAAAGACAGTGAAAGAGAGAGAAATTCTTACAAAATTCGTTCAGGGGCTGTGATGCCACCTGGATTGACCATATCTAGACCCACAGCTGATTGAGACATAAGGGTGGACACTCGTGGGGCTGAGAGGTTTGGTGAGGTTGGCTGAGCTAACGCAGACCCTTTAAAGTAATACGGCGTGGTACCCATCCCATGGGTCCCAAATCTCCAGGTTCAAGGGCATCGTCCTACATTGAAAACATGCATGAGAAACCCCGAAGATGGTACACCGTGTGATCGGGAAAGGTTTCTAAAACGCACCTCATTTCTCATCTCCTTGTGCTCCGGTTCGCCATTCCAGCCACTTTACTAGCAATCTCCCTCCTTGGAGAATCAGCACCTTTATCCTCCTGTTCCGTACAGGTTGCAAATTGTCCTGAGGATGAACGGGAAGAGGGGGAACCAATGAGAGACTAGCTCTAGGTGTTGGGACAGGCACAGGTCACTCTATTTTCCCATCAGGAAGAAGAATTAACCACAGGCTCAGCCTGCCGCCAGGAACCAGAATACGGCCTGAAGCAATCCTGCGCTTTTGCGGCCAGCTCCCAAGAAAGCGAGTTGAAGAATGGAGCTCAGGGGCACTGCAATTCACAAACCTGCAGACTTAGAAATGATAACTCTCGTCCACAAATATATTGAGGGAAGGCAACGAAGAGGATTTGAAAGCAAGGCAGAATTGCAGGAAACAGATTTCAGGAGGTAGATTCGAATCGCCTTTAAAGCACAGGAAAAGCGGCAAAACCTCGACAATGATGCCCTTGGCCAAAAAGGGCGTATGCGTTTTTTCCTGAATATATTCAGGAAAAAACGCATACGCCCTTTTTGGCCAACCAAGCAACCTGGAAAGGCAAATCAGCGCTACAAAGAAGTCTCGCTTCCCATCGGTCAAAAGGGCCATGATGAATAAAGTGTCAAAACCAGAAATGCTGGACAGGCCTTGGAGAAATGGGAGCCTTGCTACGCTGATGGGCGGGATGTAAATTGCCAACAGCCACACTGGAGAAGTGTACGGTGTGTCCTGAAACATCTAAAAAACTCAGCTTAGAGACCATAGGGCACTTCCTCTCATGGGCGTATAAATTGGGAAAACTAAAAATCAGCAAGACACAGGCACCCCAAAGTTTTGGGCTGCTCTGTTGACAAGAACCTCCACTTCGTTACACCTTAAATATCCCAGGAAAGAGAAGAATGGATAAAGAAGTTGTGGTCCTTATGTACAATGGAATATCACTCAGCCATGAAATCAACGTCATAAGGCTAGTAGCAGCATGATGAGTGGATTTAGGTACGACGATTCTAAGTGAAATAAGACACAGAAAAAGACACTTATCATGAGATATCACTTATAGAGGGAATGTCAAAACCGCTACCCTTGAACTGAATTACAAAACAGAACAGAGTCACACGTTTAGAAAACACACTATGGCTGCTTAACGGGAAAGGTGAGGTGGGGTGATGCATAAAACAAGGGTTTCAAATTAGCTCAGATACCGTTCCAGAAACCCAATATGTAATAGACAAGACCTACTCCTTGCTCAGTGAACTGGACTCAACACCCCCTATTCACCGCCCAAGAACATATCTGACTAGTAAGAATCTTAAAACCTATGTATTGATATCTCTCTGTAAGTGAGTCAAGTGGGTGTAAAGCGGCATAAACACAGCAGTGAAAAGCAGCTAAACCCCATTATAAAAATCAATTACTTTAAAAAACCCGTGAAACAAAGACAGTGAAAGAGAGAGAAATTCTTACAAAATTCGTTCAGGGGCTGTGATGCCACCTGGATTGACCATATCTAGACCCACAGCTGATTGAGACATAAGGGTGGACACTCGTGGGGCTGAGAGGTTTGGTGAGGTTGGCTGAGCTAACGCAGACCCTTTAAAGTAATACGGCGTGGTACCCATCCCATGGGTCCCAAATCTCCAGGTTCAAGGGCATCGTCCTACATTGAAAACATGCATGAGAAACCCCGAAGATGGTACACCGTGTGATCGGGAAAGGTTTCTAAAACGCACCTCATTTCTCATCTCCTTGTGCTCCGGTTCGCCATTCCAGCCGCTTTACTAGCAATCTCCCTCCTTGGAGAATCAGCACCTTTATCCTCCTGTTCCGTACAGGTTGCAAATTGTCCTGAGGATGAACGGGAAGAGGGGGAACCAATGAGAGACTAGCTCTAGGTGTTGGGGCAGGCACAGGTCATTCTATTTTCCCATCAGGAAGAAGAATTAACCACAGGCTCAGCCTGCCGCCAGGAACCAGAATACGGCCTGAAGCAATCCTGCGCTTTTGCGGCCAGCTCCCAAGAAAGCGAGTTGAAGAATGGAGCTCAGGGGCACTGCAATTCACAAACCTGCAGACTTAGAGATGATAACTCTCGTCCACAAATATATTGAGGGAAGGCAACGAAGAGGATTTGAAAGCAAGGCAGAATTGCAGGAAACAGATTTCAGGAGGTAGATTCGAATCGCCTTTAAAGCACAGGAAAAGCGGCAAAACCTCGACAATGATGCCCTTGGCCAAAAAGGGCGTATGCGTTTTTTCCTGAATATATTCAGGAAAAAACGCATACGCCCTTTTTGGCCAACCAAGCAACCTGGAAAGGCAAATCAGCGCTACAAAGAAGTCTCGCTTCCCATCGGTCAAAAGGGCCATGATGAATAAAGTGTCAAAACCAGAAATGCTGGACAGGCCTTGGAGAAATGGGAGCCTTGCTACGCGGATGGGCGGGATGTAAATTGCCAACAGCCACACTGGAGAAGTGTACGGTGTGTCCTGAAACATCTAAAAAACTCAGCTTAGAGAGCATAGGGCACTTCCTCTCATGGGCGTATAAATTGGGAAAACTAAAAATCAGCAAGACACAGGCACCCCAAAGTTTTGGGCTGCTCTGTTGACAAGAACCTCCACTTCGTTACACCTTAAATATCCCAGGAAAGAGAAGAATGGATAAAGAAGTTGTGGTCCTTATGTACAATGGAATAACACTCAGCCATGAAATCAACGTCATAAGGCTAGTAGCAGCATGATGAGTGGATTTAGGTACGACGATTCTAAGTGAAATAAGTCACACAGAAAAAGACACTTATCATGAGATATCACTTATAGAGGGAATGTCAAAACCGCTACCCTTGAACTGAATTACAAAACAGAACAGAGTCACACGTTTAGAAAACACACTATGGCTGCTTAACGGGAAAGGTGAGGTGGGGTGATGCATAAAACAAGGGTTTCAAATTAGCTCAGATACCGTTCCATAAACCCAATATGTAATAGACAAGACCTACTCCTTGCTCAGTGAACTGGACTCAACACCCCCTATTCACCGCCCAAGAATATATCTGACTAGTAAGAATCTTAAAACCTATGTATTGATATCTCTCTGTAAGTGAGTCAAGTGGGTGTAAAGCGGCATAAACACAGCAGTGAAAAGCAGCTAAACCCCATTATAAAAATCAATTACTTTAAAAAACCCGTGAAACAAAGACAGTGAAAGAGAGAGAAATTCTTACAAAATTCGTTCAGGGGCTGTGATGCCACCTGGATTGACCATATCTAGACCCACAGCTGATTGAGACATAAGGGTGGACACTCGTGGGGCTGAGAGGTTTGGTGAGGTTGGCTGAGCTAACGCAGACCCTTTAAAGTAATACGGCGTGGTACCCATCCCATGGGTCCCAAATCTCCAGGTTCAAGGGCATCGTCCTACATTGAAAACATGCATGAGAAACCCCGAAGATGGTACACCGTGTGATCGGGAAAGGTTTCTAAAACGCACCTCATTTCTCATCTCCTTGTGCTCCGGTTCGCCATTCCAGCCACTTTACTAGCAATCTCCCTCCTTGGAGAATCAGCACCTTTATCCTCCTGTTCCGTACAGGTTGCAAATTGTCCTGAGGATGAACGGGAAGAGGGGGAACCAATGAGAGCCTAGCTCTAGGTGTTGGGGCAGGCACAGGTCATTCTATTTTCCCATCAGGAAGAAGAATTAACCACAGGCTCAGCCTGCCGCCAGGAACCAGAATACGGCCTGAAGCAATCCTGCGCTTTTGCGGCCAGCTCCCAAGAAAGCGAGTTGAAGAATGGAGCTCAGGGGCACTGCAATTCACAAACCTGCAGTCTTAGAAATGATAACTCTCGTCCACAAATATATTGAGGGAAGGCAACGAAGAGGATTTGAAAGCAAGGAAGAATTGCAGGAAACAGATTTCAGGAGGTAGATTCGAATCGCCTTTAAAGCACAGGAAAAGCGGCAAAACCTCGACAATGATGCCCTTGGCCAAAAAGGGCGTATGCGTTTTTTCCTGAATATATTCAGGAAAAAACGCATAAGCCCTTTTTGGCCAACCAAGCAACCTGGAAAGGCAAATCAGCGCTACAAAGAAGTCTCGCTTCCCATCGGTCAAAAGGGCCATGCTGAATAAAGTGTCAAAACCAGAAATGCTGGACAGGCCTTGGAGAAATGGGAGCCTTGCTACGCTGATGGGCGGGATGTAAATTGCCAACAGCCACACTGGAGAAGTGTACGGTGTGTCCTGAAACATCTAAAAAACTCAGCTTAGAGACCATAGGGCACTTCCTCTCATGGGCGTATAAATTGGGAAAACTAAAAATCAGCAAGACACAGGCACCCCAAAGTTTTGGGCTGCTCTGTTGACAAGAACCTCCACTTCGTTACACCTTAAATATCCCAGGAAAGAGAAGAATGGATAAAGAAGTTGTGGTCCTTATGTACAATGGAATATCACTCAGCCATGAAATCAACGTCATAAGGCTAGTAGCAGCATGATGAGTGGATTTAGGTACGACGATTCTAAGTGAAATAAGTCACACAGAAAAAGACACTTATCATGAGATATCACTTATAGAGGGAATGTCAAAACCGCTACCCTTGAACTGAATTACAAAACAGAACAGAGTCACACGTTTAGAAAACACACTATGGCTGCTTAACGGGAAAGGTGAGGTGGGGTGATGCATAAAACAAGGGTTTCAAATTAGCTCAGATACCGTTCCAGAAACCCAATATGTAATAGACAAGACCTACTCCTTGCTCAGTGAACTGGACTCAACACCCCCTATTCACCGCCCAAGAACATATCTGACTAGTAAGAATCTTAAAACCTATGTATTGATATCTCTCTGTAAGTGAGTCAAGTGGGTGTAAAGCGGCATAAACACAGCAGTGAAAAGCAGCTAAACCCCATTATAAAAATCAATTACTTTAAAAAACCCGTGAAACAAAGACAGTGAAAGAGAGAGAAATTCTTACAAAATTCGTTCAGGGGCTGTGATGCCACCTGGATTGACCATATCTAGACCCACAGCTGATTGAGACATAAGGGTGGACACTCGTGGGGCTGAGAGGTTTGGTGAGGTTGGCTGAGCTAACGCAGACCCTTTAAAGTAATACGGCGTGGTACCCATCCCATGGGTCCCAAATCTCCAGGTTCAAGGGCATCGTCCTACATTGAAAACATGCATGAGAAACCCCGAAGATGGTACACCGTGTGATCGGGAAAGGTTTCTAAAACGCACCTCATTTCTCATCTCCTTGTGCTCCGGTTCGCCATTCCAGCCGATTTACTAGCAATCTCCCTCCTTGGAGAATCAGCACCTTTATCCTCCTGTTCCGTACAGGTTGCAAATTGTCCTGAGGATGAACGGGAAGAGGGGGAACCAATGAGAGACTAGCTCTAGGTGTTGTGGCAGGCACAGGTCATTCTATTTTCCCATCAGGAAGAAGAATTAACCACAGGCTCAGCCTGCCGCCAGGAACCAGAATACGGCCTGAAGCAATCCTGCGCTTTTGCGGCCAGCTCCCAAGAAAGCGAGTTGAAGAATGGAGCTCAGGGGCACTGCAATTCACAAACTTGCAGACTTAGAGATGATAACTCTCGTCCACAAATATATTGAGGGAAGGCAACGAAGAGGATTTGAAAGCAAGGCAGAATTGCAGGAAACAGATTTCAGGAGGTAGATTCGAATCGCCTTTAAAGCACAGGAAAAGCGGCAAAACCTCGACAATGATGCCCTTGGCCAAAAAGGGCGTATGCGTTTTTTCCTGAATATATTCAGGAAAAAACGCATACGCCCTTTTTGGCCAACCAAGCAACCTGGAAAGGCAAATCAGCGCTACAAAGAAGTCTCGCTTCCCATCGGTCAAAAGGGCCATGCTGAATAAAGTGTCAAAACCAGAAATGCTGGACAGGCCTTGGAGAAATGGGAGCCTTGCTACGCTGATGGGCGGGATGTAAATTGCCAACAGCCACACTGGAGAAGTGTACGGTGTGTCCTGAAACATCTAAAAAACTCAGCTTAGAGACCATAGGGCACTTCCTCTCATGGGCGTATAAATTGGGAAAACTAAAAATCAGCAAGACACAGGCACCCCAAAGTTTTGGGCTGCTCTGTTGACAAGAACCTCCACTTCGTTACACCTTAAATATCCCAGGAAAGAGAAGAATGGATAAAGAAGTTGTGGTCCTTATGTACAATGGAATATCACTCAGCCATGAAATCAACGTCATAAGGCTAGTAGCAGCATGATGAGTGGATTTAGGTACGACGATTCTAAGTGAAATAAGTCACACAGAAAAAGACACTTATCATGAGATATCACTTATAGAGGGAATGTCAAAACCGCTACCCTTGAACTGAATTACAAAACAGAACAGAGTCACACGTTTAGAAAACACACTATGGCTGCTTAACGGGAAAGGTGAGGTGGGGTGATGCATAAAACAAGGGTTTCAAATTAGCTCAGATACCGTTCCAGAAACCCAATATGTAATAGACAAGACCTACTCCTTGCTCAGTGAACTGGACTCAACACCCCCTATTCACCGCCCAAGAATATATCTGACTAGTAAGAATCTTAAAACCTATGTATTGATATCTCTCTGTAAGTGAGTCAAGTGGGTGTAAAGCGGCTTTAACACAGCAGTGAAAAGCAGCCAAACCCCATTATAAAAATCAATTACTTTAAAAAACCCGTGAAACAAAGACAGTGAAAGAGAGAGAAATTCTTACAAAATTCGTTCAGGGGCTGTGATGCCACCTGGATTGACCATATCTAGACCCACAGCTGATTGAGACATAAGGGTGGACACTCGTGGGGCTGAGAGGTTTGGTGAGGTTGGCTGAGCTAACGCAGACCCTTTAAAGTAATACGGCGTGGTACCCATCCCATGGGTCCCAAATCTCCAGGTTCAAGGGCATCGTCCTACATTGAAAACATGCATGAGAAACCCCGAAGATGGTACACCGTGTGATCGGGAAAGGTTTCTAAAACGCACCTCATTTCTCATCTCCTTGTGCTCCGGTTCGCCATTCCAGCCGCTTTACTAGCAATCTCCCTCCTTGGAGAATCAGCACCTTTATCCTCCTGTTCCGTACAGGTTGCTAATTGTCCTGAGGATGAACGGGAAGAGGGGGAACCAATGAGAGACTAGCTCTAGGTGTTGGGGCAGGCACAGGTCATTCTATTTTCCCATCAGGAAGAAGAATTAACCACAGGCTCAGCCTGCCGCCAGGAACCAGAATACGGCCTGAAGCAATCCTGCGCTTTTGCGGCCAGCTCCCAAGAAAGCGAGTTGAAGAATGGAGCTCAGGGGCACTGCAATTCACAAACTTGCAGACTTAGAAATGATAACTCTCGTCCACAAATATATTGAGGGAAGGCAACGAAGAGGATTTGAAAGCAAGGAAGAATTGCAGGAAACAGATTTCAGGAGGTAGATTCGAATCGCCTTTAAAGCACAGGAAAAGCGGCAAAACCTCGACAATGATGCCCTTGGCCAAAAAGGGCGTATGCGTTTTTTCCTGAATATATTCAGGAAAAAACGCATACGCCCTTTTTGGCCAACCAAGCAACCTGGAAAGGCAAATCAGCGCTACAAAGAAGTCTCGCTTCCCATCGGTCAAAAGGGCCATGCTGAATAAAGTGTCAAAACCAGAAATGCTGGACAGGCCATGGAGAAATGGGAGCCTTGCTACGCTGATGGGCGGGATGTAAATTGCCAACAGCCACACTGGAGAAGTGTACGGTGTGTCCTGAAACATCTAAAAAACTCAGCTTAGAGACCATAGGGCACTTCCTCTCATGGGCGTATAAATTGGGAAAACTAAAAATCAGCAAGACACAGGCACCCCAAAGTTTTGGGCTGCTCTGTTGACAAGAACCTCCACTTCGTTACACCTTAAATATCCCAGGAAAGAGAAGAATGGATAAAGAAGTTGTGGTCCTTATGTACAATGGAATATCACTCAGCCATGAAATCAACGTCATAAGGCTAGTAGCAGCATGATGAGTGGATTTAGGTACGACGATTCTAAGTGAAATACGTCACACAGAAAAAGACACTTATCATGAGATATCACTTATAGAGGGAATGTCAAAACCGCTACCCTTGAACTGAATTACAAAACAGAACAGAGTCACACGTTTAGAAAACACACTATGGCTGCTTAACGGGAAAGGTGAGGTGGGGTGATGCATAAAACAAGGGTTTCAAATTAGCTCAGATACCGTTCCAGAAACCCAATATGTAATAGACAAGACCTACTCCTTGCTCAGTGAACTGGACTCAACACCCCCTATTCACCGCCCAAGAACATATCTGACTAGTAAGAATCTTAAAACCTATGTATTGATATCTCTCTGTAAGTGAGTCAAGTGTGTGTAAAGCGGCATAAACACAGCAGTGAAAAGCAGCTAAACCCCATTATAAAAATCAATTACGTTTCAGAACCCGTGAAACAAAGACAGTGAAAGAGAGAGAAATTCTTACAAAATTCGTTCAGGGGCTGTGATGCCACCTGGATTGACCATATCTAGACCCACAGCTGATTGAGACATAAGGGTGGACACTCGTGGGGCTGAGAGGTTTGGTGAGGTTGGCTGAGCTAACGCAGACCCTTTAAAGTAATACGGCGTGGTACCCATCCCATGGGTCCCAAATCTCCAGGTTCAAGGGCATCGTCCTACATTGAAAACATGCATGAGAAACCCCGAAGATGGTACACCGTGTGATCGGGAAAGGTTTCTAAAACGCACCTCATTTCTCATCTCCTTGTGCTCCGGTTCGCCATTCCAGCCGCTTTACTAGCAATCTCCCTCCTTGGAGAATCAGCACCTTTATTCTCCTGTTCCGTACAGGTTGCTAATTGTCCTGAGGATGAACGGGAAGAGGGGGAACCAATGAGAGCCTAGCTCTAGGTGTTGGGGCAGGCACAGGTCATTCTATTTTCCCATCAGGAAGAAGAATTAACCACAGGCTCAGCCTGCCGCCAGGAACCAGAATACGGCCTGAAGCAATCCTGCGCTTTTGCGGCCAACTCCCAAGAAAGCGAGTTGAAGAATGGAGCTCAGGGGCACTGCAATTCACAAACCTGCAGACTTAGAAATGATAACTCTCGTCCACAAATATATTGAGGGAAGGCAACGAAGAGGATTTGAAAGCAAGGCAGAATTGCAGGAAACAGATTTCAGGAGGTAGATTCGAATCGCCTTTAAAGCACAGGAAAAGCGGCAAAACCTCGACAATGATGCCCTTGGCCAAAAAGGGCGTATGCGTTTTTTCCTGAATATATTCAGGAAAAAACGCATACGCCCTTTTTGGCCAACCAAGCAACCTGGAAAGGCAAATCAGCGCTACAAAGAAGTCTCGCTTCCCATCGGTCAAAAGGGCCATGCTGAATAAAGTGTCAAAACCAGAAATGCTGGACAGGCCTTGGAGAAATGGGAGCCTTGCTACGCTGATGGGCGGGATGTAAATTGCCAACAGCCACACTGGAGAAGTGTACGGTGTGTCCTGAAACATCTAAAAAACTCAGCTTAGAGACCATAGGGCACTTCCTCTCATGGGCGTATAAATTGGGAAAACTAAAAATCAGCAAGACACAGGCACCCCAAAGTTTTGGGCTGCTCTGTTGACAAGAACCTCCACTTCGTTACACCTTAAATATCCCAGGAAAGAGAAGAATGGATAAAGAAGTTGTGGTCCTTATGTACAATGGAATATCACTCAGCCATGAAATCAACGTCATAAGGCTAGTAGCAGCATGATGAGTGGATTTAGGTACAACGATTCTAAGTGAAATAAGTCACACAGAAAAAGACACTTATCATGAGATATCACTTATAGAGGGAATGTCAAAACCGCTACCCTTGAACTGAATTACAAAACAGAACAGAGTCACACGTTTAGAAAACACACTATGGCTGCTTAACGGGAAAGGTGAGGTGGGGTGATGCATAAAACAAGGGTTTCAAATTAGCTCAGATACCGTTCCAGAAACCCAATATGTAATAGACAAGACCTACTCCTTGCTCAGTGAACTGGACTCAACACCCCCTATTCACCGCCCAAGAACATATCTGACTAGTAAGAATATTAAAACCTATGTATTGATATCTCTCTGTAAGTGAGTCAAGTGGGTGTAAAGCGGCTTTAACACAGCAGTGAAAAGCAGCCAAACCCCATTATAAAAATCAATTACTTTAAAAAACCCGTGAAACAAAGACAGTGAAAGAGAGAGAAATTCTTACAAAATTCGTTCAGGGGCTGTGATGCCACCTGGATTGACCATATCTAGACCCACAGCTGATTGAGACATAAGGGTGGACACTCGTGGGGCTGAGAGGTTTGGTGAGGTTGGCTGAGCTAACGCAGACCCTTTAAAGTAATACGGCGTGGTACCCATCCCATGGGTCCCAAATCTCCAGGTTCAAGGGCATCGTCCTACATTGAAAACATGCATGAGAAACCCCGAAGATGGTACACCGTGTGATCGGGAAAGGTTTCTAAAACGCACCTCATTTCTCATCTCCTTGTGCTCCGGTTCGCCATTCCAGCCGCTTTACTAGCAATCTCCCTCCTTGGAGAATCAGCACCTTTATCCTCCTGTTCCGTACAGGTTGCTAATTGTCCTGAGGATGAACGGGAAGAGGGGGAACCAATGAGAGACTAGCTCTAGGTGTTGGGGCAGGCACAGGTCATTCTATTTTCCCATCAGGAAGAAGAATTAACCACAGGCTCAGCCTGCCGCCAGGAACCAGAATACGGCCTGAAGCAATCCTGCGCTTTTGCGGCCAGCTCCCAAGAAAGCGAGTTGAAGAATGGAGCTCAGGGGCACTGCAATTCACAAACTTGCAGACTTAGAAATGATAACTCTCGTCCACAAATATATTGAGGGAAGGCAACGAAGAGGATTTGAAAGCAAGGAAGAATTGCAGGAAACAGATTTCAGGAGGTAGATTCGAATCGCCTTTAAAGCACAGGAAAAGCGGCAAAACCTCGACAATGATGCCCTTGGCCAAAAAGGGCGTATGCGTTTTTTCCTGAATATATTCAGGAAAAAACGCATACGCCCTTTTTGGCCAACCAAGCAACCTGGAAAGGCAAATCAGCGCTACAAAGAAGTCTCGCTTCCCATCGGTCAAAAGGGCCATGCTGAATAAAGTGTCAAAACCAGAAATGCTGGACAGGCCATGGAGAAATGGGAGCCTTGCTACGCTGATGGGCGGGATGTAAATTGCCAACAGCCACACTGGAGAAGTGTACGGTGTGTCCTGAAACATCTAAAAAACTCAGCTTAGAGACCATAGGGCACTTCCTCTCATGGGCGTATAAATTGGGAAAACTAAAAATCAGCAAGACACAGGCACCCCAAAGTTTTGGGCTGCTCTGTTGACAAGAACCTCCACTTCGTTACACCTTAAATATCCCAGGAAAGAGAAGAATGGATAAAGAAGTTGTGGTCCTTATGTACAATGGAATATCACTCAGCCATGAAATCAACGTCATAAGGCTAGTAGCAGCATGATGAGTGGATTTAGGTACGACGATTCTAAGTGAAATAAGTCACACAGAAAAAGACACTTATCATGAGATATCACTTATAGAGGGAATGTCAAAACCGCTACCCTTGAACTGAATTACAAAACAGAACAGAGTCACACGTTTAGAAAACACACTATGGCTGCTTAACGGGAAAGGTGAGGTGGGGTGATGCATAAAACAAGGGTTTCAAATTAGCTCAGATACCGTTCCAGAAACCCAATATGTAATAGACAAGACCTACTCCTTGCTCAGTGAACTGGACTCAACACCCCCTATTCACCGCCCAAGAACATATCTGACTAGTAAGAATCTTAAAACCTATGTATTGATATCTCTCTGTAAGTGAGTCAAGTGGGTGTAAAGCGGCATAAACACAGCAGTGAAAAGCAGCTAAACCCCATTATAAAAATCAATTACTTTAAAAAACCCGTGAAACAAAGACAGTGAAAGAGAGAGAAATTCTTACAAAATTCGTTCAGGGGCTGTGATGCCACCTGGATTGACCATATCTAGACCCACAGCTGATTGAGACATAAGGGTGGACACTCGTGGGGCTGAGAGGTTTGGTGAGGTTGGCTGAGCTAACGCAGACCCTTTAAAGTAATACGGCGTGGTACCCATCCCATGGGTCCCAAATCTCCAGGTTCAAGGGCATCGTCCTACATTGAAAACATGCATGAGAAACCCCGAAGATGGTACACCGTGTGATCGGGAAAGGTTTCTAAAACGCACCTCATTTCTCATCTCCTTGTGCTCCGGTTCGCCATTCCAGCCGATTTACTAGCAATCTCCCTCCTTGGAGAATCAGCACCTTTATCCTCCTGTTCCGTACAGGTTGCAAATTGTCCTGAGGATGAACGGGAAGAGGGGGAACCAATGAGAGACTAGCTCTAGGTGTTGTGGCAGGCACAGGTCATTCTATTTTCCCATCAGGAAGAAGAATTAACCACAGGCTCAGCCTGCCGCCAGGAACCAGAATACGGCCTGAAGCAATCCTGCGCTTTTGCGGCCAGCTCCCAAGAAAGCGAGTTGAAGAATGGAGCTCAGGGGCACTGCAATTCACAAACTTGCAGACTTAGAGATGATAACTCTCGTCCACAAATATATTGAGGGAAGGCAACGAAGAGGATTTGAAAGCAAGGCAGAATTGCAGGAAACAGATTTCAGGAGGTAGATTCGAATCGCCTTTAAAGCACAGGAAAAGCGGCAAAACCTCGACAATGATGCCCTTGGCCAAAAAGGGCGTATGCGTTTTTTCCTGAATATATTCAGGAAAAAACGCATACGCCCTTTTTGGCCAACCAAGCAACCTGGAAAGGCAAATCAGCGCTACAAAGAAGTCTCGCTTCCCATCGGTCAAAAGGGCCATGCTGAATAAAGTGTCAAAACCAGAAATGCTGGACAGGCCTTGGAGAAATGGGAGCCTTGCTACGCTGATGGGCGGGATGTAAATTGCCAACAGCCACACTGGAGAAGTGTACGGTGTGTCCTGAAACATCTAAAAAACTCAGCTTAGAGACCATAGGGCACTTCCTCTCATGGGCGTATAAATTGGGAAAACTAAAAATCAGCAAGACACAGGCACCCCAAAGTTTTGGGCTGCTCTGTTGACAAGAACCTCCACTTCGTTACACCTTAAATATCCCAGGAAAGAGAAGAATGGATAAAGAAGTTGTGGTCCTTATGTACAATGGAATATCACTCAGCCATGAAATCAACGTCATAAGGCTAGTAGCAGCATGATGAGTGGATTTAGGTACGACGATTCTAAGTGAAATAAGTCACACAGAAAAAGACACTTATCATGAGATATCACTTATAGAGGGAATGTCAAAACCGCTACCCTTGAACTGAATTACAAAACAGAACAGAGTCACACGTTTAGAAAACACACTATGGCTGCTTAACGGGAAAGGTGAGGTGGGGTGATGCATAAAACAAGGGTTTCAAATTAGCTCAGATACCGTTCCAGAAACCCAATATGTAATAGACAAGACCTACTCCTTGCTCAGTGAACTGGACTCAACACCCCCTATTCACCGCCCAAGAATATATCTGACTAGTAAGAATCTTAAAACCTATGTATTGATATCTCTCTGTAAGTGAGTCAAGTGGGTGTAAAGCGGCTTTAACACAGCAGTGAAAAGCAGCCAAACCCCATTATAAAAATCAATTACTTTAAAAAACCCGTGAAACAAAGACAGTGAAAGAGAGAGAAATTCTTACAAAATTCGTTCAGGGGCTGTGATGCCACCTGGATTGACCATATCTAGACCCACAGCTGATTGAGACATAAGGGTGGACACTCGTGGGGCTGAGAGGTTTGGTGAGGTTGGCTGAGCTAACGCAGACCCTTTAAAGTAATACGGCGTGGTACCCATCCCATGGGTCCCAAATCTCCAGGTTCAAGGGCATCGTCCTACATTGAAAACATGCATGAGAAACCCCGAAGATGGTACACCGTGTGATCGGGAAAGGTTTCTAAAACGCACCTCATTTCTCATCTCCTTGTGCTCCGGTTCGCCATTCCAGCCGCTTTACTAGCAATCTCCCTCCTTGGAGAATCAGCACCTTTATCCTCCTGTTCCGTACAGGTTGCTAATTGTCCTGAGGATGAACGGGAAGAGGGGGAACCAATGAGAGACTAGCTCTAGGTGTTGGGGCAGGCACAGGTCATTCTATTTTCCCATCAGGAAGAAGAATTAACCACAGGCTCAGCCTGCCGCCAGGAACCAGAATACGGCCTGAAGCAATCCTGCGCTTTTGCGGCCAGCTCCCAAGAAAGCGAGTTGAAGAATGGAGCTCAGGGGCACTGCAATTCACAAACTTGCAGACTTAGAAATGATAACTCTCGTCCACAAATATATTGAGGGAAGGCAACGAAGAGGATTTGAAAGCAAGGAAGAATTGCAGGAAACAGATTTCAGGAGGTAGATTCGAATCGCCTTTAAAGCACAGGAAAAGCGGCAAAACCTCGACAATGATGCCCTTGGCCAAAAAGGGCGTATGCGTTTTTTCCTGAATATATTCAGGAAAAAACGCATACGCCCTTTTTGGCCAACCAAGCAACCTGGAAAGGCAAATCAGCGCTACAAAGAAGTCTCGCTTCCCATCGGTCAAAAGGGCCATGCTGAATAAAGTGTCAAAACCAGAAATGCTGGACAGGCCATGGAGAAATGGGAGCCTTGCTACGCTGATGGGCGGGATGTAAATTGCCAACAGCCACACTGGAGAAGTGTACGGTGTGTCCTGAAACATCTAAAAAACTCAGCTTAGAGACCATAGGGCACTTCCTCTCATGGGCGTATAAATTGGGAAAACTAAAAATCAGCAAGACACAGGCACCCCAAAGTTTTGGGCTGCTCTGTTGACAAGAACCTCCACTTCGTTACACCTTAAATATCCCAGGAAAGAGAAGAATGGATAAAGAAGTTGTGGTCCTTATGTACAATGGAATATCACTCAGCCATGAAATCAACGTCATAAGGCTAGTAGCAGCATGATGAGTGGATTTAGGTACGACGATTCTAAGTGAAATACGTCACACAGAAAAAGACACTTATCATGAGATATCACTTATAGAGGGAATGTCAAAACCGCTACCCTTGAACTGAATTACAAAACAGAACAGAGTCACACGTTTAGAAAACACACTATGGCTGCTTAACGGGAAAGGTGAGGTGGGGTGATGCATAAAACAAGGGTTTCAAATTAGCTCAGATACCGTTCCAGAAACCCAATATGTAATAGACAAGACCTACTCCTTGCTCAGTGAACTGGACTCAACACCCCCTATTCACCGCCCAAGAACATATCTGACTAGTAAGAATCTTAAAACCTATGTATTGATATCTCTCTGTAAGTGAGTCAAGTGTGTGTAAAGCGGCATAAACACAGCAGTGAAAAGCAGCTAAACCCCATTATAAAAATCAATTACGTTTCAGAACCCGTGAAACAAAGACAGTGAAAGAGAGAGAAATTCTTACAAAATTCGTTCAGGGGCTGTGATGCCACCTGGATTGACCATATCTAGACCCACAGCTGATTGAGACATAAGGGTGGACACTCGTGGGGCTGAGAGGTTTGGTGAGGTTGGCTGAGCTAACGCAGACCCTTTAAAGTAATACGGCGTGGTACCCATCCCATGGGTCCCAAATCTCCAGGTTCAAGGGCATCGTCCTACATTGAAAACATGCATGAGAAACCCCGAAGATGGTACACCGTGTGATCGGGAAAGGTTTCTAAAACGCACCTCATTTCTCATCTCCTTGTGCTCCGGTTCGCCATTCCAGCCGCTTTACTAGCAATCTCCCTCCTTGGAGAATCAGCACCTTTATTCTCCTGTTCCGTACAGGTTGCTAATTGTCCTGAGGATGAACGGGAAGAGGGGGAACCAATGAGAGCCTAGCTCTAGGTGTTGGGGCAGGCACAGGTCATTCTATTTTCCCATCAGGAAGAAGAATTAACCACAGGCTCAGCCTGCCGCCAGGAACCAGAATACGGCCTGAAGCAATCCTGCGCTTTTGCGGCCAACTCCCAAGAAAGCGAGTTGAAGAATGGAGCTCAGGGGCACTGCAATTCACAAACCTGCAGACTTAGAAATGATAACTCTCGTCCACAAATATATTGAGGGAAGGCAACGAAGAGGATTTGAAAGCAAGGCAGAATTGCAGGAAACAGATTTCAGGAGGTAGATTCGAATCGCCTTTAAAGCACAGGAAAAGCGGCAAAACCTCGACAATGATGCCCTTGGCCAAAAAGGGCGTATGCGTTTTTTCCTGAATATATTCAGGAAAAAACGCATACGCCCTTTTTGGCCAACCAAGCAACCTGGAAAGGCAAATCAGCGCTACAAAGAAGTCTCGCTTCCCATCGGTCAAAAGGGCCATGCTGAATAAAGTGTCAAAACCAGAAATGCTGGACAGGCCTTGGAGAAATGGGAGCCTTGCTACGCTGATGGGCGGGATGTAAATTGCCAACAGCCACACTGGAGAAGTGTACGGTGTGTCCTGAAACATCTAAAAAACTCAGCTTAGAGACCATAGGGCACTTCCTCTCATGGGCGTATAAATTGGGAAAACTAAAAATCAGCAAGACACAGGCACCCCAAAGTTTTGGGCTGCTCTGTTGACAAGAACCTCCACTTCGTTACACCTTAAATATCCCAGGAAAGAGAAGAATGGATAAAGAAGTTGTGGTCCTTATGTACAATGGAATATCACTCAGCCATGAAATCAACGTCATAAGGCTAGTAGCAGCATGATGAGTGGATTTAGGTACAACGATTCTAAGTGAAATAAGTCACACAGAAAAAGACACTTATCATGAGATATCACTTATAGAGGGAATGTCAAAACCGCTACCCTTGAACTGAATTACAAAACAGAACAGAGTCACACGTTTAGAAAACACACTATGGCTGCTTAACGGGAAAGGTGAGGTGGGGTGATGCATAAAACAAGGGTTTCAAATTAGCTCAGATACCGTTCCAGAAACCCAATATGTAATAGACAAGACCTACTCCTTGCTCAGTGAACTGGACTCAACACCCCCTATTCACCGCCCAAGAACATATCTGACTAGTAAGAATATTAAAACCTATGTATTGATATCTCTCTGTAAGTGAGTCAAGTGGGTGTAAAGCGGCTTTAACACAGCAGTGAAAAGCAGCCAAACCCCATTATAAAAATCAATTACTTTAAAAAACCCGTGAAACAAAGACAGTGAAAGAGAGAGAAATTCTTACAAAATTCGTTCAGGGGCTGTGATGCCACCTGGATTGACCATATCTAGACCCACAGCTGATTGAGACATAAGGGTGGACACTCGTGGGGCTGAGAGGTTTGGTGAGGTTGGCTGAGCTAACGCAGACCCTTTAAAGTAATACGGCGTGGTACCCATCCCATGGGTCCCAAATCTCCAGGTTCAAGGGCATCGTCCTACATTGAAAACATGCATGAGAAACCCCGAAGATGGTACACCGTGTGATCGGGAAAGGTTTCTAAAACGCACCTCATTTCTCATCTCCTTGTGCTCCGGTTCGCCATTCCAGCCGCTTTACTAGCAATCTCCCTCCTTGGAGAATCAGCACCTTTATCCTCCTGTTCCGTACAGGTTGCTAATTGTCCTGAGGATGAACGGGAAGAGGGGGAACCAATGAGAGACTAGCTCTAGGTGTTGGGGCAGGCACAGGTCATTCTATTTTCCCATCAGGAAGAAGAATTAACCACAGGCTCAGCCTGCCGCCAGGAACCAGAATACGGCCTGAAGCAATCCTGCGCTTTTGCGGCCAGCTCCCAAGAAAGCGAGTTGAAGAATGGAGCTCAGGGGCACTGCAATTCACAAACTTGCAGACTTAGAAATGATAACTCTCGTCCACAAATATATTGAGGGAAGGCAACGAAGAGGATTTGAAAGCAAGGAAGAATTGCAGGAAACAGATTTCAGGAGGTAGATTCGAATCGCCTTTAAAGCACAGGAAAAGCGGCAAAACCTCGACAATGATGCCCTTGGCCAAAAAGGGCGTATGCGTTTTTTCCTGAATATATTCAGGAAAAAACGCATACGCCCTTTTTGGCCAACCAAGCAACCTGGAAAGGCAAATCAGCGCTACAAAGAAGTCTCGCTTCCCATCGGTCAAAAGGGCCATGCTGAATAAAGTGTCAAAACCAGAAATGCTGGACAGGCCATGGAGAAATGGGAGCCTTGCTACGCTGATGGGCGGGATGTAAATTGCCAACAGCCACACTGGAGAAGTGTACGGTGTGTCCTGAAACATCTAAAAAACTCAGCTTAGAGACCATAGGGCACTTCCTCTCATGGGCGTATAAATTGGGAAAACTAAAAATCAGCAAGACACAGGCACCCCAAAGTTTTGGGCTGCTCTGTTGACAAGAACCTCCACTTCGTTACACCTTAAATATCCCAGGAAAGAGAAGAATGGATAAAGAAGTTGTGGTCCTTATGTACAATGGAATATCACTCAGCCATGAAATCAACGTCATAAGGCTAGTAGCAGCATGATGAGTGGATTTAGGTACGACGATTCTAAGTGAAATACGTCACACAGAAAAAGACACTTATCATGAGATATCACTTATAGAGGGAATGTCAAAACCGCTACCCTTGAACTGAATTACAAAACAGAACAGAGTCACACGTTTAGAAAACACACTATGGCTGCTTAACGGGAAAGGTGAGGTGGGGTGATGCATAAAACAAGGGTTTCAAATTAGCTCAGATACCGTTCCAGAAACCCAATATGTAATAGACAAGACCTACTCCTTGCTCAGTGAACTGGACTCAACACCCCCTATTCACCGCCCAAGAACATATCTGACTAGTAAGAATCTTAAAACCTATGTATTGATATCTCTCTGTAAGTGAGTCAAGTGTGTGTAAAGCGGCATAAACACAGCAGTGAAAAGCAGCTAAACCCCATTATAAAAATCAATTACGTTTCAGAACCCGTGAAACAAAGACAGTGAAAGAGAGAGAAATTCTTACAAAATTCGTTCAGGGGCTGTGATGCCACCTGGATTGACCATATCTAGACCCACAGCTGATTGAGACATAAGGGTGGACACTCGTGGGGCTGAGAGGTTTGGTGAGGTTGGCTGAGCTAACGCAGACCCTTTAAAGTAATACGGCGTGGTACCCATCCCATGGGTCCCAAATCTCCAGGTTCAAGGGCATCGTCCTACATTGAAAACATGCATGAGAAACCCCGAAGATGGTACACCGTGTGATCGGGAAAGGTTTCTAAAACGCACCTCATTTCTCATCTCCTTGTGCTCCGGTTCACCATTCCAGCCGCTTTACTAGCAATCTCCCTCCTTGGAGAATCAGCACCTTTATTCTCCTGTTCCGTACAGGTTGCTAATTGTCCTGAGGATGAACGGGAAGAGGGGGAACCAATGAGAGCCTAGCTCTAGGTGTTGGGGCAGGCACAGGTCATTCTATTTTCCCATCAGGAAGAAGAATTAACCACAGGCTCAGCCTGCCGCCAGGAACCAGAATACGGCCTGAAGCAATCCTGCGCTTTTGCGGCCAACTCCCAAGAAAGCGAGTTGAAGAATGGAGCTCAGGGGCACTGCAATTCACAAACCTGCAGACTTAGAAATGATAACTCTCGTCCACAAATATATTGAGGGAAGGCAACGAAGAGGATTTGAAAGCAAGGCAGAATTGCAGGAAACAGATTTCAGGAGGTAGATTCGAATCGCCTTTAAAGCACAGGAAAAGCGGCAAAACCTCGACAATGATGCCCTTGGCCAAAAAGGGCGTATGCGTTTTTTCCTGAATATATTCAGGAAAAAACGCATACGCCCTTTTTGGCCAACCAAGCAACCTGGAAAGGCAAATCAGCGCTACAAAGAAGTCTCGCTTCCCATCGGTCAAAAGGGCCATGCTGAATAAAGTGTCAAAACCAGAAATGCTGGACAGGCCTTGGAGAAATGGGAGCCTTGCTACGCTTATGGGCGGGATGTAAATTGCCAACAGCCACACTGGAGAAGTGTACGGTGTGTCCTGAAACATCTAAAAAACTCAGCTTAGAGACCATAGGGCACTTCCTCTCATGGGCGTATAAATTGGGAAAACTAAAAATCAGCAAGACACAGGCACCCCAAAGTTTTGGGCTGCTCTGTTGACAAGAACCTCCACTTCGTTACACCTTAAATATCCCAGGAAAGAGAAGAATGGATAAAGAAGTTGTGGTCCTTATGTACAATGGAATATCACTCAGCCATGAAATCAACGTCATAAGGCTAGTAGCAGCATGATGAGTGGATTTAGGTACAACGATTCTAAGTGAAATAAGTCACACAGAAAAAGACACTTATCATGAGATATCACTTATAGAGGGAATGTCAAAACCGCTACCCTTGAACTGAATTACAAAACAGAACAGAGTCACACGTTTAGAAAACACACTATGGCTGCTTAACGGGAAAGGTGAGGTGGGGTGATGCATAAAACAAGGGTTTCAAATTAGCTCAGATACCGTTCCAGAAACCCAATATGTAATAGACAAGACCTACTCCTTGCTCAGTGAACTGGACTCAACACCCCCTATTCACCGCCCAAGAACATATCTGACTAGTAAGAATCTTAAAACCTATGTATTGATATCTCTCTGTAAGTGAGTCAAGTGGGTGTAAAGCGGCATAAACACAGCAGTGAAAAGCAGCTAAACCCCATTATAAAAATCAATTACTTTAAAAAACCCGTGAAACAAAGACAGTGAAAGAGAGAGAAATTCTTACAAAATTCGTTCAGGGGCTGTGATGCCACCTGGATTGACCATATCTAGACCCACAGCTGATTGAGACATAAGGGTGGACACTCGTGGGGCTGAGAGGTTTGGTGAGGTTGGCTGAGCTAACGCAGACCCTTTAAAGTAATACGGCGTGGTACCCATCCCATGGGTCCCAAATCTCCAGGTTCAAGGGCATCGTCCTACATTGAAAACATGCATGAGAAACCCCGAAGATGGTACACCGTGTGATCGGGAAAGGTTTCTAAAACGCACCTCATTTCTCATCTCCTTGTGCTCCGGTTCGCCATTCCAGCCGCTTTACTAGCAATCTCCCTCCTTGGAGAATCAGCACCTTTATCCTCCTGTTCCGTACAGGTTGCTAATTGTCCTGAGGATGAACGGGAAGAGGGGGAACCAATGAGAGACTAGCTCTAGGTGTTGGGGCAGGCACAGGTCATTCTATTTTCCCATCAGGAAGAAGAATTAACCACAGGCTCAGCCTGCCGCCAGGAACCAGAATACGGCCTGAAGCAATCCTGCGCTTTTGCGGCCAGCTCCCAAGAAAGCGAGTTGAAGAATGGAGCTCAGGGGCACTGCAATTCACAAACTTGCAGACTTAGAAATGATAACTCTCGTCCACAAATATATTGAGGGAAGGCAACGAAGAGGATTTGAAAGCAAGGAAGAATTGCAGGAAACAGATTTCAGGAGGTAGATTCGAATCGCCTTTAAAGCACAGGAAAAGCGGCAAAACCTCGACAATGATGCCCTTGGCCAAAAAGGGCGTATGCGTTTTTTCCTGAATATATTCAGGAAAAAACGCATATGCCCTTTTTGGCCAACCAAGCAACCTGGAAAGGCAAATCAGCGCTACAAAGAAGTCTCGCTTCCCATCGGTCAAAAGGGCCATGCTGAATAAAGTGTCAAAACCAGAAATGCAGGACAGGCCATGGAGAAATGGGAGCCTTGCTACGCTGATGGGCGGGATGTAAATTGCCAACAGCCACTCTGGAGAAGTGTACAGTGTGTCCTGAAACATCTAAAAAACTCAGCTTAGAGAGCATAGCGCACTTCTACTCATGGGCGTATAAATTCGGAAAACTAAAATTCAGCAAGACACAGGCACCCCAAAGTTTTGGGCTACTCTGTTGACAAGAACCTCCACTTCGCTACACCTTAAATATCCCAGGAAAGAGAAGAATGGATAAAGAAGTTGCGGTCCTTATGTACAATGGAATATCACTCAGCCATGAAATCAATGTCATAAGGCTAGTAGCAGCATGATGAGTGGATTTAGATATGACGATTCTAAGTGAAATAAGTCACACAGAAAAAGACACTTATCATAAGATATCACTCATAGAGGGAATGTAAAAACCGCTACCCTTGAACTGAATTACAAAACAGAACAGAGTCACACGTTTAGAAAACACACTATGGCTGCTTAACGGGAAAGGTGAGGTGGGGTGATGCATAAAACACGGGTTTCAAATTAGCTCAGATACCGTTCCAGAAACCCAATATGTAATAGACAAGACCTACTCCTTGCTCAGTGAACTGGACTTAACACCCCCTATTCACCGCCCAAGAATATATCTGACTAGTAAGAATCTTAAAACCTATGTATTGATATCTCTCTGTAAGTGAGTCAAGTGTGTGTAAAGCGGCATAAACACAGCAGTGAAAAGCAGCTAAACCCCATTATAAAAATCAATTACGTTTCAAAACCCGTGAAACAAAGACAGTGAAAGAGAGAGAAATTCTTACAAAATTCGTTCAGGGGCTGTGATGCCACCTGGATTGACCATATCTAGACCCACAGCTGATTGAGACATAAGGGTGGACACTCTTGGGGCTGAGAGGTTTGGTGAGGTTGGGTGAGAAAACGCAGACCCTTTAAAGTAATACGGCGTGGTACCCATCCCATGGGTCCCAAATCTCCAGGTTCAAGGGCATCGTCCTACATTGAAAACATGCATGAGAAACCCCGAAGATGGTACACCGTGTGATCGGGAAAGGTTTCTAAAACGCACCTCATTTCTCATCTCCTTGTGCTCCGGTTCACCATTCCAGCCGCTTTACTAGCAATCTCCCTCCTTGGAGAATCAGCACCTTTATCCTCCTGTTCCGTACAGGTTGCTAATTGTCCTGAGGATGAACGGGAAGAGGGGGAACCAATGAGAGACTAGCTCTAGGTGTTGGGGCAGGCACAGGTCATTCTATTTTCCCATCAGGAAGAAGAATTAACCACAGGCTCAGCCTGCCGCCAGGAACCAGAATACGGCCTGAAGCAATCCTGCGCTTTTGCGGCCAGCTCCCAAGAAAGCGAGTTGAAGAATGGAGCTCAGGGGCACTGCAATTCACAAACCTGCAGACTTAGAAATGATAACTCTCGTCCACAAATATATTGAGGGAAGGCAACGAAGAGGATTTGAAAGCAAGGCAGAATTGCAGGAAACAGATTTCAGGAGGTAGATTCGAATCGCCTTTAAAGCACAGGAAAAGCGGCAAAACCTCGACAATGATGCCCTTGGCCAAAAAGGGCGTATGCGTTTTTTCCTGAATATATTCAGGAAAAAACGCATACGCCCTTTTTGGCCAACCAAGCAACCTGGAAAGGCAAATCAGCGCTACAAAGAAGTCTCGCTTCCCATCGGTCAAAAGGGCCATGCTGAATAAAGTGTCAAAACCAGAAATGCTGGACAGGCCTTGGAGAAATGGGAGCCTTGCTACGCTGATGGGCGGGATGTAAATTGCCAACAGCCACACTGGAGAAGTGTACGGTGTGTCCTGAAACATCTAAAAAACTCAGCTTAGAGACCATAGGGCACTTCCTCTCATGGGCGTATAAATTGGGAAAACTAAAAATCAGCAAGACACAGGCACCCCAAAGTTTTGGGCTGCTCTGTTGACAAGAACCTCCACTTCGTTACACCTTAAATATCCCAGGAAAGAGAAGAATGGATAAAGAAGTTGTGGTCCTTATGTACAATGGAATATCACTCAGCCATGAAATCAACGTCATAAGGCTAGTAGCAGCATGATGAGTGGATTTAGGTACGACGATTCTAAGTGAAATACGTCACACAGAAAAAGACACTTATCATGAGATATCACTTATAGAGGGAATGTCAAAACCGCTACCCTTGAACTGAATTACAAAACAGAACAGAGTCACACGTTTAGAAAACACACTATGGCTGCTTAACGGGAAAGGTGAGGTGGGGTGATGCATAAAACAAGGGTTTCAAATTAGCTCAGATACCGTTCCAGAAACCCAATATGTAATAGACAAGACCTACTCCTTGCTCAGTGAACTGGACTCAACACCCCCTATTCACCGCCCAAGAACATATCTGACTAGTAAGAATCTTAAAACCTATGTATTGATATCTCTCTGTAAGTGAGTCAAGTGGGTGTAAAGCGGCATAAACACAGCAGTGAAAAGCAGCTAAACCCCATTATAAAAATCAATTACGTTTCAGAACCCGTGAAACAAAGACAGTGAAAGAGAGAGAAATTCTTACAAAATTCGTTCAGGGGCTGTGATGCCACCTGGATTGACCATATCTAGACCCACAGCTGATTGAGACATAAGGGTGGACACTCGTGGGGCTGAGAGGTTTGGTGAGGTTGGCTGAGCTAACGCAGACCCTTTAAAGTAATACGGCGTGGTACCCATCCCATGGGTCCCAAATCTCCAGGTTCAAGGGCATCGTCCTACATTGAAAACATGCATGAGAAACCCCGAAGATGGTACACCGTGTGATCGGGAAAGGTTTCTAAAACGCACCTCATTTCTCATCTCCTTGTGCTCCGGTTCGCCATTCCAGCCGCTTTACTAGCAATCTCCCTCCTTGGAGAATCAGCACCTTTATCCTCCTGTTCCGTACAGGTTGCAAATTGTCCTGAGGATGAACGGGAAGAGGGGGAACCAATGAGAGACTAGCTCTAGGTGTTGTGGCAGGCACAGGTCATTCTATTTTCCCATCAGGAAGAAGAATTAACCACAGGCTCAGCCTGCCGCCAGGAACCAGAATACGGCCTGAAGCAATCCTGCGCTTTTGCGGCCAGCTCCCAAGAAAGCGAGTTGAAGAATGGAGCTCAGGGGCACTGCAATTCACAAACTTGCAGACTTAGAGATGATAACTCTCGTCCACAAATATATTGAGGGAAGGCAACGAAGAGGATTTGAAAGCAAGGCAGAATTGCAGGAAACAGATTTCAGGAGGTAGATTCGAATCGCCTTTAAAGCACAGGAAAAGCGGCAAAACCTCGACAATGATGCCCTTGGCCAAAAAGGGCGTATGCGTTTTTTCCTGAATATATTCAGGAAAAAACGCATACGCCCTTTTTGGCCAACCAAGCAACCTGGAAAGGCAAATCAGCGCTACAAAGAAGTCTCGCTTCCCATCGGTCAAAAGGGCCATGCTGAATAAAGTGTCAAAACCAGAAATGCTGGACAGGCCTTGGAGAAATGGGAGCCTTGCTACGCTGATGGGCGGGATGTAAATTGCCAACAGCCACACTGGAGAAGTGTACGGTGTGTCCTGAAACATCTAAAAAACTCAGCTTAGAGACCATAGGGCACTTCCTCTCATGGGCGTATAAATTGGGAAAACTAAAAATCAGCAAGACACAGGCACCCCAAAGTTTTGGGCTGCTCTGTTGACAAGAACCTCCACTTCGTTACACCTTAAATATCCCAGGAAAGAGAAGAATGGATAAAGAAGTTGTGGTCCTTATGTACAATGGAATATCACTCAGCCATGAAATCAACGTCATAAGGCTAGTAGCAGCATGATGAGTGGATTTAGGTACGACGATTCTAAGTGAAATACGTCACACAGAAAAAGACACTTATCATGAGATATCACTTATAGAGGGAATGTCAAAACCGCTACCCTTGAACTGAATTACAAAACAGAACAGAGTCACACGTTTAGAAAACACACTATGGCTGCTTAACGGGAAAGGTGAGGTGGGGTGATGCATAAAACAAGGGTTTCAAATTAGCTCAGATACCGTTCCAGAAACCCAATATGTAATAGACAAGACCTACTCCTTGCTCAGTGAACTGGACTCAACACCCCCTATTCACCGCCCAAGAATATATCTGACTAGTAAGAATCTTAAAACCTATGTATTGATATCTCTCTGTAAGTGAGTCAAGTGGGTGTAAAGCGGCTTTAACACAGCAGTGAAAAGCAGCCAAACCCCATTATAAAAATCAATTACTTTAAAACACCCGTGAAACAAAGACAGTGAAAGAGAGAGAAATTCTTACAAAATTCGTTCAGGGGCTGTGATGCCACCTGGATTGACCATATCTAGACCCACAGCTGATTGAGACATAAGGGTGGACACTCGTGGGGCTGAGAGGTTTGGTGAGGTTGGCTGAGCTAACGCAGACCCTTTAAAGTAATACGGCGTGGTACCCATCCCATGGGTCCCAAATCTCCAGGTTCAAGGGCATCGTCCTACATTGAAAACATGCATGAGAAACCCCGAAGATGGTACACCGTGTGATCGGGAAAGGTTTCTAAAACGCACCTCATTTCTCATCTCCTTGTGCTCCGGTTCGCCATTCCAGCCGCTTTACTAGCAATCTCCCTCCTTGGAGAATCAGCACCTTTATCCTCCTGTTCCGTACAGGTTGCTAATTGTCCTGAGGATGAACGGGAAGAGGGGGAACCAATGAGAGACTAGCTCTAGGTGTTGGGGCAGGCACAGGTCATTCTATTTTCCCATCAGGAAGAAGAATTAACCACAGGCTCAGCCTGCCGCCAGGAACCAGAATACGGCCTGAAGCAATCCTGCGCTTTTGCGGCCAGCTCCCAAGAAAGCGAGTTGAAGAATGGAGCTCAGGGGCACTGCAATTCACAAACTTGCAGACTTAGAGATGATAACTCTCGTCCACAAATATATTGAGGGAAGGCAACGAAGAGGATTTGAAAGCAAGGCAGAATTGCAGGAAACAGATTTCAGGAGGTAGATTCGAATCGCCTTTAAAGCACAGGAAAAGCGGCAAAACCTCGACAATGATGCCCTTGGCCAAAAAGGGCGTATGCGTTTTTTCCTGAATATATTCAGGAAAAAACGCATACGCCCTTTTTGGCCAACCAAGCAACCTGGAAAGGCAAATCAGCGCTACAAAGAAGTCTCGCTTCCCATCGGTCAAAAGGGCCATGCTGAATAAAGTGTCAAAACCAGAAATGCTGGACAGGCCTTGGAGAAATGGGAGCCTTGCTACGCTGATGGGCGGGATGTAAATTGCCAACAGCCACACTGGAGAAGTGTACGGTGTGTCCTGAAACATCTAAAAAACTCAGCTTAGAGACCATAGGGCACTTCCTCTCATGGGCGTATAAATTGGGAAAACTAAAAATCAGCAAGACACAGGCACCCCAAAGTTTTGGGCTGCTCTGTTGACAAGAACCTCCACTTCGTTACACCTTAAATATCCCAGGAAAGAGAAGAATGGATAAAGAAGTTGTGGTCCTTATGTACAATGGAATATCACTCAGCCATGAAATCAACGTCATAAGGCTAGTAGCAGCATGATGAGTGGATTTAGGTACGACGATTCTAAGTGAAATAAGTCACACAGAAAAAGACACTTATCATGAGATATCACTTATAGAGGGAATGTCAAAACCGCTACCCTTGAACTGAATTACAAAACAGAACAGAGTCACACGTTTAGAAAACACACTATGGCTGCTTAACGGGAAAGGTGAGGTGGGGTGATGCATAAAACAAGGGTTTCAAATTAGCTCAGATACCGTTCCAGAAACCCAATATGTAATAGACAAGACCTACTCCTTGCTCAGTGAACTGGACTCAACACCCCCTATTCACCGCCCAAGAATATATCTGACTAGTAAGAATCTTAAAACCTATGTATTGATATCTCTCTGTAAGTGAGTCAAGTGGGTGTAAAGCGGCTTTAACACAGCAGTGAAAAGCAGCCAAACCCCATTATAAAAATCAATTACTTTAAAACACCCGTGAAACAAAGACAGTGAAAGAGAGAGAAATTCTTACAAAATTCGTTCAGGGGCTGTGATGCCACCTGGATTGACCATATCTAGACCCACAGCTGATTGAGACATAAGGGTGGACACTCGTGGGGCTGAGAGGTTTGGTGAGGTTGGCTGAGCTAACGCAGACCCTTTAAAGTAATATGGCGTGGTACCCATCCCATGGGTCCCAAATCTCCAGGTTCAAGGGCATCGTCCTACATTGAAAACATGCATGAGAAACCCCGAAGATGGTACACCGTGTGATCGGGAAAGGTTTCTAAAACGCACCTCATTTCTCATCTCCTTGTGCTCCGGTTCGCCATTCCAGCCGCTTTACTAGCAATCTCCCTCCTTGGAGAATCAGCACCTTTATCCTCCTGTTCCGTACAGGTTGCTAATTGTCCTGAGGATGAACGGGAAGAGGGGCAACCAATGAGAGACTAGCTCTAGGTGTTGGGACAGGCACAGGTCACTCTGTTTTCCCATCAGGAAGAAGAATTAACCACAGGCTCAGCCTGCCGCCAGGAACCAGAATACGGCCTGAAGCAATCCTGCGCTTTTGCGGCCAGCTCCCAAGAAAGCGAGTTGAAGAATGGAGCTCAGGGGCACTGCAATTCACAAACTTGCAGACTTAGAAATGATAACTCTCGTCCACAAATATATTGAGGGAAGGCAACGAAGAGGATTTGAAAGCAAGGAAGAATTGCAGGAAACAGATTTCAGGAGGTAGATTCGAATCACCTTTAAAGCACAGGAAAAGCGGCAAAACCTCGACAATGATGCCCTTGGCCAAAAAGGGCGTATGCGTTTTTTCCTGAATATATTCAGGAAAAAACGCATACGCCCTTTTTGGCCAACCAAGCAACCTGGAAAGGCAAATCAGCGCTACAAAGAAGTCTCGCTTCCCATCGGTCAAAAGGGCCATGCTGAATAAAGTGTCAAAACCAGAAATGCTGGACAGGCCATGGAGAAATGGGAGCCTTGCTACGCTGATGGGCGGGATGTAAATTGCCAACAGCCACACTGGAGAAGTGTACGGTGTGTCCTGAAACATCTAAAAAACTCAGCTTAGAGACCATAGGGCACTTCCTCTCATGGGCGTATAAATTGGGAAAACTAAAAATCAGCAAGACACAGGCACCCCAAAGTTTTGGGCTGCTCTGTTGACAAGAACCTCCACTTCGTTACACCTTAAATATCCCAGGAAAGAGAAGAATGGATAAAGAAGTTGTGGTCCTTATGTACAATGGAATATCACTCAGCCATGAAATCAACGTCATAAGGCTAGTAGCAGCATGATGAGTGGATTTAGGTACGACGATTCTAAGTGAAATACGTCACACAGAAAAAGACACTTATCATGAGATATCACTTATAGAGGGAATGTCAAAACCGCTACCCTTGAACTGAATTACAAAACAGAACAGAGTCACACGTTTAGAAAACACACTATGGCTGCTTAACGGGAAAGGTGAGGTGGGGTGATGCATAAAACAAGGGTTTCAAATTAGCTCAGATACCGTTCCAGAAACCCAATATGTAATAGACAAGACCTACTCCTTGCTCAGTGAACTGGACTCAACACCCCCTATTCACCGCCCAAGAACATATCTGACTAGTAAGAATCTTAAAACCTATGTATTGATATCTCTCTGTAAGTGAGTCAAGTGTGTGTAAAGCGGCATAAACACAGCAGTGAAAAGCAGCTAAACCCCATTATAAAAATCAATTACGTTTCAGAACCCGTGAAACAAAGACAGTGAAAGAGAGAGAAATTCTTACAAAATTCGTTCAGGGGCTGTGATGCCACCTGGATTGACCATATCTAGACCCACAGCTGATTGAGACATAAGGGTGGACACTCGTGGGGCTGAGAGGTTTGGTGAGGTTGGCTGAGCTAACGCAGACCCTTTAAAGTAATACGGCGTGGTACCCATCCCATGGGTCCCAAATCTCCAGGTTCAAGGGCATCGTCCTACATTGAAAACATGCATGAGAAACCCCGAAGATGGTACACCGTGTGATCGGGAAAGGTTTCTAAAACGCACCTCATTTCTCATCTCCTTGTGCTCCGGTTCGCCATTCCAGCCGCTTTACTAGCAATCTCCCTCCTTGGAGAATCAGCACCTTTATCCTCCTGTTCCGTACAGGTTGCTAATTGTCCTGAGGATGAACGGGAAGAGGGGGAACCAATGAGAGACTAGCTCTAGGTGTTGTGGCAGGCACAGGTCATTCTATTTTCCCATCAGGAAGAAGAATTAACCACAGGCTCAGCCTGCCGCCAGGAACCAGAATACGGCCTGAAGCAATCCTGCGCTTTTGCGGCCAACTCCCAAGAAAGCGAGTTGAAGAATGGAGCTCAGGGGCACTGCAATTCACAAACCTGCAGACTTAGAAATGATAACTCTCGTCCACAAATATATTGAGGGAAGGCAACGAAGAGGATTTGAAAGCAAGGCAGAATTGCAGGAAACAGATTTCAGGAGGTAGATTCGAATCGCCTTTAAAGCACAGGAAAAGCGGCAAAACCTCGACAATGATGCCCTTGGCCAAAAAGGGCGTATGCGTTTTTTCCTGAATATATTCAGGAAAAAACGCATACGCCCTTTTTGGCCAACCAAGCAACCTGGAAAGGCAAATCAGCGCTACAAAGAAGTCTCGCTTCCCATCGGTCAAAAGGGCCATGCTGAATAAAGTGTCAAAACCAGAAATGCTGGACAGGCCTTGGAGAAATGGGAGCCTTGCTACGCTTATGGGCGGGATGTAAATTGCCAACAGCCACACTGGAGAAGTGTACGGTGTGTCCTGAAACATCTAAAAAACTCAGCTTAGAGACCATAGGGCACTTCCTCTCATGGGCGTATAAATTGGGAAAACTAAAAATCAGCAAGACACAGGCACCCCAAAGTTTTGGGCTGCTCTGTTGACAAGAACCTCCACTTCGTTACACCTTAAATATCCCAGGAAAGAGAAGAATGGATAAAGAAGTTGTGGTCCTTATGTACAATGGAATATCACTCAGCCATGAAATCAACGTCATAAGGCTAGTAGCAGCATGATGAGTGGATTTAGGTACAACGATTCTAAGTGAAATAAGTCACACAGAAAAAGACACTTATCATGAGATATCACTTATAGAGGGAATGTCAAAACCGCTACCCTTGAACTGAATTACAAAACAGAACAGAGTCACACGTTTAGAAAACACACTATGGCTGCTTAACGGGAAAGGTGAGGTGGGGTGATGCATAAAACAAGGGTTTCAAATTAGCTCAGATACCGTTCCAGAAACCCAATATGTAATAGACAAGACCTACTCCTTGCTCAGTGAACTGGACTCAACACCCCCTATTCACCGCCCAAGAACATATCTGACTAGTAAGAATCTTAAAACCTATGTATTGATATCTCTCTGTAAGTGAGTCAAGTGGGTGTAAAGCGGCATAAACACAGCAGTGAAAAGCAGCTAAACCCCATTATAAAAATCAATTACTTTAAAAAACCCGTGAAACAAAGACAGTGAAAGAGAGAGAAATTCTTACAAAATTCGTTCAGGGGCTGTGATGCCACCTGGATTGACCATATCTAGACCCACAGCTGATTGAGACATAAGGGTGGACACTCGTGGGGCTGAGAGGTTTGGTGAGGTTGGCTGAGCTAACGCAGACCCTTTAAAGTAATACGGCGTGGTACCCATCCCATGGGTCCCAAATCTCCAGGTTCAAGGGCATCGTCCTACATTGAAAACATGCATGAGAAACCCCGAAGATGGTACACCGTGTGATCGGGAAAGGTTTCTAAAACGCACCTCATTTCTCATCTCCTTGTGCTCCGGTTCGCCATTCCAGCCGCTTTACTAGCAATCTCCCTCCTTGGAGAATCAGCACCTTTATCCTCCTGTTCCGTACAGGTTGCTAATTGTCCTGAGGATGAACGGGAAGAGGGGGAACCAATGAGAGACTAGCTCTAGGTGTTGTGGCAGGCACAGGTCACTCTGTTTTCCCATCAGGAAGAAGAATTAACCACAGGCTCAGCCTGCCGCCAGGAACCAGAATACGGCCTGAAGCAATCCTGCGCTTTTGCGGCCAGCTCCCAAGAAAGCGAGTTGAAGAATGGAGCTCAGGGGCACTGCAATTCACAAACTTGCAGACTTAGAAATGATAACTCTCGTCCACAAATATATTGAGGGAAGGCAACGAAGAGGATTTGAAAGCAAGGAAGAATTGCAGGAAACAGATTTCAGGAGGTAGATTCGAATCACCTTTAAAGCACAGGAAAAGCGGCAAAACCTCGACAATGATGCCCTTGGCCAAAAAGGGCGTATGCGTTTTTTCCTGAATATATTCAGGAAAAAACGCATACGCCCTTTTTGGCCAACCAAGCAACCTGGAAAGGCAAATCAGCGCTACAAAGAAGTCTCGCTTCCCATCGGTCAAAAGGGCCATGCTGAATAAAGTGTCAAAACCAGAAATGCTGGACAGGCCATGGAGAAATGGGAGCCTTGCTACGCTGATGGGCGGGATGTAAATTGCCAACAGCCACACTGGAGAAGTGTACGGTGTGTCCTGAAACATCTAAAAAACTCAGCTTAGAGACCATAGGGCACTTCCTCTCATGGGCGTATAAATTGGGAAAACTAAAAATCAGCAAGACACAGGCACCCCAAAGTTTTGGGCTGCTCTGTTGACAAGAACCTCCACTTCGTTACACCTTAAATATCCCAGGAAAGAGAAGAATGGATAAAGAAGTTGTGGTCCTTATGTACAATGGAATATCACTCAGCCATGAAATCAACGTCATAAGGCTAGTAGCAGCATGATGAGTGGATTTAGGTACGACGATTCTAAGTGAAATACGTCACACAGAAAAAGACACTTATCATGAGATATCACTTATAGAGGGAATGTCAAAACCGCTACCCTTGAACTGAATTACAAAACAGAACAGAGTCACACGTTTAGAAAACACACTATGGCTGCTTAACGGGAAAGGTGAGGTGGGGTGATGCATAAAACAAGGGTTTCAAATTAGCTCAGATACCGTTCCAGAAACCCAATATGTAATAGACAAGACCTACTCCTTGCTCAGTGAACTGGACTCAACACCCCCTATTCACCGCCCAAGAACATATCTGACTAGTAAGAATCTTAAAACCTATGTATTGATATCTCTCTGTAAGTGAGTCAAGTGTGTGTAAAGCGGCATAAACACAGCAGTGAAAAGCAGCTAAACCCCATTATAAAAATCAATTACGTTTCAGAACCCGTGAAACAAAGACAGTGAAAGAGAGAGAAATTCTTACAAAATTCGTTCAGGGGCTGTGATGCCACCTGGATTGACCATATCTAGACCCACAGCTGATTGAGACATAAGGGTGGACACTCGTGGGGCTGAGAGGTTTGGTGAGGTTGGCTGAGCTAACGCAGACCCTTTAAAGTAATACGGCGTGGTACCCATCCCATGGGTCCCAAATCTCCAGGTTCAAGGGCATCGTCCTACATTGAAAACATGCATGAGAAACCCCGAAGATGGTACACCGTGTGATCGGGAAAGGTTTCTAAAACGCACCTCATTTCTCATCTCCTTGTGCTCCGGTTCGCCATTCCAGCCGCTTTACTAGCAATCTCCCTCCTTGGAGAATCAGCACCTTTATCCTCCTGTTCCGTACAGGTTGCTAATTGTCCTGAGGATGAACGGGAAGAGGGGGAACCAATGAGAGACTAGCTCTAGGTGTTGTGGCAGGCACAGGTCATTCTATTTTCCCATCAGGAAGAAGAATTAACCACAGGCTCAGCCTGCCGCCAGGAACCAGAATACGGCCTGAAGCAATCCTGCGCTTTTGCGGCCAACTCCCAAGAAAGCGAGTTGAAGAATGGAGCTCAGGGGCACTGCAATTCACAAACCTGCAGACTTAGAAATGATAACTCTCGTCCACAAATATATTGAGGGAAGGCAACGAAGAGGATTTGAAAGCAAGGCAGAATTGCAGGAAACAGATTTCAGGAGGTAGATTCGAATCGCCTTTAAAGCACAGGAAAAGCGGCAAAACCTCGACAATGATGCCCTTGGCCAAAAAGGGCGTATGCGTTTTTTCCTGAATATATTCAGGAAAAAACGCATACGCCCTTTTTGGCCAACCAAGCAACCTGGAAAGGCAAATCAGCGCTACAAAGAAGTCTCGCTTCCCATCGGTCAAAAGGGCCATGCTGAATAAAGTGTCAAAACCAGAAATGCTGGACAGGCCTTGGAGAAATGGGAGCCTTGCTACGCTGATGGGCGGGATGTAAATTGCCAACAGCCACACTGGAGAAGTGTACGGTGTGTCCTGAAACATCTAAAAAACTCAGCTTAGAGACCATAGGGCACTTCCTCTCATGGGCGTATAAATTGGGAAAACTAAAAATCAGCAAGACACAGGCACCCCAAAGTTTTGGGCTGCTCTGTTGACAAGAACCTCCACTTCGTTACACCTTAAATATCCCAGGAAAGAGAAGAATGGATAAAGAAGTTGTGGTCCTTATGTACAATGGAATATCACTCAGCCATGAAATCAACGTCATAAGGCTAGTAGCAGCATGATGAGTGGATTTAGGTACAACGATTCTAAGTGAAATAAGTCACACAGAAAAAGACACTTATCATGAGATATCACTTATAGAGGGAATGTCAAAACCGCTACCCTTGAACTGAATTACAAAACAGAACAGAGTCACACGTTTAGAAAACACACTATGGCTGCTTAACGGGAAAGGTGAGGTGGGGTGATGCATAAAACAAGGGTTTCAAATTAGCTCAGATACCGTTCCAGAAACCCAATATGTAATAGACAAGACCTACTCCTTGCTCAGTGAACTGGACTCAACACCCCCTATTCACCGCCCAAGAACATATCTGACTAGTAAGAATCTTAAAACCTATGTATTGATATCTCTCTGTAAGTGAGTCAAGTGGGTGTAAAGCGGCATAAACACAGCAGTGAAAAGCAGCTAAACCCCATTATAAAAATCAATTACTTTAAAAAACCCGTGAAACAAAGACAGTGAAAGAGAGAGAAATTCTTACAAAATTCGTTCAGGGGCTGTGATGCCACCTGGATTGACCATATCTAGACCCACAGCTGATTGAGACATAAGGGTGGACACTCGTGGGGCTGAGAGGTTTGGTGAGGTTGGCTGAGCTAACGCAGACCCTTTAAAGTAATACGGCGTGGTACCCATCCCATGGGTCCCAAATCTCCAGGTTCAAGGGCATCGTCCTACATTGAAAACATGCATGAGAAACCCCGAAGATGGTACACCGTGTGATCGGGAAAGGTTTCTAAAACGCACCTCATTTCTCATCTCCTTGTGCTCCGGTTCGCCATTCCAGCCGCTTTACTAGCAATCTCCCTCCTTGGAGAATCAGCACCTTTATCCTCCTGTTCCGTACAGGTTGCTAATTGTCCTGAGGATGAACGGGAAGAGGGGGAACCAATGAGAGACTAGCTCTAGGTGTTGGGGCAGGCACAGGTCATTCTATTTTCCCATCAGGAAGAAGAATTAACCACAGGCTCAGCCTGCCGCCAGGAACCAGAATACGGCCTGAAGCAATCCTGCGCTTTTGCGGCCAGCTCCCAAGAAAGCGAGTTGAAGAATGGAGCTCAGGGGCACTGCAATTCACAAACTTGCAGACTTAGAAATGATAACTCTCGTCCACAAATATATTGAGGGAAGGCAACGAAGAGGATTTGAAAGCAAGGAAGAATTGCAGGAAACAGATTTCAGGAGGTAGATTCGAATCGCCTTTAAAGCACAGGAAAAGCGGCAAAACCTCGACAATGATGCCCTTGGCCAAAAAGGGCGTATGCGTTTTTTCCTGAATATATTCAGGAAAAAACGCATACGCCCTTTTTGGCCAACCAAGCAACCTGGAAAGGCAAATCAGCGCTACAAAGAAGTCTCGCTTCCCATCGGTCAAAAGGGCCATGATGAATAAAGTGTCAAAACCAGAAATGCAGGACAGGCCATGGAGAAATGGGAGCCTTGCTACGCTGATGGGCGGGATGTAAATTGCCAACAGCCACTCTGGAGAAGTGTACAGTGTGTCCTGAAACATCTAAAAAACTCAGCTTAGAGAGCATAGCGCACTTCTACTCATGGGCGTATAAATTCGGAAAACTAAAATTCAGCAAGACACAGGCACCCCAAAGTTTTGGGCTACTCTGTTGACAAGAACCTCCACTTCGCTACACCTTAAATATCCCAGGAAAGAGAAGAATGGATAAAGAAGTTGCGGTCCTTATGTACAATGGAATATCACTCAGCCATGAAATCAATGTCATAAGGCTAGTAGCAGCATGATGAGTGGATTTAGATATGACGATTCTAAGTGAAATAAGTCACACAGAAAAAGACACTTATCATAAGATATCACTCATAGAGGGAATGTAAAAACCGCTACCCTTGAACTGAATTACAAAACAGAACAGAGTCACACGTTTAGAAAACACACTATGGCTGCTTAACGGGAAAGGTGAGGTGGGGTGATGCATAAAACACGGGTTTCAAATTAGCTCAGATACCGTTCCAGAAACCCAATATGTAATAGACAAGACCTACTCCTTGCTCAGTGAACTGGACTTAACACCCCCTATTCACCGCCCAAGAATATATCTGACTAGTAAGAATCTTAAAACCTATGTATTGATATCTCTCTGTAAGTGAGTCAAATGGGTGTAAAGCGGCATAAACACAGCAGTGAAAAGCAGCTAAACCCCATTATAAAAATCAATTACGTTTCAAAACCCGTGAAACAAAGACAGTGAAAGAGAGAGAAATTCTTACAAAATTCGTTCAGGGGCTGTGATGCCACCTGGATTGACCATATCTAGACCCACAGCTGATTGAGACATAAGGGTGGACACTCGTGGGGCTGAGAGGTTTGGTGAGGTTGGGTGAGAAAACGCAGACCCTTTAAAGTAATACGGCGTGGTACCCATCCCATGGGTCCCAAATCTCCAGGTTCAAGGGCATCGTCCTACATTGAAAACATGCATGAGAAACCCCGAAGATGGTACACCGTGTGATCGGGAAAGGTTTCTAAAACGCACCTCATTTCTCATCTCCTTGTGCTCCGGTTCACCATTCCAGCCGCTTTACTAGCAATCTCCCTCCTTGGAGAATCAGCACCTTTATCCTCCTGTTCCGTACAGGTTGCTAATTGTCCTGAGGATGAACGGGAAGAGGGGGAACCAATGAAAGACTAGCTCTAGGTGTTGGGGCAGGCACAGGTCATTCTATTTTCCCATCAGGAAGAAGAATTAACCACAGGCTCAGCCTGCCGCCAGGAACCAGAATACGGCCTGAAGCAATCCTGCGCTTTTGCGGCCAGCTCCCAAGAAAGCGAGTTGAAGAATGGAGCTCAGGGGCACTGCAATTCACAAACTTGCAGACTTAGAAATGATAACTCTCGTCCACAAATATATTGAGGGAAGGCAACGAAGAGGATTTGAAAGCAAGGAAGAATTGCAGGAAACAGATTTCAGGAGGTAGATTCGAATCGCCTTTAAAGCACAGGAAAAGCGGCAAAACCTCGACAATGATGCCCTTGGCCAAAAAGGGCGTATGCGTTTTTTCCTGAATATATTCAGGAAAAAACGCATACGCCCTTTTTGGCCAACCAAGCAACCTGGAAAGGCAAATCAGCGCTACAAAGAAGTCTCGCTTCCCATCGGTCAAAAGGGCCATGCTGAATAAAGTGTTAAAACCAGAAATGCAGGACAGGCCATGGAGAAATGGGAGCCTTGCTACGCTGATGGGCGGGATGTAAATTGCCAACAGCCACTCTGGAGAAGTGTACAGTGTGTCCTGAAACATCTAAAAAACTCAGCTTAGAGAGCATAGCGCACTTCTACTCATGGGCGTATAAATTCGGAAAACTAAAATTCAGCAAGACACAGGCACCCCAAAGTTTTGGGCTACTCTGTTGACAAGAACCTCCACTTCGCTACACCTTAAATATCCCAGGAAAGAGAAGAATGGATAAAGAAGTTGCGGTCCTTATGTACAATGGAATATCACTCAGCCATGAAATCAATGTCATAAGGCTAGTAGCAGCATGATGAGTGGATTTAGATATGACGATTCTAAGTGAAATAAGTCACACAGAAAAAGACACTTATCATAAGATATCACTCATAGAGGGAATGTAAAAACCGCTACCCTTGAACTGAATTACAAAACAGAACAGAGTCACACGTTTAGAAAACACACTATGGCTGCTTAACGGGAAAGGTGAGGTGGGGTGATGCATACAACACGGGTTTCAAATTAGCTCAGATACCGTTCCAGAAACCCAATATGTAATAGACAAGACCTACTCCTTGCTCAGTGAACTGGACTAAACACCCCCTATTCACCGCCCAAGAATATATCTGACTAGTAAGAATCTTAAAACCTATGTATTGATATCTCTCTGTAAGTGAGTCAAATGGGTGTAAAGCGGCATAAACACAGCAGTGAAAAGCAGCTAAACCCCATTATAAAAATCAATTACGTTTCAAAACCCGTGAAACAAAGACAGTGAAAGAGAGAGAAATTCTTACAAAATTCGTTCAGGGGCTGTGATGCCACCTGGATTGACCATATCTAGACCCACAGCTGATTGAGACATAAGGGTGGACACTCTTGGGGCTGAGAGGTTTGGTGAGCTTGGGTGAGAAAACGCAGACCCTTTAAAGTAATACGGCGTGGTACCCATCCCATGGGTCCCAAATCTCCAGGTTCAAGGGCATCGTCCTACATTGAAAACATGCATGAGAAACCCCGAAGATGGTACACCGTGTGATCGGGAAAGGTTTCTAAAACGCACCTCATTTCTCATCTCCTTGTGCTCCGGTTCACCATTCCAGCCGCTTTACTAGCAATCTCCCTCCTTGGAGAATCAGCACCTTTATCCTCCTGTTCCGTACAGGTTGCTAATTGTCCTGAGGATGAACGGGAAGAGGGGGAACCAATGAGAGACTAGCTCTAGGTGTTGGGGCAGGCACAGGTCATTCTATTTTCCCATCAGGAAGAAGAATTAACCACAGGCTCAGCCTGCCGCCAGGAACCAGAATACGGCCTGAAGCAATCCTGCGCTTTTGCGGCCAGCTCCCAAGAAAGCGAGTTGAAGAATGGAGCTCAGGGGCACTGCAATTCACAAACCTGCAGACTTAGAAATGATAACTCTCGTCCACAAATATATTGAGGGAAGGCAACGAAGAGGATTTGAAAGCAAGGCAGAATTGCAGGAAACAGATTTCAGGAGGTAGATTCGAATCGCCTTTAAAGCACAGGAAAAGCGGCAAAACCTCGACAATGATGCCCTTGGCCAAAAAGGGCGTATGCGTTTTTTCCTGAATATATTCAGGAAAAAACGCATACGCCCTTTTTGGCCAACCAAGCAACCTGGAAAGGCAAATCAGCGCTACAAAGAAGTCTCGCTTCCCATCGGTCAAAAGGGCCATGCTGAATAAAGTGTCAAAACCAGAAATGCTGGACAGGCCTTGGAGAAATGGGAGCCTTGCTACGCTGATGGGCGGGATGTAAATTGCCAACAGCCACACTGGAGAAGTGTACGGTGTGTCCTGAAACATCTAAAAAACTCAGCTTAGAGACCATAGGGCACTTCCTCTCATGGGCGTATAAATTGGGAAAACTAAAAATCAGCAAGACACAGGCACCCCAAAGTTTTGGGCTGCTCTGTTGACAAGAACCTCCACTTCGTTACACCTTAAATATCCCAGGAAAGAGAAGAATGGATAAAGAAGTTGTGGTCCTTATGTACAATGGAATATCACTCAGCCATGAAATCAACGTCATAAGGCTAGTAGCAGCATGATGAGTGGATTTAGGTACGACGATTCTAAGTGAAATACGTCACACAGAAAAAGACACTTATCATGAGATATCACTTATAGAGGGAATGTCAAAACCGCTACCCTTGAACTGAATTACAAAACAGAACAGAGTCACACGTTTAGAAAACACACTATGGCTGCTTAACGGGAAAGGTGAGGTGGGGTGATGCATAAAACAAGGGTTTCAAATTAGCTCAGATACCGTTCCAGAAACCCAATATGTAATAGACAAGACCTACTCCTTGCTCAGTGAACTGGACTCAACACCCCCTATTCACCGCCCAAGAATATATCTGACTAGTAAGAATCTTAAAACCTATGTATTGATATCTCTCTGTAAGTGAGTCAAGGGGGTGTAAAGCGGCATAAACACAGCAGTGAAAAGCAGCTAAACCCCATTATAAAAATCAATTACTTTAAAAAACCCGTGAAACAAAGACAGTGAAAGAGAGAGAAATTCTTACAAAATTCGTTCAGGGTCTGTGATGCCACCTGGATTGACCATATCTAGACCCACAGCTGATTGAGACATAAGGGTGGACACTCGTGGGGCTGAGAGGTTTGGTGAGGTTGGCTGAGCTAACGCAGACCCTTTAAAGTAATACGGCGTGGTACCCATCCCATGGGTCCCAAATCTCCAGGTTCAAGGGCATCGTCCTACATTGAAAACATGCATGAGAAACCCCGAAGATGGTACACCGTGTGATCGGGAAAAGTTTCTAAAACGCACCTCATTTCTCATCTCCTTGTGCTCCGGTTCGCCATTCCAGCCACTTTACTAGCAATCTCCCTCCTTGGAGAATCAGCACCTTTATCCTCCTGTTCCGTACAGGTTGCTAATTGTCCTGAGGATGAACGGGAAGAGGGGGAACCAATGAGAGACTAGCTCTAGGTGTTGGGGCAGGCACAGGTCATTCTATTTTCCCATCAGGAAGAAGAATTAACCACAGGCTCAGCCTGCCGCCAGGAACCAGAATACGGCCTGAAGCAATCCTGCGCTTTTGCGGCCAGCTCCCAAGAAAGCGAGTTGAAGAATGGAGCTCAGGGGCACTGCAATTCACAAACCTGCAGACTTAGAAATGATAACTCTCGTCCACAAATATATTGAGGGAAGGCAACGAAGAGGATTTGAAAGCAAGGCAGAATTGCAGGAAACAGATTTCAGGAGGTAGATTCGAATCGCCTTTAAAGCACAGGAAAAGCGGCAAAACCTCGACAATGATGCCCTTGGCCAAAAAGGGCGTATGCGTTTTTTCCTGAATATATTCAGGAAAAAACGCATACGCCCTTTTTGGCCAACCAAGCAACCTGGAAAGGCAAATCAGCGCTACAAAGAAGTCTCGCTTCCCATCGGTCAAAAGGGCCATGCTGAATAAAGTGTCAAAACGAGAAATGCTGGACAGGCCTTGGAGAAATGGGAGCCTTGCTACGCTGATGGGCGGGATGTAAATTGCCAACAGCCACACTGGAGAAGTGTACGGTGTGTCCTGAAACATCTAAAAAACTCAGCTTAGAGACCATAGGGCACTTCCTCTCATGGGCGTATAAATTGGGAAAACTAAAAATCAGCAAGACACAGGCACCCCAAAGTTTTGGGCTGCTCTGTTGACAAGAACCTCCACTTCGTTACACCTTAAATATCCCAGGAAAGAGAAGAATGGATAAAGAAGTTGTGGTCCTTATGTACAATGGAATATCACTCAGCCATGAAATCAACGTCATAAGGCTAGTAGCAACATGATGAGTGGATTTAGGTACGACGATTCTAACTGAAATACGTCACACAGAAAAAGACACTTATCATGAGATATCACTTATAGAGGGAATGTCAAAACCGCTACCCTTGAACTGAATTACAAAACAGAACAGAGTCACACGTTTAGAAAACACACTATGGCTGCTTAACGGGAAAGGTGAGGTGGGGTGATGCATAAAACAAGGGTTTCAAATTAGCTCAGATACCGTTCCAGAAACCCAATATGTTATAGACAAGACCTACTCCTTGCTCAGTGAACTGGACTCAACACCCCCTATTCACCGCCCAAGAACATATCTGACTAGTAAGAATCTTAAAACCTATGTATTGATATCTCTCTGTAAGTGAGTCAAGTGGGTGTAAAGCGGCATAAACACAGCAGTGAAAAGCAGCTAAACCCCATTATAAAAATCAATTACTTTAAAAAACCCGTGAAACAAAGACAGTGAAAGAGAGAGAAATTCTTACAAAATTCGTTCAGGGGCTGTGATGCCACCTGGATTGACCATATCTAGACCCACAGCTGATTGAGACATAAGGGTGGACACTCGTGGGGCTGAGAGGTTTGGTGAGGTTGGCTGAGCTAACGCAGACCCTTTAAAGTAATACGGCGTGGTACCCATCCCATGGGTCCCAAATCTCCAGGTTCAAGGGCATCGTCCTACATTGAAAACATGCATGAGAAACCCCGAAGATGGTACACCGTGTGATCGGGAAAGGTTTCTAAAACGCACCTCATTTCTCATCTCCTTGTGCTCCGGTTCGCCATTCCAGCCGCTTTACTAGCAATCTCCCTCCTTGGAGAATCAGCACCTTTATCCTCCTGTTCCGTACAGGTTGCAAATTGTCCTGAGGATGAACGGGAAGAGGGGGAACCAATGAGAGACTAGCTCTAGGTGTTGGGGCAGGCACAGGTCATTCTATTTTCCCATCAGGAAGAAGAATTAACCACAGGCTCAGCCTGCCGCCAGGAACCAGAATACGGCCTGAAGCAATCCTGCGCTTTTGCGGCCAGCTCCCAAGAAAGCGAGTTGAAGAATGGAGCTCAGGGGGACTACAATTCACAAACCTGCAGACTTAGAGATGATAACTCTCGTCCACAAATATATTGAGGGAAGGCAACGAAGAGGATTTGAAAGCAAGGCAGAATTGCAGGAAACAGATTTCAGGAGGTAGATTCGAATCGCCTTTAAAGCACAGGAAAAGCGGCAAAACCTCGACAATGATGCCCTTGGCCAAAAAGGGCGTATGCGTTTTTTCCTGAATATATTCAGGAAAAAACGCATACGCCCTTTTTGGCCAACTAAGCAACCTGGAAAGGCAAATCATCGCTACAAAGAAGTCTCGCTTCCCATCGGTCAAAAGGGCCATGATGAATAAAGTGTCAAAACCAGAAATGCTGGACAGGCCTTGGAGAAATGGGAGCCTTGCTACGCTGATGGGCGGGATGTAAATTGCCAACAGCCACACTGGAGAAGTGTACGGTGTGTCCTGAAACATCTAAAAAACTCAGCTTAGAGACCATAGGGCACTTCCTCTCATGGGCGTATAAATTGGGAAAACTAAAAATCAGCAAGACACAGGCACCCCAAAGTTTTGGGCTGCTCTGTTGACAAGAACCTCCACTTCGTTACACCTTAAATATCCCAGGAAAGAGAAGAATGGATAAAGAAGTTGTGGTCCTTATGTACAATGGAATATCACTCAGCCATGAAATCAACGTCATAAGGCTAGTAGCAGCATGATGAGTGGATTTAGGTACGACGATTCTAAGTGAAATAAGTCACACAGAAAAAGACACTTATCATGAGATATCACTTATAGAGGGAATGTCAAAACCGCTACCCTTGAATTGAATTACAAAACAGAACAGAGTCACACGTTTAGAAAACACACTATGGCTGCTTAACGGGAAAGGTGAGGTGGGGTGATGCATAAAACAAGTGTTTCAAATTAGCTCAGATACCGTTCCAGAAACCCAATATGTAATAGACAAGACCTACTCCTTGCTCAGTGAACTGGACTCAACACCCCCTATTCACCGCCCAAGAATATATCTGACTAGTAAGAATCTTAAAACCTATGTATTGATATCTCTCTGTAAGTGAGTCAAGTGGGTGTAAAGCGGCATAAACACAGCAGTGAAAAGCAGCTAAACCCCATTATAAAAATCAATTACTTTAAAAAACCCGTGAAACAAAGACAGTGAAAGAGAGAGAAATTCTTACAAAATTCGTTCAGGGGCTGTGATGCCACCTGGATTGACCATATCTAGACCCACAGCTGATTGAGACATAAGGGTGGACACTCGTGGGGCTGAGAGGTTTGGTGAGGTTGGCTGAGCTAACGCAGACCCTTTAAAGTAATACGGCGTGGTACCCATCCCATGGGTCCCAAATCTCCAGGTTCAAGGGCATCGTCCTACATTGAAAACATGCATGAGAAACCCCGAAGATGGTACACCGTGTGATCGGGAAAGGTTTCTAAAACGCACCTCATTTCTCATCTCCTTGTGCTCCGGTTCGCCATTCAAGCCGCTTTACTAGCAATCTCCCTCCTTGGAGAATCAACACCTTTATCCTCCTGTTCCGTACAGGTTGCAAATTGTCCTGAGGATGAACGGGAAGAGGGGGAACCAATGAGAGACTAGCTCTAGGTGTTGGGGCAGGCACAGGTCATTCTATTTTCCCATCAGGAAGAAGAATTAACCACAGGCTCAGCCTGCCGCCAGGAACCAGAATACGGCCTGAAGCAATCCTGCGCTTTTGCGGCCAGCTCCCAAGAAAGCGAGTTGAAGAATGGAGCTCAGGGGGACTGCAATTCACAAACCTGCAGACTTAGAGATGATAACTCTCGTCCACAAATATATTGAGGGAAGGCAACGAAGAGGATTTGAAAGCAAGGCAGAATTGCAGGAAACAGATTTCAGGAGGTAGATTCGAATCGCCTTTAAAGCACAGGAAAAGCGGCAAAACCTCGACAATGATGCCCTTGGCCAAAAAGGGCGTATGCGTTTTTTCCTGAATATATTCAGGAAAAAACGCATACGCCCTTTTTGGCCAACCAAGCAACCTGGAAAGGCAAATCAGCGCTACAAAGAAGTCTCGCTTCCCATCGGTCAAAAGGGCCATGCTGAATAAAGTGTCAAAACGAGAAATGCTGGACAGGCCTTGGAGAAATGGGAGCCTTGCTACGCTGATGGGCGGGATGTAAATTGCCAACAGCCACACTGGAGAAGTGTACGGTGTGTCCTGAAACATCTAAAAAACTCAGCTTAGAGACCATAGGGCACTTCCTCTCATGGGCGTATAAATTGGGAAAACTAAAAATCAGCAAGACACAGGCACCCCAAAGTTTTGGGCTGCTCTGTTGACAAGAACCTCCACTTCGTTACACCTTAAATATCCCAGGAAAGAGAAGAATGGATAAAGAAGTTGTGGTCCTTATGTACAATGGAATATCACTCAGCCATGAAATCAACGTCATAAGGCTAGTAGCAACATGATGAGTGGATTTAGGTACGACGATTCTAACTGAAATACGTCACACAGAAAAAGACACTTATCATGAGATATCACTTATAGAGGGAATGTCAAAACCGCTACCCTTGAACTGAATTACAAAACAGAACAGAGTCACACGTTTAGAAAACACACTATGGCTGCTTAACGGGAAAGGTGAGGTGGGGTGATGCATAAAACAAGGGTTTCAAATTAGCTCAGATACCGTTCCAGAAACCCAATATGTTATAGACAAGACCTACTCCTTGCTCAGTGAACTGGACTCAACACCCCCTATTCACCGCCCAAGAACATATCTGACTAGTAAGAATCTTAAAACCTATGTATTCATATCTCTCTGTAAGTGAGTCAAGTGGGTGTAAAGCGGCATAAACACAGCAGTGAAAAGCAGCTAAACCCCATTATAAAAATCAATTACTTTAAAAAACCCGTGAAACAAAGACAGTGAAAGAGAGAGAAATTCTTACAAAATTCGTTCAGGGGCTGTGATGCCACCTGGATTGACCATATCTAGACCCACAGCTGATTGAGACATAAGGGTGGACACTCGTGGGGCTGAGAGGTTTGGTGAGGTTGGCTGAGCTAACGCAGACCCTTTAAAGTAATACGGCGTGGTACCCATCCCATGGGTCCCAAATCTCCAGGTTCAAGGGCATCGTCCTACATTGAAAACATGCATGAGAAACCCCGAAGATGGTACACCGTGTGATCGGGAAAGGTTTCTAAAACGCACCTCATTTCTCATCTCCTTGTGCTCCGGTTCGCCATTCCAGCCGCTTTACTAGCAATCTCCCTCCTTGGAGAATCAGCACCTTTATCCTCCTGTTCCGTACAGGTTGCAAATTGTCCTGAGGATGAACGGGAAGAGGGGGAACCAATGAGAGACTAGCTCTAGGTGTTGGGGCAGGCACAGGTCATTCTATTTTCCCATCAGGAAGAAGAATTAACCACAGGCTCAGCCTGCCGCCAGGAACCAGAATACGGCCTGAAGCAATCCTGCGCTTTTGCGGCCAGCTCCCAAGAAAGCGAGTTGAAGAATGGAGCTCAGGGGGACTACAATTCACAAACCTGCAGACTTAGAGATGATAACTCTCGTCCACAAATATATTGAGGGAAGGCAACGAAGAGGATTTGAAAGCAAGGCAGAATTGCAGGAAACAGATTTCAGGAGGTAGATTCGAATCGCCTTTAAAGCACAGGAAAAGCGGCAAAACCTCGACAATGATGCCCTTGGCCAAAAAGGGCGTATGCGTTTTTTCCTGAATATATTCAGGAAAAAACGCATACGCCCTTTTTGGCCAACTAAGCAACCTGGAAAGGCAAATCATCGCTACAAAGAAGTCTCGCTTCCCATCGGTCAAAAGGGCCATGATGAATAAAGTGTCAAAACCAGAAATGCTGGACAGGCCTTGGAGAAATGGGAGCCTTGCTACGCTGATGGGCGGGATGTAAATTGCCAACAGCCACACTGGAGAAGTGTACGGTGTGTCCTGAAACATCTAAAAAACTCAGCTTAGAGACCATAGGGCACTTCCTCTCATGGGCGTATAAATTGGGAAAACTAAAAATCAGCAAGACACAGGCACCCCAAAGTTTTGGGCTGCTCTGTTGACAAGAACCTCCACTTCGTTACACCTTAAATATCCCAGGAAAGAGAAGAATGGATAAAGAAGTTGTGGTCCTTATGTACAATGGAATATCACTCAGCCATGAAATCAACGTCATAAGGCTAGTAGCAGCATGATGAGTGGATTTAGGTACGACGATTCTAAGTGAAATAAGTCACACAGAAAAAGACACTTATCATGAGATATCACTTATAGAGGGAATGTCAAAACCGCTACCCTTGAATTGAATTACAAAACAGAACAGAGTCACACGTTTAGAAAACACACTATGGCTGCTTAACGGGAAAGGTGAGGTGGGGTGATGCATAAAACAAGTGTTTCAAATTAGCTCAGATACCGTTCCAGAAACCCAATATGTAATAGACAAGACCTACTCCTTGCTCAGTGAACTGGACTCAACACCCCCTATTCACCGCCCAAGAATATATCTGACTAGTAAGAATCTTAAAACCTATGTATTGATATCTCTCTGTAAGTGAGTCAAGTGGGTGTAAAGCGGCATAAACACAGCAGTGAAAAGCAGCTAAACCCCATTATAAAAATCAATTACTTTAAAAAACCCGTGAAACAAAGACAGTGAAAGAGAGAGAAATTCTTACAAAATTCGTTCAGGGGCTGTGATGCCACCTGGATTGACCATATCTAGACCCACAGCTGATTGAGACATAAGGGTGGACACTCGTGGGGCTGAGAGGTTTGGTGAGGTTGGCTGAGCTAACGCAGACCCTTTAAAGTAATACGGCGTGGTACCCATCCCATGGGTCCCAAATCTCCAGGTTCAAGGGCATCGTCCTACATTGAAAACATGCATGAGAAACCCCGAAGATGGTACACCGTGTGATCGGGAAAGGTTTCTAAAACGCACCTCATTTCTCATCTCCTTGTGCTCCGGTTCGCCATTCAAGCCGCTTTACTAGCAATCTCCCTCCTTGGAGAATCAACACCTTTATCCTCCTGTTCCGTACAGGTTGCAAATTGTCCTGAGGATGAACGGGAAGAGGGGGAACCAATGAGAGACTAGCTCTAGGTGTTGGGGCAGGCACAGGTCATTCTATTTTCCCATCAGGAAGAAGAATTAACCACAGGCTCAGCCTGCCGCCAGGAACCAGAATACGGCCTGAAGCAATCCTGCGCTTTTGCGGCCAGCTCCCAAGAAAGCGAGTTGAAGAATGGAGCTCAGGGGGACTGCAATTCACAAACCTGCAGACTTAGAGATGATAACTCTCGTCCACAAATATATTGAGGGAAGGCAACGAAGAGGATTTGAAAGCAAGGCAGAATTGCAGGAAACAGATTTCAGGAGGTAGATTCGAATCGCCTTTAAAGCACAGGAAAAGCGGCAAAACCTCGACAATGATGCCCTTGGCCAAAAAGGGCGTATGCGTTTTTTCCTGAATATATTCAGGAAAAAACGCATACGCCCTTTTTGGCCAACCAAGCAACCTGGAAAGGCAAATCAGCGCTACAAAGAAGTCTCGCTTCCCATCGGTCAAAAGGGCCATGCTGAATAAAGTGTCAAAACCAGAAATGCTGGACAGGCCTTGGAGAAATGGGAGCCTTGCTACGCTGATGGGCGGGATGTAAATTGCCAACAGCCACACTGGAGAAGTGTACGGTGTGTCCTGAAACATCTAAAAAACTCAGCTTAGAGACCATAGGGCACTTCCTCTCATGGGCGTATAAATTGGGAAAACTAAAAATCAGCAAGACACAGGCACCCCAAAGTTTTGGGCTGCTCTGTTGACAAGAACCTCCACTTCGTTACACCTTAAATATCCCAGGAAAGAGAAGAATGGATAAAGAAGTTGTGGTCCTTATGTACAATGGAATATCACTCAGCCATGAAATCAACGTCATAAGGCTAGTAGCAGCATGATGAGTGGATTTAGGTACGACGATTCTAACTGAAATACGTCACACAGAAAAAGACACTTATCATGAGATATCACTTATAGAGGGAATGTCAAAACCGCTACCCTTGAACTGAATTACAAAACAGAACAGAGTCACACGTTTAGAAAACACACTATGGCTGCTTAACGGGAAAGGTGAGGTGGGGTGATGCATAAAACAAGGGTTTCAAATTAGCTCAGATACCGTTCCAGAAACCCAATATGTTATAGACAAGACCTACTCCTTGCTCAGTGAACTGGACTCAACACCCCCTATTCACCGCCCAAGAACATATCTGACTAGTAAGAATCTTAAAACCTATGTATTGATATCTCTCTGTAAGTGAGTCAAGTGGGTGTAAAGCGGCATAAACACAGCAGTGAAAAGCAGCTAAACCCCATTATAAAAATCAATTACTTTAAAAAACCCGTGAAACAAAGACAGTGAAAGAGAGAGAAATTCTTACAAAATTCGTTCAGGGGCTGTGATGCCACCTGGATTGACCATATCTAGACCCACAGCTGATTGAGACATAAGGGTGGACAATCGTGGGGCTGAGGGGTTTGGTGAGGTTGGCTGAGCTAACGCAGACCCTTTAAAGTAATACGGCGTGGTACCCATCCCATGGGTCCCAAATCTCCAGGTTCAAGGGCATCGTCCTCCATTGAAAACATGCATGAGAAACCCCGAAGATGGTACACCGTGTGATCGGGAAAGGTTTCTAAAACGCACCTCATTTCTCATCTCCTTGTGCTCCGGTTCGCCATTCCAGCCGCTTTACTAGCAATCTCCCTCCTTGGAGAATCAGCACCTTTATCCTCCTGTTCCGTACAGGTTGCTAATTGTCCTGAGGATGAACGGGAAGAGGGGGAACCAATGAGAGACTAGCTCTAGGTGTTGGGGCAGGCACAGGTCATTCTATTTTCCCATCAGGAAGAAGAATTAACCACAGGCTCAGCCTGCCGCCAGGAACCAGAATACGGCCTGAAGCAATCCTGCGCTTTTGCGGACAGCTCCCAAGAAAGCGAGTTGAAGAATGGAGCTCAGGGGGACTGCAATTCACAAACCTGCAGACTTAGAGATGATAACTCTCGTCCACAAATATATTGAGGGAAGGCAACGAAGAGGATTTGAAAGCAAGGCAGAATTGCAGGAAACAGATTTCAGGAGGTAGATTCGAATCGCCTTTAAAGCACAGGAAAAGCGGCAAAACCTCGACAATGATGCCCTTGGCCAAAAAGGGCGTATGCGTTTTTTCCTGAATATTTTCAGGAAAAAACGCATACGCCCTTTTTGGCCAACCAAGCAACCTGGAAAGGCAAATCAGCGCTACAAAGAAGTCTCGCTTCCCATCGGTCAAAAGGGCCATGATGAATAAAGTGTCAAAACCAGAAATGCTGGACAGGCCTTGGAGAAATGGGAGCCTTGCTACGCTTATGGGTGGGATGTAAATTGCCAACAGCCACACTGGAGAAGTGTACGGTGTGTCCTGAAACATCTAAAAAACTCAGCTTAGAGACCATAGGGCACTTCCTCTCATGGGCGTATAAATTGGGAAAACTAAAAATCAGCAAGACACAGGCACCCCAAAGTTTTGGGCTGCTCTGTTGACAAGAACCTCCACTTCGTTACACCTTAAATATCCCAGGAAAGAGAAGAATGGATAAAGAAGTTGTGGTCCTTATGTACAATGGAATATCACTCAGCCATGAAATCAACGTCATAAGGCTAGTAGCAGCATGATGAGTGGATTTAGGTACGACGATTCTAAGTGAAATAAGTCACACAGAAAAAGACACTTATCATGAGATATCACTTATAGAGGGAATGTCAAAACCGCTACCCTTGAACTGAATTACAAAACAGAACAGAGTCACACGTTTAGAAAACACACTATGGCTGCTTAACGGGAAAGGTGAGGTGGGGTGATGCATAAAACAAGGGTTTCAAATTAGCTCAGATACCGTTCCAGAAACCCAATATGTAATAGACAAGACCTACTCCTTGCTCAGTGAACTGGACTCAACACCCCCTATTCACCGCCCAAGAACATATCTGACTAGTAAGAATCTTAAAACCTATGTATTGATATCTCTCTGTAAGTGAGTCAAGTGGGTGTAAAGCGGCATAAACACAGCAGTGAAAAGCAGCTAAACCCCATTATAAAAATCAATTACGTTTCAGAACCCGTGAAACAAAGACAGTGAAAGAGAGAGAAATTCTTACAAAATTCGTTCAGGGGCTGTGATGCCACCTGGATTGACCATATCTAGACCCACAGCTGATTGAGACATAAGGGTGGACACTCGTGGGGCTGAGAGGTTTGGTGAGGTTGGCTGAGCTAACGCAGACCCTTTAAAGTAATATGGCGTGGTACCCATCCCATGGGTCCCAAATCTCCAGGTTCAAGGGCATCGTCCTACATTGAAAACATGCATGAGAAACCCTGAAGATGGTACACCGTGTGATCGGGAAAGGTTTCTAAAACGCACCTCATTTCTCATCTCCTTGTGCTCCGGTTCACCATTCCAGCCGCTTTACTAGCAATCTCCCTCCTTGGAGAATCAGCACCTTTATCCTCCTGTTCCGTACAGGTTGCTAATTGTCCTGAGGATGAACGGGAAGAGGGGGAACCAATGAGAGACTAGCTCTAGGTGTTGGGGCAGGCACAGGTCATTTTATTTTCCCATCAGGAAGAAGAATTAACCACAGGCTCAGCCTGCCGCCAGGAACCAGAATACGGCCTGAAGCAATCCTGCGCTTTTGCGGCCAACTCCCAAGAAAGCGAGTTGAAGAATGGAGCTCAGGGGCACTGCAATTCACAAACCTGCAGACTTAGAAATGATAACTCTCGTCCACAAATATATTGAGGGAAGGCAACGAAGAGGATTTGAAAGCAAGGCAGAATTGCAGGAAACAGATTTCAGGAGGTAGATTCGAATCGCCTTTAAAGCACAGGAAAAGCGGCAAAACCTCGACAATGATGCCCTTGGCCAAAAAGGGCGTATGCGTTTTTTCCTGAATATATTCAGGAAAAAACGCATACGCCCTTTTTGGCCAACCAAGCAACCTGGAAAGGCAAATCAGCGCTACAAAGAAGTCTCGCTTCCCATCGGTCAAAAGGGCCATGCTGAATAAAGTGTCAAAACCAGAAATGCTGGACAGGCCTTGGAGAAATGGGAGCCTTGCTACGCTGATGGGCGGGATGTAAATTGCCAACAGCCACACTGGAGAAGTGTACGGTGTGTCCTGAAACATCTAAAAAACTCAGCTTAGAGACCATAGGGCACTTCCTCTCATGGGCGTATAAATTGGGAAAACTAAAAATCAGCAAGACACAGGCACCCCAAAGTTTTGGGCTGCTCTGTTGACAAGAACCTCCACTTCGTTACACCTTAAATATCCCAGGAAAGAGAAGAATGGATAAAGAAGTTGTGGTCCTTATGTACAATGGAATATCACTCAGCCATGAAATCAACGTCATAAGGCTAGTAGCAGCATGATGAGTGGATTTAGGTACGACGATTCTAAGTGAAATAAGTCACACAGAAAAAGACACTTATCATGAGATATCACTTATAGAGGGAATGTCAAAACCGCTACCCTTGAACTGAATTACAAAACAGAACAGAGTCACACGTTTAGAAAACACACTATGGCTGCTTAACGGGAAAGGTGAGGTGGGGTGATGCATAAAACAAGGGTTTCAAATTAGCTCAGATACCGTTCCAGAAACCCAATATGTAATAGACAAGACCTACTCCTTGCTCAGTGAACTGGACTCAACACCCCCTATTCACCGCCCAAGAATATATCTGACTAGTAAGAATCTTAAAACCTATGTATTGATATCTCTCTGTAAGTGAGTCAAGTGGGTGTAAAGCGGCATAAACACAGCAGTGAAAAGCAGCTAAACCCCATTATAAAAATCAATTACTTTAAAAAACCCGTGAAACAAAGACAGTGAAAGAGAGAGAAATTCTTACAAAATTCGTTCAGGGGCTGTGATGCCACCTGGATTGACCATATCTAGACCCACAGCTGATTGAGACATAAGGGTGGACACTCGTGGGGCTGAGAGGTTTGGTGAGGTTGGCTGAGCTAACGCAGACCCTTTAAAGTAATACGGCGTGGTACCCATCCCATGGGTCCCAAATCTCCAGGTTCAAGGGCATCGTCCTACATTGAAAACATGCATGAGAAACCCCGAAGATGGTACACCGTGTGATCGGGAAAGGTTTCTAAAACGCACCTCATTTCTCATCTCCTTGTGCTCCGGTTCGCCATTCCAGCCGCTTTACTAGCAATCTCCCTCCTTGGAGAATCAGCACCTTTATCCTCCTGTTCCGTACAGGTTGCTAATTGTCCTGAGGATGAACGGGAAGAGGGGGAACCAATGAGAGACTAGCTCTAGGTGTTGGGGCAGGCACAGGTCATTCTATTTTCCCATCAGGAAGAAGAATTAACCACAGGCTCAGCCTGCCGCCAGGAACCAGAATACGGCCTGAAGCAATCCTGCGCTTTTGCGGCCAGCTCCCAAGAAAGCGAGTTGAAGAATGGAGCTCAGGGGCACTGCAATTCACAAACTTGCAGACTTAGAAATGATAACTCTCGTCCACAAATATATTGAGGGAAGGCAACGAAGAGGATTTGAAAGCAAGGAAGAATTGCAGGAAACAGATTTCAGGAGGTAGATTCGAATCGCCTTTAAAGCACAGGAAAAGCGGCAAAACCTCGACAATGATGCCCTTGGCCAAAAAGGGCGTATGCGTTTTTTCCTGAATATATTCAGGAAAAAACGCATACGCCCTTTTTGGCCAACCAAGCAACCTGGAAAGGCAAATCAGCGCTACAAAGAAGTCTCGCTTCCCATCGGTCAAAAGGGCCATGCTGAATAAAGTGTCAAAACCAGAAATGCAGGACAGGCCATGGAGAAATGGGAGCCTTGCTACGCTGATGGGCGGGATGTAAATTGCCAACAGCCACTCTGGAGAAGTGTACAGTGTGTCCTGAAACATCTAAAAAACTCAGCTTAGAGAGCATAGCGCACTTCTACTCATGGGCGTATAAATTCGGAAAACTAAAATTCAGCAAGACACAGGCACCCCAAAGTTTTGGGCTACTCTGTTGACAAGAACCTCCACTTCGCTACACCTTAAATATCCCAGGAAAGAGAAGAATGGATAAAGAAGTTGCGGTCCTTATGTACAATGGAATATCACTCAGCCATGAAATCAATGTCATAAGGCTAGTAGCAGCATGATGAGTGGATTTAGATATGACGATTCTAAGTGAAATAAGTCACACAGAAAAAGACACTTATCATAAGATATCACTCATAGAGGGAATGTAAAAACCGCTACCCTTGAACTGAATTACAAAACAGAACAGAGTCACACGTTTAGAAAACACACTATGGCTGCTTAACGGGAAAGGTGAGGTGGGGTGATGCATAAAACACGGGTTTCAAATTAGCTCAGATACCGTTCCAGAAACCCAATATGTAATAGACAAGACCTACTCCTTGCTCAGTGAACTGGACTAAACACCCCCTATTCACCGCCCAAGAATATATCTGACTAGTAAGAATCTTAAAACCTATGTATTGATATCTCTCTGTAAGTGAGTCAAATGGGTGTAAAGCGGCATAAACACAGCAGTGAAAAGCAGCTAAACCCCATTATAAAAATCAATTACGTTTCAAAACCCGTGAAACAAAGACAGTGAAAGAGAGAGAAATTCTTACAAAATTCGTTCAGGGGCTGTGATGCCACCTGGATTGACCATATCTAGACCCACAGCTGATTGAGACATAAGGGTGGACACTCGTGGGGCTGAGAGGTTTGGTGAGGTTGGCTGAGCTAACGCAGACCCTTTAAAGTAATACGGCGTGGTACCCATCCCATGGGTCCCAAATCTCCAGGTTCAAGGGCATCGTCCTACATTGAAAACATGCATGAGAAACCCCGAAGATGGTACACCGTGTGATCGGGAAAGGTTTCTAAAACGCACCTCATTTCTCATCTCCTTGTGCTCCGGTTCGCCATTCCAGCCGCTTTACTAGCAATCTCCCTCCTTGGAGAATCAGCACCTTTATCCTCCTGTTCCGTACAGGTTGCAAATTGTCCTGAGGATGAACGGGAAGAGGGGGAACCAATGAGAGACTAGCTCTAGGTGTTGGGGCAGGCACAGGTCATTCTATTTTCCCATCAGGAAGAAGAATTAACCACAGGCTCAGCCTGCCGCCAGGAACCAGAATACGGCCTGAAGCAATCCTGCGCTTTTGCGGCCAGCTCCCAAGAAAGCGAGTTGAAGAATGGAGCTCAGGGGGACTACAATTCACAAACCTGCAGACTTAGAGATGATAACTCTCGTCCACAAATATATTGAGGGAAGGCAACGAAGAGGATTTGAAAGCAAGGCAGAATTGCAGGAAACAGATTTCAGGAGGTAGATTCGAATCGCCTTTAAAGCACAGGAAAAGCGGCAAAACCTCGACAATGATGCCCTTGGCCAAAAAGGGCGTATGCGTTTTTTCCTGAATATATTCAGGAAAAAACGCATACGCCCTTTTTGGCCAACTAAGCAACCTGGAAAGGCAAATCATCGCTACAAAGAAGTCTCGCTTCCCATCGGTCAAAAGGGCCATGATGAATAAAGTGTCAAAACCAGAAATGCTGGACAGGCCTTGGAGAAATGGGAGCCTTGCTACGCTGATGGGCGGGATGTAAATTGCCAACAGCCACACTGGAGAAGTGTACGGTGTATCCTGAAACATCTAAAAAACTCAGCTTAGAGACCATAGGGCACTTCCTCTCATGGGCGTATAAATTGGGAAAACTAAAAATCAGCAAGACACAGGCACCCCAAAGTTTTGGGCTGCTCTGTTGACAAGAACCTCCACTTCGTTACACCTTAAATATCCCAGGAAAGAGAAGAATGGATAAAGAAGTTGTGGTCCTTATGTACAATGGAATATCACTCAGCCATGAAATCAACGTCATAAGGCTAGTAGCAGCATGATGAGTGGATTTAGGTACGACGATTCTAAGTGAAATAAGTCACACAGAAAAAGACACTTATCATGAGATATCACTTATAGAGGGAATGTCAAAACCGCTACCCTTGAATTGAATTACAAAACAGAACAGAGTCACACGTTTAGAAAACACACTATGGCTGCTTAACGGGAAAGGTGAGGTGGGGTGATGCATAAAACAAGTGTTTCAAATTAGCTCAGATACCGTTCCAGAAACCCAATATGTAATAGACAAGACCTACTCCTTGCTCAGTGAACTGGACTCAACACCCCCTATTCACCGCCCAAGAATATATCTGACTAGTAAGAATCTTAAAACCTATGTATTGATATCTCTCTGTAAGTGAGTCAAGTGGGTGTAAAGCGGCATAAACACAGCAGTGAAAAGCAGCTAAACCCCATTATAAAAATCAATTACTTTAAAAAACCCGTGAAACAAAGACAGTGAAAGAGAGAGAAATTCTTACAAAATTCGTTCAGGGGCTGTGATGCCACCTGGATTGACCATATCTAGACCCACAGCTGATTGAGACATAAGGGTGGACACTCGTGGGGCTGAGAGGTTTGGTGAGGTTGGCTGAGCTAACGCAGACCCTTTAAAGTAATACGGCGTGGTACCCATCCCATGGGTCCCAAATCTCCAGGTTCAAGGGCATCGTCCTACATTGAAAACATGCATGAGAAACCCCGAAGATGGTACACCGTGTGATCGGGAAAGGTTTCTAAAACGCACCTCATTTCTCATCTCCTTGTGCTCCGGTTCGCCATTCAAGCCGCTTTACTAGCAATCTCCCTCCTTGGAGAATCAACACCTTTATCCTCCTGTTCCGTACAGGTTGCAAATTGTCCTGAGGATGAACGGGAAGAGGGGGAACCAATGAGAGACTAGCTCTAGGTGTTGGGGCAGGCACAGGTCATTCTATTTTCCCATCAGGAAGAAGAATTAACCACAGGCTCAGCCTGCCGCCAGGAACCAGAATACGGCCTGAAGCAATCCTGCGCTTTTGCGGCCAGCTCCCAAGAAAGCGAGTTGAAGAATGGAGCTCAGGGGGACTGCAATTCACAAACCTGCAGACTTAGAGATGATAACTCTCGTCCACAAATATATTGAGGGAAGGCAACGAAGAGGATTTGAAAGCAAGGCAGAATTGCAGGAAACAGATTTCAGGAGGTAGATTCGAATCGCCTTTAAAGCACAGGAAAAGCGGCAAAACCTCGACAATGATGCCCTTGGCCAAAAAGGGCGTATGCGTTTTTTCCTGAATATATTCAGGAAAAAACGCATACGCCCTTTTTGGCCAACCAAGCAACCTGGAAAGGCAAATCAGCGCTACAAAGAAGTCTCGCTTCCCATCGGTCAAAAGGGCCATGCTGAATAAAGTGTCAAAACCAGAAATGCTGGACAGGCCTTGGAGAAATGGGAGCCTTGCTACGCTGATGGGCGGGATGTAAATTGCCAACAGCCACACTGGAGAAGTGTACGGTGTGTCCTGAAACATCTAAAAAACTCAGCTTAGAGACCATAGGGCACTTCCTCTCATGGGCGTATAAATTGGGAAAACTAAAAATCAGCAAGACACAGGCACCCCAAAGTTTTGGGCTGCTCTGTTGACAAGAACCTCCACTTCGTTACACCTTAAATATCCCAGGAAAGAGAAGAATGGATAAAGAAGTTGTGGTCCTTATGTACAATGGAATATCACTCAGCCATGAAATCAACGTCATAAGGCTAGTAGCAGCATGATGAGTGGATTTAGGTACGACGATTCTAACTGAAATACGTCACACAGAAAAAGACACTTATCATGAGATATCACTTATAGAGGGAATGTCAAAACCGCTACCCTTGAACTGAATTACAAAACAGAACAGAGTCACACGTTTAGAAAACACACTATGGCTGCTTAACGGGAAAGGTGAGGTGGGGTGATGCATAAAACAAGGGTTTCAAATTAGCTCAGATACCGTTCCAGAAACCCAATATGTTATAGACAAGACCTACTCCTTGCTCAGTGAACTGGACTCAACACCCCCTATTCACCGCCCAAGAACATATCTGACTAGTAAGAATCTTAAAACCTATGTATTGATATCTCTCTGTAAGTGAGTCAAGTGGGTGTAAAGCGGCATAAACACAGCAGTGAAAAGCAGCTAAACCCCATTATAAAAATCAATTACTTTAAAAAACCCGTGAAACAAAGACAGTGAAAGAGAGAGAAATTCTTACAAAATTCGTTCAGGGGCTGTGATGCCACCTGGATTGACCATATCTAGACCCACAGCTGATTGAGACATAAGGGTGGACAATCGTGGGGCTGAGGGGTTTGGTGAGGTTGGCTGAGCTAACGCAGACCCTTTAAAGTAATACGGCGTGGTACCCATCCCATGGGTCCCAAATCTCCAGGTTCAAGGGCATCGTCCTCCATTGAAAACATGCATGAGAAACCCCGAAGATGGTACACCGTGTGATCGGGAAAGGTTTCTAAAACGCACCTCATTTCTCATCTCCTTGTGCTCCGGTTCGCCATTCCAGCCGCTTTACTAGCAATCTCCCTCCTTGGAGAATCAGCACCTTTATCCTCCTGTTCCGTACAGGTTGCTAATTGTCCTGAGGATGAACGGGAAGAGGGGGAACCAATGAGAGACTAGCTCTAGGTGTTGGGGCAGGCACAGGTCATTCTATTTTCCCATCAGGAAGAAGAATTAACCACAGGCTCAGCCTGCCGCCAGGAACCAGAATACGGCCTGAAGCAATCCTGCGCTTTTGCGGACAGCTCCCAAGAAAGCGAGTTGAAGAATGGAGCTCAGGGGGACTGCAATTCACAAACCTGCAGACTTAGAGATGATAACTCTCGTCCACAAATATATTGAGGGAAGGCAACGAAGAGGATTTGAAAGCAAGGCAGAATTGCAGGAAACAGATTTCAGGAGGTAGATTCGAATCGCCTTTAAAGCACAGGAAAAGCGGCAAAACCTCGACAATGATGCCCTTGGCCAAAAAGGGCGTATGCGTTTTTTCCTGAATATTTTCAGGAAAAAACGCATACGCCCTTTTTGGCCAACCAAGCAACCTGGAAAGGCAAATCAGCGCTACAAAGAAGTCTCGCTTCCCATCGGTCAAAAGGGCCATGATGAATAAAGTGTCAAAACCAGAAATGCTGGACAGGCCTTGGAGAAATGGGAGCCTTGCTACGCTTATGGGCGGGATGTAAATTGCCAACAGCCACACTGGAGAAGTGTACGGTGTGTCCTGAAACATCTAAAAAACTCAGCTTAGAGACCATAGGGCACTTCCTCTCATGGGCGTATAAATTGGGAAAACTAAAAATCAGCAAGACACAGGCACCCCAAAGTTTTGGGCTGCTCTGTTGACAAGAACCTCCACTTCGTTACACCTTAAATATCCCAGGAAAGAGAAGAATGGATAAAGAAGTTGTGGTCCTTATGTACAATGGAATATCACTCAGCCATGAAATCAACGTCATAAGGCTAGTAGCAGCATGATGAGTGGATTTAGGTACGACGATTCTAAGTGAAATAAGTCACACAGAAAAAGACACTTATCATGAGATATCACTTATAGAGGGAATGTCAAAACCGCTACCCTTGAACTGAATTACAAAACAGAACAGAGTCACACGTTTAGAAAACACACTATGGCTGCTTAACGGGAAAGGTGAGGTGGGGTGATGCATAAAACAAGGGTTTCAAATTAGCTCAGATACCGTTCCAGAAACCCAATATGTAATAGACAAGACCTACTCCTTGCTCAGTGAACTGGACTCAACACCCCCTATTCACCGCCCAAGAACATATCTGACTAGTAAGAATCTTAAAACCTATGTATTGATATCTCTCTGTAAGTGAGTCAAGTGGGTGTAAAGCGGCATAAACACAGCAGTGAAAAGCAGCTAAACCCCATTATAAAAATCAATTACGTTTCAGAACCCGTGAAACAAAGACAGTGAAAGAGAGAGAAATTCTTACAAAATTCGTTCAGGGGCTGTGATGCCACCTGGATTGACCATATCTAGACCCACAGCTGATTGAGACATAAGGGTGGACACTCGTGGGGCTGAGAGGTTTGGTGAGGTTGGCTGAGCTAACGCAGACCCTTTAAAGTAATACGGCGTGGTACCCATCCCATGGGTCCCAAATCTCCAGGTTCAAGGGCATCGTCCTACATTGAAAACATGCATGAGAAACCCTGAAGATGGTACACCGTGTGATCGGGAAAGGTTTCTAAAACGCACCTCATTTCTCATCTCCTTGTGCTCCGGTTCACCATTCCAGCCGCTTTACTAGCAATCTCCCTCCTTGGAGAATCAGCACCTTTATCCTCCTGTTCCGTACAGGTTGCTAATTGTCCTGAGGATGAACGGGAAGAGGGGGAACCAATGAGAGACTAGCTCTAGGTGTTGGGGCAGGCACAGGTCATTTTATTTTCCCATCAGGAAGAAGAATTAACCACAGGCTCAGCCTGCCGCCAGGAACCAGAATACGGCCTGAAGCAATCCTGCGCTTTTGCGGCCAACTCCCAAGAAAGCGAGTTGAAGAATGGAGCTCAGGGGCACTGCAATTCACAAACCTGCAGACTTAGAAATGATAACTCTCGTCCACAAATATATTGAGGGAAGGCAACGAAGAGGATTTGAAAGCAAGGCAGAATTGCAGGAAACAGATTTCAGGAGGTAGATTCGAATCGCCTTTAAAGCACAGGAAAAGCGGCAAAACCTCGACAATGATGCCCTTGGCCAAAAAGGGCGTATGCGTTTTTTCCTGAATATATTCAGGAAAAAACGCATACGCCCTTTTTGGCCAACCAAGCAACCTGGAAAGGCAAATCAGCGCTACAAAGAAGTCTCGCTTCCCATCGGTCAAAAGGGCCATGCTGAATAAAGTGTCAAAACCAGAAATGCTGGACAGGCCTTGGAGAAATGGGAGCCTTGCTACGCTGATGGGCGGGATGTAAATTGCCAACAGCCACACTGGAGAAGTGTACGGTGTGTCCTGAAACATCTAAAAAACTCAGCTTAGAGACCATAGGGCACTTCCTCTCATGGGCGTATAAATTGGGAAAACTAAAAATCAGCAAGACACAGGCACCCCAAAGTTTTGGGCTGCTCTGTTGACAAGAACCTCCACTTCGTTACACCTTAAATATCCCAGGAAAGAGAAGAATGGATAAAGAAGTTGTGGTCCTTATGTACAATGGAATATCACTCAGCCATGAAATCAACGTCATAAGGCTAGTAGCAGCATGATGAGTGGATTTAGGTACGACGATTCTAAGTGAAATAAGTCACACAGAAAAAGACACTTATCATGAGATATCACTTATAGAGGGAATGTCAAAACCGCTACCCTTGAACTGAATTACAAAACAGAACAGAGTCACACGTTTAGAAAACACACTATGGCTGCTTAACGGGAAAGGTGAGGTGGGGTGATGCATAAAACAAGGGTTTCAAATTAGCTCAGATACCGTTCCAGAAACCCAATATGTAATAGACAAGACCTACTCCTTGCTCAGTGAACTGGACTCAACACCCCCTATTCACCGCCCAAGAATATATCTGACTAGTAAGAATCTTAAAACCTATGTATTGATATCTCTCTGTAAGTGAGTCAAGTGGGTGTAAAGCGGCATAAACACAGCAGTGAAAAGCAGCTAAACCCCATTATAAAAATCAATTACTTTAAAAAACCCGTGAAACAAAGACAGTGAAAGAGAGAGAAATTCTTACAAAATTCGTTCAGGGGCTGTGATGCCACCTGGATTGACCATATCTAGACCCACAGCTGATTGAGACATAAGGGTGGACACTCGTGGGGCTGAGAGGTTTGGTGAGGTTGGCTGAGCTAACGCAGACCCTTTAAAGTAATACGGCGTGGTACCCATCCCATGGGTCCCAAATCTCCAGGTTCAAGGGCATCGTCCTACATTGAAAACATGCATGAGAAACCCCGAAGATGGTACACCGTGTGATCGGGAAAGGTTTCTAAAACGCACCTCATTTCTCATCTCCTTGTGCTCCGGTTCGCCATTCCAGCCGCTTTACTAGCAATCTCCCTCCTTGGAGAATCAGCACCTTTATCCTCCTGTTCCGTACAGGTTGCTAATTGTCCTGAGGATGAACGGGAAGAGGGGGAACCAATGAGAGACTAGCTCTAGGTGTTGGGGCAGGCACAGGTCATTCTATTTTCCCATCAGGAAGAAGAATTAACCACAGGCTCAGCCTGCCGCCAGGAACCAGAATACGGCCTGAAGCAATCCTGCGCTTTTGCGGCCAGCTCCCAAGAAAGCGAGTTGAAGAATGGAGCTCAGGGGCACTGCAATTCACAAACTTGCAGACTTAGAAATGATAACTCTCGTCCACAAATATATTGAGGGAAGGCAACGAAGAGGATTTGAAAGCAAGGAAGAATTGCAGGAAACAGATTTCAGGAGGTAGATTCGAATCGCCTTTAAAGCACAGGAAAAGCGGCAAAACCTCGACAATGATGCCCTTGGCCAAAAAGGGCGTATGCGTTTTTTCCTGAATATATTCAGGAAAAAACGCATACGCCCTTTTTGGCCAACCAAGCAACCTGGAAAGGCAAATCAGCGCTACAAAGAAGTCTCGCTTCCCATCGGTCAAAAGGGCCATGCTGAATAAAGTGTCAAAACCAGAAATGCAGGACAGGCCATGGAGAAATGGGAGCCTTGCTACGCTGATGGGCGGGATGTAAATTGCCAACAGCCACTCTGGAGAAGTGTACAGTGTGTCCTGAAACATCTAAAAAACTCAGCTTAGAGAGCATAGCGCACTTCTACTCATGGGCGTATAAATTCGGAAAACTAAAATTCAGCAAGACACAGGCACCCCAAAGTTTTGGGCTACTCTGTTGACAAGAACCTCCACTTCGCTACACCTTAAATATCCCAGGAAAGAGAAGAATGGATAAAGAAGTTGCGGTCCTTATGTACAATGGAATATCACTCAGCCATGAAATCAATGTCATAAGGCTAGTAGCAGCATGATGAGTGGATTTAGATATGACGATTCTAAGTGAAATAAGTCACACAGAAAAAGACACTTATCATAAGATATCACTCATAGAGGGAATGTAAAAACCGCTACCCTTGAACTGAATTACAAAACAGAACAGAGTCACACGTTTAGAAAACACACTATGGCTGCTTAACGGGAAAGGTGAGGTGGGGTGATGCATAAAACACGGGTTTCAAATTAGCTCAGATACCGTTCCAGAAACCCAATATGTAATAGACAAGACCTACTCCTTGCTCAGTGAACTGGACTAAACACCCCCTATTCACCGCCCAAGAATATATCTGACTAGTAAGAATCTTAAAACCTATGTATTGATATCTCTCTGTAAGTGAGTCAAATGGGTGTAAAGCGGCATAAACACAGCAGTGAAAAGCAGCTAAACCCCATTATAAAAATCAATTACGTTTCAAAACCCGTGAAACAAAGACAGTGAAAGAGAGAGAAATTCTTACAAAATTCGTTCAGGGGCTGTGATGCCACCTGGATTGACCATATCTAGACCCACAGCTGATTGAGACATAAGGGTGGACACTCGTGGGGCTGAGAGGTTTGGTGAGGTTGGCTGAGCTAACGCAGACCCTTTAAAGTAATACGGCGTGGTACCCATCCCATGGGTCCCAAATCTCCAGGTTCAAGGGCATCGTCCTACATTGAAAACATGCATGAGAAACCCCGAAGATGGTACACCGTGTGATCGGGAAAGGTTTCTAAAACGCACCTCATTTCTCATCTCCTTGTGCTCCGGTTCGCCATTCCAGCCGCTTTACTAGCAATCTCCCTCCTTGGAGAATCAGCACCTTTATCCTCCTGTTCCGTACAGGTTGCAAATTGTCCTGAGGATGAACGGGAAGAGGGGGAACCAATGAGAGACTAGCTCTAGGTGTTGGGGCAGGCACAGGTCATTCTATTTTCCCATCAGGAAGAAGAATTAACCACAGGCTCAGCCTGCCGCCAGGAACCAGAATACGGCCTGAAGCAATCCTGCGCTTTTGCGGCCAGCTCCCAAGAAAGCGAGTTGAAGAATGGAGCTCAGGGGGACTACAATTCACAAACCTGCAGACTTAGAGATGATAACTCTCGTCCACAAATATATTGAGGGAAGGCAACGAAGAGGATTTGAAAGCAAGGCAGAATTGCAGGAAACAGATTTCAGGAGGTAGATTCGAATCGCCTTTAAAGCACAGGAAAAGCGGCAAAACCTCGACAATGATGCCCTTGGCCAAAAAGGGCGTATGCGTTTTTTCCTGAATATATTCAGGAAAAAACGCATACGCCCTTTTTGGCCAACTAAGCAACCTGGAAAGGCAAATCATCGCTACAAAGAAGTCTCGCTTCCCATCGGTCAAAAGGGCCATGATGAATAAAGTGTCAAAACCAGAAATGCTGGACAGGCCTTGGAGAAATGGGAGCCTTGCTACGCTGATGGGCGGGATGTAAATTGCCAACAGCCACACTGGAGAAGTGTACGGTGTGTCCTGAAACATCTAAAAAACTCAGCTTAGAGACCATAGGGCACTTCCTCTCATGGGCGTATAAATTGGGAAAACTAAAAATCAGCAAGACACAGGCACCCCAAAGTTTTGGGCTGCTCTGTTGACAAGAACCTCCACTTCGTTACACCTTAAATATCCCAGGAAAGAGAAGAATGGATAAAGAAGTTGTGGTCCTTATGTACAATGGAATATCACTCAGCCATGAAATCAACGTCATAAGGCTAGTAGCAGCATGATGAGTGGATTTAGGTACGACGATTCTAAGTGAAATAAGTCACACAGAAAAAGACACTTATCATGAGATATCACTTATAGAGGGAATGTCAAAACCGCTACCCTTGAATTGAATTACAAAACAGAACAGAGTCACACGTTTAGAAAACACACTATGGCTGCTTAACGGGAAAGGTGAGGTGGGGTGATGCATAAAACAAGTGTTTCAAATTAGCTCAGATACCGTTCCAGAAACCCAATATGTAATAGACAAGACCTACTCCTTGCTCAGTGAACTGGACTCAACACCCCCTATTCACCGCCCAAGAATATATCTGACTAGTAAGAATCTTAAAACCTATGTATTGATATCTCTCTGTAAGTGAGTCAAGTGGGTGTAAAGCGGCATAAACACAGCAGTGAAAAGCAGCTAAACCCCATTATAAAAATCAATTACTTTAAAAAACCCGTGAAACAAAGACAGTGAAAGAGAGAGAAATTCTTACAAAATTCGTTCAGGGGCTGTGATGCCACCTGGATTGACCATATCTAGACCCACAGCTGATTGAGACATAAGGGTGGACACTCGTGGGGCTGAGAGGTTTGGTGAGGTTGGCTGAGCTAACGCAGACCCTTTAAAGTAATACGGCGTGGTACCCATCCCATGGGTCCCAAATCTCCAGGTTCAAGGGCATCGTCCTACATTGAAAACATGCATGAGAAACCCCGAAGATGGTACACCGTGTGATCGGGAAAGGTTTCTAAAACGCACCTCATTTCTCATCTCCTTGTGCTCCGGTTCGCCATTCAAGCCGCTTTACTAGCAATCTCCCTCCTTGGAGAATCAACACCTTTATCCTCCTGTTCCGTACAGGTTGCAAATTGTCCTGAGGATGAACGGGAAGAGGGGGAACCAATGAGAGACTAGCTCTAGGTGTTGGGGCAGGCACAGGTCATTCTATTTTCCCATCAGGAAGAAGAATTAACCACAGGCTCAGCCTGCCGCCAGGAACCAGAATACGGCCTGAAGCAATCCTGCGCTTTTGCGGCCAGCTCCCAAGAAAGCGAGTTGAAGAATGGAGCTCAGGGGCACTGCAATTCACAAACCTGCAGAATTAGAGATGATAACTCTCGTCCACAAATATATTGAGGGAAGGCAACGAAGAGGATTTGAAAGCAAGGCAGAATTGCAGGAAACAGATTTCAGGAGGTAGATTCGAATCGCCTTTAAAGCACAGGAAAAGCGGCAAAACCTCGACAATGATGCCCTTGGCCAAAAAGGGCGTATGCGTTTTTTCCTGAATATATTCAGGAAAAAACGCATACGCCCTTTTTGGCCAACCAAGCAACCTGGAAAGGCAAATCAGCGCTACAAAGAAGTCTCGCTTCCCATCGGTCAAAAGGGCCATGCTGAATAAAGTGTCAAAACCAGAAATGCTGGACAGGCCTTGGAGAAATGGGAGCCTTGCTACGCTGATGGGCGGGATGTAAATTGCCAACAGCCACACTGGAGAAGTGTACGGTGTGTCCTGAAACATCTAAAAAACTCAGCTTAGAGACCATAGGGCACTTCCTCTCATGGGCGTATAAATTGGGAAAACTAAAAATCAGCAAGACACAGGCACCCCAAAGTTTTGGGCTGCTCTGTTGACAAGAACCTCCACTTCGTTACACCTTAAATATCCCAGGAAAGAGAAGAATGGATAAAGAAGTTGTGGTCCTTATGTACAATGGAATATCACTCAGCCATGAAATCAACGTCATAAGGCTAGTAGCAGCATGATGAGTGGATTTAGGTACGACGATTCTAACTGAAATACGTCACACAGAAAAAGACACTTATCATGAGATATCACTTATAGAGGGAATGTCAAAACCGCTACCCTTGAACTGAATTACAAAACAGAACAGAGTCACACGTTTAGAAAACACACTATGGCTGCTTAACGGGAAAGGTGAGGTGGGGTGATGCATAAAACAAGGGTTTCAAATTAGCTCAGATACCGTTCCAGAAACCCAATATGTTATAGACAAGACCTACTCCTTGCTCAGTGAACTGGACTCAACACCCCCTATTCACCGCCCAAGAACATATCTGACTAGTAAGAATCTTAAAACCTATGTATTGATATCTCTCTGTAAGTGAGTCAAGTGGGTGTAAAGCGGCATAAACACAGCAGTGAAAAGCAGCTAAACCCCATTATAAAAATCAATTACTTTAAAAAACCCGTGAAACAAAGACAGTGAAAGAGAGAGAAATTCTTACAAAATTCGTTCAGGGGCTGTGATGCCACCTGGATTGACCATATCTAGACCCACAGCTGATTGAGACATAAGGGTGGACAATCGTGGGGCTGAGGGGTTTGGTGAGGTTGGCTGAGCTAACGCAGACCCTTTAAAGTAATACGGCGTGGTACCCATCCCATGGGTCCCAAATCTCCAGGTTCAAGGGCATCGTCCTCCATTGAAAACATGCATGAGAAACCCCGAAGATGGTACACCGTGTGATCGGGAAAGGTTTCTAAAACGCACCTCATTTCTCATCTCCTTGTGCTCCGGTTCGCCATTCCAGCCGCTTTACTAGCAATCTCCCTCCTTGGAGAATCAGCACCTTTATCCTCCTGTTCCGTACAGGTTGCTAATTGTCCTGAGGATGAACGGGAAGAGGGGGAACCAATGAGAGACTAGCTCTAGGTGTTGGGGCAGGCACAGGTCATTCTATTTTCCCATCAGGAAGAAGAATTAACCACAGGCTCAGCCTGCCGCCAGGAACCAGAATACGGCCTGAAGCAATCCTGCGCTTTTGCGGACAGCTCCCAAGAAAGCGAGTTGAAGAATGGAGCTCAGGGGGACTGCAATTCACAAACCTGCAGACTTAGAGATGATAACTCTCGTCCACAAATATATTGAGGGAAGGCAACGAAGAGGATTTGAAAGCAAGGCAGAATTGCAGGAAACAGATTTCAGGAGGTAGATTCGAATCGCCTTTAAAGCACAGGAAAAGCGGCAAAACCTCGACAATGATGCCCTTGGCCAAAAAGGGCGTATGCGTTTTTTCCTGAATATTTTCAGGAAAAAACGCATACGCCCTTTTTGGCCAACCAAGCAACCTGGAAAGGCAAATCAGCGCTACAAAGAAGTCTCGCTTCCCATCGGTCAAAAGGGCCATGATGAATAAAGTGTCAAAACCAGAAATGCTGGACAGGCCTTGGAGAAATGGGAGCCTTGCTACGCTTATGGGCGGGATGTAAATTGCCAACAGCCACACTGGAGAAGTGTACGGTGTGTCCTGAAACATCTAAAAAACTCAGCTTAGAGACCATAGGGCACTTCCTCTCATGGGCGTATAAATTGGGAAAACTAAAAATCAGCAAGACACAGGCACCCCAAAGTTTTGGGCTGCTCTGTTGACAAGAACCTCCACTTCGTTACACCTTAAATATCCCAGGAAAGAGAAGAATGGATAAAGAAGTTGTGGTCCTTATGTACAATGGAATATCACTCAGCCATGAAATCAACGTCATAAGGCTAGTAGCAGCATGATGAGTGGATTTAGGTACGACGATTCTAAGTGAAATAAGTCACACAGAAAAAGACACTTATCATGAGATATCACTTATAGAGGGAATGTCAAAACCGCTACCCTTGAACTGAATTACAAAACAGAACAGAGTCACACGTTTAGAAAACACACTATGGCTGCTTAACGGGAAAGGTGAGGTGGGGTGATGCATAAAACAAGGGTTTCAAATTAGCTCAGATACCGTTCCAGAAACCCAATATGTAATAGACAAGACCTACTCCTTGCTCAGTGAACTGGACTCAACACCCCCTATTCACCGCCCAAGAACATATCTGACTAGTAAGAATCTTAAAACCTATGTATTGATATCTCTCTGTAAGTGAGTCAAGTGGGTGTAAAGCGGCATAAACACAGCAGTGAAAAGCAGCTAAACCCCATTATAAAAATCAATTACTTTAAAAAACCCGTGAAACAAAGACAGTGAAAGAGAGAGAAATTCTTACAAAATTCGTTCAGGGGCTGTGATGCCACCTGGATTGACCATATCTAGACCCACAGCTGATTGAGACATAAGGGTGGACACTCGTGGGGCTGAGAGGTTTGGTGAGGTTGGCTGAGCTAATGCAGACCCTTTAAAGTAATACGGCGTGGTACCCATCCCATGGGTCCCAAATCTCCAGGTTCAAGGGCATCGTCCTACATTGAAAACATGCATGAGAAACCCCGAAGATGGTACACCGTGTGATCGGGAAAGGTTTCTAAAACGCACCTCATTTCTCATCTCCTTGTGCTCCGGTTCGCCATTCCAGCCGCTTTACTAGCAATCTCCCTCCTTGGAGAATCAGCACCTTTATCCTCCTGTTCCGTACAGGTTGCAAATTGTCCTGAGGATGAACGGGAAGAGGGGGAACCAATGAGAGACTAGCTCTAGGTGTTGGGGCAGGCACAGGTCATTCTATTTTCCCATCAGGAAGAAGAATTAACCACAGGCTCAGCCTGCCGCCAGGAACCAGAATACGGCCTGAAGCAATCCTGCGCTTTTGCGGCCAGCTCCCAAGAAAGCGAGTTGAAGAATGGAGCTCAGGGGGACTGCAATTCACAAACCTGCAGACTTAGAGATGATAACTCTCGTCCACAAATATATTGAGGGAAGGCAACGAAGAGGATTTGAAAGCAAGGCAGAATTGCAGGAAACAGATTTCAGGAGGTAGATTCGAATCGCCTTTAAAGCACAGGAAAAGCGGCAAAACCTCGACAATGATGCCCTTGGCCAAAAAGGGCGTATGCGTTTTTTCCTGAATATTTTCAGGAAAAAACGCATACGCCCTTTTTGGCCAACCAAGCAACCTGGAAAGGCAAATCAGCGCTACAAAGAAGTCTCGCTTCCCATCGGTCAAAAGGGCCATGATGAATAAAGTGTCAAAACCAGAAATGCTGGACAGGCCTTGGAGAAATGGGAGCCTTGCTACGCTGATGGGCGGGATGTAAATTGCCAACAGCCACACTGGAGAAGTGTACGGTGTGTCCTGAAACATCTAAAAAACTCAGCTTAGAGACCATAGGGCACTTCCTCTCATGGGCGTATAAATTGGGAAAACTAAAAATCAGCAAGACACAGGCACCCCAAAGTTTTGGGCTGCTCTGTTGACAAGAACCTCCACTTCGTTACACCTTAAATATCCCAGGAAAGAGAAGAATGGATAAAGAAGTTGTGGTCCTTATGTACAATGGAATATCACTCAGCCATGAAATCAACGTCATAAGGCTAGTAGCAGCATGATGAGTGGATTTAGGTACGACGATTCTAAGTGAAATAAGTCACACAGAAAAAGACACTTATCATGAGATATCACTTATAGAGGGAATGTCAAAACCGCTACCCTTGAACTGAATTACAAAACAGAACAGAGTCACACGTTTAGAAAACACACTATGGCTGCTTAACGGGAAAGGTGAGGTGGGGTGATGCATAAAACAAGGGTTTCAAATTAGCTCAGATACCGTTCCAGAAACCCAATATGTAATAGACAAGACCTACTCCTTGCTCAGTGAACTGGACTCAACACCCCCTATTCACCGCCCAAGAACATATCTGACTAGTAAGAATCTTAAAACCTATGTATTGATATCTCTCTGTAAGTGAGTCAAGTGGGTGTAAAGCGGCATAAACACAGCAGTGAAAAGCAGCTAAACCCCATTATAAAAATCAATTACTTTAAAAAACCCGTGAAACAAAGACAGTGAAAGAGAGAGAAATTCTTACAAAATTCGTTCAGGGGCTGTGATGCCACCTGGATTGACCATATCTAGACCCACAGCTGATTGAGACATAAGGGTGGACACTCGTGGGGCTGAGAGGTTTGGTGAGGTTGGCTGAGCTAACGCAGACCCTTTAAAGTAATACGGCGTGGTACCCATCCCATGGGTCCCAAATCTCCAGGTTCAAGGGCATCGTCCTACATTGAAAACATGCATGAGAAACCCCGAAGATGGTACACCGTGTGATCGGGAAAGGTTTCTAAAACGCACCTCATTTCTCATCTCCTTGTGCTCCGGTTCGCCATTCCAGCCGCTTTACTAGCAATCTCCCTCCTTGGAGAATCAGCACCTTTATCCTCCTGTTCCGTACAGGTTGCAAATTGTCCTGAGGATGAACGGGAAGAGGGGGAACCAATGAGAGACTAGCTCTAGGTGTTGGGGCAGGCACAGGTCATTCTATTTTCCCATCAGGAAGAAGAATTAACCACAGGCTCAGCCTGCCGCCAGGAACCAGAATACGGCCTGAAGCAATCCTGCGCTTTTGCGGCCAGCTCCCAAGAAAGCGAGTTGAAGAATGGAGCTCAGGGGGACTGCAATTCACAAACCTGCAGACTTAGAGATGATAACTCTCGTCCACAAATATATTGAGGGAAGGCAACGAAGAGGATTTGAAAGCAAGGCAGAATTGCAGGAAACAGATTTCAGGAGGTAGATTCGAATCGCCTTTAAAGCACAGGAAAAGCGGCAAAACCTCGACAATGATGCCCTTGGCCAAAAAGGGCGTATGCGTTTTTTCCTGAATATATTCAGGAAAAAACGCATACGCCCTTTTTGGCCAACCAAGCAACCTGGAAAGGCAAATCAGCGCTACAAAGAAGTCTCGCTTCCCATCGGTCAAAAGGGCCATGCTGAATAAAGTGTCAAAACCAGAAATGCTGGACAGGCCTTGGAGAAATGGGAGCCTTGCTACGCTGATGGGCGGGATGTAAATTGCCAACAGCCACACTGGAGAAGTGTACGGTGTGTCCTGAAACATCTAAAAAACTCAGCTTAGAGACCATAGGGCACTTCCTCTCATGGGCGTATAAATTGGGAAAACTAAAAATCAGCAAGACACAGGCACCCCAAAGTTTTGGGCTGCTCTGTTGACAAGAACCTCCACTTCGTTACACCTTAAATATCCCAGGAAAGAGAAGAATGGATAAAGAAGTTGTGGTCCTTATGTACAATGGAATATCACTCAGCCATGAAATCAACGTCATAAGGCTAGTAGCAGCATGATGAGTGGATTTAGGTACGACGATTCTAAGTGAAATAAGTCACACAGAAAAAGACACTTATCATGAGATATCACTTATAGAGGGAATGTCAAAACCGCTACCCTTGAACTGAATTACAAAACAGAACAGAGTCACACGTTTAGAAAACACACTATGGCTGCTTAACGGGAAAGGTGAGGTGGGGTGATGCATAAAACAAGGGTTTCAAATTAGCTCAGATACCGTTCCAGAAACCCAATATGTAATAGACAAGACCTACTCCTTGCTCAGTGAACTGGACTCAACACCCCCTATTCACCGCCCAAGAATATATCTGACTAGTAAGAATCTTAAAACCTATGTATTGATATCTCTCTGTAAGTGAGTCAAGTGGGTGTAAAGCGCCATAAACACAGCAGTGAAAAGCAGCTAAACCCCATTATAAAAATCAATTACTTTAAAAAACCCGTGAAACAAAGACAGTGAAAGAGAGAGAAATTCTTACAAAATTCGTTCAGGGTCTGTGATGCCACCTGGATTGACCATATCTAGACCCACAGCTGATTGAGACATAAGGGTGGACACTCGTGGGGCTGAGAGGTTTGGTGAGGTTGGCTGAGCTAACGCAGACCCTTTAAAGTAATACGGCGTGGTACCCATCCCATGGGTCCCAAATCTCCAGGTTCAAGGGCATCGTCCTACATTGAAAACATGCATGAGAAACCCCGAAGATGGTACACCGTGTGATCGGGAAAGGTTTCTAAAACGCACCTCATTTCTCATCTCCTTGTGCTCCGGTTCGCCATTCCAGCCGCTTTACTAGCAATCTCCCTCCTTGAAGAATCAGCACCTTTATCCTCCTGTTCCGTACAGGTTGCAAATTGTCCTGAGGATGAACGGGAAGAGGGGGAACCAATGAGAGACTAGCTCTAGGTGTTGGGGCAGGCACAGGTCATTCTATTTTCCCATCAGGAAGAAGAATTAACCACAGGCTCAGCCTGCCGCCAGGAACCAGAATACGGCCTGAAGCAATCCTGCGCTTTTGCGGCCAGCTCCCAAGAAAGCGAGTTGAAGAATGGAGCTCAGGGGCACTGCAATTCACAAACCTGCAGACTTAGAAATGATAACTCTCGTCCACAAATATATTGAGGGAAGGCAACGAAGAGGATTTGAAAGCAAGGCAGAATTGCAGGAAACAGATTTCAGGAGGTAGATTCGAATCGCCTTTAAAGCACAGGAAAAGCGGCAAAACCTCGACAATGATGCCCTTGGCCAAAAAGGGCGTATGCGTTTTTTCCTGAATATATTCAGGAAAAAACGCATACGCCCTTTTTGGCCAACCAAGCAACCTGGAAAGGCAAATCAGCGCTACAAAGAAGTCTCGCTTCCCATCGGTCAAAAGGGCCATGATGAATAAAGTGTCAAAACCAGAAATGCTGGACAGGCCTTGGAGAAATGGGAGCCTTGCTACGCTGATGGGCGGGATGTAAATTGCCAACAGCCACACTGGAGAAGTGTACGGTGTGTCCTGAAACATCTAAAAAACTCAGCTTAGAGACCATAGGGCACTTCCTCTCATGGGCGTATAAATTGGGAAAACTAAAAATCAGCAAGACACAGGCACCCCAAAGTTTTGGGCTGCTCTGTTGACAAGAACCTCCACTTCGTTACACCTTAAATATCCCAGGAAAGAGAAGAATGGATAAAGAAGTTGTGGTCCTTATGTACAATGGAATATCACTCAGCCATGAAATCGACGTCATAAGGCTAGTAGCAGCATGATGAGTGGATTTAGGTACGACGATTCTAAGTGAAATAAGTCACACAGAAAAAGACACTTATCATGAGATATCACTTATAGAGGGAATGTCAAAACCGCTACCCTTGAACTGAATTACAAAACAGAACAGAGTCACACGTTTAGAAAACACACTATGGCTGCTTAACGGGAAAGGTGAGGTGGGGTGATGCATAAAACAAGGGTTTCAAATTAGCTCAGATACCGTTCCAGAAACCCAATATGTAATAGACAAGACCTACTCCTTGCTCAGTGAACTGGACTCAACACCCCCTATTCACCGCCCAAGAACATATCTGACTAGTAAGAATCTTAAAACCTATGTATTGATATCTCTCTGTAAGTGAGTCAAGTGGGTGTAAAGCGGCATAAACACAGCAGTGAAAAGCAGCTAAACCCCATTATAAAAATCAATTACTTTAAAAAACCCGTGAAACAAAGACAGTGAAAGAGAGAGAAATTCTTACAAAATTCGTTCAGGGGCTGTGATGCCACCTGGATTGACCATATCTAGACCCACAGCTGATTGAGACATAAGGGTGGACACTCGTGGGGCTGAGAGGTTTGGTGAGGTTGGCTGAGCTAACGCAGACCCTTTAAAGTAATACGGCGTGGTATCCATCCCATGGGTCCCAAATCTCCAGGTTCAAGGGCATCGTCCTACATTGAAAACATGCATGAGAAACCCCGAAGATGGTACACCGTGTGATCGGGAAAGGTTTCTAAAACGCACCTCATTTCTCATCTCCTTGTGCTCCGGTTCGCCATTCCAGCCGCTTTACTAGCAATCTCCCTCCTTGAAGAATCAGCACCTTTATCCTCCTGTTCCGTACAGGTTGCAAATTGTCCTGAGGATGAACGGGAAGAGGGGGAACCAATGAGAGACTAGCTCTAGGTGTTGGGGCAGGCACAGGTCATTCTATTTTCCCATCAGGAAGAAGAATTAACCACAGGCTCAGCCTGCCGCCAGGAACCAGAATACGGCCTGAAGCAATCCTGCGCTTTTGCGGCCAGCTCCCAAGAAAGCGAGTTGAAGAATGGAGCTCAGGGGCACTGCAATTCACAAACCTGCAGACTTAGAAATGATAACTCTCGTCCACAAATATATTGAGGGAAGGCAACGAAGAGGATTTGAAAGCAAGGCAGAATTGCAGGAAACAGATTTCAGGAGGTAGATTCGAATCGCCTTTAAAGCACAGGAAAAGCGGCAAAACCTCGACAATGATGCCCTTGGCCAAAAAGGGCGTATGCGTTTTTTCCTGAATATATTCAGGAAAAAACGCATACGCCCTTTTTGGCCAACCAAGCAACCTGGAAAGGCAAATCAGCGCTACAAAGAAGTCTCGCTTCCCATCGGTCAAAAGGGCCATGATGAATAAAGTGTCAAAACCAGAAATGCTGGACAGGCCTTGGAGAAATGGGAGCCTTGCTACGCTGATGGGCGGGATGTAAATTGCCAACAGCCACACTGGAGAAGTGTACGGTGTGTCCTGAAACATCTAAAAAACTCAGCTTAGAGACCATAGGGCACTTCCTCTCATGGGCGTATAAATTGGGAAAACTAAAAATCAGCAAGACACAGGCACCCCAAAGTTTTGGGCTGCTCTGTTGACAAGAACCTCCACTTCGTTACACCTTAAATATCCCAGGAAAGAGAAGAATGGATAAAGAAGTTGTGGTCCTTATGTACAATGGAATATCACTCAGCCATGAAATCAACGTCATAAGGCTAGTAGCAGCATGATGAGTGGATTTAGGTACGACGATTCTAAGTGAAATAAGTCACACAGAAAAAGACACTTATCATGAGATATCACTTATAGAGGGAATGTCAAAACCGCTACCCTTGAACTGAATTACAAAACAGAACAGAGTCACACGTTTAGAAAACACACTATGGCTGCTTAACGGGAAAGGTGAGGTGGGGTGATGCATAAAACACGGGTTTCAAATTAGCTCAGATACCGTTCCAGAAACCCAATATGTAATAGACAAGACCTACTCCTTGCTCAGTGAACTGGACTCAACACCCCCTATTCACCGCCCAAGAATATATCTGACTAGTAAGAATCTTAAAACCTATGTATTGATATCTCTCTGTAAGTGAGTCAAGTGGGTGTAAAGCGGCATAAACACAGCAGTGAAAAGCAGCTAAGCCCCATTATAAAAATCAATTACTTTAAAAAACCCGTGAAACAAAGACAGTGAAAGAGAGAGAAATTCTTACAAAATTCGTTCAGGGGCTGTGATGCCACCTGGATTGACCATATCTAGACCCACAGCTGATTGAGACATAAGGGTGGACACTCGTGGGGCTGAGAGGTTTGGTGAGGTTGGCTGAGCTAACGCAGACCCTTTAAAGTAATACGGCGTGGTACCCATCCCATGGGTCCCAAATCTCCAGGTTCAAGGGCATCGTCCTACATTGAAAACATGCATGAGAAACCCCGAAGATGGTACACCGTGTGATCGGGAAAGGTTTCTAAAACGCACCTCATTTCTCATCTCCTTGTGCTCCGGTTCGCCATTCCAGCCGCTTTACTAGCAATCTCCCTCCTTGAAGAATCAGCACCTTTATCCTCCTGTTCCGTACAGGTTGCTAATTGTCCTGAGGATGAACGGGAAGAGGGGGAACCAATGAGAGACTAGCTCTAGGTGTTGGGGCAGGCACAGGTCATTCTATTTTCCCATCAGGAAGAAGAATTAACCACAGGCTCAGCCTGCCGCCAGGAACCAGAATACGGCCTGAAGCAATCCTGCGCTTTTGCGGCCAGCTCCCAAGAAAGCGAGTTGAAGAATGGAGCTCAGGGGCACTGCAATTCACAAACCTGCAGACTTAGAAATGATAACTCTCGTCCACAAATATATTGAGGGAAGGCAACGAAGAGGATTTGAAAGCAAGGCAGAATTGCAGGAAACAGATTTCAGGAGGTAGATTCGAATCGCCTTTAAAGCACAGGAAAAGCGGCAAAACCTCGACAATGATGCCCTTGGCCAAAAAGGGCGTATGCGTTTTTTCCTGAATATATTCAGGAAAAAACGCATACGCCCTTTTTGGCCAACCAAGCAACCTGGAAAGGCAAATCAGCGCTACAAAGAAGTCTCGCTTCCCATCGGTCAAAAGGGCCATGATGAATAAAGTGTCAAAACCAGAAATGCTGGACAGGCCTTGGAGAAATGGGAGCCTTGCTACGCTGATGGGCGGGATGTAAATTGCCAACAGCCACACTGGAGAAGTGTACGGTGTGTCCTGAAACATCTAAAAAACTCAGCTTAGAGACCATAGGGCACTTCCTCTCATGGGCGTATAAATTGGGAAAACTAAAAATCAGCAAGACACAGGCACCCCAAAGTTTTGGGCTGCTCTGTTGACAAGAACCTCCACTTCGTTACACCTTAAATATCCCAGGAAAGAGAAGAATGGATAAAGAAGTTGTGGTCCTTATGTACAATGGAATATCACTCAGCCATGAAATCGACGTCATAAGGCTAGTAGCAGCATGATGAGTGGATTTAGGTACGACGATTCTAAGTGAAATAAGTCACACAGAAAAAGACACTTATCATGAGATATCACTTATAGAGGGAATGTCAAAACCGCTACCCTTGAACTGAATTACAAAACAGAACAGAGTCACACGTTTAGAAAACACACTATGGCTGCTTAACGGGAAAGGTGAGGTGGGGTGATGCATAAAACAAGGGTTTCAAATTAGCTCAGATACCGTTCCAGAAACCCAATATGTAATAGACAAGACCTACTCCTTGCTCAGTGAACTGGACTCAACACCCCCTATTCACCGCCCAAGAACATATCTGACTAGTAAGAATCTTAAAACCTATGTATTGATATCTCTCTGTAAGTGAGTCAAGTGGGTGTAAAGCGGCATAAACACAGCAGTGAAAAGCAGCTAAACCCCATTATAAAAATCAATTACTTTAAAAAACCCGTGAAACAAAGACAGTGAAAGAGAGAGAAATTCTTACAAAATTCGTTCAAGGGCTGTGATGCCACCTGGATTGACCATATCTAGACCCACAGCTGATTGAGACATAAGGGTGGACACTCGTGGGGCTGAGAGGTTTGGTGAGGTTGGCTGAGCTAACGCAGACCCTTTAAAGTAATACGGCGTGGTACCCATCCCATGGGTCCCAAATCTCCAGGTTCAAGGGCATCGTCCTACATTGAAAACATGCATGAGAAACCCCGAAGATGGTACACCGTGTGATCGGGAAAGGTTTCTAAAACGCACCTCATTTCTCATCTCCTTGTGCTCCGGTTCGCCATTCCAGCCGCTTTACTAGCAATCTCCCTCCTTGGAGAATCAGCACCTTTATCCTCCTGTTCCGTACAGGTTGCAAATTCTCCTGAGGATGAACGGGAAGAGGGGGAACCAATGAGAGACTAGCTCTAGGTGTTGGGGCAGGCACAGGTCATTCTATTTTCCCATCAGGAAGAAGAATTAACCACAGGCTCAGCCTGCCGCCAGGAACCAGAATACGGCCTGAAGCAATCCTGCGCTTTTGCGGCCAGCTCCCAAGAAAGCGAGTTGAAGAATGGAGCTCAGGGGCACTGCAATTCACAAACCTGCAGACTTAGAAATGATAACTCTCGTCCACAAATATATTGAGGGAAGGCAACGAAGAGGATTTGAAAGCAAGGCAGAATTGCAGGAAACAGATTTCAGGAGGTAGATTCGAATCGCCTTTAAAGCACAGGAAAAGCGGCAAAACCTCGACAATGATGCCCTTGGCCAAAAAGGGCGTATGCGTTTTTTCCTGAATATATTCAGGAAAAAACGCATACGCCCTTTTTGGCCAACCAAGCAACCTGGAAAGGCAAATCAGCGCTACAAAGAAGTCTCGCTTCCCATCGGTCAAAAGGGCCATGCTGAATAAAGTGTCAAAACCAGAAATGCTGGACAGGCCTTGGAGAAATGGGAGCCTTGCTACGCTGATGGGCGGGATGTAAATTGCCAACAGCCACACTGGAGAAGTGTACGGTGTGTCCTGAAACATCTAAAAAACTCAGCTTAGAGACCATAGGGCACTTCCTCTCATGGGCGTATAAATTGGGAAAACTAAAAATCAGCAAGACACAGGCACCCCAAAGTTTTGGGCTGCTCTGTTGACAAGAACCTCCACTTCGTTACACCTTAAATATCCCAGGAAAGAGAAGAATGGATAAAGAAGTTGTGGTCCTTATGTACAATGGAATATCACTCAGCCATGAAATCAACGTCATAAGGCTAGTAGCAGCATGATGAGTGGATTTAGGTACGACGATTCTAAGTGAAATAAGTCACACAGAAAAAGACACTTATCATGAGATATCACTTATAGAGGGAATGTCAAAACCGCTACCCTTGAACTGAATTACAAAACAGAACAGAGTCACACGTTTAGAAAACACACTATGGCTGCTTAACGGGAAAGGTGAGGTGGGGTGATGCATAAAACAAGGGTTTCAAATTAGCTCAGATACCGTTCCAGAAACCCAATATGTAATAGACAAGACCTACTCCTTGCTCAGTGAACTGGACTCAACACCCCCTATTCACCGCCCAAGAATATATCTGACTAGTCAGAATCTTAAAACCTATGTATTGATATCTCTCTGTAAGTGAGTCAAGTGGGTGTAAAGCGGCATAAACACAGCAGTGAAAAGCAGCTAAACCCCATTATAAAAATCAATTACTTTAAAAAACCCGTGAAACAAAGACAGTGAAAGAGAGAGAAATTCTTACAAAATTCGTTCAGGGGCTGTGATGCCACCTGGATTGACCATATCTAGACCCACAGCTGATTGAGACATAAGGGTGGACACTCTTGGGCCTGAGAGGTTTGGTGAGGTTGGGTGAGAAAACGCAGACCCTTTAAAGTAATACGGCGTGGTACCCATCCCATGGGTCCCAAATCTCCAGGTTCAAGGGCATCGTCCTATATTGAAAACATGCATGAGAAACCCCGAAGATGGTACACCGTGTGATCGGGAAAGGTTTCTAAAACGCACCTCATTTCTCATCTCCTTGTGCTCCGGTTCGCCATTCCAGCCGCTTTACTAGCAATCTCCCTCCTTGGAGAATCAGCACCTTTATCCTCCTGTTCCGTACAGGTTGCAAATTCTCCTGAGGATGAACGGGAAGAGGGGGAACCAATGAGAGACTAGCTCTAGGTGTTGGGGCAGGCACAGGTCATTCTATTTTCCCATCAGGAAGAAGAATTAACCACAGGCTCAGCCTGCCGCCAGGAACCAGAATACGGCCTGAAGCAATCCTGCGCTTTTGCGGCCAGCTCCCAAGAAAGCGAGTTGAAGAATGGAGCTCAGGGGGACTACAATTCACAAACCTGCAGACTTAGAGATGATAACTCTCGTCCACAAATATATTGAGGGAAGGCAACGAAGAGGATTTGAAAGCAAGGCAGAATTGCAGGAAACAGATTTCAGGAGGTAGATTCGAATCGCCTTTAAAGCACAGGAAAAGCGGCAAAACCTCGACAATGATGCCCTTGGCCAAAAAGGGCGTATGCGTTTTTTCCTGAATATTTTCAGGAAAAAACGCATACGCCCTTTTTGGCCAACCAAGCAACCTGGAAAGGCAAATCAGCGCTACAAAGAAGTCTCGCTTCCCATCGGTCAAAAGGGCCATGATGAATAAAGTGTCAAAACCAGAAATGCTGGACAGGCCTTGGAGAAATGGGAGCCTTGCTACGCTGATGGGCGGGATGTAAATTGCCAACAGCCACACTGGAGAAGTGTACGGTGTGTCCTGAAACATCTAAAAAACTCAGCTTAGAGACCATAGGGCACTTCCTCTCATGGGCGTATAAATTGGGAAAACTAAAAATCAGCAAGACACAGGCACCCCAAAGTTTTGGGCTGCTCTGTTGACAAGAACCTCCACTTCGTTACACCTTAAATATCCCAGGAAAGAGAAGAATGGATAAAGAAGTTGTGGTCCTTATGTACAATGGAATATCACTCAGCCATGAAATCAACGTCATAAGGCTAGTAGCAGCATGATGAGTGGATTTAGGTACGACGATTCTAAGTGAAATAAGTCACACAGAAAAAGACACTTATCATGAGATATCACTTATAGAGGGAATGTCAAAACCGCTACCCTTGAACTGAATTACAAAACAGAACAGAGTCACACGTTTAGAAAACACACTATGGCTGCTTAACGGGAAAGGTGAGGTGGGGTGATGCATAAAACAAGGGTTTCAAATTAGCTCAGATACCGTTCCAGAAACCCAATATGTAATAGACAAGACCTACTCCTTGCTCAGTGAACTGGACTCAACACCCCCTATTCACCGCCCAAGAACATATCTGACTAGTAAGAATCTTAAAACCTATGTATTGATATCTCTCTGTAAGTGAGTCAAGTGGGTGTAAAGCGGCATAAACACAGCAGTGAAAAGCAGCTAAACCCCATTATAAAAATCAATTACTTTAAAAAACCCGTGAAACAAAGACAGTGAAAGAGAGAGAAATTCTTACAAAATTCGTTCAGGGGCTGTGATGCCACCTGGATTGACCATATCTAGACCCACAGCTGATTGAGACATAAGGGTGGACACTCGTGGGGCTGAGAGGTTTGGTGAGGTTGGCTGAGCTAACGCAGACCCTTTAAAGTAATACGGCGTGGTACCCATCCCATGGGTCCCAAATCTCCAGGTTCAAGGGCATCGTCCTACATTGAAAACATGCATGAGAAACCCCGAAGATGGTACACCGTGTGATCGGGAAAGGTTTCTAAAACGCACCTCATTTCTCATCTCCTTGTGCTCCGGTTCGCCATTCCAGCCGCTTTACTAGCAATCTCCCTCCTTGGAGAATCAGCACCTTTATCCTCCTGTTCCGTACAGGTTGCAAATTGTCCTGAGGATGAACGGGAAGAGGGGGAACCAATGAGAGACTAGCTCTAGGTGTTGGGGCAGGCACAGGTCATTCTATTTTCCCATCAGGAAGAAGAATTAACCACAGGCTCAGCCTGCCGCCAGGAACCAGAATACGGCCTGAAGCAATCCTGCGCTTTTGCGGCCAGCTCCCAAGAAAGCGAGTTGAAGAATGGAGCTCAGGGGGACTGCAATTCACAAACCTGCAGACTTAGAGATGATAACTCTCGTCCACAAATATATTGAGGGAAGGCAACGAAGAGGATTTGAAAGCAAGGCAGAATTGCAGGAAACAGATTTCAGGAGGTAGATTCGAATCGCCTTTAAAGCACAGGAAAAGCGGCAAAACCTCGACAATGATGCCCTTGGCCAAAAAGGGCGTATGCGTTTTTTCCTGAATATATTCAGGAAAAAACGCATACGCCCTTTTTGGCCAACCAAGCAACCTGGAAAGGCAAATCAGCGCTACAAAGAAGTCTCGCTTCCCATCGGTCAAAAGGGCCATGCTGAATAAAGTGTCAAAACCAGAAATGCTGGACAGGCCTTGGAGAAATGGGAGCCTTGCTACGCTGATGGGCGGGATGTAAATTGCCAACAGCCACACTGGAGAAGTGTACGGTGTGTCCTGAAACATCTAAAAAACTCAGCTTAGAGACCATAGGGCACTTCCTCTCATGGGCGTATAAATTGGGAAAACTAAAAATCAGCAAGACACAGGCACCCCAAAGTTTTGGGCTGCTCTGTTGACAAGAACCTCCACTTCGTTACACCTTAAATATCCCAGGAAAGAGAAGAATGGATAAAGAAGTTGTGGTCCTTATGTACAATGGAATATCACTCAGCCATGAAATCAACGTCATAAGGCTAGTAGCAGCATGATGAGTGGATTTAGGTACGACGATTCTAAGTGAAATAAGTCACACAGAAAAAGACACTTATCATGAGATATCACTTATAGAGGGAATGTCAAAACCGCTACCCTTGAACTGAATTACAAAACAGAACAGAGTCACACGTTTAGAAAACACACTATGGCTGCTTAACGGGAAAGGTGAGGTGGGGTGATGCATAAAACAAGGGTTTCAAATTAGCTCAGATACCGTTCCAGAAACCCAATATGTAATAGACAAGACCTACTCCTTGCTCAGTGAACTGGACTCAACACCCCCTATTCACCGCCCAAGAATATATCTGACTAGTAAGAATCTTAAAACCTATGTATTGATATCTCTCTGTAAGTGAGTCAAGTGGGTGTAAAGCGGCATAAACACAGCAGTGAAAAGCAGCTAAACCCCATTATAAAAATCAATTACTTTAAAAAACCCGTGAAACAAAGACAGTGAAAGAGAGAGAAATTCTTACAAAATTCGTTCAGGGGCTGTGATGCCACCTGGATTGACCATATCTAGACCCACAGCTGATTGAGACATAAGGGTGGACACTCGTGGGGCTGAGAGGTTTGGTGAGGTTGGCTGAGCTAACGCAGACCCTTTAAAGGAATTCGGCGTGGTACCCATCCCATGGGTCCCAAATCTCCAGGTTCAAGGGCATCGTCCTACATTGAAAACATGCATGAGAAACCCCGAAGATGGTACACCGTGTGATCGGGAAAGGTTTCTAAAACGCACCTCATTTCTCATCTCCTTGTGCTCCGGTTCGCCATTCCAGCCGCTTTACTAGCAATCTCCCTCCTTGGAGAATCAGCACCTTTATCCTCCTGTTCCGTACAGGTTGCAAATTGTCCTGAGGATGAACGGGAAGAGGGGGAACCAATGAGAGACTAGCTCTAGGTGTTGGGGCAGGCACAGGTCATTCTATTTTCCCATCAGGAAGAAGAATTAACCACAGGCTCAGCCTGCCGCCAGGAACCAGAATACGGCCTGAAGCAATCCTGCGCTTTTGCGGCCAGCTCCCAAGAAAGCGAGTTGAAGAATGGAGCTCAGGGGCACTGCAATTCACAAACCTGCAGTCTTAGAAATGATAACTCTCGTCCACAAATATATTGAGGGAAGGCAACGAAGAGGATTTGAAAGCAAGGCAGAATTGCAGGAAACAGATTTCAGGAGGTAGATTCGAATCGCCTTTAAAGCACAGGAAAAGCGGCAAAACCTCGACAATGATGCCCTTGGCCAAAAAGGGCGTATGCGTTTTTTCCTGAATATATTCAGGAAAAAACGCATACGCCCTTTTTGGCCAACCAAGCAACCTGGAAAGGCAAATCAGCGCTACAAAGAAGTCTCGCTTCCCATCGGTCAAAAGGGCCATGCTGCATAAAGTGTCAAAACCAGAAATGCTGGACAGGCCTTGGAGAAATGGGAGCCTTGCTACGCTGATGGGCGGGATGTAAATTGCCAACAGCCACACTGGAGAAGTGTACGGTGTGTCCTGAAACATCTAAAAAACTCAGCTTAGAGACCATAGGGCACTTCCTCTCATGGGCGTATAAATTGGGAAAACTAAAAATCAGCAAGACACAGGCACCCCAAAGTTTTGGGCTGCTCTGTTGACAAGAACCTCCACTTCGTTACACCTTAAATATCCCAGGAAAGAGAAGAATGGATAAAGAAGTTGTGGTCCTTATGTACAATGGAATATCACTCAGCCATGAAATCAACGTCATAAGGCTAGTAGCAGCATGATGAGTGGATTTAGGTACGACCATTCTAAGTGAAATAAGTCACACAGAAAAAGACACTTATCATGAGATATCACTTATAGAGGGAATGTCAAAACCGCTACCCTTGAACTGAATTACAAAACAGAACAGAGTCACACGTTTAGAAAACACACTATGGCTGCTTAACGGGAAAGGTGAGGTGGGGTGATGCATAAAACAAGGGTTTCAAATTAGCTCAGATACCGTTCCAGAAACCCAATATGTAATAGACAAGACCTACTCCTTGCTCAGTGAACTGGACTCAACACCCCCTATTCACCGCCCAAGAACATATCTGACTAGTAAGAATCTTAAAACCTATGTATTGATATCTCTCTGTAAGTGAGTCAAGTGGGTGTAAAGCGGCATAAACACAGCAGTGAAAAGCAGCTAAACCCCATTATAAAAATCAATTACTTTAAAAAACCCGTGAAACAAAGACAGTGAAAGAGAGAGAAATTCTTACAAAATTCGTTCAGGGGCTGTGATGCCACCTGGATTGACCATATCTAGACCCACAGCTGATTGAGACATAAGGGTGGACACTCGTGGGGCTGAGAGGTTTGGTGAGGTTGGCTGAGCTAACGCAGACCCTTTAAAGTAATACGGCGTGGTACCCATCCCATGGGTCCCAAATCTCCAGGTTCAAGGGCATCGTCCTACATTGAAAACATGCATGAGAAACCCCGAAGATGGTACACCGTGTGATCGGGAAAGGTTTCTAAAACGCACCTCATTTCTCATCTCCTTGTGCTCCGGTTCGCCATTCCAGCCGCTTTACTAGCAATCTCCCTCCTTGGAGAATCAGCACCTTTATCCTCCTGTTCCGTACAGGTTGCAAATTCTCCTGAGGATGAACGGGAAGAGGGGGAACCAATGAGAGACTAGCTCTAGGTGTTGGGGCAGGCACAGGTCATTCTATTTTCCCATCAGGAAGAAGAATTAACCACAGGCTCAGCCTGCCGCCAGGAACCAGAATACGGCCTGAAGCAATCCTGCGCTTTTGCGGCCAGCTCCCAAGAAAGCGAGTTGAAGAATGGAGCTCAGGGGCACTGCAATTCACAAACCTGCAGACTTAGAAATGATAACTCTCGTCCACAAATATATTGAGGGAAGGCAACGAAGAGGATTTGAAAGCAAGGCAGAATTGCAGGAAACAGATTTCAGGAGGTAGATTCGAATTGCCTTTAAAGCACAGGAAAAGCGGCAAAACCTCGACAATGATGCCCTTGGCCAAAAAGGGCGTATGCGTTTTTTCCTGAATATATTCAGGAAAAAACGCATACGCCCTTTTTGGCCAACCAAGCAACCTGGAAAGGCAAATCAGCGCTACAAAGAAGTCTCGCTTCCCATCGGTCAAAAGGGCCATGCTGCATAAAGTGTCAAAACCAGAAATGCTGGACAGGCCTTGGAGAAATGGGAGCCTTGCTACGCTGATGGGCGGGATGTAAATTGCCAACAGCCACACTGGAGAAGTGTACGGTGTGTCCTGAAACATCTAAAAAACTCAGCTTAGAGACCATAGGGCACTTCCTCTCATGGGCGTATAAATTGGGAAAACTAAAAATCAGCAAGACACAGGCACCCCAAAGTTTTGGGCTGCTCTGTTGACAAGAACCTCCACTTCGTTACACCTTAAATATCCCAGGAAAGAGAAGAATGGATAAAGAAGTTGTGGTCCTTATGTACAATGGAATATCACTCAGCCATGAAATCAACGTCATAAGGCTAGTAGCAGCATGATGAGTGGATTTAGGTACGACGATTCTAAGTGAAATAAGTCACACAGAAAAAGACACTTATCATGAGATATCACTTATAGAGGGAATGTCAAAACCGCTACCCTTGAACTGAATTACAAAACAGAACAGAGTCACACGTTTAGAAAACACACTATGGCTGCTTAACGGGAAAGGTGAGGTGGGGTGATGCATAAAACAAGGGTTTCAAATTAGCTCAGATACCGTTCCAGAAACCCAATATGTAATAGACAAGACCTACTCCTTGCTCAGTGAACTGGACTCAACACCCCCTATTCACCGCCCAAGAACATATCTGACTAGTAAGAATCTTAAAACCTATGTATTGATATCTCTCTGTAAGTGAGTCAAGTGGGTGTAAAGCGGCATAAACACAGCAGTGAAAAGCAGCTAAACCCCATTATAAAAATCAATTACTTTAAAAAACCCGTGAAACAAAGACAGTGAAAGAGAGAGAAATTCTTACAAAATTCGTTCAAGGGCTGTGATGCCACCTGGATTGACCATATCTAGACCCACAGCTGATTGAGACATAAGGGTGGACACTCGTGGGGCTGAGAGGTTTGGTGAGGTTGGCTGAGCTAACGCAGACCCTTTAAAGTAATACGGCGTGGTACCCATCCCATGGGTCCCAAATCTCCAGGTTCAAGGGCATCGTCCTACATTGAAAACATGCATGAGAAACCCCGAAGATGGTACACCGTGTGATCGGGAAAGTTTTCTAAAACGCACCTCATTTCTCATCTCCTTGTGCTCCGGTTCGCCATTCCAGCCGCTTTACTAGCAATCTCCCTCCTTGGAGAATCAGCACCTTTATCCTCCTGTTCCGTACAGGTTGCAAATTCTCCTGAGGATGAACGGGAAGAGGGGGAACCAATGAGAGACTAGCTCTAGGTGTTGGGACAGGCACAGGTCATTCTATTTTCCCATCAGGAAGAAGAATTAACCACAGGCTCAGCCTGCCGCCAGGAACCAGAATACGGCCTGAAGCAATCCTGCGCTTTTGCGGCCAGCTCCCAAGAAAGCGAGTTGAAGAATGGAGCTCAGGGGCACTGCAATTCACAAACCTGCAGACTTAGAAATGATAACTCTCGTCCACAAATATATTGAGGGAAGGCAACGAAGAGGATTTGAAAGCAAGGCAGAATTGCAGGAAACAGATTTCAGGAGGTAGATTCGAATCGCCTTTAAAGCACAGGAAAAGCGGCAAAACCTCGACAATGATGCCCTTGGCCAAAAAGGGCGTATGCGTTTTTTCCTGAATATATTCAGGAAAAAACGCATACGCCCTTTTTGGCCAACCAAGCAACCTGGAAAGGCAAATCAGCGCTACAAAGAAGTCTCGCTTCCCATCGGTCAAAAGGGCCATGATGAATAAAGTGTCAAAACCAGAAATGCTGGACAGGCCTTGGAGAAATGGGAGCCTTGCTACGCTGATGGGCGGGATGTAAATTGCCAACAGCCACACTGGAGAAGTGTACGGTGTGTCCTGAAACATCTAAAAAACTCAGCTTAGAGACCATAGGGCACTTCCTCTCATGGGCGTATAAATTGGGAAAACTAAAAATCAGCAAGACACAGGCACCCCAAAGTTTTGGGCTGCTCTGTTGACAAGAACCTCCACTTCGTTACACCTTAAATATCCCAGGAAAGAGAAGAATGGATAAAGAAGTTGTGGTCCTTATGTACAATGGAATATCACTCAGCCATGAAATCAACGTCATAAGGCTAGTAGCAGCATGATGAGTGGATTTAGGTACGACGATTCTAAGTGAAATAAGTCACACAGAAAAAGACACTTATCATGAGATATCACTTATAGAGGGAATGTCAAAACCGCTACCCTTGAACTGAATTACAAAACAGAACAGAGTCACACGTTTAGAAAACACACTATGGCTGCTTAACGGGAAAGGTGAGGTGGGGTGATGCATAAAACAAGGGTTTCAAATTAGCTCAGATACCGTTCCAGAAACCCAATATGTAATAGACAAGACCTACTCCTTGCTCAGTGAACTGGACTCAACACCCCCTATTCACCGCCCAAGAATATATCTGACTAGTAAGAATCTTAAAACCTATGTATTGATATCTCTCTGTAAGTGAGTCAAGTGGGTGTAAAGCGGCATAAACACAGCAGTGAAAAGCAGCTAAACCCCATTATAAAAATCAATTACTTTAAAAAACCCGTGAAACAAAGACAGTGAAAGAGAGAGAAATTCTTACAAAATTCGTTCAGGGGCTGTGATGCCACCTGGATTGACCATATCTAGACCCACAGCTGATTGAGACATAAGGGTGGACACTCTTGAGCCTGAGAGGTTTGGTGAGGTTGGGTGAGAAAACGCAGACCCTTTAAAGTAATACGGCGTGGTACCCATCCCATGGGTCCCAAATCTCCAGGTTCAAGGGCATCGTCCTATATTGAAAACATGCATGAGAAACCCCGAAGATGGTACACCGTGTGATCGGGAAAGGTTTCTAAAACGCACCTCATTTCTCATCTCCTTGTGCTCCGTTTCACCATTCCAGCCGCTTTACTAGCAATCTCCCTCCTTGGAGAATCAGCACCTTTATCCTCCTGTTCCGTACAGGTTGCTAATTGTCCTGAGGATGAACGGGAAGAGGGGGAACCAATGAGAGACTAGCTCTAGGTGTTGGGGCAGGCACAGGTCATTCTATTTTCCCATCAGGAAGAAGAATTAACCACAGGCTCAGCCTGCCGCCAGGAACCAGAATACGGCCTGAAGCAATCCGGCGCTTTTGCGGCCAGCTCCCAAGAAAGCGAGTTGAAGAATGGAGCTCAGGGGCACTGCAATTCACAAACCTGCAGACTTAGAAATGATAACTCTCGTCCACAAATATATTGAGGGAAGGCAACGAAGAGGATTTGAAAGCAAGGCAGAATTGCAGGAAACAGATTTCAGGAAGTAGATTCGAATCGCCTTTAAAGCACAGGAAAAGCGGCAAAACCTCGACAATGATGCCCTTGGCCAAAAAGGGCGTATGCGTTTTTTCCTGAATATATTCAGGAAAAAACGCATACGCCCTTTTTGGTCAACCAAGCAACCTGGAAAGGCAAATGAGCGCTACAAAGAAGTCTCGCTTCCCATCGGTCAAAAGGGTCATGATGAATAAAGTGTCAAAACCAGAAATGCTGGACAGGCCTTGGAGAAATGGGAGCCTTGCTACGCTGATGGGCGGGATGTAAATTGCCAACAGCCACTCTGGAGAAGTGTACGGTGTGTCCTGAAACGTCTAAAAAACTCAGCTTAGAGACCATAGGGCACTTCCTCTCATGGGCGTATAAATTGGGAAAACTAAAAATCAGCAAGACACAGGCACCCCGAAGTTTTGGGCTGCTCTGTTGACAAGAACCTCCACTTCGTTACACCTTAAATATCCCAGGAAAGAGAAGAATGGATAAAGAAGTTGCGGTCCTTATGTACAATGGAATATCACTCAGCCATGAAATCAAAGTCATAAGGCTAGTAGCAGCATGATGAGTGGATTTAGGTACGACCATTGTAAGTGAAATAAGTCACACAGAAAAAGACACTTATCATGAGATATCACTTATAGAGGGAATGTCAAAACCGCTACCCTTGAACTGAATTACAAAACAGAACAGAGTCACACGTTTAGAAAACACACTATGGCTGCTTAACGGGAAAGGTGAGGTGGGGTGATGCATAAAACAAGGGTTTCAAATTAGCTCAGATACCGTTCCAGAAACCCAATATGTAATAGACAAGACCTACTCCTTGCTCAGTGAACTGGACTCAACACCCCCTATTCACCGCCCAAGAATATATCTGACTAGTAAGTATCTTCAAACCTATGTATTGATATCTCTCTGTAAGTGAGTCAAGTGGGTGTAAAGCGGCATAAACACAGCAGTGAAAAGCAGCCAAACTCCATTATAAAAATCAATTACTTTTCAAAACCCGTTAAACAAAGACAGTGAAAGAGAGAGAAATTCTTACAAAATTCGTTCAGGGGCTGTGATGCCACCTGGATTGACCATATCTAGACCCACAGCTGATTGAGACATAAGGGTGGACACTCGTGGGGCTGAGAGGTTTGGTGAGGTTGGCTGAGCTAACGCAGACCCTTTAAAGTAATACGGCGTGGTACCCATCCCATGGGTCCCAAATCTCCAGGTTCAAGGGCATCGTCCTACATTGAAAACATGCATGAGAAACCCCGAAGATGGTACAGCGTGTGATCGGGAAAGGTTTCTAAAACGCACCTCATTTCTCATCTCCTTGTGCTCCGGTTCACCATTCCAGCCGCTTTACTAGCAATCTCCCTCCTTGGAGAATCAGCACCTTTATCCTCCTGTTCCGTACAGGTTGCTAATTGTCCTGAGGATGAACGGGAAGAGGGGGAACCAATGAGAGACTAGCTCTAGGTGTTGGGGCAGGCACAGGTCATTCTATTTTCCCATCAGGAAGAAGAATTAACCACAGGCTCAGCCTGCCGCCAGGAACCAGAATACGGCCTGAAGCAATCCTGCGCTTTTGCGGCCAGCTCCCAAGAAAGCGAGTTGAATAATGGAGCTCAGGGGCACTGCAATTCACAAACCTGCAGACTTAGAAATGATAACTCTCGTCCACAAATATATTGAGGGAAGGCAACGAAGAGGATTTGAAAGCAAGGCAGAATTGCAGGAAACAGATTTCAGGAGGTAGATTCGAATCGCCTTTAAAGCACAGGAAAAGCGGCAAAACCTCGACAATGATGCCCTTGGCCAAAAAGGGCGTATGCGTTTTTTCCTGAATATATTCAGGAAAAAACGCATACGCCCTTTTTGGCCAACCAAGCAACCTGGAAAGGCAAATCAGCGCTACAAAGAAGTCTCGCTTCCCATCGGTCAAAAGGGCCATGCTGCATAAAGTGTCAAAACCAGAAATGCTGGACAGGCCTTGGAGAAATGGGAGCCTTGCTACGCTGATGGGCGGGATGTAAATTGCCAACAGCCACACTGGAGAAGTGTACGGTGTGTCCTGAAACATCTAAAAAACTCAGCTTAGAGACCATAGGGCACTTCCTCTCATGGGCGTATAAATTGGGAAAACTAAAAATCAGCAAGACACAGGCACCCCAAAGTTTTGGGCTGCTCTGTTGACAAGAACCTCCACTTCGTTACACCTTAAATATCCCAGGAAAGAGAAGAATGGATAAAGAAGTTGTGGTCCTTATGTACAATGGAATATCACTCAGCCATGAAATCAACGTCATAAGGCTAGTAGCAGCATGATGAGTGGATTTAGGTACGACGATTCTAAGTGAAATAAGTCACACAGAAAAAGACACTTATCATGAGATATCACTTATAGAGGGAATGTCAAAACCGCTACCCTTGAACTGAATTACAAAACAGAACAGAGTCACACGTTTAGAAAACACACTATGGCTGCTTAACGGGAAAGGTGAGGTGGGGTGATGCATAAAACAAGGGTTTCAAATTAGCTCAGATACCGTTCCATAAACCCAATATGTAATAGACAAGACCTACTCCTTGCTCAGTGAACTGGACTCAACACCCCCTATTCACCGCCCAAGAACATATCTGACTAGTAAGAATCTTAAAACCTATGTATTGATATCTCTCTGTAAGTGAGTCAAGTGGGTGTAAAGCGGCATAAACACAGCAGTGAAAAGCAGCTAAACCCCATTATAAAAATCAATTACTTTAAAAAACCCGTGAAACAAAGACAGTGAAAGAGAGAGAAATTCTTACAAAATTCGTTCAGGGGCTGTGATGCCACCTGGATTGACCATATCTAGACCCACAGCTGATTGAGACATAAGGGTGGACACTCGTGGGGCTGAGAGGTTTGGTGAGGTTGGCTGAGCTAACGCAGACCCTTTAAAGTAATACGGCGTGGTACCCATCCCATGGGTCCCAAATCTCCAGGTTCAAGGGCATCGTCCTACATTGAAAACATGCATGAGAAACCCCGAAGATGGTACACCGTGTGATCGGGAAAGGTTTCTAAAACGCACCTCATTTCTCATCTCCTTGTGCTCCGGTTCGCCATTCCAGCCGCTTTACTAGCAATCTCCCTCCTTGGAGAATCAGCACCTTTATCCTCCTGTTCCGTACAGGTTGCAAATTGTCCTGAGGATGAACGGGAAGAGGGGGAACCAATGAGAGACTAGCTCTAGGTGTTGGGGCAGGCACAGGTCATTCTATTTTCCCATCAGGAAGAAGAATTAACCACAGGCTCAGCCTGCCGCCAGGAACCAGAATACGGCCTGAAGCAATCCTGCGCTTTTGCGGCCAGCTCCCAAGAAAGCGAGTTGAAGAATGGAGCTCAGGGGCACTGCAATTCACAAACCTGCAGTCTTAGAAATGATAACTCTCGTCCACAAATATATTGAGGGAAGGCAACGAAGAGGATTTGAAAGCAAGGCAGAATTGCAGGAAACAGATTTCAGGAGGTAGATTCGAATCGCCTTTAAAGCACAGGAAAAGCGGCAAAACCTCGACAATGATGCCCTTGGCCAAAAAGGGCGTATGCGTTTTTTCCTGAATATATTCAGGAAAAAACGCATACGCCCTTTTTGGCCAACCAAGCAACCTGGAAAGGCAAATCAGCGCTACAAAGAAGTCTCGCTTCCCATCGGTCAAAAGGGCCATGCTGCATAAAGTGTCAAAACCAGAAATGCTGGACAGGCCTTGGAGAAATGGGAGCCTTGCTACGCTGATGGGCGGGATGTAAATTGCCAACAGCCACACTGGAGAAGTGTACGGTGTGTCCTGAAACATCTAAAAAACTCAGCTTAGAGACCATAGGGCACTTCCTCTCATGGGCGTATAAATTGGGAAAACTAAAAATCAGCAAGACACAGGCACCCCAAAGTTTTGGGCTGCTCTGTTGACAAGAACCTCCACTTCGTTACACCTTAAATATCCCAGGAAAGAGAAGAATGGATAAAGAAGTTGTGGTCCTTATGTACAATGGAATATCACTCAGCCATGAAATCAACGTCATAAGGCTAGTAGCAGCATGATGAGTGGATTTAGGTACGACGATTCTAAGTGAAATAAGTCACACAGAAAAAGACACTTATCATGAGATATCACTTATAGAGGGAATGTCAAAACCGCTACCCTTGAACTGAATTACAAAACAGAACAGAGTCACACGTTTAGAAAACACACTATGGCTGCTTAACGGGAAAGGTGAGGTGGGGTGATGCATAAAACAAGGGTTTCAAATTAGCTCAGATACCGTTCCAGAAACCCAATATGTAATAGACAAGACCTACTCCTTGCTCAGTGAACTGGACTCAACACCCCCTATTCACCGCCCAAGAACATATCTGACTAGTAAGAATCTTAAAACCTATGTATTGATATCTCTCTGTAAGTGAGTCAAGTGGGTGTAAAGCGGCATAAACACAGCAGTGAAAAGCAGCTAAACCCCATTATAAAAATCAATTACTTTAAAAAACCCGTGAAACAAAGACAGTGAAAGAGAGAGAAATTCTTACAAAATTCGTTCAGGGGCTGTGATGCCACCTGGATTGACCATATCTAGACCCACAGCTGATTGAGACATATGGGTGGACACTCTTGGGGCTGAGAGGTTTGGTGAGGTTGGGTGTGCAAACGCAGACCCTTTAAAGTAATACGGCGTGGTACCCATCCCATGGGTCCAAAATCTCCAGGTTCAAGGGCATCTTCCTACATTGAAAACATGCATGAGAAACCCCGAAGATGGTACACCGTGTGATCGGGAAAGGTTGCTAAAACGCACCTCATTTCTCATCTCCTTGTGCTCCGGTTCGCCATTCCAGCCGCTTTACTAGCAATCTCCCTCCTTGGAGAATCAGCACCTTTATCCTCCTGTTCCGTACAGGTTGCTAATTGTCCTGAGGATGAACGGGAAGAGGGGGAACCAATGAGAGACTAGCTCTAGGTGTTGGGGCAGGCACAGGTCATTCTATTTTCCCATCAGGAAGAAGAATTAACCACAGGCTCAGCCTGCCGCCAGGAACCAGAATACGGCCTGAAGCAATCCGGCGCTTTTGCGGCCAGCTCCCAAGAAAGCGAGTTGAAGAATGGAGCTCAGGGGCACTGCAATTCACAAACCTGCAGACTTAGAAATGATAACTCTCGTCCACAAATATATTGAGGGAAGGCAACGAAGAGGATTTGAAAGCAAGGCAGAATTGCAGGAAACAGATTTCAGGAAGTAGATTCGAATCGCCTTTAAAGCACAGGAAAAGCGGCAAAACCTCGACAATGATGCCCTTGGCCAAAAAGGGCGTATGCGTTTTTTCCTGAATATATTCAGGAAAAAACGCATACGCCCTTTTTGGTCAACCAAGCAACCTGGAAAGGCAAATGAGCGCTACAAAGAAGTCTCGCTTCCCATCGGTCAAAAGGGTCATGATGAATAAAGTGTCAAAACCAGAAATGCTGGACAGGCCTTGGAGAAATGGGAGCCTTGCTACGCTGATGGGCGGGATGTAAATTGCCAACAGCCACTCTGGAGAAGTGTACGGTGTGTCCTGAAACGTCTAAAAAACTCAGCTTAGAGACCATAGGGCACTTCCTCTCATGGGCGTATAAATTGGGAAAACTAAAAATCAGCAAGACACAGGCACCCCAAAGTTTTGGGCTGCTCTGTTGACAAGAACCTCCACTTCGTTACACCTTAAATATCCCAGGAAAGAGAAGAATGGATAAAGAAGTTGCGGTCCTTATGTACAATGGAATATCACTCAGCCATGAAATCAAAGTCATAAGGCTAGTAGCAGCATGATGAGTGGATTTAGGTACGACCATTGTAAGTGAAATAAGTCACACAGAAAAAGACACTTATCATGAGATATCACTTATAGAGGGAATGTCAAAACCGCTACCCTTGAACTGAATTACAAAACAGAACAGAGTCACACGTTTAGAAAACACACTATGGCTGCTTAACGGGAAAGGTGAGGTGGGGTGATGCATAAAACAAGGGTTTCAAATTAGCTCAGATACCGTTCCAGAAACCCAATATGTAATAGACAAGACCTACTCCTTGCTCAGTGAACTGGACTCAACACCCCCTATTCACCGCCCAAGAATATATCTGACTAGTAAGTATCTTCAAACCTATGTATTGATATCTCTCTGTAAGTGAGTCAAGTGGGTGTAAAGCGGCATAAACACAGCAGTGAAAAGCAGCCAAACTCCATTATAAAAATCAATTACTTTTCAAAACCCGTTAAACAAAGACAGTGAAAGAGAGAGAAATTCTTACAAAATTCGTTCAGGGGCTGTGATGCCACCTGGATTGACCATATCTAGACCCACAGCTGATTGAGACATAAGGGTGGACACTCGTGGGGCTGAGAGGTTTGGTGAGGTTGGCTGAGCTAACGCAGACCCTTTAAAGTAATACGGCGTGGTACCCATCCCATGGGTCCCAAATCTCCAGGTTCAAGGGCATCGTCCTACATTGAAAACATGCATGAGAAACCCCGAAGATGGTACACCGTGTGATCGGGAAAGTTTTCTAAAACGCACCTCATTTCTCATCTCCTTGTGCTCCGGTTCGCCATTCCAGCCGCTTTACTAGCAATCTCCCTCCTTGGAGAATCAGCACCTTTATCCTCCTGTTCCGTACAGGTTGCAAATTCTCCTGAGGATGAACGGGAAGAGGGGGAACCAATGAGAGACTAGCTCTAGGTGTTGGGGCAGGCACAGGTCATTCTATTTTCCCATCAGGAAGAAGAATTAACCACAGGCTCAGCCTGCCGCCAGGAACCAGAATACGGCCTGAAGCAATCCTGCGCTTTTGCGGCCAGCTCCCAAGAAAGCGAGTTGAAGAATGGAGCTCAGGGGCACTGCAATTCACAAACCTGCAGACTTAGAAATGATAACTCTCGTCCACAAATATATTGAGGGAAGGCAACGAAGAGGATTTGAAAGCAAGGCAGAATTGCAGGAAACAGATTTCAGGAGGTAGATTCGAATCGCCTTTAAAGCACAGGAAAAGCGGCAAAACCTCGACAATGATGCCCTTGGCCAAAAAGGGCGTATGCGTTTTTTCCTGAATATATTCAGGAAAAAACGCATACGCCCTTTTTGGCCAACCAAGCAACCTGGAAAGGCAAATCAGCGCTACAAAGAAGTCTCGCTTCCCATCGGTCAAAAGGGCCATGATGAATAAAGTGTCAAAACCAGAAATGCTGGACAGGCCTTGGAGAAATGGGAGCCTTGCTACGCTGATGGGCGGGATGTAAATTGCCAACAGCCACACTGGAGAAGTGTACGGTGTGTCCTGAAACATCTAAAAAACTCAGCTTAGAGACCATAGGGCACTTCCTCTCATGGGCGTATAAATTGGGAAAACTAAAAATCAGCAAGACACAGGCACCCCAAAGTTTTGGGCTGCTCTGTTGACAAGAACCTCCACTTCGTTACACCTTAAATATCCCAGGAAAGAGAAGAATGGATAAAGAAGTTGTGGTCCTTATGTACAATGGAATATCACTCAGCCATGAAATCAACGTCATAAGGCTAGTAGCAGCATGATGAGTGGATTTAGGTACGAGGATTCTAAGTGAAATAAGTCACACAGAAAAAGACACTTATCATGAGATATCACTTATAGAGGGAATGTCAAAACCGCTACCCTTGAACTGAATTACAAAACAGAACAGAGTCACACGTTTAGAAAACACACTATGGCTGCTTAACGGGAAAGGTGAGGTGGGGTGATGCATAAAACAAGGGTTTCAAATTAGCTCAGATACCGTTCCAGAAACCCAATATGTAATAGACAAGACCTACTCCTTGCTCAGTGAACTGGACTCAACACCCCCTATTCACCGCCCAAGAATATATCTGACTAGTAAGAATCTTAAAACCTATGTATTGATATCTCTCTGTAAGTGAGTCAAGTGGGTGTAAAGCGGCATAAACACAGCAGTGAAAAGCAGCTAAACCCCATTATAAAAATCAATTACTTTAAAAAACCCGTTAAACAAAGACAGTGAAAGAGAGAGAAATTCTTACAAAATTCGTTCAGGGGCTGTGATGCCACCTGGATTGACCATATCTAGACCCACAGCTGATTGAGACATAAGGGTGGACACTCGTGGGGCTGAGAGGTTTGGTGAGGTTGGCTGAGCTAACGCAGACCCTTTAAAGTAATACGGCGTGGTACCCATCCCATGGGTCCCAAATCTCCAGGTTCAAGGGCATCGTCCTACATTGAAAACATGCATGAGAAACCCCGAAGATGGTACAGCGTGTGATCGGGAAAGGTTTCTAAAACGCACCTCATTTCTCATCTCCTTGTGCTCCGGTTCACCATTCCAGCCGCTTTACTAGCAATCTCCCTCCTTGGAGAATCAGCACCTTTATCCTCCTGTTCCGTACAGGTTGCTAATTGTCCTGAGGATGAACGGGAAGAGGGGGAACCAATGAGAGACTAGCTCTAGGTGTTGGGGCAGGCACAGGTCATTCTATTTTCCCATCAGGAAGAAGAATTAACCACAGGCTCAGCCTGCCGCCAGGAACCAGAATACGGCCTGAAGCAATCCTGCGCTTTTGCGGCCAGCTCCCAAGAAAGCGAGTTGAAGAATGGAGCTCAGGGGCACTGCAATTCACAAACCTGCAGACTTAGAAATGATAACTCTCGTCCACAAATATATTGAGGGAAGGCAACGAAGAGGATTTGAAAGCAAGGCAGAATTGCAGGAAACAGATTTCAGGAGGTAGATTCGAATCGCCTTTAAAGCACAGGAAAAGCGGCAAAACCTCGACAATGATGCCCTTGGCCAAAAAGGGCGTATGCGTTTTTTCCTGAATATATTCAGGAAAAAACGCATACGCCCTTTTTGGCCAACCAAGCAACCTGGAAAGGCAAATCAGCGCTACAAAGAAGTCTCGCTTCCCATCGGTCAAAAGGGCCATGCTGCATAAAGTGTCAAAACCAGAAATGCTGGACAGGCCTTGGAGAAATGGGAGCCTTGCTACGCTGATGGGCGGGATGTAAATTGCCAACAGCCACACTGGAGAAGTGTACGGTGTGTCCTGAAACATCTAAAAAACTCAGCTTAGAGACCATAGGGCACTTCCTCTCATGGGCGTATAAATTGGGAAAACTAAAAATCAGCAAGACACAGGCACCCCAAAGTTTTGGGCTGCTCTGTTGACAAGAACCTCCACTTCGTTACACCTTAAATATCCCAGGAAAGAGAAGAATGGATAAAGAAGTTGTGGTCCTTATGTACAATGGAATATCACTCAGCCATGAAATCAACGTCATAAGGCTAGTAGCAGCATGATGAGTGGATTTAGGTACGACGATTCTAAGTGAAATAAGTCACACAGAAAAAGACACTTATCATGAGATATCACTTATAGAGGGAATGTCAAAACCGCTACCCTTGAACTGAATTACAAAACAGAACAGAGTCACACGTTTAGAAAACACACTATGGCTGCTTAACGGGAAAGGTGAGGTGGGGTGATGCATAAAACAAGGGTTTCAAATTAGCTCAGATACCGTTCCAGAAACCCAATATGTAATAGACAAGACCTACTCCTTGCTCAGTGAACTGGACTCAACACCCCCTATTCACCGCCCAAGAACATATCTGACTAGTAAGAATCTTAAAACCTATGTATTGATATCTCTCTGTAAGTGAGTCAAGTGGGTGTAAAGCGGCATAAACACAGCAGTGAAAAGCAGCTAAACCCCATTATAAAAATCAATTACGTTTCAAAACCCGTGAAACAAAGACAGTGAAAGAGAGAGAAATTCTTACAAAATTCGTTCAGGAGCTGTGATGCCACCTGGATTGACCATATGTAGACCCACAGCTGATTGAGACATAAGGGTGGACACTCTTGGGGCTGAGAGGTTTGGTGAGGTTGGGTGAGAAAACGCAGACCCTTTAAAGTAATACGGCGTGGTACCCATCCCATGGGTCCCAAATCTCCAGGTTCAAGGGCATCGTCCTATATTGAAAACATGCATGAGAAACCCCGAAGATGGTACACCGTGTGATCGGGAAAGGTTTCTAAAACGCACCTCATTTCTCATCTCCTTGTGCTCCGGTTCACCATTCCAGCCGCTTTACTAGCAATCTCCCTCCTTGGAGAATCAGCACCTTTATCCTCCTGTTCCGTACAGGTTGCAAATTGTCCTGAGGATGAACGGGAAGAGGGGGAACCAATGAGAGACTAGCTCTAGGTGTTGGGGCAGGCACAGGTCATTCTATTTTCCCATCAGGAAGAAGAATTAACCACAGGCTCAGCCTGCCGCCAGGAACCAGAATATGGCCTGAAGCAATCCTGCGCTTTTGCGGCCAGCTCCCAAGAAAGCGAGTTGAAGAATGGAGCTCAGGGGCACTGCAATTCACAAACCTGCAGACTTAGAAATGATAACTCTCATCCACAAATATATTGAGGGAAGGCAACGAAGAGGATTTGAAAGCAAGGCAGAATTGCAGGAAACAGATTTCAGGAGGTAGATTCGAATCGCCTTTAAAGCACAGGAAAAGCGGCAAAACCTCGACAATGATGCCCTTGGCCAAAAAGGGCGTATGCGTTTTTTCCTGAATATATTCAGGAAAAAACGCATACGCCCTTTTTGGTCAACCAAGCAACCTGGAAAGGCAAATCAGCGCTACAAAGAAGTCTCGCTTCCCATCGGTCAAAAGGGCCATGATGAATAAAGTGTCAAAACCAGAAATGCTGGACAGGCCTTGGAGAAATGGGAGCCTTGCTACGCTGATGGGCGGGATGTAAATTGCCAACAGCCACTCTGGAGAAGTGTACGGTGTGTCCTGAAACATCTAAAAAACTCAGCTTAGAGACCATAGGGCACTTCCTCTCATGGGCGTATAAATTGGGAAAACTAAAAATCAGCAAGACACAGGCACCCCAAAGTTTTGGGCTGCTCTGTTGACAAGAACCTCCACTTCGTTACACCTTAAATATCCCAGGAAAGAGAAGAATGGATAAAGAAGTTGCGGTCCTTATGTACAATGGAATATCTCTCAGCCATGAAATCAACGTCATAAGGCTAGTAGCAGCATGATGAGTGGATTTAGGTACGACCATTCTAAGTGAAATAAGTCACACAGAAAAAGACACTTATCATGAGATATCACTTATAGAGGGAATGTCAAAACCGCTACCCTTGAACTGAATTACAAAACAGAACAGAGTCACACGTTTAGAAAACACACTATGGCTGCTTAACGGGAAAGGTGAGGTGGGGTGATGCATAAAACAAGGGTTTCAAATTAGCTCACATACCGTTCCATAAACCCAATATGTAATAGACAAGACCTACTCCTTGCTCAGTGAACTGGACTCAACACCCCCTATTCACCGCCCAAGAATATATCTGACTAGTAAGTATCTTCAAACCTATGTATTGATATCTCTCTGTAAGTGAGTCAAGTGGGTGTAAAGCGGCATAAACACAGCAGCGAAAAGCAGCCAAACCCCATTATAAAAATCAATTACTTTTCAAAACCCGTGAAACAAAGACAGTGAAAGAGAGAGAAATTCTTACAAAATTCGTTCAGGGGCTGTGATGCCACCTGGATTGACCATATCTAGACCCACAGCTGATTGAGACATAAGGGTGGACACTCTTGGGGCTGAGAGGTTTGGTGAGGTTGGGTGAGAAAACGCAGACCCTTTAAAGTAATACGGCGTGGTACCCATCCCATGGGTCCCAAATCTCCAGGTTCAAGGGCATCGTCCTATATTGAAAACATGCATGAGAAACCCCGAAGATGGTACACCGTGTGATCGGGAAATGTTTCTAAAACGCACCTCATTTCTCATCTCCTTGTGCTCCGGTTCACCATTCCAGCCGCTTTACTAGCAATCTCCCTCCTTGGAGAATCAGCACCTTTATCCTCCTGTTCCGTACAGGTTGCAAATTGTCCTGAGGATGAACGGGAAGAGGGGGAACCAATGAGAGACTAGCTCTAGGTGTTGGGGCAGGCACAGGTCATTCTATTTTCCCATCAGGAAGAAGAATTAACCACAGGCTCAGCCTGCCGCCAGGAACCAGAATACGGCCTGAAGCAATCCTGCGCTTTTGCGGCCAGCTCCCAAGAAAGCGAGTTGAAGAATGGAGCTCAGGGGCACTGCAATTCACAAACCTGCAGACTTAGAAATGATAACTCTCATCCACAAATATATTGAGGGAAGGCAACGAAGAGGATTTGAAAGCAAGGCAGAATTGCAGGAAACAGATTTCAGGAGGTAGATTCGAATCGCCTTTAAAGCACAGGAAAAGCGGCAAAACCTCGACAATGATGCCCTTGGCCAAAAAGGGCGTATGCGTTTTTTCCTGAATATATTCAGGAAAAAACGCATACGCCCTTTTTGGTCAACCAAGCAACCTGGAAAGGCAAATCAGCGCTACAAAGAAGTCTCGCTTCCCATCGGTCAAAAGGACCATGATGAATAAAGTGTCAAAACCAGAAATGCTGGACAGGCCTTGGAGAAATGGGAGCCTTGCTACGCTGATGGGCGGGATGTAAATTGCCAACAGCCACTCTGGAGAAGTGTACGGTGTGTCCTGAAACATCTAAAAAACTCAGCTTAGAGACCATAGGGCACTTCCTCTCATGGGCGTATAAATTGGGAAAACTAAAAATCAGCAAGACACAGGCACCCCAAAGTTTTGGGCTGCTCTGTTGACAAGAACCTCCACTTCGTTACACCTTAAATATCCCAGGAAAGAGAAGAATGGATAAAGAAGTTGCGGTCCTTATGTACAATGGAATATCTCTCAGCCATGAAATCAACGTCATAAGGCTAGTAGCAGCATGATGAGTGGATTTAGGTACGACCATTCTAAGTGAAATAAGTCACACAGAAAAAGACACTTATCATGAGATATCACTTATAGAGGGAATGTCAAAACCGCTACCCTTGAACTGAATTACAAAACAGAACAGAGTCACACGTTTAGAAAACACACTATGGCTGCTTAACGGGAAAGGTGAGGTGGGGTGATGCATAAAACAAGGGTTTCAAATTAGCTCACATACCGTTCCATAAACCCAATATGTAATAGACAAGACCTACTCCTTTCTCAGTGAACTGGACTCAACACCCCCTATTCACCGCCCAAGAATATATCTGACTAGTAAGTATCTTCAAACCTATGTATTGATATCTCTCTGTAAGTGAGTCAAGTGGGTGTAAAGCGGCATAAACACAGCAGCGAAAAGCAGCCAAACCCCATTATAAAAATCAATTACTTTTCAAAACCCGTGAAACAAAGACAGTGAAAGAGAGAGAAATTCTTACAAAATTCGTTCAGGGGCTGTGATGCCACCTGGATTGACCATATCTAGACCAACAGCTGATTGAGACATATGGGTGGACACTCTTGGGGCTGAGAGGTTTGGTGAGGTTGGGTGTGCAAACGCAGACCCTTTAAAGTAATACGGCGTGGTACCCATCCCATGGGTCCAAAATCTCCAGGTTCAAGGGCATCTTCCTACATTGAAAACATGCATGAGAAACCCCGAAGATGGTACACCGTGTGATCGGGAAAGGTTGCTAAAACGCACCTCATTTCTCATCTCCTTGTGCTCCGGTTCGCCATTCCAGCCGCTTTACTAGCAATCTCCCTCCTTGGAGAATCAGCACCTTTATCCTCCTGTTCCGTACAGGTTGCTAATTGTCCTGAGGATGAACGGGAAGAGGGGGAACCAATGAGAGACTAGCTCTAGGTGTTGGGGCAGGCACAGGTCATTCTATTTTCCCATCAGGAAGAAGAATTAACCACAGGCTCAGCCTGCCGCCAGGAACCAGAATACGGCCTGAAGCAATCCTGCGCTTTTGCGGCCAGCTCCCAAGAAAGCGAGTTGAAGAATGGAGCTCAGGGGCACTGCAATTCACAAACCTGCAGACTTAGAAATGATAACTCTCGTCCACAAATATATTGAGGGAAGGCAACGAAGAGGATTTGAAAGCAAGGCAGAATTGCAGGAAACAGATTTCAGGAGGTAGATTCGAATCGCCTTTAAAGCACAGGAAAAGCGGCAAAACCTCGACAATGATGCCCTTGGCCAAAAAGGGCGTATGCGTTTTTTCCTGAATATATTCAGGAAAAAACGCATACGCCCTTTTTGGCCAACCAAGCAACCTGGAAAGGCAAATCAGCGCTACAAAGAAGTCTCGCTTCCCATCGGTCAAAAGGGCCATGCTGCATAAAGTGTCAAAACCAGAAATGCTGGACAGGCCTTGGAGAAATGGGAGCCTTGCTACGCTGATGGGCGGGATGTAAATTGCCAACAGCCACACTGGAGAAGTGTACGGTGTGTCCTGAAACATCTAAAAAACTCAGCTTAGAGACCATAGGGCACTTCCTCTCATGGGCGTATAAATTGGGAAAACTAAAAATCAGCAAGACACAGGCACCCCAAAGTTTTGGGCTGCTCTGTTGACAAGAACCTCCACTTCGTTACACCTTAAATATCCCAGGAAAGAGAAGAATGGATAAAGAAGTTGTGGTCCTTATGTACAATGGAATATCACTCAGCCATGAAATCAACGTCATAAGGCTAGTAGCAGCATGATGAGTGGATTTAGGTACGACCATTCTAAGTGAAATAAGTCACACAGAAAAAGACACTTATCATGAGATATCACTTATAGAGGGAATGTCAAAACCGCTACCCTTGAACTGAATTACAAAACAGAACAGAGTCACACGTTTAGAAAACACACTATGGCTGCTTAACGGGAAAGGTGAGGTGGGGTGATGCATAAAACAAGGGTTTCAAATTAGCTCAGATACCGTTCCAGAAACCCAATATGTAATAGACAAGACCTACTCCTTGCTCAGTGAACTGGACTCAACACCCCCTATTCACCGCCCAAGAATATATCTGACTAGTAAGTATCTTCAAACCTATGTATTGATATCTCTCTGTAAGTGAGTCAAGTGGGTGTAAAGCGGCATAAACACAGCAGTGAAAAGCAGCCAAACCCCATTATAAAAATCAATTACTTTTCAAAACCCGTGAAACAAAGACAGTGAAAGAGAGAGAAATTCTTACAAAATTCGTTCAGGGGCTGTGATGCCACCTGGATTGACCATATCTAGACCCACAGCTGATTGAGACATAAGGGTGGACACTCTTGGGGCTGAGAGGTTTAGTGAGGTTGGGTGAGCAAACGCAGACCCTTTAAAGTAATACGGCGTGGTACCCATCCCATGGGTCCCAAATCTCCAGGTTTAAGGGCATCTTCCTACATTGAAAACATGCATGAGAAACCCCGAAGATGGTACACCGTGTGATCGGGAAAGGTTTCTAAAACGCACCTCATTTCTCATCTCCTTGTGCTCCGGTTCGCCATTCCAGCCGCTTTACTAGCAATCTCCCTCCTTGGAGAATCAGCACCTTTATCCTCCTGTTCCGTACAGGTTGCTAATTGTCCTGAGGATGAACGGGAAGAGGGGGAACCAATGAGAGACTAGCTCTAGGTGTTGGGACAGGCACAGGTCACTCTATTTTCCCATCAGGAAGAAGAATTAACCACAGGCTCAGCCTGCCACCAGGAACCAGAATACGGCCTGAAGCAATCCTGCGCTTTTGCGGCCAGCTCCCAAGAAAGCGAGTTGAAGAATGGAGCTCAGGGGCACTACAATTCACAAACCTGCAAACGTAGAAATGATAACTCTCGTCCACAAATATATTGAGGGAAGGCAACGAAGAGGATTTAAAAGCAAGGCAGAATTGCAGGAAACAGATTTCAGGAGGTAGATTCGAATCGCCTTTAAAGCACAGGAAAAGCGGCAAAACCTCGACAATGATGCCCTTGATCAAAAAGGGCGTATGCGTTTTTTCCTGAATATATTCAGGAAAAAACGCATACGCCCTTTTTGGCCAACCAAGCAATCTGAAAAGGCAAATCAGCGCTACAAAGAAGTCTCGCTTCCCATCGGTCAAAAGGGCCATGCTGAATAAAGTGTCAAAACCAGAAATGCAGGACAGGCCATGGAGAAATGGGAGCCTTGCTACGCTGATGGGCGGGATGTAAATTGCTAACAGCCACTCTGGAGAAGTGTACGGTGTGTCCTGAAACATCTAAAAAACTCAGCTTAGAGAGCATAGCGCAATTCCACTCATGGGAGTATAAATTGGGAAAACTAAAAATCAGCATGACACAGGCACCTCAAAGTTTTGGGCTGCTCTGTTGAGAAGAACCTCCACTTCATTACACCTTAAATATCCCAGGAAAGAGAAGAATGGATAAAGAAGTTGTGGTCCTTATGTACAATGGAATATCACTCAGCCATGAAATCAACGTCATAAGGCTAGTAGCAGCATGATGAGTGGATTTAGGTACGACGATTCTAAGTGAAATAAGTCACACAGAAAAAGACACTTATCATAAGATATCACTCATAGAGGGAATGTCAAAACCGCTACCCTTGAACTGAATTACAAAACAGAACAGAGTCACACGTTTAGAAAACACACTATGGCTGCTTAACGGGAAAGGTGAGGTGGGGTGATGCATAAAACAAGGGTTTCAAATTAGCTCAGATACCGTTCCAGAAACCCAATATGTAATAGACAAGACCTACTCCTTGCTCAGTGAACTGGACTCAACACCCCCTATTCACCGCCCAAGAATATATCTGACTAGTAAGAATCTTAAAACCTATGTATTGATATCTCTCTGTAAGTGAGTCAAGTGGGTGTAAAGCGGCATAAACACAGCAGTGAAAAGCAGCTAACCCCCATTATAAAAATCAATTACTTTAAAAAACCCGTGAAACAAAGACAGTGAAAGAGAGAGAAATTCTTACAAAATTCGTTCAGGGGCTGTGATGCCACCTGGATTGACCATATCTAGACCCACAGCTGATTGAGACATAAGGGTGGACACTCGTGGGGCTGAGAGGTTTGGTGAGGTTGGCTGAGCTAACGCAGACCCTTTAAAGTAATACGGCGTGGTACCCATCCCATGGGTCCCAAATCTCCAGGTTCAAGGGCATCGTCCTACATTGAAAACATGCATGAGAAACCCCGAAGATGGTACACCGTGTGATCGGGAAAGGTTTCTAAAACGCACCTCATTTCTCATCTCCTTGTGCTCCGGTTCGCCATTCCAGCCGCTTTACTAGCAATCTCCCTTCTTGGAGAATCAGCACCTTTATCCTCCTGTTCCGTACAGGTTGCAAATTGTCCTGAGGATGAACGGGAAGAGGGGGAACCAATGAGAGACTAGCTCTAGGTGTTGGGACAGGCACAGGTCACTCTATTTTCCCATCAGGAAGAAGAATTAACCACAGGCTCAGCCTGCCGCCAGGAACCAGAATATGGCCTGAAGCAATCCTGCGCTTTTGCGGCCAGCTCCCAAGAAAGCGAGTTGAAGAATGGAGCTCAGGGGCACTGCAATTCACAAACCTGCAGACTTAGAAATGATAACTCTCGTCCACAAATATATTGAGGGAAGGCAACGAAGAGGATTTGAAAGCAAGGCAGAATTGCAGGAAACAGATTTCAGGAGGTAGATTCGAATCGCCTTTAAAGCACAGGAAAAGCGGCAAAACCTCGACAATGATGCCCTTGGCCAAAAAGGGCGTATGCGTTTTTTCCTGAATATATTCAGGAAAAAACGCATACGCCCTTTTTGGCCAACCAAGCAACCTGGAAAGGCAAATCAGCGCTACAAAGAAGTCTCGCTTCCCATCGGTCAAAAGGGCCATGCTGAATAAAGTGTCAAACCCAGAAATGCTGGACAGGCCTTGGAGAAATGGGAGCCTTGCTACGCTGATGGGCGGGATGTAAATTGCCAACAGCCACACTGGAGAAGTGTACGGTGTGTCCTGAAACATCTAAAACACTCAGCTTAGAGACCATAGGGCACTTCCTCTCATGGGCGTATAAATTGGGAAAACTAAAAATCAGCAAGACACAGGCACCCCAAAGTTTTGGGCTGCTCTGTTGACAAGAACCTCCACTTCGTTACACCTTAAATATCCCAGGAAAGAGAAGAATGGATAAAGAAGTTGTGGTCCTTATGTACAATGGAATATCACTCAGCCATGAAATCAACGTCATAAGGCTAGTAGCAGCATGATGAGTGGATTTAGGTACGACGATTCTAAGTGAAATAAGTCACACAGAAAAAGACACTTATCATGAGATATCACTTATAGAGGGAATGTCAAAACCGCTACCCTTGAACTGAATTACAAAACAGAACAGAGTCACACGTTTAGAAAACACACTATGACTGCTTAACGGGAAAGGTGACGTGGGGTGATGCATAAAACACGGGTTTCAAATTAGCTCAGATACCGTTCCAGAAACCCAATATGTAATAGACAAGACCTACTCCTTGCTCAGTGAACTGGACTCAACACCCCCTATTCACCGCCCAAGAATATATCTGACTAGTAAGAATCTTAAAACCTATGTATTGATATCTCTCTGTAAGTGAGTCAAATGGGTGTAAAGCGGCATAAACAGAGCAGTGAAAAGCAGCCAAACCCCATTATAAAAATCAATTACTTTTCAAAACCCGTGAAACAAAGACAGTGAAAGAGAGAGAAATTCTTACAAAATTCGTTCAGGAGCTGTGATGCCACCTGGATTGACCATATCTAGACCCACAGCTGATTGAGACATAAGGGTGGACACTCTTGGGGCTGAGAGGTTTGGTGAGGTTGGGTGAGAAAACGCAGACCCTTTAAAGTAATACGGCGTGGTACCCATCCCATGGGTCCCAAATCTCCAGGTTCAAGGGCATCGTCCTATATTGAAAACATGCATGAGAAACCCCGAAGATGGTACACCGTGTGATCGGGAAAGGTTTCTAAAACGCACCTCATTTCTCATCTCCTTGTGCTCCGGTTCACCATTCCAGCCGCTTTACTAGCAATCTCCCTCCTTGGAGAATCAGCACCTTTATCCTCCTGTTCCGTACAGGTTGCTAATTGTCCTGAGGATGAACGGGAAGAGGGGGAACCAATGAGAGACTAGCTCTAGGTGTTGGGGCAGGCACAGGTCATTCTATTTTCCCATCAGGAAGAAGAATTAACCACAGGCTCAGCCTGCCGCCAGGAACCAGAATACGGCCTGAAGCAATCCTGCGCTTTTGCGGCCAGCTCCCAAGAAAGCGAGTTGAAGAATGGAGCTCAGGGGCACTGCAATTCACAAACCTGCAGACTTAGAAATGATAACTCTCATCCACAAATATATTGAGGGAAGGCAACGAAGAGGATTTGAAAGCAAGGCAGAATTGCAGGAAACAGATTTCAGGAGGTAGATTCGAATCGCCTTTAAAGCACAGGAAAAGCGGCAAAACCTCGACAATGATGCCCTTGGCCAAAAAGGGCGTATGCGTTTTTTCCTGAATATATTCAGGAAAAAACGCATACGCCCTTTTTGGTCAACCAAGCAACCTGGAAAGGCAAATCAGCGCTACAAAAAAGTCTCGCTACCCATCGGTCAAAAGGGCCATGATGAATAAAGTGTCAAAACCAGAAATGCTGGACAGGCCTTGGAGAAATGGGAGCCTTGCTACGCTGATGGGCGGGATGTAAATTGCCAACAGCCACTCTGGAGAAGTGTACGGTGTGTCCTGAAACATCTAAAAAACTCAGCTTTGAGACCATAGGGCACTTCTTCTCATGGGCGTATAAATTGGGAAAACTAAAAATCAGCAAGACACAGGCACCCCAAAGTTTTGGGCTGCTCTGTTGACAAGAACCTCCACTTCGTTACACCTTAAATATCCCAGGAAAGAGAAGAATGGATAAAGAAGTTGCGGTCCTTATGTACAATGGAATATCTCTCAGCCATGAAATCAACGTCATAAGGCTAGTAGCAGCATGATGAGTGGATTTAGGTACGACCATTCTAAGTGAAAAAAGTCACACAGAAAAAGACACTTATCATGAGATATCACTTATAGAGGGAATGTCAAAACCGCTACCCTTGAACTGAATTACAAAACAGAACAGAGTCACACGTTTAGAAAACACACTATGGCTGCTTAACGGGAAAGGTGAGGTGGGGTGGTGCATAAAACAAGGGTTTCAAATTAGCTCACATACCGTTCCATAAACCCAATATGTAATAGAGAAGACCTACTCCTTGCTCAGTGAACTGGACTCAACACCCCCTATTCACCGCCCAAGAATATATCTGACTAGTAAGTATCTTCAAACCTATGTATTGATATCTCTCTGTAAGTGAGTCAAGTGGGTGTAAAGCGGCATAAACACAGCAGTGAAAAGCAGCCAAACCCCATTATAAAAATCAATTACTTTTCAAAACCCGTGAAACAAAGACAGTGAAAGAGAGAGAAATTCTTACAAAATTCGTTCAGGGGCTGTGATGCCACCTGGATTGACCATATCTAGACCCACAGCTGATTGAGACATAAGGGTGGACACTCTTGGGGCTGAGAGGTTTGGTGAGGTTGGGTGAGCAAACGCAGACCCTTTAAAGTAATACGGCGTGGTACCCATCCCATGGGTCCCAAATCTCCAGGTTCAAGGGCATCTTCCTACATTGAAAACATGCATGAGAAACCCCGAAGATGGTACACCGTGTGATCGGGAAAGGTTGCTAAAACGCACCTCATTTCTCATCTCCTTGTGCTCCGGTTCGCCATTCCAGCCGCTTTACTAGCAATCTCCCTCCTTGGAGAATCAGCACCTTTATCCTCCTGTTCCGTACAGGTTGCTAATTGTCCTGAGGATGAACGGGAAGAGGGGGAACCAATGAGAGACTAGCTCTAGGTGTTGGGACAGGCACAGGTCATTCTATTTTCCCATCAGGAAGAAGAATTAACCACAGGCTTAGCCTGCCGCCAGGAACCAGAATACGGCCTGAAGCAATCCTGCGCTTTTGCGGCCAGCTCCCAAGAAAGCGAGTTGAAGAATGGAGCTCAGGGGCACTGCAATTCACAAACCTGCAGACTTAGAAATGATAACTCTCGTCCACAAATATATTGAGGGAAGGCAACGAAGAGGATTTGAAAGCAAGGCAGAATTGCAGGAAACAGATTTCAGGAGGTAGATTCGAATCGCCTTTAAAGCACAGGAAAAGCGGCAAAACCTCGACAATGATGCCCTTGGCCAAAAAGGGCGTATGCGTTTTTTCCTGAATATATTCAGGAAAAAACGCATACGCCCTTTTTGGCCAACCAAGCAACCTGGAAAGGCAAATCAGCGCTACAAAGAAGTCTCGCTTCCCATCGGTCAAAAGGGCCATGATGAATAAAGTGTCAAAACCAGAAATGCTGGACAGGCCTTGGAGAAATGGGAGCCTTGCTACGCTGATGGGCGGGATGTAAATTGCCAACAGCCACACTGGAGAAGTGTACGGTGTGTCCTGAAACATCTAAAAAACTCAGCTTAGAGACCATAGGGCACTTCCTCTCATGGGCGTATAAATTGGGAAAACTAAAAATCAGCAAGACACAGGCACCCCAAAGTTTTGGGCTGCTCTGTTGACAAGAACCTCCACTTCGTTACACCTTAAATATCCCAGGAAAGAGAAGAATGGATAAAGAAGTTGTGGTCCTTATGTACAATGGAATATCACTCAGCCATGAAATCAACGTCATAAGGCTAGTAGCAGCATGATGAGTGGATTTAGGTACGACGATTCTAAGTGAAATAAGTCACACAGAAAAAGACACTTATCATGAGATATCACTTATAGAGGGAATGTCAAAACCGCTACCCTTGAACTGAATTACAAAACAGAACAGAGTCACACGTTTAGAAAACACACTATGGCTGCTTAACGGGAAAGGTGAGGTGGGGTGATGCATAAAACAAGGGTTTCAAATTAGCTCAGATACCGTTCCAGAAACCCAATATGTAATAGACAAGACCTACTCCTTGCTCAGTGAACTGGACTCAACACCCCCTATTCACCGCCCAAGAATATATCTGACTAGTAAGAATCTTAAAACCTATGTATTGATATCTCTCTGTAAGTGAGTCAAGTGGGTGTAAAGCGGCATAAACACAGCAGTGAAAAGCAGCTAAACCCCATTATAAAAATCAATTACTTTAAAAAACCCGTGAAACAAAGACAGTGAAAGAGAGAGAAATTCTTACAAAATTCGTTCAGGGGCTGTGATGCCACCTGGATTGACCATATCTAGACCCACAGCTGATTGAGACATAAGGGTGGACACTCGTGGGGCTGAGAGGTTTGGTGAGGTTGGCTGAGCTAACGCAGACCCTTTAAAGTAATTCGGCGTGGTACCCATCCCATGGGTCCCAAATCTCCAGGTTCAAGGGCATCGTCCTACATTGAAAACATGCATGAGAAACCCCGAAGATGGTACACCGTGTGATCGGGAAAGGTTTCTAAAACGCACCTCATTTCTCATCTCCTTGTGCTCCGGTTCGCCATTCCAGCCGCTTTACTAGCAATCTCCCTCCTTGGAGAATCAGCACCTTTATCCTCCTGTTCCGTACAGGTTGCTAATTGTCCTGAGGATGAACGGGAAGAGGGGGAACCAATGAGAGACTAGCTCTAGGTGTTGGGGCAGGCACAGGTCATTCTATTTTCCCATCAGGAAGAAGAATTAACCACAGGCTCAGCCTGCCGCCAGGAACCAGAATACGGCCTGAAGCAATCCTGCGCTTTTGCGGCCAACTCCCAAGAAAGCGAGTTGAAGAATGGAGCTCAGGGGCACTGCAATACACAAACCTGCAGTCTTAGAAATGATAACTCTCGTCCACAAATATATTGAGGGAAGGCAACGAAGAGGATTTGAAAGCAAGGCAGAATTGCAGGAAACAGATTTCAGGAGGTAGATTCGAATCGCCTTTAAAGCACAGGAAAAGCGGCAAAACCTCGACAATGATGCCCTTGGCCAAAAAGGGCGTATGCGTTTTTTCCTGAATATATTCAGGAAAAAACGCATACGCCCTTTTTGGCCAACCAAGCAACCTGGAAAGGCAAATCAGCGCTACAAAGAAGTCTCGCTTCCCATCGGTCAAAAGGGCCATGATGAATAAAGTGTCAAAACCAGAAATGCTGGACAGGCCTTGGAGAAATGGGAGCCTTGCTACGCTGATGGGCGGGATGTAAATTGCCAACAGCCACACTGGAGAAGTGTACGGTGTGTCCTGAAACATCTAAAAAACTCAGCTTAGAGACCATAGGGCACTTCCTCTCATGGGCGTATAAATTGGGAAAACTAAAAATCAGCAAGACACAGGCACCCCAAATTTTTGGGCTGCTCTGTTGACAAGAACCTCCACTTCGTTACACCTTAAATATCCCAGGAAAGAGAAGAATGGATAAAGAAGTTGTGGTCCTTATGTACAATGGAATATCACTCAGCCATGAAATCAACGTCATAAGGCTAGTAGCAGCATGATGAGTGGATTTAGGTACGACCATTCTAAGTGAAATAAGTCACACAGAAAAAGACACTTATCATGAGATATCACTTATAGAGGGAATGTAAAAACCGCTACCCTTGAACTGAATTACAAAACAGAACAGAGTCACACGTTTAGAAAACACACTATGGCTGCTTAACGGGAAAGGTGAGGTGGGGTGATGCATAAAACAAGGGTTTCAAATTAGCTCAGATACCGTTCCATAAACCCAATATGTAATAGACAAGACCTACTCCTTGCTCAGTGAACTGGACTCAACACCCCCTATTCACCGCCCAAGAATATATCTGAGTAGTAAGTATCTTCAAACCTATGTATTGATATCTCTCTGTAAGTGAGTCAAGTGGGTGTAAAGCGGCATAAACACAGCAGTGAAAAGCAGCCAAACCCCATTATAAAAATCAATTACTTTTCAAAACCCGTGAAACAAAGACAGTGAAAGAGAGAGAAATTCTTACAAAATTCGTTCAGGGGCTGTGATGCCACCTGGATTGACCATATCTAGACCCACAGCTGATTGAGACATAAGGGTGAACACTCTTGGGGCTGAGAGGTTTAGTGAGGTTGGGTGAGCAAACGCAGACCCTTTAAAGTAATACGGCGTGGTACCCATCCCATGGGTCCCAAATCTCCAGGTTCAAGGGCATCTTCCTACATTGAAAACATGCATGAGAAACCCCGAAGATGGTACACCGTGTGATCGGGAAAGGTTTCTAAAACGCACCTCATTTCTCATCTCCTTGTGCTCCGGTTCGCCATTCCAGCCGCTTTACTAGCAATCTCCCTCCTTGGAGAATCAGCACCTTTATCCTCCTGTTCCGTACAGGTTGCTAATTGTCCTGAGGATGAACGGGAAGAGGGGGAACCAATGAGAGACTAGCTCTAGGTGTTGGGACAGGCACAGGTCACTCTATTTTCCCATCAGGAAGAAGAATTAACCACAGGCTCAGCCTGCCACCAGGAACCAGAAGACGGCCTGAAGCAATCCTGCGCTTTTGCGGCCAGCTCCCAAGAAAGCGAGTTGAAGAATGGAGCTCAGGGGCACTACAATTCACAAACCTGCAAACTTAGAAATGATAACTCTCGTCCACAAATATATTGAGGGAAGGCAACGAAGAGGATTTGAAAGCAAGGCAGAATTGCAGGAAACAGATTTCAGGAGGTAGATTCGAATCGCCTTTAAAGCACAGGAAAAGCGGCAAAACCTCGACAATGATGCCCTTGGCCAAAAAGGGCGTATGCGTTTTTTCCTGAATATATTCAGGAAAAAACACATACGCCCTTTTTGGCCAACCAAGCAACCTGGAAAGGCAAATCAGCGCTACAAAGAAGTCTTGCTTCCCATCGGTCAAAAGGGCCATGCTGAATAAAGTGTCAAAACCAGAAATGCAGGACAGGCCATGGAGAAATGGGAGCCTTGCTACGCTGATGGGCGGGATGTAAATTGCCAACAGCCACTCTGGAGAAGTGTACGGTGTGTCCTGAAACATCTAAAAAACTCAGCTTAGAGAGCATAGGGCCCTTCCACTCATGGGCGTATAAATTGGGAAAACTAAAAATCAGCAAGACACAGGCACCCCAAAGTTTTGGGCTACTCTGTTGACAAGAACCTCCACTTCGATACACCTTAAATATCCCAGGAAAGAGAAGAATGGATAAAGAAGATGTGGTCCTTATATCCAATGGAATATCACTCAGCCATGAAATCAATGTCATAAAGCTAGTAGCAGCATGATGAGTGGATTTAGGTATGACGATTCTAAGTGAAATAAGTCACACAGAAAAAGACCCTTATCATGAGATATCACTTATAGAGGGAATGTAAAAACCGCTACCCTTGAACTGAATTACAAAACAGAACAGAGTCACACGTTTAGAAAACAGACTATGGCTGCTTAACGGGAAAGGTGAGGTGGGGTGATGCATAAAACAAGGGTTTCAAATTAGCTCAGATACCGTTCCATAAACCCAATATGTAAGAGACAAGACCTACTCCTTGCTCAGTGAACTGGACTCAACACCCCCTATTCACCGCCCAAGAATATATCTGACTAGTAAGAATCTTAAAACCTATATATTGATATCTCTCTGTAAGTGAGTCAAGTGGGTGTAAAGCGGCATAAACGCAGCAGTCAAAAGCAGCTAAACCCCATTATAAAAATCAATTACTTTTCAAAACCCGTGAAACAAAGACAGTGAAAGAGAGAGAAATTCTTACAAAATTCTTTCAGGGGCTGTGATGCGACCTGGATTGACCATATCTAGACCCACAGCTGATTGAGACATAAGGGTGGACACTCTTGGGGCTGAGAGGTTTGGTGAGGTTGGGTGAGCAAACGCAGACCCTTTAAAGTAATATAGCGTGGTACCCATCCCATGGGTCCCAAATCTCCAGGTTCAAGGGCATCGTCCTACACTGAAAACAGGCATGAGAAACCCCGAAGATGGTACACCGTGTGATCGGGAAAGGTTTCTAAAACGCACCTCATTTCTCATCTCCTTGTGCTCCGGTTCGCCATTCCAGCCGCTTTACTAGCAATCTCCCTCCTTGGAGAATCAGCACCTTTATCTTCCTGTTCCGTACAGGTTGCAATTTGTCCTGAGGATGCATGGGAAGAGGGGGAACCAATGAGAGACTAGCTCTAGGTGTTGCGACAGGCACAGGTGACACTATTTTCCCATCAGGAAGAAGAATTAACCACAGGCTCAGCCTGCCGCCAGGAACCAGAATACGGCCTGAAGCAATCCTGCGCTTTTGCGGCCAGCTCCCAAGAAAGCGAATTGAATCATGGAGCTCACGGGCACTGCAATTCACAAACCTGCAGACTTAGAAATGATAACTCTCGTCCACAAATATATTGAGGGAAGGCAACGAAGAGGATTTGAAAGCAAGGCAGAATTGCAGGAAACAGATTTCAGGAGGTAGATTCGAATCGCCTTTAAAGCACAGGAAAAGCGGCAAAACCTCGACAATGATGCCCTTGGCCAAAAAGGGCGTATGCGTTTTTTCCTGAATATATTCAGGAAAAAACGCATACGCCCTTTTTGGCCAACCAAGCAACCTGGAAAGGCAAATCAGCGCTACAAAGAAGTCTTGCTTCCCATCGGTCAAAAGGGCCATGCTGAATAAAGTGTCAAAACCAGAAATGCAGGACAGGCCATGGAGAAATGGGAGCCTTGCTACGCTGATGGGCGGGATGTAAATTGCCAACAGCCACTCTGGAGAAGTGTACGCTGTGTCCTGAAACATCTAAAAAACTCAGCTTAGAGAGCATAGGGCCCTTCCACTCATGGGCGTATAAATTGGAAAAACTAAAAATCAGCAAGACACAGGCACCCCAAAGTTTTGGGCTACTCTGTTGACAAGAACCTCCACTTCGATACACCTTAAATATCCCAGGAAAGAGAAGAATGGATAAAGAAGATGTGGTCCTTATATACAATGGAATATCACTCAGCCATGAAATCAATGTCATAAGGCTAGTAGCAGCATGATGAGTGGATTTAGGTATGACGATTCTAAGTGAAATAAGTCACACAGAAAAAGACCCTTATCATGAGATATCACTTATAGAGGGAATGTAAAAACCGCTACCCTTGAACTGAATTACAAAACAGAACAGAGTCACACGTTTAGAAAACAGACTATGGCTGCTTAACGGGAAAGGTGAGGTGGGGTGATGCATAAAACAAGGGTTTCAAATTAGCTCAGATACCGTTCCATAAACCCAATATGTAAGAGACAAGACCTACTCCTTGCTCAGTGAACTGGACTCAACACCCCCTATTCACCGCCCAAGAATATATCTGACTAGTAAGAATCTTAAAACCTATGTATTGATATCTCTCTGTAAGTGAGTCAAGTGGGTGTAAAGCGGCATAAACGCAGCAGTCAAAAGCAGCTAAACCCCATTATAAAAATCAATTACTTTTCAAAACCCGTGAAACAAAGACAGTGAAAGAGAGAGAAATTCTTACAAAATTCGTTCAGGGGCTGTGATGCCACCTGGATTGACCATATCTAGACCCACAGCTGATTGAGACATAAGGGTGAACACTCTTGGGGCTGAGAGGTTTAGTGAGGTTGGGTGAGCAAACGCAGACCCTTTAAAGTAATACGGCGTGGTACCCATCCCATGGGTCCCAAATCTCCAGGTTCAAGGGCATCTTCCTACATTGAAAACATGCATGAGAAACCCCGAAGATGGTACACCGTGTGATCGGGAAAGGTTTCTAAAACGCACCTCATTTCTCATCTCCTTGTGCTCCGGTTCGCCATTCCAGCCGCTTTACTAGCAATCTCCCTCCTTGGAGAATCAGCACCTTTATCCTCCTGTTCCGTACAGGTTGCTAATTGTCCTGAGGATGAACGGGAAGAGGGGGAACCAATGAGAGACTAGCTCTAGGTGTTGGGACAGGCACAGGTCACTCTATTTTCCCATCAGGAAGAAGAATTAACCACAGGCTCAGCCTGCCACCAGGAACCAGAAGACGGCCTGAAGCAATCCTGCGCTTTTGCGGCCAGCTCCCAAGAAAGCGAGTTGAAGAATGGAGCTCAGGGGCACTACAATTCACAAACCTGCAAACTTAGAAATGATAACTCTCGTCCACAAATATATTGAGGGAAGGCAACGAAGAGGATTTGAAAGCAAGGCAGAATTGCAGGAAACAGATTTCAGGAGGTAGATTCGAATCGCCTTTAAAGCACAGGAAAAGCGGCAAAACCTCGACAATGATGCCCTTGGCCAAAAAGGGCGTATGCGTTTTTTCCTGAATATATTCAGGAAAAAACGCATACGCCCTTTTTGGCCAACCAAGCAACCTGGAAAGGCAAATCAGCGCTACAAAGAAGTCTTGCTTCCCATCGGTCAAAAGGGCCATGCTGAATAAAGTGTCAAAACCAGAAATGCAGGACAGGCCATGGAGAAATGGGAGCCTTGCTACGCTGATGGGCGGGATGTAAATTGCCAACAGCCACTCTGGAGAAGTGTACGCTGTGTCCTGAAACATCTAAAAAACTCAGCTTAGAGAGCATAGGGCCCTTCCACTCATGGGCGTATAAATTGGAAAAACTAAAAATCAGCAAGACACAGGCACCCCAAAGTTTTGGGCTACTCTGTTGACAAGAACCTCCACTTCGATACACCTTAAATATCCCAGGAAAGAGAAGAATGGATAAAGAAGATGTGGTCCTTATATACAATGGAATATCACTCAGCCATGAAATCAATGTCATAAGGCTAGTAGCAGCATGATGAGTGGATTTAGGTATGACGATTCTAAGTGAAATAAGTCACACAGAAAAAGACCCTTATCATGAGATATCACTTATAGAGGGAATGTAAAAACCGCTACCCTTGAACTGAATTACAAAACAGAACAGAGTCACACGTTTAGAAAACAGACTATGGCTGCTTAACGGGAAAGGTGAGGTGGGGTGATGCATAAAACAAGGGTTTCAAATTAGCTCAGATACCGTTCCATAAACCCAATATGTAAGAGACAAGACCTACTCCTTGCTCAGTGAACTGGACTCAACACCCCCTATTCACCGCCCAAGAATATATCTGACTAGTAAGAATCTTAAAACCTATGTATTGATATCTCTCTGTAAGTGAGTCAAGTGGGTGTAAAGCGGCATAAACGCAGCAGTCAAAAGCAGCTAAACCCCATTATAAAAATCAATTACTTTTCAAAACCCGTGAAACAAAGACAGTGAAAGAGAGAGAAATTCTTACAAAATTCGTTCAGGGGCTGTGATGCCACCTGGATTGACCATATCTAGACCCACAGCTGATTGAGACATAAGGGTGAACACTCTTGGGGCTGAGAGGTTTAGTGAGGTTGGGTGAGCAAACGCAGACCCTTTAAAGTAATACGGCGTGGTACCCATCCCATGGGTCCCAAATCTCCAGGTTCAAGGGCATCTTCCTACATTGAAAACATGCATGAGAAACCCCGAAGATGGTACACCGTGTGATCGGGAAAGGTTTCTAAAACGCACCTCATTTCTCATCTCCTTGTGCTCCGGTTCGCCATTCCAGCCGCTTTACTAGCAATCTCCCTCCTTGGAGAATCAGCACCTTTATCCTCCTGTTCCGTACAGGTTGCTAATTGTCCTGAGGATGAACGGGAAGAGGGGGAACCAATGAGAGACTAGCTCTAGGTGTTGGGACAGGCACAGGTCACTCTATTTTCCCATCAGGAAGAAGAATTAACCACAGGCTCAGCCTGCCACCAGGAACCAGAAGACGGCCTGAAGCAATCCTGCGCTTTTGCGGCCAGCTCCCAAGAAAGCGAGTTGAAGAATGGAGCTCAGGGGCACTACAATTCACAAACCTGCAAACTTAGAAATGATAACTCTCGTCCACAAATATATTGAGGGAAGGCAACGAAGAGGATTTGAAAGCAAGGCAGAATTGCAGGAAACAGATTTCAGGAGGTAGATTCGAATCGCCTTTAAAGCACAGGAAAAGCGGCAAAACCTCGACAATGATGCCCTTGGCCAAAAAGGGCGTATGCGTTTTTTCCTGAATATATTCAGGAAAAAACGCATACGCCCTTTTTGGCCAACCAAGCAACCTGGAAAGGCAAATCAGCGCTACAAAGAAGTCTTGCTTCCCATCGGTCAAAAGGGCCATGCTGAATAAAGTGTCAAAACCAGAAATGCAGGACAGGCCATGGAGAAATGGGAGCCTTGCTACGCTGATGGGCGGGATGTAAATTGCCAACAGCCACTCTGGAGAAGTGTACGGTGTGTCCTGAAACATCTAAAAAACTCAGCTTAGAGAGCATAGGGCCCTTCCACTCATGGGCGTATAAATTGGGAAAACTAAAAATCAGCAAGACACAGGCACCCCAAAGTTTTGGGCTACTCTGTTGACAAGAACCTCCACTTCGATACACCTTAAATATCCCAGGAAAGAGAAGAATGGATAAAGAAGATGTGGTCCTTATATCCAATGGAATATCACTCAGCCATGAAATCAATGTCATAAAGCTAGTAGCAGCATGATGAGTGGATTTAGGTATGACGATTCTAAGTGAAATAAGTCACACAGAAAAAGACCCTTATCATGAGATATCACTTATAGAGGGAATGTAAAAACCGCTACCCTTGAACTGAATTACAAAACAGAACAGAGTCACACGTTTAGAAAACAGACTATGGCTGCTTAACGGGAAAGGTGAGGTGGGGTGATGCATAAAACAAGGGTTTCAAATTAGCTCAGATACCGTTCCATAAACCCAATATGTAAGAGACAAGACCTACTCCTTGCTCAGTGAACTGGACTCAACACCCCCTATTCACCGCCCAAGAATATATCTGACTAGTAAGAATCTTAAAACCTATATATTGATATCTCTCTGTAAGTGAGTCAAGTGGGTGTAAAGCGGCATAAACGCAGCAGTCAAAAGCAGCTAAACCCCATTATAAAAATCAATTACTTTTCAAAACCCGTGAAACAAAGACAGTGAAAGAGAGAGAAATTCTTACAAAATTCTTTCAGGGGCTGTGATGCGACCTGGATTGACCATATCTAGACCCACAGCTGATTGAGACATAAGGGTGGACACTCTTGGGGCTGAGAGGTTTGGTGAGGTTGGGTGAGCAAACGCAGACCCTTTAAAGTAATATAGCGTGGTACCCATCCCATGGGTCCCAAATCTCCAGGTTCAAGGGCATCGTCCTACACTGAAAACAGGCATGAGAAACCCCGAAGATGGTACACCGTGTGATCGGGAAAGGTTTCTAAAACGCACCTCATTTCTCATCTCCTTGTGCTCCGGTTCGCCATTCCAGCCGCTTTACTAGCAATCTCCCTCCTTGGAGAATCAGCACCTTTATCTTCCTGTTCCGTACAGGTTGCAATTTGTCCTGAGGATGCATGGGAAGAGGGGGAACCAATGAGAGACTAGCTCTAGGTGTTGCGACAGGCACAGGTGACACTATTTTCCCATCAGGAAGAAGAATTAACCACAGGCTCAGCCTGCCGCCAGGAACCAGAATACGGCCTGAAGCAATCCTGCGCTTTTGCGGCCAGCTCCCAAGAAAGCGAATTGAATCATGGAGCTCACGGGCACTGCAATTCACAAACCTGCAGACTTAGAAATGATAACTCTCGTCCACAAATATATTGAGGGAAGGCAACGAAGAGGATTTGAAAGCAAGGCAGAATTGCAGGAAACAGATTTCAGGAGGTAGATTCGAATCGCCTTTAAAGCACAGGAAAAGCGGCAAAACCTCGACAATGATGCCCTTGGCCAAAAAGGGCGTATGCGTTTTTTCCTGAATATATTCAGGAAAAAACGCATACGCCCTTTTTGGCCAAGCAAGCAACCTGGAAAGGCAAATCAGCGCTACAAAGAAGTCTTGCTTCCCATCGGTCAAAAGGGCCATGCTGAATAAAGTGTCAAAACCAGAAATGCAGGACAGGCCATGGAGAAATGGGAGCCTTGCTACGCTGATGGGCGGGATGTAAATTGCCAACAGCCACTCTGGAGAAGTGTACGCTGTGTCCTGAAACATCTAAAAAACTCAGCTTAGAGAGCATAGGGCCCTTCCACTCATGGGCGTATAAATTGGAAAAACTAAAAATCAGCAAGACACAGGCACCCCAAAGTTTTGGGCTACTCTGTTGACAAGAACCTCCACTTCGATACACCTTAAATATCCCAGGAAAGAGAAGAATGGATAAAGAAGATGTGGTCCTTATATACAATGGAATATCACTCAGCCATGAAATCAATGTCATAAGGCTAGTAGCAGCATGATGAGTGGATTTAGGTATGACGATTCTAAGTGAAATAAGTCACACAGAAAAAGACCCTTATCATGAGATATCACTTATAGAGGGAATGTAAAAACCGCTACCCTTGAACTGAATTACAAAACAGAACAGAGTCACACGTTTAGAAAACAGACTATGGCTGCTTAACGGGAAAGGTGAGGTGGGGTGATGCATAAAACAAGGGTTTCAAATTAGCTCAGATACCGTTCCATAAACCCAATATGTAAGAGACAAGACCTACTCCTTGCTCAGTGAACTGGACTCAACACCCCCTATTCACCGCCCAAGAATATATCTGACTAGTAAGAATCTTAAAACCTATGTATTGATATCTCTCTGTAAGTGAGTCAAGTGGGTGTAAAGCGGCATAAACGCAGCAGTCAAAAGCAGCTAAACCCCATTATAAAAATCAATTACTTTTCAAAACCCGTGAAACAAAGACAGTGAAAGAGAGAGAAATTCTTACAAAATTCTTTCAGGGGCTGTGATGCCACCTGGATTGACCATATCTAGACCCACAGCTGATTGAGACATAAGGGTGGACACTCTTGGGGCTGAGAGGTTTGGTGAGGTTGGGTGAGCAAACGCAGACCCTTTAAAGTAATATAGCGTGGTACCCATCCCATGCGTCCCAAATCTCCAGGTTCAAGGGCATCGTCCTACACTGAAAACAGGCATGAGAAACCCCGAAGATGGTACACCGTGTGATCGGGAAAGGTTTCTAAAACGCACCTCATTTCTCATCTCCTTGTGCTCCGGTTCGCCATTCCAGCCGCTTTACTAGCAATCTCCCTCCTTGGAGAATCAGCACCTTTATCCTCCTGTTCTTTACAGGTTGCAATTTGTCCTGAGGATGCACGGGAAGAGGGGGAACCAATGAGAGACTAGCTCTAGGTGTTGGGACAGGCACAGGTCACTCTATTTTCCCATCAGGAAGAAGAATTAACCACAGGCTCAGCCTGCCGCCAGGAACCAGAATACGGCCTGAAGCAATCCTGCGCTTTTGCGGCCAGCTCCCAAGAAAGCGAGTTGAATCATGGAGCTCAGGGGCACTGCAATTCACAAACCTGCAGACTTAGAAATGATAACTCTCGTCCACAAATATATTGAGGGAAGGCAACGAAGAGGATTTGAAAGCAAGGCAGAATTGCAGGAAACAGATTTCAGGAGGTAGATTCGAATCGCCTTTAAAGCACAGGAAAAGCGGCAAAACCTCGACAATGATGCCCTTGGCCAAAAACGGCGTATGCGTTTTTTCCTGAATATATTCAGGAAAAAAACGCATACGCCCTTTTTGGCCAACCAAGCAACCTGGAAAGGCAAATCAGCGCTACAAAGAAGTCTCGCTTCCCATCGGTCAAAAGGGCCATGCTGAATAAAGTGTCAAAACCAGAAATGCAGGACAGGCCATGGAGAAATGCGAGCCTTGCTACGCTGATGGGCGGGATGTAAATTGCCAACAGCCACTCTGGAGAAGTGTACGGTGTGTCCTGAAACATCTAAAAAACTCAGCTTAGAGAGCATAGGGCACTTCCACTCATGGGCGTATAAATTGGGAAAACTAAAAATCAGCAAGACACAGGCACCCCAAAGTTTTGGGCTACTCTGTTGACAAGAACCTCCACTTCGATACACCTTAAATGTCCCAGGAAAGAAAAGAATGGATAAAGAAGATGTGGTCCTTATATACAATGGAATATCACTCAGCCATGAAATCAATGTCATAAGGCTAGTAGCAGCATGATGAGTGGATTTAGGTATGACGATTCTAAGTGAAATAAGTCACACAGAAAAAGACACTTATCATCAGATATCACTTATAGAGGGAATGTAAAAACCGCTACCCTTGAACTGAATTACAAAACAGAACAGAGTCACACGTTTAGAAAACAGACTATGGCTGCTTAACGGGAAAGGTGAGGTGGGGTGATGCATAAAACAAGGGTTTCAAATTAGCTCAGATACCGTTCCATAAACCCAATATGTAAGAGACAAGACCTACTCCTTGCTCAGTGAACTGGACTCAACACCCCCTATTCACCGCCCAAGAATATATCTGACTAGTAAGAATCTTAAAACCTATGTATTGATATCTCTCTGTAAGTGAGTCAAGTGGGTGTAAAGCGGCATAAACGCAGCAGTCAAAAGCAGCTAAACCCCATTATAAAAATCAATTACTTTTCAAAACCCGTGAAACAAAGACAGTGAAAGAGAGAGAAATTCTTACAAAATTCGTTCAGGGGCTGTGATGCCACCTGGATTGACCATATCTAGACCCACAGCTGATTGAGACATAAGGGTGAACACTCTTGGGGCTGAGAGGTTTAGTGAGGTTGGGTGAGCAAACGCAGACCCTTTAAAGTAATACGGCGTGGTACCCATCCCATGGGTCCCAAATCTCCAGGTTCAAGGGCATCTTCCTACATTGAAAACATGCATGAGAAACCCCGAAGATGGTACACCGTGTGATCGGGAAAGGTTTCTAAAACGCACCTCATTTCTCATCTCCTTGTGCTCCGGTTCGCCATTCCAGCCGCTTTACTAGCAATCTCCCTCCTTGGAGAATCAGCACCTTTATCCTCCTGTTCCGTACAGGTTGCTAATTGTCCTGAGGATGAACGGGAAGAGGGGGAACCAATGAGAGACTAGCTCTAGGTGTTGGGACAGGCACAGGTCACTCTATTTTCCCATCAGGAAGAAGAATTAACCACAGGCTCAGCCTGCCACCAGGAACCAGAAGACGGCCTGAAGCAATCCTGCGCTTTTGCGGCCAGCTCCCAAGAAAGCGAGTTGAAGAATGGAGCTCAGGGGCACTACAATTCACAAACCTGCAAACTTAGAAATGATAACTCTCGTCCACAAATATATTGAGGGAAGGCAACGAAGAGGATTTGAAAGCAAGGCAGAATTGCAGGAAACAGATTTCAGGAGGTAGATTCGAATCGCCTTTAAAGCACAGGAAAAGCGGCAAAACCTCGACAATGATGCCCTTGGCCAAAAAGGGCGTATGCGTTTTTTCCTGAATATATTCAGGAAAAAACGCATACGCCCTTTTTGGCCAACCAAGCAACCTGGAAAGGCAAATCAGCGCTACAAAGAAGTCTTGCTTCCCATCGGTCAAAAGGGCCATGCTGAATAAAGTGTCAAAACCAGAAATGCAGGACAGGCCATGGAGAAATGGGAGCCTTGCTACGCTGATGGGCGGGATGTAAATTGCCAACAGCCACTCTGGAGAAGTGTACGGTGTGTCCTGAAACATCTAAAAAACTCAGCTTAGAGAGCATAGGGCCCTTCCACTCATGGGCGTATAAATTGGGAAAACTAAAAATCAGCAAGACACAGGCACCCCAAAGTTTTGGGCTACTCTGTTGACAAGAACCTCCACTTCGATACACCTTAAATATCCCAGGAAAGAGAAGAATGGATAAAGAAGATGTGGTCCTTATATCCAATGGAATATCACTCAGCCATGAAATCAATGTCATAAAGCTAGTAGCAGCATGATGAGTGGATTTAGGTATGACGATTCTAAGTGAAATAAGTCACACAGAAAAAGACCCTTATCATGAGATATCACTTATAGAGGGAATGTAAAAACCGCTACCCTTGAACTGAATTACAAAACAGAACAGAGTCACACGTTTAGAAAACAGACTATGGCTGCTTAACGGGAAAGGTGAGGTGGGGTGATGCATAAAACAAGGGTTTCAAATTAGCTCAGATACCGTTCCATAAACCCAATATGTAAGAGACAAGACCTACTCCTTGCTCAGTGAACTGGACTCAACACCCCCTATTCACCGCCCAAGAATATATCTGACTAGTAAGAATCTTAAAACCTATATATTGATATCTCTCTGTAAGTGAGTCAAGTGGGTGTAAAGCGGCATAAACGCAGCAGTCAAAAGCAGCTAAACCCCATTATAAAAATCAATTACTTTTCAAAACCCGTGAAACAAAGACAGTGAAAGAGAGAGAAATTCTTACAAAATTCTTTCAGGGGCTGTGATGCGACCTGGATTGACCATATCTAGACCCACAGCTGATTGAGACATAAGGGTGGACACTCTTGGGGCTGAGAGGTTTGGTGAGGTTGGGTGAGCAAACGCAGACCCTTTAAAGTAATATAGCGTGGTACCCATCCCATGGGTCCCAAATCTCCAGGTTCAAGGGCATCGTCCTACACTGAAAACAGGCATGAGAAACCCCGAAGATGGTACACCGTGTGATCGGGAAAGGTTTCTAAAACGCACCTCATTTCTCATCTCCTTGTGCTCCGGTTCGCCATTCCAGCCGCTTTACTAGCAATCTCCCTCCTTGGAGAATCAGCACCTTTATCTTCCTGTTCCGTACAGGTTGCAATTTGTCCTGAGGATGCATGGGAAGAGGGGGAACCAATGAGAGACTAGCTCTAGGTGTTGCGACAGGCACAGGTGACACTATTTTCCCATCAGGAAGAAGAATTAACCACAGGCTCAGCCTGCCGCCAGGAACCAGAATACGGCCTGAAGCAATCCTGCGCTTTTGCGGCCAGCTCCCAAGAAAGCGAATTGAATCATGGAGCTCACGGGCACTGCAATTCACAAACCTGCAGACTTAGAAATGATAACTCTCGTCCACAAATATATTGAGGGAAGGCAACGAAGAGGATTTGAAAGCAAGGCAGAATTGCAGGAAACAGATTTCAGGAGGTAGATTCGAATCGCCTTTAAAGCACAGGAAAAGCGGCAAAACCTCGACAATGATGCCCTTGGCCAAAAAGGGCGTATGCGTTTTTTCCTGAATATATTCAGGAAAAAACGCATACGCCCTTTTTGGCCAAGCAAGCAACCTGGAAAGGCAAATCAGCGCTACAAAGAAGTCTTGCTTCCCATCGGTCAAAAGGGCCATGCTGAATAAAGTGTCAAAACCAGAAATGCAGGACAGGCCATGGAGAAATGGGAGCCTTGCTACGCTGATGGGCGGGATGTAAATTGCCAACAGCCACTCTGGAGAAGTGTACGCTGTGTCCTGAAACATCTAAAAAACTCAGCTTAGAGAGCATAGGGCCCTTCCACTCATGGGCGTATAAATTGGAAAAACTAAAAATCAGCAAGACACAGGCACCCCAAAGTTTTGGGCTACTCTGTTGACAAGAACCTCCACTTCGATACACCTTAAATATCCCAGGAAAGAGAAGAATGGATAAAGAAGATGTGGTCCTTATATACAATGGAATATCACTCAGCCATGAAATCAATGTCATAAGGCTAGTAGCAGCATGATGAGTGGATTTAGGTATGACGATTCTAAGTGAAATAAGTCACACAGAAAAAGACCCTTATCATGAGATATCACTTATAGAGGGAATGTAAAAACCGCTACCCTTGAACTGAATTACAAAACAGAACAGAGTCACACGTTTAGAAAACAGACTATGGCTGCTTAACGGGAAAGGTGAGGTGGGGTGATGCATAAAACAAGGGTTTCAAATTAGCTCAGATACCGTTCCATAAACCCAATATGTAAGAGACAAGACCTACTCCTTGCTCAGTGAACTGGACTCAACACCCCCTATTCACCGCCCAAGAATATATCTGACTAGTAAGAATCTTAAAACCTATGTATTGATATCTCTCTGTAAGTGAGTCAAGTGGGTGTAAAGCGGCATAAACGCAGCAGTCAAAAGCAGCTAAACCCCATTATAAAAATCAATTACTTTTCAAAACCCGTGAAACAAAGACAGTGAAAGAGAGAGAAATTCTTACAAAATTCTTTCAGGGGCTGTGATGCCACCTGGATTGACCATATCTAGACCCACAGCTGATTGAGACATAAGGGTGGACACTCTTGGGGCTGAGAGGTTTGGTGAGGTTGGGTGAGCAAACGCAGACCCTTTAAAGTAATATAGCGTGGTACCCATCCCATGCGTCCCAAATCTCCAGGTTCAAGGGCATCGTCCTACACTGAAAACAGGCATGAGAAACCCCGAAGATGGTACACCGTGTGATCGGGAAAGGTTTCTAAAACGCACCTCATTTCTCATCTCCTTGTGCTCCGGTTCGCCATTCCAGCCGCTTTACTAGCAATCTCCCTCCTTGGAGAATCAGCACCTTTATCCTCCTGTTCTTTACAGGTTGCAATTTGTCCTGAGGATGCACGGGAAGAGGGGGAACCAATGAGAGACTAGCTCTAGGTGTTGGGACAGGCACAGGTCACTCTATTTTCCCATCAGGAAGAAGAATTAACCACAGGCTCAGCCTGCCGCCAGGAACCAGAATACGGCCTGAAGCAATCCTGCGCTTTTGCGGCCAGCTCCCAAGAAAGCGAGTTGAATCATGGAGCTCAGGGGCACTGCAATTCACAAACCTGCAGACTTAGAAATGATAACTCTCGTCCACAAATATATTGAGGGAAGGCAACGAAGAGGATTTGAAAGCAAGGCAGAATTGCAGGAAACAGATTTCAGGAGGTAGATTCGAATCGCCTTTAAAGCACAGGAAAAGCGGCAAAACCTCGACAATGATGCCCTTGGCCAAAAACGGCGTATGCGTTTTTTCCTGAATATATTCAGGAAAAAAACGCATACGCCCTTTTTGGCCAACCAAGCAACCTGGAAAGGCAAATCAGCGCTACAAAGAAGTCTCGCTTCCCATCGGTCAAAAGGGCCATGCTGAATAAAGTGTCAAAACCAGAAATGCAGGACAGGCCATGGAGAAATGCGAGCCTTGCTACGCTGATGGGCGGGATGTAAATTGCCAACAGCCACTCTGGAGAAGTGTACGGTGTGTCCTGAAACATCTAAAAAACTCAGCTTAGAGAGCATAGGGCACTTCCACTCATGGGCGTATAAATTGGGAAAACTAAAAATCAGCAAGACACAGGCACCCCAAAGTTTTGGGCTACTCTGTTGACAAGAACCTCCACTTCGATACACCTTAAATGTCCCAGGAAAGAAAAGAATGGATAAAGAAGATGTGGTCCTTATATACAATGGAATATCACTCAGCCATGAAATCAATGTCATAAGGCTAGTAGCAGCATGATGAGTGGATTTAGGTATGACGATTCTAAGTGAAATAAGTCACACAGAAAAAGACACTTATCATCAGATATCACTTATAGAGGGAATGTAAAAACCGCTACCCTTGAACTGAATTACAAAACAGAACAGAGTCACACGTTTAGAAAACAGACTATGGCTGCTTAACGGGAAAGGTGAGGTGGGGTGATGCATAAAACAAGGGTTTCAAATTAGCTCAGATACCGTTCCATAAACCCAATATGTAAGAGACAAGACCTACTCCTTGCTCAGTGAACTGGACTCAACACCCCCTATTCACCGCCCAAGAATATATCTGACAAGTAAGAATCTTAAAACCTATATATTGATATCTCTCTGTAAGTGAGTCAAGTGGGTGTAAAGCGGCATAAACGCAGCAGTCAAAAGCAGCTAAACCCCATTATAAAAATCAATTACTTTTCAAAACCCGTGAAACAAAGACAGTGAAAGAGAGAGAAATTCTTACAAAATTCGTTCAGGGGCTGTGATGCCACCTGGATTGACCATATCTAGACCCACAGCTGATTGAGACATAAGGGTGGACACTCTTGGGGCTGAGAGGTTTGGTGAGGTTGGGTGAGCAAACGCAGACCCTTTAAAGAAATACGGCGTGGTACCCATCCCATGGGTCCCAAATCTCCAGGTTCAAGGGCATCGTCCTACACTGAAAACATGCATGAGAAACCCCGAAGATGGTACACCGTGTGATCGGGAAAGGTTGCTAAAACGCACCTCATTTCTCATCTCCTTGTGCTCCGGTTCGCCATTCCAGCCGCTTTACTAGCAATCTCCCTCCTTGGAGAATCAGCACCTTTATCTTCCTGTACCGTACAGGTTGCAATTTGTCCTGAGGATGCACGGGAAGAGGGGGAACCAATGAGAGACTAGCTCTAGGTGTTGCGACAGGCACAGGTGACACTATTTTCCCATCAGGAAGAAGAATTAACCACAGGCTCAGCCTGCCGCCAGGAACCAGAATACGGCCTGAAGCAATCCTGCGCTTTTGCGGCCAGCTCCCAAGAAAGCGAATTGAATCATGGAGCTCAGGGGCACTGCAATTCACAAACCTGCAGACTTAGAAATGATAACTCTCGTCCACAAATATATTGAGGGAAGGCAACGAAGAGGATTTGAAAGCAAGGCAGAATTGCAGGAAACAGATTTCAGGAGGTAGATTCGAATCGCCTTTAAAGCACAGGAAAAGCGGCAAAACCTCGACAATGATGCCCTTGGCCAAAAAGGGCGTATGCGTTTTTTCCTGAATATATTCAGGAAAAACGCATACGCCCTTTTTGGCCAACCAAGCAACCTGGAAAGGCAAATCAGCACTACAAAGAAGTCTCGCTTCCCATCGGTCAAAAGGGCCATGCTGAATAAAGTGTCAAAACCAGAAATGCAGGACAGGCCATGGAGAAATGCGAGCCTTGCTACGCTGATGGGCGGGATGTAAATTGCCAACAGCCACTCTGGAGAAGTGTACGGTGTGTCCTGAAACATCTAAAAAACTCAGCTTAGAGAGCATAGGGCACTTCCACTCATGGGCGTATAAATTGGGAAAACTAAAAATCAGCAAGACACAGGCACCCCAAAGTTTTGGGCTACTCTGTTGACAAGAACCTGCACTTCGATACACCTTAAATGTCCCAGGAAAGAAAAGAATGGATAAAGAAGATGTGGTCCTTATATACAATGGAATATCACTCAGCCATGAAATCAATGTCATAAGGCTAGTAGCAGCATGATGAGTGGATTTAGGTATGACGATTCTAAGTGAAATAAGTCACACAGAAAAAGACACTTATCATCAGATATCACTTATAGAGGGAATGTAAAAACCGCTACCCTTGAACTGAATTACAAAACAGAACAGAGTCACACGTTTAGAAAACACACTATGTCTGCTTAACGGGAAAGGTGAGGTGGGGTGATGCATAAAACAAGGGTTTCAAATTAGCTCAGATACCGTTCCATAAACCCAATATGTAAGAGACAAGACCTACTCCTTGCTCAGTGAACTGGACTCAACACCCCCTATTCACCGCCCAAGAATATATCTGACAAGTAAGAATCTTAAAACCTATATATTGATATCTCTCTGTAAGTGAGTCAAGTGGGTGTAAAGCGGCATAAACGCAGCAGTCAAAAGCAGCTAAACCCCATTATAAAAATCAATTACTTTTCAAAACCCGTGAAACAAAGACAGTGAAAGAGAGAGAAATTCTTACAAAATTCGTTCAGGGGCTGTGATGCCACCTGGATTGACCATATCTAGACCCACAGCTGATTGAGACATAAGGGTGGACACTCTTGGGGCTGAGAGGTTTGGTGAGGTTGGGTGAGCAAACGCAGACCCTTTAAAGAAATACGGCGTGGTACCCATCCCATGGGTCCCAAATCTCCAGGTTCAAGGGCATCGTCCTACACTGAAAACATGCATGAGAAACCCCGAAGATGGTACACCGTGTGATCGGGAAAGGTTGCTAAAACGCACCTCATTTCTCATCTCCTTGTGCTCCGGTTCGCCATTCCAGCCGCTTTACTAGCAATCTCCCTCCTTGGAGAATCAGCACCTTTATCTTCCTGTTCCGTACAGGTTGCAATTTGTCCTGAGGATGCACGGGAAGAGGGGGAACCAATGAGAGACTAGCTCTAGGTGTTGCGACAGGCACAGGTGACACTATTTTCCCATCAGGAAGAAGAATTAACCACAGGCTCAGCCTGCCGCCAGGAACCAGAATACGGCCTGAAGCAATCCTGCGCTTTTGCGGCCAGCTCCCAAGAAAGCGAATTGAATCATGGAGCTCAGGGGCACTGCAATTCACAAACCTGCAGACTTAGAAATGATAACTCTCGTCCACAAATATATTGAGGGAAGGCAACGAAGAGGATTTGAAAGCAAGGCAGAATTGCAGGAAACAGATTTCAGGAGGTAGATTCGAATCGCCTTTAAAGCACAGGAAAAGCGGCAAAACCTCGACAATGATGCCCTTGGCCAAAAAGGGCGTATGCGTTTTTTCCTGAATATATTCAGGAAAAAACGCATACGCCCTTTTTGGTCAACCAAGCAACCTGGAAAGGCAAATCAGCGCTACAAAAAAGTCTCGCTACCCATCGGTCAAAAGGGCCATGATGAATAAAGTGTCAAAACCAGAAATGCTGGACAGGCCTTGGAGAAATGGGAGCCTTGCTACGCTGATGGGCGGGATGTAAATTGCCAACAGCCACTCTGGAGAAGTGTACGGTGTGTCCTGAAACATCTAAAAAACTCAGCTTTGAGACCATAGGGCACTTCCTCTCATGGGCGTATAAATTGGGAAAACTAAAAATCAGCAAGACACAGGCACCCCAAAGTTTTGGGCTGCTCTGTTGACAAGAACCTCCACTTCGTTACACCTTAAATATCCCAGGAAAGAGAAGAATGGATAAAGAAGTTGCGGTCCTTATGTACAATGGAATATCTCTCAGCCATGAAATCAACGTCATAAGGCTAGTAGCAGCATGATGAGTGGATTTAGGTACGACCATTCTAAGTGAAAAAAGTCACACAGAAAAAGACACTTATCATGAGATATCACTTATAGAGGGAATGTCAAAACCGCTACCCTTGAACTGAATTACAAAACAGAACAGAGTCACACGTTTAGAAAACACACTATGGCTGCTTAACGGGAAAGGTGAGGTGGGGTGGTGCATAAAACAAGGGTTTCAAATTAGCTCACATACCGTTCCATAAACCCAATATGTAATAGACAAGACCTACTCCTTGCTCAGTGAACTGGACTCAACACCCCCTATTCACCGCCCAAGAATATACCTGACTAGTAAGTATCTTCAAACCTATGTATTGATATCTCTCTGTAAGTGAGTCAAGTGGGTGTAAAGCGGCATAAACACAGCAGTGAAAAGCAGCCAAACCCCATTATAAAAATCAATTACTTTTCAAAACCCGTGAAACAAAGACAGTGAAAGAGAGAGAAATTCTTACAAAATTCGTTCAGGGGCTGTGATGCCACCTGGATTGACCATATCTAGACCCACAGCTGATTGAGACATAAGGGTGGACACTCTTGGGGCTGAGAGGTTTGGTGAGGTTGGGTGAGCAAACGCAGACCCTTTAAAGTAATACGGCGTGGTACCCATCCCATGGGTCCCAAATCTCCAGGTTCAAGGGCATCGTCCTACATTGAAAACATGCATGAGGAACCCCGAAGATGGTACACCGTGTGATCGGGAAAGGTTTCTAAAACGCACCTCATTTCTCATCTCCTTGTGCTCCGGTTCGCCATTCCAGCCGCTTTACTAGCAATCTCCCTCCTTGGAGAATCAGCACCTTTATCCTCCTGTTCCGTACAGGTTGCAAATTGTCCTGAGGATGAACGGGAAGAGGGGGAACCAATGAGAGACTAGCTCTAGGTGTTGGGGCAGGCACAGGTCATTCTATTTTCCCATCAGGAAGAAGAATTAACCACAGGCTCAGCCTGCCGCCAGGAACCAGAATACGGCCTGAAGCAATCCTGCGCTTTTGCGGCCAGCTCCCAAGAAAGCGAGTTGAAGAATGGAGCTCAGGGGCACTGCAATTCACAAACCTGCAGTCTTAGAAATGATAACTCTCGTCCACAAATATATTGAGGGAAGGCAACGAAGAGGATTTGAAAGCAAGGCAGAATTGCAGGAAACAGATTTCAGGAGGTAGATTCGAATCGCCTTTAAAGCACAGGAAAAGCGGCAAAACCTCGACAATGATGCCCTTGGCCAAAAACGGCGTATGCGTTTTTTCCTGAATATATTCAGGAAAAAAACGCATACGCCCTTTTTGGCCAACCAAGCAACCTGGAAAGGCAAATCAGCGCTACAAAGAAGTCTCGCTTCCCATCGGTCAAAAGGGCCATGCTGAATAAAGTGTCAAAACCAGAAATGCAGGACAGGCCATGGAGAAATGCGAGCCTTGCTACGCTGATGGGCGGGATGTAAATTGCCAACAGCCACTCTGGAGAAGTGTACGGTGTGTCCTGAAACATCTAAAAAACTCAGCTTAGAGAGCATAGGGCACTTCCACTCATGGGCGTATAAATTGGGAAAACTAAAAATCAGCAAGACACAGGCACCCCAAAGTTTTGGGCTACTCTGTTGACAAGAACCTCCACTTCGATACACCTTAAATGTCCCAGGAAAGAAAAGAATGGATAAAGAAGATGTGGTCCTTATATACAATGGAATATCACTCAGCCATGAAATCAATGTCATAAGGCTAGTAGCAGCATGATGAGTGGATTTAGGTATGACGATTCTAAGTGAAATAAGTCACACAGAAAAAGACACTTATCATCAGATATCACTTATAGAGGGAATGTAAAAACCGCTACCCTTGAACTGAATTACAAAACAGAACAGAGTCACACGTTTAGAAAACAGACTATGGCTGCTTAACGGGAAAGGTGAGGTGGGGTGATGCATAAAACAAGGGTTTCAAATTAGCTCAGATACCGTTCCATAAACCCAATATGTAAGAGACAAGACCTACTCCTTGCTCAGTGAACTGGACTCAACACCCCCTATTCACCGCCCAAGAATATATCTGACAAGTAAGAATCTTAAAACCTATATATTGATATCTCTCTGTAAGTGAGTCAAGTGGGTGTAAAGCGGCATAAACGCAGCAGTCAAAAGCAGCTAAACCCCATTATAAAAATCAATTACTTTTCAAAACCCGTGAAACAAAGACAGTGAAAGAGAGAGAAATTCTTACAAAATTCGTTCAGGGGCTGTGATGCCACCTGGATTGACCATATCTAGACCCACAGCTGATTGAGACATAAGGGTGGACACTCTTGGGGCTGAGAGGTTTGGTGAGGTTGGGTGAGCAAACGCAGACCCTTTAAAGAAATACGGCGTGGTACCCATCCCATGGGTCCCAAATCTCCAGGTTCAAGGGCATCGTCCTACACTGAAAACATGCATGAGAAACCCCGAAGATGGTACACCGTGTGATCGGGAAAGGTTGCTAAAACGCACCTCATTTCTCATCTCCTTGTGCTCCGGTTCGCCATTCCAGCCGCTTTACTAGCAATCTCCCTCCTTGGAGAATCAGCACCTTTATCTTCCTGTACCGTACAGGTTGCAATTTGTCCTGAGGATGCACGGGAAGAGGGGGAACCAATGAGAGACTAGCTCTAGGTGTTGCGACAGGCACAGGTGACACTATTTTCCCATCAGGAAGAAGAATTAACCACAGGCTCAGCCTGCCGCCAGGAACCAGAATACGGCCTGAAGCAATCCTGCGCTTTTGCGGCCAGCTCCCAAGAAAGCGAATTGAATCATGGAGCTCAGGGGCACTGCAATTCACAAACCTGCAGACTTAGAAATGATAACTCTCGTCCACAAATATATTGAGGGAAGGCAACGAAGAGGATTTGAAAGCAAGGCAGAATTGCAGGAAACAGATTTCAGGAGGTAGATTCGAATCGCCTTTAAAGCACAGGAAAAGCGGCAAAACCTCGACAATGATGCCCTTGGCCAAAAAGGGCGTATGCGTTTTTTCCTGAATATATTCAGGAAAAACGCATACGCCCTTTTTGGCCAACCAAGCAACCTGGAAAGGCAAATCAGCACTACAAAGAAGTCTCGCTTCCCATCGGTCAAAAGGGCCATGCTGAATAAAGTGTCAAAACCAGAAATGCAGGACAGGCCATGGAGAAATGCGAGCCTTGCTACGCTGATGGGCGGGATGTAAATTGCCAACAGCCACTCTGGAGAAGTGTACGGTGTGTCCTGAAACATCTAAAAAACTCAGCTTAGAGAGCATAGGGCACTTCCACTCATGGGCGTATAAATTGGGAAAACTAAAAATCAGCAAGACACAGGCACCCCAAAGTTTTGGGCTACTCTGTTGACAAGAACCTGCACTTCGATACACCTTAAATGTCCCAGGAAAGAAAAGAATGGATAAAGAAGATGTGGTCCTTATATACAATGGAATATCACTCAGCCATGAAATCAATGTCATAAGGCTAGTAGCAGCATGATGAGTGGATTTAGGTATGACGATTCTAAGTGAAATAAGTCACACAGAAAAAGACACTTATCATCAGATATCACTTATAGAGGGAATGTAAAAACCGCTACCCTTGAACTGAATTACAAAACAGAACAGAGTCACACGTTTAGAAAACACACTATGTCTGCTTAACGGGAAAGGTGAGGTGGGGTGATGCATAAAACAAGGGTTTCAAATTAGCTCAGATACCGTTCCATAAACCCAATATGTAAGAGACAAGACCTACTCCTTGCTCAGTGAACTGGACTCAACACCCCCTATTCACCGCCCAAGAATATATCTGACAAGTAAGAATCTTAAAACCTATATATTGATATCTCTCTGTAAGTGAGTCAAGTGGGTGTAAAGCGGCATAAACGCAGCAGTCAAAAGCAGCTAAACCCCATTATAAAAATCAATTACTTTTCAAAACCCGTGAAACAAAGACAGTGAAAGAGAGAGAAATTCTTACAAAATTCGTTCAGGGGCTGTGATGCCACCTGGATTGACCATATCTAGACCCACAGCTGATTGAGACATAAGGGTGGACACTCTTGGGGCTGAGAGGTTTGGTGAGGTTGGGTGAGCAAACGCAGACCCTTTAAAGAAATACGGCGTGGTACCCATCCCATGGGTCCCAAATCTCCAGGTTCAAGGGCATCGTCCTACACTGAAAACATGCATGAGAAACCCCGAAGATGGTACACCGTGTGATCGGGAAAGGTTGCTAAAACGCACCTCATTTCTCATCTCCTTGTGCTCCGGTTCGCCATTCCAGCCGCTTTACTAGCAATCTCCCTCCTTGGAGAATCAGCACCTTTATCTTCCTGTTCCGTACAGGTTGCAATTTGTCCTGAGGATGCACGGGAAGAGGGGGAACCAATGAGAGACTAGCTCTAGGTGTTGCGACAGGCACAGGTGACACTATTTTCCCATCAGGAAGAAGAATTAACCACAGGCTCAGCCTGCCGCCAGGAACCAGAATACGGCCTGAAGCAATCCTGCGCTTTTGCGGCCAGCTCCCAAGAAAGCGAATTGAATCATGGAGCTCAGGGGCACTGCAATTCACAAACCTGCAGACTTAGAAATGATAACTCTCGTCCACAAATATATTGAGGGAAGGCAACGAAGAGGATTTGAAAGCAAGGCAGAATTGCAGGAAACAGATTTCAGGAGGTAGATTCGAATCGCCTTTAAAGCACAGGAAAAGCGGCAAAACCTCGACAATGATGCCCTTGGCCAAAAAGGGCGTATGCGTTTTTTCCTGAATATATTCAGGAAAAAACGCATACGCCCTTTTTGGTCAACCAAGCAACCTGGAAAGGCAAATCAGCGCTACAAAAAAGTCTCGCTACCCATCGGTCAAAAGGGCCATGATGAATAAAGTGTCAAAACCAGAAATGCTGGACAGGCCTTGGAGAAATGGGAGCCTTGCTACGCTGATGGGCGGGATGTAAATTGCCAACAGCCACTCTGGAGAAGTGTACGGTGTGTCCTGAAACATCTAAAAAACTCAGCTTTGAGACCATAGGGCACTTCCTCTCATGGGCGTATAAATTGGGAAAACTAAAAATCAGCAAGACACAGGCACCCCAAAGTTTTGGGCTGCTCTGTTGACAAGAACCTCCACTTCGTTACACCTTAAATATCCCAGGAAAGAGAAGAATGGATAAAGAAGTTGCGGTCCTTATGTACAATGGAATATCTCTCAGCCATGAAATCAACGTCATAAGGCTAGTAGCAGCATGATGAGTGGATTTAGGTACGACCATTCTAAGTGAAAAAAGTCACACAGAAAAAGACACTTATCATGAGATATCACTTATAGAGGGAATGTCAAAACCGCTACCCTTGAACTGAATTACAAAACAGAACAGAGTCACACGTTTAGAAAACACACTATGGCTGCTTAACGGGAAAGGTGAGGTGGGGTGGTGCATAAAACAAGGGTTTCAAATTAGCTCACATACCGTTCCATAAACCCAATATGTAATAGACAAGACCTACTCCTTGCTCAGTGAACTGGACTCAACACCCCCTATTCACCGCCCAAGAATATACCTGACTAGTAAGTATCTTCAAACCTATGTATTGATATCTCTCTGTAAGTGAGTCAAGTGGGTGTAAAGCGGCATAAACACAGCAGTGAAAAGCAGCCAAACCCCATTATAAAAATCAATTACTTTTCAAAACCCGTGAAACAAAGACAGTGAAAGAGAGAGAAATTCTTACAAAATTCGTTCAGGGGCTGTGATGCCACCTGGATTGACCATATCTAGACCCACAGCTGATTGAGACATAAGGGTGGACACTCTTGGGGCTGAGAGGTTTGGTGAGGTTGGGTGAGCAAACGCAGACCCTTTAAAGTAATACGGCGTGGTACCCATCCCATGGGTCCCAAATCTCCAGGTTCAAGGGCATCGTCCTACATTGAAAACATGCATGAGGAACCCCGAAGATGGTACACCGTGTGATCGGGAAAGGTTTCTAAAACGCACCTCATTTCTCATCTCCTTGTGCTCCGGTTCGCCATTCCAGCCGCTTTACTAGCAATCTCCCTCCTTGGAGAATCAGCACCTTTATCCTCCTGTTCCGTACAGGTTGCAAATTGTCCTGAGGATGAACGGGAAGAGGGGGAACCAATGAGAGACTAGCTCTAGGTGTTGGGGCAGGCACAGGTCATTCTATTTTCCCATCAGGAAGAAGAATTAACCACAGGCTCAGCCTGCCGCCAGGAACCAGAATACGGCCTGAAGCAATCCTGCGCTTTTGCGGCCAGCTCCCAAGAAAGCGAGTTGAAGAATGGAGCTCAGGGGCACTGCAATTCACAAACCTGCAGTCTTAGAAATGATAACTCTCGTCCACAAATATATTGAGGGAAGGCAACGAAGAGGATTTGAAAGCAAGGCAGAATTGCAGGAAACAGATTTCAGGAGGTAGATTCGAATCGCCTTTAAAGCACAGGAAAAGCGGCAAAACCTCGACAATGATGCCCTTGGCCAAAAACGGCGTATGCGTTTTTTCCTGAATATATTCAGGAAAAAAACGCATACGCCCTTTTTGGCCAACCAAGCAACCTGGAAAGGCAAATCAGCGCTACAAAGAAGTCTCGCTTCCCATCGGTCAAAAGGGCCATGCTGAATAAAGTGTCAAAACCAGAAATGCAGGACAGGCCATGGAGAAATGCGAGCCTTGCTACGCTGATGGGCGGGATGTAAATTGCCAACAGCCACTCTGGAGAAGTGTACGGTGTGTCCTGAAACATCTAAAAAACTCAGCTTAGAGAGCATAGGGCACTTCCACTCATGGGCGTATAAATTGGGAAAACTAAAAATCAGCAAGACACAGGCACCCCAAAGTTTTGGGCTACTCTGTTGACAAGAACCTCCACTTCGATACACCTTAAATGTCCCAGGAAAGAAAAGAATGGATAAAGAAGATGTGGTCCTTATATACAATGGAATATCACTCAGCCATGAAATCAATGTCATAAGGCTAGTAGCAGCATGATGAGTGGATTTAGGTATGACGATTCTAAGTGAAATAAGTCACACAGAAAAAGACACTTATCATCAGATATCACTTATAGAGGGAATGTAAAAACCGCTACCCTTGAACTGAATTACAAAACAGAACAGAGTCACACGTTTAGAAAACAGACTATGGCTGCTTAACGGGAAAGGTGAGGTGGGGTGATGCATAAAACAAGGGTTTCAAATTAGCTCAGATACCGTTCCATAAACCCAATATGTAAGAGACAAGACCTACTCCTTGCTCAGTGAACTGGACTCAACACCCCCTATTCACCGCCCAAGAATATATCTGACAAGTAAGAATCTTAAAACCTATATATTGATATCTCTCTGTAAGTGAGTCAAGTGGGTGTAAAGCGGCATAAACGCAGCAGTCAAAAGCAGCTAAACCCCATTATAAAAATCAATTACTTTTCAAAACCCGTGAAACAAAGACAGTGAAAGAGAGAGAAATTCTTACAAAATTCGTTCAGGGGCTGTGATGCCACCTGGATTGACCATATCTAGACCCACAGCTGATTGAGACATAAGGGTGGACACTCTTGGGGCTGAGAGGTTTGGTGAGGTTGGGTGAGCAAACGCAGACCCTTTAAAGAAATACGGCGTGGTACCCATCCCATGGGTCCCAAATCTCCAGGTTCAAGGGCATCGTCCTACACTGAAAACATGCATGAGAAACCCCGAAGATGGTACACCGTGTGATCGGGAAAGGTTGCTAAAACGCACCTCATTTCTCATCTCCTTGTGCTCCGGTTCGCCATTCCAGCCGCTTTACTAGCAATCTCCCTCCTTGGAGAATCAGCACCTTTATCTTCCTGTACCGTACAGGTTGCAATTTGTCCTGAGGATGCACGGGAAGAGGGGGAACCAATGAGAGACTAGCTCTAGGTGTTGCGACAGGCACAGGTGACACTATTTTCCCATCAGGAAGAAGAATTAACCACAGGCTCAGCCTGCCGCCAGGAACCAGAATACGGCCTGAAGCAATCCTGCGCTTTTGCGGCCAGCTCCCAAGAAAGCGAATTGAATCATGGAGCTCAGGGGCACTGCAATTCACAAACCTGCAGACTTAGAAATGATAACTCTCGTCCACAAATATATTGAGGGAAGGCAACGAAGAGGATTTGAAAGCAAGGCAGAATTGCAGGAAACAGATTTCAGGAGGTAGATTCGAATCGCCTTTAAAGCACAGGAAAAGCGGCAAAACCTCGACAATGATGCCCTTGGCCAAAAAGGGCGTATGCGTTTTTTCCTGAATATATTCAGGAAAAACGCATACGCCCTTTTTGGCCAACCAAGCAACCTGGAAAGGCAAATCAGCACTACAAAGAAGTCTCGCTTCCCATCGGTCAAAAGGGCCATGCTGAATAAAGTGTCAAAACCAGAAATGCAGGACAGGCCATGGAGAAATGCGAGCCTTGCTACGCTGATGGGCGGGATGTAAATTGCCAACAGCCACTCTGGAGAAGTGTACGGTGTGTCCTGAAACATCTAAAAAACTCAGCTTAGAGAGCATAGGGCACTTCCACTCATGGGCGTATAAATTGGGAAAACTAAAAATCAGCAAGACACAGGCACCCCAAAGTTTTGGGCTACTCTGTTGACAAGAACCTGCACTTCGATACACCTTAAATGTCCCAGGAAAGAAAAGAATGGATAAAGAAGATGTGGTCCTTATATACAATGGAATATCACTCAGCCATGAAATCAATGTCATAAGGCTAGTAGCAGCATGATGAGTGGATTTAGGTATGACGATTCTAAGTGAAATAAGTCACACAGAAAAAGACACTTATCATCAGATATCACTTATAGAGGGAATGTAAAAACCGCTACCCTTGAACTGAATTACAAAACAGAACAGAGTCACACGTTTAGAAAACACACTATGTCTGCTTAACGGGAAAGGTGAGGTGGGGTGATGCATAAAACAAGGGTTTCAAATTAGCTCAGATACCGTTCCATAAACCCAATATGTAAGAGACAAGACCTACTCCTTGCTCAGTGAACTGGACTCAACACCCCCTATTCACCGCCCAAGAATATATCTGACAAGTAAGAATCTTAAAACCTATATATTGATATCTCTCTGTAAGTGAGTCAAGTGGGTGTAAAGCGGCATAAACGCAGCAGTCAAAAGCAGCTAAACCCCATTATAAAAATCAATTACTTTTCAAAACCCGTGAAACAAAGACAGTGAAAGAGAGAGAAATTCTTACAAAATTCGTTCAGGGGCTGTGATGCCACCTGGATTGACCATATCTAGACCCACAGCTGATTGAGACATAAGGGTGGACACTCTTGGGGCTGAGAGGTTTGGTGAGGTTGGGTGAGCAAACGCAGACCCTTTAAAGAAATACGGCGTGGTACCCATCCCATGGGTCCCAAATCTCCAGGTTCAAGGGCATCGTCCTACACTGAAAACATGCATGAGAAACCCCGAAGATGGTACACCGTGTGATCGGGAAAGGTTGCTAAAACGCACCTCATTTCTCATCTCCTTGTGCTCCGGTTCGCCATTCCAGCCGCTTTACTAGCAATCTCCCTCCTTGGAGAATCAGCACCTTTATCTTCCTGTTCCGTACAGGTTGCAATTTGTCCTGAGGATGCACGGGAAGAGGGGGAACCAATGAGAGACTAGCTCTAGGTGTTGCGACAGGCACAGGTGACACTATTTTCCCATCAGGAAGAAGAATTAACCACAGGCTCAGCCTGCCGCCAGGAACCAGAATACGGCCTGAAGCAATCCTGCGCTTTTGCGGCCAGCTCCCAAGAAAGCGAATTGAATCATGGAGCTCAGGGGCACTGCAATTCACAAACCTGCAGACTTAGAAATGATAACTCTCGTCCACAAATATATTGAGGGAAGGCAACGAAGAGGATTTGAAAGCAAGGCAGAATTGCAGGAAACAGATTTCAGGAGGTAGATTCGAATCGCCTTTAAAGCACAGGAAAAGCGGCAAAACCTCGACAATGATGCCCTTGGCCAAAAAGGGCGTATGCGTTTTTTCCTGAATATATTCAGGAAAAAACGCATACGCCCTTTTTGGTCAACCAAGCAACCTGGAAAGGCAAATCAGCGCTACAAAAAAGTCTCGCTACCTATCGGTCAAAAGGGCCATGATGAATAAAGTGTCAAAACCAGAAATGCTGGACAGTCCTTGGAGAAATGGGAGCCTTGCTACGCTGATGGGCGGGATGTAAATTGCCAACAGCCACTCTGGAGAAGTGTACGGTGTGTCCTGAAACATCTAAAAAACTCAGCTTTGAGACCATAGGGCACTTCCTCTCATGGGCGTATAAATTGGGAAAACTAAAAATCAGCAAGACACAGGCACCCCAAAGTTTTGGGCTGCTCTGTTGACAAGAACCTCCACTTCGTTACACCTTAAATATCCCAGGAAAGAGAAGAATGGATAAAGAAGTTGCGGTCCTTATGTACAATGGAATATCTCTCAGCCATGAAATCAACGTCATAAGGCTAGTAGCAGCATGATGAGTGGATTTAGGTACGACCATTCTAAGTGAAAAAAGTCACACAGAAAAAGACACTTATCATGAGATATCACTTATAGAGGGAATGTCAAAACCGGTACCCTTGAACTGAATTACAAAACAGAACAGAGTCACACGTTTAGAAAACACACTATGGCTGCTTAACGGGAAAGGTGAGGTGGGGTGGTGCATAAAACAAGGGTTTCAAATTAGCTCACATACCGTTCCATAAACCCAATATGTAATAGACAAGACCTACTCCTTGCTCAGTGAACTGGACTCAACACCCCCTATTCACCGCCCAAGAATATACCTGACTAGTAAGTATCTTCAAACCTATGTATTGATATCTCTCTGTAAGTGAGTCAAGTGGGTGTAAAGCGGCATAAACACAGCAGTGAAAAGCAGCCAAACCCCATTATAAAAATCAATTACTTTTCAAAACCCGTGAAACAAAGACAGTGAAAGAGAGAGAAATTCTTACAAAATTCGTTCAGGGGCTGTGATGCCACCTGGATTGACCATATCTAGACCCACAGCTGATTGAGACATAAGGGTGGACACTCTTGGGGCTGAGAGGTTTGGTGAGGTTGGGTGAGCAAACGCAGACCCTTTAAAGTAATACGGCGTGGTACCCATCCCATGGGTCCCAAATCTCCAGGTTCAAGGGCATCGTCCTACATTGAAAACATGCATGAGGAACCCCGAAGATGGTACACCGTGTGATCGGGAAAGGTTTCTAAAACGCACCTCATTTCTCATCTCCTTGTGCTCCGGTTCGCCATTCCAGCCGCTTTACTAGCAATCTCCCTCCTTGGAGAATCAGCACCTTTATCCTCCTGTTCCGTACAGGTTGCAAATTGTCCTGAGGATGAACGGGAAGAGGGGGAACCAATGAGAGACTAGCTCTAGGTGTTGGGGCAGGCACAGGTCATTCTATTTTCCCATCAGGAAGAAGAATTAACCACAGGCTCAGCCTGCCGCCAGGAACCAGAATACGGCCTGAAGCAATCCTGCGCTTTTGCGGCCAGCTCCCAAGAAAGCGAGTTGAAGAATGGAGCTCAGGGGCACTGCAATTCACAAACCTGCAGTCTTAGAAATGATAACTCTCGTCCACAAATATATTGAGGGAAGGCAACGAAGAGGATTTGAAAGCAAGGCAGAATTGCAGGAAACAGATTTCAGGAGGTAGATTCGAATCGCCTTTAAAGCACAGGAAAAGCGGCAAAACCTCGACAATGATGCCCTTGGCCAAAAACGGCGTATGCGTTTTTTCCTGAATATATTCAGGAAAAAAACGCATACGCCCTTTTTGGCCAACCAAGCAACCTGGAAAGGCAAATCAGCGCTACAAAGAAGTCTCGCTTCCCATCGGTCAAAAGGGCCATGCTGAATAAAGTGTCAAAACCAGAAATGCAGGACAGGCCATGGAGAAATGCGAGCCTTGCTACGCTGATGGGCGGGATGTAAATTGCCAACAGCCACTCTGGAGAAGTGTACGGTGTGTCCTGAAACATCTAAAAAACTCAGCTTAGAGAGCATAGGGCACTTCCACTCATGGGCGTATAAATTGGGAAAACTAAAAATCAGCAAGACACAGGCACCCCAAAGTTTTGGGCTACTCTGTTGACAAGAACCTCCACTTCGATACACCTTAAATGTCCCAGGAAAGAAAAGAATGGATAAAGAAGATGTGGTCCTTATATACAATGGAATATCACTCAGCCATGAAATCAATGTCATAAGGCTAGTAGCAGCATGATGAGTGGATTTAGGTATGACGATTCTAAGTGAAATAAGTCACACAGAAAAAGACACTTATCATCAGATATCACTTATAGAGGGAATGTAAAAACCGCTACCCTTGAACTGAATTACAAAACAGAACAGAGTCACACGTTTAGAAAACAGACTATGGCTGCTTAACGGGAAAGGTGAGGTGGGGTGATGCATAAAACAAGGGTTTCAAATTAGCTCAGATACCGTTCCATAAACCCAATATGTAAGAGACAAGACCTACTCCTTGCTCAGTGAACTGGACTCAACACCCCCTATTCACCGCCCAAGAATATATCTGACAAGTAAGAATCTTAAAACCTATATATTGATATCTCTCTGTAAGTGAGTCAAGTGGGTGTAAAGCGGCATAAACGCAGCAGTCAAAAGCAGCTAAACCCCATTATAAAAATCAATTACTTTTCAAAACCCGTGAAACAAAGACAGTGAAAGAGAGAGAAATTCTTACAAAATTCGTTCAGGGGCTGTGATGCCACCTGGATTGACCATATCTAGACCCACAGCTGATTGAGACATAAGGGTGGACACTCTTGGGGCTGAGAGGTTTGGTGAGGTTGGGTGAGCAAACGCAGACCCTTTAAAGAAATACGGCGTGGTACCCATCCCATGGGTCCCAAATCTCCAGGTTCAAGGGCATCGTCCTACACTGAAAACATGCATGAGAAACCCCGAAGATGGTACACCGTGTGATCGGGAAAGGTTGCTAAAACGCACCTCATTTCTCATCTCCTTGTGCTCCGGTTCGCCATTCCAGCCGCTTTACTAGCAATCTCCCTCCTTGGAGAATCAGCACCTTTATCTTCCTGTACCGTACAGGTTGCAATTTGTCCTGAGGATGCACGGGAAGAGGGGGAACCAATGAGAGACTAGCTCTAGGTGTTGCGACAGGCACAGGTGACACTATTTTCCCATCAGGAAGAAGAATTAACCACAGGCTCAGCCTGCCGCCAGGAACCAGAATACGGCCTGAAGCAATCCTGCGCTTTTGCGGCCAGCTCCCAAGAAAGCGAATTGAATCATGGAGCTCAGGGGCACTGCAATTCACAAACCTGCAGACTTAGAAATGATAACTCTCGTCCACAAATATATTGAGGGAAGGCAACGAAGAGGATTTGAAAGCAAGGCAGAATTGCAGGAAACAGATTTCAGGAGGTAGATTCGAATCGCCTTTAAAGCACAGGAAAAGCGGCAAAACCTCGACAATGATGCCCTTGGCCAAAAAGGGCGTATGCGTTTTTTCCTGAATATATTCAGGAAAAACGCATACGCCCTTTTTGGCCAACCAAGCAACCTGGAAAGGCAAATCAGCACTACAAAGAAGTCTCGCTTCCCATCGGTCAAAAGGGCCATGCTGAATAAAGTGTCAAAACCAGAAATGCAGGACAGGCCATGGAGAAATGCGAGCCTTGCTACGCTGATGGGCGGGATGTAAATTGCCAACAGCCACTCTGGAGAAGTGTACGGTGTGTCCTGAAACATCTAAAAAACTCAGCTTAGAGAGCATAGGGCACTTCCACTCATGGGCGTATAAATTGGGAAAACTAAAAATCAGCAAGACACAGGCACCCCAAAGTTTTGGGCTACTCTGTTGACAAGAACCTGCACTTCGATACACCTTAAATGTCCCAGGAAAGAAAAGAATGGATAAAGAAGATGTGGTCCTTATATACAATGGAATATCACTCAGCCATGAAATCAATGTCATAAGGCTAGTAGCAGCATGATGAGTGGATTTAGGTATGACGATTCTAAGTGAAATAAGTCACACAGAAAAAGACACTTATCATCAGATATCACTTATAGAGGGAATGTAAAAACCGCTACCCTTGAACTGAATTACAAAACAGAACAGAGTCACACGTTTAGAAAACACACTATGTCTGCTTAACGGGAAAGGTGAGGTGGGGTGATGCATAAAACAAGGGTTTCAAATTAGCTCAGATACCGTTCCATAAACCCAATATGTAAGAGACAAGACCTACTCCTTGCTCAGTGAACTGGACTCAACACCCCCTATTCACCGCCCAAGAATATATCTGACAAGTAAGAATCTTAAAACCTATATATTGATATCTCTCTGTAAGTGAGTCAAGTGGGTGTAAAGCGGCATAAACGCAGCAGTCAAAAGCAGCTAAACCCCATTATAAAAATCAATTACTTTTCAAAACCCGTGAAACAAAGACAGTGAAAGAGAGAGAAATTCTTACAAAATTCGTTCAGGGGCTGTGATGCCACCTGGATTGACCATATCTAGACCCACAGCTGATTGAGACATAAGGGTGGACACTCTTGGGGCTGAGAGGTTTGGTGAGGTTGGGTGAGCAAACGCAGACCCTTTAAAGAAATACGGCGTGGTACCCATCCCATGGGTCCCAAATCTCCAGGTTCAAGGGCATCGTCCTACACTGAAAACATGCATGAGAAACCCCGAAGATGGTACACCGTGTGATCGGGAAAGGTTGCTAAAACGCACCTCATTTCTCATCTCCTTGTGCTCCGGTTCGCCATTCCAGCCGCTTTACTAGCAATCTCCCTCCTTGGAGAATCAGCACCTTTATCTTCCTGTTCCGTACAGGTTGCAATTTGTCCTGAGGATGCACGGGAAGAGGGGGAACCAATGAGAGACTAGCTCTAGGTGTTGCGACAGGCACAGGTGACACTATTTTCCCATCAGGAAGAAGAATTAACCACAGGCTCAGCCTGCCGCCAGGAACCAGAATACGGCCTGAAGCAATCCTGCGCTTTTGCGGCCAGCTCCCAAGAAAGCGAATTGAATCATGGAGCTCAGGGGCACTGCAATTCACAAACCTGCAGACTTAGAAATGATAACTCTCGTCCACAAATATATTGAGGGAAGGCAACGAAGAGGATTTGAAAGCAAGGCAGAATTGCAGGAAACAGATTTCAGGAGGTAGATTCGAATCGCCTTTAAAGCACAGGAAAAGCGGCAAAACCTCGACAATGATGCCCTTGGCCAAAAAGGGCGTATGCGTTTTTTCCTGAATATATTCAGGAAAAAACGCATACGCCCTTTTTGGTCAACCAAGCAACCTGGAAAGGCAAATCAGCGCTACAAAAAAGTCTCGCTACCCATCGGTCAAAAGGGCCATGATGAATAAAGTGTCAAAACCAGAAATGCTGGACAGGCCTTGGAGAAATGGGAGCCTTGCTACGCTGATGGGCGGGATGTAAATTGCCAACAGCCACTCTGGAGAAGTGTACGGTGTGTCCTGAAACATCTAAAAAACTCAGCTTTGAGACCATAGGGCACTTCCTCTCATGGGCGTATAAATTGGGAAAACTAAAAATCAGCAAGACACAGGCACCCCAAAGTTTTGGGCTGCTCTGTTGACAAGAACCTCCACTTCGTTACACCTTAAATATCCCAGGAAAGAGAAGAATGGATAAAGAAGTTGCGGTCCTTATGTACAATGGAATATCTCTCAGCCATGAAATCAACGTCATAAGGCTAGTAGCAGCATGATGAGTGGATTTAGGTACGACCATTCTAAGTGAAATAAGTCACACAGAAAAAGACACTTATCATGAGATATCACTTATAGAGGGAATGTCAAAACCGCTACCCTTGAACTGAATTACAAAACAGAACAGAGTCACACGTTTAGAAAACACACTATGGCTGCTTAACGGGAAAGGTGAGGTGGGGTGATGCATAAAACAAGGGTTTCAAATTAGCTCACATACCGTTCCATAAACCCAATATGTAATAGACAAGACCTACTCCTTGCTCAGTGAACTGGACTCAACACCCCCTATTCACCGCCCAAGAATATATCTGACTAGTAAGTATCTTCAAACCTATGTATTGATATCTCTCTGTAAGTGAGTCAAGTGGGTGTAAAGCGGCATAAACACAGCAGCGAAAAGCAGCCAAACCCCATTATAAAAATCAATTACTTTTCAAAACCCGTGAAACAAAGACAGTGAAAGAGAGAGAAATTCTTACAAAATTCGTTCAGGGGCTGTGATGCCACCTGGATTGACCATATCTAGACCCACAGCTGATTGAGACATATGGGTGGACACTCTTGGGGCTGAGAGGTTTGGTGAGGTTGGCTGAGCTAACGCAGACCCTTTAAAGTAATACGGCGTGGTACCCATCCCATGGGTCCAAAATCTCCAGGTTCAAGGGCATCTTCCTACATTGAAAACATGCATGAGAAACCCCGAAGATGGTACACCGTGTGATCGGGAAAGGTTGCTAAAACGCACCTCATTTCTCATCTCCTTGTGCTCCGGTTCGCCATTCCAGCCGCTTTACTAGCAATCTCCCTCCTTGGAGAATCAGCACCTTTATCCTCCTGTTCCGTACAGGTTGCTAATTGTCCTGAGGATGAACGGGAAGAGGGGGAACCAATGAGAGACTAGCTCTAGGTGTTGGGGCAGGCACAGGTCATTCTATTTTCCCATCAGGAAGAAGAATTAACCACAGGCTCAGCCTGCCGCCAGGAACCAGAATACGGCCTGAAGCAATCCTGCGCTTTTGCGGCCAGCTCCCAAGAAAGCGAGTTGAAGAATGGAGCTCAGGGGCACTGCAATTCACAAACCTGCAGACTTAGAAATGATAACTCTCGTCCACAAATATATTGAGGGAAGGCAACGAAGAGGATTTGAAAGCAAGGCAGAATTGCAGGAAACAGATTTCAGGAGGTAGATTCGAATCGCCTTTAAAGCACAGGAAAAGCGGCAAAACCTCGACAATGATGCCCTTGGCCAAAAAGGGCGTATGCGTTTTTTCCTGAATATATTCAGGAAAAAACGCATACGCCCTTTTTGGCCAACCAAGCAACCTGGAAAGGCAAATCAGCGCTACAAAGAAGTCTCGCTTCCCATCGGTCAAAAGGGCCATGCTGAATAAAGTGTCAAAACCAGAAATGCTGGACAGGCCTTGGAGAAATGGGAGCCTTGCTACGCTGATGGGCGGGATGTAAATTGCCAACAGCCACACTGGAGAAGTGTACGGTGTGTCCTGAAACATCTAAAAAACTCAGCTTAGAGACCATAGGGCACTTCCTCTCATGGGCGTATAAATTGGGAAAACTAAAAATCAGCAAGACACAGGCACCCCAAAGTTTTGGGCTGCTCTGTTGACAAGAACCTCCACTTCGTTACACCTTAAATATCCCAGGAAAGAGAATAATGGATAAAGAAGTTGTGGTCCTTATGTACAATGGAATATCACTCAGCCATGAAATCAACGTCATAAGGCTAGTAGCAGCATGATGAGTGGATTTAGGTACGACCATTCTAAGTGAAATAAGTCACACAGAAAAAGACACTTATCATGAGATATCACTTATAGAGGGAATGTCAAAACCGCTACCCTTGAACTGAATTACAAAACAGAACAGAGTCACACGTTTAGAAAACACACTATGGCTGCTTAACGGGAAAGGTGAGGTGGGGTGATGCATAAAACAAGGGTTTCAAATTAGCTCAGATACCGTTCCAGAAACCCAATATGTAATAGACAAGACCTACTCCTTGCTCAGTGAACTGGACTCAACACCCCCTATTCACCGCCCAAGAATATATCTGACTAGTAAGTATCTTCAAACCTATGTATTGATATCTCTCTGTAAGTGAGTCAAGTGGGTGTAAAGCGGCATAAACACAGCAGTGAAAAGCAGCCAAACCCCATTATAAAAATCAATTACTTTTCAAAACCCGTGAAACAAAGACAGTGAAAGAGAGAGAAATTCTTACAAAATTCGTTCAGGGGCTGTGATGCCACCTGGATTGACCATATCTAGACCCACAGCTGATTGAGACATAAGGGTGGACACTCTTGGGGCTGAGAGGTTTAGTGAGGTTGGGTGAGCAAACGCAGACCCTTTAAAGTAATACGGCGTGGTACCCATCCCATGGGTCCCAAATCTCCAGGTTTAAGGGCATCTTCCTACATTGAAAACATGCATGAGAAACCCCGAAGATGGTACACCGTGTGATCGGGAAAGGTTTCTAAAACGCACCTCATTTCTCATCTCCTTGTGCTCCGGTTCGCCATTCCAGCCGCTTTACTAGCAATCTCCCTCCTTGGAGAATCAGCACCTTTATCCTCCTGTTCCGTACAGGTTGCTAATTGTCCTGAGGATGAACGGGAAGAGGGGGAACCAATGAGAGACTAGCTCTAGGTGTTGGGACAGGCACAGGTCACTCTATTTTCCCATCAGGAAGAAGAATTAACCACAGGCTCAGCCTGCCACCAGGAACCAGAATACGGCCTGAAGCAATCCTGCGCTTTTGCGGCCAGCTCCCAAGAAAGCGAGTTGAAGAATGGAGCTCAGGGGCACTACAATTCACAAACCTGCAAACGTAGAAATGATAACTCTCGTCCACAAATATATTGAGGGAAGGCAACGAAGAGGATTTAAAAGCAAGGCAGAATTGCAGGAAACAGATTTCAGGAGGTAGATTCGAATCGCCTTTAAAGCACAGGAAAAGCGGCAAAACCTCGACAATGATGCCCTTGATCAAAAAGGGCGTATGCGTTTTTTCCTGAATATATTCAGGAAAAAACGCATACGCCCTTTTTGGCCAACCAAGCAATCTGAAAAGGCAAATCAGCGCTACAAAGAAGTCTCGCTTCCCATCGGTCAAAAGGGCCATGCTGAATAAAGTGTCAAAACCAGAAATGCAGGACAGGCCATGGAGAAATGGGAGCCTTGCTACGCTGATGGGCGGGATGTAAATTGCTAACAGCCACTCTGGAGAAGTGTACGGTGTGTCCTGAAACATCTAAAAAACTCAGCTTAGAGAGCATAGCGCAATTCCACTCATGGGAGTATAAATTGGGAAAACTAAAAATCAGCATGACACAGGCACCTCAAAGTTTTGGGCTGCTCTGTTGAGAAGAACCTCCACTTCATTACACCTTAAATATCCCAGGAAAGAGAAGAATGGATAAAGAAGTTGTGGTCCTTATGTACAATGGAATATCACTCAGCCATGAAATCAACGTCATAAGGCTAGTAGCAGCATGATGAGTGGATTTAGGTACGACGATTCTAAGTGAAATAAGTCACACAGAAAAAGACACTTATCATAAGATATCACTCATAGAGGGAATGTCAAAACCGCTACCCTTGAACTGAATTACAAAACAGAACAGAGTCACACGTTTAGAAAACACACTATGGCTGCTTAACGGGAAAGGTGAGGTGGGGTGATGCATAAAACAAGGGTTTCAAATTAGCTCAGATACCGTTCCAGAAACCCAATATGTAATAGACAAGACCTACTCCTTGCTCAGTGAACTGGACTCAACACCCCCTATTCACCGCCCAAGAATATATCTGACTAGTAAGAATCTTAAAACCTATGTATTGATATCTCTCTGTAAGTGAGTCAAGTGGGTGTAAAGCGGCATAAACACAGCAGTGAAAAGCAGCTAACCCCCATTATAAAAATCAATTACTTTAAAAAACCCGTGAAACAAAGACAGTGAAAGAGAGAGAAATTCTTACAAAATTCGTTCAGGGGCTGTGATGCCACCTGGATTGACCATATCTAGACCCACAGCTGATTGAGACATAAGGGTGGACACTCGTGGGGCTGAGAGGTTTGGTGAGGTTGGCTGAGCTAACGCAGACCCTTTAAAGTAATACGGCGTGGTACCCATCCCATGGGTCCCAAATCTCCAGGTTCAAGGGCATCGTCCTACATTGAAAACATGCATGAGAAACCCCGAAGATGGTACACCGTGTGATCGGGAAAGGTTTCTAAAACGCACCTCATTTCTCATCTCCTTGTGCTCCGGTTCGCCATTCCAGCCGCTTTACTAGCAATCTCCCTTCTTGGAGAATCAGCACCTTTATCCTCCTGTTCCGTACAGGTTGCAAATTGTCCTGAGGATGAACGGGAAGAGGGGGAACCAATGAGAGACTAGCTCTAGGTGTTGGGACAGGCACAGGTCACTCTATTTTCCCATCAGGAAGAAGAATTAACCACAGGCTCAGCCTGCCGCCAGGAACCAGAATACGGCCTGAAGCAATCCTGCGCTTTTGCGGCCAGCTCCCAAGAAAGCGAGTTGAAGAATGGAGCTCAGGGGCACTGCAATTCACAAACCTGCAGACTTAGAAATGATAACTCTCGTCCACAAATATATTGAGGGAAGGCAACGAAGAGGATTTGAAAGCAAGGCAGAATTGCAGGAAACAGATTTCAGGAGGTAGATTCGAATCGCCTTTAAAGCACAGGAAAAGCGGCAAAACCTCGACAATGATGCCCTTGGCCAAAAAGGGCGTATGCGTTTTTTCCTGAATATATTCAGGAAAAAACGCATACGCCCTTTTTGGCCAACCAAGCAACCTGGAAAGGCAAATCAGCGCTACAAAGAAGTCTCGCTTCCCATCGGTCAAAAGGGCCATGCTGAATAAAGTGTCAAACCCAGAAATGCTGGACAGGCCTTGGAGAAATGGGAGCCTTGCTACGCTGATGGGCGGGATGTAAATTGCCAACAGCCACACTGGAGAAGTGTACGGTGTGTCCTGAAACATCTAAAACACTCAGCTTAGAGACCATAGGGCACTTCCTCTCATGGGCGTATAAATTGGGAAAACTAAAAATCAGCAAGACACAGGCACCCCAAAGTTTTGGGCTGCTCTGTTGACAAGAACCTCCACTTCGTTACACCTTAAATATCCCAGGAAAGAGAAGAATGGATAAAGAAGTTGTGGTCCTTATGTACAATGGAATATCACTCAGCCATGAAATCAACGTCATAAGGCTAGTAGCAGCATGATGAGTGGATTTAGGTACGACGATTCTAAGTGAAATAAGTCACACAGAAAAAGACACTTATCATGAGATATCACTTATAGAGGGAATGTCAAAACCGCTACCCTTGAACTGAATTACAAAACAGAACAGAGTCACACGTTTAGAAAACACACTATGACTGCTTAACGGGAAAGGTGACGTGGGGTGATGCATAAAACACGGGTTTCAAATTAGCTCAGATACCGTTCCAGAAACCCAATATGTAATAGACAAGACCTACTCCTTGCTCAGTGAACTGGACTCAACACCCCCTATTCACCGCCCAAGAATATATCTGACTAGTAAGAATCTTAAAACCTATGTATTGATATCTCTCTGTAAGTGAGTCAAATGGGTGTAAAGCGGCATAAACAGAGCAGTGAAAAGCAGCTAAACCCCATTATAAAAATCAATTACGTTTCAAAACCCGTGAAACAAAGACAGTGAAAGAGAGAGAAATTCTTACAAAATTCGTTCAGGAGCTGTGATGCCACCTGGATTGACCATATCTAGACCCACAGCTGATTGAGACATATGGGTGGACACTCTTGGGGCTGAGAGGTTTGGTGAGGTTGGGTGAGAAAACGCAGACCCTTTAAAGTAATACGGCGTGGTACCCATCCCATGGGTCCCAAATCTCCAGGTTCAAGGGCATCGTCCTATATTGAAAACATGCATGAGAAACCCCGAAGATGGTACACCGTGTGATCGGGAAAGGTTTCTAAAACGCACCTCATTTCTCATCTCCTTGTGCTCCGGTTCACCATTCCAGCCGCTTTACTAGCAATCTCCCTCCTTGGAGAATCAGCACCTTTATCCTCCTGTTCCGTACAGGTTGCTAATTGTCCTGAGGATGAACGGGAAGAGGGGGAACCAATGAGAGACTAGCTCTAGGTGTTGGGGCAGGCACAGGTCATTCTATTTTCCCATCAGGAAGAAGAATTAACCACAGGCTCAGCCTGCCGCCAGGAACCAGAATACGGCCTGAAGCAATCCTGCGCTTTTGCGGCCAGCTCCCAAGAAAGCGAGTTGAAGAATGGAGCTCAGGGGCACTGCAATTCACAAACCTGCAGACTTAGAAATGATAACTCTCATCCACAAATATATTGAGGGAAGGCAACGAAGAGGATTTGAAAGCAAGGCAGAATTGCAGGAAACAGATTTCAGGAGGTAGATTCGAATCGCCTTTAAAGCACAGGAAAAGCGGCAAAACCTCGACAATGATGCCCTTGGCCAAAAAGGGCGTATGCGTTTTTTCCTGAATATATTCAGGAAAAAACGCATACGCCCTTTTTGGTCAACCAAGCAACCTGGAAAGGCAAATCAGCGCTACAAAAAAGTCTCGCTACCCATCGGTCAAAAGGGCCATGATGAATAAAGTGTCAAAACCAGAAATGCTGGACAGGCCTTGGAGAAATGGGAGCCTTGCTACGCTGATGGGCGGGATGTAAATTGCCAACAGCCACTCTGGAGAAGTGTACGGTGTGTCCTGAAACATCTAAAAAACTCAGCTTTGAGACCATAGGGCACTTCCTCTCATGGGCGTATAAATTGGGAAAACTAAAAATCAGCAAGACACAGGCACCCCAAAGTTTTGGGCTGCTCTGTTGACAAGAACCTCCACTTCGTTACACCTTAAATATCCCAGGAAAGAGAAGAATGGATAAAGAAGTTGCGGTCCTTATGTACAATGGAATATCTCTCAGCCATGAAATCAACGTCATAAGGCTAGTAGCAGCATGATGAGTGGATTTAGGTACGACCATTCTAAGTGAAAAAAGTCACACAGAAAAAGACACTTATCATGAGATATCACTTATAGAGGGAATGTCAAAACCGCTACCCTTGAACTGAATTACAAAACAGAACAGAGTCACACGTTTAGAAAACACACTATGGCTGCTTAACGGGAAAGGTGAGGTGGGGTGGTGCATAAAACAAGGGTTTCAAATTAGCTCACATACCGTTCCATAAACCCAATATGTAATAGACAAGACCTACTCCTTGCTCAGTGAACTGGACTCAACACCCCCTATTCACCGCCCAAGAATATATCTGACTAGTAAGTATCTTCAAACCTATGTATTGATATCTCTCTGTAAGTGAGTCAAGTGGGTGTAAAGCGGCATAAACACAGCAGTGAAAAGCAGCCAAACCCCATTATAAAAATCAATTACTTTTCAAAACCCGTGAAACAAAGACAGTGAAAGAGAGAGAAATTCTTACAAAATTCGTTCAGGGGCTGTGATGCCACCTGGATTGACCATATCTAGACCCACAGCTGATTGAGACATAAGGGTGGACACTCTTGGGGCTGAGAGGTTTGGTGAGGTTGGGTGAGCAAACGCAGACCCTTTAAAGTAATACGGCGTGGTACCCATCCCATGGGTCCCAAATCTCCAGGTTCAAGGGCATCTTCCTACATTGAAAACATGCATGAGAAACCCCGAAGATGGTACACCGTGTGATCGGGAAAGGTTGCTAAAACGCACCTCATTTCTCATCTCCTTGTGCTCCGGTTCGCCATTCCAGCCGCTTTACTAGCAATCTCCCTCCTTGGAGAATCAGCACCTTTATCCTCCTGTTCCGTACAGGTTGCTAATTGTCCTGAGGATGAACGGGAAGAGGGGGAACCAATGAGAGACTAGCTCTAGGTGTTGGGACAGGCACAGGTCATTCTATTTTCCCATCAGGAAGAAGAATTAACCACAGGCTCAGCCTGCCGCCAGGAACCAGAATACGGCCTGAAGCAATCCTGCGCTTTTGCGGCCAGCTCCCAAGAAAGCGAGTTGAAGAATGGAGCTCAGGGGCACTGCAATACACAAACCTGCAGTCTTAGAAATGATAACTCTCGTCCAAAAATATATTGAGGGAAGGCAACGAAGAGGATTTGAAAGCAAGGCAGAATTGCAGGAAACAGATTTCAGGAGGTAGATTCGAATCGCCTTTAAAGCACAGGAAAAGCGGCAAAACCTCGACAATGATGCCCTTGGCCAAAAAGGGCGTATGCGTTTTTTCCTGAATATATTCAGGAAAAAACGCATACGCCCTTTTTGGCCAACCAAGCAACCTGGAAAGGCAAATCAGCGCTACAAAGAAGTCTCGCTTCCCATCGGTCAAAAGGGCCATGATGAATAAAGTGTCAAAACCAGAAATGCTGGACAGGCCTTGGAGAAATGGGAGCCTTGCTACGCTGATGGGCGGGATGTAAATTGCCAACAGCCACACTGGAGAAGTGTACGGTGTGTCCTGAAACATCTAAAAAACTCAGCTTAGAGACCATAGGGCACTTCCTCTCATGGGCGTATAAATTGGGAAAACTAAAAATCAGCAAGACACAGGCACCCCAAATTTTTGGGCTGCTCTGTTGACAAGAACCTCCACTTCGTTACACCTTAAATATCCCAGGAAAGAGAAGAATGGATAAAGAAGTTGTGGTCCTTATGTACAATGGAATATCACTCAGCCATGAAATCAACGTCATAAGGCTAGTAGCAGCATGATGAGTGGATTTAGGTACGACCATTCTAAGTGAAATAAGTCACACAGAAAAAGACACTTATCATGAGATATCACTTATAGAGGGAATGTCAAAACCGCTACCCTTGAACTGAATTACAAAACAGAACAGAGTCACACGTTTAGAAAACACACTATGGCTGCTTAACGGGAAAGGTGAGGTGGGGTGATGCATAAAACAAGGGTTTCAAATTAGCTCAGATACCGTTCCATAAACCCAATATGTAATAGACAAGACCTACTCCTTGCTCAGTGAACTGGACTCAACACCCCCTATTCACCGCCCAAGAATATATCTGACTAGTAAGTATCTTCAAACCTATGTATTGATATCTCTCTGTAAGTGAGTCAAGTGGGTGTAAAGCGGCATAAACACAGCAGTGAAAAGCAGCCAAACCCCATTATAAAAATCAATTACTTTTCAAAACCCGTGAAACAAAGACAGTGAAAGAGAGAGAAATTCTTACAAAATTCGTTCAGGGGCTGTGATGCCACCTGGATTGACCATATCTAGACCCACAGCTGATTGAGACATAAGGGTGAACACTCTTGGGGCTGAGAGGTTTAGTGAGGTTGGGTGAGCAAACGCAGACCCTTTAAAGTAATACGGCGTGGTACCCATCCCATGGGTCCCAAATCTCCAGGTTCAAGGGCATCTTCCTACATTGAAAACATGCATGAGAAACCCCGAAGATGGTACACCGTGTGATCGGGAAAGGTTTCTAAAACGCACCTCATTTCTCATCTCCTTGTGCTCCGGTTCGCCATTCCAGCCGCTTTACTAGCAATCTCCCTCCTTGGAGAATCAGCACCTTTATCCTCCTGTTCCGTACAGGTTGCTAATTGTCCTGAGGATGAACGGGAAGAGGGGGAACCAATGAGAGACTAGCTCTAGGTGTTGGGACAGGCACAGGTCACTCTATTTTCCCATCAGGAAGAAGAATTAACCACAGGCTCAGCCTGCCACCAGGAACCAGAAGACGGCCTGAAGCAATCCTGCGCTTTTGCGGCCAGCTCCCAAGAAAGCGAGTTGAAGAATGGAGCTCAGGGGCACTACAATTCACAAACCTGCAAACTTAGAAATGATAACTCTCGTCCACAAATATATTGAGGGAAGGCAACGAAGAGGATTTGAAAGCAAGGCAGAATTGCAGGAAACAGATTTCAGGAGGTAGATTCGAATCGCCTTTAAAGCACAGGAAAAGCGGCAAAACCTCGACAATGATGCCCTTGGCCAAAAAGGGCGTATGCGTGTTTTCCTGAATATATTCAGGAAAAAACGCATACGCCCTTTTTGGCCAACCAAGCAACCTGGAAAGGCAAATCAGCGCTACAAAGAAGTCTTGCTTCCCATCGGTCAAAAGGGCCATGCTGAATAAAGTGTCAAAACCAGAAATGCAGGACAGGCCATGGAGAAATGGGAGCCTTGCTACGCTGATGGGCGGGATGTAAATTGCCAACAGCCACTCTGGAGAAGTGTACGGTGTGTCCTGAAACATCTAAAAAACTCAGCTTAGAGAGCATAGGGCCCTTCCACTCATGGGCGTATAAATTGGGAAAACTAAAAATCAGCAAGACACAGGCACCCCAAAGTTTTGGGCTACTCTGTTGACAACAACCTCCACTTCGATACACCTTAAATATCCCAGGAAAGAGAAGAATGGATAAAGAAGATGTGGTCCTTATATCCAATGGAATATCACTCAGCCATGAAATCAATGTCATAAAGCTAGTAGCAGCATGATGAGTGGATTTAGGTATGACGATTCTAAGTGAAATAAGTCACACAGAAAAAGACCCTTATCATGAGATATCACTTATAGAGGGAATGTAAAAACCGCTACCCTTGAACTGAATTACAAAACAGAACAGAGTCACACGTTTAGAAAACAGACTATGGCTGCTTAACGGGAAAGGTGAGGTGGGGTGATGCATAAAACAAGGGTTTCAAATTAGCTCAGATACCGTTCCATAAACCCAATATGTAAGAGACAAGACCTACTCCTTGCTCAGTGAACTGGACTCAACACCCCCTATTCACCGCCCAAGAATATATCTGACTAGTAAGAATCTTAAAACCTATATATTGATATCTCTCTGTAAGTGAGTCAAGTGGGTGTAAAGCGGCATAAACGCAGCAGTCAAAAGCAGCTAAACCCCATTATAAAAATCAATTACTTTTCAAAACCCGTGAAACAAAGACAGTGAAAGAGAGAGAAATTCTTACAAAATTCTTTCAGGGGCTGTGATGCGACCTGGATTGACCATATCTAGACCCACAGCTGATTGAGACATAAGGGTGGACACTCTTGGGGCTGAGAGGTTTGGTGAGGTTGGGTGAGCAAACGCAGACCCTTTAAAGTAATATAGCGTGGTACCCATCCCATGGGTCCCAAATCTCCAGGTTCAAGGGCATCGTCCTACACTGAAAACAGGCATGAGAAACCCCGAAGATGGTACACCGTGTGATCGGGAAAGGTTTCTAAAACGCACCTCATTTCTCATCTCCTTGTGCTCCGGTTCGCCATTCCAGCCGCTTTACTAGCAATCTCCCTCCTTGGAGAATCAGCACCTTTATCTTCCTGTTCCGTACAGGTTGCAATTTGTCCTGAGGATGCATGGGAAGAGGGGGAACCAATGAGAGACTAGCTCTATGTGTTGCGACAGGCACAGGTGACACTATTTTCCCATCAGGAAGAAGAATTAACCACAGGCTCAGCCTGCCGCCAGGAACCAGAATACGGCCTGAAGCAATCCTGCGCTTTTGCGGCCAGCTCCCAAGAAAGCGAATTGAATCATGGAGCTCACGGGCACTGCAATTCACAAACCTGCAGACTTAGAAATGATAACTCTCGTCCACAAATATATTGAGGGAAGGCAACGAAGAGGATTTGAAAGCAAGGCAGAATTGCAGGAAACAGATTTCAGGAGGTAGATTCGAATCGCCTTTAAAGCACAGGAAAAGCGGCAAAACCTCGACAATGATGCCCTTGGCCAAAAAGGGCGTATGCGTTTTTTCCTGAATATATTCAGGAAAAAACGCATACGCCCTTTTTGGCCAACCAAGCAACCTGGAAAGGCAAATCAGCGCTACAAAGAAGTCTTGCTTCCCATCGGTCAAAAGGGCCATGCTGAATAAAGTGTCAAAACCAGAAATGCAGGACAGGCCATGGAGAAATGGGAGCCTTGCTACGCTGATGGGCGGGATGTAAATTGCCAACAGCCACTCTGGAGAAGTGTACGCTGTGTCCTGAAACATCTAAAAAACTCAGCTTAGAGAGCATAGGGCCCTTCCACTCATGGGCGTATAAATTGGAAAAACTAAAAATCAGCAAGACACAGGCACCCCAAAGTTTTGGGCTACTCTGTTGACAAGAACCTCCACTTCGATACACCTTAAATATCCCAGGAAAGAGAAGAATGGATAAAGAAGATGTGGTCCTTATATACAATGGAATATCACTCAGCCATGAAATCAATGTCATAAGGCTAGTAGCAGCATGATGAGTGGATTTAGGTATGACGATTCTAAGTGAAATAAGTCACACAGAAAAAGACCCTTATCATGAGATATCACTTATAGAGGGAATGTAAAAACCGCTACCCTTGAACTGAATTACAAAACAGAACAGAGTCACACGTTTAGAAAACAGACTATGGCTGCTTAACGGGAAAGGTGAGGTGGGGTGATGCATAAAACAAGGGTTTCAAATTAGCTCAGATACCGTTCCATAAACCCAATATGTAAGAGACAAGACCTACTCCTTGCTCAGTGAACTGGACTCAACACCCCCTATTCACCGCCCAAGAATATATCTGACTAGTAAGAATCTTAAAACCTATGTATTGATATCTCTCTGTAAGTGAGTCAAGTGGGTGTAAAGCGGCATAAACGCAGCAGTCAAAAGCAGCTAAACCCCATTATAAAAATCAATTACTTTTCAAAACCCGTGAAACAAAGACAGTGAAAGAGAGAGAAATTCTTACAAAATTCTTTCAGGGGCTGTGATGCCACCTGGATTGACCATATCTAGACCCACAGCTGATTGAGACATAAGGGTGGACACTCTTGGGGCTGAGAGGTTTGGTGAGGTTGGGTGAGCAAACGCAGACCCTTTAAAGTAATATAGCGTGGTACCCATCCCATGGGTCCCAAATCTCCAGGTTCAAGGGCATCGTCCTACACTGAAAACATGCATGAGAAACCCCGAAGATGGTACACCGTGTGATCGGGAAAGGTTTCTAAAACGCACCTCATTTCTCATCTCCTTGTGCTCCGGTTCGCCATTCCAGCCGCTTTACTAGCAATCTCCCTCCTTGGAGAATCAGCACCTTTATCCTCCTGTTCTTTACAGGTTGCAATTTGTCCTGAGGATGCACGGGAAGAGGGGGAACCAATGAGAGACTAGCTCTAGGTGTTGGGACAGGCACAGGTCACTCTATTTTCCCATCAGGAAGAAGAATTAACCACAGGCTCAGCCTGCCGCCAGGAACCAGAATACGGCCTGAAGCAATCCTGCGCTTTTGCGGCCAGCTCCCAAGAAAGCGAGTTGAATCATGGAGCTCAGGGGCACTGCAATTCACAAACCTGCAGACTTAGAAATGATAACTCTCGTCCACAAATATATTGAGGGAAGGCAACGAAGAGGATTTGAAAGCAAGGCAGAATTGCAGGAAACAGATTTCAGGAGGTAGATTCGAATCGCCTTTAAAGCACAGGAAAAGCGGCAAAACCTCGACAATGATGCCCTTGGCCAAAAAGGGCGTATGCGTTTTTTCCTGAATATATTCAGGAAAAAAACGCATACGCCCTTTTTGGCCAACCAAGCAACCTGGAAAGGCAAATCAGCGCTACAAAGAAGTCTCGCTTCCCATCGGTCAAAAGGGCCATGCTGAATAAAGTGTCAAAACCAGAAATGCAGGACAGGCCATGGAGAAATGCGAGCCTTGCTACGCTGATGGGCGGGATGTAAATTGCCAACAGCCACTCTGGAGAAGTGTACGGTGTGTCCTGAAACATCTAAAAAACTCAGCTTAGAGAGCATAGGGCACTTCCACTCATGGGCGTATAAATTGGGAAAACTAAAAATCAGCAAGACACAGGCACCCCAAAGTTTTGGGCTACTCTGTTGACAAGAACCTCCACTTCGATACACCTTAAATGTCCCAGGAAAGAAAAGAATGGATAAAGAAGATGTGGTCCTTATATACAATGGAATATCACTCAGCCATGAAATCAATGTCATAAGGCTAGTAGCAGCATGATGAGTGGATTTAGGTATGACGATTCTAAGTGAAATAAGTCACACAGAAAAAGACACTTATCATCAGATATCACTTATAGAGGGAATGTAAAAACCGCTACCCTTGAACTGAATTACAAAACAGAACAGAGTCACACGTTTAGAAAACACACTATGGCTGCTTAACGGGAAAGGTGAGGTGGGGTGATGCATAAAACAAGGGTTTCAAATTAGCTCAGATACCGTTCCATAAACCCAATATGTAAGAGACAAGACCTACTCCTTGCTCAGTGAACTGGACTCAACACCCCCTATTCACCGCCCAAGAATATATCTGACAAGTATGAATCTTAAAACCTATATATTGATATCTCTCTGTAAGTGAGTCAAGTGGGTGTAAAGCGGCATAAACACAGCAGTGAAAAGCAGCCAAACCCCATTATAAAAATCAATTACTTTTCAAAACCCGTGAAACAAAGACAGTGAAAGAGAGAGAAATTCTTACAAAATTCGTTCAGGGGCTGTGATGCCACCTGGATTGACCATATCTAGACCCACAGCTGATTGAGACATAAGGGTGAACACTCTTGGGGCTGAGAGGTTTAGTGAGGTTGGGTGAGCAAACGCAGACCCTTTAAAGTAATACGGCGTGGTACCCATCCCATGGGTCCCAAATCTCCAGGTTCAAGGGCATCTTCCTACATTGAAAACATGCATGAGAAACCCCGAAGATGGTACACCGTGTGATCGGGAAAGGTTTCTAAAACGCACCTCATTTCTCATCTCCTTGTGCTCCGGTTCGCCATTCCAGCCGCTTTACTAGCAATCTCCCTCCTTGGAGAATCAGCACCTTTATCCTCCTGTTCCGTACAGGTTGCTAATTGTCCTGAGGATGAACGGGAAGAGGGGGAACCAATGAGAGACTAGCTCTAGGTGTTGGGACAGGCACAGGTCACTCTATTTTCCCATCAGGAAGAAGAATTAACCACAGGCTCAGCCTGCCACCAGGAACCAGAAGACGGCCTGAAGCAATCCTGCGCTTTTGCGGCCAGCTCCCAAGAAAGCGAGTTGAAGAATGGAGCTCAGGGGCACTACAATTCACAAACCTGCAAACTTAGAAATGATAACTCTCGTCCACAAATATATTGAGGGAAGGCAACGAAGAGGATTTGAAAGCAAGGCAGAATTGCAGGAAACAGATTTCAGGAGGTAGATTCGAATCGCCTTTAAAGCACAGGAAAAGCGGCAAAACCTCGACAATGATGCCCTTGGCCAAAAAGGGCGTATGCGTGTTTTCCTGAATATATTCAGGAAAAAACGCATACGCCCTTTTTGGCCAACCAAGCAACCTGGAAAGGCAAATCAGCGCTACAAAGAAGTCTTGCTTCCCATCGGTCAAAAGGGCCATGCTGAATAAAGTGTCAAAACCAGAAATGCAGGACAGGCCATGGAGAAATGGGAGCCTTGCTACGCTGATGGGCGGGATGTAAATTGCCAACAGCCACTCTGGAGAAGTGTACGGTGTGTCCTGAAACATCTAAAAAACTCAGCTTAGAGAGCATAGGGCCCTTCCACTCATGGGCGTATAAATTGGGAAAACTAAAAATCAGCAAGACACAGGCACCCCAAAGTTTTGGGCTACTCTGTTGACAAGAACCTCCACTTCGATACACCTTAAATATCCCAGGAAAGAGAAGAATGGATAAAGAAGATGTGGTCCTTATATCCAATGGAATATCACTCAGCCATGAAATCAATGTCATAAAGCTAGTAGCAGCATGATGAGTGGATTTAGGTATAACGATTCTAAGTGAAATAAGTCACACAGAAAAAGACCCTTATCATGAGATATCACTTATAGAGGGAATGTAAAAACCGCTACCCTTGAACTGAATTACAAAACAGAACAGAGTCACACGTTTAGAAAACAGACTATGGCTGCTTAACGGGAAAGGTGAGGTGGGGTGATGCATAAAACAAGGGTTTCAAATTAGCTCAGATACCGTTCCATAAACCCAATATGTAAGAGACAAGACCTACTCCTTGCTCAGTGAACTGGACTCAACACCCCCTATTCACCGCCCAAGAATATATCTGACTAGTAAGAATCTTAAAACCTATATATTGATATCTCTCTGTAAGTGAGTCAAGTGGGTGTAAAGCGGCATAAACGCAGCAGTCAAAAGCAGCTAAACCCCATTATAAAAATCAATTACTTTTCAAAACCCGTGAAACAAAGACAGTGAAAGAGAGAGAAATTCTTACAAAATTCTTTCAGGGGCTGTGATGCGACCTGGATTGACCATATCTAGACCCACAGCTGATTGAGACATAAGGGTGGACACTCTTGGGGCTGAGAGGTTTGGTGAGGTTGGGTGAGCAAACGCAGACCCTTTAAAGTAATATAGCGTGGTACCCATCCCATGGGTCCCAAATCTCCAGGTTCAAGGGCATCGTCCTACACTGAAAACAGGCATGAGAAACCCCGAAGATGGTACACCGTGTGATCGGGAAAGGTTGCTAAAACGCACCTCATTTCTCATCTCCTTGTGCTCCGGTTCGCCATTCCAGCCGCTTTACTAGCAATCTCCCTCCTTGGAGAATCAGCACCTTTATCTTCCTGTTCCGTACAGGTTGCAATTTGTCCTGAGGATGCATGGGAAGAGGGGGAACCAATGAGAGACTAGCTCTAGGTGTTGGGACAGGCACAGGTCACTCTATTTTCCCATCAGGAAGAAGAATTAACCACAGGCTCAGCCTGCCGCCAGGAACCAGAATACGGCCTGAAGCAATCCTGCGCTTTTGCGGCCAGCTCCCAAGAAAGCGAGTTGAATCATGGAGCTCAGGGGCACTGCAATTCACAAACCTGCAGACTTAGAAATGATAACTCTCGTCCACAAATATATTGAGGGAAGGCAACGAAGAGGATTTGAAAGCAAGGCAGAATTGCAGGAAACAGATTTCAGGAGGTAGATTCGAATCGCCTTTAAAGCACAGGAAAAGCGGCAAAACCTCGACAATGATGCCCTTGGCCAAAAAGGGCGTATGCGTTTTTTCCTGAATATATTCAGGAAAAAAACGCATACGCCCTTTTTGGCCAACCAAGCAACCTGGAAAGGCAAATCAGCGCTACAAAGAAGTCTCGCTTCCCATCGGTCAAAAGGGCCATGCTGAATAAAGTGTCAAAACCAGAAATGCAGGACAGGCCATGGAGAAATGCGAGCCTTGCTACGCTGATGGGCGGGATGTAAATTGCCAACAGCCACTCTGGAGAAGTGTACGGTGTGTCCTGAAACATCTAAAAAACTCAGCTTAGAGAGCATAGGGCACTTCCACTCATGGGCGTATAAATTGGGAAAACTAAAAATCAGCAAGACACAGGCACCCCAAAGTTTTGGGCTACTCTGTTGACAAGAACCTCCACTTCGATACACCTTAAATGTCCCAGGAAAGAAAAGAATGGATAAAGAAGATGTGGTCCTTATATACAATGGAATATCACTCAGCCATGAAATCAATGTCATAAGGCTAGTAGCAGCATGATGAGTGGATTTAGGTATGACGATTCTAAGTGAAATAAGTCACACAGAAAAAGACACTTATCATCAGATATCACTTATAGAGGGAATGTAAAAACCGCTACCCTTGAACTGAATTACAAAACAGAACAGAGTCACACGTTTAGAAAACACACTATGGCTGCTTAACGGGAAAGGTGAGGTGGGGTGATGCATAAAACAAGGGTTTCAAATTAGCTCAGATACCGTTCCATAAACCCAATATGTAAGAGACAAGACCTACTCCTTGCTCAGTGAACTGGACTCAACACCCCCTATTCACCGCCCAAGAATATATCTGACAAGTATGAATCTTAAAACCTATATATTGATATCTCTCTGTAAGTGAGTCAAGTGGGTGTAAAGCGGCATAAACGCAGCAGTCAAAAGCAGCTAAACCCCATTATAAAAATCAATTACTTTTCAAAACCCGTGAAACAAAGACAGTGAAAGAGAGAGAAATTCTTACAAAATTCGTTCAGGGGCTGTGATGCCACCTGGATTGACCATATCTAGACCCACAGCTGATTGAGACATAAGGGTGGACACTCTTGGGGCTGAGAGGTTTGGTGAGGTTGGGTGAGCAAACGCAGACCCTTTAAAGAAATACGGCGTGGTACCCATCCCATGGGTCCCAAATCTCCAGGTTCAAGGGCATCGTCCTACACTGAAAACATGCATGAGAAACCCCGAAGATGGTACACCGTGTGATCGGGAAAGGTTGCTAAAACGCACCTCATTTCTCATCTCCTTGTGCTCCGGTTCGCCATTCCAGCCGCTTTACTAGCAATCTCCCTCCTTGGAGAATCAGCACCTTTATCTTCCTGTTCCGTACAGGTTGCAATTTGTCCTGAGGATGCACGGGAAGAGGGGGAACCAATGAGAGACTAGCTCTAGGTGTTGCGACAGGCACAGGTGACACTATTTTCCCATCAGGAAGAAGAATTAACCACAGGCTCAGCCTGCCGCCAGGAACCAGAATACGGCCTGAAGCAATCCTGCGCTTTTGCGGCCAGCTCCCAAGAAAGCGAATTGAATCATGGAGCTCAGGGGCACTGCAATTCACAAACCTGCAGACTTAGAAATGATAACTCTCGTCCACAAATATATTGAGGGAAGGCAACGAAGAGGATTTGAAAGCAAGGCAGAATTGCAGGAAACAGATTTCAGGAGGTAGATTCGAATCGCCTTTAAAGCACAGGAAAAGCGGCAAAACCTCGACAATGATGCCCTTGGCCAAAAAGGGCGTATGCGTTTTTTCCTGAATATATTCAGGAAAAACGCATACGCCCTTTTTGGCCAACCAAGCAACCTGGAAAGGCAAATCAGCGCTACAAAGAAGTCTCGCTTCCCATCGGTCAAAAGGGCCATGCTGAATAAAGTGTCAAAACCAGAAATGCAGGACAGGCCATGGAGAAATGCGAGCCTTGCTACGCTGATGGGCGGGATGTAAATTGCCAACAGCCACTCTGGAGAAGTGTACGGTGTGTCCTGAAACATCTAAAAAACTCAGCTTAGAGAGCATAGGGCACTTCCACTCATGGGCGTATAAATTGGGAAAACTAAAAATCAGCAAGACACAGGCACCCCAAAGTTTTGGGCTACTCTGTTGACAAGAACCTCCACTTCGATACACCTTAAATGTCCCAGGAAAGAAAAGAATGGATAAAGAAGATGTGGTCCTTATATACAATGGAATATCACTCAGCCATGAAATCAATGTCATAAGGCTAGTAGCAGCATGATGAGTGGATTTAGGTATGACGATTCTAAGTGAAATAAGTCACACAGAAAAAGACACTTATCATCAGATATCACTTATAGAGGGAATGTAAAAACCGCTACCCTTGAACTGAATTACAAAACAGAACAGAGTCACACGTTTAGAAAACACACTATGTCTGCTTAACGGGAAAGGTGAGGTGGGGTGATGCATAAAACAAGGGTTTCAAATTAGCTCAGATACCGTTCCATAAACCCAATATGTAAGAGACAAGACCTACTCCTTGCTCAGTGAACTGGACTCAACACCCCCTATTCACCGCCCAAGAATATATCTGACAAGTAAGAATCTTAAAACCTATATATTGATATCTCTCTGTAAGTGAGTCAAGTGGGTGTAAAGCGGCATAAACGCAGCAGTCAAAAGCAGCTAAACCCCATTATAAAAATCAATTACTTTTCAAAACCCGTGAAACAAAGACAGTGAAAGAGAGAGAAATTCTTACAAAATTCGTTCAGGGGCTGTGATGCCACCTGGATTGACCATATCTAGACCCACAGCTGATTGAGACATAAGGGTGGACACTCTTGGGGCTGAGAGGTTTGGTGAGGTTGGGTGAGCAAACGCAGACCCTTTAAAGAAATACGGCGTGGTACCCATCCCATGGGTCCCAAATCTCCAGGTTCAAGGGCATCGTCCTACACTGAAAACATGCATGAGAAACCCCGAAGATGGTACACCGTGTGATCGGGAAAGGTTGCTAAAACGCACCTCATTTCTCATCTCCTTGTGCTCCGGTTCGCCATTCCAGCCGCTTTACTAGCAATCTCCCTCCTTGGAGAATCAGCACCTTTATCTTCCTGTTCCGTACAGGTTGCAATTTGTCCTGAGGATGCACGGGAAGAGGGGGAACCAATGAGAGACTAGCTCTAGGTGTTGCGACAGGCACAGGTGACACTATTTTCCCATCAGGAAGAAGAATTAACCACAGGCTCAGCCTGCCGCCAGGAACCAGAATACGGCCTGAAGCAATCCTGCGCTTTTGCGGCCAGCTCCCAAGAAAGCGAATTGAATCATGGAGCTCAGGGGCACTGCAATTCACAAACCTGCAGACTTAGAAATGATAACTCTCGTCCACAAATATATTGAGGGAAGGCAACGAAGAGGATTTGAAAGCAAGGCAGAATTGCAGGAAACAGATTTCAGGAGGTAGATTCGAATCGCCTTTAAAGCACAGGAAAAGCGGCAAAACCTCGACAATGATGCCCTTGGCCAAAAAGGGCGTATGCGTTTTTTCCTGAATATATTCAGGAAAAAACGCATACGCCCTTTTTGGTCAACCAAGCAACCTGGAAAGGCAAATCAGCGCTACAAAAAAGTCTCGCTACCCATCGGTCAAAAGGGCCATGATGAATAAAGTGTCAAAACCAGAAATGCTGGACAGGCCTTGGAGAAATGGGAGCCTTGCTACGCTGATGGGCGGGATGTAAATTGCCAACAGCCACTCTGGAGAAGTGTACGGTGTGTCCTGAAACATCTAAAAAACTCAGCTTTGAGACCATAGGGCACTTCCTCTCATGGGCGTATAAATTGGGAAAACTAAAAATCAGCAAGACACAGGCACCCCAAAGTTTTGGGCTGCTCTGTTGACAAGAACCTCCACTTCGTTACACCTTAAATATCCCAGGAAAGAGAAGAATGGATAAAGAAGTTGCGGTCCTTATGTACAATGGAATATCTCTCAGCCATGAAATCAACGTCATAAGGCTAGTAGCAGCATGATGAGTGGATTTAGGTACGACCATTCTAAGTGAAAAAAGTCACACAGAAAAAGACACTTATCATGAGATATCACTTATAGAGGGAATGTCAAAACCGCTACCCTTGAACTGAATTACAAAACAGAACAGAGTCACACGTTTAGAAAACACACTATGGCTGCTTAACGGGAAAGGTGAGGTGGGGTGGTGCATAAAACAAGGGTTTCAAATTAGCTCACATACCGTTCCATAAACCCAATATGTAATAGACAAGACCTACTCCTTGCTCAGTGAACTGGACTCAACACCCCCTATTCACCGCCCAAGAATATATCTGACTAGTAAGTATCTTCAAACCTATGTATTGATATCTCTCTGTAAGTGAGTCAAGTGGGTGTAAAGCGGCATAAACACAGCAGTGAAAAGCAGCCAAACCCCATTATAAAAATCAATTACTTTTCAAAACCCGTGAAACAAAGACAGTGAAAGAGAGAGAAATTCTTACAAAATTCGTTCAGGGGCTGTGATGCCACCTGGATTGACCATATCTAGACCCACAGCTGATTGAGACATAAGGGTGGACACTCTTGGGGCTGAGAGGTTTGGTGAGGTTGGGTGAGCAAACGCAGACCCTTTAAAGTAATACGGCGTGGTACCCATCCCATGGGTCCCAAATCTCCAGGTTCAAGGGCATCTTCCTACATTGAAAACATGCATGAGAAACCCCGAAGATGGTACACCGTGTGATCGGGAAAGGTTGCTAAAACGCACCTCATTTCTCATCTCCTTGTGCTCCGGTTCGCCATTCCAGCCGCTTTACTAGCAATCTCCCTCCTTGGAGAATCAGCACCTTTATCCTCCTGTTCCGTACAGGTTGCTAATTGTCCTGAGGATGAACGGGAAGAGGGGGAACCAATGAGAGACTAGCTCTAGGTGTTGGGACAGGCACAGGTCATTCTATTTTCCCATCAGGAAGAAGAATTAACCACAGGCTCAGCCTGCCGCCAGGAACCAGAATACGGCCTGAAGCAATCCTGCGCTTTTGCGGCCAGCTCCCAAGAAAGCGAGTTGAATCATGGAGCTCAGGGGCACTGCAATTCACAAACCTGCAGACTTAGAAATGATAACTCTCGTCCACAAATATATTGAGGGAAGGCAACGAAGAGGATTTGAAAGCAAGGCAGAATTGCAGGAAACAGATTTCAGGAGGTAGATTCGAATCGCCTTTAAAGCACAGGAAAAGCGGCAAAACCTCGACAATGATGCCCTTGGCCAAAAAGGGCGTATGCGTTTTTTCCTGAATATATTCAGGAAAAAACGCATACGCCCTTTTTGGCCAACCAAGCAACCTGGAAAGGCAAATCAGCGCTACAAAGAAGTCTCGCTTCCCATCGGTCAAAAGGGCCATGATGAATAAAGTGTCAAAACCAGAAATGCTGGACAGGCCTTGGAGAAATGGGAGCCTTGCTACGCTGATGGGCGGGATGTAAATTGCCAACAGCCACACTGGAGAAGTGTACGGTGTGTCCTGAAACATCTAAAAAACTCAGCTTAGAGACCATAGGGCACTTCCTCTCATGGGCGTATAAATTGGGAAAACTAAAAATCAGCAAGACACAGGCACCCCAAAGTTTTGGGCTGCTCTGTTGACAAGAACCTCCACTTCGTTACACCTTAAATATCCCAGGAAAGAGAAGAATGGATAAAGAAGTTGTGGTCCTTATGTACAATGGAATATCACTCAGCCATGAAATCAACGTCATAAGGCTAGTAGCAGCATGATGAGTGGATTTAGGTACGACGATTCTAAGTGAAATAAGTCACACAGAAAAAGACACTTATCATGAGATATCACTTATAGAGGGAATGTCAAAACCGCTACCCTTGAACTGAATTACAAAACAGAACAGAGTCACACGTTTAGAAAACACACTATGGCTGCTTAACGGGAAAGGTGAGGTGGGGTGATGCATAAAACAAGGGTTTCAAATTAGCTCAGATACCGTTCCAGAAACCCAATATGTAATAGACAAGACCTACTCCTTGCTCAGTGAACTGGACTCAACACCCCCTATTCACCGCCCAAGAATATATCTGACTAGTAAGAATCTTAAAACCTATGTATTGATATCTCTCTGTAAGTGAGTCAAGTGGGTGTAAAGCGGCATAAACACAGCAGTGAAAAGCAGCTAAACCCCATTATAAAAATCAATTACTTTAAAAAACCCGTGAAACAAAGACAGTGAAAGAGAGAGAAATTCTTACAAAATTCGTTCAGGGGCTGTGATGCCACCTGGATTGACCATATCTAGACCCACAGCTGATTGAGACATAAGGGTGGACACTCGTGGGGCTGAGAGGTTTGGTGAGGTTGGCTGAGCTAACGCAGACCCTTTAAAGTAATTCGGCGTGGTACCCATCCCATGGGTCCCAAATCTCCAGGTTCAAGGGCATCGTCCTACATTGAAAACATGCATGAGAAACCCCGAAGATGGTACACCGTGTGATCGGGAAAGGTTTCTAAAACGCACCTCATTTCTCATCTCCTTGTGCTCCGGTTCGCCATTCCAGCCGCTTTACTAGCAATCTCCCTCCTTGGAGAATCAGCACCTTTATCCTCCTGTTCCGTACAGGTTGCTAATTGTCCTGAGGATGAACGGGAAGAGGGGGAACCAATGAGAGACTAGCTCTAGGTGTTGGGGCAGGCACAGGTCATTCTATTTTCCCATCAGGAAGAAGAATTAACCACAGGCTCAGCCTGCCGCCAGGAACCAGAATACGGCCTGAAGCAATCCTGCGCTTTTGCGGCCAGCTCCCAAGAAAGCGAGTTGAAGAATGGAGCTCAGGGGCACTGCAATACACAAACCTGCAGTCTTAGAAATGATAACTCTCGTCCACAAATATATTGAGGGAAGGCAACGAAGAGGATTTGAAAGCAAGGCAGAATTGCAGGAAACAGATTTCAGGAGGTAGATTCGAATCGCCTTTAAAGCACAGGAAAAGCGGCAAAACCTCGACAATGATGCCCTTGGCCAAAAAGGGCGTATGCGTTTTTTCCTGAATATATTCAGGAAAAAACGCATACGCCCTTTTTGGCCAACCAAGCAACCTGGAAAGGCAAATCAGCGCTACAAAGAAGTCTCGCTTCCCATCGGTCAAAAGGGCCATGATGAATAAAGTGTCAAAACCAGAAATGCTGGACAGGCCTTGGAGAAATGGGAGCCTTGCTACGCTGATGGGCGGGATGTAAATTGCCAACAGCCACACTGGAGAAGTGTACGGTGTGTCCTGAAACATCTAAAAAACTCAGCTTAGAGACCATAGGGCACTTCCTCTCATGGGCGTATAAATTGGGAAAACTAAAAATCAGCAAGACACAGGCACCCCAAATTTTTGGGCTGCTCTGTTGACAAGAACCTCCACTTCGTTACACCTTAAATATCCCAGGAAAGAGAAGAATGGATAAAGAAGTTGTGGTCCTTATGTACAATGGAATATCACTCAGCCATGAAATCAACGTCATAAGGCTAGTAGCAGCATGATGAGTGGATTTAGGTACGACCATTCTAAGTGAAATAAGTCACACAGAAAAAGACACTTATCATGAGATATCACTTATAGAGGGAATGTCAAAACCGCTACCCTTGAACTGAATTACAAAACAGAACAGAGTCACACGTTTAGAAAACACACTATGGCTGCTTAACGGGAAAGGTGAGGTGGGGTGATGCATAAAACAAGGGTTTCAAATTAGCTCAGATACCGTTCCATAAACCCAATATGTAATAGACAAGACCTACTCCTTGCTCAGTGAACTGGACTCAACACCCCCTATTCACCGCCCAAGAATATATCTGACTAGTAAGTATCTTCAAACCTATGTATTGATATCTCTCTGTAAGTGAGTCAAGTGGGTGTAAAGCGGCATAAACACAGCAGTGAAAAGCAGCCAAACCCCATTATAAAAATCAATTACTTTTCAAAACCCGTGAAACAAAGACAGTGAAAGAGAGAGAAATTCTTACAAAATTCGTTCAGGGGCTGTGATGCCACCTGGATTGACCATATCTAGACCCACAGCTGATTGAGACATAAGGGTGAACACTCTTGGGGCTGAGAGGTTTAGTGAGGTTGGGTGAGCAAACGCAGACCCTTTAAAGTAATACGGCGTGGTACCCATCCCATGGGTCCCAAATCTCCAGGTTCAAGGGCATCTTCCTACATTGAAAACATGCATGAGAAACCCCGAAGATGGTACACCGTGTGATCGGGAAAGGTTTCTAAAACGCACCTCATTTCTCATCTCCTTGTGCTCCGGTTCGCCATTCCAGCCGCTTTACTAGCAATCTCCCTCCTTGGAGAATCAGCACCTTTATCCTCCTGTTCCGTACAGGTTGCTAATTGTCCTGAGGATGAACGGGAAGAGGGGGAACCAATGAGAGACTAGCTCTAGGTGTTGGGACAGGCACAGGTCACTCTATTTTCCCATCAGGAAGAAGAATTAACCACAGGCTCAGCCTGCCACCAGGAACCAGAAGACGGCCTGAAGCAATCCTGCGCTTTTGCGGCCAGCTCCCAAGAAAGCGAGTTGAAGAATGGAGCTCAGGGGCACTACAATTCACAAACCTGCAAACTTAGAAATGATAACTCTCGTCCACAAATATATTGAGGGAAGGCAACGAAGAGGATTTGAAAGCAAGGCAGAATTGCAGGAAACAGATTTCAGGAGGTAGATTCGAATCGCCTTTAAAGCACAGGAAAAGCGGCAAAACCTCGACAATGATGCCCTTGGCCAAAAAGGGCGTATGCGTTTTTTCCTGAATATATTCAGGAAAAAACGCATACGCCCTTTTTGGCCAACCAAGCAACCTGGAAAGGCAAATCAGCGCTACAAAGAAGTCTTGCTTCCCATCGGTCAAAAGGGCCATGCTGAATAAAGTGTCAAAACCAGAAATGCAGGACAGGCCATGGAGAAATGGGAGCCTTGCTACGCTGATGGGCGGGATGTAAATTGCCAACAGCCACTCTGGAGAAGTGTACGGTGTGTCCTGAAACATCTAAAAAACTCAGCTTAGAGAGCATAGGGCCCTTCCACTCATGGGCGTATAAATTGGGAAAACTAAAAATCAGCAAGACACAGGCACCCCAAAGTTTTGGGCTACTCTGTTGACAACAACCTCCACTTCGATACACCTTAAATATCCCAGGAAAGAGAAGAATGGATAAAGAAGATGTGGTCCTTATATCCAATGGAATATCACTCAGCCATGAAATCAATGTCATAAAGCTAGTAGCAGCATGATGAGTGGATTTAGGTATGACGATTCTAAGTGAAATAAGTCACACAGAAAAAGACCCTTATCATGAGATATCACTTATAGAGGGAATGTAAAAACCGCTACCCTTGAACTGAATTACAAAACAGAACAGAGTCACACGTTTAGAAAACAGACTATGGCTGCTTAACGGGAAAGGTGAGGTGGGGTGATGCATAAAACAAGGGTTTCAAATTAGCTCAGATACCGTTCCATAAACCCAATATGTAAGAGACAAGACCTACTCCTTGCTCAGTGAACTGGACTCAACACCCCCTATTCACCGCCCAAGAATATATCTGACTAGTAAGAATCTTAAAACCTATATATTGATATCTCTCTGTAAGTGAGTCAAGTGGGTGTAAAGCGGCATAAACGCAGCAGTCAAAAGCAGCTAAACCCCATTATAAAAATCAATTACTTTTCAAAACCCGTGAAACAAAGACAGTGAAAGAGAGAGAAATTCTTACAAAATTCTTTCAGGGGCTGTGATGCGACCTGGATTGACCATATCTAGACCCACAGCTGATTGAGACATAAGGGTGGACACTCTTGGGGCTGAGAGGTTTGGTGAGGTTGGGTGAGCAAACGCAGACCCTTTAAAGTAATATAGCGTGGTACCCATCCCATGGGTCCCAAATCTCCAGGTTCAAGGGCATCGTCCTACACTGAAAACAGGCATGAGAAACCCCGAAGATGGTACACCGTGTGATCGGGAAAGGTTTCTAAAACGCACCTCATTTCTCATCTCCTTGTGCTCCGGTTCGCCATTCCAGCCGCTTTACTAGCAATCTCCCTCCTTGGAGAATCAGCACCTTTATCTTCCTGTTCCGTACAGGTTGCAATTTGTCCTGAGGATGCATGGGAAGAGGGGGAACCAATGAGAGACTAGCTCTATGTGTTGCGACAGGCACAGGTGACACTATTTTCCCATCAGGAAGAAGAATTAACCACAGGCTCAGCCTGCCGCCAGGAACCAGAATACGGCCTGAAGCAATCCTGCGCTTTTGCGGCCAGCTCCCAAGAAAGCGAATTGAATCATGGAGCTCACGGGCACTGCAATTCACAAACCTGCAGACTTAGAAATGATAACTCTCGTCCACAAATATATTGAGGGAAGGCAACGAAGAGGATTTGAAAGCAAGGCAGAATTGCAGGAAACAGATTTCAGGAGGTAGATTCGAATCGCCTTTAAAGCACAGGAAAAGCGGCAAAACCTCGACAATGATGCCCTTGGCCAAAAAGGGCGTATGCGTTTTTTCCTGAATATATTCAGGAAAAAACGCATACGCCCTTTTTGGCCAACCAAGCAACCTGGAAAGGCAAATCAGCGCTACAAAGAAGTCTCGCTTCCCATCGGTCAAAAGGGCCATGCTGAATAAAGTGTCAAAACCAGAAATGCAGGACAGGCCATGGAGAAATGGGAGCCTTGCTACGCTGATGGGCGGGATGTAAATTGCCAACAGCCACTCTGGAGAAGTGTACGCTGTGTCCTGAAACATCTAAAAAACTCAGCTTAGAGAGCATAGGGCCCTTCCACTCATGGGCGTATAAATTGGAAAAACTAAAAATCAGCAAGACACAGGCACCCCAAAGTTTTGGGCTACTCTGTTGACAAGAACCTCCACTTCGATACACCTTAAATATCCCAGGAAAGAGAAGAATGGATAAAGAAGATGTGGTCCTTATATACAATGGAATATCACTCAGCCATGAAATCAATGTCATAAGGCTAGTAGCAGCATGATGAGTGGATTTAGGTATGACGATTCTAAGTGAAATAAGTCACACAGAAAAAGACCCTTATCATGAGATATCACTTATAGAGGGAATGTAAAAACCGCTACCCTTGAACTGAATTACAAAACAGAACAGAGTCACACGTTTAGAAAACAGACTATGGCTGCTTAACGGGAAAGGTGAGGTGGGGTGATGCATAAAACAAGGGTTTCAAATTAGCTCAGATACCGTTCCATAAACCCAATATGTAAGAGACAAGACCTACTCCTTGCTCAGTGAACTGGACTCAACACCCCCTATTCACCGCCCAAGAATATATCTGACTAGTAAGAATCTTAAAACCTATGTATTGATATCTCTCTGTAAGTGAGTCAAGTGGGTGTAAAGCGGCATAAACGCAGCAGTCAAAAGCAGCTAAACCCCATTATAAAAATCAATTACTTTTCAAAACCCGTGAAACAAAGACAGTGAAAGAGAGAGAAATTCTTACAAAATTCTTTCAGGGGCTGTGATGCCACCTGGATTGACCATATCTAGACCCACAGCTGATTGAGACATAAGGGTGGACACTCTTGGGGCTGAGAGGTTTGGTGAGGTTGGGTGAGCAAACGCAGACCCTTTAAAGTAATATAGCGTGGTACCCATCCCATGGGTCCCAAATCTCCAGGTTCAAGGGCATCGTCCTACACTGAAAACATGCATGAGAAACCCCGAAGATGGTACACCGTGTGATCGGGAAAGGTTTCTAAAACGCACCTCATTTCTCATCTCCTTGTGCTCCGGTTCGCCATTCCAGCCGCTTTACTAGCAATCTCCCTCCTTGGAGAATCAGCACCTTTATCCTCCTGTTCTTTACAGGTTGCAATTTGTCCTGAGGATGCACGGGAAGAGGGGGAACCAATGAGAGACTAGCTCTAGGTGTTGGGACAGGCACAGGTCACTCTATTTTCCCATCAGGAAGAAGAATTAACCACAGGCTCAGCCTGCCGCCAGGAACCAGAATACGGCCTGAAGCAATCCTGCGCTTTTGCGGCCAGCTCCCAAGAAAGCGAGTTGAATCATGGAGCTCAGGGGCACTGCAATTCACAAACCTGCAGACTTAGAAATGATAACTCTCGTCCACAAATATATTGAGGGAAGGCAACGAAGAGGATTTGAAAGCAAGGCAGAATTGCAGGAAACAGATTTCAGGAGGTAGATTCGAATCGCCTTTAAAGCACAGGAAAAGCGGCAAAACCTCGACAATGATGCCCTTGGCCAAAAAGGGCGTATGCGTTTTTTCCTGAATATATTCAGGAAAAAAACGCATACGCCCTTTTTGGCCAACCAAGCAACCTGGAAAGGCAAATCAGCGCTACAAAGAAGTCTCGCTTCCCATCGGTCAAAAGGGCCATGCTGAATAAAGTGTCAAAACCAGAAATGCAGGACAGGCCATGGAGAAATGCGAGCCTTGCTACGCTGATGGGCGGGATGTAAATTGCCAACAGCCACTCTGGAGAAGTGTACGGTGTGTCCTGAAACATCTAAAAAACTCAGCTTAGAGAGCATAGGGCACTTCCACTCATGGGCGTATAAATTGGGAAAACTAAAAATCAGCAAGACACAGGCACCCCAAATTTTTGGGCTGCTCTGTTGACAAGAACCTCCACTTCGATACACCTTAAATATCCCAGGAAAGAGAAGAATGGATAAAGAAGTTGTGGTCCTTATGTACAATGGAATATCACTCAGCCATGAAATCAACGTCATAAGGCTAGTAGCAGCATGATGAGTGGATTTAGGTACGACCATTCTAAGTGAAATAAGTCACACAGAAAAAGACACTTATCATGAGATATCACTTATAGAGGGAATGTCAAAACCGCTACCCTTGAACTGAATTACAAAACAGAACAGAGTCACACGTTTAGAAAACACACTATGGCTGCTTAACGGGAAAGGTGAGGTGGGGTGATGCATAAAACAAGGGTTTCAAATTAGCTCAGATACCGTTCCATAAACCCAATATGTAATAGACAAGACCTACTCCTTGCTCAGTGAACTGGACTCAACACCCCCTATTCACCGCCCAAGAATATATCTGACTAGTAAGTATCTTCAAACCTATGTATTGATATCTCTCTGTAAGTGAGTCAAGTGGGTGTAAAGCGGCATAAACACAGCAGTGAAAAGCAGCCAAACCCCATTATAAAAATCAATTACTTTTCAAAACCCGTGAAACAAAGACAGTGAAAGAGAGAGAAATTCTTACAAAATTCGTTCAGGGGCTGTGATGCCACCTGGATTGACCATATCTAGACCCACAGCTGATTGAGACATAAGGGTGAACACTCTTGGGGCTGAGAGGTTTAGTGAGGTTGGGTGAGCAAACGCAGACCCTTTAAAGTAATACGGCGTGGTACCCATCCCATGGGTCCCAAATCTCCAGGTTCAAGGGCATCTTCCTACATTGAAAACATGCATGAGAAACCCCGAAGATGGTACACCGTGTGATCGGGAAAGGTTTCTAAAACGCACCTCATTTCTCATCTCCTTGTGCTCCGGTTCGCCATTCCAGCCGCTTTACTAGCAATCTCCCTCCTTGGAGAATCAGCACCTTTATCCTCCTGTTCCGTACAGGTTGCTAATTGTCCTGAGGATGAACGGGAAGAGGGGGAACCAATGAGAGACTAGCTCTAGGTGTTGGGACAGGCACAGGTCACTCTATTTTCCCATCAGGAAGAAGAATTAACCACAGGCTCAGCCTGCCACCAGGAACCAGAAGACGGCCTGAAGCAATCCTGCGCTTTTGCGGCCAGCTCCCAAGAAAGCGAGTTGAAGAATGGAGCTCAGGGGCACTACAATTCACAAACCTGCAAACTTAGAAATGATAACTCTCGTCCACAAATATATTGAGGGAAGGCAACGAAGAGGATTTGAAAGCAAGGCAGAATTGCAGGAAACAGATTTCAGGAGGTAGATTCGAATCGCCTTTAAAGCACAGGAAAAGCGGCAAAACCTCGACAATGATGCCCTTGGCCAAAAAGGGCGTATGCGTTTTTTCCTGAATATATTCAGGAAAAAACGCATACGCCCTTTTTGGCCAACCAAGCAACCTGGAAAGGCAAATCAGCGCTACAAAGAAGTCTTGCTTCCCATCGGTCAAAAGGGCCATGCTGAATAAAGTGTCAAAACCAGAAATGCAGGACAGGCCATGGAGAAATGGGAGCCTTGCTACGCTGATGGGCGGGATGTAAATTGCCAACAGCCACTCTGGAGAAGTGTACGGTGTGTCCTGAAACATCTAAAAAACTCAGCTTAGAGAGCATAGGGCCCTTCCACTCATGGGCGTATAAATTGGGAAAACTAAAAATCAGCAAGACACAGGCACCCCAAAGTTTTGGGCTACTCTGTTGACAACAACCTCCACTTCGATACACCTTAAATATCCCAGGAAAGAGAAGAATGGATAAAGAAGATGTGGTCCTTATATCCAATGGAATATCACTCAGCCATGAAATCAATGTCATAAAGCTAGTAGCAGCATGATGAGTGGATTTAGGTATGACGATTCTAAGTGAAATAAGTCACACAGAAAAAGACCCTTATCATGAGATATCACTTATAGAGGGAATGTAAAAACCGCTACCCTTGAACTGAATTACAAAACAGAACAGAGTCACACGTTTAGAAAACAGACTATGGCTGCTTAACGGGAAAGGTGAGGTGGGGTGATGCATAAAACAAGGGTTTCAAATTAGCTCAGATACCGTTCCATAAACCCAATATGTAAGAGACAAGACCTACTCCTTGCTCAGTGAACTGGACTCAACACCCCCTATTCACCGCCCAAGAATATATCTGACTAGTAAGAATCTTAAAACCTATATATTGATATCTCTCTGTAAGTGAGTCAAGTGGGTGTAAAGCGGCATAAACGCAGCAGTCAAAAGCAGCTAAACCCCATTATAAAAATCAATTACTTTTCAAAACCCGTGAAACAAAGACAGTGAAAGAGAGAGAAATTCTTACAAAATTCTTTCAGGGGCTGTGATGCGACCTGGATTGACCATATCTAGACCCACAGCTGATTGAGACATAAGGGTGGACACTCTTGGGGCTGAGAGGTTTGGTGAGGTTGGGTGAGCAAACGCAGACCCTTTAAAGTAATATAGCGTGGTACCCATCCCATGGGTCCCAAATCTCCAGGTTCAAGGGCATCGTCCTACACTGAAAACAGGCATGAGAAACCCCGAAGATGGTACACCGTGTGATCGGGAAAGGTTTCTAAAACGCACCTCATTTCTCATCTCCTTGTGCTCCGGTTCGCCATTCCAGCCGCTTTACTAGCAATCTCCCTCCTTGGAGAATCAGCACCTTTATCTTCCTGTTCCGTACAGGTTGCAATTTGTCCTGAGGATGCATGGGAAGAGGGGGAACCAATGAGAGACTAGCTCTATGTGTTGCGACAGGCACAGGTGACACTATTTTCCCATCAGGAAGAAGAATTAACCACAGGCTCAGCCTGCCGCCAGGAACCAGAATACGGCCTGAAGCAATCCTGCGCTTTTGCGGCCAGCTCCCAAGAAAGCGAATTGAATCATGGAGCTCACGGGCACTGCAATTCACAAACCTGCAGACTTAGAAATGATAACTCTCGTCCACAAATATATTGAGGGAAGGCAACGAAGAGGATTTGAAAGCAAGGCAGAATTGCAGGAAACAGATTTCAGGAGGTAGATTCGAATCGCCTTTAAAGCACAGGAAAAGCGGCAAAACCTCGACAATGATGCCCTTGGCCAAAAAGGGCGTATGCGTTTTTTCCTGAATATATTCAGGAAAAAACGCATACGCCCTTTTTGGCCAACCAAGCAACCTGGAAAGGCAAATCAGCGCTACAAAGAAGTCTTGCTTCCCATCGGTCAAAAGGGCCATGCTGAATAAAGTGTCAAAACCAGAAATGCAGGACAGGCCATGGAGAAATGGGAGCCTTGCTACGCTGATGGGCGGGATGTAAATTGCCAACAGCCACTCTGGAGAAGTGTACGCTGTGTCCTGAAACATCTAAAAAACTCAGCTTAGAGAGCATAGGGCCCTTCCACTCATGGGCGTATAAATTGGAAAAACTAAAAATCAGCAAGACACAGGCACCCCAAAGTTTTGGGCTACTCTGTTGACAAGAACCTCCACTTCGATACACCTTAAATATCCCAGGAAAGAGAAGAATGGATAAAGAAGATGTGGTCCTTATATACAATGGAATATCACTCAGCCATGAAATCAATGTCATAAGGCTAGTAGCAGCATGATGAGTGGATTTAGGTATGACGATTCTAAGTGAAATAAGTCACACAGAAAAAGACCCTTATCATGAGATATCACTTATAGAGGGAATGTAAAAACCGCTACCCTTGAACTGAATTACAAAACAGAACAGAGTCACACGTTTAGAAAACAGACTATGGCTGCTTAACGGGAAAGGTGAGGTGGGGTGATGCATAAAACAAGGGTTTCAAATTAGCTCAGATACCGTTCCATAAACCCAATATGTAAGAGACAAGACCTACTCCTTGCTCAGTGAACTGGACTCAACACCCCCTATTCACCGCCCAAGAATATATCTGACTAGTAAGAATCTTAAAACCTATGTATTGATATCTCTCTGTAAGTGAGTCAAGTGGGTGTAAAGCGGCATAAACGCAGCAGTCAAAAGCAGCTAAACCCCATTATAAAAATCAATTACTTTTCAAAACCCGTGAAACAAAGACAGTGAAAGAGAGAGAAATTCTTACAAAATTCTTTCAGGGGCTGTGATGCCACCTGGATTGACCATATCTAGACCCACAGCTGATTGAGACATAAGGGTGGACACTCTTGGGGCTGAGAGGTTTGGTGAGGTTGGGTGAGCAAACGCAGACCCTTTAAAGTAATATAGCGTGGTACCCATCCCATGGGTCCCAAATCTCCAGGTTCAAGGGCATCGTCCTACACTGAAAACATGCATGAGAAACCCCGAAGATGGTACACCGTGTGATCGGGAAAGGTTGCTAAAACGCACCTCATTTCTCATCTCCTTGTGCTCCGGTTCGCCATTCCAGCCGCTTTACTAGCAATCTCCCTCCTTGGAGAATCAGCACCTTTATCCTCCTGTTCTTTACAGGTTGCAATTTGTCCTGAGGATGCACGGGAAGAGGGGGAACCAATGAGAGACTAGCTCTAGGTGTTGGGACAGGCACAGGTCACTCTATTTTCCCATCAGGAAGAAGAATTAACCACAGGCTCAGCCTGCCGCCAGGAACCAGAATACGGCCTGAAGCAATCCTGCGCTTTTGCGGCCAGCTCCCAAGAAAGCGAGTTGAATCATGGAGCTCAGGGGCACTGCAATTCACAAACCTGCAGACTTAGAAATGATAACTCTCGTCCACAAATATATTGAGGGAAGGCAACGAAGAGGATTTGAAAGCAAGGCAGAATTGCAGGAAACAGATTTCAGGAGGTAGATTCGAATCGCCTTTAAAGCACAGGAAAAGCGGCAAAACCTCGACAATGATGCCCTTGGCCAAAAAGGGCGTATGCGTTTTTTCCTGAATATATTCAGGAAAAAAACGCATACGCCCTTTTTGGCCAACCAAGCAACCTGGAAAGGCAAATCAGCGCTACAAAGAAGTCTCGCTTCCCATCGGTCAAAAGGGCCATGCTGAATAAAGTGTCAAAACCAGAAATGCAGGACAGGCCATGGAGAAATGGGAGCCTTGCTACGCTGATGGGCGGGATGTAAATTGCCAACAGCCACTCTGGAGAAGTGTACGGTGTGTCCTGAAACATCTAAAAAACTCAGCTTAGAGAGCATAGGGCACTTCCACTCATGGGCGTATAAATTGGGAAAACTAAAAATCAGCAAGACACAGGCACCCCAAATTTTTGGGCTGCTCTGTTGACAAGAACCTCCACTTCGTTACACCTTAAATATCCCAGGAAAGAGAAGAATGGATAAAGAAGTTGTGGTCCTTATGTACAATGGAATATCACTCAGCCATGAAATCAACGTCATAAGGCTAGTAGCAGCATGATGAGTGGATTTAGGTACGACCATTCTAAGTGAAATAAGTCACACAGAAAAAGACACTTATCATGAGATATCACTTATAGAGGGAATGTCAAAACCGCTACCCTTGAACTGAATTACAAAACAGAACAGAGTCACACGTTTAGAAAACACACTATGGCTGCTTAACGGGAAAGGTGAGGTGGGGTGATGCATAAAACAAGGGTTTCAAATTAGCTCAGATACCGTTCCATAAACCCAATATGTAATAGACAAGACCTACTCCTTGCTCAGTGAACTGGACTCAACACCCCCTATTCACCGCCCAAGAATATATCTGACTAGTAAGTATCTTCAAACCTATGTATTGATATCTCTCTGTAAGTGAGTCAAGTGGGTGTAAAGCGGCATAAACACAGCAGTGAAAAGCAGCCAAACCCCATTATAAAAATCAATTACTTTTCAAAACCCGTGAAACAAAGACAGTGAAAGAGAGAGAAATTCTTACAAAATTCGTTCAGGGGCTGTGATGCCACCTGGATTGACCATATCTAGACCCACAGCTGATTGAGACATAAGGGTGAACACTCTTGGGGCTGAGAGGTTTAGTGAGGTTGGGTGAGCAAACGCAGACCCTTTAAAGTAATACGGCGTGGTACCCATCCCATGGGTCCCAAATCTCCAGGTTCAAGGGCATCTTCCTACATTGAAAACATGCATGAGAAACCCCGAAGATGGTACACCGTGTGATCGGGAAAGGATTCTAAAACGCACCTCATTTCTCATCTCCTTGTGCTCCGGTTCGCCATTCCAGCCGCTTTACTAGCAATCTCCCTCCTTGGAGAATCAGCACCTTTATCCTCCTGTTCCGTACAGGTTGCTAATTGTCCTGAGGATGAACGGGAAGAGGGGGAACCAATGAGAGACTAGCTCTAGGTGTTGGGACAGGCACAGGTCACTCTATTTTCCCATCAGGAAGAAGAATTAACCACAGGCTCAGCCTGCCACCAGGAACCAGAAGACGGCCTGAAGCAATCCTGCGCTTTTGCGGCCAGCTCCCAAGAAAGCGAGTTGAAGAATGGAGCTCAGGGGCACTACAATTCACAAACCTGCAAACTTAGAAATGATAACTCTCGTCCACAAATATATTGAGGGAAGGCAACGAAGAGGATTTGAAAGCAAGGCAGAATTGCAGGAAACAGATTTCAGGAGGTAGATTCGAATCGCCTTTAAAGCACAGGAAAAGCGGCAAAACCTCGACAATGATGCCCTTGGCCAAAAAGGGCGTATGCGTTTTTTCCTGAATATATTCAGGAAAAAACGCATACGCCCTTTTTGGCCAACCAAGCAACCTGGAAAGGCAAATCAGCGCTACAAAGAAGTCTTGCTTCCCATCGGTCAAAAGGGCCATGCTGAATAAAGTGTCAAAACCAGAAATGCAGGACAGGCCATGGAGAAATGGGAGCCTTGCTACGCTGATGGGCGGGATGTAAATTGCCAACAGCCACTCTGGAGAAGTGTACGCTGTGTCCTGAAACATCTAAAAAACTCAGCTTAGAGAGCATAGGGCCCTTCCACTCATGGGCGTATAAATTGGGAAAACTAAAAATCAGCAAGACACAGGCACCCCAAAGTTTTGGGCTACTCTGTTGACAAGAACCTCCACTTCGATACACCTTAAATATCCCAGGAAAGAGAAGAATGGATAAAGAAGATGTGGTCCTTATATCCAATGGAATATCACTCAGCCATGAAATCAATGTCATAAAGCTAGTAGCAGCATGATGAGTGGATTTAGGTATAACGATTCTAAGTGAAATAAGTCACACAGAAAAAGACCCTTATCATGAGATATCACTTATAGAGGGAATGTAAAAACCGCTACCCTTGAACTGAATTACAAAACAGAACAGAGTCACACGTTTAGAAAACAGACTATGGCTGCTTAACGGGAAAGGTGAGGTGGGGTGATGCATAAAACAAGGGTTTCAAATTAGCTCAAATACCGTTCCATAAACCCAATATGTAAGAGACAAGACCTACTCCTTGCTCAGTGAACTGGACTCAACACCCCCTATTCACCGCCCAAGAATATATCTGACTAGTAAGAATCTTAAAACCTATATATTGATATCTCTCTGTAAGTGAGTCAAGTGGGTGTAAAGCGGCATAAACGCAGCAGTCAAAAGCAGCTAAACCCCATTATAAAAATCAATTACTTTTCAAAACCCGTGAAACAAAGACAGTGAAAGAGAGAGAAATTCTTACAAAATTCTTTCAGGGGCTGTGATGCGACCTGGATTGACCATATCTAGACCCACAGCTGATTGAGACATAAGGGTGGACACTCTTGGGGCTGAGAGGTTTGGTGAGGTTGGGTGAGCAAACGCAGACCCTTTAAAGTAATATAGCGTGGTACCCATCCCATGGGTCCCAAATCTCCAGGTTCAAGGGCATCGTCCTACACTGAAAACAGGCATGAGAAACCCCGAAGATGGTACACCGTGTGATCGGGAAAGGTTGCTAAAACGCACCTCATTTCTCATCTCCTTGTGCTCCGGTTCGCCATTCCAGCCGCTTTACTAGCAATCTCCCTCCTTGGAGAATCAGCACCTTTATCTTCCTGTTCCGTACAGGTTGCAATTTGTCCTGAGGATGCATGGGAAGAGGGGGAACCAATGAGAGACTAGCTCTAGGTGTTGCGACAGGCACAGGTGACACTATTTTCCCATCAGGAAGAAGAATTAACCACAGGCTCAGCCTGCCGCCAGGAACCAGAATACGGCCTGAAGCAATCCTGCGCTTTTGCGGCCAGCTCCCAAGAAAGCGAATTGAATCATGGAGCTCACGGGCACTGCAATTCACAAACCTGCAGACTTAGAAATGATAACTCTCGTCCACAAATATATTGAGGGAAGGCAACGAAGAGGATTTGAAAGCAAGGCAGAATTGCAGGAAACAGATTTCAGGAGGTAGATTCGAATCGCCTTTAAAGCACAGGAAAAGCGGCAAAACCTCGACAATGATGCCCTTGGCCAAAAAGGGCGTATGCGTTTTTTCCTGAATATATTCAGGAAAAAACGCATACGCCCTTTTTGGCCAACCAAGCAACCTGGAAAGGCAAATCAGCGCTACAAAGAAGTCTTGCTTCCCATCGGTCAAAAGGGCCATGCTGAATAAAGTGTCAAAACCAGAAATGCAGGACAGGCCATGGAGAAATGGGAGCCTTGCTACGCTGATGGGCGGGATGTAAATTGCCAACAGCCACTCTGGAGAAGTGTACGCTGTGTCCTGAAACATCTAAAAAACTCAGCTTAGAGAGCATAGGGCCCTTCCACTCATGGGCGTATAAATTGGAAAAACTAAAAATCAGCAAGACACAGGCACCCCAAAGTTTTGGGCTACTCTGTTGACAAGAACCTCCACTTCGATACACCTTAAATATCCCAGGAAAGAGAAGAATGGATAAAGAAGATGTGGTCCTTATATACAATGGAATATCACTCAGCCATGAAATCAATGTCATAAGGCTAGTAGCAGCATGATGAGTGGATTTAGGTATGACGATTCTAAGTGAAATAAGTCACACAGAAAAAGACCCTTATCATGAGATATCACTTATAGAGGGAATGTAAAAACCGCTACCCTTGAACTGAATTACAAAACAGAACAGAGTCACACGTTTAGAAAACAGACTATGGCTGCTTAACGGGAAAGGTGAGGTGGGGTGATGCATAAAACAAGGGTTTCAAATTAGCTCAGATACCGTTCCATAAACCCAATATGTAAGAGACAAGACCTACTCCTTGCTCAGTGAACTGGACTCAACACCCCCTATTCACCGCCCAAGAATATATCTGACTAGTAAGAATCTTAAAACCTATGTATTGATATCTCTCTGTAAGTGAGTCAAGTGGGTGTAAAGCGGCATAAACGCAGCAGTCAAAAGCAGCTAAACCCCATTATAAAAATCAATTACTTTTCAAAACCCGTGAAACAAAGACAGTGAAAGAGAGAGAAATTCTTACAAAATTCTTTCAGGGGCTGTGATGCCACCTGGATTGACCATATCTAGACCCACAGCTGATTGAGACATAAGGGTGGACACTCTTGGGGCTGAGAGGTTTGGTGAGGTTGGGTGAGCAAACGCAGACCCTTTAAAGTAATATAGCGTGGTACCCATCCCATGGGTCCCAAATCTCCAGGTTCAAGGGCATCGTCCTACACTGAAAACATGCATGAGAAACCCCGAAGATGGTACACCGTGTGATCGGGAAAGGTTTCTAAAACGCACCTCATTTCTCATCTCCTTGTGCTCCGGTTCGCCATTCCAGCCGCTTTACTAGCAATCTCCCTCCTTGGAGAATCAGCACCTTTATCCTCCTGTTCTTTACAGGTTGCAATTTGTCCTGAGGATGCACGGGAAGAGGGGGAACCAATGAGAGACTAGCTCTAGGTGTTGGGACAGGCACAGGTCACTCTATTTTCCCATCAGGAAGAAGAATTAACCACAGGCTCAGCCTGCCGCCAGGAACCAGAATACGGCCTGAAGCAATCCTGCGCTTTTGCGGCCAGCTCCCAAGAAAGCGAGTTGAATCATGGAGCTCAGGGGCACTGCAATTCACAAACCTGCAGACTTAGAAATGATAACTCTCGTCCACAAATATATTGAGGGAAGGCAACGAAGAGGATTTGAAAGCAAGGCAGAATTGCAGGAAACAGATTTCAGGAGGTAGATTCGAATCGCCTTTAAAGCACAGGAAAAGCGGCAAAACCTCGACAATGATGCCCTTGGCCAAAAAGGGCGTATGCGTTTTTTCCTGAATATATTCAGGAAAAAAACGCATACGCCCTTTTTGGCCAACCAAGCAACCTGGAAAGGCAAATCAGCGCTACAAAGAAGTCTCGCTTCCCATCGGTCAAAAGGGCCATGCTGAATAAAGTGTCAAAACCAGAAATGCAGGACAGGCCATGGAGAAATGCGAGCCTTGCTACGCTGATGGGCGGGATGTAAATTGCCAACAGCCACTCTGGAGAAGTGTACGGTGTGTCCTGAAACATCTAAAAAACTCAGCTTAGAGAGCATAGGGCACTTCCACTCATGGGCGTATAAATTGGGAAAACTAAAAATCAGCAAGACACAGGCACCCCAAAGTTTTGGGCTACTCTGTTGACAAGAACCTCCACTTCGATACACCTTAAATGTCCCAGGAAAGAAAAGAATGGATAAAGAAGATGTGGTCCTTATATACAATGGAATATCACTCAGCCATGAAATCAATGTCATAAGGCTAGTAGCAGCATGATGAGTGGATTTAGGTATGACGATTCTAAGTGAAATAAGTCACACAGAAAAAGACACTTATCATCAGATATCACTTATAGAGGGAATGTAAAAACCGCTACCCTTGAACTGAATTACAAAACAGAACAGAGTCACACGTTTAGAAAACACACTATGGCTGCTTAACGGGAAAGGTGAGGTGGGGTGATGCATAAAACAAGGGTTTCAAATTAGCTCAGATACCGTTCCATAAACCCAATATGTAAGAGACAAGACCTACTCCTTGCTCAGTGAACTGGACTCAACACCCCCTATTCACCGCCCAAGAATATATCTGACAAGTATGAATCTTAAAACCTATATATTGATATCTCTCTGTAAGTGAGTCAAGTGGGTGTAAAGCGGCATAAACGCAGCAGTCAAAAGCAGCTAAACCCCATTATAAAAATCAATTACTTTTCAAAACCCGTGAAACAAAGACAGTGAAAGAGAGAGAAATTCTTACAAAATTCGTTCAGGGGCTGTGATGCCACCTGGATTGACCATATCTAGACCCACAGCTGATTGAGACATAAGGGTGGACACTCTTGGGGCTGAGAGGTTTGGTGAGGTTGGGTGAGCAAACGCAGACCCTTTAAAGAAATACGGCGTGGTACCCATCCCATGGGTCCCAAATCTCCAGGTTCAAGGGCATCGTCCTACACTGAAAACATGCATGAGAAACCCCGAAGATGGTACACCGTGTGATCGGGAAAGGTTGCTAAAACGCACCTCATTTCTCATCTCCTTGTGCTCCGGTTCGCCATTCCAGCCGCTTTACTAGCAATCTCCCTCCTTGGAGAATCAGCACCTTTATCTTCCTGTTCCGTACAGGTTGCAATTTGTCCTGAGGATGCACGGGAAGAGGGGGAACCAATGAGAGACTAGCTCTAGGTGTTGCGACAGGCACAGGTGACACTATTTTCCCATCAGGAAGAAGAATTAACCACAGGCTCAGCCTGCCGCCAGGAACCAGAATACGGCCTGAAGCAATCCTGCGCTTTTGCGGCCAGCTCCCAAGAAAGCGAATTGAATCATGGAGCTCAGGGGCACTGCAATTCACAAACCTGCAGACTTAGAAATGATAACTCTCGTCCACAAATATATTGAGGGAAGGCAACGAAGAGGATTTGAAAGCAAGGCAGAATTGCAGGAAACAGATTTCAGGAGGTAGATTCGAATCGCCTTTAAAGCACAGGAAAAGCGGCAAAACCTCGACAATGATGCCCTTGGCCAAAAAGGGCGTATGCGTTTTTTCCTGAATATATTCAGGAAAAACGCATACGCCCTTTTTGGCCAACCAAGCAACCTGGAAAGGCAAATCAGCACTACAAAGAAGTCTCGCTTCCCATCGGTCAAAAGGGCCATGCTGAATAAAGTGTCAAAACCAGAAATGCAGGACAGGCCATGGAGAAATGGGAGCCTTGCTACGCTGATGGGCGGGATGTAAATTGCCAACAGCCACTCTGGAGAAGTGTACGGTGTGTCCTGAAACATCTAAAAAACTCAGCTTAGAGAGCATAGGGCACTTCCACTCATGGGCGTATAAATTGGGAAAACTAAAAATCAGCAAGACACAGGCACCCCAAAGTTTTGGGCTACTCTGTTGACAAGAACCTCCACTTCGATACACCTTAAATGTCCCAGGAAAGAAAAGAATGGATAAAGAAGATGTGGTCCTTATATACAATGGAATATCACTCAGCCATGAAATCAATGTCATAAGGCTAGTAGCAGCATGATGAGTGGATTTAGGTATGACGATTCTAAGTGAAATAAGTCACACAGAAAAAGACACTTATCATCAGATATCACTTATAGAGGGAATGTAAAAACCGCTACCCTTGAACTGAATTACAAAACAGAACAGAGTCACACGTTTAGAAAACACACTATGTCTGCTTAACGGGAAAGGTGAGGTGGGGTGATGCATAAAACAAGGGTTTCAAATTAGCTCAGATACCGTTCCATAAACCCAATATGTAAGAGACAAGACCTACTCCTTGCTCAGTGAACTGGACTCAACACCCCCTATTCACCGCCCAAGAATATATCTGACAAGTAAGAATCTTAAAACCTATATATTGATATCTCTCTGTAAGTGAGTCAAGTGGGTGTAAAGCGGCATAAACGCAGCAGTCAAAAGCAGCTAAACCCCATTATAAAAATCAATTACTTTTCAAAACCCGTGAAACAAAGACAGTGAAAGAGAGAGAAATTCTTACAAAATTCGTTCAGGGGCTGTGATGCCACCTGGATTGACCATATCTAGACCCACAGCTGATTGAGACATAAGGGTGGACACTCTTGGGGCTGAGAGGTTTGGTGAGGTTGGGTGAGCAAACGCAGACCCTTTAAAGAAATACGGCGTGGTACCCATCCCATGGGTCCCAAATCTCCAGGTTCAAGGGCATCGTCCTACACTGAAAACATGCATGAGAAACCCCGAAGATGGTACACCGTGTGATCGGGAAAGGTTGCTAAAACGCACCTCATTTCTCATCTCCTTGTGCTCCGGTTCGCCATTCCAGCCGCTTTACTAGCAATCTCCCTCCTTGGAGAATCAGCACCTTTATCTTCCTGTTCCGTACAGGTTGCAATTTGTCCTGAGGATGCACGGGAAGAGGGGGAACCAATGAGAGACTAGCTCTAGGTGTTGCGACAGGCACAGGTGACACTATTTTCCCATCAGGAAGAAGAATTAACCACAGGCTCAGCCTGCCGCCAGGAACCAGAATACGGCCTGAAGCAATCCTGCGCTTTTGCGGCCAGCTCCCAAGAAAGCGAATTGAATCATGGAGCTCAGGGGCACTGCAATTCACAAACCTGCAGACTTAGAAATGATAACTCTCGTCCACAAATATATTGAGGGAAGGCAACGAAGAGGATTTGAAAGCAAGGCAGAATTGCAGGAAACAGATTTCAGGAGGTAGATTCGAATCGCCTTTAAAGCACAGGAAAAGCGGCAAAACCTCGACAATGATGCCCTTGGCCAAAAAGGGCGTATGCGTTTTTTCCTGAATATATTCAGGAAAAAACGCATACGCCCTTTTTGGCCAACCAAGCAACCTGGAAAGGCAAATCAGCGCTACAAAAAAGTCTCGCTACCCATCGGTCAAAAGGGCCATGATGAATAAAGTGTCAAAACCAGAAATGCTGGACAGGCCTTGGAGAAATGGGAGCCTTGCTACGCTGATGGGCGGGATGTAAATTGCCAACAGCCACTCTGGAGAAGTGTACGGTGTGTCCTGAAACATCTAAAAAACTCAGCTTTGAGACCATAGGGCACTTCCTCTCATGGGCGTATAAATTGGGAAAACTAAAAATCAGCAAGACACAGGCACCCCAAAGTTTTGGGCTGCTCTGTTGACAAGAACCTCCACTTCGTTACACCTTAAATATCCCAGGAAAGAGAAGAATGGATAAAGAAGTTGCGGTCCTTATGTACAATGGAATATCTCTCAGCCATGAAATCAACGTCATAAGGCTAGTAGCAGCATGATGAGTGGATTTAGGTACGACCATTCTAAGTGAAAAAAGTCACACAGAAAAAGACACTTATCATGAGATATCACTTATAGAGGGAATGTCAAAACCGCTACCCTTGAACTGAATTACAAAACAGAACAGAGTCACACGTTTAGAAAACACACTATGGCTGCTTAACGGGAAAGGTGAGGTGGGGTGGTGCATAAAACAAGGGTTTCAAATTAGCTCACATACCGTTCCATAAACCCAATATGTAATAGACAAGACCTACTCCTTGCTCAGTGAACTGGACTCAACACCCCCTATTCACCGCCCAAGAATATATCTGACTAGTAAGTATCTTCAAACCTATGTATTGATATCTCTCTGTAAGTGAGTCAAGTGGGTGTAAAGCGGCATAAACACAGCAGTGAAAAGCAGCCAAACCCCATTATAAAAATCAATTACTTTTCAAAACCCGTGAAACAAAGACAGTGAAAGAGAGAGAAATTCTTACAAAATTCGTTCAGGGGCTGTGATGCCACCTGGATTGACCATATCTAGACCCACAGCTGATTGAGACATAAGGGTGGACACTCTTGGGGCTGAGAGGTTTGGTGAGGTTGGGTGAGCAAACGCAGACCCTTTAAAGTAATATAGCGTGGTACCCATCCCATGGGTCCCAAATCTCCAGGTTCAAGGGCATCGTCCTACACTGAAAACATGCATGAGAAACCCCGAAGATGGTACACCGTGTGATCGGGAAAGGTTTCTAAAACGCACCTCATTTCTCATCTCCTTGTGCTCCGGTTCGCCATTCCAGCCGCTTTACTAGCAATCTCCCTCCTTGGAGAATCAGCACCTTTATCCTCCTGTTCTTTACAGGTTGCAATTTGTCCTGAGGATGCACGGGAAGAGGGGGAACCAATGAGAGACTAGCTCTAGGTGTTGGGACAGGCACAGGTCACTCTATTTTCCCATCAGGAAGAAGAATTAACCACAGGCTCAGCCTGCCGCCAGGAACCAGAATACGGCCTGAAGCAATCCTGCGCTTTTGCGGCCAGCTCCCAAGAAAGCGAGTTGAATCATGGAGCTCAGGGGCACTGCAATTCACAAACCTGCAGACTTAGAAATGATAACTCTCGTCCACAAATATATTGAGGGAAGGCAACGAAGAGGATTTGAAAGCAAGGCAGAATTGCAGGAAACAGATTTCAGGAGGTAGATTCGAATCGCCTTTAAAGCACAGGAAAAGCGGCAAAACCTCGACAATGATGCCCTTGGCCAAAAAGGGCGTATGCGTTTTTTCCTGAATATATTCAGGAAAAAAACGCATACGCCCTTTTTGGCCAACCAAGCAACCTGGAAAGGCAAATCAGCGCTACAAAGAAGTCTCGCTTCCCATCGGTCAAAAGGGCCATGCTGAATAAAGTGTCAAAACCAGAAATGCAGGACAGGCCATGGAGAAATGCGAGCCTTGCTACGCTGATGGGCGGGATGTAAATTGCCAACAGCCACTCTGGAGAAGTGTACGGTGTGTCCTGAAACATCTAAAAAACTCAGCTTAGAGAGCATAGGGCACTTCCACTCATGGGCGTATAAATTGGGAAAACTAAAAATCAGCAAGACACAGGCACCCCAAATTTTTGGGCTGCTCTGTTGACAAGAACCTCCACTTCGTTACACCTTAAATATCCCAGGAAAGAGAAGAATGGATAAAGAAGTTGTGGTCCTTATGTACAATGGAATATCACTCAGCCATGAAATCAACGTCATAAGGCTAGTAGCAGCATGATGAGTGGATTTAGGTACGACCATTCTAAGTGAAATAAGTCACACAGAAAAAGACACTTATCATGAGATATCACTTATAGAGGGAATGTCAAAACCGCTACCCTTGAACTGAATTACAAAACAGAACAGAGTCACACGTTTAGAAAACACACTATGGCTGCTTAACGGGAAAGGTGAGGTGGGGTGATGCATAAAACAAGGGTTTCAAATTAGCTCAGATACCGTTCCATAAACCCAATATGTAATAGACAAGACCTACTCCTTGCTCAGTGAACTGGACTCAACACCCCCTATTCACCGCCCAAGAATATATCTGACTAGTAAGTATCTTCAAACCTATGTATTGATATCTCTCTGTAAGTGAGTCAAGTGGGTGTAAAGCGGCATAAACACAGCAGTGAAAAGCAGCCAAACCCCATTATAAAAATCAATTACTTTTCAAAACCCGTGAAACAAAGACAGTGAAAGAGAGAGAAATTCTTACAAAATTCGTTCAGGGGCTGTGATGCCACCTGGATTGACCATATCTAGACCCACAGCTGATTGAGACATAAGGGTGAACACTCTTGGGGCTGAGAGGTTTAGTGAGGTTGGGTGAGCAAACGCAGACCCTTTAAAGTAATACGGCGTGGTACCCATCCCATGGGTCCCAAATCTCCAGGTTCAAGGGCATCTTCCTACATTGAAAACATGCATGAGAAACCCCGAAGATGGTACACCGTGTGATCGGGAAAGGATTCTAAAACGCACCTCATTTCTCATCTCCTTGTGCTCCGGTTCGCCATTCCAGCCGCTTTACTAGCAATCTCCCTCCTTGGAGAATCAGCACCTTTATCCTCCTGTTCCGTACAGGTTGCTAATTGTCCTGAGGATGAACGGGAAGAGGGGGAACCAATGAGAGACTAGCTCTAGGTGTTGGGACAGGCACAGGTCACTCTATTTTCCCATCAGGAAGAAGAATTAACCACAGGCTCAGCCTGCCACCAGGAACCAGAAGACGGCCTGAAGCAATCCTGCGCTTTTGCGGCCAGCTCCCAAGAAAGCGAGTTGAAGAATGGAGCTCAGGGGCACTACAATTCACAAACCTGCAAACTTAGAAATGATAACTCTCGTCCACAAATATATTGAGGGAAGGCAACGAAGAGGATTTGAAAGCAAGGCAGAATTGCAGGAAACAGATTTCAGGAGGTAGATTCGAATCGCCTTTAAAGCACAGGAAAAGCGGCAAAACCTCGACAATGATGCCCTTGGCCAAAAAGGGCGTATGCGTTTTTTCCTGAATATATTCAGGAAAAAACGCATACGCCCTTTTTGGCCAACCAAGCAACCTGGAAAGGCAAATCAGCGCTACAAAGAAGTCTTGCTTCCCATCGGTCAAAAGGGCCATGCTGAATAAAGTGTCAAAACCAGAAATGCAGGACAGGCCATGGAGAAATGGGAGCCTTGCTACGCTGATGGGCGGGATGTAAATTGCCAACAGCCACTCTGGAGAAGTGTACGGTGTGTCCTGAAACATCTAAAAAACTCAGCTTAGAGAGCATAGGGCCCTTCCACTCATGGGCGTATAAATTGGGAAAACTAAAAATCAGCAAGACACAGGCACCCCAAAGTTTTGGGCTACTCTGTTGACAAGAACCTCCACTTCGATACACCTTAAATATCCCAGGAAAGAGAAGAATGGATAAAGAAGATGTGGTCCTTATATCCAATGGAATATCACTCAGCCATGAAATCAATGTCATAAAGCTAGTAGCAGCATGATGAGTGGATTTAGGTATAACGATTCTAAGTGAAATAAGTCACACAGAAAAAGACCCTTATCATGAGATATCACTTATAGAGGGAATGTAAAAACCGCTACCCTTGAACTGAATTACAAAACAGAACAGAGTCACACGTTTAGAAAACAGACTATGGCTGCTTAACGGGAAAGGTGAGGTGGGGTGATGCATAAAACAAGGGTTTCAAATTAGCTCAGATACCGTTCCATAAACCCAATATGTAAGAGACAAGACCTACTCCTTGCTCAGTGAACTGGACTCAACACCCCCTATTCACCGCCCAAGAATATATCTGACTAGTAAGAATCTTAAAACCTATATATTGATATCTCTCTGTAAGTGAGTCAAGTGGGTGTAAAGCGGCATAAACGCAGCAGTCAAAAGCAGCTAAACCCCATTATAAAAATCAATTACTTTTCAAAACCCGTGAAACAAAGACAGTGAAAGAGAGAGAAATTCTTACAAAATTCTTTCAGGGGCTGTGATGCGACCTGGATTGACCATATCTAGACCCACAGCTGATTGAGACATAAGGGTGGACACTCTTGGGGCTGAGAGGTTTGGTGAGGTTGGGTGAGCAAACGCAGACCCTTTAAAGTAATATAGCGTGGTACCCATCCCATGGGTCCCAAATCTCCAGGTTCAAGGGCATCGTCCTACACTGAAAACAGGCATGAGAAACCCCGAAGATGGTACACCGTGTGATCGGGAAAGGTTGCTAAAACGCACCTCATTTCTCATCTCCTTGTGCTCCGGTTCGCCATTCCAGCCGCTTTACTAGCAATCTCCCTCCTTGGAGAATCAGCACCTTTATCTTCCTGTTCCGTACAGGTTGCAATTTGTCCTGAGGATGCATGGGAAGAGGGGGAACCAATGAGAGACTAGCTCTAGGTGTTGCGACAGGCACAGGTGACACTATTTTCCCATCAGGAAGAAGAATTAACCACAGGCTCAGCCTGCCGCCAGGAACCAGAATACGGCCTGAAGCAATCCTGCGCTTTTGCGGCCAGCTCCCAAGAAAGCGAATTGAATCATGGAGCTCACGGGCACTGCAATTCACAAACCTGCAGACTTAGAAATGATAACTCTCGTCCACAAATATATTGAGGGAAGGCAACGAAGAGGATTTGAAAGCAAGGCAGAATTGCAGGAAACAGATTTCAGGAGGTAGATTCGAATCGCCTTTAAAGCACAGGAAAAGCGGCAAAACCTCGACAATGATGCCCTTGGCCAAAAAGGGCGTATGCGTTTTTTCCTGAATATATTCAGGAAAAAACGCATACGCCCTTTTTGGCCAACCAAGCAACCTGGAAAGGCAAATCAGCGCTACAAAGAAGTCTTGCTTCCCATCGGTCAAAAGGGCCATGCTGAATAAAGTGTCAAAACCAGAAATGCAGGACAGGCCATGGAGAAATGGGAGCCTTGCTACGCTGATGGGCGGGATGTAAATTGCCAACAGCCACTCTGGAGAAGTGTACGCTGTGTCCTGAAACATCTAAAAAACTCAGCTTAGAGAGCATAGGGCCCTTCCACTCATGGGCGTATAAATTGGAAAAACTAAAAATCAGCAAGACACAGGCACCCCAAAGTTTTGGGCTACTCTGTTGACAAGAACCTCCACTTCGATACACCTTAAATATCCCAGGAAAGAGAAGAATGGATAAAGAAGATGTGGTCCTTATATACAATGGAATATCACTCAGCCATGAAATCAATGTCATAAGGCTAGTAGCAGCATGATGAGTGGATTTAGGTATGACGATTCTAAGTGAAATAAGTCACACAGAAAAAGACCCTTATCATGAGATATCACTTATAGAGGGAATGTAAAAACCGCTACCCTTGAACTGAATTACAAAACAGAACAGAGTCACACGTTTAGAAAACAGACTATGGCTGCTTAACGGGAAAGGTGAGGTGGGGTGATGCATAAAACAAGGGTTTCAAATTAGCTCAGATACCGTTCCATAAACCCAATATGTAAGAGACAAGACCTACTCCTTGCTCAGTGAACTGGACTCAACACCCCCTATTCACCGCCCAAGAATATATCTGACTAGTAAGAATCTTAAAACCTATGTATTGATATCTCTCTGTAAGTGAGTCAAGTGGGTGTAAAGCGGCATAAACGCAGCAGTCAAAAGCAGCTAAACCCCATTATAAAAATCAATTACTTTTCAAAACCCGTGAAACAAAGACAGTGAAAGAGAGAGAAATTCTTACAAAATTCTTTCAGGGGCTGTGATGCCACCTGGATTGACCATATCTAGACCCACAGCTGATTGAGACATAAGGGTGGACACTCTTGGGGCTGAGAGGTTTGGTGAGGTTGGGTGAGCAAACGCAGACCCTTTAAAGTAATATAGCGTGGTACCCATCCCATGGGTCCCAAATCTCCAGGTTCAAGGGCATCGTCCTACACTGAAAACATGCATGAGAAACCCCGAAGATGGTACACCGTGTGATCGGGAAAGGTTTCTAAAACGCACCTCATTTCTCATCTCCTTGTGCTCCGGTTCGCCATTCCAGCCGCTTTACTAGCAATCTCCCTCCTTGGAGAATCAGCACCTTTATCCTCCTGTTCTTTACAGGTTGCAATTTGTCCTGAGGATGCACGGGAAGAGGGGGAACCAATGAGAGACTAGCTCTAGGTGTTGGGACAGGCACAGGTCACTCTATTTTCCCATCAGGAAGAAGAATTAACCACAGGCTCAGCCTGCCGCCAGGAACCAGAATACGGCCTGAAGCAATCCTGCGCTTTTGCGGCCAGCTCCCAAGAAAGCGAGTTGAATCATGGAGCTCAGGGGCACTGCAATTCACAAACCTGCAGACTTAGAAATGATAACTCTCGTCCACAAATATATTGAGGGAAGGCAACGAAGAGGATTTGAAAGCAAGGCAGAATTGCAGGAAACAGATTTCAGGAGGTAGATTCGAATCGCCTTTAAAGCACAGGAAAAGCGGCAAAACCTCGACAATGATGCCCTTGGCCAAAAAGGGCGTATGCGTTTTTTCCTGAATATATTCAGGAAAAAAACGCATACGCCCTTTTTGGCCAACCAAGCAACCTGGAAAGGCAAATCAGCGCTACAAAGAAGTCTCGCTTCCCATCGGTCAAAAGGGCCATGCTGAATAAAGTGTCAAAACCAGAAATGCAGGACAGGCCATGGAGAAATGCGAGCCTTGCTACGCTGATGGGCGGGATGTAAATTGCCAACAGCCACTCTGGAGAAGTGTACGGTGTGTCCTGAAACATCTAAAAAACTCAGCTTAGAGAGCATAGGGCACTTCCACTCATGGGCGTATAAATTGGGAAAACTAAAAATCAGCAAGACACAGGCACCCCAAAGTTTTGGGCTACTCTGTTGACAAGAACCTCCACTTCGATACACCTTAAATGTCCCAGGAAAGAAAAGAATGGATAAAGAAGATGTGGTCCTTATATACAATGGAATATCACTCAGCCATGAAATCAATGTCATAAGGCTAGTAGCAGCATGATGAGTGGATTTAGGTATGACGATTCTAAGTGAAATAAGTCACACAGAAAAAGACACTTATCATCAGATATCACTTATAGAGGGAATGTAAAAACCGCTACCCTTGAACTGAATTACAAAACAGAACAGAGTCACACGTTTAGAAAACACACTATGGCTGCTTAACGGGAAAGGTGAGGTGGGGTGATGCATAAAACAAGGGTTTCAAATTAGCTCAGATACCGTTCCATAAACCCAATATGTAAGAGACAAGACCTACTCCTTGCTCAGTGAACTGGACTCAACACCCCCTATTCACCGCCCAAGAATATATCTGACAAGTATGAATCTTAAAACCTATATATTGATATCTCTCTGTAAGTGAGTCAAGTGGGTGTAAAGCGGCATAAACGCAGCAGTCAAAAGCAGCTAAACCCCATTATAAAAATCAATTACTTTTCAAAACCCGTGAAACAAAGACAGTGAAAGAGAGAGAAATTCTTACAAAATTCGTTCAGGGGCTGTGATGCCACCTGGATTGACCATATCTAGACCCACAGCTGATTGAGACATAAGGGTGGACACTCTTGGGGCTGAGAGGTTTGGTGAGGTTGGGTGAGCAAACGCAGACCCTTTAAAGAAATACGGCGTGGTACCCATCCCATGGGTCCCAAATCTCCAGGTTCAAGGGCATCGTCCTACACTGAAAACATGCATGAGAAACCCCGAAGATGGTACACCGTGTGATCGGGAAAGGTTGCTAAAACACACCTCATTTCTCATCTCCTTGTGCTCCGGTTCGCCATTCCAGCCGCTTTACTAGCAATCTCCCTCCTTGGAGAATCAGCACCTTTATCTTCCTGTTCCGTACAGGTTGCAATTTGTCCTGAGGATGCACGGGAAGAGGGGGAACCAATGAGAGACTAGCTCTAGGTGTTGCGACAGGCACAGGTGACACTATTTTCCCATCAGGAAGAAGAATTAACCACAGGCTCAGCCTGCCGCCAGGAACCAGAATACGGCCTGAAGCAATCCTGCGCTTTTGCGGCCAGCTCCCAAGAAAGCGAATTGAATCATGGAGCTCAGGGGCACTGCAATTCACAAACCTGCAGACTTAGAAATGATAACTCTCGTCCACAAATATATTGAGGGAAGGCAACGAAGAGGATTTGAAAGCAAGGCAGAATTGCAGGAAACAGATTTCAGGAGGTAGATTCGAATCGCCTTTAAAGCACAGGAAAAGCGGCAAAACCTCGACAATGATGCCCTTGGCCAAAAAGGGCGTATGCGTTTTTTCCTGAATATATTCAGGAAAAACGCATACGCCCTTTTTGGCCAACCAAGCAACCTGGAAAGGCAAATCAGCACTACAAAGAAGTCTCGCTTCCCATCGGTCAAAAGGGCCATGCTGAATAAAGTGTCAAAACCAGAAATGCAGGACAGGCCATGGAGAAATGCGAGCCTTGCTACGCTGATGGGCGGGATGTAAATTGCCAACAGCCACTCTGGAGAAGTGTACGGTGTGTCCTGAAACATCTAAAAAACTCAGCTTAGAGAGCATAGGGCACTTCCACTCATGGGCGTATAAATTGGGAAAACTAAAAATCAGCAAGACACAGGCACCCCAAAGTTTTGGGCTACTCTGTTGACAAGAACCTCCACTTCGATACACCTTAAATGTCCCAGGAAAGAAAAGAATGGATAAAGAAGATGTGGTCCTTATATACAATGGAATATCACTCAGCCATGAAATCAATGTCATAAGGCTAGTAGCAGCATGATGAGTGGATTTAGGTATGACGATTCTAAGTGAAATAAGTCACACAGAAAAAGACACTTATCATCAGATATCACTTATAGAGGGAATGTAAAAACCGCTACCCTTGAACTGAATTACAAAACAGAACAGAGTCACACGTTTAGAAAACACACTATGTCTGCTTAACGGGAAAGGTGAGGTGGGGTGATGCATAAAACAAGGGTTTCAAATTAGCTCAGATACCGTTCCATAAACCCAATATGTAAGAGACAAGACCTACTCCTTGCTCAGTGAACTGGACTCAACACCCCCTATTCACCGCCCAAGAATATATCTGACAAGTAAGAATCTTAAAACCTATATATTGATATCTCTCTGTAAGTGAGTCAAGTGGGTGTAAAGCGGCATAAACGCAGCAGTCAAAAGCAGCTAAACCCCATTATAAAAATCAATTACTTTTCAAAACCCGTGAAACAAAGACAGTGAAAGAGAGAGAAATTCTTACAAAATTCGTTCAGGGGCTGTGATGCCACCTGGATTGACCATATCTAGACCCACAGCTGATTGAGACATAAGGGTGGACACTCTTGGGGCTGAGAGGTTTGGTGAGGTTGGGTGAGCAAACGCAGACCCTTTAAAGAAATACGGCGTGGTACCCATCCCATGGGTCCCAAATCTCCAGGTTCAAGGGCATCGTCCTACACTGAAAACATGCATGAGAAACCCCGAAGATGGTACACCGTGTGATCGGGAAAGGTTGCTAAAACGCACCTCATTTCTCATCTCCTTGTGCTCCGGTTCGCCATTCCAGCCGCTTTACTAGCAATCTCCCTCCTTGGAGAATCAGCACCTTTATCTTCCTGTTCCGTACAGGTTGCAATTTGTCCTGAGGATGCACGGGAAGAGGGGGAACCAATGAGAGACTAGCTCTAGGTGTTGCGACAGGCACAGGTGACACTATTTTCCCATCAGGAAGAAGAATTAACCACAGGCTCAGCCTGCCGCCAGGAACCAGAATACGGCCTGAAGCAATCCTGCGCTTTTGCGGCCAGCTCCCAAGAAAGCGAATTGAATCATGGAGCTCAGGGGCACTGCAATTCACAAACCTGCAGACTTAGAAATGATAACTCTCGTCCACAAATATATTGAGGGAAGGCAACGAAGAGGATTTGAAAGCAAGGCAGAATTGCAGGAAACAGATTTCAGGAGGTAGATTCGAATCGCCTTTAAAGCACAGGAAAAGCGGCAAAACCTCGACAATGATGCCCTTGGCCAAAAAGGGCGTATGCGTTTTTTCCTGAATATATTCAGGAAAAAACGCATACGCCCTTTTTGGCCAACCAAGCAACCTGGAAAGGCAAATCAGCGCTACAAAAAAGTCTCGCTACCCATCGGTCAAAAGGGCCATGATGAATAAAGTGTCAAAACCAGAAATGCTGGACAGGCCTTGGAGAAATGGGAGCCTTGCTACGCTGATGGGCGGGATGTAAATTGCCAACAGCCACTCTGGAGAAGTGTACGGTGTGTCCTGAAACATCTAAAAAACTCAGCTTTGAGACCATAGGGCACTTCCTCTCATGGGCGTATAAATTGGGAAAACTAAAAATCAGCAAGACACAGGCACCCCAAAGTTTTGGGATGCTCTGTTGACAAGAACCTCCACTTCGTTACACCTTAAATATCCCAGGAAAGAGAAGAATGGATAAAGAAGTTGCGGTCCTTATGTACAATGGAATATCTCTCAGCCATGAAATCAACGTCATAAGGCTAGTAGCAGCATGATGAGTGGATTTAGGTACGACCATTCTAAGTGAAAAAAGTCACACAGAAAAAGACACTTATCATGAGATATCACTTATAGAGGGAATGTCAAAACCGCTACCCTTGAACTGAATTACAAAACAGAACAGAGTCACACGTTTAGAAAACACACTATGGCTGCTTAACGGGAAAGGTGAGGTGGGGTGGTGCATAAAACAAGGGTTTCAAATTAGCTCACATACCGTTCCATAAACCCAATATGTAATAGACAAGACCTACTCCTTGCTCAGTGAACTGGACTCAACACCCCCTATTCACCGCCCAAGAATATATCTGACTAGTAAGTATCTTCAAACCTATGTATTGATATCTCTCTGTAAGTGAGTCAAGTGGGTGTAAAGCGGCATAAACACAGCAGTGAAAAGCAGCCAAACCCCATTATAAAAATCAATTACTTTTCAAAACCCGTGAAACAAAGACAGTGAAAGAGAGAGAAATTCTTACAAAATTCGTTCAGGGGCTGTGATGCCACCTGGATTGACCATATCTAGACCCACAGCTGATTGAGACATAAGGGTGGACACTCTTGGGGCTGAGAGGTTTGGTGAGGTTGGGTGAGCAAACGCAGACCCTTTAAAGTAATACGGCGTGGTACCCATCCCATGGGTCCCAAATCTCCAGGTTCAAGGGCATCTTCCTACATTGAAAACATGCATGAGAAACCCCGAACATGGTACACCGTGTGATCGGGAAAGGTTGCTAAAACGCACCTCATTTCTCATCTCCTTGTGCTCCGGTTCGCCATTCCAGCCGCTTTACTAGCAATCTCCCTCCTTGGAGAATCAGCACCTTTATCCTCCTGTTCCGTACAGGTTGCTAATTGTCCTGAGGATGAACGGGAAGAGGGGGAACCAATGAGAGACTAGCTCTAGGTGTTGGGACAGGCACAGGTCATTCTATTTTCCCATCAGGAAGAAGAATTAACCACAGGCTCAGCCTGCCGCCAGGAACCAGAATACGGCCTGAAGCAATCCTGCGCTTTTGCGGCCAGCTCCCAAGAAAGCGAGTTGAAGAATGGAGCTCAGGGGCACTGCAATTCACAAACCTGCAGACTTAGAAATGATAACTCTCGTCCACAAATATATTGAGGGAAGGCAACGAAGAGGATTTGAAAGCAAGGCAGAATTGCAGGAAACAGATTTCAGGAGGTAGATTCGAATCGCCTTTAAAGCACAGGAAAAGCGGCAAAACCTCGACAATGATGCCCTTGGCCAAAAAGGGCGTATGCGTTTTTTCCTGAATATATTCAGGAAAAAACGCATACGCCCTTTTTGGCCAACCAAGCAACCTGGAAAGGCAAATCAGCGCTACAAAGAAGTCTCGCTTCCCATCGGTCAAAAGGGCCATGATGAATAAAGTGTCAAAACCAGAAATGCTGGACAGGCCTTGGAGAAATGGGAGCCTTGCTACGCTGATGGGCGGGATGTAAATTGCCAACAGCCACACTGGAGAAGTGTACGGTGTGTCCTGAAACATCTAAAAAACTCAGCTTAGAGACCATAGGGCACTTCCTCTCATGGGCGTATAAATTGGGAAAACTAAAAATCAGCAAGACACAGGCACCCCAAAGTTTTGGGCTGCTCTGTTGACAAGAACCTCCACTTCGTTACACCTTAAATATCCCAGGAAAGAGAAGAATGGATAAAGAAGTTGTGGTCCTTATGTACAATGGAATATCACTCAGCCATGAAATCAACGTCATAAGGCTAGTAGCAGCATGATGAGTGGATTTAGGTACGACGATTCTAAGTGAAATAAGTCACACAGAAAAAGACACTTATCATGAGATATCACTTATAGAGGGAATGTCAAAACCGCTACCCTTGAACTGAATTACAAAACAGAACAGAGTCACACGTTTAGAAAACACACTATGGCTGCTTAACGGGAAAGGTGAGGTGGGGTGATGCATAAAACAAGGGTTTCAAATTAGCTCAGATACCGTTCCAGAAACCCAATATGTAATAGACAAGACCTACTCCTTGCTCAGTGAACTGGACTCAACACCCCCTATTCACCGCCCAAGAATATATCTGACTAGTAAGAATCTTAAAACCTATGTATTGATATCTCTCTGTAAGTGAGTCAAGTGGGTGTAAAGCGGCATAAACACAGCAGTGAAAAGCAGCTAAACCCCATTATAAAAATCAATTACTTTAAAAAACCCGTGAAACAAAGACAGTGAAAGAGAGAGAAATTCTTACAAAATTCGTTCAGGGGCTGTGATGCCACCTGGATTGACCATATCTAGACCCACAGCTGATTGAGACATAAGGGTGGACACTCGTGGGGCTGAGAGGTTTGGTGAGGTTGGCTGAGCTAACGCAGACCCTTTAAAGTAATTCGGCGTGGTACCCATCCCATGGGTCCCAAATCTCCAGGTTCAAGGGCATCGTCCTACATTGAAAACATGCATGAGAAACCCCGAAGATGGTACACCGTGTGATCGGGAAAGGTTTCTAAAACGCACCTCATTTCTCATCTCCTTGTGCTCCGGTTCGCCATTCCAGCCGCTTTACTAGCAATCTCCCTCCTTGGAGAATCAGCACCTTTATCCTCCTGTTCCGTACAGGTTGCTAATTGTCCTGAGGATGAACGGGAAGAGGGGGAACCAATGAGAGACTAGCTCTAGGTGTTGGGGCAGGCACAGGTCATTCTATTTTCCCATCAGGAAGAAGAATTAACCACAGGCTCAGCCTGCCGCCAGGAACCAGAATACGGCCTGAAGCAATCCTGCGCTTTTGCGGCCAGCTCCCAAGAAAGCGAGTTGAAGAATGGAGCTCAGGGGCACTGCAATACACAAACCTGCAGTCTTAGAAATGATAACTCTCGTCCACAAATATATTGAGGGAAGGCAACGAAGAGGATTTGAAAGCAAGGCAGAATTGCAGGAAACAGATTTCAGGAGGTAGATTCGAATCGCCTTTAAAGCACAGGAAAAGCGGCAAAACCTCGACAATGATGCCCTTGGCCAAAAAGGGCGTATGCGTTTTTTCCTGAATATATTCAGGAAAAAACGCATACGCCCTTTTTGGCCAACCAAGCAACCTGGAAAGGCAAATCAGCGCTACAAAGAAGTCTCGCTTCCCATCGGTCAAAAGGGCCATGATGAATAAAGTGTCAAAACCAGAAATGCTGGACAGGCCTTGGAGAAATGGGAGCCTTGCTACGCTGATGGGCGGGATGTAAATTGCCAACAGCCACTCTGGAGAAGTGTACGGTGTGTCCTGAAACATCTAAAAAACTCAGCTTAGAGAGCATAGGGCCCTTCCACTCATGGGCGTATAAATTGGGAAAACTAAAAATCAGCAAGACACAGGCACCCCAAAGTTTTGGGCTACTCTGTTGACAAGAACCTCCACTTCGATACACCTTAAATATCCCAGGAAAGAGAAGAATGGATAAAGAAGATGTGGTCCTTATATCCAATGGAATATCACTCAGCCATGAAATCAATGTCATAAAGCTAGTAGCAGCATGATGAGTGGATTTAGGTATGACGATTCTAAGTGAAATAAGTCACACAGAAAAAGACCCTTATCATGAGATATCACTTATAGAGGGAATGTAAAAACCGCTACCCTTGAACTGAATTACAAAACAGAACAGAGTCACACGTTTAGAAAACAGACTATGGCTGCTTAACGGGAAAGGTGAGGTGGGGTGATGCATAAAACAAGGGTTTCAAATTAGCTCAGATACCGTTCCATAAACCCAATATGTAAGAGACAAGACCTACTCCTTGCTCAGTGAACTGGACTCAACACCCCCTATTCACCGCCCAAGAATATATCTGACTAGTAAGAATCTTAAAACCTATATATTGATATCTCTCTGTAAGTGAGTCAAGTGGGTGTAAAGCGGCATAAACGCAGCAGTCAAAAGCAGCTAAACCCCATTATAAAAATCAATTACTTTTCAAAACCCGTGAAACAAAGACAGTGAAAGAGAGAGAAATTCTTACAAAATTCTTTCAGGGGCTGTGATGCGACCTGGATTGACCATATCTAGACCCACAGCTGATTGAGACATAAGGGTGGACACTCTTGGGGCTGAGAGGTTTGGTGAGGTTGGGTGAGCAAACGCAGACCCTTTAAAGTAATATAGCGTGGTACCCATCCCATGGGTCCCAAATCTCCAGGTTCAAGGGCATCGTCCTACACTGAAAACAGGCATGAGAAACCCCGAAGATGGTACACCGTGTGATCGGGAAAGGTTTCTAAAACGCACCTCATTTCTCATCTCCTTGTGCTCCGGTTCGCCATTCCAGCCGCTTTACTAGCAATCTCCCTCCTTGGAGAATCAGCACCTTTATCTTCCTGTTCCGTACAGGTTGCAATTTGTCCTGAGGATGCATGGGAAGAGGGGGAACCAATGAGAGACTAGCTCTAGGTGTTGCGACAGGCACAGGTGACACTATTTTCCCATCAGGAAGAAGAATTAACCACAGGCTCAGCCTGCCGCCAGGAACCAGAATACGGCCTGAAGCAATCCTGCGCTTTTGCGGCCAGCTCCCAAGAAAGCGAATTGAATCATGGAGCTCACGGGCACTGCAATTCACAAACCTGCAGACTTAGAAATGATAACTCTCGTCCACAAATATATTGAGGGAAGGCAACGAAGAGGATTTGAAAGCAAGGCAGAATTGCAGGAAACAGATTTCAGGAGGTAGATTCGAATCGCCTTTAAAGCACAGGAAAAGCGGCAAAACCTCGACAATGATGCCCTTGGCCAAAAAGGGCGTATGCGTTTTTTCCTGAATATATTCAGGAAAAAACGCATACGCCCTTTTTGGCCAACCAAGCAACCTGGAAAGGCAAATCAGCGCTACAAAGAAGTCTTGCTTCCCATCGGTCAAAAGGGCCATGCTGAATAAAGTGTCAAAACCAGAAATGCAGGACAGGCCATGGAGAAATGGGAGCCTTGCTACGCTGATGGGCGGGATGTAAATTGCCAACAGCCACTCTGGAGAAGTGTACGCTGTGTCCTGAAACATCTAAAAAACTCAGCTTAGAGAGCATAGGGCCCTTCCACTCATGGGCGTATAAATTGGAAAAACTAAAAATCAGCAAGACACAGGCACCCCAAAGTTTTGGGCTACTCTGTTGACAAGAACCTCCACTTCGATACACCTTAAATATCCCAGGAAAGAGAAGAATGGATAAAGAAGATGTGGTCCTTATATACAATGGAATATCACTCAGCCATGAAATCAATGTCATAAGGCTAGTAGCAGCATGATGAGTGGATTTAGGTATGACGATTCTAAGTGAAATAAGTCACACAGAAAAAGACCCTTATCATGAGATATCACTTATAGAGGGAATGTAAAAACCGCTACCCTTGAACTGAATTACAAAACAGAACAGAGTCACACGTTTAGAAAACAGACTATGGCTGCTTAACGGGAAAGGTGAGGTGGGGTGATGCATAAAACAAGGGTTTCAAATTAGCTCAGATACCGTTCCATAAACCCAATATGTAAGAGACAAGACCTACTCCTTGCTCAGTGAACTGGACTCAACACCCCCTATTCACCGCCCAAGAATATATCTGACTAGTAAGAATCTTAAAACCTATGTATTGATATCTCTCTGTAAGTGAGTCAAGTGGGTGTAAAGCGGCATAAACGCAGCAGTCAAAAGCAGCTAAACCCCATTATAAAAATCAATTACTTTTCAAAACCCGTGAAACAAAGACAGTGAAAGAGAGAGAAATTCTTACAAAATTCTTTCAGGGGCTGTGATGCCACCTGGATTGACCATATCTAGACCCACAGCTGATTGAGACATAAGGGTGGACACTCTTGGGGCTGAGAGGTTTGGTGAGGTTGGGTGAGCAAACGCAGACCCTTTAAAGTAATATAGCGTGGTACCCATCCCATGGGTCCCAAATCTCCAGGTTCAAGGGCATCGTCCTACACTGAAAACATGCATGAGAAACCCCGAAGATGGTACACCGTGTGATCGGGAAAGGTTGCTAAAACGCACCTCATTTCTCATCTCCTTGTGCTCCGGTTCGCCATTCCAGCCGCTTTACTAGCAATCTCCCTCCTTGGAGAATCAGCACCTTTATCCTCCTGTTCTTTACAGGTTGCAATTTGTCCTGAGGATGCACGGGAAGAGGGGGAACCAATGAGAGACTAGCTCTAGGTGTTGGGACAGGCACAGGTCACTCTATTTTCCCATCAGGAAGAAGAATTAACCACAGGCTCAGCCTGCCGCCAGGAACCAGAATACGGCCTGAAGCAATCCTGCGCTTTTGCGGCCAGCTCCCAAGAAAGCGAGTTGAATCATGGAGCTCAGGGGCACTGCAATTCACAAACCTGCAGACTTAGAAATGATAACTCTCGTCCACAAATATATTGAGGGAAGGCAACGAAGAGGATTTGAAAGCAAGGCAGAATTGCAGGAAACAGATTTCAGGAGGTAGATTCGAATCGCCTTTAAAGCACAGGAAAAGCGGCAAAACCTCGACAATGATGCCCTTGGCCAAAAAGGGCGTATGCGTTTTTTCCTGAATATATTCAGGAAAAAAACGCATACGCCCTTTTTGGCCAACCAAGCAACCTGGAAAGGCAAATCAGCGCTACAAAGAAGTCTCGCTTCCCATCGGTCAAAAGGGCCATGATGAATAAAGTGTCAAAACCAGAAATGCAGGACAGGCCATGGAGAAATGCGAGCCTTGCTACGCTGATGGGCGGGATGTAAATTGCCAACAGCCACTCTGGAGAAGTGTACGGTGTGTCCTGAAACATCTAAAAAACTCAGCTTAGAGAGCATAGGGCACTTCCACTCATGGGCGTATAAATTGGGAAAACTAAAAATCAGCAAGACACAGGCACCCCAAAGTTTTGGGCTACTCTGTTGACAAGAACCTCCACTTCGATACACCTTAAATGTCCCAGGAAAGAAAAGAATGGATAAAGAAGATGTGGTCCTTATATACAATGGAATATCACTCAGCCATGAAATCAATGTCATAAGGCTAGTAGCAGCATGATGAGTGGATTTAGGTATGACGATTCTAAGTGAAATAAGTCACACAGAAAAAGACACTTATCATCAGATATCACTTATAGAGGGAATGTAAAAACCGCTACCCTTGAACTGAATTACAAAACAGAACAGAGTCACACGTTTAGAAAACACACTATGTCTGCTTAACGGGAAAGGTGAGGTGGGGTGATGCATAAAACAAGGGTTTCAAATTAGCTCAGATACCGTTCCATAAACCCAATATGTAAGAGACAAGACCTACTCCTTGCTCAGTGAACTGGACTCAACACCCCCTATTCACCGCCCAAGAATATATCTGACAAGTAAGAATCTTAAAACCTATATATTGATATCTCTCTGTAAGTGAGTCAAGTGGGTGTAAAGCGGCATAAACGCAGCAGTCAAAAGCAGCTAAACCCCATTATAAAAATCAATTACTTTTCAAAACCCGTGAAACAAAGACAGTGAAAGAGAGAGAAATTCTTACAAAATTCGTTCAGGGGCTGTGATGCCACCTGGATTGACCATATCTAGACCCACAGCTGATTGAGACATAAGGGTGGACACTCTTGGGGCTGAGAGGTTTGGTGAGGTTGGGTGAGCAAACGCAGACCCTTTAAAGAAATACGGCGTGGTACCCATCCCATGGGTCCCAAATCTCCAGGTTCAAGGGCATCGTCCTACACTGAAAACATGCATGAGAAACCCCGAAGATGGTACACCGTGTGATCGGGAAAGGTTGCTAAAACGCACCTCATTTCTCATCTCCTTGTGCTCCGGTTCGCCATTCCAGCCGCTTTACTAGCAATCTCCCTCCTTGGAGAATCAGCACCTTTATCTTCCTGTTCCGTACAGGTTGCAATTTGTCCTGAGGATGCACGGGAAGAGGGGGAACCAATGAGAGACTAGCTCTAGGTGTTGCGACAGGCACAGGTGACACTATTTTCCCATCAGGAAGAAGAATTAACCACAGGCTCAGCCTGCCGCCAGGAACCAGAATACGGCCTGAAGCAATCCTGCGCTTTTGCGGCCAGCTCCCAAGAAAGCGAATTGAATCATGGAGCTCAGGGGCACTGCAATTCACAAACCTGCAGACTTAGAAATGATAACTCTCGTCCACAAATATATTGAGGGAAGGCAACGAAGAGGATTTGAAAGCAAGGCAGAATTGCAGGAAACAGATTTCAGGAGGTAGATTCGAATCGCCTTTAAAGCACAGGAAAAGCGGCAAAACCTCGACAATGATGCCCTTGGCCAAAAAGGGCGTATGCGTTTTTTCCTGAATATATTCAGGAAAAACGCATACGCCCTTTTTGGCCAACCAAGCAACCTGGAAAGGCAAATCAGCACTACAAAGAAGTCTCGCTTCCCATCGGTCAAAAGGGCCATGCTGAATAAAGTGTCAAAACCAGAAATGCAGGACAGGCCATGGAGAAATGCGAGCCTTGCTACGCTGATGGGCGGGATGTAAATTGCCAACAGCCACTCTGGAGAAGTGTACGGTGTGTCCTGAAACATCTAAAAAACTCAGCTTAGAGAGCATAGGGCACTTCCACTCATGGGCGTATAAATTGGGAAAACTAAAAATCAGCAAGACACAGGCACCCCAAAGTTTTGGGCTACTCTGTTGACAAGAACCTCCACTTCGATACACCTTAAATGTCCCAGGAAAGAAAAGAATGGATAAAGAAGATGTGGTCCTTATATACAATGGAATATCACTCAGCCATGAAATCAATGTCATAAGGCTAGTAGCAGCATGATGAGTGGATTTAGGTATGACGATTCTAAGTGAAATAAGTCACACAGAAAAAGACACTTATCATCAGATATCACTTATAGAGGGAATGTAAAAACCGCTACCCTTGAACTGAATTACAAAACAGAACAGAGTCACACGTTTAGAAAACACACTATGTCTGCTTAACGGGAAAGGTGAGGTGGGGTGATGCATAAAACAAGGGTTTCAAATTAGCTCAGATACCGTTCCATAAACCCAATATGTAAGAGACAAGACCTACTCCTTGCTCAGTGAACTGGACTCAACACCCCCTATTCACCGCCCAAGAATATATCTGACAAGTAAGAATCTTAAAACCTATATATTGATATCTCTCTGTAAGTGAGTCAAGTGGGTGTAAAGCGGCATAAACGCAGCAGTCAAAAGCAGCTAAACCCCATTATAAAAATCAATTACTTTTCAAAACCCGTGAAACAAAGACAGTGAAAGAGAGAGAAATTCTTACAAAATTCGTTCAGGGGCTGTGATGCCACCTGGATTGACCATATCTAGACCCACAGCTGATTGAGACATAAGGGTGGACACTCGTGGGGCTGAGAGGTTTGGTGAGGTTGGCTGAGCTAACGCAGACCCTTTAAAGTAATTCGGCGTGGTACCCATCCCATGGGTCCCAAATCTCCAGGTTCAAGGGCATCGTCCTACATTGAAAACATGCATGAGAAACCCCGAAGATGGTACACCGTGTGATCGGGAAAGGTTTCTAAAACGCACCTCATTTCTCATCTCCTTGTGCTCCGGTTCGCCATTCCAGCCGCTTTACTAGCAATCTCCCTCCTTGGAGAATCAGCACCTTTATCCTCCTGTTCCGTACAGGTTGCTAATTGTCCTGAGGATGAACGGGAAGAGGGGGAACCAATGAGAGACTAGCTCTAGGTGTTGGGGCAGGCACAGGTCATTCTATTTTCCCATCAGGAAGAAGAATTAACCACAGGCTCAGCCTGCCGCCAGGAACCAGAATACGGCCTGAAGCAATCCTGCGCTTTTGCGGCCAGCTCCCAAGAAAGCGAGTTGAAGAATGGAGCTCAGGGGCACTGCAATACACAAACCTGCAGTCTTAGAAATGATAACTCTCGTCCACAAATATATTGAGGGAAGGCAACGAAGAGGATTTGAAAGCAAGGCAGAATTGCAGGAAACAGATTTCAGGAGGTAGATTCGAATCGCCTTTAAAGCACAGGAAAAGCGGCAAAACCTCGACAATGATGCCCTTGGCCAAAAAGGGCGTATGCGTTTTTTCCTGAATATATTCAGGAAAAAACGCATACGCCCTTTTTGGCCAACCAAGCAACCTGGAAAGGCAAATCAGCGCTACAAAGAAGTCTCGCTTCCCATCGGTCAAAAGGGCCATGCTGAATAAAGTGTCAAAACCAGAAATGCTGGACAGGCCTTGGAGAAATGGGAGCCTTGCTACGCTGATGGGCGGGATGTAAATTGCCAACAGCCACACTGGAGAAGTGTACGGTGTGTCCTGAAACATCTAAAAAACTCAGCTTAGAGACCATAGGGCACTTCCTCTCATGGGCGTATAAATTGGGAAAACTAAAAATCAGCAAGACACAGGCACCCCAAATTTTTGGGCTGCTCTGTTGACAAGAACCTCCACTTCGTTACACCTTAAATATCCCAGGAAAGAGAAGAATGGATAAAGAAGTTGTGGTCCTTATGTACAATGGAATATCACTCAGCCATGAAATCAACGTCATAAGGCTAGTAGCAGCATGATGAGTGGATTTAGGTACGACCATTCTAAGTGAAATAAGTCACACAGAAAAAGACACTTATCATGAGATATCACTTATAGAGGGAATGTCAAAACCGCTACCCTTGAACTGAATTACAAAACAGAACAGAGTCACACGTTTAGAAAACACACTATGGCTGCTTAACGGGAAAGGTGAGGTGGGGTGATGCATAAAACAAGGGTTTCAAATTAGCTCAGATACCGTTCCATAAACCCAATATGTAATAGACAAGACCTACTCCTTGCTCAGTGAACTGGACTCAACACCCCCTATTCACCGCCCAAGAATATATCTGACTAGTAAGTATCTTCAAACCTATGTATTGATATCTCTCTGTAAGTGAGTCAAGTGGGTGTAAAGCGGCATAAACACAGCAGTGAAAAGCAGCCAAACCCCATTATAAAAATCAATTACTTTTCAAAACCCGTGAAACAAAGACAGTGAAAGAGAGAGAAATTCTTACAAAATTCGTTCAGGGGCTGTGATGCCACCTGGATTGACCATATCTAGACCCACAGCTGATTGAGACATAAGGGTGAACACTCTTGGGGCTGAGAGGTTTAGTGAGGTTGGGTGAGCAAACGCAGACCCTTTAAAGTAATACGGCGTGGTACCCATCCCATGGGTCCCAAATCTCCAGGTTCAAGGGCATCTTCCTACATTGAAAACATGCATGAGAAACCCCGAAGATGGTACACCGTGTGATCGGGAAAGGTTTCTAAAACGCACCTCATTTCTCATCTCCTTGTGCTCCGGTTCGCCATTCCAGCCGCTTTACTAGCAATCTCCCTCCTTGGAGAATCAGCACCTTTATCCTCCTGTTCCGTACAGGTTGCTAATTGTCCTGAGGATGAACGGGAAGAGGGGGAACCAATGAGAGACTAGCTCTAGGTGTTGGGACAGGCACAGGTCACTCTATTTTCCCATCAGGAAGAAGAATTAACCACAGGCTCAGCCTGCCACCAGGAACCAGAAGACGGCCTGAAGCAATCCTGCGCTTTTGCGGCCAGCTCCCAAGAAAGCGAGTTGAAGAATGGAGCTCAGGGGCACTACAATTCACAAACCTGCAAACTTAGAAATGATAACTCTCGTCCACAAATATATTGAGGGAAGGCAACGAAGAGGATTTGAAAGCAAGGCAGAATTGCAGGAAACAGATTTCAGGAGGTAGATTCGAATCGCCTTTAAAGCACAGGAAAAGCGGCAAAACCTCGACAATGATGCCCTTGGCCAAAAAGGGCGTATGCGTTTTTTCCTGAATATATTCAGGAAAAAACGCATACGCCCTTTTTGGCCAACCAAGCAACCTGGAAAGGCAAATCAGCGCTACAAAGAAGTCTTGCTTCCCATCGGTCAAAAGGGCCATGCTGAATAAAGTGTCAAAACCAGAAATGCAGGACAGGCCATGGAGAAATGGGAGCCTTGCTACGCTGATGGGCGGGATGTAAATTGCCAACAGCCACTCTGGAGAAGTGTACGCTGTGTCCTGAAACATCTAAAAAACTCAGCTTAGAGAGCATAGGGCCCTTCCACTCATGGGCGTATAAATTGGGAAAACTAAAAATCAGCAAGACACAGGCACCCCAAAGTTTTGGGCTACTCTGTTGACAAGAACCTCCACTTCGATACACCTTAAATATCCCAGGAAAGAGAAGAATGGATAAAGAAGATGTGGTCCTTATATCCAATGGAATATCACTCAGCCATGAAATCAATGTCATAAAGCTAGTAGCAGCATGATGAGTGGATTTAGGTATGACGATTCTAAGTGAAATAAGTCACACAGAAAAAGACCCTTATCATGAGATATCACTTATAGAGGGAATGTAAAAACCGCTACCCTTGAACTGAATTACAAAACAGAACAGAGTCACACGTTTAGAAAACAGACTATGGCTGCTTAACGGGAAAGGTGAGGTGGGGTGATGCATAAAACAAGGGTTTCAAATTAGCTCAGATACCGTTCCATAAACCCAATATGTAAGAGACAAGACCTACTCCTTGCTCAGTGAACTGGACTCAACACCCCCTATTCACCGCCCAAGAATATATCTGACTAGTAAGAATCTTAAAACCTATATATTGATATCTCTCTGTAAGTGAGTCAAGTGGGTGTAAAGCGGCATAAACGCAGCAGTCAAAAGCAGCTAAACCCCATTATAAAAATCAATTACTTTTCAAAACCCGTGAAACAAAGACAGTGAAAGAGAGAGAAATTCTTACAAAATTCTTTCAGGGGCTGTGATGCGACCTGGATTGACCATATCTAGACCCACAGCTGATTGAGACATAAGGGTGGACACTCTTGGGGCTGAGAGGTTTGGTGAGGTTGGGTGAGCAAACGCAGACCCTTTAAAGTAATATAGCGTGGTACCCATCCCATGGGTCCCAAATCTCCAGGTTCAAGGGCATCGTCCTACACTGAAAACAGGCATGAGAAACCCCGAAGATGGTACACCGTGTGATCGGGAAAGGTTTCTAAAACGCACCTCATTTCTCATCTCCTTGTGCTCCGGTTCGCCATTCCAGCCGCTTTACTAGCAATCTCCCTCCTTGGAGAATCAGCACCTTTATCTTCCTGTTCCGTACAGGTTGCAATTTGTCCTGAGGATGCATGGGAAGAGGGGGAACCAATGAGAGACTAGCTCTAGGTGTTGCGACAGGCACAGGTGACACTATTTTCCCATCAGGAAGAAGAATTAACCACAGGCTCAGCCTGCCGCCAGGAACCAGAATACGGCCTGAAGCAATCCTGCGCTTTTGCGGCCAGCTCCCAAGAAAGCGAATTGAATCATGGAGCTCACGGGCACTGCAATTCACAAACCTGCAGACTTAGAAATGATAACTCTCGTCCACAAATATATTGAGGGAAGGCAACGAAGAGGATTTGAAAGCAAGGCAGAATTGCAGGAAACAGATTTCAGGAGGTAGATTCGAATCGCCTTTAAAGCACAGGAAAAGCGGCAAAACCTCGACAATGATGCCCTTGGCCAAAAAGGGCGTATGCGTTTTTTCCTGAATATATTCAGGAAAAAACGCATACGCCCTTTTTGGCCAACCAAGCAACCTGGAAAGGCAAATCAGCGCTACAAAGAAGTCTTGCTTCCCATCGGTCAAAAGGGCCATGCTGAATAAAGTGTCAAAACCAGAAATGCAGGACAGGCCATGGAGAAATGGGAGCCTTGCTACGCTGATGGGCGGGATGTAAATTGCCAACAGCCACTCTGGAGAAGTGTACGCTGTGTCCTGAAACATCTAAAAAACTCAGCTTAGAGAGCATAGGGCCCTTCCACTCATGGGCGTATAAATTGGAAAAACTAAAAATCAGCAAGACACAGGCACCCCAAAGTTTTGGGCTACTCTGTTGACAAGAACCTCCACTTCGATACACCTTAAATATCCCAGGAAAGAGAAGAATGGATAAAGAAGATGTGGTCCTTATATACAATGGAATATCACTCAGCCATGAAATCAATGTCATAAGGCTAGTAGCAGCATGATGAGTGGATTTAGGTATGACGATTCTAAGTGAAATAAGTCACACAGAAAAAGACCCTTATCATGAGATATCACTTATAGAGGGAATGTAAAAACCGCTACCCTTGAACTGAATTACAAAACAGAACAGAGTCACACGTTTAGAAAACAGACTATGGCTGCTTAACGGGAAAGGTGAGGTGGGGTGATGCATAAAACAAGGGTTTCAAATTAGCTCAGATACCGTTCCATAAACCCAATATGTAAGAGACAAGACCTACTCCTTGCTCAGTGAACTGGACTCAACACCCCCTATTCACCGCCCAAGAATATATCTGACTAGTAAGAATCTTAAAACCTATGTATTGATATCTCTCTGTAAGTGAGTCAAGTGGGTGTAAAGCGGCATAAACGCAGCAGTCAAAAGCAGCTAAACCCCATTATAAAAATCAATTACTTTTCAAAACCCGTGAAACAAAGACAGTGAAAGAGAGAGAAATTCTTACAAAATTCTTTCAGGGGCTGTGATGCCACCTGGATTGACCATATCTAGACCCACAGCTGATTGAGACATAAGGGTGGACACTCTTGGGGCTGAGAGGTTTGGTGAGGTTGGGTGAGCAAACGCAGACCCTTTAAAGTAATATAGCGTGGTACCCATCCCATGGGTCCCAAATCTCCAGGTTCAAGGGCATCGTCCTACACTGAAAACATGCATGAGAAACCCCGAAGATGGTACACCGTGTGATCGGGAAAGGTTTCTAAAACGCACCTCATTTCTCATCTCCTTGTGCTCCGGTTCGCCATTCCAGCCGCTTTACTAGCAATCTCCCTCCTTGGAGAATCAGCACCTTTATCCTCCTGTTCTTTACAGGTTGCAATTTGTCCTGAGGATGCACGGGAAGAGGGGGAACCAATGAGAGACTAGCTCTAGGTGTTGGGACAGGCACAGGTCACTCTATTTTCCCATCAGGAAGAAGAATTAACCACAGGCTCAGCCTGCCGCCAGGAACCAGAATACGGCCTGAAGCAATCCTGCGCTTTTGCGGCCAGCTCCCAAGAAAGCGAGTTGAATCATGGAGCTCAGGGGCACTGCAATTCACAAACCTGCAGACTTAGAAATGATAACTCTCGTCCACAAATATATTGAGGGAAGGCAACGAAGAGGATTTGAAAGCAAGGCAGAATTGCAGGAAACAGATTTCAGGAGGTAGATTCGAATCGCCTTTAAAGCACAGGAAAAGCGGCAAAACCTCGACAATGATGCCCTTGGCCAAAAAGGGCGTATGCGTTTTTTCCTGAATATATTCAGGAAAAAAACGCATACGCCCTTTTTGGCCAACCAAGCAACCTGGAAAGGCAAATCAGCGCTACAAAGAAGTCTCGCTTCCCATCGGTCAAAAGGGCCATGCTGAATAAAGTGTCAAAACCAGAAATGCAGGACAGGCCATGGAGAAATGCGAGCCTTGCTACGCTGATGGGCGGGATGTAAATTGCCAACAGCCACTCTGGAGAAGTGTACGGTGTGTCCTGAAACATCTAAAAAACTCAGCTTAGAGAGCATAGGGCACTTCCACTCATGGGCGTATAAATTGGGAAAACTAAAAATCAGCAAGACACAGGCACCCCAAAGTTTTGGGCTACTCTGTTGACAAGAACCTCCACTTCGATACACCTTAAATGTCCCAGGAAAGAAAAGAATGGATAAAGAAGATGTGGTCCTTATATACAATGGAATATCACTCAGCCATGAAATCAATGTCATAAGGCTAGTAGCAGCATGATGAGTGGATTTAGGTATGACGATTCTAAGTGAAATAAGTCACACAGAAAAAGACACTTATCATCAGATATCACTTATAGAGGGAATGTAAAAACCGCTACCCTTGAACTGAATTACAAAACAGAACAGAGTCACACGTTTAGAAAACACACTATGTCTGCTTAACGGGAAAGGTGAGGTGGGGTGATGCATAAAACAAGGGTTTCAAATTAGCTCAGATACCGTTCCATAAACCCAATATGTAAGAGACAAGACCTACTCCTTGCTCAGTGAACTGGACTCAACACCCCCTATTCACCGCCCAAGAATATATCTGACAAGTAAGAATCTTAAAACCTATATATTGATATCTCTCTGTAAGTGAGTCAAGTGGGTGTAAAGCGGCATAAACGCAGCAGTCAAAAGCAGCTAAACCCCATTATAAAAATCAATTACTTTTCAAAACCCGTGAAACAAAGACAGTGAAAGAGAGAGAAATTCTTACAAAATTCGTTCAGGGGCTGTGATGCCACCTGGATTGACCATATCTAGACCCACAGCTGATTGAGACATAAGGGTGGACACTCGTGGGGCTGAGAGGTTTGGTGAGGTTGGCTGAGCTAACGCAGACCCTTTAAAGTAATTCGGCGTGGTACCCATCCCATGGGTCCCAAATCTCCAGGTTCAAGGGCATCGTCCTACATTGAAAACATGCATGAGAAACCCCGAAGATGGTACACCGTGTGATCGGGAAAGGTTTCTAAAACGCACCTCATTTCTCATCTCCTTGTGCTCCGGTTCGCCATTCCAGCCGCTTTACTAGCAATCTCCCTCCTTGGAGAATCAGCACCTTTATCCTCCTGTTCCGTACAGGTTGCTAATTGTCCTGAGGATGAACGGGAAGAGGGGGAACCAATGAGAGACTAGCTCTAGGTGTTGGGGCAGGCACAGGTCATTCTATTTTCCCATCAGGAAGAAGAATTAACCACAGGCTCAGCCTGCCGCCAGGAACCAGAATACGGCCTGAAGCAATCCTGCGCTTTTGCGGCCAGCTCCCAAGAAAGCGAGTTGAAGAATGGAGCTCAGGGGCACTGCAATACACAAACCTGCAGTCTTAGAAATGATAACTCTCGTCCACAAATATATTGAGGGAAGGCAACGAAGAGGATTTGAAAGCAAGGCAGAATTGCAGGAAACAGATTTCAGGAGGTAGATTCGAATCGCCTTTAAAGCACAGGAAAAGCGGCAAAACCTCGACAATGATGCCCTTGGCCAAAAAGGGCGTATGCGTTTTTTCCTGAATATATTCAGGAAAAAACGCATACGCCCTTTTTGGCCAACCAAGCAACCTGGAAAGGCAAATCAGCGCTACAAAGAAGTCTCGCTTCCCATCGGTCAAAAGGGCCATGCTGAATAAAGTGTCAAAACCAGAAATGCTGGACAGGCCTTGGAGAAATGGGAGCCTTGCTACGCTGATGGGCGGGATGTAAATTGCCAACAGCCACACTGGAGAAGTGTACGGTGTGTCCTGAAACATCTAAAAAACTCAGCTTAGAGACCATAGGGCACTTCCTCTCATGGGCGTATAAATTGGGAAAACTAAAAATCAGCAAGACACAGGCACCCCAAATTTTTGGGCTGCTTTGTTGACAAGAACCTCCACTTCGTTACACCTTAAATATCCCAGGAAAGAGAAGAATGGATAAAGAAGTTGTGGTCCTTATGTACAATGGAATATCACTCAGCCATGAAATCAACGTCATAAGGCTAGTAGCAGCATGATGAGTGGATTTAGGTACGACCATTCTAAGTGAAATAAGTCACACAGAAAAAGACACTTATCATGAGATATCACTTATAGAGGGAATGTCAAAACCGCTACCCTTGAACTGAATTACAAAACAGAACAGAGTCACACATTTAGAAAACACACTATGGCTGCTTAACGGGAAAGGTGAGGTGGGGTGATGCATAAAACAAGGGTTTCAAATTAGCTCAGATACCGTTCCATAAACCCAATATGTAATAGACAAGACCTACTCCTTGCTCAGTGAACTGGACTCAACACCCCCTATTCACCGCCCAAGAATATATCTGACTAGTAAGTATCTTCAAACCTATGTATTGATATCTCTCTGTAAGTGAGTCAAGTGGGTGTAAAGCGGCATAAACACAGCAGTGAAAAGCAGCCAAACCCCATTATAAAAATCAATTACTTTTCAAAACCCGTGAAACAAAGACAGTGAAAGAGAGAGAAATTCTTACAAAATTCGTTCAGGGGCTGTGATGCCACCTGGATTGACCATATCTAGACCCACAGCTGATTGAGACATAAGGGTGAACACTCTTGGGGCTGAGAGGTTTAGTGAGGTTGGGTGAGCAAACGCAGACCCTTTAAAGTAATACGGCGTGGTACCCATCCCATGGGTCCCAAATCTCCAGGTTCAAGGGCATCTTCCTACATTGAAAACATGCATGAGAAACCCCGAAGATGGTACACCGTGTGATCGGGAAAGGTTTCTAAAACGCACCTCATTTCTCATCTCCTTGTGCTCCGGTTCGCCATTCCAGCCGCTTTACTAGCAATCTCCCTCCTTGGAGAATCAGCACCTTTATCCTCCTGTTCCGTACAGGTTGCTAATTGTCCTGAGGATGAACGGGAAGAGGGGGAACCAATGAGAGACTAGCTCTAGGTGTTGGGACAGGCACAGGTCACTCTATTTTCCCATCAGGAAGAAGAATTAACCACAGGCTCAGCCTGCCACCAGGAACCAGAAGACGGCCTGAAGCAATCCTGCGCTTTTGCGGCCAGCTCCCAAGAAAGCGATTTGAAGAATGGAGCTCAGGGGCACTACAATTCACAAACCTGCAAACTTAGAAATGATAACTCTCGTCCACAAATATATTGAGGGAAGGCAACGAAGAGGATTTGAAAGCAAGGCAGAATTGCAGGAAACAGATTTCAGGAGGTAGATTCGAATCGCCTTTAAAGCACAGGAAAAGCGGCAAAACCTCGACAATGATGCCCTTGGCCAAAAAGGGCGTATGCGTTTTTTCCTGAATATATTCAGGAAAAAACGCATACGCCCTTTTTGGCCAACCAAGCAACCTGGAAAGGCAAATCAGCGCTACAAAGAAGTCTTGCTTCCCATCGGTCAAAAGGGCCATGCTGAATAAAGTGTCAAAACCAGAAATGCAGGACAGGCCATGGAGAAATGGGAGCCTTGCTACGCTGATGGGCGGGATGTAAATTGCCAACAGCCACTCTGGAGAAGTGTACGGTGTGTCCTGAAACATCTAAAAAACTCAGCTTAGAGAGCATAGGGCCCTTCCACTCATGGGCGTATAAATTGGGAAAACTAAAAATCAGCAAGACACAGGCACCCCAAAGTTTTGGGCTACTCTGTTGACAAGAACCTCCACTTCGATACACCTTAAATATCCCAGGAAAGAGAAGAATGGATAAAGAAGATGTGGTCCTTATATCCAATGGAATATCACTCAGCCATGAAATCAATGTCATAAAGCTAGTAGCAGCATGATGAGTGGATTTAGGTATGACGATTCTAAGTGAAATAAGTCACACAGAAAAAGACCCTTATCATGAGATATCACTTATAGAGGGAATGTAAAAACCGCTACCCTTGAACTGAATTACAAAACAGAACAGAGTCACACGTTTAGAAAACAGACTATGGCTGCTTAACGGGAAAGGTGAGGTGGGGTGATGCATAAAACAAGGGTTTCAAATTAGCTCAGATACCGTTCCATAAACCCAATATGTAAGAGACAAGACCTACTCCTTGCTCAGTGAACTGGACTCAACACCCCCTATTCACCGCCCAAGAATATATCTGACTAGTAAGAATCTTAAAACCTATATATTGATATCTCTCTGTAAGTGAGTCAAGTGGGTGTAAAGCGGCATAAACGCAGCAGTCAAAAGCAGCTAAACCCCATTATAAAAATCAATTACTTTTCAAAACCCGTGAAACAAAGACAGTGAAAGAGAGAGAAATTCTTACAAAATTCTTTCAGGGGCTGTGATGCGACCTGGATTGACCATATCTAGACCCACAGCTGATTGAGACATAAGGGTGGACACTCTTGGGGCTGAGAGGTTTGGTGAGGTTGGGTGAGCAAACGCAGACCCTTTAAAGTAATATAGCGTGGTACCCATCCCATGGGTCCCAAATCTCCAGGTTCAAGGGCATCGTCCTACACTGAAAACAGGCATGAGAAACCCCGAAGATGGTACACCGTGTGATCGGGAAAGGTTTCTAAAACGCACCTCATTTCTCATCTCCTTGTGCTCCGGTTCGCCATTCCAGCCGCTTTACTAGCAATCTCCCTCCTTGGAGAATCAGCACCTTTATCTTCCTGTTCCGTACAGGTTGCAATTTGTCCTGAGGATGCATGGGAAGAGGGGGAACCAATGAGAGAGTAGCTCTAGGTGTTGCGACAGGCACAGGTGACACTATTTTCCCATCAGGAAGAAGAATTAACCACAGGCTCAGCCTGCCGCCAGGAACCAGAATACGGCCTGAAGCAATCCTGCGCTTTTGCGGCCAGCTCCCAAGAAAGCGAATTGAATCATGGAGCTCACGGGCACTGCAATTCACAAACCTGCAGACTTAGAAATGATAACTCTCGTCCACAAATATATTGAGGGAAGGCAACGAAGAGGATTTGAAAGCAAGGCAGAATTGCAGGAAACAGATTTCAGGAGGTAGATTCGAATCGCCTTTAAAGCACAGGAAAAGCGGCAAAACCTCGACAATGATGCCCTTGGCCAAAAAGGGCGTATGCGTTTTTTCCTGAATATATTCAGGAAAAAACGCATACGCCCTTTTTGGCCAACCAAGCAACCTGGAAAGGCAAATCAGCGCTACAAAGAAGTCTTGCTTCCCATCGGTCAAAAGGGCCATGCTGAATAAAGTGTCAAAACCAGAAATGCAGGACAGGCCATGGAGAAATGGGAGCCTTGCTACGCTGATGGGCGGGATGTAAATTGCCAACAGCCACTCTGGAGAAGTGTACGCTGTGTCCTGAAACATCTAAAAAACTCAGCTTAGAGAGCATAGGGCCCTTCCACTCATGGGCGTATAAATTGGAAAAACTAAAAATCAGCAAGACACAGGCACCCCAAAGTTTTGGGCTACTCTGTTGACAAGAACCTCCACTTCGATACACCTTAAATATCCCAGGAAAGAGAAGAATGGATAAAGAAGATGTGGTCCTTATATACAATGGAATATCACTCAGCCATGAAATCAATGTCATAAGGCTAGTAGCAGCATGATGAGTGGATTTAGGTATGACGATTCTAAGTGAAATAAGTCACACAGAAAAAGACCCTTATCATGAGATATCACTTATAGAGGGAATGTAAAAACCGCTACCCTTGAACTGAATTACAAAACAGAACAGAGTCACACGTTTAGAAAACAGACTATGGCTGCTTAACGGGAAAGGTGAGGTGGGGTGATGCATAAAACAAGGGTTTCAAATTAGCTCAGATACCGTTCCATAAACCCAATATGTAAGAGACAAGACCTACTCCTTGCTCAGTGAACTGGACTCAACACCCCCTATTCACCGCCCAAGAATATATCTGACTAGTAAGAATCTTAAAACCTATGTATTGATATCTCTCTGTAAGTGAGTCAAGTGGGTGTAAAGCGGCATAAACGCAGCAGTCAAAAGCAGCTAAACCCCATTATAAAAATCAATTACTTTTCAAAACCCGTGAAACAAAGACAGTGAAAGAGAGAGAAATTCTTACAAAATTCTTTCAGGGGCTGTGATGCCACCTGGATTGACCATATCTAGACCCACAGCTGATTGAGACATAAGGGTGGACACTCTTGGGGCTGAGAGGTTTGGTGAGGTTGGGTGAGCAAACGCAGACCCTTTAAAGTAATATAGCGTGGTACCCATCCCATGGGTCCCAAATCTCCAGGTTCAAGGGCATCGTCCTACACTGAAAACATGCATGAGAAACCCCGAAGATGGTACACCGTGTGATCGGGAAAGGTTGCTAAAACGCACCTCATTTCTCATCTCCTTGTGCTCCGGTTCGCCATTCCAGCCGCTTTACTAGCAATCTCCCTCCTTGGAGAATCAGCACCTTTATCCTCCTGTTCTTTACAGGTTGCAATTTGTCCTGAGGATGCACGGGAAGAGGGGGAACCAATGAGAGACTAGCTCTAGGTGTTGGGACAGGCACAGGTCACTCTATTTTCCCATCAGGAAGAAGAATTAACCACAGGCTCAGCCTGCCGCCAGGAACCAGAATACGGCCTGAAGCAATCCTGCGCTTTTGCGGCCAGCTCCCAAGAAAGCGAGTTGAATCATGGAGCTCAGGGGCACTGCAATTCACAAACCTGCAGACTTAGAAATGATAACTCTCGTCCACAAATATATTGAGGGAAGGCAACGAAGAGGATTTGAAAGCAAGGCAGAATTGCAGGAAACAGATTTCAGGAGGTAGATTCGAATCGCCTTTAAAGCACAGGAAAAGCGGCAAAACCTCGACAATGATGCCCTTGGCCAAAAAGGGCGTATGCGTTTTTTCCTGAATATATTCAGGAAAAAAACGCATACGCCCTTTTTGGCCAACCAAGCAACCTGGAAAGGCAAATCAGCGCTACAAAGAAGTCTCGCTTCCCATCGGTCAAAAGGGCCATGCTGAATAAAGTGTCAAAACCAGAAATGCAGGACAGGCCATGGAGAAATGCGAGCCTTGCTACGCTGATGGGCGGGATGTAAATTGCCAACAGCCACTCTGGAGAAGTGTACGGTGTGTCCTGAAACATCTAAAAAACTCAGCTTAGAGAGCATAGGGCACTTCCACTCATGGGCGTATAAATTGGGAAAACTAAAAATCAGCAAGACACAGGCACCCCAAAGTTTTGGGCTACTCTGTTGACAAGAACCTCCACTTCGATACACCTTAAATGTCCCAGGAAAGAAAAGAATGGATAAAGAAGATGTGGTCCTTATATACAATGGAATATCACTCAGCCATGAAATCAATGTCATAAGGCTAGTAGCAGCATGATGAGTGGATTTAGGTATGACGATTCTAAGTGAAATAAGTCACACAGAAAAAGACACTTATCATCAGATATCACTTATAGAGGGAATGTAAAAACCGCTACCCTTGAACTGAATTACAAAACAGAACAGAGTCACACGTTTAGAAAACACACTATGTCTGCTTAACGGGAAAGGTGAGGTGGGGTGATGCATAAAACAAGGGTTTCAAATTAGCTCAGATACCGTTCCATAAACCCAATATGTAAGAGACAAGACCTACTCCTTGCTCAGTGAACTGGACTCAACACCCCCTATTCACCGCCCAAGAATATATCTGACAAGTAAGAATCTTAAAACCTATATATTGATATCTCTCTGTAAGTGAGTCAAGTGGGTGTAAAGCGGCATAAACGCAGCAGTCAAAAGCAGCTAAACCCCATTATAAAAATCAATTACTTTTCAAAACCCGTGAAACAAAGACAGTGAAAGAGAGAGAAATTCTTACAAAATTCGTTCAGGGGCTGTGATGCCACCTGGATTGACCATATCTAGACCCACAGCTGATTGAGACATAAGGGTGGACACTCTTGGGGCTGAGAGGTTTGGTGAGGTTGGGTGAGCAAACGCAGACCCTTTAAAGAAATACGGCGTGGTACCCATCCCATGGGTCCCAAATCTCCAGGTTCAAGGGCATCGTCCTACACTGAAAACATGCATGAGAAACCCCGAAGATGGTACACCGTGTGATCGGGAAAGGTTGCTAAAACGCACCTCATTTCTCATCTCCTTGTGCTCCGGTTCGCCATTCCAGCCGCTTTACTAGCAATCTCCCTCCTTGGAGAATCAGCACCTTTATCTTCCTGTTCCGTACAGGTTGCAATTTGTCCTGAGGATGCACGGGAAGAGGGGGAACCAATGAGAGACTAGCTCTAGGTGTTGCGACAGGCACAGGTGACACTATTTTCCCATCAGGAAGAAGAATTAACCACAGGCTCAGCCTGCCGCCAGGAACCAGAATACGGCCTGAAGCAATCCTGCGCTTTTGCGGCCAGCTCCCAAGAAAGCGAATTGAATCATGGAGCTCAGGGGCACTGCAATTCACAAACCTGCAGACTTAGAAATGATAACTCTCGTCCACAAATATATTGAGGGAAGGCAACGAAGAGGATTTGAAAGCAAGGCAGAATTGCAGGAAACAGATTTCAGGAGGTAGATTCGAATCGCCTTTAAAGCACAGGAAAAGCGGCAAAACCTCGACAATGATGCCCTTGGCCAAAAAGGGCGTATGCGTTTTTTCCTGAATATATTCAGGAAAAACGCATACGCCCTTTTTGGCCAACCAAGCAACCTGGAAAGGCAAATCAGCACTACAAAGAAGTCTCGCTTCCCATCGGTCAAAAGGGCCATGCTGAATAAAGTGTCAAAACCAGAAATGCAGGACAGGCCATGGAGAAATGCGAGCCTTGCTACGCTGATGGGCGGGATGTAAATTGCCAACAGCCACTCTGGAGAAGTGTACGGTGTGTCCTGAAACATCTAAAAAACTCAGCTTAGAGAGCATAGGGCACTTCCACTCATGGGCGTATAAATTGGGAAAACTAAAAATCAGCAAGACACAGGCACCCCAAAGTTTTGGGCTACTCTGTTGACAAGAACCTCCACTTCGATACACCTTAAATGTCCCAGGAAAGAAAAGAATGGATAAAGAAGATGTGGTCCTTATATACAATGGAATATCACTCAGCCATGAAATCAATGTCATAAGGCTAGTAGCAGCATGATGAGTGGATTTAGGTATGACGATTCTAAGTGAAATAAGTCACACAGAAAAAGACACTTATCATCGGATATCACTTATAGAGGGAATGTAAAAACCGCTACCCTTGAACTGAATTACAAAACAGAACAGAGTCACACGTTTAGAAAACACACTATGTCTGCTTAACGGGAAAGGTGAGGTGGGGTGATGCATAAAACAAGGGTTTCAAATTAGCTCAGATACCGTTCCATAAACCCAATATGTAAGAGACAAGACCTACTCCTTGCTCAGTGAACTGGACTCAACACCCCCTATTCACCGCCCAAGAATATATCTGACAAGTAAGAATCTTAAAACCTATATATTGATATCTCTCTGTAAGTGAGTCAAGTGGGTGTAAAGCGGCATAAACGCAGCAGTCAAAAGCAGCTAAACCCCATTATAAAAATCAATTACTTTTCAAAACCCGTGAAACAAAGACAGTGAAAGAGAGAGAAATTCTTACAAAATTCGTTCAGGGGCTGTGATGCCACCTGGATTGACCATATCTAGACCCACAGCTGATTGAGACATAAGGGTGGACACTCTTGGGGCTGAGAGGTTTGGTGAGGTTGGGTGAGCAAACGCAGACCCTTTAAAGAAATACGGCGTGGTACCCATCCCATGGGTCCCAAATCTCCAGGTTCAAGGGCATCGTCCTACACTGAAAACATGCATGAGAAACCCCGAAGATGGTACACCGTGTGATCGGGAAAGGTTGCTAAAACGCACCTCATTTCTCATCTCCTTGTGCTCCGGTTCGCCATTCCAGCCGCTTTACTAGCAATCTCCCTCCTTGGAGAATCAGCACCTTTATCTTCCTGTTCCGTACAGGTTGCAATTTGTCCTGAGGATGCACGGGAAGAGGGGGAACCAATGAGAGACTAGCTCTAGGTGTTGCGACAGGCACAGGTGACACTATTTTCCCATCAGGAAGAAGAATTAACCACAGGCTCAGCCTGCCGCCAGGAACCAGAATACGGCCTGAAGCAATCCTGCGCTTTTGCGGCCAGCTCCCAAGAAAGCGAATTGAATCATGGAGCTCAGGGGCACTGCAATTCACAAACCTGCAGACTTAGAAATGATAACTCTCGTCCACAAATATATTGAGGGAAGGCAACGAAGAGGATTTGAAAGCAAGGCAGAATTGCAGGAAACAGATTTCAGGAGGTAGATTCGAATCGCCTTTAAAGCACAGGAAAAGCGGCAAAACCTCGACAATGATGCCCTTGGCCAAAAAGGGCGTATGCGTTTTTTCCTGAATATATTCAGGAAAAACGCATACGCCCTTTTTGGCCAACCAAGCAACCTGGAAAGGCAAATCAGCACTACAAAGAAGTCTCGCTTCCCATCGGTCAAAAGGGCCATGCTGAATAAAGTGTCAAAACCAGAAATGCAGGACAGGCCATGGAGAAATGCGAGCCTTGTTACGCTGATGGGCGGGATGTAAATTGCCAACAGCCACTCTGGAGAAGTGTACGGTGTGTCCTGAAACATCTAAAAAACTCAGCTTAGAGAGCATAGGGCACTTCCACTCATGGGCGTATAAATTGGGAAAACTAAAAATCAGCAAGACACAGGCACCCCAAAGTTTTGGGCTACTCTGTTGACAAGAACCTCCACTTCGATACACCTTAAATATCCCAGGAAAGAGAAGAATGGATAAAGAAGATGAGGTCCTTATATACAATGGAATATCACTCAGCCATGAAATCAATGTCATAAGGCTAGTAGCAGCATGATGAGTGGATTTAGGTATGACGATTCTAAGTGAAATAAGTCACACAGAAAAAGACCCTTATCATGAGATATCACTTATAGAGGGAATGTAAAAACCGCTACCCTTGAACTGAATTACAAAACAGAACAGAGTCACACGTTTAGAAAACAGACTATGTCTGCTTAACGGGAAAGGTGAGGTGGGGTGATGCATAAAACAAGGGTTTCAAATTAGCTCAGATACCGTTCCATAAACCCAATATGTAAGAGACAAGACCTACTCCTTGCTCAGTGAACTGGACTCAACACCCCCTATTCACCGCCCAAGAATATATCTGACTAGTAAGAATCTTAAAACCTATATATTGATATCTCTGTGTAAGTGAGTCAAGTGGGTGTAAAGCGGCATAAACGCAGCAGTCAAAAGCAGCTAAACCCCATTATAAAAATCAATTACTTTTCAAAACCCGTGAAACAAAGACAGTGAAAGAGAGAGAAATTCTTACAAAATTCTTTCAGGGGCTGTGATGCGACCTGGATTGACCATATCTAGACCCACAGCTGATTGAGACATAAGGGTGGACACTCTTGGGGCTGAGAGGTTTGGTGAGGTTGGGTGAGCAAACGCAGACCCTTTAAAGTAATATAGCGTGGTACCCATCCCATGGGTCCCAAATCTCCAGGTTCAAGGGCATCGTCCTACACTGAAAACATGCATGAGAAACCCCGAAGATGGTACACCGTGTGATCGGGAAAGGTTTCTAAAACGCACCTCATTTCTCATCTCCTTGTGCTCCGGTTCGCCATTCCAGCCGCTTTACTAGCAATCTCCCTCCTTGGAGAATCAGCACCTTTATCCTCCTGTTCTTTACAGGTTGCAATTTGTCCTGAGGATGCACGGGAAGACGGGGAACCAATGAGAGACTAGCTCTAGGTGTTGGGACAGGCACAGGTCACTCTATTTTCCCATCAGGAAGAAGAATTAACCACAGGCTCAGCCTGCCGCCAGGAACCAGAATACGGCCTGAAGCAATCCTGCGCTTTTGCGGCCAGCTCCCAAGAAAGCGAGTTGAATCATGGAGCTCAGGGGCACTGCAATTCACAAACCTGCAGACTTAGAAATGATAACTCTCGTCCACAAATATATTGAGGGAAGGCAACGAAGAGGATTTGAAAGCAAGGCAGAATTGCAGGAAACAGATTTCAGGAGGTAGATTCGAATCGCCTTTAAAGCACAGGAAAAGCGGCAAAACCTCGACAATGATGCCCTTGGCCAAAAAGGGCGTATGCGTTTTTTCCTGAATATATTCAGGAAAAAACGCATACGCCCTTTTTGGCCAACCAAGCAACCTGGAAAGGCAAATCAGCGCTACAAAGAAGTCTCGCTTCCCATCGGTCAAAAGGGCCATGCTGAATAAAGTGTCAAAACCAGAAATGCAGGACAGGCCATGGAGAAATGCGAGCCTTGCTACGCTGATGGGCGGGATGTAAATTGCCAACAGCCACTCTGGAGAAGTGTACGGTGTGTCCTGAAACATCTAAAAAACTCAGCTTAGAGAGCATAGGGCACTTCCACTCATGGGCGTATAAATTGGGAAAACTAAAAATCAGCAAGACACAGGCACCCCAAAGTTTTGGGCTACTCTGTTGACAAGAACCTCCACTTCGATACACCTTAAATGTCCCAGGAAAGAAAAGAATGGATAAAGAAGATGTGGTCCTTATATACAATGGAATATCACTCAGCCATGAAATCAATGTCATAAGGCTAGTAGCAGCATGATGAGTGGATTTAGGTATGACGATTCTAAGTGAAATAAGTCACACAGAAAAAGACACTTATCATCAGATATCACTTATAGAGGGAATGTAAAAACCGCTACCCTTGAACTGAATTACAAAACAGAACAGAGTCACACGTTTAGAAAACAGACTATGTCTGCTTAACGGGAAAGGTGAGGTGGGGTGATGCATAAAACAAGGGTTTCAAATTAGCTCAGATACCGTTCCATAAACCCAATATGTAAGAGACAAGACCTACTCCTTGCTCAGTGAACTGGACTCAACACCCCCTATTCACCGCCCAAGAATATATCTGACAAGTAAGAATCTTAAAACCTATATATTGATATCTCTCTGTAAGTGAGTCAAGTGGGTGTAAAGCGGCATAAACGCAGCAGTCAAAAGCAGCTAAACCCCATTATAAAAATCAATTACTTTTCAAAACCCGTGAAACAAAGACAGTGAAAGAGAGAGAAATTCTTACAAAATTCGTTTAGGGGCTGTGATGCCACCTGGATTGACCATATCTAGACCCACAGCTGATTGAGACATAAGGGTGGACACTCTTGGGGCTGAGAGGTTTGGTGAGGTTGGGTGAGCAAACGCAGACCCTTTAAAGAAATACGGCGTGGTACCCATCCCATGGGTCCCAAATCTCCAGGTTCAAGGGCATCGTCCTACACTGAAAACATGCATGAGAAACCCCGAAGATGGTACACCGTGTGATCGGGAAAGGTTGCTAAAACGCACCTCATTTCTCATCTCCTTGTGCTCCGGTTCGCCATTCCAGCCGCTTTACTAGCAATCTCCCTCCTTGGAGAATCAGCACCTTTATCTTCCTGTTCCGTACAGGTTGCAATTTGTCCTGAGGATGCACGGGAAGAGGGGGAACCAATGAGAGACTAGCTCTAGGTGTTGCGACAGGCACAGGTGACACTATTTTCCCATCAGGAAGAAGAATTAACCACAGGCTCAGCCTGCCGCCAGGAACCAGAATACGGCCTGAAGCAATCCTGCGCTTTTGCGGCCAGCTCCCAAGAAAGCGAGTTGAAGAATGGAGCTCAGGGGCACTGCAATTCACAAACCTGCAGACTTAGAAATGATAACTCTCGTCCACAAATATATTGAGGGAAGGCAACGAAGAGGATTTGAAAGCAAGGCAGAATTGCAGGAAACAGATTTCAGGAGGTAGATTCGAATCGCCTTTAAAGCACAGGAAAAGCGGCAAAACCTCGACAATGATGCCCTTGGCCAAAAAGGGCGTATGCGTTTTTTCCTGAATATATTCAGGAAAAACGCATACGCCCTTTTTGGCCAACCAAGCAACCTGGAAAGGCAAATCAGCGCTACAAAGAAGTCTCGCTTCCCATCGGTCAAAAGGGCCATGCTGAATAAAGTGTCAAAACCAGAAATGCAGGACAGGCCATGGAGAAATGCGAGCCTTGCTACGCTGATGGGCGGGATGTAAATTGCCAACAGCCACTCTGGAGAAGTGTACGGTGTGTCCTGAAACATCTAAAAAACTCAGCTTAGAGAGCATAGGGCACTTCCACTCATGGGCGTATAAATTGGGAAAACTAAAAATCAGCAAGACACAGGCACCCCAAAGTTTTGGGCTACTCTGTTGACAAGAACCTCCACTTCGATACACCTTAAATGTCCCAGGAAAGAAAAGAATGGATAAAGAAGATGTGGTCCTTATATACAATGGAATATCACTCAGCCATGAAATCAATGTCATAAGGCTAGTAGCAGCATGATGAGTGGATTTAGGTATGACGATTCTAAGTGAAATAAGTCACACAGAAAAAGACACTTATCATCAGATATCACTTATAGAGGGAATGTAAAAACCGCTACCCTTGAACTGAATTACAAAACAGAACAGAGTCACACGTTTAGAAAACACACTATGTCTGCTTAACGGGAAAGGTGAGGTGGGGTGATGCATAAAACAAGGGTTTCAAATTAGCTCAGATACCGTTCCATAAACCCAATATGTAAGAGACAAGACCTACTCCTTGCTCAGTGAACTGGACTCAACACCCCCTATTCACCGCCCAAGAATATATCTGACAAGTAAGAATCTTAAAACCTATATATTGATATCTCTCTGTAAGTGAGTCAAGTGGGTGTAAAGCGGCATAAACGCAGCAGTCAAAAGCAGCTAAACCCCATTATAAAAATCAATTACTTTTCAAAACCCGTGAAACAAAGACAGTGAAAGAGAGAGAAATTCTTACAAAATTCGTTCAGGGGCTGTGATGCCACCTGGATTGACCATATCTAGACCCACAGCTGATTGAGACATAAGGGTGGACACTCTTGGGGCTGAGAGGTTTGGTGAGGTTGGGTGAGCAAACGCAGACCCTTTAAAGAAATACGGCGTGGTACCCATCCCATGGGTCCCAAATCTCCAGGTTCAAGGGCATCGTCCTACACTGAAAACATGCATGAGAAACCCCGAAGATGGTACACCGTGTGATCGGGAAAGGTTGCTAAAACGCACCTCATTTCTCATCTCCTTGTGCTCCGGTTCGCCATTCCAGCCGCTTTACTAGCAATCTCCCTCCTTGGAGAATCAGCACCTTTATCTTCCTGTTCCGTACAGGTTGCAATTTGTCCTGAGGATGCACGGGAAGAGGGGGAACCAATGAGAGACTAGCTCTAGGTGTTGCGACAGGCACAGGTGACACTATTTTCCCATCAGGAAGAAGAATTAACCACAGGCTCAGCCTGCCGCCAGGAACCAGAATACGGCCTGAAGCAATCCTGCGCTTTTGCGGCCAGCTCCCAAGAAAGCGAATTGAATCATGGAGCTCAGGGGCACTGCAATTCACAAACCTGCAGACTTAGAAATGATAACTCTCGTCCACAAATATATTGAGGGAAGGCAACGAAGAGGATTTGAAAGCAAGGCAGAATTGCAGGAAACAGATTTCAGGAGGTAGATTCGAATCGCCTTTAAAGCACAGGAAAAGCGGCAAAACCTCGACAATGATGCCCTTGGCCAAAAAGGGCGTATGCGTTTTTTCCTGAATATATTCAGGAAAAACGCATACGCCCTTTTTGGCCAACCAAGCAACCTGGAAAGGCAAATCAGCACTACAAAGAAGTCTCGCTTCCCATCGGTCAAAAGGGCCATGCTGAATAAAGTGTCAAAACCAGAAATGCAGGACAGGCCATGGAGAAATGCGAGCCTTGCTACGCTGATGGGCGGGATGTAAATTGCCAACAGCCACTCTGGAGAAGTGTACGGTGTGTCCTGAAACATCTAAAAAACTCAGCTTAGAGAGCATAGGGCACTTCCACTCATGGGCGTATAAATTGGGAAAACTAAAAATCAGCAAGACACAGGCACCCCAAAGTTTTGGGCTACTCTGTTGACAAGAACCTCCACTTCGATACACCTTAAATGTCCCAGGAAAGAAAAGAATGGATAAAGAAGATGTGGTCCTTATATACAATGGAATATCACTCAGCCATGAAATCAATGTCATAAGGCTAGTAGCAGCATGATGAGTGGATTTAGGTATGACGATTCTAAGTGAAATAAGTCACACAGAAAAAGACACTTATCATCGGATATCACTTATAGAGGGAATGTAAAAACCGCTACCCTTGAACTGAATTACAAAACAGAACAGAGTCACACGTTTAGAAAACACACTATGTCTGCTTAACGGGAAAGGTGAGGTGGGGTGATGCATAAAACAAGGGTTTCAAATTAGCTCAGATACCGTTCCATAAACCCAATATGTAAGAGACAAGACCTACTCCTTGCTCAGTGAACTGGACTCAACACCCCCTATTCACCGCCCAAGAATATATCTGACAAGTAAGAATCTTAAAACCTATATATTGATATCTCTCTGTACGTGAGTCAAGTGGGTGTAAAGCGGCATAAACGCAGCAGTCAAAAGCAGCTAAACCCCATTATAAAAATCAATTACTTTTCAAAACCCGTGAAACAAAGACAGTGAAAGAGAGAGAAATTCTTACAAAATTCGTTCAGGGGCTGTGATGCCACCTGGATTGACCATATCTAGACCCACAGCTGATTGAGACATAAGGGTGGACACTCTTGGGGCTGAGAGGTTTGGTGAGGTTGGGTGAGCAAACGCAGACCCTTTAAAGAAATACGGCGTGGTACCCATCCCATGGGTCCCAAATCTCCAGGTTCAAGGGCATCGTCCTACACTGAAAACATGCATGAGAAACCCCGAAGATGGTACACCGTGTGATCGGGAAAGGTTGCTAAAACGCACCTCATTTCTCATCTCCTTGTGCTCCGGTTCGCCATTCCAGCCGCTTTACTAGCAATCTCCCTCCTTGGAGAATCAGCACCTTTATCTTCCTGTTCCGTACAGGTTGCAATTTGTCCTGAGGATGCACGGGAAGAGGGGGAACCAATGAGAGACTAGCTCTAGGTGTTGCGACAGGCACAGGTGACACTATTTTCCCATCAGGAAGAAGAATTAACCACAGGCTCAGCCTGCCGCCAGGAACCAGAATACGGCCTGAAGCAATCCTGCGCTTTTGCGGCCAGCTCCCAAGAAAGCGAATTGAATCATGGAGCTCAGGGGCACTGCAATTCACAAACCTGCAGACTTAGAAATGATAACTCTCGTCCACAAATATATTGAGGGAAGGCAACGAAGAGGATTTGAAAGCAAGGCAGAATTGCAGGAAACAGATTTCAGGAGGTAGATTCGAATCGCCTTTAAAGCACAGGAAAAGCGGCAAAACCTCGACAATGATGCCCTTGGCCAAAAAGGGCGTATGCGTTTTTTCCTGAATATATTCAGGAAAAACGCATACGCCCTTTTTGGCCAACCAAGCAACCTGGAAAGGCAAATCAGCACTACAAAGAAGTCTCGCTTCCCATCGGTCAAAAGGGCCATGCTGAATAAAGTGTCAAAACCAGAAATGCAGGACAGGCCATGGAGAAATGGGAGCCTTGTTACGCTGATGGGCGGGATGTAAATTGCCAACAGCCACTCTGGAGAAGTGTACGGTGTGTCCTGAAACATCTAAAAAACTCAGCTTAGAGAGCATAGGGCACTTCCACTCATGGGCGTATAAATTGGGAAAACTAAAAATCAGCAAGACACAGGCACCCCAAAGTTTTGGGCTACTCTGTTGACAAGAACCTCCACTTCGATACACCTTAAATATCCCAGGAAAGAGAAGAATGGATAAAGAAGATGAGGTCCTTATATACAATGGAATATCACTCAGCCATGAAATCAATGTCATAAGGCTAGTAGCAGCATGATGAGTGGATTTAGGTATGACGATTCTAAGTGAAATAAGTCACACAGAAAAAGACCCTTATCATGAGATATCACTTATAGAGGGAATGTAAAAACCGCTACCCTTGAACTGAATTACAAAACAGAACAGAGTCACACGTTTAGAAAACAGACTATGTCTGCTTAACGGGAAAGGTGAGGTGGGGTGATGCATAAAACAAGGGTTTCAAATTAGCTCAGATACCGTTCCATAAACCCAATATGTAAGAGACAAGACCTACTCCTTGCTCAGTGAACTGGACTCAACACCCCCTATTCACCGCCCAAGAATATATCTGACTAGTAAGAATCTTAAAACCTATATATTGATATCTCTGTGTAAGTGAGTCAAGTGGGTGTAAAGCGGCATAAACGCAGCAGTCAAAAGCAGCTAAACCCCATTATAAAAATCAATTACTTTTCAAAACCCGTGAAACAAAGACAGTGAAAGAGAGAGAAATTCTTACAAAATTCTTTCAGGGGCTGTGATGCGACCTGGATTGACCATATCTAGACCCACAGCTGATTGAGACATAAGGGTGGACACTCTTGGGGCTGAGAGGTTTGGTGAGGTTGGGTGAGCAAACGCAGACCCTTTAAAGTAATATAGCGTGGTACCCATCCCATGGGTCCCAAATCTCCAGGTTCAAGGGCATCGTCCTACACTGAAAACATGCATGAGAAACCCCGAAGATGGTACACCGTGTGATCGGGAAAGGTTTCTAAAACGCACCTCATTTCTCATCTCCTTGTGCTCCGGTTCGCCATTCCAGCCGCTTTACTAGCAATCTCCCTCCTTGGAGAATCAGCACCTTTATCCTCCTGTTCTTTACAGGTTGCAATTTGTCCTGAGGATGCACGGGAAGACGGGGAACCAATGAGAGACTAGCTCTAGGTGTTGGGACAGGCACAGGTCACTCTATTTTCCCATCAGGAAGAAGAATTAACCACAGGCTCAGCCTGCCGCCAGGAACCAGAATACGGCCTGAAGCAATCCTGCGCTTTTGCGGCCAGCTCCCAAGAAAGCGAGTTGAATCATGGAGCTCAGGGGCACTGCAATTCACAAACCTGCAGACTTAGAAATGATAACTCTCGTCCACAAATATATTGAGGGAAGGCAACGAAGAGGATTTGAAAGCAAGGCAGAATTGCAGGAAACAGATTTCAGGAGGTAGATTCGAATCGCCTTTAAAGCACAGGAAAAGCGGCAAAACCTCGACAATGATGCCCTTGGCCAAAAAGGGCGTATGCGTTTTTTCCTGAATATATTCAGGAAAAAACGCATACGCCCTTTTTGGCCAACCAAGCAACCTGGAAAGGCAAATCAGCGCTACAAAGAAGTCTCGCTTCCCATCGGTCAAAAGGGCCATGCTGAATAAAGTGTCAAAACCAGAAATGCAGGACAGGCCATGGAGAAATGCGAGCCTTGCTACGCTGATGGGCGGGATGTAAATTGCCAACAGCCACTCTGGAGAAGTGTACGGTGTGTCCTGAAACATCTAAAAAACTCAGCTTAGAGAGCATAGGGCACTTCCACTCATGGGCGTATAAATTGGGAAAACTAAAAATCAGCAAGACACAGGCACCCCAAAGTTTTGGGCTACTCTGTTGACAAGAACCTCCACTTCGATACACCTTAAATGTCCCAGGAAAGAAAAGAATGGATAAAGAAGATGTGGTCCTTATATACAATGGAATATCACTCAGCCATGAAATCAATGTCATAAGGCTAGTAGCAGCATGATGAGTGGATTTAGGTATGACGATTCTAAGTGAAATAAGTCACACAGAAAAAGACACTTATCATCAGATATCACTTATAGAGGGAATGTAAAAACCGCTACCCTTGAACTGAATTACAAAACAGAACAGAGTCACACGTTTAGAAAACAGACTATGTCTGCTTAACGGGAAAGGTGAGGTGGGGTGATGCATAAAACAAGGGTTTCAAATTAGCTCAGATACCGTTCCATAAACCCAATATGTAAGAGACAAGACCTACTCCTTGCTCAGTGAACTGGACTCAACACCCCCTATTCACCGCCCAAGAATATATCTGACAAGTAAGAATCTTAAAACCTATATATTGATATCTCTGTGTAAGTGAGTCAAGTGGGTGTAAAGCGGCATAAACGCAGCAGTGAAAAGCAGCTAAACCCCATTATAAAAATCAATTACTTTTCAAAACCCGTGAAACAAAGACAGTGAAAGAGAGAGAAATTCTTACAAAATTCGTTTAGGGGCTGTGATGCCACCTGGATTGACCATATCTAGACCCACAGCTGATTGAGACATAAGGGTGGACACTCTTGGGGCTGAGAGGTTTGGTGAGGTTGGGTGAGCAAACGCAGACCCTTTAAAGAAATACGGCGTGGTACCCATCCCATGGGTCCCAAATCTCCAGGTTCAAGGGCATCGTCCTACACTGAAAACATGCATGAGAAACCCCGAAGATGGTACACCGTGTGATCGGGAAAGGTTGCTAAAACGCACCTCATTTCTCATCTCCTTGTGCTCCGGTTCGCCATTCCAGCCGCTTTACTAGCAATCTCCCTCCTTGGAGAATCAGCACCTTTATCTTCCTGTTCCGTACAGGTTGCAATTTGTCCTGAGGATGCACGGGAAGAGGGGGAACCAATGAGAGACTAGCTCTAGGTGTTGCGACAGGCACAGGTGACACTATTTTCCCATCAGGAAGAAGAATTAACCACAGGCTCAGCCTGCCGCCAGGAACCAGAATACGGCCTGAAGCAATCCTGCGCTTTTGCGGCCAGCTCCCAAGAAAGCGAGTTGAATCATGGAGCTCAGGGGCACTGCAATTCACAAACCTGCAGACTTAGAAATGATAACTCTCGTCCACAAATATATTGAGGGAAGGCAACGAAGAGGATTTGAAAGCAAGGCAGAATTGCAGGAAACAGATTTCAGGAGGTAGATTCGAATCGCCTTTAAAGCACAGGAAAAGCGGCAAAACCTCGACAATGATGCCCTTGGCCAAAAAGGGCGTATGCGTTTTTTCCTGAATATATTCAGGAAAAACGCATACGCCCTTTTTGGCCAACCAAGCAACCTGGAAAGGCAAATCAGCACTACAAAGAAGTCTCGCTTCCCATCGGTCAAAAGGGCCATGCTGAATAAAGTGTCAAAACCAGAAATGCAGGACAGGCCATGGAGAAATGGGAGCCTTGTTACGCTGATGGGCGGGATGTAAATTGCCAACAGCCACTCTGGAGAAGTGTACGGTGTGTCCTGAAACATCTAAAAAACTCAGCTTAGAGAGCATAGGGCACTTCCACTCATGGGCGTATAAATTGGAAAAACTAAAAATCAGCAAGACACAGGCACCCCAAAGTTTTGGGCTACTCTGTTGACAAGAACCTCCACTTCGATACACCTTAAATATCCCAGGAAAGAGAAGAATGGATAAAGAAGATGTGGTCCTTATATACAATGGAATATCACTCAGCCATGAAATCAATGTCATAAGGCTAGTAGCAGCATGATGAGTGGATTTAGGTATGACGATTCTAAGTGAAATAAGTCACACAGAAAAAGACACTTATCATGAGATATCACTTATAGAGGGAATGTAGAAACCGCTACCCTTGAACTGAATTACAAAACAGAACAGAGTCACACGTTTAGAAAACAGACTATGTCTGCTTAACGGGAAAGGTGAGGTGGGGTGATGCATAAAACAAGGGTTTCAAATTAGCTCAGATACCGTTCCATAAACCCAATATGTAAGAGACAAGACCTACTCCTTGCTCAGTGAACTGGACTCAACACCCCCTATTCACCGCCCAAGAATATATCTGACAAGTAAGAATCTTAAAACCTATATATTGATATCTCTCTGTAAGTGAGTCAAGTGGGTGTAAAGCGGCATAAACGCAGCAGTCAAAAGCAGCTAAACCCCATTATAAAAATCAATTACTTTTCAAAACCCGTGAAACAAAGACAGTGAAAGAGAGAGAAATTCTTACAAAATTCGTTCAGGGGCTGTGATGCCACCTGGATTGACCATATCTAGACCCACAGCTGATTGAGACATAAGGGTGGACACTGTTGGGGCTGAGAGGTTTGGTGAGGTTGGGTGAGCAAACGCAGACCCTTTAAAGAAATACGGCGTGGTACCCATCCCATGGGTCCCAAATCTCCAGGTTCAAGGGCATCGTCCTACACTGAAAACATGCATGAGAAACCCCGAAGATGGTACACCGTGTGATCGGGAAAGGTTGCTAAAACGCACCTCATTTCTCATCTCCTTGTGCTCCGATTCGCCATTCCAGCCGCTTTACTAGCAATCTCCCTCCTTGGAGAATCAGCACCTTTATCTTCCTGTTCCGTACAGGTTGCAATTTGTCCTGAGGATGCACGGGAAGAGGGGGAACCAATGAGAGACTAGCTCTAGGTGTTGCGACAGGCACAGGTGACACTATTTTCCCATCAGGAAGAAGAATTAACCACAGGCTCAGCCTGCCGCCAGGAACCAGAATACGGCCTGAAGCAATCCTGCGCTTTTGCGGCCAGCTCCCAAGAAAGCGAATTGAATCATGGAGCTCAGGGGCACTGCAATTCACAAACCTGCAGACTTAGAAATGATAACTCTCGTCCACAAATATATTGAGGGAAGGCAACGAAGAGGATTTGAAAGCAAGGCAGAATTGCAGGAAACAGATTTCAGGAGGTAGATTCGAATCGCCTTTAAAGCACAGGAAAAGCGGCAAAACCTCGACAATGATGCCCTTGGCCAAAAAGGGCGTATGCGTTTTTTCCTGAATATATTCAGGAGAAAACGCATACGCCCTTTTTGGCCAACCAAGCAACCTGGAAAGGCAAATCAGCACTACAAAGAAGTCTCGCTTCCCATCGGTCAAAAGGGCCATGCTGAATAAAGTGTCAAAACCAGAAATGCAGGACAGGCCATGGAGAAATGGGAGCCTTGTTACGCTGATGGGCGGGATGTAAATTGCCAACAGCCACTCTGGAGAAGTGTACGGTGTGTCCTGAAACATCTAAAAAACTCAGCTTAGAGAGCATAGGGCACTTCCACTCATGGGCGTATAAATTGGGAAAACTAAAAATCAGCAAGACACAGGCACCCCAAAGTTTTGGGCTACTCTGTTGACAAGAACCTCCACTTCGATACACCTTAAATATCCCAGGAAAGAGAAGAATGGATAAAGAAGATGAGGTCCTTATATACAATGGAATATCACTCAGCCATGAAATCAATGTCATAAGGCTAGTAGCAGCATGATGAGTGGATTTAGGTATGACGATTCTAAGTGAAATAAGTCACACAGAAAAAGACCCTTATCATGAGATATCACTTATAGAGGGAATGTAAAAACCGCTACCCTTGAACTGAATTACAAAACAGAACAGAGTCACACGTTTAGAAAACAGACTATGTCTGCTTAACGGGAAAGGTGAGGTGGGGTGATGCATAAAACAAGGGTTTCAAATTAGCTCAGATACCGTTCCATAAACCCAATATGTAAGAGACAAGACCTACTCCTTGCTCAGTGAACTGGACTCAACACCCCCTATTCACCGCCCAAGAATATATCTGACTAGTAAGAATCTTAAAACCTATATATTGATATCTCTGTGTAAGTGAGTCAAGTGGGTGTAAAGCGGCATAAACGCAGCAGTCAAAAGCAGCTAAACCCCATTATAAAAATCAATTACTTTTCAAAACCCGTGAAACAAAGACAGTGAAAGAGAGAGAAATTCTTACAAAATTCTTTCAGGGGCTGTGATGCGACCTGGATTGACCATATCTAGACCCACAGCTGATTGAGACATAAGGGTGGACACTCTTGGGGCTGAGAGGTTTGGTGAGGTTGGGTGAGCAAACGCAGACCCTTTAAAGTAATATAGCGTGGTACCCATCCCATGGGTCCCAAATCTCCAGGTTCAAGGGCATCGTCCTACACTGAAAACATGCATGAGAAACCCCGAAGATGGTACACCGTGTGATCGGGAAAGGTTTCTAAAACGCACCTCATTTCTCATCTCCTTGTGCTCCGGTTCGCCATTCCAGCCGCTTTACTAGCAATCTCCCTCCTTGGAGAATCAGCACCTTTATCCTCCTGTTCTTTACAGGTTGCAATTTGTCCTGAGGATGCACGGGAAGACGGGGAACCAATGAGAGACTAGCTCTAGGTGTTGGGACAGGCACAGGTCACTCTATTTTCCCATCAGGAAGAAGAATTAACCACAGGCTCAGCCTGCCGCCAGGAACCAGAATACGGCCTGAAGCAATCCTGCGCTTTTGCGGCCAGCTCCCAAGAAAGCGAGTTGAATCATGGAGCTCAGGGGCACTGCAATTCACAAACCTGCAGACTTAGAAATGATAACTCTCGTCCACAAATATATTGAGGGAAGGCAACGAAGAGGATTTGAAAGCAAGGCAGAATTGCAGGAAACAGATTTCAGGAGGTAGATTCGAATCGCCTTTAAAGCACAGGAAAAGCGGCAAAACCTCGACAATGATGCCCTTGGCCAAAAAGGGCGTATGCGTTTTTTCCTGAATATATTCAGGAAAAAACGCATACGCCCTTTTTGGCCAACCAAGCAACCTGGAAAGGCAAATCAGCGCTACAAAGAAGTCTCGCTTCCCATCGGTCAAAAGGGCCATGCTGAATAAAGTGTCAAAACCAGAAATGCAGGACAGGCCATGGAGAAATGCGAGCCTTGCTACGCTGATGGGCGGGATGTAAATTGCCAACAGCCACTCTGGAGAAGTGTACGGTGTGTCCTGAAACATCTAAAAAACTCAGCTTAGAGAGCATAGGGCACTTCCACTCATGGGCGTATAAATTGGGAAAACTAAAAATCAGCAAGACACAGGCACCCCAAAGTTTTGGGCTACTCTGTTGACAGGAACCTCCACTTCGATACACCTTAAATGTCCCAGGAAAGAAAAGAATGGATAAAGAAGATGTGGTCCTTATATACAATGGAATATCACTCAGCCATGAAATCAATGTCATAAGGCTAGTAGCAGCATGATGAGTGGATTTAGGTATGACGATTCTAAGTGAAATAAGTCACACAGAAAAAGACACTTATCATCAGATATCACTTATAGAGGGAATGTAAAAACCGCTACCCTTGAACTGAATTACAAAACAGAACAGAGTCACACGTTTAGAAAACAGACTATGGCTGCTTAACGGGAAAGGTGAGGTGGGGTGATGCATAAAACAAGGGTTTCAAATTAGCTCAGATACCGTTCCATAAACCCAATATGTAAGAGACAAGACCTACTCCTTGCTCAGTGAACTGGACTCAACACCCCCTATTCACCGCCCAAGAATATATCTGACAAGTAAGAATCTTAAAACCTATATATTGATATCTCTCTGTAAGTGAGTCAAGTGGGTGTAAAGCGGCATAAACGCAGCAGTCAAAAGCAGCTAAACCCCATTATAAAAATCAATTACTTTTCAAAACCCGTGAAACAAAGACAGTGAAAGAGAGAGAAATTCTTACAAAATTCGTTTAGGGGCTGTTATGCCACCTGGATTGACCATATCTAGACCCACAGCTGATTGAGACATAAGGGTGGACACTCTTGGGGCTGAGAGGTTTGGTGAGGTTGGGTGAGCAAACGCAGACCCTTTAAAGAAATACGGCGTGGTACCCATCCCATGGGTCCCAAATCTCCAGGTTCAAGGGCATCGTCCTACACTGAAAACATGCATGAGAAACCCCGAAGATGGTACACCGTGTGATCGGGAAAGGTTGCTAAAACGCACCTCATTTCTCATCTCCTTGTGCTCCGGTTCGCCATTCCAGCCGCTTTACTAGCAATCTCCCTCCTTGGAGAATCAGCACCTTTATCTTCCTGTTCCGTACAGGTTGCAATTTGTCCTGAGGATGCACGGGAAGAGGGGGAACCAATGAGAGACTAGCTCTAGGTGTTGCGACAGGCACAGGTGACACTATTTTCCCATCAGGAAGAAGAATTAACCACAGGCTCAGCCTGCCGCCAGGAACCAGAATACGGCCTGAAGCAATCCTGCGCTTTTGCGGCCAGCTCCCAAGAAAGCGAGTTGAAGAATGGAGCTCAGGGGCACTGCAATTCACAAACCTGCAGACTTAGAAATGATAACTCTCGTCCACAAATATATTGAGGGAAGGCAACGAAGAGGATTTGAAAGCAAGGCAGAATTGCAGGAAACAGATTTCAGGAGGTAGATTCGAATCGCCTTTAAAGCACAGGAAAAGCGGCAAAACCTCGACAATGATGCCCTTGGCCAAAAAGGGCGTATGCGTTTTTTCCTGAATATATTCAGGAAAAACGCATACGCCCTTTTTGGCCAACCAAGCAACCTGGAAAGGCAAATCAGCACTACAAAGAAGTCTCGCTTCCCATCGGTCAAAAGGGCCATGCTGAATAAAGTGTCAAAACCAGAAATGCAGGACAGGCCATGGAGAAATGGGAGCCTTGTTACGCTGATGGGCGGGATGTAAATTGCCAACAGCCACTCTGGAGAAGTGTACGGTGTGTCCTGAAACATCTAAAAAACTCAGCTTAGAGAGCATAGGGCACTTCCACTCATGGGCGTATAAATTGGAAAAACTAAAAATCAGCAAGACACAGGCACCCCAAAGTTTTGGGCTACTCTGTTGACAAGAACCTCCACTTCGATACACCTTAAATATCCCAGGAAAGAGAAGAATGGATAAAGAAGATGTGGTCCTTATATACAATGGAATATCACTCAGCCATGAAATCAATGTCATAAGGCTAGTAGCAGCATGATGAGTGGATTTAGGTATGACGATTCTAAGTGAAATAAGTCACACAGAAAAAGACACTTATCATGAGATATCACTTATAGAGGGAATGTAAAAACCGCTCCCCTTGAACTGAATTACAAAACAGAACAGAATCACACGTTTAGAAAACAGACTATGGCTGCTTAACGGGAAAGGTGAGGTGGGGTGATGCATAAAACAAGGGTTTCAAATTAGCTCAGATATCGTTCCATAAACCCAATATGTAATAGACAAGACCTACTCCTTGCTCAGTGAACTGGACTCAACACCCCCTATTCACCGCCCAAGAATATATCTGACTAGTAAGAATCTTAAAACCTATGTATTGATATCTCTCTGTAAGTGAGTCAAGTGGGTGTAAAGCGGCATAAACGCAGCAGTCAAAAGCAGCTAAACCCCATTATAAAAATCAATTACTTTTCAAAACCCGTGAAACAAAGACAGTGAAAGAGAGAGAAATTCTTACAAAATTCGTTCAGGGGCTGTGATGCCACCTGGATTGACCATATCTAGACCCACAGCTGATTGAGACATAAGGGTGGACACTCTTGGGGCTGAGAGGTTTGGTGAGGTTGGGTGAGCAAACGCAGACCCTTTAAAGAAATACGGCGTGGTACCCATCCCATGGGTCCCAAATCTCCAGGTTCAAGGGCATCGTCCTACACTGAAAACATGCATGAGAAACCCCGAAGATGGTACACCGTGTGATCGGGAAAGGTTGCTAAAACGCACCTCATTTCTCATCTCCTTGTGCTCCGGTTCGCCATTCCAGCCGCTTTACTAGCAATCTCCCTCCTTGGAGAATCAGCACCTTTATCTTCCTGTTCCGTACAGGTTGCAATTTGTCCTGAGGATGCACGGGAAGAGGGGGAACCAATGAGAGACTAGCTCTAGGTGTTGCGCAAGGCACAGGTGACACTATTTTCCCATCAGGAAGAAGAATTAACCACAGGCTCAGCCTGCCGCCAGGAACCAGAATACGGCCTGAAGCAATCCTGCGCTTTTGCGGCCAGCTCCCAAGAAAGCGAATTGAATCATGGAGCTCAGGGGCACTGCAATTCACAAACCTGCAGACTTAGAAATGATAACTCTCGTCCACAAATATATTGAGGGAAGGCAACGAAGAGGATTTGAAAGCAAGGCAGAATTGCAGGAAACAGATTTCAGGAGGTAGATTCGAATCGCCTTTAAAGCACAGGAAAAGCGGCAAAACCTCGACAATGATGCCCTTGGCCAAAAAGGGCGTATGCGTTTTTTCCTGAATATATTCAGGAAAAACGCATACGCCCTTTTTGGCCAACCAAGCAACCTGGAAAGGCAAATCAGCACTACAAAGAAGTCTCGCTTCCCATCGGTCAAAAGGGCCATGCTGAATAAAGTGTCAAAACCAGAAATGCAGGACAGGCCATGGAGAAATGCGAGCCTTGCTACGCTGATGGGCGGGATGTAAATTGCCAACAGCCACTCTGGAGAAGTGTACGGTGTGTCCTGAAACATCTAAAAAACTCAGCTTAGAGAGCATAGGGCACTTCCACTCATGGGCGTATAAATTGGGAAAACTAAAAATCAGCAAGACACAGGCACCCCAAAGTTTTGGGCTACTCTGTTGACAAGAACCTCCACTTCGATACACCTTAAATGTCCCAGGAAAGAAAAGAATGGATAAAGAAGATGTGGTCCTTATATACAATGGAATATCACTCAGCCATGAAATCAATGTCATAAGGCTAGTAGCAGCATGATGAGTGGATTTAGGTATGACGATTCTAAGTGAAATAAGTCACACAGAAAAAGACACTTATCATCGGATATCACTTATAGAGGGAATGTAAAAACCGCTACCCTTGAACTGAATTACAAAACAGAACAGAGTCACACGTTTAGAAAACACACTATGTCTGCTTAACGGGAAAGGTGAGGTGGGGTGATGCATAAAACAAGGGTTTCAAATTAGCTCAGATACCGTTCCATAAACCCAATATGTAAGAGACAAGACCTACTCCTTGCTCAGTGAACTGGACTCAACACCCCCTATTCACCGCCCAAGAATATATCTGACAAGTAAGAATCTTAAAACCTATATATTGATATCTCTCTGTACGTGAGTCAAGTGGGTGTAAAGCGGCATAAACGCAGCAGTCAAAAGCAGCTAAACCCCATTATAAAAATCAATTACTTTTCAAAACCCGTGAAACAAAGACAGTGAAAGAGAGAGAAATTCTTACAAAATTCGTTCAGGGGCTGTGATGCCACCTGGATTGACCATATCTAGACCCACAGCTGATTGAGACATAAGGGTGGACACTCTTGGGGCTGAGAGGTTTGGTGAGGTTGGGTGAGCAAACGCAGACCCTTTAAAGAAATACGGCGTGGTACCCATCCCATGGGTCCCAAATCTCCAGGTTCAAGGGCATCGTCCTACACTGAAAACATGCATGAGAAACCCCGAAGATGGTACACCGTGTGATCGGGAAAGGTTGCTAAAACGCACCTCATTTCTCATCTCCTTGTGCTCCGGTTCGCCATTCCAGCCGCTTTACTAGCAATCTCCCTCCTTGGAGAATCAGCACCTTTATCTTCCTGTTCCGTACAGGTTGCAATTTGTCCTGAGGATGCACGGGAAGAGGGGGAACCAATGAGAGACTAGCTCTAGGTGTTGCGACAGGCACAGGTGACACTATTTTCCCATCAGGAAGAAGAATTAACCACAGGCTCAGCCTGCCGCCAGGAACCAGAATACGGCCTGAAGCAATCCTGCGCTTTTGCGGCCAGCTCCCAAGAAAGCGAATTGAATCATGGAGCTCAGGGGCACTGCAATTCACAAACCTGCAGACTTAGAAATGATAACTCTCGTCCACAAATATATTGAGGGAAGGCAACGAAGAGGATTTGAAAGCAAGGCAGAATTGCAGGAAACAGATTTCAGGAGGTAGATTCGAATCGCCTTTAAAGCACAGGAAAAGCGGCAAAACCTCGACAATGATGCCCTTGGCCAAAAAGGGCGTATGCGTTTTTTCCTGAATATATTCAGGAAAAACGCATACGCCCTTTTTGGCCAACCAAGCAACCTGGAAAGGCAAATCAGCACTACAAAGAAGTCTCGCTTCCCATCGGTCAAAAGGGCCATGCTGAATAAAGTGTCAAAACCAGAAATGCAGGACAGGCCATGGAGAAATGGGAGCCTTGTTACGCTGATGGGCGGGATGTAAATTGCCAACAGCCACTCTGGAGAAGTGTACGGTGTGTCCTGAAACATCTAAAAAACTCAGCTTAGAGAGCATAGGGCACTTCCACTCATGGGCGTATAAATTGGGAAAACTAAAAATCAGCAAGACACAGGCACCCCAAAGTTTTGGGCTACTCTGTTGACAAGAACCTCCACTTCGATACACCTTAAATATCCCAGGAAAGAGAAGAATGGATAAAGAAGATGAGGTCCTTATATACAATGGAATATCACTCAGCCATGAAATCAATGTCATAAGGCTAGTAGCAGCATGATGAGTGGATTTAGGTATGACGATTCTAAGTGAAATAAGTCACACAGAAAAAGACCCTTATCATGAGATATCACTTATAGAGGGAATGTAAAAACCGCTACCCTTGAACTGAATTACAAAACAGAACAGAGTCACACGTTTAGAAAACAGACTATGTCTGCTTAACGGGAAAGGTGAGGTGGGGTGATGCATAAAACAAGGGTTTCAAATTAGCTCAGATACCGTTCCATAAACCCAATATGTAAGAGACAAGACCTACTCCTTGCTCAGTGAACTGGACTCAACACCCCCTATTCACCGCCCAAGAATATATCTGACTAGTAAGAATCTTAAAACCTATATATTGATATCTCTGTGTAAGTGAGTCAAGTGGGTGTAAAGCGGCATAAACGCAGCAGTCAAAAGCAGCTAAACCCCATTATAAAAATCAATTACTTTTCAAAACCCGTGAAACAAAGACAGTGAAAGAGAGAGAAATTCTTACAAAATTCTTTCAGGGGCTGTGATGCCACCTGGATTGACCATATCTAGACCCACAGCTGATTGAGACATAAGGGTGGACACTCTTGGGGCTGAGAGGTTTGGTGAGGTTGGGTGAGCAAACGCAGACCCTTTAAAGTAATATAGCGTGGTACCCATCCCATGGGTCCCAAATCTCCAGGTTCAAGGGCATCGTCCTACACTGAAAACATGCATGAGAAACCCCGAAGATGGTACACCGTGTGATCGGGAAAGGTTTCTAAAACGCACCTCATTTCTCATCTCCTTGTGCTCCGGTTCGCCATTCCAGCCGCTTTACTAGCAATCTCCCTCCTTGGAGAATCAGCACCTTTATCCTCCTGTTCTTTACAGGTTGCAATTTGTCCTGAGGATGCACGGGAAGACGGGGAACCAATGAGAGACTAGCTCTAGGTGTTGGGACAGGCACAGGTCACTCTATTTTCCCATCAGGAAGAAGAATTAACCACAGGCTCAGCCTGCCGCCAGGAACCAGAATACGGCCTGAAGCAATCCTGCGCTTTTGCGGCCAGCTCCCAAGAAAGCGAGTTGAATCATGGAGCTCAGGGGCACTGCAATTCACAAACCTGCAGACTTAGAAATGATAACTCTCGTCCACAAATATATTGAGGGAAGGCAACGAAGAGGATTTGAAAGCAAGGCAGAATTGCAGGAAACAGATTTCAGGAGGTAGATTCGAATCGCCTTTAAAGCACAGGAAAAGCGGCAAAACCTCGACAATGATGCCCTTGGCCAAAAAGGGCGTATGCGTTTTTTCCTGAATATATTCAGGAAAAAACGCATACGCCCTTTTTGGCCAACCAAGCAACCTGGAAAGGCAAATCAGCGCTACAAAGAAGTCTCGCTTCCCATCGGTCAAAAGGGCCATGCTGAATAAAGTGTCAAAACCAGAAATGCAGGACAGGCCATGGAGAAATGCGAGCCTTGCTACGCTGATGGGCGGGATGTAAATTGCCAACAGCCACTCTGGAGAAGTGTACGGTGTGTCCTGAAACATCTAAAAAACTCAGCTTAGAGAGCATAGGGCACTTCCACTCATGGGCGTATAAATTGGGAAAACTAAAAATCAGCAAGACACAGGCACCCCAAAGTTTTGGGCTACTCTGTTGACAGGAACCTCCACTTCGATACACCTTAAATGTCCCAGGAAAGAAAAGAATGGATAAAGAAGATGTGGTCCTTATATACAATGGAATATCACTCAGCCATGAAATCAATGTCATAAGGCTAGTAGCAGCATGATGAGTGGATTTAGGTATGACGATTCTAAGTGAAATAAGTCACACAGAAAAAGACACTTATCATCAGATATCACTTATAGAGGGAATGTAAAAACCGCTACCCTTGAACTGAATTACAAAACAGAACAGAGTCACACGTTTAGAAAACAGACTATGTCTGCTTAACGGGAAAGGTGAGGTGGGGTGATGCATAAAACAAGGGTTTCAAATTAGCTCAGATACCGTTCCATAAACCCAATATGTAAGAGACAAGACCTACTCCTTGCTCAGTGAACTGGACTCAACACCCCCTATTCACCGCCCAAGAATATATCTGACAAGTAAGAATCTTAAAACCTATATATTGATATCTCTCTGTAAGTGAGTCAAGTGGGTGTAAAGCGGCATAAACGCAGCAGTCAAAAGCAGCTAAACCCCATTATAAAAATCAATTACTTTTCAAAACCCGTGAAACAAAGACAGTGAAAGAGAGAGAAATTCTTACAAAATTCGTTTAGGGGCTGTGATGCCACCTGGATTGACCATATCTAGACCCACAGCTGATTGAGACATAAGGGTGGACACTCTTGGGGCTGAGAGGTTTGGTGAGGTTGGGTGAGCAAACGCAGACCCTTTAAAGAAATACGGCGTGGTACCCATCCCATGGGTCCCAAATCTCCAGGTTCAAGGGCATCGTCCTACACTGAAAACATGCATGAGAAACCCCGAAGATGGTACACCGTGTGATCGGGAAAGGTTGCTAAAACGCACCTCATTTCTCATCTCCTTGTGCTCCGGTTCGCCATTCCAGCCGCTTTACTAGCAATCTCCCTCCTTGGAGAATCAGCACCTTTATCTTCCTGTTCCGTACAGGTTGCAATTTGTCCTGAGGATGCACGGGAAGAGGGGGAACCAATGAGAGACTAGCTCTAGGTGTTGCGACAGGCACAGGTGACACTATTTTCCCATCAGGAAGAAGAATTAACCACAGGCTCAGCCTGCCGCCAGGAACCAGAATACGGCCTGAAGCAATCCTGCGCTTTTGCGGCCAGCTCCCAAGAAAGCGAGTTGAAGAATGGAGCTCAGGGGCACTGCAATTCACAAACCTGCAGACTTAGAAATGATAACTCTCGTCCACAAATATATTGAGGGAAGGCAACGAAGAGGATTTGAAAGCAAGGCAGAATTGCAGGAAACAGATTTCAGGAGGTAGATTCGAATCGCCTTTAAAGCACAGGAAAAGCGGCAAAACCTCGACAATGATGCCCTTGGCCAAAAAGGGCGTATGCGTTTTTTCCTGAATATATTCAGGAAAAACGCATACGCCCTTTTTGGCCAACCAAGCAACCTGGAAAGGCAAATCAGCACTACAAAGAAGTCTCGCTTCCCATCGGTCAAAAGGGCCATGCTGAATAAAGTGTCAAAACCAGAAATGCAGGACAGGCCATGGAGAAATGGGAGCCTTGTTACGCTGATGGGCGGGATGTAAATTGCCAACAGCCACTCTGGAGAAGTGTACGGTGTGTCCTGAAACATCTAAAAAACTCAGCTTAGAGAGCATAGGGCACTTCCACTCATGGGCGTATAAATTGGAAAAACTAAAAATCAGCAAGACACAGGCACCCCAAAGTTTTGGGCTACTCTGTTGACAAGAACCTCCACTTCGATACACCTTAAATATCCCAGGAAAGAGAAGAATGGATAAAGAAGATGTGGTCCTTATATACAATGGAATATCACTCAGCCATGAAATCAATGTCATAAGGCTAGTAGCAGCATGATGAGTGGATTTAGGTATGACGATTCTAAGTGAAATAAGTCACACAGAAAAAGACACTTATCATGAGATATCACTTATAGAGGGAATGTAAAAACCGCTCCCCTTGAACTGAATTACAAAACAGAACAGAATCACACGTTTAGAAAACAGACTATGGCTGCTTAACGGGAAAGGTGAGGTGGGGTGATGCATAAAACAAGGGTTTCAAATTAGCTCAGATATCGTTCCATAAACCCAATATGTAATAGACAAGACCTACTCCTTGCTCAGTGAACTGGACTCAACACCCCCTATTCACCGCCCAAGAATATATCTGACTAGTAAGAATCTTAAAACCTATGTATTGATATCTCTCTGTAAGTGAGTCAAGTGGGTGTAAAGCGGCATAAACGCAGCAGTCAAAAGCAGCTAAACCCCATTATAAAAATCAATTACTTTTCAAAACCCGTGAAACAAAGACAGTGAAAGAGAGAGAAATTCTTACAAAATTCGTTCAGGGGCTGTGATGCCACCTGGATTGACCATATCTAGACCCACAGCTGATTGAGACATAAGGGTGGACACTCTTGGGGCTGAGAGGTTTGGTGAGGTTGGGTGAGCAAACGCAGACCCTTTAAAGAAATACGGCGTGGTACCCATCCCATGGGTCCCAAATCTCCAGGTTCAAGGGCATCGTCCTACACTGAAAACATGCATGAGAAACCCCGAAGATGGTACACCGTGTGATCGGGAAAGGTTGCTAAAACGCACCTCATTTCTCATCTCCTTGTGCTCCGGTTCGCCATTCCAGCCGCTTTACTAGCAATCTCCCTCCTTGGAGAATCAGCACCTTTATCTTCCTGTTCCGTACAGGTTGCAATTTGTCCTGAGGATGCACGGGAAGAGGGGGAACCAATGAGAGACTAGCTCTAGGTGTTGCGACAGGCACAGGTGACACTATTTTCCCATCAGGAAGAAGAATTAACCACAGGCTCAGCCTGCCGCCAGGAACCAGAATACGGCCTGAAGCAATCCTGCGCTTTTGCGGCCAGCTCCCAAGAAAGCGAATTGAATCATGGAGCTCAGGGGCACTGCAATTCACAAACCTGCAGACTTAGAAATGATAACTCTCGTCCACAAATATATTGAGGGAAGGCAACGAAGAGGATTTGAAAGCAAGGCAGAATTGCAGGAAACAGATTTCAGGAGGTAGATTCGAATCGCCTTTAAAGCACAGGAAAAGCGGCAAAACCTCGACAATGATGCCCTTGGCCAAAAAGGGCGTATGCGTTTTTTCCTGAATATATTCAGGAAAAACGCATACGCCCTTTTTGGCCAACCAAGCAACCTGGAAAGGCAAATCAGCACTACAAAGAAGTCTCGCTTCCCATCGGTCAAAAGGGCCATGCTGAATAAAGTGTCAAAACCAGAAATGCAGGACAGGCCATGGAGAAATGCGAGCCTTGCTACGCTGATGGGCGGGATGTAAATTGCCAACAGCCACTCTGGAGAAGTGTACGGTGTGTCCTGAAACATCTAAAAAACTCAGCTTAGAGAGCATAGGGCACTTCCACTCATGGGCGTATAAATTGGGAAAACTAAAAATCAGCAAGACACAGGCACCCCAAAGTTTTGGGCTACTCTGTTGACAAGAACCTCCACTTCGATACACCTTAAATGTCCCAGGAAAGAAAAGAATGGATAAAGAAGATGTGGTCCTTATATACAATGGAATATCACTCAGCCATGAAATCAATGTCATAAGGCTAGTAGCAGCATGATGAGTGGATTTAGGTATGACGATTCTAAGTGAAATAAGTCACACAGAAAAAGACACTTATCATCGGATATCACTTATAGAGGGAATGTAAAAACCGCTACCCTTGAACTGAATTACAAAACAGAACAGAGTCACACGTTTAGAAAACACACTATGTCTGCTTAACGGGAAAGGTGAGGTGGGGTGATGCATAAAACAAGGGTTTCAAATTAGCTCAGATACCGTTCCATAAACCCAATATGTAAGAGACAAGACCTACTCCTTGCTCAGTGAACTGGACTCAACACCCCCTATTCACCGCCCAAGAATATATCTGACAAGTAAGAATCTTAAAACCTATATATTGATATCTCTCTGTACGTGAGTCAAGTGGGTGTAAAGCGGCATAAACGCAGCAGTCAAAAGCAGCTAAACCCCATTATAAAAATCAATTACTTTTCAAAACCCGTGAAACAAAGACAGTGAAAGAGAGAGAAATTCTTACAAAATTCGTTCAGGGGCTGTGATGCCACCTGGATTGACCATATCTAGACCCACAGCTGATTGAGACATAAGGGTGGACACTCTTGGGGCTGAGAGGTTTGGTGAGGTTGGGTGAGCAAACGCAGACCCTTTAAAGAAATACGGCGTGGTACCCATCCCATGGGTCCCAAATCTCCAGGTTCAAGGGCATCGTCCTACACTGAAAACATGCATGAGAAACCCCGAAGATGGTACACCGTGTGATCGGGAAAGGTTGCTAAAACGCACCTCATTTCTCATCTCCTTGTGCTCCGGTTCGCCATTCCAGCCGCTTTACTAGCAATCTCCCTCCTTGGAGAATCAGCACCTTTATCTTCCTGTTCCGTACAGGTTGCAATTTGTCCTGAGGATGCACGGGAAGAGGGGGAACCAATGAGAGACTAGCTCTAGGTGTTGCGACAGGCACAGGTGACACTATTTTCCCATCAGGAAGAAGAATTAACCACAGGCTCAGCCTGCCGCCAGGAACCAGAATACGGCCTGAAGCAATCCTGCGCTTTTGCGGCCAGCTCCCAAGAAAGCGAATTGAATCATGGAGCTCAGGGGCACTGCAATTCACAAACCTGCAGACTTAGAAATGATAACTCTCGTCCACAAATATATTGAGGGAAGGCAACGAAGAGGATTTGAAAGCAAGGCAGAATTGCAGGAAACAGATTTCAGGAGGTAGATTCGAATCGCCTTTAAAGCACAGGAAAAGCGGCAAAACCTCGACAATGATGCCCTTGGCCAAAAAGGGCGTATGCGTTTTTTCCTGAATATATTCAGGAAAAACGCATACGCCCTTTTTGGCCAACCAAGCAACCTGGAAAGGCAAATCAGCACTACAAAGAAGTCTCGCTTCCCATCGGTCAAAAGGGCCATGCTGAATAAAGTGTCAAAACCAGAAATGCAGGACAGGCCATGGAGAAATGGGAGCCTTGTTACGCTGATGGGCGGGATGTAAATTGCCAACAGCCACTCTGGAGAAGTGTACGGTGTGTCCTGAAACATCTAAAAAACTCAGCTTAGAGAGCATAGGGCACTTCCACTCATGGGCGTATAAATTGGGAAAACTAAAAATCAGCAAGACACAGGCACCCCAAAGTTTTGGGCTACTCTGTTGACAAGAACCTCCACTTCGATACACCTTAAATATCCCAGGAAAGAGAAGAATGGATAAAGAAGATGAGGTCCTTATATACAATGGAATATCACTCAGCCATGAAATCAATGTCATAAGGCTAGTAGCAGCATGATGAGTGGATTTAGGTATGACGATTCTAAGTGAAATAAGTCACACAGAAAAAGACCCTTATCATGAGATATCACTTATAGAGGGAATGTAAAAACCGCTACCCTTGAACTGAATTACAAAACAGAACAGAGTCACACGTTTAGAAAACAGACTATGTCTGCTTAACGGGAAAGGTGAGGTGGGGTGATGCATAAAACAAGGGTTTCAAATTAGCTCAGATACCGTTCCATAAACCCAATATGTAAGAGACAAGACCTACTCCTTGCTCAGTGAACTGGACTCAACACCCCCTATTCACCGCCCAAGAATATATCTGACTAGTAAGAATCTTAAAACCTATATATTGATATCTCTGTGTAAGTGAGTCAAGTGGGTGTAAAGCGGCATAAACGCAGCAGTCAAAAGCAGCTAAACCCCATTATAAAAATCAATTACTTTTCAAAACCCGTGAAACAAAGACAGTGAAAGAGAGAGAAATTCTTACAAAATTCTTTCAGGGGCTGTGATGCGACCTGGATTGACCATATCTAGACCCACAGCTGATTGAGACATAAGGGTGGACACTCTTGGGGCTGAGAGGTTTGGTGAGGTTGGGTGAGCAAACGCAGACCCTTTAAAGTAATATAGCGTGGTACCCATCCCATGGGTCCCAAATCTCCAGGTTCAAGGGCATCGTCCTACACTGAAAACATGCATGAGAAACCCCGAAGATGGTACACCGTGTGATCGGGAAAGGTTTCTAAAACGCACCTCATTTCTCATCTCCTTGTGCTCCGGTTCGCCATTCCAGCCGCTTTACTAGCAATCTCCCTCCTTGGAGAATCAGCACCTTTATCCTCCTGTTCTTTACAGGTTGCAATTTGTCCTGAGGATGCACGGGAAGACGGGGAACCAATGAGAGACTAGCTCTAGGTGTTGGGACAGGCACAGGTCACTCTATTTTCCCATCAGGAAGAAGAATTAACCACAGGCTCAGCCTGCCGCCAGGAACCAGAATACGGCCTGAAGCAATCCTGCGCTTTTGCGGCCAGCTCCCAAGAAAGCGAGTTGAATCATGGAGCTCAGGGGCACTGCAATTCACAAACCTGCAGACTTAGAAATGATAACTCTCGTCCACAAATATATTGAGGGAAGGCAACGAAGAGGATTTGAAAGCAAGGCAGAATTGCAGGAAACAGATTTCAGGAGGTAGATTCGAATCGCCTTTAAAGCACAGGAAAAGCGGCAAAACCTCGACAATGATGCCCTTGGCCAAAAAGGGCGTATGCGTTTTTTCCTGAATATATTCAGGAAAAAACGCATACGCCCTTTTTGGCCAACCAAGCAACCTGGAAAGGCAAATCAGCGCTACAAAGAAGTCTCGCTTCCCATCGGTCAAAAGGGCCATGCTGAATAAAGTGTCAAAACCAGAAATGCAGGACAGGCCATGGAGAAATGCGAGCCTTGCTACGCTGATGGGCGGGATGTAAATTGCCAACAGCCACTCTGGAGAAGTGTACGGTGTGTCCTGAAACATCTAAAAAACTCAGCTTAGAGAGCATAGGGCACTTCCACTCATGGGCGTATAAATTGGGAAAACTAAAAATCAGCAAGACACAGGCACCCCAAAGTTTTGGGCTACTCTGTTGACAAGAACCTCCACTTCGATACACCTTAAATGTCCCAGGAAAGAAAAGAATGGATAAAGAAGATGTGGTCCTTATATACAATGGAATATCACTCAGCCATGAAATCAATGTCATAAGGCTAGTAGCAGCATGATGAGTGGATTTAGGTATGACGATTCTAAGTGAAATAAGTCACACAGAAAAAGACACTTATCATCAGATATCACTTATAGAGGGAATGTAAAAACCGCTACCCTTGAACTGAATTACAAAACAGAACAGAGTCACACGTTTAGAAAACAGACTATGTCTGCTTAACGGGAAAGGTGAGGTGGGGTGATGCATAAAACAAGGGTTTCAAATTAGCTCAGATACCGTTCCATAAACCCAATATGTAAGAGACAAGACCTACTCCTTGCTCAGTGAACTGGACTCAACACCCCCTATTCACCGCCCAAGAATATATCTGACAAGTAAGAATCTTAAAACCTATATATTGATATCTCTGTGTAAGTGAGTCAAGTGGGTGTAAAGCGGCATAAACGCAGCAGTGAAAAGCAGCTAAACCCCATTATAAAAATCAATTACTTTTCAAAACCCGTGAAACAAAGACAGTGAAAGAGAGAGAAATTCTTACAAAATTCGTTTAGGGGCTGTGATGCCACCTGGATTGACCATATCTAGACCCACAGCTGATTGAGACATAAGGGTGGACACTCTTGGGGCTGAGAGGTTTGGTGAGGTTGGGTGAGCAAACGCAGACCCTTTAAAGAAATACGGCGTGGTACCCATCCCATGGGTCCCAAATCTCCAGGTTCAAGGGCATCGTCCTACACTGAAAACATGCATGAGAAACCCCGAAGATGGTACACCGTGTGATCGGGAAAGGTTGCTAAAACGCACCTCATTTCTCATCTCCTTGTGCTCCGGTTCGCCATTCCAGCCGCTTTACTAGCAATCTCCCTCCTTGGAGAATCAGCACCTTTATCTTCCTGTTCCGTACAGGTTGCAATTTGTCCTGAGGATGCACGGGAAGAGGGGGAACCAATGAGAGACTAGCTCTAGGTGTTGCGACAGGCACAGGTGACACTATTTTCCCATCAGGAAGAAGAATTAACCACAGGCTCAGCCTGCCGCCAGGAACCAGAATACGGCCTGAAGCAATCCTGCGCTTTTGCGGCCAGCTCCCAAGAAAGCGAGTTGAATCATGGAGCTCAGGGGCACTGCAATTCACAAACCTGCAGACTTAGAAATGATAACTCTCGTCCACAAATATATTGAGGGAAGGCAACGAAGAGGATTTGAAAGCAAGGCAGAATTGCAGGAAACAGATTTCAGGAGGTAGATTCGAATCGCCTTTAAAGCACAGGAAAAGCGGCAAAACCTCGACAATGATGCCCTTGGCCAAAAAGGGCGTATGCGTTTTTTCCTGAATATATTCAGGAAAAACGCATACGCCCTTTTTGGCCAACCAAGCAACCTGGAAAGGCAAATCAGCACTACAAAGAAGTCTCGCTTCCCATCGGTCAAAAGGGCCATGCTGAATAAAGTGTCAAAACCAGAAATGCAGGACAGGCCATGGAGAAATGGGAGCCTTGTTACGCTGATGGGCGGGATGTAAATTGCCAACAGCCACTCTGGAGAAGTGTACGGTGTGTCCTGAAACATCTAAAAAACTCAGCTTAGAGAGCATAGGGCACTTCCACTCATGGGCGTATAAATTGGAAAAACTAAAAATCAGCAAGACACAGGCACCCCAAAGTTTTGGGCTACTCTGTTGACAAGAACCTCCACTTCGATACACCTTAAATATCCCAGGAAAGAGAAGAATGGATAAAGAAGATGTGGTCCTTATATACAATGGAATATCACTCAGCCATGAAATCAATGTCATAAGGCTAGTAGCAGCATGATGAGTGGATTTAGGTATGACGATTCTAAGTGAAATAAGTCACACAGAAAAAGACACTTATCATGAGATATCACTTATAGAGGGAATGTAGAAACCGCTACCCTTGAACTGAATTACAAAACAGAACAGAGTCACACGTTTAGAAAACAGACTATGGCTGCTTAACGGGAAAGGTGAGGTGGGGTGATGCATAAAACAAGGGTTTCAAATTAGCTCAGATACCGTTCCATAAACCCAATATGTAAGAGACAAGACCTACTCCTTGCTCAGTGAACTGGACTCAACACCCCCTATTCACCGCCCAAGAATATATCTGACAAGTAAGAATCTTAAAACCTATATATTGATATCTCTCTGTAAGTGAGTCAAGTGGGTGTAAAGCGGCATAAACGCAGCAGTCAAAAGCAGCTAAACCCCATTATAAAAATCAATTACTTTTCAAAACCCGTGAAACAAAGACAGTGAAAGAGAGAGAAATTCTTACAAAATTCGTTCAGGGGCTGTGATGCCACCTGGATTGACCATATCTAGACCCACAGCTGATTGAGACATAAGGGTGGACACTGTTGGGGCTGAGAGGTTTGGTGAGGTTGGGTGAGCAAACGCAGACCCTTTAAAGAAATACGGCGTGGTACCCATCCCATGGGTCCCAAATCTCCAGGTTCAAGGGCATCGTCCTACACTGAAAACATGCATGAGAAACCCCGAAGATGGTACACCGTGTGATCGGGAAAGGTTGCTAAAACGCACCTCATTTCTCATCTCCTTGTGCTCCGATTCGCCATTCCAGCCGCTTTACTAGCAATCTCCCTCCTTGGAGAATCAGCACCTTTATCTTCCTGTTCCGTACAGGTTGCAATTTGTCCTGAGGATGCACGGGAAGAGGGGGAACCAATGAGAGACTAGCTCTAGGTGTTGCGACAGGCACAGGTGACACTATTTTCCCATCAGGAAGAAGAATTAACCACAGGCTCAGCCTGCCGCCAGGAACCAGAATACGGCCTGAAGCAATCCTGCGCTTTTGCGGCCAGCTCCCAAGAAAGCGAATTGAATAATGGAGCTCAGGGGCACTGCAATTCACAAACCTGCAGACTTAGAAATGATAACTCTCGTCCACAAATATATTGAGGGAAGGCAACGAAGAGGATTTGAAAGCAAGGCAGAATTGCAGGAAACAGATTTCAGGAGGTAGATTCGAATCGCCTTTAAAGCACAGGAAAAGCGGCAAAACCTCGACAATGATGCCCTTGGCCAAAAAGGGCGTATGCGTTTTTTCCTGAATATATTCAGGAGAAAACGCATACGCCCTTTTTGGCCAACCAAGCAACCTGGAAAGGCAAATCAGCGCTACAAAGAAGTCTCGCTTCCCATCGGTCAAAAGGGCCATGCTGAATAAAGAGTCAAAACCAGAAACGCAGGACAGGCCATGGAGAAATGGGAGCCTTGCTACGCTGATGGGCGGGATGTAAATTGCCAACAGCCACTCTGGAGAAGTGTACGGTGTGTCCTGAAACATCTAAAAAACTCAGCTTAGAGAGCATAGGGCCCTTCCACTCATGGGCGTATAAATTGGGAAAACTAAAAATCAGCAAGACACAGGCACCCCAAAGTTTTGGGCTACTCTGTTGACAAGAACCTCCACTTCGATACACCTTAAATATCCCAGGAAAGAGAAGAATGGATAAAGAAGATGTGGTCCTTATATACAATGGAATATCACTCAGCCATGAAATCAATGTCATAAGGCTAGTAGCAGCATGATGAGTGGATTTAGGTATGACGATTCTAAGTGAAATAAGTCACACAGAAAAAGACCCTTATCATCAGATATCACTTATAGAGGGAATGTAAAAACCGCTACCCTTGAACTGAATTACAAAACAGAACAGAGTCACACGTTTAGAAAACAGACTATGTCTGCTTAACGGGAAAGGTGAGGTGGGGTGATGCATAAAACAAGGGTTTCAAATTAGCTCAGATACCGTTCCATAAACCCAATATGTAAGAGACAAGACCTACTCCTTGCTCAGTGAACTGGACTCAACACCCCCTATTCACCGCCCAAGAATATATCTGACTAGTAAGAATCTTAAAACCTATATATTGATATCTCTCTGTAAGTGAGTCAAGTGGGTGTAAAGCGGCATAAACGCAGCAGTCAAAAGCAGCTAAACCCCATTATAAAAATCAATTACTTTTCAAAACCCGTGAAACAAAGACAGTGAAAGAGAGAGAAATTCTTACAAAATTCGTTTAGGGGCTGTGATGCCACCTGGATTGACCATATCTAGACCCACAGCTGATTGAGACATAAGGGTGGACACTCTTGGGGCTGAGAGGTTTGGTGAGGTTGGGTGAGCAAACGCAGACCCTTTAAAGAAATACGGCGTGGTACCCATCCCATGGGTCCCAAATCTCCAGGTTCAAGGGCATCGTCCTACACTGAAAACATGCATGAGAAACCCCGAAGATGGTACACCGTGTGATCGGGAAAGGTTGCTAAAACGCACCTCATTTCTCATCTCCTTGTGCTCCGGTTCGCCATTCCAGCCGCTTTACTAGCAATCTCCCTCCTTGGAGAATCAGCACCTTTATCTTCCTGTTCCGTACAGGTTGCAATTTGTCCTGAGGATGCACGGGAAGAGGGGCAACCAATGAGAGACTAGCTCTAGGTGTTGCGACAGGCACAGGTGACACTATTTTCCCATCAGGAAGAAGAATTAACCACAGGCTCAGCCTGCCGCCAGGAACCAGAATACGGCCTGAAGCAATCCTGCGCTTTTGCGGCCAGCTCCCAAGAAAGCGAATTGAATCATGGAGCTCAGGGGCACTGCAATTCACAAACCTGCAGACTTAGAAATGATAACTCTCGTCCACAAATATATTGAGGGAAGGCAACGAAGAGGATTTGAAAGCAAGGCAGAATTGCAGGAAACAGATTTCAGGAGGTAGATTCGAATCGCCTTTAAAGCACAGGAAAAGCGGCAAAACCTCGACAATGAGGCCCTTGGCCAAAAAGGGCGTATGCGTTTTTTCCTGAATATATTCAGGAAAAACGCATACGCCCTTTTTGGCCAACCAAGCAACCTGGAAAGGCAAATCAGCACTACAAAGAAGTCTCGCTTCCCATCGGTCAAAAGGGCCATGCTGAATAAAGTGTCAAAACCAGAAATGCAGGATAGGCCATGGAGAAATGGGAGCCTTGTTACGCTGATGGGCGGGATGTAAATTGCCAACAGCCACACTGGAGAAGTGTACGGTGTGTCCTGAAACATCTAAAAAACTCAGCTTAGAGAGCATAGGGCACTTCCCCTCATGGGCGTATAAATTGGAAAAACTAAAAATCAGCAAGACACAGGCACCCCAAAGTTTTGGGCTACTCTGTTGACAAGAACCTCCACTTCGATACACCTTAAATATCCCAGGAAAGAGAAGAATGGATAAAGAAGATGTGGTCCTTATATACAATGGAATATCACTCAGCCATGAAATCAATGTCATAAGGCTAGTAGCAGCATGATGAGTGGATTTAGGTATGACGATTCTAAGTGAAATAAGTCACACAGAAAAAGACACTTATCATGAGATATCACTTATAGAGGGAATGTAGAAACCGCTACCCTTGAACTGAATTACAAAACAGAACAGAGTCACACGTTTAGAAAACAGACTATGTCTGCTTAACGGGAAAGGTGAGGTGGGGTGATGCATAAAACAAGGGTTTCAAATTAGCTCAGATACCGTTCCATAAACCCAATATGTAAGAGACAAGACCTACTCCTTGCTCAGTGAACTGGACTCAACACCCCCTATTCACCGCCCAAGAATATATCTGACAAGTAAGAATCTTAAAACCTATATATTGATATCTCTCTGTAAGTGAGTCAAGTGGGTGTAAAGCGGCATAAACGCAGCAGTCAAAAGCAGCTAAACCCCATTATAAAAATCAATTACTTTTCAAAACCCGTGAAACAAAGACAGTGAAAGAGAGAGAAATTCTTACAAAATTCGTTCAGGGGCTGTGATGCCACCTGGATTGACCATATCTAGACCCACAGCTGATTGAGACATAAGGGTGGACACTGTTGGGGCTGAGAGGTTTGGTGAGGTTGGGTGAGCAAACGCAGACCCTTTAAAGAAATACGGCGTGGTACCCATCCCATGGGTCCCAAATCTCCAGGTTCAAGGGCATCGTCCTACACTGAAAACATGCATGAGAAACCCCGAAGATGGTACACCGTGTGATCGGGAAAGGTTGCTAAAACGCACCTCATTTCTCATCTCCTTGTGCTCCGGTTCGCCATTCCAGCCGCTTTACTAGCAATCTCCCTCCTTGGAGAATCAGCACCTTTATCTTCCTGTTCCGTACAGGTTGCAATTTGTCCTGAGGATGCACGGGAAGAGGGGGAACCAATGAGAGACTAGCTCTAGGTGTTGCGACAGGCACAGGTGACACTATTTTCCCATCAGGAAGAAGAATTAACCACAGGCTCAGCCTGCCGCCAGGAACCAGAATACGGCCTGAAGCAATCCTGCGCTTTTGCGGCCAGCTCCCAAGAAAGCGAATTGAATCATGGAGCTCAGGGGCACTGCAATTCACAAACCTGCAGACTTAGAAATGATAACTCTCGTCCACAAATATATTGAGGGAAGGCAACGAAGAGGATTTGAAAGCAAGGCAGAATTGCAGGAAACAGATTTCAGGAGGTAGATTCGAATCGCCTTTAAAGCACAGGAAAAGCGGCAAAACCTCGACAATGATGCCCTTGGCCAAAAAGGGCGTATGCGTTTTTTCCTGAATATATTCAGGAAAAACGCATACGCCCTTTTTGGCCAACCAAGCAACCTGGAAAGGCAAATCAGCACTACAAAGAAGTCTCGCTTCCCATCGGTCAAAAGGGCCATGCTGAATAAAGTGTCAAAACCAGAAATGCAGGACAGGCCATGGAGAAATGGGAGCCTTGTTACGCTGATGGGCGGGATGTAAATTGCCAACAGCCACTCTGGAGAAGTGTACGGTGTGTCCTGAAACATCTAAAAAACTCAGCTTAGAGAGCATAGGGCACTTCCACTCATGGGCGTATAAATTGGGAAAACTAAAAATCAGCAAGACACAGGCACCCCAAAGTTTTGGGCTACTCTGTTGACAAGAACCTCCACTTCGATACACCTTAAATATCCCAGGAAAGAGAAGAATGGATAAAGAAGATGAGGTCCTTATATACAATGGAATATCACTCAGCCATGAAATCAATGTCATAAGGCTAGTAGCAGCATGATGAGTGGATTTAGGTATGACGATTCTAAGTGAAATAAGTCACACAGAAAAAGACCCTTATCATGAGATATCACTTATAGAGGGAATGTAAAAACCGCTACCCTTGAACTGAATTACAAAACAGAACAGAGTCACACGTTTAGAAAACAGACTATGTCTGCTTAACGGGAAAGGTGAGGTGGGGTGATGCATAAAACAAGGGTTTCAAATTAGCTCAGATACCGTTCCATAAACCCAATATGTAAGAGACAAGACCTACTCCTTGCTCAGTGAACTGGACTCAACACCCCCTATTCACCGCCCAAGAATATATCTGACTAGTAAGAATCTTAAAACCTATATATTGATATCTCTGTGTAAGTGAGTCAAGTGGGTGTAAAGCGGCATAAACGCAGCAGTCAAAAGCAGCTAAACCCCATTATAAAAATCAATTACTTTTCAAAACCCGTGAAACAAAGACAGTGAAAGAGAGAGAAATTCTTACAAAATTCTTTCAGGGGCTGTGATGCGACCTGGATTGACCATATCTAGACCCACAGCTGATTGAGACATAAGGGTGGACACTGTTGGGGCTGAGAGGTTTGGTGAGGTTGGGTGAGCAAACGCAGACCCTTTAAAGTAATATAGCGTGGTACCCATCCCATGGGTCCCAAATCTCCAGGTTCAAGGGCATCGTCCTACACTGAAAACATGCATGAGAAACCCCGAAGATGGTACACCGTGTGATCGGGAAAGGTTTCTAAAACGCACCTCATTTCTCATCTCCTTGTGCTCCGGTTCGCCATTCCAGCCGCTTTACTAGCAATCTCCCTCCTTGGAGAATCAGCACCTTTATCCTCCTGTTCTTTACAGGTTGCAATTTGTCCTGAGGATGCACGGGAAGACGGGGAACCAATGAGAGACTAGCTCTAGGTGTTGGGACAGGCACAGGTCACTCTATTTTCCCATCAGGAAGAAGAATTAACCACAGGCTCAGCCTGCCGCCAGGAACCAGAATACGGCCTGAAGCAATCCTGCGCTTTTGCGGCCAGCTCCCAAGAAAGCGAGTTGAATCATGGAGCTCAGGGGCACTGCAATTCACAAACCTGCAGACTTAGAAATGATAACTCTCGTCCACAAATATATTGAGGGAAGGCAACGAAGAGGATTTGAAAGCAAGGCAGAATTGCAGGAAACAGATTTCAGGAGGTAGATTCGAATCGCCTTTAAAGCACAGGAAAAGCGGCAAAACCTCGACAATGATGCCCTTGGCCAAAAAGGGCGTATGCGTTTTTTCCTGAATATATTCAGGAAAAAACGCATACGCCCTTTTTGGCCAACCAAGCAACCTGGAAAGGCAAATCAGCGCTACAAAGAAGTCTCGCTTCCCATCGGTCAAAAGGGCCATGCTGAATAAAGTGTCAAAACCAGAAATGCAGGACAGGCCATGGAGAAATGCGAGCCTTGCTACGCTGATGGGCGGGATGTAAATTGCCAACAGCCACTCTGGAGAAGTGTACGGTGTGTCCTGAAACATCTAAAAAACTCAGCTTAGAGAGCATAGGGCACTTCCACTCATGGGCGTATAAATTGGGAAAACTAAAAATCAGCAAGACACAGGCACCCCAAAGTTTTGGGCTACTCTGTTGACAGGAACCTCCACTTCGATACACCTTAAATGTCCCAGGAAAGAAAAGAATGGATAAAGAAGATGTGGTCCTTATATACAATGGAATATCACTCAGCCATGAAATCAATGTCATAAGGCTAGTAGCAGCATGATGAGTGGATTTAGGTATGACGATTCTAAGTGAAATAAGTCCCACAGAAAAAGACACTTATCATCAGATATCACTTATAGAGGGAATGTAAAAACCGCTACCCTTGAACTGAATTACAAAACAGAACAGAGTCACACGTTTAGAAAACAGACTATGTCTGCTTAACGGGAAAGGTGAGGTGGGGTGATGCATAAAACAAGGGTTTCAAATTAGCTCAGATACCGTTCCATAAACCCAATATGTAAGAGACAAGACCTACTCCTTGCTCAGTGAACTGGACTCAACACCCCCTATTCACCGCCCAAGAATATATCTGACAAGTAAGAATCTTAAAACCTATATATTGATATCTCTCTGTAAGTGAGTCAAGTGGGTGTAAAGCGGCATAAACGCAGCAGTCAAAAGCAGCTAAACCCCATTATAAAAATCAATTACTTTTCAAAACCCGTGAAACAAAGACAGTGAAAGAGAGAGAAATTCTTACAAAATTCGTTTAGGGGCTGTGATGCCACCTGGATTGACCATATCTAGACCCACAGCTGATTGAGACATAAGGGTGGACACTCTTGGGGCTGAGAGGTTTGGTGAGGTTGGGTGAGCAAACGCAGACCCTTTAAAGAAATACGGCGTGGTACCCATCCCATGGGTCCCAAATCTCCAGGTTCAAGGGCATCGTCCTACACTGAAAACATGCATGAGAAACCCCGAAGATGGTACACCGTGTGATCGGGAAAGGTTGCTAAAACGCACCTCATTTCTCATCTCCTTGTGCTCCGGTTCGCCATTCCAGCCGCTTTACTAGCAATCTCCCTCCTTGGAGAATCAGCACCTTTATCTTCCTGTTCCGTACAGGTTGCAATTTGTCCTGAGGATGCACGGGATGAGGGGGAACCAATGAGAGACTAGCTCTAGGTGTTGCGACAGGCACAGGTGACACTATTTTCCCATCAGGAAGAAGAATTAACCACAGGCTCAGCCTGCCGCCAGGAACCAGAATACGGCCTGAAGCAATCCTGCGCTTTTGCGGCCAGCTCCCAAGAAAGCGAGTTGAAGAATGGAGCTCAGGGGCACTGCAATTCACAAACCTGCAGACTTAGAAATGATAACTCTCGTCCACAAATATATTGAGGGAAGGCAACGAAGAGGATTTGAAAGCAAGGCAGAATTGCAGGAAACAGATTTCAGGAGGTAGATTCGAATCGCCTTTAAAGCACAGGAAAAGCGGCAAAACCTCGACAATGATGCCCTTGGCCAAAAAGGGCGTATGCGTTTTTTCCTGAATATATTCAGGAAAAACGCATACGCCCTTTTTGGCCAACCAAGCAACCTGGAAAGGCAAATCAGCACTACAAAGAAGTCTCGCTTCCCATCGGTCAAAAGGGCCATGCTGAATAAAGTGTCAAAACCAGAAATGCAGGACAGGCCATGGAGAAATGGGAGCCTTGTTACGCTGATGGGCGGGATGTAAATTGCCAACAGCCACTCTGGAGAAGTGTACGGTGTGTCCTGAAACATCTAAAAAACTCAGCTTAGAGAGCATAGGGCACTTCCACTCATGGGCGTATAAATTGGAAAAACTAAAAATCAGCAAGACACAGGCACCCCAAAGTTTTGGGCTACTCTGTTGACAAGAACCTCCACTTCGATACACCTTAAATATCCCAGGAAAGAGAAGAATGGATAAAGAAGATGTGGTCCTTATATACAATGGAATATCACTCAGCCATGAAATCAATGTCATAAGGCTAGTAGCAGCATGATGAGTGGATTTAGGTATGACGATTCTAAGTGAAATAAGTCCCACAGAAAAAGACACTTATCATGAGATATCACTTATAGAGGGAATGTAAAAACCGCTCCCCTTGAACTGAATTACAAAACAGAACAGAATCACACGTTTAGAAAACAGACTATGGCTGCTTAACGGGAAAGGTGAGGTGGGGTGATGCATAAAACAAGGGTTTCAAATTAGCTCAGATATCGTTCCATAAACCCAATATGTAATAGACAAGACCTACTCCTTGCTCAGTGAACTGGACTCAACACCCCCTATTCACCGCCCAGGAATATATCAGACTAGTAAGAATCTTCAAACCTATGTATTGATATCTCTCTGTAAGTGAGTCAAGTGGGTGTAAAGCGGCATAAACACAGCAGTGAAAAGCAGCCAAACCCCATTATAAAAATCAATTACTTTTCAAAACCCGTGAAACAAAGACAGTGAAAGAGAGAGAAATTCTTACAAAATTCGTTCAGGGGCTGTGATGCCACCTGGATTGACCATATCTAGACCCACAGCTGATTGAGACATATGGGTGGACACTCTTGGGGCTGAGAGGTTTGGTGAGGTTGGGTGAGCTAACGCAGACCCTTTAAATTAATACGGCGTGGTACCCATCCCATGGGTCCCAAATCTCCAGGTTCAAGGGCATCGTCCTACATTGAAAACATGCATGAGAAACCCCGAAGATGGCACACCGTGTGATCGGGAAAGGTTTCTAAAACGCACCTCATTTCTCATCTCCTTGTGCTCCGGCTCGCCATTCCAGCCGCTTTACTAGCAATCTCTCTCCTTGGAGAATCAGCACCTTTATCCTCCTGTTCCGTACAGGTTGCAATTTGTCCTGAGGATGAACGGGAAGAGGGGCAACCAATGAGAGACTAGCTCTAGGTGTTGGGACAGGCACAGGTCACTCTGTTTTCCCATCAGGAAGAAGAATTAACCACAGGCTCAGCCTGCCGCCAGGAACCAGAATACGGCCTGAAGCAATCCTGCGCTTTTGCGGCCAGCTCCCAAGAAAGCGAGTTGAATAATGGAGCTCAGGGGCACTGCAATTCACAAACCTGCAGACTTACAAATGATAACTCTCGTCCACAAATATATTGAGGGAAGGCAACGAAGAGGATTTGAAAGCAAGGCAGAATTGCAGGAAACAGATTTCAGGAGGTAGATTCGAATCGCCTTTAAAGCACAGGAAAAGCATCAAAACCTCGACAATGATGCCCTTGGCCAAAAAGGGCGTATGCGTTTTTTCCTGAATATATTCAGGAAAAAACGCATACGCCCTTTTTGGCCAACCAAGCAACCTGGAAAGGCAAATCAGCGCTACAAAGAAGTCTCGTTTCCCATCGGTCAAAAGGGCCATGCTGAAAAAAGTGTCAAAACCAGAAATGCAGGACAGGCCATGGAGAAATGGGAGCCTTGCTACACTGATGGGCGGGATGTAAATTGCCAACAGCCACTCTGGAGAAGTGTACGGTGTGTCCTGAAACATCTAAAAAACTCAGCTTAGAGAGCATAGGGCACTTCCACTCATGGGCGTATAAATTGGGAAAACTAAAAATCAGCAAGACACAGGCACCCCAAAGTTTTGGGCTACTCTGTTGACAAGAACCTCCACTTCGTTACACCTTAAATATCCCAGGAAAGAGAAGAATGGATAAAGAAGATGTGGTCCTTATATACAATGGAATATCACTCAGCCATGAAATCAATGTCATAAGGCTAGTAGCAGCATGATGAGTGGATTTAGGTATGACGATTCTAAGTGAAATAAGTCCCACAGAAAAAGACACTTATCATGAGATATCACTTATAGAGGGAATGTAAAAACCGCTACCCTTGAACTGAATTACAAAACAGAACGGAGTCACACATTTAGAAAACACACTATGGCTGCTTAACGGGAAAGGTGAGGTGGGGTGATGCATAAAACAAGGGTTTCAAATTAGCTCAGATACCGTTCCATGAACCCAATATGTAATAGACAAGACCTACTCCTTGCTCAGTGAACTGGACTCAACACCCCCTATTCACCGCCCAAGAATATATCTGACTAGTAAGAATCTTCAAACCTATGTATTGATATCTCTCTGTAAGTGAGTCAAGTGGGTGTAAAGCGGCATAAACACAGCAGTGAAAAGCAGCCAAACCCCATTATAAAAATCAATTACTTTTCAAAACCCGTGAAACAAAGACAGTGAAAGAGAGAGAAATTCTTACAAAATTCGTTCAGGGGCTGTGATGCCACCTGGATTGACCATATCTAGACCCACAGCTGATTGAGACATATGGGTGGACACTCTTGGGGCTGAGAGGTTTGGTGAGGTTGGGTGAGCTAACGCAGACCCTTTAAATTAATACGGCGTGGTACCCATCCCATGGGTCCCAAATCTCCAGGTTCAAGGGCATCGTCCTACATTGAAAACATGCATGAGAAACCCCGAAGATGGCACACCGTGTGATCGGGAAAGGTTTCTAAAACGCACCTCATTTCTCATCTCCTTGTGCTCCGGCTCGCCATTCCAGCCGCTTTACTAGCAATCTCTCTCCTTGGAGAATCAGCACCTTTATCCTCCTGTTCCGTACAGGTTGCAATTTGTCCTGAGGATGAACGGGAAGAGGGGCAACCAATGAGAGACTAGCTCTAGGTGTTGGGACAGGCACAGGTCACTCTGTTTTCCCATCAGGAAGAAGAATTAACCACAGGCTCAGCCTGCCGCCAGGAACCAGAATACGGCCTGAAGCAATCCTGCGCTTTTGCGGCCAGCTCCCAACAAAGCGAGTTGAATAATGGAGCTCAGGGGCACTGCAATTCACAAACCTGCAGACTTACAAATGATAACTCTCGTCCACAAATATATTGAGGGAAGGCAACGAAGAGGATTTGAAAGCAAGGCAGAATTGCAGGAAACAGATTTCAGGAGGTAGATTCGAATCGCCTTTAAAGCACAGGAAAAGCATCAAAACCTCGACAATGATGCCCTTGGCCAAAAAGGGCGTATGCGTTTTTTCCTGAATATATTCAGGAAAAAACGCATACGCCCTTTTTGGCCAACCAAGCAACCTGGAAAGGCAAATCAGCGCTACAAAGAAGTCTCGCTTCCCATCGGTCAAAAGGGCCATGCTGAAAAAAGTGTCAAAACCAGAAATGCAGGACAGGCCATGGAGAAATGGGAGCCTTGCTACACTGATGGGCGGGATGTAAATTGCCAACAGCCACTCTGGAGAAGTGTACGGTGTGTCCTGAAACATCTAAAAAACTCAGCTTAGAGAGCATAGGGCACTTCCACTCATGGGCGTATAAATTGGGAAAACTAAAAATCAGCAAGACACAGGCACCCCAAAGTTTTGGGCTACTCTGTTGACAAGAACCTCCACTTCGTTACACCTTAAATATCCCAGGAAAGAGAAGAATGGATAAAGAAGATGTGGTCCTTATATACAATGGAATATCACTCAGCCATGAAATCAATGTCATAAGGCTAGTAGCAGCATGATGAGTGGATTTAGCTATGACGATTCTAAGTGAAATAAGTCACACAGAAAAAGACACTTATCATGAGATATCACTTATAGAGGGAATGTAAAAACCGCTCCCCTTGAACTGAATTACAAAACAGAACAGAATCACACGTTTAGAAAACAGACTATGGCTGCTTAACGGGAAAGGTGAGGTGGGGTGATGCATAAAACAAGGGTTTCAAATTAGCTCAGATATCGTTCCATAAACCCAATATGTAATAGACAAGACCTACTCCTTGCTCAGTGAACTGGACTCAACACCCCCTATTCACCGCCCAGGAATATATCAGACTAGTAAGAATCTTCAAACCTATGTATTGATATCTCTCTGTAAGTGAGTCAAGTGGGTGTAAAGCGGCATAAACACAGCAGTGAAAAGCAGCCAAACCCCATTATAAAAATCAATTACTTTTCAAAACCCGTGAAACAAAGACAGTGAAAGAGAGAGGAATTCTTACAAAATTCGTTCAGGGGCTGTGATGCCACCTGGATTGACCATATCTAGACCCACAGCTGATTGAGACATATGGGTGGACACTCTTGGGGCTGAGAGGTTTGGTGAGGTTGGGTGAGCTAACGCAGACCCTTTAAATTAATACGGCGTGGTACCCATCCCATGGGTCCCAAATCTCCAGGTTCAAGGGCATCGTCCTACATTGAAAACATGCATGAGAAACCCCGAAGATTGCACACCGTGTGATCGGGAAAGGTTTCTAAAACGCACCTCATTTCTCATCTCCTTGTGCTCCGGCTCGCCATTCCAGCCGCTTTACTAGCAATCTCTCTCCTTGGAGAATCAGCACCTTTATCCTCCTGTTCCGTACAGGTTGCAATTTGTCCTGAGGATGAACGGGAAGAGGGGCAACCAATGAGAGACTAGCTCTAGGTGTTGGGACAGGCACAGGTCACTCTGTTTTCCCATCAGGAAGAAGAATTAACCACAGGCTCAGCCTTCCGCCAGGAACCAGAATACGGCCTGAAGCAATCCTGCGCTTTTGCGGCCAGCTCCCAAGAAAGCGAGTTGAATAATGGAGCTCAGGGGCACTGCAATTCACAAACCTGCAGACTTACAAATGATAACTCTCGTCCACAAATATATTGAGGGAAGGCAACGAAGAGGATTTGAAAGCAAGGCAGAATTGCAGGAAACAGATTTCAGGAGGTAGATTCGAATCGCCTTTAAAGCACAGGAAAAGCATCAAAACCTCGACAATGATGCCCTTGGCCAAAAAGGGCGTATGCGTTTTTTCCTGAATATATTCAGGAAAAAACGCATACGCCCTTTTTGGCCAACCAAGCAACCTGGAAAGGCAAATCAGCGCTACAAAGAAGTCTCGCTTCCCATCGGTCAAAAGGGCCATGCTGAAAAAAGTGTCAAAACCAGAAATGCAGGACAGGCCATGGAGAAATGGGAGCCTTGCTACACTGATGGGCGGGATGTAAATTGCCAACAGCCACTCTGGAGAAGTGTACGGTGTGTCCTGAAACATCTAAAAAACTCAGCTTAGAGAGCATAGGGCACTTCCACTCATGGGCGTATAAATTGGGAAAACTAAAAATCAGCAAGACACAGGCACCCCAAAGTTTTGGGCTACTCTGTTGACAAGAACCTCCACTTCGTTACACCTTAAATATCCCAGGAAAGAGAAGAATGGATAAAGAAGATGTGGTCCTTATATACAATGGAATATCACTCAGCCATGAAATCAATGTCATAAGGCTAGTAGCAGCATGATGAGTGGATTTAGCTATGACGATTCTAAGTGAAATAAGTCCCACAGAAAAAGACACTTATCATGAGATATCACTTATAGAGGGAATGTAAAAACCGCTCCCCTTGAACTGAATTACAAAACAGAACAGAATCACACGTTTAGAAAACAGACTATGGCTGCTTAACGGGAAAGGTGAGGTGGGGTGATGCATAAAACAAGGGTTTCAAATTAGCTCAGATATCGTTCCATAAACCCAATATGTAATAGACAAGACCTACTCCTTGCTCAGTGAACTGGACTCAACACCCCCTATTCACCGCCCAGGAATATATCAGACTAGTAAGAATCTTCAAACCTATGTATTGATATCTCTCTGTAAGTGAGTCAAGTGGGTGTAAAGCGGCATAAACACAGCAGTGAAAAGCAGCCAAACCCCATTATAAAAATCAATTACTTTTCAAAACCCGTGAAACAAAGACAGTGAAAGAGAGAGAAATTCTTACAAAATTCGTTCAGGGGCTGTGATGCCACCTGGATTGACCATATCTAGACCCACAGCTGATTGAGACATAAGGGTGGACACTCTTGGGGCTGAGAGGTTTGGTGAGGTTGGGTGAGCAAACGCAGACCCTTTAAATTAATACGGCGTGGTACCCATCCCATGGGTCCCAAATCTCCAGGTTCAAGGGCATCGTCCTACATTGAAAACATGCATGAGAAACCCCGAAGATGGCACACCGTGTGATCGGGAAAGGTTTCTAAAACGCACCTCATTTCTCATCTCCTTGTGCTCCGGCTCGCCATTCCAGCCGCTTTACTAGCAATCTCTCTCCTTGGAGAATCAGCACCTTTATCCTCCTGTTCCGTACAGGTTGCAATTTGTCCTGAGGATGAACGGGAAGAGGGGCAACCAATGAGAGACTAGCTCTAGGTGTTGGGACAGGCACAGGTCACTCTGTTTTCCCATCAGGAAGAAGAATTAACCACAGGCTCAGCCTGCCGCCAGGAACCAGAATACGGCCTGAAGCAATCCTGCGCTTTTGCGGCCAGCTCCCAAGAAAGCGAGTTGAATAATGGAGCTCAGGGGCACTGCAATTCACAAACCTGCAGACTTACAAATGATAACTCTCGTCCACAAATATATTGAGGGAAGGCAACGAAGAGGATTTGAAAGCAAGGCAGAATTGCAGGAAACAGATTTCAGGAGGTAGATTCGAATCGCCTTTAAAGCACAGGAAAAGCGGCAAAACCTCGACAGTGATGCCCTTGGCCAAAAAGGGCGTATGCGTTTTTTCCTGAATATATTCAGGAAAAAACGCATACGCCCTTTTTGGCCAACCAAGCAACCTGGAAAGGCAAATCAGCGCTACAAAGAAGTCTCGCTTCCCATCGGTCAAAAGGGCCATGCTGAATAAAGTGTCAAAACCAGAAATGCAGGACAGGCCATGGAGAAATGGGAGCCTTGCTACACTGATGGGCGGGATGTAAATTGCCAACAGCCACTCTGGAGAAGTGTACGGTGTGTCCTGAAACATCTAAAAAACTCAGCTTAGAGAGCATAGGGCACTTCCACTCATGGGCGTATAAATTGGGAAAACTAAAAATCAGCAAGACACAGGCACCCCAAAGTTTTGGGCTACTCTGTTGACAAGAACCTCCACTTCGTTACACCTTAAATATCCCAGGAAAGAGAAGAATGGATAAAGAAGATGTGGTCCTTATATACAATGGAATATCACTCAGCCATGAAATCAATGTCATAAGGCTAGTAGCAGCATGATGAGTGGATTTAGCTATGACGATTCTAAGTGAAATAAGTCACACAGAAAAAGACACTTATCATGAGATATCACTTATAGAGGGAATGTAAAAACCGCTCCCCTTGAACTGAATTACAAAACAGAACAGAATCACACGTTTAGAAAACAGACTATGGCTGCTTAACGGGAAAGGTGAGGTGGGGTGATGCATAAAACAAGGGTTTCAAATTAGCTCAGATATCGTTCCATAAACCCAATATGTAATAGACAAGACCTACTCCTTGCTCAGTGAACTGGACTCAACACCCCCTATTCACCGCCCAGGAATATATCAGACTAGTAAGAATCTTCAAACCTATGTATTGATATCTCTCTGTAAGTGAGTCAAGTGGGTGTAAAGCGGCATAAACACAGCAGTGAAAAGCAGCCAAACCCCATTATAAAAATCAATTACTTTTCAAAACCCGTGAAACAAAGACAGTGAAAGAGAGAGAAATTCTTACAAAATTCGTTCAGGGGCTGTGATGCCACCTGGATTGACCATATCTAGACCCACAGCTGATTGAGACATATGGGTGGACACTCTTGGGGCTGAGAGGTTTGGTGAGGTTGGGTGAGCTAACGCAGACCCTTTAAATTAATACGGCGTGGTACCCATCCCATGGGTCCCAAATCTCCAGGTTCAAGGGCATCGTCCTACATTGAAAACATGCATGAGAAACCCCGAAGATTGCACACCGTGTGATCGGGAAAGGTTTCTAAAACGCACCTCATTTCTCATCTCCTTGTGCTCCGGCTCGCCATTCCAGCCGCTTTACTAGCAATCTCTCTCCTTGGAGAATCAGCACCTTTATCCTCCTGTTCCGTACAGGTTGCAATTTGTCCTGAGGATGAACGGGAAGAGGGGCAACCAATGAGAGACTAGCTCTAGGTGTTGGGACAGGCACAGGTCACTCTGTTTTCCCATCAGGAAGAAGAATTAACCACAGGCTCAGCCTGCCGCCAGGAACCAGAATACGGCCTGAAGCAATCCTGCGCTTTTGCGGCCAGCTCCCAAGAAAGCGAGTTGAATAATGGAGCTCAGGGGCACTGCAATTCACAAACCTGCAGACTTAGAAATGATAACTCTCGTCCACAAATATATTGAGGGAAGGCAACGAAGAGGATTTGAAAGCAAGGCAGAATTGCAGGAAACAGATTTCAGGAGGTAGATTCGAATCGCCTTTAAAACACAGGAAAAGCATCAAAACCTCGACAATGATGCCCTTGGCCAAAAAGGGCGTATGCGTTTTTTCCTGAATATATTCAGGAAAAAACGCATACGCCCTTTTTGGCCAACCAAGCAACCTGGAAAGGCAAATCAGCGCTACAAAGAAGTCTCGCTTCCCATCGGTCAAAAGGGCCATGCTGAAAAAAGTGTCAAAACCAGAAATGCAGGACAGGCCATGGAGAAATGGGAGCCTTGCTACACTGATGGGCGGGATGTAAATTGCCAACAGCCACTCTGGAGAAGTGTACGGTGTGTCCTGAAACATCTAAAAAACTCAGCTTAGAGAGCATAGGGCACTTCCACTCATGGGCGTATAAATTGGGAAAACTAAAAATCAGCAAGACACAGGCACCCCAAAGTTTTGGGCTACTCTGTTGACAAGAACCTCCACTTCGTTACACCTTAAATATCCCAGGAAAGAGAAGAATGGATAAAGAAGATGTGGTCCTTATATACAATGGAATATCACTCAGCCATGAAATCAATGTCATAAGGCTAGTAGCAGCATGATGAGTGGATTTAGCTATGACGATTCTAAGTGAAATAAGTCCCACAGAAAAAGACACTTATCATGAGATATCACTTACAGAGGGAATGTAAAAACCGCTACCCTTGAACTGAATTACAAAACAGAACAGAATCACACGTTTAGAAAACAGACTATGGCTGCTTAACGGGAAAGGTGAGGTGGGGTGATGCATAAAACAAGGGTTTCAAATTAGCTCAGATATCGTTCCATAAACCCAATATGTAATAGACAAGACCTACTCCTTGCTCAGTGAACTGGACTCAACACCCCCTATTCACCGCCCAGGAATATATCAGACTAGTAAGAATCTTCAAACCTATGTATTGATATCTCTCTGTAAGTGAGTCAAGTGGGTGTAAAGCGGCATAAACACAGCAGTGAAAAGCAGCCAAACCCCATTATAAAAATCAATTACTTTTCAAAACCCGTGAAACAAAGACAGTGAAAGAGAGAGAAATTCTTACAAAATTCGTTCAGGGGCTGTGATGCCACCTGGATTGACCATATCTAGACCCACAGCTGATTGAGACATATGGGTGGACACTCTTGGGGCTGAGAGGTTTGGTGAGGTTGGGTGAGCTAACACAGACCCTTTAAATTAATACGGCGTGGTACCCATCCCATGGGTCCCAAATCTCCAGGTTCAAGGGCATCGTCCTACATTGAAAACATGCATGAGAAACCCCGAAGATGGCACACCGTGTGATCGGGAAAGGTTTCTAAAACGCACCTCATTTCTCATCTCCTTGTGCTCCGGCTCGCCATTCCAGCCGCTTTACTAGCAATCTCTCTCCTTGGAGAATCAGCACCTTTATCCTCCTGTTCCGTACAGGTTGCAATTTGTCCTGAGGATGAACGGGAAGAGGGGCAACCAATGAGAGACTAGCTCTAGGTGTTGGGACAGGCACAGGTCACTCTGTTTTCCCATCAGGAAGAAGAATTAACCACAGGCTCAGCCTGCCGCCAGGAATCAGAATACGGCCTGAAGCAATCCTGCGCTTTTGCGGCCAGCTCCCAAGAAAGCGAGTTGAAGAATGGAGCTCAGGGGCACTGCAATTCACAAACCTGCAGACTTAGAAATGATAACTCTCGTCCACAAATATATTGAGGGAAGGCAACGAAGAGGATTTGAAAGCAAGGCAGAATTGCAGGAAACAGATTTCAGGAGGTAGATTCGAATCGCCTTTAAAGCACAGGAAAAGCGGCAAAACCTCGACAATGATGCCCTTGGCCAAAAAGGGCGTATGCGTTTTTTCCTGAATATATTCAGGAAAAAACGCATACGCCCTTTTTGGCCAACCAAGCAACCTGGAAAGGCAAATCAGCGCTACAAAGAAGTCTCGCTTCCCATCGGTCAAAAGGGCCATTCTGAATAAAGTGTCAAAACCAGAAATGCAGGACAGGCCATGGAGAAATGGGAGCCTTGCTACACTGATGGGCGGGATGTAAATTGCCAACAGCCACTCTGGAGAAGTGTACGGTGTGTCCTGAAACATCTAAAAAACTCAGCTTAGAGAGCATAGGGCACTTCCACTCATGGGCGTATAAATTGGGAAAACTAAAAATCAGCAAGACACAGGCACCCCAAAGTTTTGGGCTACTCTGTTGACAAGAACCTCCACTTCGTTACACCTTAAATATCCCAGGAAAGAGAAGAATGGATAAAGAAGATGTGGTCCTTATATACAATGGAATATCACTCAGCCATGAAATCAATGTCATAAGGCTAGTAGCAGCATGATGAGTGGATTTAGCTATGACGATTCTAAGTGAAATAAGTCACACAGAAAAAGACACTTATCATGAGATATCACTTATAGAGGGAATGTAAAAACCGCTCCCCTTGAACTGAATTACAAAACAGAACAGAGTCACACGTTTAGAAAACACACTATGGCTGCTTAACGGGAAAGGTGAGGTGGGGTGATGCATAAAACAAGGGTTTCAAATTAGCTCAGATATCGTTCCATAAACCCAATATGTAATAGACAAGACCTACTCCTTGCTCAGTGAACTGGACTCAACACCCCCTATTCACCGCCCAAGAATATATCTGACTAGTAAGAATCTTCAAACCTATGTATTGATATCACTCTGTAAGTGAGTCAAGTGGGTGTAAAGCGGCATAAACACAGCAGTGGAAAGCAGCCAAACCCCATTATAAAAATCAATTACTTTTCAAAACCCGTGAAACAAAGACAGTGAAAGAGAGAGGAATTCTTACAAAATTCGTTCAGGGGCTGTGATGCCACCTGGATTGACCATATCTAGACCCACAGCTGATTGAGACATATGGGTGGACACTCTTGGGGCTGAGAGGTTTGGTGAGGTTGGGTGAGCTAACGCAGACCCTTTAAATTAATACGGCGTGGTACCCATCCCATGGGTCCCAAATCTCCAGGTTCAAGGGCATCGTCCTACATTGAAAACATGCATGAGAAACCCCGAAGATGGCACACCGTGTGATGGGGAAAGGTTTCTAAAACGCACCTCATTTCTCATCTCCTTGTGCTCCGGTTCGCCATTCCAGCCGCTTTACTAGCAATCTCTCTCCTTGGAGAATCAGCACCTTTATCCTCCTGTTCCGTACAGGTTGCAATTTGTCCTGAGGATGAACGGGAAGAGGGGCAACCAATGAGAGACTAGCTCTAGGTGTTGGGACAGGCACACGTCACTCTGTTTTCCCATCAGGAAGAAGAATTAACCACAGGCTCAGCCTTCCGCCAGGAACCAGAATACGGCCTGAAGCAATCCTGCGCTTTTGCGGCCAGCTCCCAAGAAAGCGAGTTGAATAATGGAGCTCAGGGGCACTGCAATTCACAAACCTGCAGACTTAGAAATGATAACTCTCGTCCACAAATATATTGAGGGAAGGCAACGAAGAGGATTTGAAAGCAAGGCAGAATTGCAGGAAACAGATTTCAGGAGGTACATTCGAATCGCCTTTAAAGCACAGGAAAAGCGGCAAAACCTCGACAGTGATGCACTTGGCCAAAAAGGGCGTATGCGTTTTTTCCTGAATATATTCAGGAAAAATCGCATACGCCCTTTTTGGCCAACCAAGCAACCTGGAAAGGCAAATCAGCGCTACAAAGAAGTCTCGCTTCCCATTGGTCAAAAGGGCCATGCTGAATAAAGTGTCAAAACCAGAAATGCAGGACAGGCCATGGAGAAATGGGAGCCTTGCTACGCTGATGGGCGGGACGTAAATTGCCAACAGCCACTCTGGAGAAGTGTACGGTGTGTCCTGAAACATCTAAAAAACTCAGCTTAGAGAGCTTGGGCACTTCCACTCATGGGCGTATAAATTGGGAAAACTAAAAATCAGCAAGACACAGGCACCCCAAATTTTGGGCTACTCTGTTGACAAAAACCTCCACTTCATTACACCTTAAATATCCGAGGAAAGAGAAGAATGGATAAAGAAGTTGTGGTCCTTATGTACAATGGAATATCACTCAGCCATGAAATCAATGTCATAAGGCTAGTAGCAGCATGATGAGTGGATTTAGGTATGACGATTCTAAGTGAAATAAATCACACAGAAAAAGACACTTATCATAAGATATCACTTATAGAGGGAATGTAAAAACCGCTACCCTTGAACTGCATTACAAAATAGAACAGAGTCACACGTTTAGAAAACACACTATGGCTGCTTAACGGGAAAGGTGAGCTGGGGTGATGCATAAATCAAGGGTTTCAAATTAGCTCAGATATCGTTCCATAAACCCAATATGTAATAGACAAGACCTACTCCTTGCTCAGTGAACTGGACTCAACACCCCCTATTCACCGCCCAAGAATATATCTCACTAGTAAGAATCTTCAAACCTATGTATTGATATCTCTCTGTAAGTGAGTCAAGTGGGTGTAAAGCGGCATAAACACAGCAGTGAAAAGCAGCTAAACCCCATTATAAAAATCAATTACTTTTCAAAACCCGTGAAACAAAGACAGTGAAAGAGAGAGAAATTCTTACAAAATTCGTTCAGGGGCTGTGATGCCACCTGGATTGACCATATCTAGACCCACAGCTGATTGAGACATATGGGTGGACACTCTTGGGGCTGAGAGGTTTGGTGAGGTTGGGTGAGCTAACGCAGACCCTTTAAATTAATACGGCGTGGTACCCATCCCATGGGTCCCAAATCTCCAGGTTCAAGGGCATCGTCCTACATTGAAAACATGCATGAGAAACCCCGAAGATGGCACACCGTGTGATCGGGAAAGGTTTCTAAAACGCACCTCATTTCTCATCTGCTTGTGCTCCGGTTCGCCATTCCAGCCGCTTTACTAGCAATCTCTCTCCTTGGAGAATCAGCACCTTTATCCTCCTGTTCCGTACAGGTTGCAATTTGTCCTGAGGATGAACGGGAAGAGGGGCAACCAATGAGAGACTAGCTCTAGGTGTTGGGACAGGCACACGTCACTCTGTTTTCCCATCAGGAAGAAGAATTAACCACAGGCTCAGCCTGCCGCCAGGAACCAGAATACGGCCTGAAGCAATCCTGCGCTTTTGCGGCCAGCTCCCAAGAAAGCGAGTTGAATAATGGAGCTCAGGGGCACTGCAATTCACAAACCTGCAGACTTAGAAATGATAACTCTCGTCCACAAATATATTGAGGGAAGGCAACGAAGAGGATTTGAAAGCAAGGCAGAATTGCAGGAAACAGATTTCAGGAGTTACATTCGAATCGCCTTTAAAGCACAGGAAAAGCGGCAAAACCTCGACAGTGATGCACTTGGCCAAAAAGGGCGTATGCGTTTTTTCCTGAATATATTCAGGAAAAAACGCATACGCCCTTTTTGGCCAACCAAGCAACCTGGAAAGGCAAATCAGCGCTACAAAGAAGTCTCGCTTCCCATTGGTCAAAAGGGCCATGCTGAATAAAGTGTCAAAACCAGAAATGCAGGACAGGCCATGGAGAAACGGGAGCCTTGCTACGCTGATGGGCGGGACGTAAATTGCCAACAGCCACTCTGGAGAAGTGTACGGTGTGTCCTGAAACATCTAAAAAACTCAGCTTAGAGAGCTTGGGCACTTCCACTCATGGGCGTATAAATTGGGAAAACTAAAAATCAGCAAGACACAGGCACCCCAAATTTTGGGCTACTCTGTTGACAAAAACCTCCACTTCATTACACCTTAAATATCCGAGGAAAGAGAAGAATGGATAAAGAAGTTGTGGTCCTTATGTACAATGGAATATCACTCAGCCATGAAATCAATGTCATAAGGCTAGTAGCAGCATGATGAGTGGATTTAGGTATGACGATTCTAAGTGAAATAAATCACACAGAAAAAGACACTTATCATAAGATATCACTTATAGAGGGAATGTAAAAACCGCTACCCTTGAACTGCATTACAAAATAGAACAGAGTCACACGTTTAGAAAACACACTATGGCTGCTTAACGGGAAAGGTGAGGTGGGGTGATGCATAAATCAAGGGTTTCAAATTAGCTCAGATACCTTTCCATAAACCCAATATGTAATAGACAAGACCTACTCCTTGCTCAGTGAACTGGACTCAACACCCCCTATTCACCGCCCAAGAATATATCTCACTAGTAAGAATCTTCAAACCTATGTATTGATATCTCTCTGTAAGTGAGTCAAGTGGGTGTAAAGCGGCATAAACACAGCAGTGAAAAGCAGCTAAACCCCATTATAAAAATCAATTACTTTTCAAAACCCGTGAAACAAAGACAGTGAAAGAGAGAGAAATTCTTACAAAATTCGTTCAGGGGCTGTGATGCCACCTGGATTGACCATATCTAGACCCACAGCTGATTGAGACATATGGGTGGACACTCTTGGGGCTGAGAGGTTTGGTGAGGTTGGGTGAGCTAACGCAGACCCTTTAAATTAATACGGCGTGGTACCCATCCCATGGGTCCCAAATCTCCAGGTTCAAGGGCATCGTCCTACATTGAAAACATGCATGAGAAACCCCGAAGATGGCACACCGTGTGATCGGGAAAGGTTTCTAAAACGCACCTCATTTCTCATCTCCTTGTGCTCCGGTTCGCCATTCCAGCCGCTTTACTAGCAATCTCTCTCCTTGGAGAATCAGCACCTTTATCCTCCTGTTCCGTACAGGTTGCAATTTGTCCTGAGGATGAACGGGAAGAGGGGCAACCAATGAGAGACTAGCTCTAGGTGTTGGGACAGGCACAGGTCACTCTGTTTTCCCATCAGGAAGAAGAATTAACCACAGGCTCAGCCTGCCGCCAGGAACCAGAATACGGCCTGAAGCAATCCTGCGCTTTTGCGGCCAGCTCCCAAGAAAGCGAGTTGAATAATGGAGCTCAGGGGCACTGCAATTCACAAACCTGCAGACTTACAAATGATAACTCTCGTCCACAAATATATTGAGGGAAGGCAACGAAGAGGATTTGAAAGCAAGGCAGAATTGCAGGAAACAGATTTCAGGAGGTAGATTCGAATCGCCTTTAAAGCACAGGAAAAGCGGCAAAACCTCGACAATGATGCCCTTGGCCAAAAAGGGCGTATGCGTTTTTTCCTGAATATATTCAGGAAAAAACGCATACGCCCTTTTTGGCCAACCAAGCAACCTGGAAAGGCAAATCAGCGCTACAAAGAAGTCTCGCTTCCCATCGGTCAAAAGGGTCATGCTGAATAAAGGGTCAAAACCAGAAATGCAGGACAGGCCATGGAGAAATGGGAGCCTTGCTACGCTGAAGGGCGGGACGTAAATTGCCAACAGCCACTCTGGAGAAGTGTACGGTGTGTCCTGAAACATCTAAAAAACTCAGCTTAGAGAGCTTGGGCACTTCCACTCATGGGCGTATAAATTGGGAAAACTAAAAATCAGCAAGACACAGGCACCCCAAAGTTTTGGGCTACTCTGTTGACAAGAACCTCCACTTCGTTACACCTTAAATATCCGAGGAAAGAGAAGAATGGATAAAGAAGTTGTGGTCCTTATGTACAATGGAATATCACTCAGCCATGAAATCAATGTCATAAGGCTAGTAGCAGCATGATGAGTGGATTTAGGTATGACGATTCTAAGTGAAATAAGTCCCACAGAAAAAGACACTTATCATGAGATATCACTTATAGAGGGAATGTAAAAACCGCTACCCTTGAACTGAATTACAAAACAGAACAGAATCACACGTTTAGAAAACAGACTATGGCTGCTTAACGGGAAAGGTGAGGTGGGGTGATGCATAAAACAAGGGTTTCAAATTAGCTCAGATACCGTTCCATGAACCCAATATGTAATAGACAAGACCTACTCCTTGCTCAGTGAACTGGACTCAACACCCCCTATTCACCGCCCAAGAATATATCTGACTAGTAAGAATCTTCAAACCTATGTATTGATATCTCTCTGTAAGTGAGTCAAGTGGGTGTAAAGCGGCATAAACACAGCAGTGAAAAGCAGCTAAACCCCATTATAAAAATCAATTACTTTTCAAAACCCGTGAAACAAAGACAGTGAAAGAGAGAGAAATTCTTACAAAATTCGTTCAGGGGCTGTGATGCCACCTGGATTGACCATATCTAGACCCACAGCTGATTGAGACATATGGGTGGACACTCTTGGGGCTGAGAGGTTTGGTGAGGTTGGGTGAGCTAACGCAGACCCTTTAAATTAATACGGCGTGGTACCCATCCCATGGGTCCCAAATCTCCAGGTTCAAGGGCATCGTCCTACATTGAAAACATGCATGAGAAACCCCGAAGATGGCACACCGTGTGATCGGGAAAGGTTTCTAAAACGCACCTCATTTCTCATCTCCTTGTGCTCCGGCTCGCCATTCCAGCCGCTTTACTAGCAATCTCTCTCCTTGGAGAATCAGCACCTTTATCCTCCTGTTCCGTACAGGTTGCAATTTGTCCTGAGGATGAACGGGAAGAGGGGCAACCAATGAGAGACTAGCTCTAGGTGTTGGGACAGGCACAGGTCACTCTGTTTTCCCATCAGGAAGAAGAATTAACCACAGGCTCAGCCTGCCGCCAGGAACCAGAATACGGCCTGAAGCAATCCTGCGCTTTTGCGGCCAGCTCCCAAGAAAGCGAGTTGAATAATGGAGCTCAGGGGCACTGCAATTCACAAACCTGCAGACTTACAAATGATAACTCTCGTCCACAAATATATTGAGGGAAGGCAACGAAGAGGATTTGAAAGCAAGGCAGAATTGCAGGAAACAGATTTCAGGAGGTAGATTCGAATCGCCTTTAAAGCACAGGAAAAGCATCAAAACCTCGACAATGATGCCCTTGGCCAAAAAGGGCGTATGCGTTTTTTCCTGAATATATTCAGGAAAAAACGCATACGCCCTTTTTGGCCAACCAAGCAACCTGGAAAGGCAAATCAGCGCTACAAAGAAGTCTCGCTTCCCATCGGTCAAAAGGGCCATGCTGAAAAAAGTGTCAAAACCAGAAATGCAGGACAGGCCATGGAGAAATGGGAGCCTTGCTACACTGATGGGCGGGATGTAAATTGCCAACAGCCACTCTGGAGAAGTGTACGGTTTGTCCTGAAACATCTAAAAAACTCAGCTTAGAGAGCATAGGGCACTTCCACTCATGGGCGTATAAATTGGGAAAACTAAAAATCAGCAAGACACAGGCACCCCAAAGTTTTGGGCTACTCTGTTGACAAGAACCTCCACTTCGTTACACCTTAAATATCCCAGGAAAGAGAAGAATGGATAAAGAAGATGTGGTCCTTATATACAATGGAATATCACTCAGCCATGAAATCAATGTTATAAGGCTAGTAGCAGCATGATGAGTGGATTTAGCTATGACGATTCTAAGTGAAATAAGTCATACAGAAAAAGACACTTATCATGAGATATCACTTATAGAGGGAATGTAAAAACCGCTACCCTTGAACTGAATTACAAAACAGAACAGAATCACACGTTTAGAAAACAGACTATGGCTGCTTAACGGGAAAGGTGAGGTGGGGTGATGCATAAAACAAGGGTTTCAAATTAGCTCAGATATCGTTCCATAAACCCAATATGTAATAGACAAGACCTACTCCTTGCTCAGTGAACTGGACTCAACACCCCCTATTCACCGCCCAGGAATATATCAGACTAGTAAGAATCTTCAAACCTATGTATTGATATCTCTCTGTAAGTGAGTCAAGTGGGTGTAAAGCGGCATAAACACAGCAGTGAAAAGCAGCCAAACCCCATTATAAAAATCAATTACTTTTCAAAACCCGTGAAACAAAGACAGTGAAAGAGAGAGGAATTCTTACAAAATTCGTTCAGGGGCTGTGATGCCACCTGGATTGACCATATCTAGACCCACAGCTGATTGAGACATAAGGGTGGACACTCGTGGGGCTGAGAGGTTTGGTGAGGTTGGCTGAGCTAACGCAGACCCTTTAAAGTAATACGGCGTGGTACCCATCCCATGGGTCCCAAATCTCCAGGTTCAAGGGCATCGTCCTACATTGAAAACATGCATGAGAAACCCCGAAGATGGTACACCGTGTGATCGGGAAAGGTTTCTAAAACGCACCTCATTTCTCATCTCCTTGTGCTCCGGTTCACCATTCCAGCCGCTTTACTAGCAATCTCCCTCCTTGGAGAATCAGCACCTTTATCCTCCTGTTCCGTACAGGTTGCTAATTGTCCTGAGGATGAACGGGAAGAGGGGGAACCAATGAGAGACTAGCTCTAGGTGTTGGGGCAGGCACAGGTCATTCTATTTTCCCATCAGGAAGAAGAATTAACCACAGGCTCAGCCTGCCGCCAGGAACCAGAATACGGCCTGAAGCAATCCTGCGCTTTTGCGGCCAGCTCCCAAGAAAGCGAGTTGAAGAATGGAGCTCAGGGGCACTGCAATTCACAAACTTGCAGACTTAGAAATGATAACTCTCGTCCACAAATATATTGAGGGAAGGCAACGAAGAGGATTTGAAAGCAAGTCAGAATTGCAGGAAACAGATTTCAGGAGGTAGATTCGAATCGCTTTTAAAGCACAGGAAAAGCGGCAAAACCTCGACAATGATGCCCTTGGCCAAAAAGGGCGTATGCGTTTTTTCCTGAATATATTCAGGAAAAAACGCATACGCCCTTTTTGGCCAACCAAGCAACCTGGAAAGGCGAATCAGCGCTACAAAGAAGTCTCGCTTCCCATCGGTCAAAAGGGCCATGATGAATAAAGTGTCAAAACCAGAAATGCAGGACAGGCCATGGAGAAATGGGAGCCTTGCTACGCTGATGGGCGGGATGTAAATTGCCAACAGCCACTCTGGAGAAGTGTACAGTGTGTCCTGAAACATCTAAAAAACTCAGCTTAGAGAGCATAGCGCACTTCCACTCATGGGCGTATAAATTCGGAAAACTAAAACTCAGCAAGCCACAGGCACCCCAAAGTTTTGGGCTACTCTGTTGACAAGAACCTCCACTTCGCTACACCTTAAATATCCCAGGAAAGAGAAGAATGGATAAAGAAGTTGCGGTCCTTATGTACAATGGAATATCACTCAGCCATGAAATCAATGTCATAAGGCTAGTAGCAGCATGATGAGTGGATTTAGATATGACGATTCTAAGTGAAATAAGTCACACAGAAAAAGACACTTATCATAAGATATCACTCATAGAGGGAATGTAAAAACCGCTACCCTTGAACTGAATTACAAAACAGAACAGAGTCACACGTTTAGAAAACACACTATGGCTGCTTAACGGGAAAGGTGAGGTGGGGTGATGCATAAAACACGGGTTTCAAATTAGCTCAGATACCGTTCCAGAAACCCAATATGTAATAGACAAGACCTACTCCTTGCTCAGTGAACTGGACTCAACACCCCCTATTCACCGCCCAAAAATATATCTGACTAGTAAGAATCTTAAAACCTATGTATTGATATCTCTCTGTAAGTGAGTCAAATGGGTGTAAAGCGGCATAAACACAGCAGTGAAAAGCAGCTAAACCCCATTATAAAAATCAATTACTTTAAAAAACCCGTGAAACAAAGACAGTGAAAGAGAGAGAAATTCTTACAAAATTCGTTCAGGGGCTGTGATGCCACCTGGATTGACCATATCTAGACCCACAGCTGATTGAGACATAAGGGTGGACACTCTTTCGGCTGAGAGGTTTGGTGAGGTTGGGTGAGAAAACGCAGACCCTTTAAAGTAATACGGCGTGGTACCCATCCCATGGGTCCCAAATCTCCAGGTTCAAGGGCATCGTCCTACATTGAAAACATGCATGAGAAACCCCGAAGATGGTACACCGTGTGATCGGGAAAGGTTTCTAAAATGCACCTCATTTCTCATCTCCTTGTGCTCCGGTTCACCATTCCAGCCGCTTTACTAGCAATCTCCCTCCTTGGAGAATCAGCACCTTTATCCTCCTGTTCCGTACAGGTTGCTAATTGTCCTGAGGATGAACGGGAAGAGGGGGAACCAATGAGAGACTAGCTCTAGGTGTTGGGGCAGGCACAGGTCATTCTATTTTCCCATCAGGAAGAAGAATTAACCACAGGCTCAGCCTGCCGCCAGGAACCAGAATACGGCCTGAAGCAATCCTGTGCTTTTGCGGCCAGCTCCCAAGAAAGCGAGTTGAAGAATGGAGCTCAGGGGCACTGCAATTCACAAACCTGCAGACTTAGAAATGATAACTCTCGTCCACAAATATATTGAGGGAAGGCAACGAAGAGGATTTGAAAGCAAGGCAGAATTGCAGGAAACAGATTTCAGGAGGTAGATTCGAATCGCCTTTAAAGCACAGGAAAAGCGGCAAAACCTCGACAATGATGCCCTTGGCCAAAAAGGGCGTATGCGTTTTTTCCTGAATATATTCAGGAAAAAACGCATACGCCCTTTTTGGCCAACCAAGCAACCTGGAAAGGCAAATCAGCGCTACAAAGAAGTCTCGCTTCCCATCGGTCAAAAGGGCCATGATGAATAAAGTGTCAAAACCAGAAATGCTGGACAGGCCTTGGAGAAATGGGAGCCTTGCTACGCTGATGGGCGGGATGTAAATTGCCAACAGCCACACTGGAGAAGTGTACGGTGTGTCCTGAAACATCTAAAAAACTCAGCTTAGAGACCATAGGGCACTTCCTCTCATGGGCGTATAAATTGGGAAAACTAAAAATCAGCAAGACACAGGCACCCCAAAGTTTTGGGCTGCTCTGTTGACAAGAACCTCCACTTCGTTACACCTTAAATATCCCAGGAAAGAGAAAAATGGATAAAGAAGTTGTGGTCCTTATGTACAATGGAATATCACTCAGCCATGAAATCAACGTCATAAGGCTAGTAGCAGCATGATGAGTGGATTTAGGTACGACGATTCTAAGTGAAATAAGTCACACAGAAAAAGACACTTATCATGAGATATCACTTATAGAGGGAATGTCAAAACCGCTACCCTTGAACTGAATTACAAAACAGAACAGAGTCACACGTTTAGAAAACACACTATGGCTGCTTAACGGGAAAGGTGAGGTGGGGTGATGCATAAAACAAGGGTTTCAAATTAGCTCAGATACCGTTCCATAAACCCAATATGTAATAGACAAGACCTACTCCTTGCTCAGTGAACTGGACTCAACGCCCCCTATTCACCGCCCAAGAATATATCTGACTAGTAAGAATCTTAAAACCTATGTATTGATATCTCTCTGTAAGTGAGTCAAGTGGGTGTAAAGCGGCATAAACACAGCAGTGAAAAGCAGCTAAACCCCATTATAAAAATCAATTACTTTAAAAAACCCGTGAAACAAAGACAGTGAAAGAGAGAGAAATTCTTACAAAATTCGTTCAGGGGCTGTGATGCCACCTGGATTGACCATATCTAGACCCACAGCTGATTGAGACATAAGGGTGGACACTCGTGGGGCTGAGAGGTTTGGTGAGGTTGGCTGAGCTAACGCAGACCCTTTAAAGTAATACGGCGTGGTACCCATCCCATGGGTCCCAAATCTCCAGGTTCAAGGGCATCGTCCTACATTGAAAACATGCATGAGAAACCCCGAAGATGGTACACCGTGTGATCGGGAAAGGTTTCTAAAACGCACCTCATTTCTCATCTCCTTGTGCTCCGGTTCGCCATTCCAGCCGCTTTACTAGCAATCTCCCTCCTTGGAGAATCAGCACCTTTATCCTCCTGTTCCGTACAGGTTGCAAATTCTCCTGAGGATGAACGGGAAGAGGGGGAACCAATGAGAGACTAGCTCTAGGTGTTGGGGCAGGCACAGGTCATTCTATTTTCCCATCAGGAAGAAGAATTAACCACAGGCTCAGCCTGCCGCCAGGAACCAGAATACGGCCTGAAGCAATCCTGCGCTTTTGCGGCCAGCTCCCAAGAAAGCGAGTTGAAGAATGGAGCTCAGGGGCACTGCAATTCACAAACCTGCAGACTTAGAAATGATAACTCTCGTCCACAAATATATTGAGGGAAGGCAACGAAGAGGATTTGAAAGCAAGGCAGAATTGCAGGAAACAGATTTCAGGAGGTAGATTCGAATCGCCTTTAAAGCACAGGAAAAGCGGCAAAACCTCGACAATGATGCCCTTGGCCAAAAAGGGCGTATGCGTTTTTTCCTGAATATATTCAGGAAAAAACGCATACGCCCTTTTTGGCCAACCAAGCAACCTGGAAAGGCAAATCAGCGCTACAAAGAAGTCTCGCTTCCCATCGGTCAAAAGGGCCATGATGAATAAAGTGTCAAAACCAGAAATGCTGGACAGGCCTTGGAGAAATGGGAGCCTTGCTACGCGGATGGGCGGGATGTAAATTGCCAACAGCCACACTGGAGAAGTGTACGGTGTGTCCTGAAACATCTAAAAAACTCAGCTTAGAGAGCATAGGGCACTTCCTCTCATGGGCGTATAAATTGGGAAAACTAAAAATCAGCAAGACACAGGCACCCCAAAGTTTTGGGCTGCTCTGTTGACAAGAACCTCCACTTCGTTACACCTTAAATATCCCAGGAAAGAGAAGAATGGATAAAGAAGTTGTGGTCCTTATGTACAATGGAATATCACTCAGCCATGAAATCAACGTCATAAGGCTAGTAGCAGCATGATGAGTGGATTTAGGTACGACGATTCTAAGTGAAATAAGTCACACAGAAAAAGACACTTATCATGAGATATCACTTATAGAGGGAATGTCAAAACCGCTACCCTTGAACTGAATTACAAAACAGAACAGAGTCACACGTTTAGAAAACACACTATGGCTGCTTAACGGGAAAGGTGAGGTGGGGTGATGCATAAAACAAGGGTTTCAAATTAGCTCAGATACCGTTCCATAAACCCAATATGTAATAGACAAGACCTACTCCTTGCTCAGTGAACTGGACTCAACACCCCCTATTCACCGCCCAAGAATATATCTGACTAGTAAGAATCTTAAAACCTATGTATTGATATCTCTCTGTAAGTGAGTCAAGTGGGTGTAAAGCGGCATAAACACAGCAGTGAAAAGCAGCTAAACCCCATTATAAAAATCAATTACTTTAAAAAACCCGTGAAACAAAGACAGTGAAAGAGAGAGAAATTCTTACAAAATTCGTTCAGGGGCTGTGATGCCACCTGGATTGACCATATCTAGACCCACAGCTGATTGAGACATAAGGGTGGACACTCGTGGGGCTGAGAGGTTTGGTGAGGTTGGCTGAGCTAACGCAGACCCTTTAAAGTAATACGGCGTGGTACCCATCCCATGGGTCCCAAATCTCCAGGTTCAAGGGCATCGTCCTACATTGAAAACATGCATGAGAAACCCCGAAGATGGTACACCGTGTGATCGGGAAAGGTTTCTAAAACGCACCTCATTTCTCATCTCCTTGTGCTCCGGTTCGCCATTCCAGCCACTTTACTAGCAATCTCCCTCCTTGGAGAATCAGCACCTTTATCCTCCTGTTCCGTACAGGTTGCAAATTGTCCTGAGGATGAACGGGAAGAGGGGGAACCAATGAGAGACTAGCTCTAGGTGTTGGGGCAGGCACAGGTCATTCTATTTTCCCATCAGGAAGAAGAATTAACCACAGGCTCAGCCTGCCGCCAGGAACCAGAATACGGCCTGAAGCAATCCTGCGCTTTTGCGGCCAGCTCCCAAGAAAGCGAGTTGAAGAATGGAGCTCAGGGGCACTGCAATTCACAAACCTGCAGACTTAGAAATGATAACTCTCGTCCACAAATATATTGAGGGAAGGCAACGAAGAGGATTTGAAAGCAAGGCAGAATTGCAGGAAACAGATTTCAGGAGGTAGATTCGAATCGCCTTTAAAGCACAGGAAAAGCGGCAAAACCTCGACAATGATGCCCTTGGCCAAAAAGGGCGTATGCGTTTTTTCCTGAATATATTCAGGAAAAAACGCATACGCCCTTTTTGGCCAACCAAGCAACCTGGAAAGGCAAATCAGCGCTACAAAGAAGTCTCGCTTCCCATCGGTCAAAAGGGCCATGATGAATAAAGTGTCAAAACCAGAAATGCTGGACAGGCCTTGGAGAAATGGGAGCCTTGCTACGCTGATGGGCGGGATGTAAATTGCCAACAGCCACACTGGAGAAGTGTACGGTGTGTCCTGAAACATCTAAAAAACTCAGCTTAGAGACCATAGGGCACTTCCTCTCATGGGCGTATAAATTGGGAAAACTAAAAATCAGCAAGACACAGGCACCCCAAAGTTTTGGGCTGCTCTGTTGACAAGAACCTCCACTTCGTTACACCTTAAATATCCCAGGAAAGAGAAGAATGGATAAAGAAGTTGTGGTCCTTATGTACAATGGAATATCACTCAGCCATGAAATCAACGTCATAAGGCTAGTAGCAGCATGATGAGTGGATTTAGGTACGACGATTCTAAGTGAAATAAGTCACACAGAAAACGACACTTATCATGAGATATCACTTATAGAGGGAATGTAAAAACCGCTACCCTTGAACTGAATTAGAAAACAGAACAGAGTCACACGTTTAGAAAACACACTATGGCTGCTTAACGGGAAAGTTGAGGTGGGGTGATGCATAAAACAAGGGTTTCAAATTAGCTCAGATACCGTTCCAGAAACCCAATATGTAATAGACAAGACCTACTCCTTGCTCAGTGAACTGGACTCAACGCCCCCTATTCACCGCCCAAGAATATATCTGACTAGTAAGAATCTTAAAACCTATGTATTGATATCTCTCTGTAAGTGAGTCAAGTGGGTGTAAAGCGGCATAAACACAGCAGTGAAAAGCAGCTAAACCCCATTATAAAAATCAATTACTTTAAAAAACCCGTGAAACAAAGACAGTGAAAGAGAGAGAAATTCTTACAAAATTCGTTCAGGGGCTGTGATGCCACCTGGATTGACCATATCTAGACCCACAGCTGATTGAGACATAAGGGTGGACACTCGTGGGGCTGAGAGGTTTGGTGAGGTTGGCTGAGCTAACGCAGACCCTTTAAAGTAATACGGCGTGGTACCCATCCCATGGGTCCCAAATCTCCAGGTTCAAGGGCATCGTCCTACATTGAAAACATGCATGAGAAACCCCGAAGATGGTACACCGTGTGATCGGGAAAGGTTTCTAAAACGCACCTCATTTCTCATCTCCTTGTGCTCCGGTTCGCCATTCCAGCCGCTTTACTAGCAATCTCCCTCCTTGGAAAATCAGCACCTTTATCCTCCTGTTCCGTACAGGTTGCAAATTGTCCTGAGGATGAACGGGAAGAGGGGGAACCAATGAGAGACTAGCTCTAGGTGTTGGGGCAGGCACAGGTCATTCTATTTTCCCATCAGGAAGAAGAATTAACCACAGGCTCAGCCTGCCGCCAGGAACCAGAATACGGCCTGAAGCAATCCTGCGCTTTTGCGGCCAGCTCCCAAGAAAGCGAGTTGAAGAATGGAGCTCAGGGGCACTGCAATTCACAAACCTGCAGACTTAGAAATGATAACTCTCGTCCACAAATATATTGAGGGAAGGCAACGAAGAGGATTTGAAAGCAAGGCAGAATTGCAGGAAACAGATTTCAGGAGGTAGATTCGAATCGCCTTTAAAGCACAGGAAAAGCGGCAAAACCTCGACAATGATGCCCTTGGCCAAAAAGGGCGTATGCGTTTTTTCCTGAATATATTCAGGAAAAAACGCATACGCCCTTTTTGGCCAACCAAGCAACCTGGAAAGGCAAATCAGCGCTACAAAGAAGTCTCGCTTCCCATCGGTCAAAAGGGCCATGCTGAATAAAGTGTCAAAACCAGAAATGCTGGACAGGCCTTGGAGAAATGGGAGCCTTGCTACGCGGATGGGCGGGATGTAAATTGCCAACAGCCACACTGGAGAAGTGTACGGTGTGTCCTGAAACATCTAAAAAACTCAGCTTAGAGACCATAGGGCACTTCCTCTCATGGGCGTATAAATTGGGAAAACTAAAAATCAGCAAGACACAGGCACCCCAAAGTTTTGGGCTGCTCTGTTGACAAGAACCTCCACTTCGTTACACCTTAAATATCCCAGGAAAGAGAAGAATGGATAAAGAAGTTGTGGTCCTTATGTACAATGGAATATCACTCAGCCATGAAATCAACGTCATAAGGCTAGTAGCAGCATGATGAGTGGATTTAGGTACGACGATTCTAAGTGAAATAAGTCACACAGAAAAAGACACTTATCATGAGATATCACTTATAGAGGGAATGTCAAAACCGCTACCCTTGAACTGAATTACAAAACAGAACAGAGTCACACGTTTAGAAAACACACTATGGCTGCTTAACGGGAAAGGTGAGGTGGGGTGATGCATAAAACAAGGATTTCAAATTAGCTCAGATACCGTTCCAGAAACCCAATATGTAATAGACAAGACCTACTCCTTGCTCAGTGAACTGGACTCAACACCCCCTATTCACCGCCCAAGAATATATCTGACTAGTAAGAATCTTAAAACCTATGTATTGATATCTCTCTGTAAGTGAGTCAAGTGGGTGTAAAGCGGCATAAACACAGCAGTGAAAAGCAGCTAAACCCCATTATAAAAATCAATTACTTTAAAAAACCCGTGAAACAAAGACAGTGAAAGAGAGAGAAATTCTTACAAAATTCGTTCAGGGGCTGTGATGCCACCTGGATTGACCATATCTAGACCCACAGCTGATTGAGACATAAGGGTGGACACTCGTGGGGCTGAGAGGTTTGGTGAGGTTGGCTGAGCTAACGCAGACCCTTTAAAGTAATACGGCGTGGTACCCATCCCATGGGTCCCAAATCTCCAGGTTCAAGGGCATCGTCCTACATTGAAAACATGCATGAGAAACCCCGAAGATGGTACACCGTGTGATCGGGAAAGGTTTCTAAAACGCACCTCATTTCTCATCTCCTTGTGCTCCGGTTCACCATTCCAGCCGCTTTACTAGCAATCTCCCTCCTTGGAGAATCAGCACCTTTATCCTCCTGTTCCGTACAGGTTGCTAATTGTCCTGAGGATGAACGGGAAGAGGGGGAACCAATGAGAGACTAGCTCTAGGTGTTGGGGCAGGCACAGGTCATTCTATTTTCCCATCAGGAAGAAGAATTAACCACAGGCTCAGCCTGCCGCCAGGAACCAGAATACGGCCTGAAGCAATCCTGCGCTTTTGCGGCCAGCTCCCAAGAAAGCGAGTTGAAGAATGGAGCTCAGGGGCACTGCAATTCACAAACCTGCAGTCTTAGAAATGATAACTCTCGTCCACAAATATATTGAGGGAAGGCAACGAAGAGGATTTGAAAGCAAGGCAGAATTGCAGGAAACAGATTTCAGGAGGTAGATTCGAATCGCCTTTAAAGCACAGGAAAAGCGGCAAAACCTCGACAATGATGCCCTTGGCCAAAAAGGGCGTATGCGTTTTTTCCTGAATATATTCAGGAAAAAACGCATACGCCCTTTTTGGCCAACCAAGCAACCTGGAAAGGCAAATCAGCGCTACAAAGAAGTCTCGCTTCCCATCGGTCAAAAGGGCCATGCTGAATAAAGTGTCAAAACCAGAAATGCTGGACAGGCCTTGGAGAAATGGGAGCCTTGCTACGCTGATGGGCGGGATGTAAATTGCCAACAGCCACACTGGAGAAGTGTACGGTGTGTCCTGAAACATCTAAAAAACTCAGCTTAGAGACCATAGGGCACTTCCTCTCATGGGCGTATAAATTGGGAAAACTAAAAATCAGCAAGACACAGGCACCCCAAAGTTTTGGGCTGCTCTGTTGACAAGAACCTCCACTTCGTTACACCTTAAATATCCCAGGAAAGAGAAGAATGGATAAAGAAGTTGTGGTCCTTATGTACAATGGAATATCACTCAGCCATGAAATCAACGTCATAAGGCTAGTAGCAGCATGATGAGTGGATTTAGGTACGACGATTCTAAGTGAAATACGTCACACAGAAAAAGACACTTATCATGAGATATCACTTATAGAGGGAATGTCAAAACCGCTACCCTTGAACTGAATTACAAAACAGAACAGAGTCACACGTTTAGAAAACACACTATGGCTGCTTAACGGGAAAGGTGAGGTGGGGTGATGCATAAAACAAGGGTTTCAAATTAGCTCAGATACCGTTCCAGAAACCCAATATGTAATAGACAAGACCTACTCCTTGCTCAGTGAACTGGACTCAACACCCCCTATTCACCGCCCAAGAACATATCTGACTAGTAAGAATCTTAAAACCTATGTATTGATATCTCTCTGTAAGTGAGTCAAGTGGGTGTAAAGCGGCATAAACACAGCAGTGAAAAGCAGCTAAACCCCATTATAAAAATCAATTACGTTTCAGAACCCGTGAAACAAAGACAGTGAAAGAGAGAGAAATTCTTACAAAATTCGTTCAGGGGCTGTGATGCCACCTGGATTGACCATATCTAGACCCACAGCTGATTGAGACATAAGGGTGGACACTCGTGGGGCTGAGAGGTTTGGTGAGGTTGGCTGAGCTAACGCAGACCCTTTAAAGTAATACGGCGTGGTACCCATCCCATGGGTCCCAAATCTCCAGGTTCAAGGGCATCGTCCTACATTGAAAACATGCATGAGAAACCCCGAAGATGGTACACCGTGTGATCGGGAAAGGTTTCTAAAACGCACCTCATTTCTCATCTCCTTGTGCTCCGGTTCGCCATTCCAGCCGCTTTACTAGCAATCTCCCTCCTTGGAGAATCAGCACCTTTATCCTCCTGTTCCGTACAGGTTGCAAATTGTCCTGAGGATGAACGGGAAGAGGGGGAACCAATGAGAGACTAGCTCTAGGTGTTGTGGCAGGCACAGGTCATTCTATTTTCCCATCAGGAAGAAGAATTAACCACAGGCTCAGCCTGCCGCCAGGAACCAGAATACGGCCTGAAGCAATCCTGCGCTTTTGCGGCCAGCTCCCAAGAAAGCGAGTTGAAGAATGGAGCTCAGGGGCACTGCAATTCACAAACTTGCAGACTTAGAGATGATAACTCTCGTCCACAAATATATTGAGGGAAGGCAACGAAGAGGATTTGAAAGCAAGGCAGAATTGCAGGAAACAGATTTCAGGAGGTAGATTCGAATCGCCTTTAAAGCACAGGAAAAGCGGCAAAACCTCGACAATGATGCCCTTGGCCAAAAAGGGCGTATGCGTTTTTTCCTGAATATATTCAGGAAAAAACGCATACGCCCTTTTTGGCCAACCAAGCAACCTGGAAAGGCAAATCAGCGCTACAAAGAAGTCTCGCTTCCCATCGGTCAAAAGGGCCATGCTGAATAAAGTGTCAAAACCAGAAATGCTGGACAGGCCTTGGAGAAATGGGAGCCTTGCTACGCGGATGGGCGGGATGTAAATTGCCAACAGCCACACTGGAGAAGTGTACGGTGTGTCCTGAAACATCTAAAAAACTCAGCTTAGAGACCATAGGGCACTTCCTCTCATGGGCGTATAAATTGGGAAAACTAAAAATCAGCAAGACACAGGCACCCCAAAGTTTTGGGCTGCTCTGTTGACAAGAACCTCCACTTCGTTACACCTTAAATATCCCAGGAAAGAGAAGAATGGATAAAGAAGTTGTGGTCCTTATGTACAATGGAATATCACTCAGCCATGAAATCAACGTCATAAGGCTAGTAGCAGCATGATGAGTGGATTTAGGTACGACGATTCTAAGTGAAATAAGTCACACAGAAAAAGACACTTATCATGAGATATCACTTATAGAGGGAATGTCAAAACCGCTACCCTTGAACTGAATTACAAAACAGAACAGAGTCACACGTTTAGAAAACACACTATGGCTGCTTAACGGGAAAGGTGAGGTGGGGTGATGCATAAAACAAGGGTTTCAAATTAGCTCAGATACCGTTCCAGAAACCCAATATGTAATAGACAAGACCTACTCCTTGCTCAGTGAACTGGACTCAACACCCCCTATTCACCGCCCAAGAATATATCTGACTAGTAAGAATCTTAAAACCTATGTATTGATATCTCTCTGTAAGTGAGTCAAGTGGGTGTAAAGCGGCTTTAACACAGCAGTGAAAAGCAGCCAAACCCCATTATAAAAATCAATTACTTTAAAACACCCGTGAAACAAAGACAGTGAAAGAGAGAGAAATTCTTACAAAATTCGTTCAGGGGCTGTGATGCCACCTGGATTGACCATATCTAGACCCACAGCTGATTGAGACATAAGGGTGGACACTCGTGGGGCTGAGAGGTTTGGTGAGGTTGGCTGAGCTAACGCAGACCCTTTAAAGTAATATGGCGTGGTACCCATCCCATGGGTCCCAAATCTCCAGGTTCAAGGGCATCGTCCTACATTGAAAACATGCATGAGAAACCCCGAAGATGGTACACCGTGTGATCGGGAAAGGTTTCTAAAACGCACCTCATTTCTCATCTCCTTGTGCTCCGGTTCGCCATTCCAGCCGCTTTACTAGCAATCTCCCTCCTTGGAGAATCAGCACCTTTATCCTCCTGTTCCGTACAGGTTGCTAATTGTCCTGAGGATGAACGGGAAGAGGGGGAACCAATGAGAGACTAGCTCTAGGTGTTGGGGCAGGCACAGGTCATTCTATTTTCCCATCAGGAAGAAGAATTAACCACAGGCTCAGCCTGCCGCCAGGAACCAGAATACGGCCTGAAGCAATCCTGCGCTTTTGCGGCCAGCTCCCAAGAAAGCGAGTTGAAGAATGGAGCTCAGGGGCACTGCAATTCACAAACTTGCAGACTTAGAAATGATAACTCTCGTCCACAAATATATTGAGGGAAGGCAACGAAGAGGATTTGAAAGCAAGGAAGAATTGCAGGAAACAGATTTCAGGAGGTAGATTCGAATCACCTTTAAAGCACAGGAAAAGCGGCAAAACCTCGACAATGATGCCCTTGGCCAAAAAGGGCGTATGCGTTTTTTCCTGAATATATTCAGGAAAAAACGCATACGCCCTTTTTGGCCAACCAAGCAACCTGGAAAGGCAAATCAGCGCTACAAAGAAGTCTCGCTTCCCATCGGTCAAAAGGGCCATGCTGAATAAAGTGTCAAAACCAGAAATGCTGGACAGGCCATGGAGAAATGGGAGCCTTGCTACGCTGATGGGCGGGATGTAAATTGCCAACAGCCACACTGGAGAAGTGTACGGTGTGTCCTGAAACATCTAAAAAACTCAGCTTAGAGACCATAGGGCACTTCCTCTCATGGGCGTATAAATTGGGAAAACTAAAAATCAGCAAGACACAGGCACCCCAAAGTTTTGGGCTGCTCTGTTGACAAGAACCTCCACTTCGTTACACCTTAAATATCCCAGGAAAGAGAAGAATGGATAAAGAAGTTGTGGTCCTTATGTACAATGGAATATCACTCAGCCATGAAATCAACGTCATAAGGCTAGTAGCAGCATGATGAGTGGATTTAGGTACGACGATTCTAAGTGAAATACGTCACACAGAAAAAGACACTTATCATGAGATATCACTTATAGAGGGAATGTCAAAACCGCTACCCTTGAACTGAATTACAAAACAGAACAGAGTCACACGTTTAGAAAACACACTATGGCTGCTTAACGGGAAAGGTGAGGTGGGGTGATGCATAAAACAAGGGTTTCAAATTAGCTCAGATACCGTTCCAGAAACCCAATATGTAATAGACAAGACCTACTCCTTGCTCAGTGAACTGGACTCAACACCCCCTATTCACCGCCCAAGAACATATCTGACTAGTAAGAATCTTAAAACCTATGTATTGATATCTCTCTGTAAGTGAGTCAAGTGTGTGTAAAGCGGCATAAACACAGCAGTGAAAAGCAGCTAAACCCCATTATAAAAATCAATTACGTTTCAGAACCCGTGAAACAAAGACAGTGAAAGAGAGAGAAATTCTTACAAAATTCGTTCAGGGGCTGTGATGCCACCTGGATTGACCATATCTAGACCCACAGCTGATTGAGACATAAGGGTGGACACTCGTGGGGCTGAGAGGTTTGGTGAGGTTGGCTGAGCTAACGCAGACCCTTTAAAGTAATACGGCGTGGTACCCATCCCATGGGTCCCAAATCTCCAGGTTCAAGGGCATCGTCCTACATTGAAAACATGCATGAGAAACCCCGAAGATGGTACACCGTGTGATCGGGAAAGGTTTCTAAAACGCACCTCATTTCTCATCTCCTTGTGCTCCGGTTCGCCATTCCAGCCGCTTTACTAGCAATCTCCCTCCTTGGAGAATCAGCACCTTTATCCTCCTGTTCCGTACAGGTTGCTAATTGTCCTGAGGATGAACGGGAAGAGGGGGAACCAATGAGAGACTAGCTCTAGGTGTTGTGGCAGGCACAGGTCATTCTATTTTCCCATCAGGAAGAAGAATTAACCACAGGCTCAGCCTGCCGCCAGGAACCAGAATACGGCCTGAAGCAATCCTGCGCTTTTGCGGCCAACTCCCAAGAAAGCGAGTTGAAGAATGGAGCTCAGGGGCACTGCAATTCACAAACCTGCAGACTTAGAAATGATAACTCTCGTCCACAAATATATTGAGGGAAGGCAACGAAGAGGATTTGAAAGCAAGGCAGAATTGCAGGAAACAGATTTCAGGAGGTAGATTCGAATCGCCTTTAAAGCACAGGAAAAGCGGCAAAACCTCGACAATGATGCCCTTGGCCAAAAAGGGCGTATGCGTTTTTTCCTGAATATATTCAGGAAAAAACGCATACGCCCTTTTTGGCCAACCAAGCAACCTGGAAAGGCAAATCAGCGCTACAAAGAAGTCTCGCTTCCCATCGGTCAAAAGGGCCATGCTGAATAAAGTGTCAAAACCAGAAATGCTGGACAGGCCTTGGAGAAATGGGAGCCTTGCTACGCTTATGGGCGGGATGTAAATTGCCAACAGCCACACTGGAGAAGTGTACGGTGTGTCCTGAAACATCTAAAAAACTCAGCTTAGAGACCATAGGGCACTTCCTCTCATGGGCGTATAAATTGGGAAAACTAAAAATCAGCAAGACACAGGCACCCCAAAGTTTTGGGCTGCTCTGTTGACAAGAACCTCCACTTCGTTACACCTTAAATATCCCAGGAAAGAGAAGAATGGATAAAGAAGTTGTGGTCCTTATGTACAATGGAATATCACTCAGCCATGAAATCAACGTCATAAGGCTAGTAGCAGCATGATGAGTGGATTTAGGTACAACGATTCTAAGTGAAATAAGTCACACAGAAAAAGACACTTATCATGAGATATCACTTATAGAGGGAATGTCAAAACCGCTACCCTTGAACTGAATTACAAAACAGAACAGAGTCACACGTTTAGAAAACACACTATGGCTGCTTAACGGGAAAGGTGAGGTGGGGTGATGCATAAAACAAGGGTTTCAAATTAGCTCAGATACCGTTCCAGAAACCCAATATGTAATAGACAAGACCTACTCCTTGCTCAGTGAACTGGACTCAACACCCCCTATTCACCGCCCAAGAACATATCTGACTAGTAAGAATCTTAAAACCTATGTATTGATATCTCTCTGTAAGTGAGTCAAGTGGGTGTAAAGCGGCATAAACACAGCAGTGAAAAGCAGCTAAACCCCATTATAAAAATCAATTACTTTAAAAAACCCGTGAAACAAAGACAGTGAAAGAGAGAGAAATTCTTACAAAATTCGTTCAGGGGCTGTGATGCCACCTGGATTGACCATATCTAGACCCACAGCTGATTGAGACATAAGGGTGGACACTCGTGGGGCTGAGAGGTTTGGTGAGGTTGGCTGAGCTAACGCAGACCCTTTAAAGTAATACGGCGTGGTACCCATCCCATGGGTCCCAAATCTCCAGGTTCAAGGGCATCGTCCTACATTGAAAACATGCATGAGAAACCCCGAAGATGGTACACCGTGTGATCGGGAAAGGTTTCTAAAACGCACCTCATTTCTCATCTCCTTGTGCTCCGGTTCGCCATTCCAGCCGCTTTACTAGCAATCTCCCTCCTTGGAGAATCAGCACCTTTATCCTCCTGTTCCGTACAGGTTGCTAATTGTCCTGAGGATGAACGGGAAGAGGGGGAACCAATGAGAGACTAGCTCTAGGTGTTGGGGCAGGCACAGGTCATTCTATTTTCCCATCAGGAAGAAGAATTAACCACAGGCTCAGCCTGCCGCCAGGAACCAGAATACGGCCTGAAGCAATCCTGCGCTTTTGCGGCCAGCTCCCAAGAAAGCGAGTTGAAGAATGGAGCTCAGGGGCACTGCAATTCACAAACTTGCAGACTTAGAAATGATAACTCTCGTCCACAAATATATTGAGGGAAGGCAACGAAGAGGATTTGAAAGCAAGGAAGAATTGCAGGAAACAGATTTCAGGAGGTAGATTCGAATCGCCTTTAAAGCACAGGAAAAGCGGCAAAACCTCGACAATGATGCCCTTGGCCAAAAAGGGCGTATGCGTTTTTTCCTGAATATATTCAGGAAAAAACGCATACGCCCTTTTTGGCCAACCAAGCAACCTGGAAAGGCAAATCAGCGCTACAAAGAAGTCTCGCTTCCCATCGGTCAAAAGGGCCATGCTGAATAAAGTGTTAAAACCAGAAATGCAGGACAGGCCATGGAGAAATGGGAGCCTTGCTACGCTGATGGGCGGGATGTAAATTGCCAACAGCCACTCTGGAGAAGTGTACAGTGTGTCCTGAAACATCTAAAAAACTCAGCTTAGAGAGCATAGCGCACTTCTACTCATGGGCGTATAAATTCGGAAAACTAAAATTCAGCAAGACACAGGCACCCCAAAGTTTTGGGCTACTCTGTTGACAAGAACCTCCACTTCGCTACACCTTAAATATCCCAGGAAAGAGAAGAATGGATAAAGAAGTTGCGGTCCTTATGTACAATGGAATATCACTCAGCCATGAAATCAATGTCATAAGGCTAGTAGCAGCATGATGAGTGGATTTAGATATGACGATTCTAAGTGAAATAAGTCACACAGAAAAAGACACTTATCATAAGATATCACTCATAGAGGGAATGTAAAAACCGCTACCCTTGAACTGAATTACAAAACAGAACAGAGTCACACGTTTAGAAAACACACTATGGCTGCTTAACGGGAAAGGTGAGGTGGGGTGATGCATACAACACGGGTTTCAAATTAGCTCAGATACCGTTCCAGAAACCCAATATGTAATAGACAAGACCTACTCCTTGCTCAGTGAACTGGACTAAACACCCCCTATTCACCGCCCAAGAATATATCTGACTAGTAAGAATCTTAAAACCTATGTATTGATATCTCTCTGTAAGTGAGTCAAATGGGTGTAAAGCGGCATAAACACAGCAGTGAAAAGCAGCTAAACCCCATTATAAAAATCAATTACGTTTCAAAACCCGTGAAACAAAGACAGTGAAAGAGAGAGAAATTCTTACAAAATTCGTTCAGGGGCTGTGATGCCACCTGGATTGACCATATCTAGACCCACAGCTGATTGAGACATAAGGGTGGACACTCTTGGGGCTGAGAGGTTTGGTGAGGTTGGGTGAGAAAACGCAGACCCTTTAAAGTAATACGGCGTGGTACCCATCCCATGGGTCCCAAATCTCCAGGTTCAAGGGCATCGTCCTACATTGAAAACATGCATGAGAAACCCCGAAGATGGTACACCGTGTGATCGGGAAAGGTTTCTAAAACGCACCTCATTTCTCATCTCCTTGTGCTCCGGTTCACCATTCCAGCCGCTTTACTAGCAATCTCCCTCCTTGGAGAATCAGCACCTTTATCCTCCTGTTCCGTACAGGTTGCTAATTGTCCTGAGGATGAACGGGAAGAGGGGGAACCAATGAGAGACTAGCTCTAGGTGTTGGGGCAGGCACAGGTCATTCTATTTTCCCATCAGGAAGAAGAATTAACCACAGGCTCAGCCTGCCGCCAGGAACCAGAATACGGCCTGAAGCAATCCTGCGCTTTTGCGGCCAGCTCCCAAGAAAGCGAGTTGAAGAATGGAGCTCAGGGGCACTGCAATTCACAAACCTGCAGACTTAGAAATGATAACTCTCGTCCACAAATATATTGAGGGAAGGCAACGAAGAGGATTTGAAAGCAAGGCAGAATTGCAGGAAACAGATTTCAGGAGGTAGATTCGAATCGCCTTTAAAGCACAGGAAAAGCGGCAAAACCTCGACAATGATGCCCTTGGCCAAAAAGGGCGTATGCGTTTTTTCCTGAATATATTCAGGAAAAAACGCATACGCCCTTTTTGGCCAACCAAGCAACCTGGAAAGGCAAATCAGCGCTACAAAGAAGTCTCGCTTCCCATCGGTCAAAAGGGCCATGATGAATAAAGTGTCAAAACCAGAAATGCTGGACAGGCCTTGGAGAAATGGGAGCCTTGCTACGCTGATGGGCGGGATGTAAATTGCCAACAGCCACACTGGAGAAGTGTACGATGTGTCCTGAAACATCTAAAAAACTCAGCTTAGAGACCATAGGGCACTTCCTCTCATGGGCGTATAAATTGGGAAAACTAAAAATCAGCAAGACACAGGCACCCCAAAGTTTTGGGCTGCTCTGTTGACAAGAACCTCCACTTCGTTACACCTTAAATATCCCAGGAAAGAGAAGAATGGATAAAGAAGTTGTGGTCCTTATGTACAATGGAATATCACTCAGCCATGAAATCAACGTCATAAGGCTAGTAGCAGCATGATGAGTGGATTTAGGTACGACGATTCTAAGTGAAATAAGTCACACAGAAAAAGACACTTATCATGAGATATCACTTATAGAGGGAATGTAAAAACCGCTACCCTTGAACTGAATTACAAAACAGAACAGAGTCACACGTTTAGAAAACACACTATGGCTGCTTAACGGGAAAGGTGAGGTGGGGTGATGCATAAAACAAGGGTTTCAAATTAGCTCAGATACCGTTCCATAAAGCCAATATGTAATAGACAAGACCTACTCCTTGCTCAGTGAACTGGACTCAACACCCCCTATTCACCGCCCAAGAATATATCTGACTAGTAAGAATCTTAAAACCTATGTATTGATATCTCTCTGTAAGTGAGTCAAGGGGGTGTAAAGCGGCATAAACACAGCAGTGAAAAGCAGCTAAACCCCATTATAAAAATCAATTACTTTAAAAAACCCGTGAAACAAAGACAGTGAAAGAGAGAGAAATTCTTACAAAATTCGTTCAGGGTCTGTGATGCCACCTGGATTGACCATATCTAGACCCACAGCTGATTGAGACATAAGGGTGGACACTCGTGGGGCTGAGAGGTTTGGTGAGGTTGGCTGAGCTAACGCAGACCCTTTAAAGTAATACGGCGTGGTACCCATCCCATGGGTCCCAAATCTCCAGGTTCAAGGGCATCGTCCTACATTGAAAACATGCATGAGAAACCCCGAAGATGGTACACCGTGTGATCGGGAAAAGTTTCTAAAACGCACCTCATTTCTCATCTCCTTGTGCTCCGGTTCGCCATTCCAGCCACTTTACTAGCAATCTCCCTCCTTGGAGAATCAGCACCTTTATCCTCCTGTTCCGTACAGGTTGCTAATTGTCCTGAGGATGAACGGGAAGAGGGGGAACCAATGAGAGACTAGCTCTAGGTGTTGGGGCAGGCACAGGTCATTCTATTTTCCCATCAGGAAGAAGAATTAACCACAGGCTCAGCCTGCCGCCAGGAACCAGAATACGGCCTGAAGCAATCCTGCGCTTTTGCGGCCAGCTCCCAAGAAAGCGAGTTGAAGAATGGAGCTCAGGGGCACTGCAATTCACAAACCTGCAGACTTAGAAATGATAACTCTCGTCCACAAATATATTGAGGGAAGGCAACGAAGAGGATTTGAAAGCAAGGCAGAATTGCAGGAAACAGATTTCAGGAGGTAGATTCGAATCGCCTTTAAAGCACAGGAAAAGCGGCAAAACCTCGACAATGATGCCCTTGGCCAAAAAGGGCGTATGCGTTTTTTCCTGAATATATTCAGGAAAAAACGCATACGCCCTTTTTGGCCAACCAAGCAACCTGGAAAGGCAAATCAGCGCTACAAAGAAGTCTCGCTTCCCATCGGTCAAAAGGGCCATGCTGAATAAAGTGTCAAAACGAGAAATGCTGGACAGGCCTTGGAGAAATGGGAGCCTTGCTACGCTGATGGGCGGGATGTAAATTGCCAACAGCCACACTGGAGAAGTGTACGGTGTGTCCTGAAACATCTAAAAAACTCAGCTTAGAGACCATAGGGCACTTCCTCTCATGGGCGTATAAATTGGGAAAACTAAAAATCAGCAAGACACAGGCACCCCAAAGTTTTGGGCTGCTCTGTTGACAAGAACCTCCACTTCGTTACACCTTAAATATCCCAGGAAAGAGAAGAATGGATAAAGAAGTTGTGGTCCTTATGTACAATGGAATATCACTCAGCCATGAAATCAACGTCATAAGGCTAGTAGCAACATGATGAGTGGATTTAGGTACGACGATTCTAACTGAAATACGTCACACAGAAAAAGACACTTATCATGAGATATCACTTATAGAGGGAATGTCAAAACCGCTACCCTTGAACTGAATTACAAAACAGAACAGAGTCACACGTTTAGAAAACACACTATGGCTGCTTAACGGGAAAGGTGAGGTGGGGTGATGCATAAAACAAGGGTTTCAAATTAGCTCAGATACCGTTCCAGAAACCCAATATGTTATAGACAAGACCTACTCCTTGCTCAGTGAACTGGACTCAACACCCCCTATTCACCGCCCAAGAACATATCTGACTAGTAAGAATCTTAAAACCTATGTATTGATATCTCTCTGTAAGTGAGTCAAGTGGGTGTAAAGCGGCATAAACACAGCAGTGAAAAGCAGCTAAACCCCATTATAAAAATCAATTACTTTAAAAAACCCGTGAAACAAAGACAGTGAAAGAGAGAGAAATTCTTACAAAATTCGTTCAGGGGCTGTGATGCCACCTGGATTGACCATATCTAGACCCACAGCTGATTGAGACATAAGGGTGGACACTCGTGGGGCTGAGAGGTTTGGTGAGGTTGGCTGAGCTAACGCAGACCCTTTAAAGTAATACGGCGTGGTACCCATCCCATGGGTCCCAAATCTCCAGGTTCAAGGGCATCGTCCTACATTGAAAACATGCATGAGAAACCCCGAAGATGGTACACCGTGTGATCGGGAAAGGTTTCTAAAACGCACCTCATTTCTCATCTCCTTGTGCTCCGGTTCGCCATTCCAGCCGCTTTACTAGCAATCTCCCTCCTTGGAGAATCAGCACCTTTATCCTCCTGTTCCGTACAGGTTGCAAATTGTCCTGAGGATGAACGGGAAGAGGGGGAACCAATGAGAGACTAGCTCTAGGTGTTGGGGCAGGCACAGGTCATTCTATTTTCCCATCAGGAAGAAGAATTAACCACAGGCTCAGCCTGCCGCCAGGAACCAGAATACGGCCTGAAGCAATCCTGCGCTTTTGCGGCCAGCTCCCAAGAAAGCGAGTTGAAGAATGGAGCTCAGGGGGACTACAATTCACAAACCTGCAGACTTAGAGATGATAACTCTCGTCCACAAATATATTGAGGGAAGGCAACGAAGAGGATTTGAAAGCAAGGCAGAATTGCAGGAAACAGATTTCAGGAGGTAGATTCGAATCGCCTTTAAAGCACAGGAAAAGCGGCAAAACCTCGACAATGATGCCCTTGGCCAAAAAGGGCGTATGCGTTTTTTCCTGAATATATTCAGGAAAAAACGCATACGCCCTTTTTGGCCAACTAAGCAACCTGGAAAGGCAAATCATCGCTACAAAGAAGTCTCGCTTCCCATCGGTCAAAAGGGCCATGATGAATAAAGTGTCAAAACCAGAAATGCTGGACAGGCCTTGGAGAAATGGGAGCCTTGCTACGCTGATGGGCGGGATGTAAATTGCCAACAGCCACACTGGAGAAGTGTACGGTGTGTCCTGAAACATCTAAAAAACTCAGCTTAGAGACCATAGGGCACTTCCTCTCATGGGCGTATAAATTGGGAAAACTAAAAATCAGCAAGACACAGGCACCCCAAAGTTTTGGGCTGCTCTGTTGACAAGAACCTCCACTTCGTTACACCTTAAATATCCCAGGAAAGAGAAGAATGGATAAAGAAGTTGTGGTCCTTATGTACAATGGAATATCACTCAGCCATGAAATCAACGTCATAAGGCTAGTAGCAGCATGATGAGTGGATTTAGGTACGACGATTCTAAGTGAAATAAGTCACACAGAAAAAGACACTTATCATGAGATATCACTTATAGAGGGAATGTCAAAACCGCTACCCTTGAATTGAATTACAAAACAGAACAGAGTCACACGTTTAGAAAACACACTATGGCTGCTTAACGGGAAAGGTGAGGTGGGGTGATGCATAAAACAAGTGTTTCAAATTAGCTCAGATACCGTTCCAGAAACCCAATATGTAATAGACAAGACCTACTCCTTGCTCAGTGAACTGGACTCAACACCCCCTATTCACCGCCCAAGAATATATCTGACTAGTAAGAATCTTAAAACCTATGTATTGATATCTCTCTGTAAGTGAGTCAAGTGGGTGTAAAGCGGCATAAACACAGCAGTGAAAAGCAGCTAAACCCCATTATAAAAATCAATTACTTTAAAAAACCCGTGAAACAAAGACAGTGAAAGAGAGAGAAATTCTTACAAAATTCGTTCAGGGGCTGTGATGCCACCTGGATTGACCATATCTAGACCCACAGCTGATTGAGACATAAGGGTGGACACTCGTGGGGCTGAGAGGTTTGGTGAGGTTGGCTGAGCTAACGCAGACCCTTTAAAGTAATACGGCGTGGTACCCATCCCATGGGTCCCAAATCTCCAGGTTCAAGGGCATCGTCCTACATTGAAAACATGCATGAGAAACCCCGAAGATGGTACACCGTGTGATCGGGAAAGGTTTCTAAAACGCACCTCATTTCTCATCTCCTTGTGCTCCGGTTCGCCATTCAAGCCGCTTTACTAGCAATCTCCCTCCTTGGAGAATCAACACCTTTATCCTCCTGTTCCGTACAGGTTGCAAATTGTCCTGAGGATGAACGGGAAGAGGGGGAACCAATGAGAGACTAGCTCTAGGTGTTGGGGCAGGCACAGGTCATTCTATTTTCCCATCAGGAAGAAGAATTAACCACAGGCTCAGCCTGCCGCCAGGAACCAGAATACGGCCTGAAGCAATCCTGCGCTTTTGCGGCCAGCTCCCAAGAAAGCGAGTTGAAGAATGGAGCTCAGGGGGACTGCAATTCACAAACCTGCAGACTTAGAGATGATAACTCTCGTCCACAAATATATTGAGGGAAGGCAACGAAGAGGATTTGAAAGCAAGGCAGAATTGCAGGAAACAGATTTCAGGAGGTAGATTCGAATCGCCTTTAAAGCACAGGAAAAGCGGCAAAACCTCGACAATGATGCCCTTGGCCAAAAAGGGCGTATGCGTTTTTTCCTGAATATATTCAGGAAAAAACGCATACGCCCTTTTTGGCCAACCAAGCAACCTGGAAAGGCAAATCAGCGCTACAAAGAAGTCTCGCTTCCCATCGGTCAAAAGGGCCATGCTGAATAAAGTGTCAAAACCAGAAATGCTGGACAGGCCTTGGAGAAATGGGAGCCTTGCTACGCTGATGGGCGGGATGTAAATTGCCAACAGCCACACTGGAGAAGTGTACGGTGTGTCCTGAAACATCTAAAAAACTCAGCTTAGAGACCATAGGGCACTTCCTCTCATGGGCGTATAAATTGGGAAAACTAAAAATCAGCAAGACACAGGCACCCCAAAGTTTTGGGCTGCTCTGTTGACAAGAACCTCCACTTCGTTACACCTTAAATATCCCAGGAAAGAGAAGAATGGATAAAGAAGTTGTGGTCCTTATGTACAATGGAATATCACTCAGCCATGAAATCAACGTCATAAGGCTAGTAGCAGCATGATGAGTGGATTTAGGTACGACGATTCTAAGTGAAATAAGTCACACAGAAAAAGACACTTATCATGAGATATCACTTATAGAGGGAATGTCAAAACCGCTACCCTTGAACTGAATTACAAAACAGAACAGAGTCACACGTTTAGAAAACACACTATGGCTGCTTAACGGGAAAGGTGAGGTGGGGTGATGCATAAAACAAGGGTTTCAAATTAGCTCAGATACCGTTCCAGAAACCCAATATGTAATAGACAAGACCTACTCCTTGCTCAGTGAACTGGACTCAACACCCCCTATTCACCGCCCAAGAATATATCTGACTAGTAAGAATCTTAAAACCTATGTATTGATATCTCTCTGTAAGTGAGTCAAGTGGGTGTAAAGCGGCTTTAACACAGCAGTGAAAAGCAGCCAAACCCCATTATAAAAATCAATTACTTTAAAACACCCGTGAAACAAAGACAGTGAAAGAGAGAGAAATTCTTACAAAATTCGTTCAGGGGCTGTGATGCCACCTGGATTGACCATATCTAGACCCACAGCTGATTGAGACATAAGGGTGGACACTCGTGGGGCTGAGAGGTTTGGTGAGGTTGGCTGAGCTAACGCAGACCCTTTAAAGTAATATGGCGTGGTACCCATCCCATGGGTCCCAAATCTCCAGGTTCAAGGGCATCGTCCTACATTGAAAACATGCATGAGAAACCCCGAAGATGGTACACCGTGTGATCGGGAAAGGTTTCTAAAACGCACCTCATTTCTCATCTCCTTGTGCTCCGGTTCGCCATTCCAGCCGCTTTACTAGCAATCTCCCTCCTTGGAGAATCAGCACCTTTATCCTCCTGTTCCGTACAGGTTGCTAATTGTCCTGAGGATGAACGGGAAGAGGGGGAACCAATGAGAGACTAGCTCTAGGTGTTGGGGCAGGCACAGGTCATTCTATTTTCCCATCAGGAAGAAGAATTAACCACAGGCTCAGCCTGCCGTCAGGAACCAGAATACGGCCTGAAGCAATCCTGCGCTTTTGCGGCCAGCTCCCAAGAAAGCGAGTTGAAGAATGGAGCTCAGGGGCACTGCAATTCACAAACTTGCAGACTTAGAAATGATAACTCTCGTCCACAAATATATTGAGGGAAGGCAACGAAGAGGATTTGAAAGCAAGGAAGAATTGCAGGAAACAGATTTCAGGAGGTAGATTCGAATCACCTTTAAAGCACAGGAAAAGCGGCAAAACCTCGACAATGATGCCCTTGGCCAAAAAGGGCGTATGCGTTTTTTCCTGAATATATTCAGGAAAAAACGCATACGCCCTTTTTGGCCAACCAAGCAACCTGGAAAGGCAAATCAGCGCTACAAAGAAGTCTCGCTTCCCATCGGTCAAAAGGGCCATGCTGAATAAAGTGTCAAAACCAGAAATGCTGGACAGGCCATGGAGAAATGGGAGCCTTGCTACGCTGATGGGCGGGATGTAAATTGCCAACAGCCACACTGGAGAAGTGTACGGTGTGTCCTGAAACATCTAAAAAACTCAGCTTAGAGACCATAGGGCACTTCCTCTCATGGGCGTATAAATTGGGAAAACTAAAAATCAGCAAGACACAGGCACCCCAAAGTTTTGGGCTGCTCTGTTGACAAGAACCTCCACTTCGTTACACCTTAAATATCCCAGGAAAGAGAAGAATGGATAAAGAAGTTGTGGTCCTTATGTACAATGGAATATCACTCAGCCATGAAATCAACGTCATAAGGCTAGTAGCAGCATGATGAGTGGATTTAGGTACGACGATTCTAAGTGAAATACGTCACACAGAAAAAGACACTTATCATGAGATATCACTTATAGAGGGAATGTCAAAACCGCTACCCTTGAACTGAATTACAAAACAGAACAGAGTCACACGTTTAGAAAACACACTATGGCTGCTTAACGGGAAAGGTGAGGTGGGGTGATGCATAAAACAAGGGTTTCAAATTAGCTCAGATACCGTTCCAGAAACCCAATATGTAATAGACAAGACCTACTCCTTGCTCAGTGAACTGGACTCAACACCCCCTATTCACCGCCCAAGAACATATCTGACTAGTAAGAATCTTAAAACCTATGTATTGATATCTCTCTGTAAGTGAGTCAAGTGTGTGTAAAGCGGCATAAACACAGCAGTGAAAAGCAGCTAAACCCCATTATAAAAATCAATTACGTTTCAGAACCCGTGAAACAAAGACAGTGAAAGAGAGAGAAATTCTTACAAAATTCGTTCAGGGGCTGTGATGCCACCTGGATTGACCATATCTAGACCCACAGCTGATTGAGACATAAGGGTGGACACTCGTGGGGCTGAGAGGTTTGGTGAGGTTGGCTGAGCTAACGCAGACCCTTTAAAGTAATACGGCGTGGTACCCATCCCATGGGTCCCAAATCTCCAGGTTCAAGGGCATCGTCCTACATTGAAAACATGCATGAGAAACCCCGAAGATGGTACACCGTGTGATCGGGAAAGGTTTCTAAAACGCACCTCATTTCTCATCTCCTTGTGCTCCGGTTCGCCATTCCAGCCGCTTTACTAGCAATCTCCCTCCTTGGAGAATCAGCACCTTTATCCTCCTGTTCCGTACAGGTTGCTAATTGTCCTGAGGATGAACGGGAAGAGGGGGAACCAATGAGAGACTAGCTCTAGGTGTTGTGGCAGGCACAGGTCATTCTATTTTCCCATCAGGAAGAAGAATTAACCACAGGCTCAGCCTGCCGCCAGGAACCAGAATACGGCCTGAAGCAATCCTGCGCTTTTGCGGCCAACTCCCAAGAAAGCGAGTTGAAGAATGGAGCTCAGGGGCACTGCAATTCACAAACCTGCAGACTTAGAAATGATAACTCTCGTCCACAAATATATTGAGGGAAGGCAACGAAGAGGATTTGAAAGCAAGGCAGAATTGCAGGAAACAGATTTCAGGAGGTAGATTCGAATCGCCTTTAAAGCACAGGAAAAGCGGCAAAACCTCGACAATGATGCCCTTGGCCAAAAAGGGCGTATGCGTTTTTTCCTGAATATATTCAGGAAAAAACGCATACGCCCTTTTTGGCCAACCAAGCAACCTGGAAAGGCAAATCAGCGCTACAAAGAAGTCTCGCTTCCCATCGGTCAAAAGGGCCATGCTGAATAAAGTGTCAAAACCAGAAATGCTGGACAGGCCTTGGAGAAATGGGAGCCTTGCTACGCTTATGGGCGGGATGTAAATTGCCAACAGCCACACTGGAGAAGTGTACGGTGTGTCCTGAAACATCTAAAAAACTCAGCTTAGAGACCATAGGGCACTTCCTCTCATGGGCGTATAAATTGGGAAAACTAAAAATCAGCAAGACACAGGCACCCCAAAGTTTTGGGCTGCTCTGTTGACAAGAACCTCCACTTCGTTACACCTTAAATATCCCAGGAAAGAGAAGAATGGATAAAGAAGTTGTGGTCCTTATGTACAATGGAATATCACTCAGCCATGAAATCAACGTCATAAGGCTAGTAGCAGCATGATGAGTGGATTTAGGTACAACGATTCTAAGTGAAATAAGTCACACAGAAAAAGACACTTATCATGAGATATCACTTATAGAGGGAATGTCAAAACCGCTACCCTTGAACTGAATTACAAAACAGAACAGAGTCACACGTTTAGAAAACACACTATGGCTGCTTAACGGGAAAGGTGAGGTGGGGTGATGCATAAAACAAGGGTTTCAAATTAGCTCAGATACCGTTCCAGAAACCCAATATGTAATAGACAAGACCTACTCCTTGCTCAGTGAACTGGACTCAACACCCCCTATTCACCGCCCAAGAACATATCTGACTAGTAAGAATCTTAAAACCTATGTATTGATATCTCTCTGTAAGTGAGTCAAGTGGGTGTAAAGCGGCATAAACACAGCAGTGAAAAGCAGCTAAACCCCATTATAAAAATCAATTACTTTAAAAAACCCGTGAAACAAAGACAGTGAAAGAGAGAGAAATTCTTACAAAATTCGTTCAGGGGCTGTGATGCCACCTGGATTGACCATATCTAGACCCACAGCTGATTGAGACATAAGGGTGGACACTCGTGGGGCTGAGAGGTTTGGTGAGGTTGGCTGAGCTAACGCAGACCCTTTAAAGTAATACGGCGTGGTACCCATCCCATGGGTCCCAAATCTCCAGGTTCAAGGGCATCGTCCTACATTGAAAACATGCATGAGAAACCCCGAAGATGGTACACCGTGTGATCGGGAAAGGTTTCTAAAACGCACCTCATTTCTCATCTCCTTGTGCTCCGGTTCGCCATTCCAGCCGCTTTACTAGCAATCTCCCTCCTTGGAGAATCAGCACCTTTATCCTCCTGTTCCGTACAGGTTGCTAATTGTCCTGAGGATGAACGGGAAGAGGGGGAACCAATGAGAGACTAGCTCTAGGTGTTGGGGCAGGCACAGGTCATTCTATTTTCCCATCAGGAAGAAGAATTAACCACAGGCTCAGCCTGCCGCCAGGAACCAGAATACGGCCTGAAGCAATCCTGCGCTTTTGCGGCCAGCTCCCAAGAAAGCGAGTTGAAGAATGGAGCGCAGGGGCACTGCAATTCACAAACTTGCAGACTTAGAAATGATAACTCTCGTCCACAAATATATTGAGGGAAGGCAACGAAGAGGATTTGAAAGCAAGGAAGAATTGCAGGAAACAGATTTCAGGAGGTAGATTCGAATCGCCTTTAAAGCACAGGAAAAGCGGCAAAACCTCGACAATGATGCCCTTGGCCAAAAAGGGCGTATGCGTTTTTTCCTGAATATATTCAGGAAAAAACGCATACGCCCTTTTTGGCCAACCAAGCAACCTGGAAAGGCAAATCAGCGCTACAAAGAAGTCTCGCTTCCCATCGGTCAAAAGGGCCATGATGAATAAAGTGTCAAAACCAGAAATGCAGGACAGGCCATGGAGAAATGGGAGCCTTGCTATGCTGATGGGCGGGATGTAAATTGCCAACAGCCACTCTGGAGAAGTGTACAGTGTGTCCTGAAACATCTAAAAAACTCAGCTTAGAGAGCATAGCGCACTTCTACTCATGGGCGTATAAATTCGGAAAACTAAAATTCAGCAAGACACAGGCACCCCAAAGTTTTGGGCTACTCTGTTGACAAGAACCTCCACTTCGCTACACCTTAAATATCCCAGGAAAGAGAAGAATGGATAAAGAAGTTGCGGTCCTTATGTACAATGGAATATCACTCAGCCATGAAATCAATGTCATAAGGCTAGTAGCAGCATGATGAGTGGATTTAGATATGACGATTCTAAGTGAAATAAGTCACACAGAAAAAGACACTTATCATAAGATATCACTCATAGAGGGAATGTAAAAACCGCTACCCTTGAACTGAATTACAAAACAGAACAGAGTCACACGTTTAGAAAACACACTATGGCTGCTTAACGGGAAAGGTGAGGTGGGGTGATGCATAAAACACGGGTTTCAAATTAGCTCAGATACCGTTCCAGAAACCCAATATGTAATAGACAAGACCTACTCCTTGCTCAGTGAACTGGACTTAACACCCCCTATTCACCGCCCAAGAATATATCTGACTAGTAAGAATCTTAAAACCTATGTATTGATATCTCTCTGTAAGTGAGTCAAATGGGTGTAAAGCGGCATAAACACAGCAGTGAAAAGCAGCTAAACCCCATTATAAAAATCAATTACGTTTCAAAACCCGTGAAACAAAGACAGTGAAAGAGAGAGAAATTCTTACAAAATTCGTTCAGGGGCTGTGATGCCACCTGGATTGACCATATCTAGACCCACAGCTGATTGAGACATAAGGGTGGACACTCTTGGGGCTGAGAGGTTTGGTGAGGTTGGGTGAGAAAACGCAGACCCTTTAAAGTAATACGGCGTGGTACCCATCCCATGGGTCCCAAATCTCCAGGTTCAAGGGCATCGTCCTACATTGAAAACATGCATGAGAAACCCCGAAGATGGTACACCGTGTGATCGGGAAAGGTTTCTAAAACGCACCTCATTTCTCATCTCCTTGTGCTCCGGTTCACCATTCCAGCCGCTTTACTAGCAATCTCCCTCCTTGGAGAATCAGCACCTTTATCCTCCTGTTCCGTACAGGTTGCTAATTGTCCTGAGGATGAACGGGAAGAGGGGGAACCAATGAAAGACTAGCTCTAGGTGTTGGGGCAGGCACAGGTCATTCTATTTTCCCATCAGGAAGAAGAATTAACCACAGGCTCAGCCTGCCGCCAGGAACCAGAATACGGCCTGAAGCAATCCTGCGCTTTTGCGGCCAGCTCCCAAGAAAGCGAGTTGAAGAATGGAGCTCAGGGGCACTGCAATTCACAAACTTGCAGACTTAGAAATGATAACTCTCGTCCACAAATATATTGAGGGAAGGCAACGAAGAGGATTTGAAAGCAAGGAAGAATTGCAGGAAACAGATTTCAGGAGGTAGATTCGAATCGCCTTTAAAGCACAGGAAAAGCGGCAAAACCTCGACAATGATGCCCTTGGCCAAAAAGGGCGTATGCGTTTTTTCCTGAATATATTCAGGAAAAAACGCATACGCCCTTTTTGGCCAACCAAGCAACCTGGAAAGGCAAATCAGCGCTACAAAGAAGTCTCGCTTCCCATCGGTCAAAAGGGCCATGCTGAATAAAGTGTTAAAACCAGAAATGCAGGACAGGCCATGGAGAAATGGGAGCCTTGCTACGCTGATGGGCGGGATGTAAATTGCCAACAGCCACTCTGGAGAAGTGTACAGTGTGTCCTGAAACATCTAAAAAACTCAGCTTAGAGAGCATAGCGCACTTCTACTCATGGGCGTATAAATTCGGAAAACTAAAATTCAGCAAGACACAGGCACCCCAAAGTTTTGGGCTACTCTGTTGACAAGAACCTCCACTTCGCTACACCTTAAATATCCCAGGAAAGAGAAGAATGGATAAAGAAGTTGCGGTCCTTATGTACAATGGAATATCACTCAGCCATGAAATCAATGTCATAAGGCTAGTAGCAGCATGATGAGTGGATTTAGATATGACGATTCTAAGTGAAATAAGTCACACAGAAAAAGACACTTATCATAAGATATCACTCATAGAGGGAATGTAAAAACCGCTACCCTTGAACTGAATTACAAAACAGAACAGAGTCACACGTTTAGAAAACACACTATGGCTGCTTAACGGGAAAGGTGAGGTGGGGTGATGCATACAACACGGGTTTCAAATTAGCTCAGATACCGTTCCAGAAACCCAATATGTAATAGACAAGACCTACTCCTTGCTCAGTGAACTGGACTTAACACCCCCTATTCACCGCCCAAGAATATATCTGACTAGTAAGAATCTTAAAACCTATGTATTGATATCTCTCTGTAAGTGAGTCAAATGGGTGTAAAGCGGCATAAACACAGCAGTGAAAAGCAGCTAAACCCCATTATAAAAATCAATTACGTTTCAAAACCCGTGAAACAAAGACAGTGAAAGAGAGAGAAATTCTTACAAAATTCGTTCAGGGGCTGTGATGCCACCTGGATTGACCATATCTAGACCCACAGCTGATTGAGACATAAGGGTGGACACTCTTGGGGCTGAGAGGTTTGGTGAGGTTGGGTGAGAAAACGCAGACCCTTTAAAGTAATACGGCGTGGTACCCATCCCATGGGTCCCAAATCTCCAGGTTCAAGGGCATCGTCCTACATTGAAAACATGCATGAGAAACCCCGAAGATGGTACACCGTGTGATCGGGAAAGGTTTCTAAAACGCACCTCATTTCTCATCTCCTTGTGCTCCGGTTCACCATTCCAGCCGCTTTACTAGCAATCTCCCTCCTTGGAGAATCAGCACCTTTATCCTCCTGTTCCGTACAGGTTGCTAATTGTCCTGAGGATGAACGGGAAGAGGGGGAACCAATGAGAGACTAGCTCTAGGTGTTGGGGCAGGCACAGGTCATTCTATTTTCCCATCAGGAAGAAGAATTAACCACAGGCTCAGCCTGCCGCCAGGAACCAGAATACGGCCTGAAGCAATCCTGCGCTTTTGCGGCCAGCTCCCAAGAAAGCGAGTTGAAGAATGGAGCTCAGGGGCACTGCAATTCACAAACCTGCAGACTTAGAAATGATAACTCTCGTCCACAAATATATTGAGGGAAGGCAACGAAGAGGATTTGAAAGCAAGGCAGAATTGCAGGAAACAGATTTCAGGAGGTAGATTCGAATCGCCTTTAAAGCACAGGAAAAGCGGCAAAACCTCGACAATGATGCCCTTGGCCAAAAAGGGCGTATGCGTTTTTTCCTGAATATATTCAGGAAAAAACGCATACGCCCTTTTTGGCCAACCAAGCAACCTGGAAAGGCAAATCAGCGCTACAAAGAAGTCTCGCTTCCCATCGGTCAAAAGGGCCATGCTGAATAAAGTGTCAAAACCAGAAATGCTGGACAGGCCTTGGAGAAATGGGAGCCTTGCTACGCTGATGGGCGGGATGTAAATTGCCAACAGCCACACTGGAGAAGTGTACGGTGTGTCCTGAAACATCTAAAAAACTCAGCTTAGAGACCATAGGGCACTTCCTCTCATGGGCGTATAAATTGGGAAAACTAAAAATCAGCAAGACACAGGCACCCCAAAGTTTTGGGCTGCTCTGTTGACAAGAACCTCCACTTCGTTACACCTTAAATATCCCAGGAAAGAGAAGAATGGATAAAGAAGTTGTGGTCCTTATGTACAATGGAATATCACTCAGCCATGAAATCAACGTCATAAGGCTAGTAGCAGCATGATGAGTGGATTTAGGTACGACGATTCTAAGTGAAATACGTCACACAGAAAAAGACACTTATCATGAGATATCACTTATAGAGGGAATGTCAAAACCGCTACCCTTGAACTGAATTACAAAACAGAACAGAGTCACACGTTTAGAAAACACACTATGGCTGCTTAACGGGAAAGGTGAGGTGGGGTGATGCATAAAACAAGGGTTTCAAATTAGCTCAGATACCGTTCCATAAACCCAATATGTAATAGACAAGACCTACTCCTTGCTCAGTGAACTGGACTCAACACCCCCTATTCACCGCCCAAGAACATATCTGACTAGTAAGAATCTTAAAACCTATGTATTGATATCTCTCTGTAAGTGAGTCAAGTGTGTGTAAAGCGGCATAAACACAGCAGTGAAAAGCAGCTAAACCCCATTATAAAAATCAATTACGTTTCAGAACCCGTGAAACAAAGACAGTGAAAGAGAGAGAAATTCTTACAAAATTCGTTCAGGGGCTGTGATGCCACCTGGATTGACCATATCTAGACCCACAGCTGATTGAGACATAAGGGTGGACACTCGTGGGGCTGAGAGGTTTGGTGAGGTTGGCTGAGCTAACGCAGACCCTTTAAAGTAATACGGCGTGGTACCCATCCCATGGGTCCCAAATCTCCAGGTTCAAGGGCATCGTCCTACATTGAAAACATGCATGAGAAACCCCGAAGATGGTACACCGTGTGATCGGGAAAGGTTTCTAAAACGCACCTCATTTCTCATCTCCTTGTGCTCCGGTTCACCATTCCAGCCGCTTTACTAGCAATCTCCCTCCTTGGAGAATCAGCACCTTTATCCTCCTGTTCCGTACAGGTTGCTAATTGTCCTGAGGATGAACGGGAAGAGGGGGAACCAATGAGAGACTAGCTCTAGGTGTTGTGGCAGGCACAGGTCATTCTATTTTCCCATCAGGAAGAAGAATTAACCACAGGCTCAGCCTGCCGCCAGGAACCAGAATACGGCCTGAAGCAATCCTGCGCTTTTGCGGCCAACTCCCAAGAAAGCGAGTTGAAGAATGGAGCTCAGGGGCACTGCAATTCACAAACCTGCAGACTTAGAAATGATAACTCTCGTCCACAAATATATTGAGGGAAGGCAACGAAGAGGATTTGAAAGCAAGGCAGAATTGCAGGAAACAGATTTCAGGAGGTAGATTCGAATCGCCTTTAAAGCACAGGAAAAGCGGCAAAACCTCGACAATGATGCCCTTGGCCAAAAAGGGCGTATGCGTTTTTTCCTGAATATATTCAGGAAAAAACGCATACGCCCTTTTTGGCCAACCAAGCAACCTGGAAAGGCAAATCAGCGCTACAAAGAAGTCTCGCTTCCCATCGGTCAAAAGGGCCATGCTGAATAAAGTGTCAAAACCAGAAATGCTGGACAGGCCTTGGAGAAATGGGAGCCTTGCTACGCTTATGGGCGGGATGTAAATTGCCAACAGCCACACTGGAGAAGTGTACGGTGTGTCCTGAAACATCTAAAAAACTCAGCTTAGAGACCATAGGGCACTTCCTCTCATGGGCGTATAAATTGGGAAAACTAAAAATCAGCAAGACACAGGCACCCCAAAGTTTTGGGCTGCTCTGTTGACAAGAACCTCCACTTCGTTACACCTTAAATATCCCAGGAAAGAGAAGAATGGATAAAGAAGTTGTGGTCCTTATGTACAATGGAATATCACTCAGCCATGAAATCAACGTCATAAGGCTAGTAGCAGCATGATGAGTGGATTTAGGTACAACGATTCTAAGTGAAATAAGTCACACAGAAAAAGACACTTATCATGAGATATCACTTATAGAGGGAATGTCAAAACCGCTACCCTTGAACTGAATTACAAAACAGAACAGAGTCACACGTTTAGAAAACACACTATGGCTGCTTAACGGGAAAGGTGAGGTGGGGTGATGCATAAAACAAGGGTTTCAAATTAGCTCAGATACCGTTCCAGAAACCCAATATGTAATAGACAAGACCTACTCCTTGCTCAGTGAACTGGACTCAACACCCCCTATTCACCGCCCAAGAACATATCTGACTAGTAAGAATCTTAAAACCTATGTATTGATATCTCTCTGTAAGTGAGTCAAGTGGGTGTAAAGCGGCATAAACACAGCAGTGAAAAGCAGCTAAACCCCATTATAAAAATCAATTACTTTAAAAAACCCGTGAAACAAAGACAGTGAAAGAGAGAGAAATTCTTACAAAATTCGTTCAGGGGCTGTGATGCCACCTGGATTGACCATATCTAGACCCACAGCTGATTGAGACATAAGGGTGGACACTCGTGGGGCTGAGAGGTTTGGTGAGGTTGGCTGAGCTAACGCAGACCCTTTAAAGTAATACGGCGTGGTACCCATCCCATGGGTCCCAAATCTCCAGGTTCAAGGGCATCGTCCTACATTGAAAACATGCATGAGAAACCCCGAAGATGGTACACCGTGTGATCGGGAAAGGTTTCTAAAACGCACCTCATTTCTCATCTCCTTGTGCTCCGGTTCGCCATTCCAGCCGCTTTACTAGCAATCTCCCTCCTTGGAGAATCAGCACCTTTATCCTCCTGTTCCGTACAGGTTGCTAATTGTCCTGAGGATGAACGGGAAGAGGGGGAACCAATGAGAGACTAGCTCTAGGTGTTGGGGCAGGCACAGGTCATTCTATTTTCCCATCAGGAAGAAGAATTAACCACAGGCTCAGCCTGCCGCCAGGAACCAGAATACGGCCTGAAGCAATCCTGCGCTTTTGCGGCCAGCTCCCAAGAAAGCGAGTTGAAGAATGGAGCTCAGGGGCACTGCAATTCACAAACTTGCAGACTTAGAAATGATAACTCTCGTCCACAAATATATTGAGGGAAGGCAACGAAGAGGATTTGAAAGCAAGGAAGAATTGCAGGAAACAGATTTCAGGAGGTAGATTCGAATCGCATTTAAAGCACAGGAAAAGCGGCAAAACCTCGACAATGATGCCCTTGGCCAAAAAGGGCGTATGCGTTTTTTCCTGAATATATTCAGGAAAAAACGCATACGCCCTTTTTGGCCAACCAAGCAACCTGGAAAGGCAAATCAGCGCTACAAAGAAGTCTCGCTTCCCATCGGTCAAAAGGGCCATGATGAATAAAGTGTCAAAACCAGAAATGCAGGACAGGCCATGGAGAAATGGGAGCCTTGCTATGCTGATGGGCGGGATGTAAATTGCCAACAGCCACTCTGGAGAAGTGTACAGTGTGTCCTGAAACATCTAAAAAACTCAGCTTAGAGAGCATAGCGCACTTCTACTCATGGGCGTATAAATTCGGAAAACTAAAATTCAGCAAGACACAGGCACCCCAAAGTTTTGGGCTACTCTGTTGACAAGAACCTCCACTTCGCTACACCTTAAATATCCCAGGAAAGAGAAGAATGGATAAAGAAGTTGCGGTCCTTATGTACAATGGAATATCACTCAGCCATGAAATCAATGTCATAAGGCTAGTAGCAGCATGATGAGTGGATTTAGATATGACGATTCTAAGTGAAATAAGTCACACAGAAAAAGACACTTATCATAAGATATCACTCATAGAGGGAATGTAAAAACCGCTACCCTTGAACTGAATTACAAAACAGAACAGAGTCACACGTTTAGAAAACACACTATGGCTGCTTAACGGGAAAGGTGAGGTGGGGTGATGCATAAAACACGGGTTTCAAATTAGCTCAGATACCGTTCCAGAAACCCAATATGTAATAGACAAGACCTACTCCTTGCTCAGTGAACTGGACTTAACACCCCCTATTCACCGCCCAAGAATATATCTGACTAGTAAGAATCTTAAAACCTATGTATTGATATCTCTCTGTAAGTGAGTCAAATGGGTGTAAAGCGGCATAAACACAGCAGTGAAAAGCAGCTAAACCCCATTATAAAAATCAATTACGTTTCAAAACCCGTGAAACAAAGACAGTGAAAGAGAGAGAAATTCTTACAAAATTCGTTCAGGGGCTGTGATGCCACCTGGATTGACCATATCTAGACCCACAGCTGATTGAGACATAAGGGTGGACACTCTTGGGGCTGAGAGGTTTGGTGAGGTTGGGTGAGAAAACGCAGACCCTTTAAAGTAATACGGCGTGGTACCCATCCCATGGGTCCCAAATCTCCAGGTTCAAGGGCATCGTCCTACATTGAAAACATGCATGAGAAACCCCGAAGATGGTACACCGTGTGATCGGGAAAGGTTTCTAAAACGCACCTCATTTCTCATCTCCTTGTGCTCCGGTTCACCATTCCAGCCGCTTTACTAGCAATCTCCCTCCTTGGAGAATCAGCACCTTTATCCTCCTGTTCCGTACAGGTTGCTAATTGTCCTGAGGATGAACGGGAAGAGGGGGAACCAATGAAAGACTAGCTCTAGGTGTTGGGGCAGGCACAGGTCATTCTATTTTCCCATCAGGAAGAAGAATTAACCACAGGCTCAGCCTGCCGCCAGGAACCAGAATACGGCCTGAAGCAATCCTGCGCTTTTGCGGCCAGCTCCCAAGAAAGCGAGTTGAAGAATGGAGCTCAGGGGCACTGCAATTCACAAACTTGCAGACTTAGAAATGATAACTCTCGTCCACAAATATATTGAGGGAAGGCAACGAAGAGGATTTGAAAGCAAGGAAGAATTGCAGGAAACAGATTTCAGGAGGTAGATTCGAATCGCCTTTAAAGCACAGGAAAAGCGGCAAAACCTCGACAATGATGCCCTTGGCCAAAAAGGGCGTATGCGTTTTTTCCTGAATATATTCAGGAAAAAACGCATACGCCCTTTTTGGCCAACCAAGCAACCTGGAAAGGCAAATCAGCGCTACAAAGAAGTCTCGCTTCCCATCGGTCAAAAGGGCCATGCTGAATAAAGTGTTAAAACCAGAAATGCAGGACAGGCCATGGAGAAATGGGAGCCTTGCTACGCTGATGGGCGGGATGTAAATTGCCAACAGCCACTCTGGAGAAGTGTACAGTGTGTCCTGAAACATCTAAAAAACTCAGCTTAGAGAGCATAGCGCACTTCTACTCATGGGCGTATAAATTCGGAAAACTAAAATTCAGCAAGACACAGGCACCCCAAAGTTTTGGGCTACTCTGTTGACAAGAACCTCCACTTCGCTACACCTTAAATATCCCAGGAAAGAGAAGAATGGATAAAGAAGTTGCGGTCCTTATGTACAATGGAATATCACTCAGCCATGAAATCAATGTCATAAGGCTAGTAGCAGCATGATGAGTGGATTTAGATATGACGATTCTAAGTGAAATAAGTCACACAGAAAAAGACACTTATCATAAGATATCACTCATAGAGGGAATGTAAAAACCGCTACCCTTGAACTGAATTACAAAACAGAACAGAGTCACACGTTTAGAAAACACACTATGGCTGCTTAACGGGAAAGGTGAGGTGGGGTGATGCATACAACACGGGTTTCAAATTAGCTCAGATACCGTTCCAGAAACCCAATATGTAATAGACAAGACCTACTCCTTGCTCAGTGAACTGGACTTAACACCCCCTATTCACCGCCCAAGAATATATCTGACTAGTAAGAATCTTAAAACCTATGTATTGATATCTCTCTGTAAGTGAGTCAAATGGGTGTAAAGCGGCATAAACACAGCAGTGAAAAGCAGCTAAACCCCATTATAAAAATCAATTACGTTTCAAAACCCGTGAAACAAAGACAGTGAAAGAGAGAGAAATTCTTACAAAATTCGTTCAGGGGCTGTGATGCCACCTGGATTGACCATATCTAGACCCACAGCTGATTGAGACATAAGGGTGGACACTCTTGGGGCTGAGAGGTTTGGTGAGGTTGGGTGAGAAAACGCAGACCCTTTAAAGTAATACGGCGTGGTACCCATCCCATGGGTCCCAAATCTCCAGGTTCAAGGGCATCGTCCTACATTGAAAACATGCATGAGAAACCCCGAAGATGGTACACCGTGTGATCGGGAAAGGTTTCTAAAACGCACCTCATTTCTCATCTCCTTGTGCTCCGGTTCACCATTCCAGCCGCTTTACTAGCAATCTCCCTCCTTGGAGAATCAGCACCTTTATCCTCCTGTTCCGTACAGGTTGCTAATTGTCCTGAGGATGAACGGGAAGAGGGGGAACCAATGAGAGACTAGCTCTAGGTGTTGGGGCAGGCACAGGTCATTCTATTTTCCCATCAGGAAGAAGAATTAACCACAGGCTCAGCCTGCCGCCAGGAACCAGAATACGGCCTGAAGCAATCCTGCGCTTTTGCGGCCAGCTCCCAAGAAAGCGAGTTGAAGAATGGAGCTCAGGGGCACTGCAATTCACAAACCTGCAGACTTAGAAATGATAACTCTCGTCCACAAATATATTGAGGGAAGGCAACGAAGAGGATTTGAAAGCAAGGCAGAATTGCAGGAAACAGATTTCAGGAGGTAGATTCGAATCGCCTTTAAAGCACAGGAAAAGCGGCAAAACCTCGACAATGATGCCCTTGGCCAAAAAGGGCGTATGCGTTTTTTCCTGAATATATTCAGGAAAAAACGCATACGCCCTTTTTGGCCAACCAAGCAACCTGGAAAGGCAAATCAGCGCTACAAAGAAGTCTCGCTTCCCATCGGTCAAAAGGGCCATGCTGAATAAAGTGTCAAAACCAGAAATGCTGGACAGGCCTTGGAGAAATGGGAGCCTTGCTACGCTGATGGGCGGGATGTAAATTGCCAACAGCCACACTGGAGAAGTGTACGGTGTGTCCTGAAACATCTAAAAAACTCAGCTTAGAGACCATAGGGCACTTCCTCTCATGGGCGTATAAATTGGGAAAACTAAAAATCAGCAAGACACAGGCACCCCAAAGTTTTGGGCTGCTCTGTTGACAAGAACCTCCACTTCGTTACACCTTAAATATCCCAGGAAAGAGAAGAATGGATAAAGAAGTTGTGGTCCTTATGTACAATGGAATATCACTCAGCCATGAAATCAACGTCATAAGGCTAGTAGCAGCATGATGAGTGGATTTAGGTACGACGATTCTAAGTGAAATACGTCACACAGAAAAAGACACTTATCATGAGATATCACTTATAGAGGGAATGTCAAAACCGCTACCCTTGAACTGAATTACAAAACAGAACAGAGTCACACGTTTAGAAAACACACTATGGCTGCTTAACGGGAAAGGTGAGGTGGGGTGATGCATAAAACAAGGGTTTCAAATTAGCTCAGATACCGTTCCAGAAACCCAATATGTAATAGACAAGACCTACTCCTTGCTCAGTGAACTGGACTCAACACCCCCTATTCACCGCCCAAGAACATATCTGACTAGTAAGAATCTTAAAACCTATGTATTGATATCTCTCTGTAAGTGAGTCAAGTGGGTGTAAAGCGGCATAAACACAGCAGTGAAAAGCAGCTAAACCCCATTATAAAAATCAATTACGTTTCAGAACCCGTGAAACAAAGACAGTGAAAGAGAGAGAAATTCTTACAAAATTCGTTCAGGGGCTGTGATGCCACCTGGATTGACCATATCTAGACCCACAGCTGATTGAGACATAAGGGTGGACACTCGTGGGGCTGAGAGGTTTGGTGAGGTTGGCTGAGCTAACGCAGACCCTTTAAAGTAATACGGCGTGGTACCCATCCCATGGGTCCCAAATCTCCAGGTTCAAGGGCATCGTCCTACATTGAAAACATGCATGAGAAACCCTGAAGATGGTACACCGTGTGATCGGGAAAGGTTTCTAAAACGCACCTCATTTCTCATCTCCTTGTGCTCCGGTTCACCATTCCAGCCGCTTTACTAGCAATCTCCCTCCTTGGAGAATCAGCACCTTTATCCTCCTGTTCCGTACAGGTTGCTAATTGTCCTGAGGATGAACGGGAAGAGGGGGAACCAATGAGAGACTAGCTCTAGGTGTTGGGGCAGGCACAGGTCATTTTATTTTCCCATCAGGAAGAAGAATTAACCACAGGCTCAGCCTGCCGCCAGGAACCAGAATACGGCCTGAAGCAATCCTGCGCTTTTGCGGCCAACTCCCAAGAAAGCGAGTTGAAGAATGGAGCTCAGGGGCACTGCAATTCACAAACCTGCAGACTTAGAAATGATAACTCTCGTCCACAAATATATTGAGGGAAGGCAACGAAGAGGATTTGAAAGCAAGGCAGAATTGCAGGAAACAGATTTCAGGAGGTAGATTCGAATCGCCTTTAAAGCACAGGAAAAGCGGCAAAACCTCGACAATGATGCCCTTGGCCAAAAAGGGCGTATGCGTTTTTTCCTGAATATATTCAGGAAAAAACGCATACGCCCTTTTTGGCCAACCAAGCAACCTGGAAAGGCAAATCAGCGCTACAAAGAAGTCTCGCTTCCCATCGGTCAAAAGGGCCATGCTGAATAAAGTGTCAAAACCAGAAATGCTGGACAGGCCTTGGAGAAATGGGAGCCTTGCTACGCTGATGGGCGGGATGTAAATTGCCAACAGCCACACTGGAGAAGTGTACGGTGTGTCCTGAAACATCTAAAAAACTCAGCTTAGAGACCATAGGGCACTTCCTCTCATGGGCGTATAAATTGGGAAAACTAAAAATCAGCAAGACACAGGCACCCCAAAGTTTTGGGCTGCTCTGTTGACAAGAACCTCCACTTCGTTACACCTTAAATATCCCAGGAAAGAGAAGAATGGATAAAGAAGTTGTGGTCCTTATGTACAATGGAATATCACTCAGCCATGAAATCAACGTCATAAGGCTAGTAGCAGCATGATGAGTGGATTTAGGTACGACGATTCTAAGTGAAATAAGTCACACAGAAAAAGACACTTATCATGAGATATCACTTATAGAGGGAATGTAAAAACCGCTACCCTTGAACTGAATTACAAAACAGAACAGAGTCACACGTTTAGAAAACACACTATGGCTGCTTAACGGGAAAGGTGAGGTGGGGTGATGCATAAAACAAGGGTTTCAAATTAGCTCAGATACCGTTCCAGAAACCCAATATGTAATAGACAAGACCTACTCCTTGCTCAGTGAACTGGACTCAACACCCCCTATTCACCGCCCAAGAATATATCTGACTAGTAAGAATCTTAAAACCTATGTATTGATATCTCTCTGTAAGTGAGTCAAGTGGGTGTAAAGCGGCATAAACACAGCAGTGAAAAGCAGCTAAACCCCATTATAAAAATCAATTACTTTAAAAAACCCGTGAAACAAAGACAGTGAAAGAGAGAGAAATTCTTACAAAATTCGTTCAGGGGCTGTGATGCCACCTGGATTGACCATATCTAGACCCACAGCTGATTGAGACATAAGGGTGGACACTCGTGGGGCTGAGAGGTTTGGTGAGGTTGGCTGAGCTAACGCAGACCCTTTAAAGTAATACGGCGTGGTACCCATCCCATGGGTCCCAAATCTCCAGGTTCAAGGGCATCGTCCTACATTGAAAACATGCATGAGAAACCCCGAAGATGGTACACCGTGTGATCGGGAAAGGTTTCTAAAACGCACCTCATTTCTCATCTCCTTGTGCTCCGGTTCGCCATTCCAGCCGCTTTACTAGCAATCTCCCTCCTTGGAGAATCAGCACCTTTATCCTCCTGTTCCGTACAGGTTGCTAATTGTCCTGAGGATGAACGGGAAGAGGGGGAACCAATGAGAGACTAGCTCTAGGTGTTGGGGCAGGCACAGGTCATTCTATTTTCCCATCAGGAAGAAGAATTAACCACAGGCTCAGCCTGCCGCCAGGAACCAGAATACGGCCTGAAGCAATCCTGCGCTTTTGCGGCCAGCTCCCAAGAAAGCGAGTTGAAGAATGGAGCTCAGGGGCACTGCAATTCACAAACTTGCAGACTTAGAAATGATAACTCTCGTCCACAAATATATTGAGGGAAGGCAACGAAGAGGATTTGAAAGCAAGGAAGAATTGCAGGAAACAGATTTCAGGAGGTAGATTCGAATCGCCTTTAAAGCACAGGAAAAGCGGCAAAACCTCGACAATGATGCCCTTGGCCAAAAAGGGCGTATGCGTTTTTTCCTGAATATATTCAGGAAAAAACGCATACGCCCTTTTTGGCCAACCAAGCAACCTGGAAAGGCAAATCAGCGCTACAAAGAAGTCTCGCTTCCCATCGGTCAAAAGGGCCATGCTGAATAAAGTGTCAAAACCAGAAATGCAGGACAGGCCATGGAGAAATGGGAGCCTTGCTACGCTGATGGGCGGGATGTAAATTGCCAACAGCCACTCTGGAGAAGTGTACAGTGTGTCCTGAAACATCTAAAAAACTCAGCTTAGAGAGCATAGCGCACTTCTACTCATGGGCGTATAAATTCGGAAAACTAAAATTCAGCAAGACACAGGCACCCCAAAGTTTTGGGCTACTCTGTTGACAAGAACCTCCACTTCGCTACACCTTAAATATCCCAGGAAAGAGAAGAATGGATAAAGAAGTTGCGGTCCTTATGTACAATGGAATATCACTCAGCCATGAAATCAATGTCATAAGGCTAGTAGCAGCATGATGAGTGGATTTAGATATGACGATTCTAAGTGAAATAAGTCACACAGAAAAAGACACTTATCATAAGATATCACTCATAGAGGGAATGTAAAAACCGCTACCCTTGAACTGAATTACAAAACAGAACAGAGTCACACGTTTAGAAAACACACTATGGCTGCTTAACGGGAAAGGTGAGGTGGGGTGATGCATACAACACGGGTTTCAAATTAGCTCAGATACCGTTCCAGAAACCCAATATGTAATAGACAAGACCTACTCCTTGCTCAGTGAACTGGACTAAACACCCCCTATTCACCGCCCAAGAATATATCTGACTAGTAAGAATCTTAAAACCTATGTATTGATATCTCTCTGTAAGTGAGTCAAATGGGTGTAAAGCGGCATAAACACAGCAGTGAAAAGCAGCTAAACCCCATTATAAAAATCAATTACGTTTCAAAACCCGTGAAACAAAGACAGTGAAAGAGAGAGAAATTCTTACAAAATTCGTTCAGGGGCTGTGATGCCACCTGGATTGACCATATCTAGACCCACAGCTGATTGAGACATAAGGGTGGACACTCTTGGGGCTGAGAGGTTTGGTGAGGTTGGGTGAGAAAACGCAGACCCTTTAAAGTAATACGGCGTGGTACCCATCCCATGGGTCCCAAATCTCCAGGTTCAAGGGCATCGTCCTACATTGAAAACATGCATGAGAAACCCCGAAGATGGTACACCGTGTGATCGGGAAAGGTTTCTAAAACGCACCTCATTTCTCATCTCCTTGTGCTCCGGTTCACCATTCCAGCCGCTTTACTAGCAATCTCCCTCCTTGGAGAATCAGCACCTTTATCCTCCTGTTCCGTACAGGTTGCTAATTGTCCTGAGGATGAACGGGAAGAGGGGGAACCAATGAGAGACTAGCTCTAGGTGTTGGGGCAGGCACAGGTCATTCTATTTTCCCATCAGGAAGAAGAATTAACCACAGGCTCAGCCTGCCGCCAGGAACCAGAATACGGCCTGAAGCAATCCTGCGCTTTTGCGGCCAGCTCCCAAGAAAGCGAGTTGAAGAATGGAGCTCAGGGGCACTGCAATTCACAAACCTGCAGACTTAGAAATGATAACTCTCGTCCACAAATATATTGAGGGAAGGCAACGAAGAGGATTTGAAAGCAAGGCAGAATTGCAGGAAACAGATTTCAGGAGGTAGATTCGAATCGCCTTTAAAGCACAGGAAAAGCGGCAAAACCTCGACAATGATGCCCTTGGCCAAAAAGGGCGTATGCGTTTTTTCCTGAATATATTCAGGAAAAAACGCATACGCCCTTTTTGGCCAACCAAGCAACCTGGAAAGGCAAATCAGCGCTACAAAGAAGTCTCGCTTCCCATCGGTCAAAAGGGCCATGATGAATAAAGTGTCAAAACCAGAAATGCTGGACAGGCCTTGGAGAAATGGGAGCCTTGCTACGCTGATGGGCGGGATGTAAATTGCCAACAGCCACACTGGAGAAGTGTACGATGTGTCCTGAAACATCTAAAAAACTCAGCTTAGAGACCATAGGGCACTTCCTCTCATGGGCGTATAAATTGGGAAAACTAAAAATCAGCAAGACACAGGCACCCCAAAGTTTTGGGCTGCTCTGTTGACAAGAACCTCCACTTCGTTACACCTTAAATATCCCAGGAAAGAGAAGAATGGATAAAGAAGTTGTGGTCCTTATGTACAATGGAATATCACTCAGCCATGAAATCAACGTCATAAGGCTAGTAGCAGCATGATGAGTGGATTTAGGTACGACGATTCTAAGTGAAATAAGTCACACAGAAAAAGACACTTATCATGAGATATCACTTATAGAGGGAATGTAAAAACCGCTACCCTTGAACTGAATTACAAAACAGAACAGAGTCACACGTTTAGAAAACACACTATGGCTGCTTAACGGGAAAGGTGAGGTGGGGTGATGCATAAAACAAGGGTTTCAAATTAGCTCAGATACCGTTCCTTAAAGCCAATATGTAATAGACAAGACCTACTCCTTGCTCAGTGAACTGGACTCAACACCCCCTATTCACCGCCCAAGAATATATCTGACTAGTAAGAATCTTAAAACCTATGTATTGATATCTCTCTGTAAGTGAGTCAAGGGGGTGTAAAGCGGCATAAACACAGCAGTGAAAAGCAGCTAAACCCCATTATAAAAATCAATTACTTTAAAAAACCCGTGAAACAAAGACAGTGAAAGAGAGAGAAATTCTTACAAAATTCGTTCAGGGTCTGTGATGCCACCTGGATTGACCATATCTAGACCCACAGCTGATTGAGACATAAGGGTGGACACTCGTGGGGCTGAGAGGTTTGGTGAGGTTGGCTGAGCTAACGCAGACCCTTTAAAGTAATACGGCGTGGTACCCATCCCATGGGTCCCAAATCTCCAGGTTCAAGGGCATCGTCCTACATTGAAAACATGCATGAGAAACCCCGAAGATGGTACACCGTGTGATCGGGAAAAGTTTCTAAAACGCACCTCATTTCTCATCTCCTTGTGCTCCGGTTCGCCATTCCAGCCACTTTACTAGCAATCTCCCTCCTTGGAGAATCAGCACCTTTATCCTCCTGTTCCGTACAGGTTGCTAATTGTCCTGAGGATGAACGGGAAGAGGGGGAACCAATGAGAGACTAGCTCTAGGTGTTGGGGCAGGCACAGGTCATTCTATTTTCCCATCAGGAAGAAGAATTAACCACAGGCTCAGCCTGCCGCCAGGAACCAGAATACGGCCTGAAGCAATCCTGCGCTTTTGCGGCCAGCTCCCAAGAAAGCGAGTTGAAGAATGGAGCTCAGGGGCACTGCAATTCACAAACCTGCAGACTTAGAAATGATAACTCTCGTCCACAAATATATTGAGGGAAGGCAACGAAGAGGATTTGAAAGCAAGGCAGAATTGCAGGAAACAGATTTCAGGAGGTAGATTCGAATCGCCTTTAAAGCACAGGAAAAGCGGCAAAACCTCGACAATGATGCCCTTGGCCAAAAAGGGCGTATGCGTTTTTTCCTGAATATATTCAGGAAAAAACGCATACGCCCTTTTTGGCCAACCAAGCAACCTGGAAAGGCAAATCAGCGCTACAAAGAAGTCTCGCTTCCCATCGGTCAAAAGGGCCATGCTGAATAAAGTGTCAAAACGAGAAATGCTGGACAGGCCTTGGAGAAATGGGAGCCTTGCTACGCTGATGGGCGGGATGTAAATTGCCAACAGCCACACTGGAGAAGTGTACGGTGTGTCCTGAAACATCTAAAAAACTCAGCTTAGAGACCATAGGGCACTTCCTCTCATGGGCGTATAAATTGGGAAAACTAAAAATCAGCAAGACACAGGCACCCCAAAGTTTTGGGCTGCTCTGTTGACAAGAACCTCCACTTCGTTACACCTTAAATATCCCAGGAAAGAGAAGAATGGATAAAGAAGTTGTGGTCCTTATGTACAATGGAATATCACTCAGTCATGAAATCAACGTCATAAGGCTAGTAGCAACATGATGAGTGGATTTAGGTACGACGATTCTAACTGAAATACGTCACACAGAAAAAGACACTTATCATGAGATATCACTTATAGAGGGAATGTCAAAACCGCTACCCTTGAACTGAATTACAAAACAGAACAGAGTCACACGTTTAGAAAACACACTATGGCTGCTTAACGGGAAAGGTGAGGTGGGGTGATGCATAAAACAAGGGTTTCAAATTAGCTCAGATACCGTTCCAGAAACCCAATATGTTATAGACAAGACCTACTCCTTGCTCAGTGAACTGGACTCAACACCCCCTATTCACCGCCCAAGAACATATCTGACTAGTAAGAATCTTAAAACCTATGTATTGATATCTCTCTGTAAGTGAGTCAAGTGGGTGTAAAGCGGCATAAACACAGCAGTGAAAAGCAGCTAAACCCCATTATAAAAATCAATTACTTTAAAAAACCCGTGAAACAAAGACAGTGAAAGAGAGAGAAATTCTTACAAAATTCGTTCAGGGGCTGTGATGCCACCTGGATTGACCATATCTAGACCCACAGCTGATTGAGACATAAGGGTGGACACTCGTGGGGCTGAGAGGTTTGGTGAGGTTGGCTGAGCTAACGCAGACCCTTTAAAGTAATACGGCGTGGTACCCATCCCATGGGTCCCAAATCTCCAGGTTCAAGGGCATCGTCCTACATTGAAAACATGCATGAGAAACCCCGAAGATGGTACACCGTGTGATCGGGAAAGGTTTCTAAAACGCACCTCATTTCTCATCTCCTTGTGCTCCGGTTCGCCATTCCAGCCGCTTTACTAGCAATCTCCCTCCTTGGAGAATCAGCACCTTTATCCTCCTGTTCCGTACAGGTTGCAAATTGTCCTGAGGATGAACGGGAAGAGGGGGAACCAATGAGAGACTAGCTCTAGGTGTTGGGGCAGGCACAGGTCATTCTATTTTCCCATCAGGAAGAAGAATTAACCACAGGCTCAGCCTGCCGCCAGGAACCAGAATACGGCCTGAAGCAATCCTGCGCTTTTGCGGCCAGCTCCCAAGAAAGCGAGTTGAAGAATGGAGCTCAGGGGGACTACAATTCACAAACCTGCAGACTTAGAGATGATAACTCTCGTCCACAAATATATTGAGGGAAGGCAACGAAGAGGATTTGAAAGCAAGGCAGAATTGCAGGAAACAGATTTCAGGAGGTAGATTCGAATCGCCTTTAAAGCACAGGAAAAGCGGCAAAACCTCGACAATGATGCCCTTGGCCAAAAAGGGCGTATGCGTTTTTTCCTGAATATATTCAGGAAAAAACGCATACGCCCTTTTTGGCCAACTAAGCAACCTGGAAAGGCAAATCATCGCTACAAAGAAGTCTCGCTTCCCATCGGTCAAAAGGGCCATGATGAATAAAGTGTCAAAACCAGAAATGCTGGACAGGCCTTGGAGAAATGGGAGCCTTGCTACGCTGATGGGCGGGATGTAAATTGCCAACAGCCACACTGGAGAAGTGTACGGTGTGTCCTGAAACATCTAAAAAACTCAGCTTAGAGACCATAGGGCACTTCCTCTCATGGGCGTATAAATTGGGAAAACTAAAAATCAGCAAGACACAGGCACCCCAAAGTTTTGGGCTGCTCTGTTGACAAGAACCTCCACTTCGTTACACCTTAAATATCCCAGGAAAGAGAAGAATGGATAAAGAAGTTGTGGTCCTTATGTACAATGGAATATCACTCAGCCATGAAATCAACGTCATAAGGCTAGTAGCAGCATGATGAGTGGATTTAGGTACGACGATTCTAAGTGAAATAAGTCACACAGAAAAAGACACTTATCATGAGATATCACTTATAGAGGGAATGTCAAAACCGCTACCCTTGAATTGAATTACAAAACAGAACAGAGTCACACGTTTAGAAAACACACTATGGCTGCTTAACGGGAAAGGTGAGGTGGGGTGATGCATAAAACAAGTGTTTCAAATTAGCTCAGATACCGTTCCAGAAACCCAATATGTAATAGACAAGACCTACTCCTTGCTCAGTGAACTGGACTCAACACCCCCTATTCACCGCCCAAGAATATATCTGACTAGTAAGAATCTTAAAACCTATGTATTGATATCTCTCTGTAAGTGAGTCAAGTGGGTGTAAAGCGGCATAAACACAGCAGTGAAAAGCAGCTAAACCCCATTATAAAAATCAATTACTTTAAAAAACCCGTGAAACAAAGACAGTGAAAGAGAGAGAAATTCTTACAAAATTCGTTCAGGGGCTGTGATGCCACCTGGATTGACCATATCTAGACCCACAGCTGATTGAGACATAAGGGTGGACACTCGTGGGGCTGAGAGGTTTGGTGAGGTTGGCTGAGCTAACGCAGACCCTTTAAAGTAATACGGCGTGGTACCCATCCCATGGGTCCCAAATCTCCAGGTTCAAGGGCATCGTCCTACATTGAAAACATGCATGAGAAACCCCGAAGATGGTACACCGTGTGATCGGGAAAGGTTTCTAAAACGCACCTCATTTCTCATCTCCTTGTGCTCCGGTTCGCCATTCAAGCCGCTTTACTAGCAATCTCCCTCCTTGGAGAATCAACACCTTTATCCTCCTGTTCCGTACAGGTTGCAAATTGTCCTGAGGATGAACGGGAAGAGGGGGAACCAATGAGAGACTAGCTCTAGGTGTTGGGGCAGGCACAGGTCATTCTATTTTCCCATCAGGAAGAAGAATTAACCACAGGCTCAGCCTGCCGCCAGGAACCAGAATACGGCCTGAAGCAATCCTGCGCTTTTGCGGCCAGCTCCCAAGAAAGCGAGTTGAAGAATGGAGCTCAGGGGGACTGCAATTCACAAACCTGCAGACTTAGAGATGATAACTCTCGTCCACAAATATATTGAGGGAAGGCAACGAAGAGGATTTGAAAGCAAGGCAGAATTGCAGGAAACAGATTTCAGGAGGTAGATTCGAATCGCCTTTAAAGCACAGGAAAAGCGGCAAAACCTCGACAATGATGCCCTTGGCCAAAAAGGGCGTATGCGTTTTTTCCTGAATATATTCAGGAAAAAACGCATACGCCCTTTTTGGCCAACCAAGCAACCTGGAAAGGCAAATCAGCGCTACAAAGAAGTCTCGCTTCCCATCGGTCAAAAGGGCCATGCTGAAAAAAGTGTCAAAACCAGAAATGCTGGACAGGCCTTGGAGAAATGGGAGCCTTGCTACGCTGATGGGCGGGATGTAAATTGCCAACAGCCACACTGGAGAAGTGTACGGTGTGTCCTGAAACATCTAAAAAACTCAGCTTAGAGACCATAGGGCACTTCCTCTCATGGGCGTATAAATTGGGAAAACTAAAAATCAGCAAGACACAGGCACCCCAAAGTTTTGGGCTGCTCTGTTGACAAGAACCTCCACTTCGTTACACCTTAAATATCCCAGGAAAGAGAAGAATGGATAAAGAAGTTGTGGTCCTTATGTACAATGGAATATCACTCAGCCATGAAATCAACGTCATAAGGCTAGTAGCAGCATGATGAGTGGATTTAGGTACGACGATTCTAACTGAAATACGTCACACAGAAAAAGACACTTATCATGAGATATCACTTATAGAGGGAATGTCAAAACCGCTACCCTTGAACTGAATTACAAAACAGAACAGAGTCACACGTTTAGAAAACACACTATGGCTGCTTAACGGGAAAGGTGAGGTGGGGTGATGCATAAAACAAGGGTTTCAAATTAGCTCAGATACCGTTCCAGAAACCCAATATGTAATAGACAAGACCTACTCCTTGCTCAGTGAACTGGACTCAACACCCCCTATTCACCGCCCAAGAACATATCTGACTAGTAAGAATCTTAAAACCTATGTATTGATATCTCTCTGTAAGTGAGTCAAGTGGGTGTAAAGCGGCATAAACACAGCAGTGAAAAGCAGCTAAACCCCATTATAAAAATCAATTACGTTTCAGAACCCGTGAAACAAAGACAGTGAAAGAGAGAGAAATTCTTACAAAATTCGTTCAGGGGCTGTGATGCCACCTGGATTGACCATATCTAGACCCACAGCTGATTGAGACATAAGGGTGGACACTCGTGGGGCTGAGAGGTTTGGTGAGGTTGGCTGAGCTAACGCAGACCCTTTAAAGTAATACGGCGTGGTACCCATCCCATGGGTCCCAAATCTCCAGGTTCAAGGGCATCGTCCTACATTGAAAACATGCATGAGAAACCCTGAAGATGGTACACCGTGTGATCGGGAAAGGTTTCTAAAACGCACCTCATTTCTCATCTCCTTGTGCTCCGGTTCACCATTCCAGCCGCTTTACTAGCAATCTCCCTCCTTGGAGAATCAGCACCTTTATCCTCCTGTTCCGTACAGGTTGCTAATTGTCCTGAGGATGAACGGGAAGAGGGGGAACCAATGAGAGACTAGCTCTAGGTGTTGGGGCAGGCACAGGTCATTTTATTTTCCCATCAGGAAGAAGAATTAACCACAGGCTCAGCCTGCCGCCAGGAACCAGAATACGGCCTGAAGCAATCCTGCGCTTTTGCGGCCAACTCCCAAGAAAGCGAGTTGAAGAATGGAGCTCAGGGGCACTGCAATTCACAAACCTGCAGACTTAGAAATGATAACTCTCGTCCACAAATATATTGAGGGAAGGCAACGAAGAGGATTTGAAAGCAAGGCAGAATTGCAGGAAACAGATTTCAGGAGGTAGATTCGAATCGCCTTTAAAGCACAGGAAAAGCGGCAAAACCTCGACAATGATGCCCTTGGCCAAAAAGGGCGTATGCGTTTTTTCCTGAATATATTCAGGAAAAAACGCATACGCCCTTTTTGGCCAACCAAGCAACCTGGAAAGGCAAATCAGCGCTACAAAGAAGTCTCGCTTCCCATCGGTCAAAAGGGCCATGCTGAATAAAGTGTCAAAACCAGAAATGCTGGACAGGCCTTGGAGAAATGGGAGCCTTGCTACGCTGATGGGCGGGATGTAAATTGCCAACAGCCACACTGGAGAAGTGTACGGTGTGTCCTGAAACATCTAAAAAACTCAGCTTAGAGACCATAGGGCACTTCCTCTCATGGGCGTATAAATTGGGAAAACTAAAAATCAGCAAGACACAGGCACCCCAAAGTTTTGGGCTGCTCTGTTGACAAGAACCTCCACTTCGTTACACCTTAAATATCCCAGGAAAGAGAAGAATGGATAAAGAAGTTGTGGTCCTTATGTACAATGGAATATCACTCAGCCATGAAATCAACGTCATAAGGCTAGTAGCAGCATGATGAGTGGATTTAGGTACGACGATTCTAAGTGAAATAAGTCACACAGAAAAAGACACTTATCATGAGATATCACTTATAGAGGGAATGTCAAAACCGCTACCCTTGAACTGAATTACAAAACAGAACAGAGTCACACGTTTAGAAAACACACTATGGCTGCTTAACGGGAAAGGTGAGGTGGGGTGATGCATAAAACAAGGGTTTCAAATTAGCTCAGATACCGTTCCAGAAACCCAATATGTAATAGACAAGACCTACTCCTTGCTCAGTGAACTGGACTCAACACCCCCTATTCACCGCCCAAGAATATATCTGACTAGTAAGAATCTTAAAACCTATGTATTGATATCTCTCTGTAAGTGAGTCAAGTGGGTGTAAAGCGGCATAAACACAGCAGTGAAAAGCAGCTAAACCCCATTATAAAAATCAATTACTTTAAAAAACCCGTGAAACAAAGACAGTGAAAGAGAGAGAAATTCTTACAAAATTCGTTCAGGGGCTGTGATGCCACCTGGATTGACCATATCTAGACCCACAGCTGATTGAGACATAAGGGTGGACACTCGTGGGGCTGAGAGGTTTGGTGAGGTTGGCTGAGCTAACGCAGACCCTTTAAAGTAATACGGCGTGGTACCCATCCCATGGGTCCCAAATCTCCAGGTTCAAGGGCATCGTCCTACATTGAAAACATGCATGAGAAACCCCGAAGATGGTACACCGTGTGATCGGGAAAGGTTTCTAAAACGCACCTCATTTCTCATCTCCTTGTGCTCCGGTTCGCCATTCCAGCCGCTTTACTAGCAATCTCCCTCCTTGGAGAATCAGCACCTTTATCCTCCTGTTCCGTACAGGTTGCTAATTGTCCTGAGGATGAACGGGAAGAGGGGGAACCAATGAGAGACTAGCTCTAGGTGTTGGGGCAGGCACAGGTCATTCTATTTTCCCATCAGGAAGAAGAATTAACCACAGGCTCAGCCTGCCGCCAGGAACCAGAATACGGCCTGAAGCAATCCTGCGCTTTTGCGGCCAGCTCCCAAGAAAGCGAGTTGAAGAATGGAGCTCAGGGGCACTGCAATTCACAAACTTGCAGACTTAGAAATGATAACTCTCGTCCACAAATATATTGAGGGAAGGCAACGAAGAGGATTTGAAAGCAAGGAAGAATTGCAGGAAACAGATTTCAGGAGGTAGATTCGAATCGCCTTTAAAGCACAGGAAAAGCGGCAAAACCTCGACAATGATGCCCTTGGCCAAAAAGGGCGTATGCGTTTTTTCCTGAATATATTCAGGAAAAAACGCATACGCCCTTTTTGGCCAACCAAGCAACCTGGAAAGGCAAATCAGCGCTACAAAGAAGTCTCGCTTCCCATCGGTCAAAAGGGCCATGCTGAATAAAGTGTCAAAACCAGAAATGCAGGACAGGCCATGGAGAAATGGGAGCCTTGCTACGCTGATGGGCGGGATGTAAATTGCCAACAGCCACTCTGGAGAAGTGTACAGTGTGTCCTGAAACATCTAAAAAACTCAGCTTAGAGAGCATAGCGCACTTCTACTCATGGGCGTATAAATTCGGAAAACTAAAATTCAGCAAGACACAGGCACCCCAAAGTTTTGGGCTACTCTGTTGACAAGAACCTCCACTTCGCTACACCTTAAATATCCCAGGAAAGAGAAGAATGGATAAAGAAGTTGCGGTCCTTATGTACAATGGAATATCACTCAGCCATGAAATCAATGTCATAAGGCTAGTAGCAGCATGATGAGTGGATTTAGATATGACGATTCTAAGTGAAATAAGTCACACAGAAAAAGACACTTATCATAAGATATCACTCATAGAGGGAATGTAAAAACCGCTACCCTTGAACTGAATTACAAAACAGAACAGAGTCACACGTTTAGAAAACACACTATGGCTGCTTAACGGGAAAGGTGAGGTGGGGTGATGCATAAAACACGGGTTTCAAATTAGCTCAGATACCGTTCCAGAAACCCAATATGTAATAGACAAGACCTACTCCTTGCTCAGTGAACTGGACTAAACACCCCCTATTCACCGCCCAAGAATATATCTGACTAGTAAGAATCTTAAAACCTATGTATTGATATCTCTCTGTAAGTGAGTCAAATGGGTGTAAAGCGGCATAAACACAGCAGTGAAAAGCAGCTAAACCCCATTATAAAAATCAATTACGTTTCAAAACCCGTGAAACAAAGACAGTGAAAGAGAGAGAAATTCTTACAAAATTCGTTCAGGGGCTGTGATGCCACCTGGATTGACCATATCTAGACCCACAGCTGATTGAGACATAAGGGTGGACACTCTTGGGGCTGAGAGGTTTGGTGAGGTTGGGTGAGAAAACGCAGACCCTTTAAAGTAATACGGCGTGGTACCCATCCCATGGGTCCCAAATCTCCAGGTTCAAGGGCATCGTCCTACATTGAAAACATGCATGAGAAACCCCGAAGATGGTACACCGTGTGATCGGGAAAGGTTTCTAAAACGCACCTCATTTCTCATCTCCTTGTGCTCCGGTTCACCATTCCAGCCGCTTTACTAGCAATCTCCCTCCTTGGAGAATCAGCACCTTTATCCTCCTGTTCCGTACAGGTTGCTAATTGTCCTGAGGATGAACGGGAAGAGGGGGAACCAATGAGAGACTAGCTCTAGGTGTTGGGGCAGGCACAGGTCATTCTATTTTCCCATCAGGAAGAAGAATTAACCACAGGCTCAGCCTGCCGCCAGGAACCAGAATACGGCCTGAAGCAATCCTGCGCTTTTGCGGCCAGCTCCCAAGAAAGCGAGTTGAAGAATGGAGCTCAGGGGCACTGCAATTCACAAACCTGCAGACTTAGAAATGATAACTCTCGTCCACAAATATATTGAGGGAAGGCAACGAAGAGGATTTGAAAGCAAGGCAGAATTGCAGGAAACAGATTTCAGGAGGTAGATTCGAATCGCCTTTAAAGCACAGGAAAAGCGGCAAAACCTCGACAATGATGCCCTTGGCCAAAAAGGGCGTATGCGTTTTTTCCTGAATATATTCAGGAAAAAACGCATACGCCCTTTTTGGCCAACCAAGCAACCTGGAAAGGCAAATCAGCGCTACAAAGAAGTCTCGCTTCCCATCGGTCAATAGGGCCATGATGAATAAAGTGTCAAAACCAGAAATGCTGGACAGGCCTTGGAGAAATGGGAGCCTTGCTACGCTGATGGGCGGGATGTAAATTGCCAACAGCCACACTGGAGAAGTGTACGATGTGTCCTGAAACATCTAAAAAACTCAGCTTAGAGACCATAGGGCACTTCCTCTCATGGGCGTATAAATTGGGAAAACTAAAAATCAGCAAGACACAGGCACCCCAAAGTTTTGGGCTGCTCTGTTGACAAGAACCTCCACTTCGTTACACCTTAAATATCCCAGGAAAGAGAAGAATGGATAAAGAAGTTGTGGTCCTTATGTACAATGGAATATCACTCAGCCATGAAATCAACGTCATAAGGCTAGTAGCAGCATGATGAGTGGATTTAGGTACGACGATTCTAAGTGAAATAAGTCACACAGAAAAAGACACTTATCATGAGATATCACTTATAGAGGGAATGTAAAAACCGCTACCCTTGAACTGAATTACAAAACAGAACAGAGTCACACGTTTAGAAAACACACTATGGCTGCTTAACGGGAAAGGTGAGGTGGGGTGATGCATAAAACAAGGGTTTCAAATTAGCTCAGATACCGTTCCATAAAGCCAATATGTAATAGACAAGACCTACTCCTTGCTCAGTGAACTGGACTCAACACCCCCTATTCACCGCCCAAGAATATATCTGACTAGTAAGAATCTTAAAACCTATGTATTGATATCTCTCTGTAAGTGAGTCAAGTGGGTGTAAAGCGGCATAAACACAGCAGTGAAAAGCAGCTAAACCCCATTATAAAAATCAATTACTTTAAAAAACCCGTGAAACAAAGACAGTGAAAGAGAGAGAAATTCTTACAAAATTCGTTCAGGGTCTGTGATGCCACCTGGATTGACCATATCTAGACCCACAGCTGATTGAGACATAAGGGTGGACACTCGTGGGGCTGAGAGGTTTGGTGAGGTTGGCTGAGCTAACGCAGACCCTTTAAAGTAATACGGCGTGGTACCCATCCCATGGGTCCCAAATCTCCAGGTTCAAGGGCATCGTCCTACATTGAAAACATGCATGAGAAACCCCGAAGATGGTACACCGTGTGATCGGAAAAAGTTTCTAAAACGCACCTCATTTCTCATCTCCTTGTGCTCCGGTTCGCCATTCCAGCCACTTTACTAGCAATCTCCCTCCTTGGAGAATCAGCACCTTTATCCTCCTGTTCCGTACAGGTTGCTAATTGTCCTGAGGATGAACGGGAAGAGGGGGAACCAATGAGAGACTAGCTCTAGGTGTTGGGGCAGGCACAGGTCATTCTATTTTCCCATCAGGAAGAAGAATTAACCACAGGCTCAGCCTGCCGCCAGGAACCAGAATACGGCCTGAAGCAATCCTGCGCTTTTGCGGCCAGCTCCCAAGAAAGCGAGTTGAAGAATGGAGCTCAGGGGCACTGCAATTCACAAACCTGCAGACTTAGAAATGATAACTCTCGTCCACAAATATATTGAGGGAAGGCAACGAAGAGGATTTGAAAGCAAGGCAGAATTGCAGGAAACAGATTTCAGGAGGTAGATTCGAATCGCCTTTAAAGCACGGGAAAAGCGGCAAAACCTCGACAATGATGCCCTTGGCCAAAAAGGGCGTATGCGTTTTTTCCTGAATATATTCAGGAAAAAACACATACGCCCTTTTTGGCCAACCAAGCAACCTGGAAAGGCAAATCAGCGCTACAAAGAAGTCTCGCTTCCCATCGGTCAAAAGGGCCATGCTGAATAAAGTGTCAAAACGAGAAATGCTGGACAGGCCTTGGAGAAATGGGAGCCTTGCTACGCTGATGGGCGGGATGTAAATTGCCAACAGCCACACTGGAGAAGTGTACGGTGTGTCCTGAAACATCTAAAAAACTCAGCTTAGAGACCATAGGGCACTTCCTCTCATGGGCGTATAAATTGGGAAAACTAAAAATCAGCAAGACACAGGCACCCCAAAGTTTTGGGCTGCTCTGTTGACAAGAACCTCCACTTCGTTACACCTTAAATATCCCAGGAAAGAGAAGAATGGATAAAGAAGATGTGGTCCTTATGTACAATGGAATATCACTCAGCCATGAAATCAACGTCATAAGGCTAGTAGCAACATGATGAGTGGATTTAGGTACGACGATTCTAACTGAAATACGTCACACAGAAAAAGACACTTATCATGAGATATCACTTATAGAGGGAATGTCAAAACCGCTACCCTTGAACTGAATTACAAAACAGAACAGAGTCACACGTTTAGAAAACACACTATGGCTGCTTAACGGGAAAGGTGAGGTGGGGTGATGCATAAAACAAGGGTTTCAAATTAGCTCAGATACCGTTCCAGAAACCCAATATGTTATAGACAAGACCTACTCCTTGCTCAGTGAACTGGACTCAACACCCCCTATTCACCGCCCAAGAACATATCTGACTAGTAAGAATCTTAAAACCTATGTATTGATATCTCTCTGTAAGTGAGTCAAGTGGGTGTAAAGCGGCATAAACACAGCAGTGAAAAGCAGCTAAACCCCATTATAAAAATCAATTACTTTAAAAAACCCGTGAAACAAAGACAGTGAAAGAGAGAGAAATTCTTACAAAATTCGTTCAGGGGCTGTGATGCCACCTGGATTGACCATATCTAGACCCACAGCTGATTGAGACATAAGGGTGGACACTCGTGGGGCTGAGAGGTTTGGTGAGGTTGGCTGAGCTAACGCAGACCCTTTAAAGTAATACGGCGTGGTACCCATCCCATGGGTCCCAAATCTCCAGGTTCAAGGGCATCGTCCTACATTGAAAACATGCATGAGAAACCCCGAAGATGGTACACCGTGTGATCGGGAAAGGTTTCTAAAACGCACCTCATTTCTCATCTCCTTGTGCTCCGGTTCGCCATTCCAGCCGCTTTACTAGCAATCTCCCTCCTTGGAGAATCAGCACCTTTATCCTCCTGTTCCGTACAGGTTGCAAATTGTCCTGAGGATGAACGGGAAGAGGGGGAACCAATGAGAGACTAGCTCTAGGTGTTGGGGCAGGCACAGGTCATTCTATTTTCCCATCAGGAAGAAGAATTAACCACAGGCTCAGCCTGCCGCCAGGAACCAGAATACGGCCTGAAGCAATCCTGCGCTTTTGCGGCCAGCTCCCAAGAAAGCGAGTTGAAGAATGGAGCTCAGGGGGACTACAATTCACAAACCTGCAGACTTAGAGATGATAACTCTCGTCCACAAATATATTGAGGGAAGGCAACGAAGAGGATTTGAAAGCAAGGCAGAATTGCAGGAAACAGATTTCAGGAGGTAGATTCGAATCGCCTTTAAAGCACAGGAAAAGCGGCAAAACCTCGACAATGATGCCCTTGGCCAAAAAGGGCGTATGCGTTTTTTCCTGAATATATTCAGGAAAAAACGCATACGCCCTTTTTGGCCAACTAAGCAACCTGGAAAGGCAAATCATCGCTACAAAGAAGTCTCGCTTCCCATCGGTCAAAAGGGCCATGATGAATAAAGTGTCAAAACCAGAAATGCTGGACAGGCCTTGGAGAAATGGGAGCCTTGCTACGCTGATGGGCGGGATGTAAATTGCCAACAGCCACACTGGAGAAGTGTACGGTGTGTCCTGAAACATCTAAAAAACTCAGCTTAGAGACCATAGGGCACTTCCTCTCATGGGCGTATAAATTGGGAAAACTAAAAATCAGCAAGACACAGGCACCCCAAAGTTTTGGGCTGCTCTGTTGACAAGAACCTCCACTTCGTTACACCTTAAATATCCCAGGAAAGAGAAGAATGGATAAAGAAGTTGTGGTCCTTATGTACAATGGAATATCACTCAGCCATGAAATCAACGTCATAAGGCTAGTAGCAGCATGATGAGTGGATTTAGGTACGACGATTCTAAGTGAAATAAGTCACACAGAAAAAGACACTTATCATGAGATATCACTTATAGAGGGAATGTCAAAACCGCTACCCTTGAATTGAATTACAAAACAGAACAGAGTCACACGTTTAGAAAACACACTATGGCTGCTTAACGGGAAAGGTGAGGTGGGGTGATGCATAAAACAAGTGTTTCAAATTAGCTCAGATACCGTTCCAGAAACCCAATATGTAATAGACAAGACCTACTCCTTGCTCAGTGAACTGGACTCAACACCCCCTATTCACCGCCCAAGAATATATCTGACTAGTAAGAATCTTAAAACCTATGTATTGATATCTCTCTGTAAGTGAGTCAAGTGGGTGTAAAGCGGCATAAACACAGCAGTGAAAAGCAGCTAAACCCCATTATAAAAATCAATTACTTTAAAAAACCCGTGAAACAAAGACAGTGAAAGAGAGAGAAATTCTTACAAAATTCGTTCAGGGGCTGTGATGCCACCTGGATTGACCATATCTAGACCCACAGCTGATTGAGACATAAGGGTGGACACTCGTGGGGCTGAGAGGTTTGGTGAGGTTGGCTGAGCTAACGCAGACCCTTTAAAGTAATACGGCGTGGTACCCATCCCATGGGTCCCAAATCTCCAGGTTCAAGGGCATCGTCCTACATTGAAAACATGCATGAGAAACCCCAAAGATGGTACACCGTGTGATCGGGAAAGGTTTCTAAAACGCACCTCATTTCTCATCTCCTTGTGCTCCGGTTCGCCATTCAAGCCGCTTTACTAGCAATCTCCCTCCTTGGAGAATCAACACCTTTATCCTCCTGTTCCGTACAGGTTGCAAATTGTCCTGAGGATGAACGGGAAGAGGGGGAACCAATGAGAGACTAGCTCTAGGTGTTGGGGCAGGCACAGGTCATTCTATTTTCCCATCAGGAAGAAGAATTAACCACAGGCTCAGCCTGCCGCCAGGAACCAGAATACGGCCTGAAGCAATCCTGCGCTTTTGCGGCCAGCTCCCAAGAAAGCGAGTTGAAGAATGGAGCTCAGGGGGACTGCAATTCACAAACCTGCAGACTTAGAGATGATAACTCTCGTCCACAAATATATTGAGGGAAGGCAACGAAGAGGATTTGAAAGCAAGGCAGAATTGCAGGAAACAGATTTCAGGAGGTAGATTCGAATCGCCTTTAAAGCACAGGAAAAGCGGCAAAACCTCGACAATGATGCCCTTGGCCAAAAAGGGCGTATGCGTTTTTTCCTGAATATATTCAGGAAAAAACGCATACGCCCTTTTTGGCCAACCAAGCAACCTGGAAAGGCAAATCAGCGCTACAAAGAAGTCTCGCTTCCCATCGGTCAAAAGGGCCATGCTGAATAAAGTGTCAAAACCAGAAATGCTGGACAGGCCTTGGAGAAATGGGAGCCTTGCTACGCTGATGGGCGGGATGTAAATTGCCAACAGCCACACTGGAGAAGTGTACGGTGTGTCCTGAAACATCTAAAAAACTCAGCTTAGAGACCATAGGGCACTTCCTCTCATGGGCGTATAAATTGGGAAAAATAAAAATCAGCAAGACACAGGCACCCCAAAGTTTTGGGCTGCTCTGTTGACAAGAACCTCCACTTCGTTACACCTTAAATATCCCAGGAAAGAGAAGAATGGATAAAGAAGTTGTGGTCCTTATGTACAATGGAATATCACTCAGCCATGAAATCAACGTCATAAGGCTAGTAGCAGCATGATGAGTGGATTTAGGTACGACGATTCTAACTGAAATACGTCACACAGAAAAAGACACTTATCATGAGATATCACTTATAGAGGGAATGTCAAAACCGCTACCCTTGAACTGAATTACAAAACAGAACAGAGTCACACGTTTAGAAAACACACTATGGCTGCTTAACGGGAAAGGTGAGGTGGGGTGATGCATAAAACAAGGGTTTCAAATTAGCTCAGATACCGTTCCAGAAACCCAATATGTTATAGACAAGACCTACTCCTTGCTCAGTGAACTGGACTCAACACCCCCTATTCACCGCCCAAGAACATATCTGACTAGTAAGAATCTTAAAACCTATGTATTGATATCTCTCTGTAAGTGAGTCAAGTGGGTGTAAAGCGGCATAAACACAGCAGTGAAAAGCAGCTAAACCCCATTATAAAAATCAATTACTTTAAAAAACCCGTGAAACAAAGACAGTGAAAGAGAGAGAAATTCTTACAAAATTCGTTCAGGGGCTGTGATGCCACCTGGATTGACCATATCTAGACCCACAGCTGATTGAGACATAAGGGTGGACAATCGTGGGGCTGAGGGGTTTGGTGAGGTTGGCTGAGCTAACGCAGACCCTTTAAAGTAATACGGCGTGGTACCCATCCCATGGGTCCCAAATCTCCAGGTTCAAGGGCATCGTCCTCCATTGAAAACATGCATGAGAAACCCCGAAGATGGTACACCGTGTGATCGGGAAAGGTTTCTAAAACGCACCTCATTTCTCATCTCCTTGTGCTCCGGTTCGCCATTCCAGCCGCTTTACTAGCAATCTCCCTCCTTGGAGAATCAGCACCTTTATCCTCCTGTTCCGTACAGGTTGCTAATTGTCCTGAGGATGAACGGGAAGAGGGGGAACCAATGAGAGACTAGCTCTAGGTGTTGGGGCAGGCACAGGTCATTCTATTTTCCCATCAGGAAGAAGAATTAACCACAGGCTCAGCCTGCCGCCAGGAACCAGAATACGGCCTGAAGCAATCCTGCGCTTTTGCGGACAGCTCCCAAGAAAGCGAGTTGAAGAATGGAGCTCAGGGGGACTGCAATTCACAAACCTGCAGACTTAGAGATGATAACTCTCGTCCACAAATATATTGAGGGAAGGCAACGAAGAGGATTTGAAAGCAAGGCAGAATTGCAGGAAACAGATTTCAGGAGGTAGATTCGAATCGCCTTTAAAGCACAGGAAAAGCGGCAAAACCTCGACAATGATGCCCTTGGCCAAAAAGGGCGTATGCGTTTTTTCCTGAATATTTTCAGGAAAAAACGCATACGCCCTTTTTGGCCAACCAAGCAACCTGGAAAGGCAAATCAGCGCTACAAAGAAGTCTCGCTTCCCATCGGTCAAAAGGGCCATGATGAATAAAGTGTCAAAACCAGAAATGCTGGACAGGCCTTGGAGAAATGGGAGCCTTGCTACGCTTATGGGCGGGATGTAAATTGCCAACAGCCACACTGGAGAAGTGTACGGTGTGTCCTGAAACATCTAAAAAACTCAGCTTAGAGACCATAGGGCACTTCCTCTCATGGGCGTATAAATTGGGAAAACTAAAAATCAGCAAGACACAGGCACCCCAAAGTTTTGGGCTGCTCTGTTGACAAGAACCTCCACTTCGTTACACCTTAAATATCCCAGGAAAGAGAAGAATGGATAAAGAAGTTGTGGTCCTTATGTACAATGGAATATCACTCAGCCATGAAATCAACGTCATAAGGCTAGTAGCAGCATGATGAGTGGATTTAGGTACGACGATTCTAAGTGAAATAAGTCACACAGAAAAAGACACTTATCATGAGATATCACTTATAGAGGGAATGTCAAAACCGCTACCCTTGAACTGAATTACAAAACAGAACAGAGTCACACGTTTAGAAAACACACTATGGCTGCTTAACGGGAAAGGTGAGGTGGGGTGATGCATAAAACAAGGGTTTCAAATTAGCTCAGATACCGTTCCATAAACCCAATATGTAATAGACAAGACCTACTCCTTGCTCAGTGAACTGGACTCAACACCCCCTATTCACCGCCCAAGAACATATCTGACTAGTAAGAATCTTAAAACCTATGTATTGATATCTCTCTGTAAGTGAGTCAAGTGGGTGTAAAGCGGCATAAACACAGCAGTGAAAAGCAGCTAAACCCCATTATAAAAATCAATTACTTTAAAAAACCCGTGAAACAAAGACAGTGAAAGAGAGAGAAATTCTTACAAAATTCGTTCAGGGGCTGTGATGCCACCTGGATTGACCATATCTAGACCCACAGCTGATTGAGACATAAGGGTGGACACTCGTGGGGCTGAGAGGTTTGGTGAGGTTGGCTGAGCTAACGCAGACCCTTTAAAGTAATACGGCGTGGTACCCATCCCATGGGTCCCAAATCTCCAGGTTCAAGGGCATCGTCCTACATTGAAAACATGCATGAGAAACCCCGAAGATGGTACACCGTGTGATCGGGAAAGGTTTCTAAAACGCACCTCATTTCTCATCTCCTTGTGCTCCGGTTCGCCATTCCAGCCGCTTTACTAGCAATCTCCCTCCTTGGAGAATCAGCACCTTTATCCTCCTGTTCCGTACAGGTTGCAAATTGTCCTGAGGATGAACGGGAAGAGGGGGAACCAATGAGAGACTAGCTCTAGGTGTTGGGGCAGGCACAGGTCATTCTATTTTCCCATCAGGAAGAAGAATTAACCACAGGCTCAGCCTGCCGCCAGGAACCAGAATACGGCCTGAAGCAATCCTGCGCTTTTGCGGCCAGCTCCCAAGAAAGCGAGTTGAAGAATGGAGCTCAGGGGGACTGCAATTCACAAACCTGCAGACTTAGAGATGATAACTCTCGTCCACAAATATATTGAGGGAAGGCAACGAAGAGGATTTGAAAGCAAGGCAGAATTGCAGGAAACAGATTTCAGGAGGTAGATTCGAATCGCCTTTAAAGCACAGGAAAAGCGGCAAAACCTCGACAATGATGCCCTTGGCCAAAAAGGGCGTATGCGTTTTTTCCTGAATATTTTCAGGAAAAAACGCATACGCCCTTTTTGGCCAACCAAGCAACCTGGAAAGGCAAATCAGCGCTACAAAGAAGTCTCGCTTCCCATCGGTCAAAAGGGCCATGATGAATAAAGTGTCAAAACCAGAAATGCTGGACAGGCCTTGGAGAAATGGGAGCCTTGCTACGCTGATGGGCGGGATGTAAATTGCCAACAGCCACACTGGAGAAGTGTACGGTGTGTCCTGAAACATCTAAAAAACTCAGCTTAGAGACCATAGGGCACTTCCTCTCATGGGCGTATAAATTGGGAAAACTAAAAATCAGCAAGACACAGGCACCCCAAAGTTTTGGGCTGCTCTGTTGACAAGAACCTCCACTTCGTTACACCTTAAATATCCCAGGAAAGAGAAGAATGGATAAAGAAGTTGTGGTCCTTATGTACAATGGAATATCACTCAGCCATGAAATCAACGTCATAAGGCTAGTAGCAGCATGATGAGTGGATTTAGGTACGACGATTCTAAGTGAAATAAGTCACACAGAAAAAGACACTTATCATGAGATATCACTTATAGAGGGAATGTCAAAACCGCTACCCTTGAACTGAATTACAAAACAGAACAGAGTCACACGTTTAGAAAACACACTATGGCTGCTTAACGGGAAAGGTGAGGTGGGGTGATGCATAAAACAAGGGTTTCAAATTAGCTCAGATACCGTTCCAGAAACCCAATATGTAATAGACAAGACCTACTCCTTGCTCAGTGAACTGGACTCAACACCCCCTATTCACCGCCCAAGAACATATCTGACTAGTAAGAATCTTAAAACCTATGTATTGATATCTCTCTGTAAGTGAGTCAAGTGGGTGTAAAGCGGCATAAACACAGCAGTGAAAAGCAGCTAAACCCCATTATAAAAATCAATTACTTTAAAAAACCCGTGAAACAAAGACAGTGAAAGAGAGAGAAATTCTTACAAAATTCGTTCAGGGGCTGTGATGCCACCTGGATTGACCATATCTAGACCCACAGCTGATTGAGACATAAGGGTGGACACTCGTGGGGCTGAGAGGTTTGGTGAGGTTGGCTGAGCTAACGCAGACCCTTTAAAGTAATACGGCGTGGTACCCATCCCATGGGTCCCAAATCTCCAGGTTCAAGGGCATCGTCCTACATTGAAAACATGCATGAGAAACCCCGAAGATGGTACACCGTGTGATCGGGAAAGGTTTCTAAAACGCACCTCATTTCTCATCTCCTTGTGCTCCGGTTCGCCATTCCAGCCGCTTTACTAGCAATCTCCCTCCTTGGAGAATCAGCACCTTTATCCTCCTGTTCCGTACAGGTTGCAAATTGTCCTGAGGATGAACGGGAAGAGGGGGAACCAATGAGAGACTAGCTCTAGGTGTTGGGGCAGGCACAGGTCATTCTATTTTCCCATCAGGAAGAAGAATTAACCACAGGCTCAGCCTGCCGCCAGGAACCAGAATACGGCCTGAAGCAATCCTGCGCTTTTGCGGCCAGCTCCCAAGAAAGCGAGTTGAAGAATGGAGCTCAGGGGGACTGCAATTCACAAACCTGCAGACTTAGAGATGATAACTCTCGTCCACAAATATATTGAGGGAAGGCAACGAAGAGGATTTGAAAGCAAGGCAGAATTGCAGGAAACAGATTTCAGGAGGTAGATTCGAATCGCCTTTAAAGCACAGGAAAAGCGGCAAAACCTCGACAATGATGCCCTTGGCCAAAAAGGGCGTATGCGTTTTTTCCTGAATATATTCAGGAAAAAACGCATACGCCCTTTTTGGCCAACCAAGCAACCTGGAAAGGCAAATCAGCGCTACAAAGAAGTCTCGCTTCCCATCGGTCAAAAGGGCCATGCTGAATAAAGTGTCAAAACCAGAAATGCTGGACAGGCCTTGGAGAAATGGGAGCCTTGCTACGCTGATGGGCGGGATGTAAATTGCCAACAGCCACACTGGAGAAGTGTACGGTGTGTCCTGAAACATCTAAAAAACTCAGCTTAGAGACCATAGGGCACTTCCTCTCATGGGCGTATAAATTGGGAAAACTAAAAATCAGCAAGACACAGGCACCCCAAAGTTTTGGGCTGCTCTGTTGACAAGAACCTCCACTTCGTTACACCTTAAATATCCCAGGAAAGAGAAGAATGGATAAAGAAGTTGTGGTCCTTATGTACAATGGAATATCACTCAGCCATGAAATCAACGTCATAAGGCTAGTAGCAGCATGATGAGTGGATTTAGGTACGACGATTCTAAGTGAAATAAGTCACACAGAAAAAGACACTTATCATGAGATATCACTTATAGAGGGAATGTCAAAACCGCTACCCTTGAACTGAATTACAAAACAGAACAGAGTCACACGTTTAGAAAACACACTATGGCTGCTTAACGGGAAAGGTGAGGTGGGGTGATGCATAAAACAAGGGTTTCAAATTAGCTCAGATACCGTTCCATAAACCCAATATGTAATAGACAAGACCTACTCCTTGCTCAGTGAACTGGACTCAACACCCCCTATTCACCGCCCAAGAACATATCTGACTAGTAAGAATCTTAAAACCTATGTATTGATATCTCTCTGTAAGTGAGTCAAGTGGGTGTAAAGCGGCATAAACACAGCAGTGAAAAGCAGCTAAACCCCATTATAAAAATCAATTACTTTAAAAAACCCGTGAAACAAAGACAGTGAAAGAGAGAGAAATTCTTACAAAATTCGTTCAGGGGCTGTGATGCCACCTGGATTGACCATATCTAGACCCACAGCTGATTGAGACATAAGGGTGGACACTCGTGGGGCTGAGAGGTTTGGTGAGGTTGGCTGAGCTAACGCAGACCCTTTAAAGTAATACGGCGTGGTACCCATCCCATGGGTCCCAAATCTCCAGGTTCAAGGGCATCGTCCTACATTGAAAACATGCATGAGAAACCCCGAAGATGGTACACCGTGTGATCGGGAAAGGTTTCTAAAACGCACCTCATTTCTCATCTCCTTGTGCTCCGGTTCGCCATTCCAGCCGCTTTACTAGCAATCTCCCTCCTTGGAGAATCAGCACCTTTATCCTCCTGTTCCGTACAGGTTGCAAATTGTCCTGAGGATGAACGGGAAGAGGGGGAACCAATGAGAGACTAGCTCTAGGTGTTGGGGCAGGCACAGGTCATTCTATTTTCCCATCAGGAAGAAGAATTAACCACAGGCTCAGCCTGCCGCCAGGAACCAGAATACGGCCTGAAGCAATCCTGCGCTTTTGCGGCCAGCTCCCAAGAAAGCGAGTTGAAGAATGGAGCTCAGGGGGACTGCAATTCACAAACCTGCAGACTTAGAGATGATAACTCTCGTCCACAAATATATTGAGGGAAGGCAACGAAGAGGATTTGAAAGCAAGGCAGAATTGCAGGAAACAGATTTCAGGAGGTAGATTCGAATCGCCTTTAAAGCACAGGAAAAGCGGCAAAACCTCGACAATGATGCCCTTGGCCAAAAAGGGCGTATGCGTTTTTTCCTGAATATTTTCAGGAAAAAACGCATACGCCCTTTTTGGCCAACCAAGCAACCTGGAAAGGCAAATCAGCGCTACAAAGAAGTCTCGCTTCCCATCGGTCAAAAGGGCCATGATGAATAAAGTGTCAAAACCAGAAATGCTGGACAGGCCTTGGAGAAATGGGAGCCTTGCTACGCTGATGGGCGGGATGTAAATTGCCAACAGCCACACTGGAGAAGTGTACGGTGTGTCCTGAAACATCTAAAAAACTCAGCTTAGAGACCATAGGGCACTTCCTCTCATGGGCGTATAAATTGGGAAAACTAAAAATCAGCAAGACACAGGCACCCCAAAGTTTTGGGCTGCTCTGTTGACAAGAACCTCCACTTCGTTACACCTTAAATATCCCAGGAAAGAGAAGAATGGATAAAGAAGTTGTGGTCCTTATGTACAATGGAATATCACTCAGCCATGAAATCAACGTCATAAGGCTAGTAGCAGCATGATGAGTGGATTTAGGTACGACGATTCTAAGTGAAATAAGTCACACAGAAAAAGACACTTATCATGAGATATCACTTATAGAGGGAATGTCAAAACCGCTACCCTTGAACTGAATTACAAAACAGAACAGAGTCACACGTTTAGAAAACACACTATGGCTGCTTAACGGGAAAGGTGAGGTGGGGTGATGCATAAAACAAGGGTTTCAAATTAGCTCAGATACCGTTCCAGAAACCCAATATGTAATAGACAAGACCTACTCCTTGCTCAGTGAACTGGACTCAACACCCCCTATTCACCGCCCAAGAACATATCTGACTAGTAAGAATCTTCAAACCTATGTATTGATATCTCTCTGTAAGTGAGTCAAGTGGGTGTAAAGCGGCATAAACACAGCAGTGAAAAGCAGCTAAACCCCATTATAAAAATCAATTACTTTAAAAAACCCGTGAAACAAAGACAGTGAAAGAGAGAGAAATTCTTACAAAATTCGTTCAGGGGCTGTGATGCCACCTGGATTGACCATATCTAGACCCACAGCTGATTGAGACATAAGGGTGGACACTCGTGGGGCTGAGAGGTTTGGTGAGGTTGGCTGAGCTAACGCAGACCCTTTAAAGTAATACGGCGTGGTACCCATCCCATGGGTCCCAAATCTCCAGGTTCAAGGGCATCGTCCTACATTGAAAACATGCATGAGAAACCCCGAAGATGGTACACCGTGTGATCGGGAAAGGTTTCTAAAACGCACCTCATTTCTCATCTCCTTGTGCTCCGGTTCGCCATTCCAGCCGCTTTACTAGCAATCTCCCTCCTTGGAGAATCAGCACCTTTATCCTCCTGTTCCGTACAGGTTGCAAATTGTCCTGAGGATGAACGGGAAGAGGGGGAACCAATGAGAGACTAGCTCTAGGTGTTGGGGCAGGCACAGGTCATTCTATTTTCCCATCAGGAAGAAGAATTAACCACAGGCTCAGCCTGCCGCCAGGAACCAGAATACGGCCTGAAGCAATCCTGCGCTTTTGCGGCCAGCTCCCAAGAAAGCGAGTTGAAGAATGGAGCTCAGGGGGACTGCAATTCACAAACCTGCAGACTTAGAGATGATAACTCTCGTCCACAAATATATTGAGGGAAGGCAACGAAGAGGATTTGAAAGCAAGGCAGAATTGCAGGAAACAGATTTCAGGAGGTAGATTCGAATCGCCTTTAAAGCACAGGAAAAGCGGCAAAACCTCGACAATGATGCCCTTGGCCAAAAAGGGCGTATGCGTTTTTTCCTGAATATATTCAGGAAAAAACGCATACGCCCTTTTTGGCCAACCAAGCAACCTGGAAAGGCAAATCAGCGCTACAAAGAAGTCTCGCTTCCCATCGGTCAAAAGGGCCATGCTGAATAAAGTGTCAAAACCAGAAATGCTGGACAGGCCTTGGAGAAATGGGAGCCTTGCTACGCTGATGGGCGGGATGTAAATTGCCAACAGCCACACTGGAGAAGTGTACGGTGTGTCCTGAAACATCTAAAAAACTCAGCTTAGAGACCATAGGGCACTTCCTCTCATGGGCGTATAAATTGGGAAAACTAAAAATCAGCAAGACACAGGCACCCCAAAGTTTTGGGCTGCTCTGTTGACAAGAACCTCCACTTCGTTACACCTTAAATATCCCAGGAAAGAGAAGAATGGATAAAGAAGTTGTGGTCCTTATGTACAATGGAATATCACTCAGCCATGAAATCAACGTCATAAGGCTAGTAGCAGCATGATGAGTGGATTTAGGTACGACGATTCTAAGTGAAATAAGTCACACAGAAAAAGACACTTATCATGAGATATCACTTATAGAGGGAATGTCAAAACCGCTACCCTTGAACTGAATTACAAAACAGAACAGAGTCACACGTTTAGAAAACACACTATGGCTGCTTAACGGGAAAGGTGAGGTGGGGTGATGCATAAAACAAGGGTTTCAAATTAGCTCAGATACCGTTCCATAAACCCAATATGTAATAGACAAGACCTACTCCTTGCTCAGTGAACTAGACTCAACACCCCCTATTCACCGCCCAAGAATATATCTGACTAGTAAGAATCTTAAAACCTATGTATTGATATCTCTCTGTAAGTGAGTCAAGTGGGTGTAAAGCGCCATAAACACAGCAGTGAAAAGCAGCTAAACCCCATTATAAAAATCAATTACTTTAAAAAACCCGTGAAACAAAGACAGTGAAAGAGAGAGAAATTCTTACAAAATTCGTTCAGGGGCTGTGATGCCACCTGGATTGACCATATCTAGACCCACAGCTGATTGAGACATAAGGGTGGACACTCGTGGGGCTGAGAGGTTTGGTGAGGTTGGCTGAGCTAACGCAGACCCTTTAAAGTAATACGGCGTGGTACCCATCCCATGGGTCCCAAATCTCCAGGTTCAAGGGCATCGTCCTACATTGAAAACATGCATGAGAAACCCCGAAGATGGTACACCGTGTGATCGGGAAAGGTTTCTAAAACGCACCTCATTTCTCATCTCCTTGTGCTCCGGTTCGCCATTCCAGCCGCTTTACTAGCAATCTCCCTCCTTGAAGAATCAGCACCTTTATCCTCCTGTTCCGTACAGGTTGCAAATTGTCCTGAGGATGAACGGGAAGAGGGGGAACCAATGAGAGACTAGCTCTAGGTGTTGGGGCAGGCACAGGTCATTCTATTTTCCCATCAGGAAGAAGAATTAACCACAGGCTCAGCCTGCCGCCAGGAACCAGAATACGGCCTGAAGCAATCCTGCGCTTTTGCGGCCAGCTCCCAAGAAAGCGAGTTGAAGAATGGAGCTCAGGGGCACTGCAATTCACAAACCTGCAGACTTAGAAATGATAACTCTCGTCCACAAATATATTGAGGGAAGGCAACGAAGAGGATTTGAAAGCAAGGCAGAATTGCAGGAAACAGATTTCAGGAGGTAGATTCGAATCGCCTTTAAAGCACAGGAAAAGCGGCAAAACCTCGACAATGATGCCCTTGGCCAAAAAGGGCGTATGCGTTTTTTCCTGAATATATTCAGGAAAAAACGCATACGCCCTTTTTGGCCAACCAAGCAACCTGGAAAGGCAAATCAGCGCTACAAAGAAGTCTCGCTTCCCATCGGTCAAAAGGGCCATGCTGCATAAAGTGTCAAAACCAGAAATGCTGGACAGGCCTTGGAGAAATGGGAGCCTTGCTACGCTGATGGGCGGGATGTAAATTGCCAACAGCCACACTGGAGAAGTGTACGGTGTGTCCTGAAACATCTAAAAAACTCAGCTTAGAGACCATAGGGCACTTCCTCTCATGGGCGTATAAATTGGGAAAACTAAAAATCAGCAAGACACAGGCACCCCAAAGTTTTGGGCTGCTCTGTTGACAAGAACCTCCACTTCGTTACACCTTAAATATCCCAGGAAAGAGAAGAATGGATAAAGAAGTTGTGGTCCTTATGTACAATGGAATATCACTCAGCCATGAAATCAACGTCATAAGGCTAGTAGCAGCATGATGAGTGGATTTAGGTACGAAGATTCTAAGTGAAATAAGTCACACAGAAAAAGACACTTATCATGAGATATCACTTATAGAGGGAATGTCAAAACCGCTACCCTTGAACTGAATTACAAAACAGAACAGAGTCACACGTTTAGAAAACACACTATGGCTGCTTAACGGGAAAGGTGAGGTGGGGTGATGCATAAAACAAGGGTTTCAAATTAGCTCAGATACCGTTCCAGAAACCCAATATGTAATAGACAAGACCTACTCCTTGCTCAGTGAACTGGACTCAACACCCCCTATTCACCGCCCAAGAATATATCTGACTAGTAAGAATCTTAAAACCTATGTATTGATATCTCTCTGTAAGTGAGTCAAGTGGGTGTAAAGCGGCATAAACACAGCAGTGAAAAGCAGCTAAACCCCATTATAAAAATCAATTACTTTAAAAAACCCGTGAAACAAAGACAGTGAAAGAGAGAGAAATTCTTACAAAATTCGTTCAGGGGCTGTGATGCCACCTGGATTGACCATATCTAGACCCACAGCTGATTGAGACATAAGGGTGGACACTCGTGGGGCTGAGAGGTTTGGTGAGGTTGGCTGAGCTAACGCAGACCCTTTAAAGTAATACGGCGTGGTATCCATCCCATGGGTCCCAAATCTCCAGGTTCAAGGGCATCGTCCTACATTGAAAACATGCATGAGAAACCCCGAAGATGGTACACCGTGTGATCGGGAAAGGTTTCTAAAACGCACCTCATTTCTCATCTCCTTGTGCTCCGGTTCGCCATTCCAGCCGCTTTACTAGCAATCTCCCTCCTTGAAGAATCAGCACCTTTATCCTCCTGTTCCGTACAGGTTGCAAATTGTCCTGAGGATGAACGGGAAGAGGGGGAACCAATGAGAGACTAGCTCTAGGTGTTGGGGCAGGCACAGGTCATTCTATTTTCCCATCAGGAAGAAGAATTAACCACAGGCTCAGCCTGCCGCCAGGAACCAGAATACGGCCTGAAGCAATCCTGCGCTTTTGCGGCCAGCTCCCAAGAAAGCGAGTTGAAGAATGGAGCTCAGGGGGACTGCAATTCACAAACCTGCAGACTTAGATATGATAACTCTCGTCCACAAATATATTGAGGGAAGGCAACGAAGAGGATTTGAAAGCAAGGCAGAATTGCAGGAAACAGATTTCAGGAGGTAGATTCGAATCGCCTTTAAAGCACAGGAAAAGCGGCAAAACCTCGACAATGATGCCCTTGGCCAAAAAGGGCGTATGCGTTTTTTCCTGAATATATTCAGGAAAAAACGCATACGCCCTTTTTGGCCAACCAAGCAACCTGGAAAGGCAAATCAGCGCTACAAAGAAGTCTCGCTTCCCATCGGTCAAAAGGGCCATGATGAATAAAGTGTCAAAACCAGAAATGCTGGACAGTCCTTGGAGAAATGGGAGCCTTGCTACGCTGATGGGCGGGATGTAAATTGCCAACAGCCACACTGGAGAAGTGTACGGTGTGTCCTGAAACATCTAAAAAACTCAGCTTAGAGACCATAGGGCACTTCCTCTCATGGACGTATAAATTGGGAAAACTAAAAATCAGCAAGACACAGGCACCCCAAAGTTTTGGGCTGCTCTGTTGACAAGAACCTCCACTTCGTTACACCTTAAATATCCCAGGAAAGAGAAGAATGGATAAAGAAGTTGTGGTCCTTATGTACAATGGAATATCACTCAGCCATGAAATCAACGTCATAAGGCTAGTAGCAGCATGATGAGTGGATTTAGGTACGACGATTCTAAGTGAAATAAGTCACACAGAAAAAGACACTTATCATGAGATATCACTTATAGAGGGAATGTCAAAACCGCTACCCTTGAACTGAATTACAAAACAGAACAGAGTCACACGTTTAGAAAACACACTATGGCTGCTTAACGGGAAAGGTGAGGTGGGGTGATGCATAAAACACGGGTTTCAAATTAGCTCAGATACCGTTCCAGAAACCCAATATGTAATAGACAAGACCTACTCCTTGCTCAGTGAACTGGACTCAACACCCCCTATTCACCGCCCAAGAATATATCTGACTAGTAAGAATCTTAAAACCTATGTATTGATATCTCTCTGTAAGTGAGTCAAGTGGGTGTAAAGCGGCATAAACACAGCAGTGAAAAGCAGCTAAGCCCCATTATAAAAATCAATTACTTTAAAAAACCCGTGAAACAAAGACAGTGAAAGAGAGAGAAATTCTTACAAAATTCGTTCAGGGGCTGTGATGCCACCTGGATTGACCATATCTAGACCCACAGCTGATTGAGACATAAGGGTGGACACTCGTGGGGCTGAGAGGTTTGGTGAGGTTGGCTGAGCTAACGCAGACCCTTTAAAGTAATACGGCGTGGTACCCATCCCATGGGTCCCAAATCTCCAGGTTCAAGGGCATCGTCCTACATTGAAAACATGCATGAGAAACCCCGAAGATGGTACACCGTGTGATCGGGAAAGGTTTCTAAAACGCACCTCATTTCTCATCTCCTTGTGCTCCGGTTCGCCATTCCAGCCGCTTTACTAGCAATCTCCCTCCTTGAAGAATCAGCACCTTTATCCTCCTGTTCCGTACAGGTTGCTAATTGTCCTGAGGATGAACGGGAAGAGGGGGAACCAATGAGAGACTAGCTCTAGGTGTTGGGGCAGGCACAGGTCATTCTATTTTCCCATCAGGAAGAAGAATTAACCACAGGCTCAGCCTGCCGCCAGGAACCAGAATACGGCCTGAAGCAATCCTGCGCTTTTGCGGCCAGCTCCCAAGAAAGCGAGTTGAAGAATGGAGCTCAGGGGCACTGCAATTCACAAACCTGCAGACTTAGAAATGATAACTCTCGTCCACAAATATATTGAGGGAAGGCAACGAAGAGGATTTGAAAGCAAGGCAGAATTGCAGGAAACAGATTTCAGGAGGTAGATTCGAATCGCCTTTAAAGCACAGGAAAAGCGGCAAAACCTCGACAATGATGCCCTTGGCCAAAAAGGGCGTATGCGTTTTTTCCTGAATATATTCAGGAAAAAACGCATACGCCCTTTTTGGCCAACCAAGCAACCTGGAAAGGCAAATCAGCGCTACAAAGAAGTCTCGCTTCCCATCGGTCAAAAGGGCCATGATGAATAAAGTGTCAAAACCAGAAATGCTGGACAGGCCTTGGAGAAATGGGAGCCTTGCTACGCTGATGGGCGGGATGTAAATTGCCAACAGCCACACTGGAGAAGTGTACGGTGTGTCCTGAAACATCTAAAAAACTCAGCTTAGAGACCATAGGGCACTTCCTCTCATGGGCGTATAAATTGGGAAAACTAAAAATCAGCAAGACACAGGCACCCCAAAGTTTTGGGCTGCTCTGTTGACAAGAACCTCCACTTCGTTACACCTTAAATATCCCAGGAAAGAGAAGAATGGATAAAGAAGTTGTGGTCCTTATGTACAATGGAATATCACTCAGCCATGAAATCGACGTCATAAGGCTAGTAGCAGCATGATGAGTGGATTTAGGTACGACGATTCTAAGTGAAATAAGTCACACAGAAAAAGACACTTATCATGAGATATCACTTATAGAGGGAATGTCAAAACCGCTACCCTTGAACTGAATTACAAAACAGAACAGAGTCACACGTTTAGAAAACACACTATGGCTGCTTAACGGGAAAGGTGAGGTGGGGTGATGCATAAAACAAGGGTTTCAAATTAGCTCAGATACCGTTCCAGAAACCCAATATGTAATAGACAAGACCTACTCCTTGCTCAGTGAACTGGACTCAACACCCCCTATTCACCGCCCAAGAACATATCTGACTAGTAAGAATCTTAAAACCTATGTATTGATATCTCTCTGTAAGTGAGTCAAGTGGGTGTAAAGCGGCATAAACACAGCAGTGAAAAGCAGCTAAACCCCATTATAAAAATCAATTACTTTAAAAAACCCGTGAAACAAAGACAGTGAAAGAGAGAGAAATTCTTACAAAATTCGTTCAAGGGCTGTGATGCCACCTGGATTGACCATATCTAGACCCACAGCTGATTGAGACATAAGGGTGGACACTCGTGGGGCTGAGAGGTTTGGTGAGGTTGGCTGAGCTAACGCAGACCCTTTAAAGTAATACGGCGTGGTACCCATCCCATGGGTCCCAAATCTCCAGGTTCAAGGGCATCGTCCTACATTGAAAACATGCATGAGAAACCCCGAAGATGGTACACCGTGTGATCGGGAAAGGTTTCTAAAACGCACCTCATTTCTCATCTCCTTGTGCTCCGGTTCGCCATTCCAGCCGCTTTACTAGCAATCTCCCTCCTTGGAGAATCAGCACCTTTATCCTCCTGTTCCGTACAGGTTGCAAATTCTCCTGAGGATGAACGGGAAGAGGGGGAACCAATGAGAGACTAGCTCTAGGTGTTGGGGCAGGCACAGGTCATTCTATTTTCCCATCAGGAAGAAGAATTAACCACAGGCTCAGCCTGCCGCCAGGAACCAGAATACGGCCTGAAGCAATCCTGCGCTTTTGCGGCCAGCTCCCAAGAAAGCGAGTTGAAGAATGGAGCTCAGGGGCACTGCAATTCACAAACCTGCAGACTTAGAAATGATAACTCTCGTCCACAAATATATTGAGGGAAGGCAACGAAGAGGATTTGAAAGCAAGGCAGAATTGCAGGAAACAGATTTCAGGAGGTAGATTCGAATCACCTTTAAAGCACAGGAAAAGCGGCAAAACCTCGACAATGATGCCCTTGGCCAAAAAGGGCGTATGCGTTTTTTCCTGAATATTTTCAGGAAAAAACGCATACGCCCTTTTTGGCCAACCAAGCAACCTGGAAAGGCAAATCAGCGCTACAAAGAAGTCTCGCTTCCCATCGGTCAAAAGGGCCATGATGAATAAAGTGTCAAAACCAGAAATGCTGGACAGGCCTTGGAGAAATGGGAGCCTTGCTACGCTGATGGGCGGGATGTAAATTGCCAACAGCCACACTGGAGAAGTGTACGGTGTGTCCTGAAACATCTAAAAAACTCAGCTTAGAGACCATAGGGCACTTCCTCTCATGGGCGTATAAATTGGGAAAACTAAAAATCAGCAAGACACAGGCACCCCAAAGTTTTGGGCTGCTCTGTTGACAAGAACCTCCACTTCGTTACACCTTAAATATCCCAGGAAAGAGAAGAATGGATAAAGAAGTTGTGGTCCTTATGTACAATGGAATATCACTCAGCCATGAAATCAACGTCATAAGGCTAGTAGCAGCATGATGAGTGGATTTAGGTACGACGATTCTAAGTGAAATAAGTCACACAGAAAAAGACACTTATCATGAGATATCACTTATAGAGGGAATGTCAAAACCGCTACCCTTGAACTGAATTACAAAACAGAACAGAGTCACACGTTTAGAAAACACACTATGGCTGCTTAACGGGAAAGGTGAGGTGGGGTGATGCATAAAACAAGGGTTTCAAATTAGCTCAGATACCGTTCCAGAAACCCAATATGTAATAGACAAGACCTACTCCTTGCTCAGTGAACTGGACTCAACACCCCCTATTCACCGCCCAAGAATATATCTGACTAGTCAGAATCTTAAAACCTATGTATTGATATCTCTCTGTAAGTGAGTCAAGTGGGTGTAAAGCGGCATAAACACAGCAGTGAAAAGCAGCTAAACCCCATTATAAAAATCAATTACTTTAAAAAACCCGTGAAACAAAGACAGTGAAAGAGAGAGAAATTCTTACAAAATTCGTTCAGGGGCTGTGATGCCACCTGGATTGACCATATCTAGACCCACAGCTGATTGAGACATAAGGGTGGACACTCTTGGGCCTGAGAGGTTTGGTGAGGTTGGGTGAGAAAACGCAGACCCTTTAAAGTAATACGGCGTGGTACCCATCCCATGGGTCCCAAATCTCCAGGTTCAAGGGCATCGTCCTATATTGAAAACATGCATGAGAAACCCCGAAGATGGTACACCGTGTGATCGGGAAAGGTTTCTAAAACGCACCTCATTTCTCATCTCCTTGTGCTCCGTTTCACCATTCCAGCCGCTTTACTAGCAATCTCCCTCCTTGGAGAATCAGCACCTTTATCCTCCTGTTCCGTACAGGTTGCTAATTGTCCTGAGGATGAACGGGAAGAGGGGGAACCAATGAGAGACTAGCTCTAGGTGTTGGGGCAGGCACAGGTCATTCTATTTTCCCATCAGGAAGAAGAATTAACCACAGGCTCAGCCTGCCGCCAGGAACCAGAATACGGCCTGAAGCAATCCGGCGCTTTTGCGGCCAGCTCCCAAGAAAGCGAGTTGAAGAATGGAGCTCAGGGGCACTGCAATTCACAAACCTGCAGACTTAGAAATGATAACTCTCGTCCACAAATATATTGAGGGAAGGCAACGAAGAGGATTTGAAAGCAAGGCAGAATTGCAGGAAACAGATTTCAGGAAGTAGATTCGAATCGCCTTTAAAGCACAGGAAAAGCGGCAAAACCTCGACAATGATGCCCTTGGCCAAAAAGGGCGTATGCGTTTTTTCCTGAATATATTCAGGAAAAAACGCATACGCCCTTTTTGGTCAACCAAGCAACCTGGAAAGGCAAATGAGCGCTACAAAGAAGTCTCGCTTCCCATCGGTCAAAAGGGCCATGATGAATAAAGTGTCAAAACCAGAAATGCTGGACAGGCCTTGGAGAAATTGGAGCCTTGCTACGCTGATGGGCGGGATGTAAATTGCCAACAGCCACTCTGGAGAAGTGTACGGTGTGTCCTGAAACGTCTAAAAAACTCAGCTTAGAGACCATAGGGCACTTCCTCTCATGGGCGTATAAATTGGGAAAACTAAAAATCAGCAAGACACAGGCACCCCAAAGTTTTGGGCTGCTCTGTTGACAAGAACCTCCACTTCGTTACACCTTAAATATCCCAGGAAAGAGAAGAATGGATAAAGAAGTTGCGGTCCTTATGTACAATGGAATATCACTCAGCCATGAAATCAAAGTCATAAGGCTAGTAGCAGCATGATGAGTGGATTTAGGTACGACCATTGTAAGTGAAATAAGTCACACAGAAAAAGACACTTATCATGAGATATCACTTATAGAGGGAATGTCAAAACCGCTACCCTTGAACTGAATTACAAAACAGAACAGAGTCACACGTTTAGAAAACACACTATGGCTGCTTAACGGGAAAGGTGAGGTGGGGTGATGCATAAAACAAGGGTTTCAAATTAGCTCAGATACCGTTCCAGAAACCCAATATGTAATAGACAAGACCTACTCCTTGCTCAGTGAACTGGACTCAACACCCCCTATTCACCGCCCAAGAATATATCTGACTAGTAAGAATCTTAAAACCTATGTATTGATATCTCTCTGTAAGTGAGTCAAGTGGGTGTAAAGCGGCATAAACACAGCAGTGAAAAGCAGCTAAACCCCATTATAAAAATCAATTACTTTAAAAAACCCGTGAAACAAAGACAGTGAAAGAGAGAGAAATTCTTACAAAATTCGTTCAGGGGCTGTGATGCCACCTGGATTGACCATATCTAGACCCACAGCTGATTGAGACATAAGGGTGGACACTCGTGGGGCTGAGAGGTTTGGTGAGGTTGGCTGAGCTAACGCAGACCCTTTAAAGTAATACGGCGTGGTACCCATCCCATGGGTCCCAAATCTCCAGGTTCAAGGGCATCGTCCTACATTGAAAACATGCATGAGAAACCCCGAAGATGGTACACCGTGTGATCGGGAAAGGTTTCTAAAACGCACCTCATTTCTCATCTCCTTGTGCTCCGGTTCGCCATTCCAGCCGCTTTACTAGCAATCTCCCTCCTTGGAGAATCAGCACCTTTATCCTCCTGTTCCGTACAGGTTGCAAATTGTCCTGAGGATGAACGGGAAGAGTGGGAACCAATGAGAGACTAGCTCTAGGTGTTGGGGCAGGCACAGGTCATTCTATTTTCCCATCAGGAAGAAGAATTAACCACAGGCTCAGCCTGCCGCCAGGAACCAGAATACGGCCTGAAGCAATCCTGCGCTTTTGCGGCCAGCTCCCAAGAAAGCGAGTTGAAGAATGGAGCTCAGGGGGACTACAATTCACAAACCTGCAGACTTAGAGATGATAACTCTCGTCCACAAATATATTGAGGGAAGGCAACGAAGAGGATTTGAAAGCAAGGCAGAATTGCAGGAAACAGATTTCAGGAGGTAGATTCGAATCGCCTTTAAAGCACAGGAAAAGCGGCAAAACCTCGACAATGATGCCCTTGGCCAAAAAGGGCGTATGCGTTTTTTCCTGAATATTTTCAGGAAAAAACGCATACGCCCTTTTTGGCCAACCAAGCAACCTGGAAAGGCAAATCAGCGCTACAAAGAAGTCTCGCTTCCCATCGGTCAAAAGGGCCATGATGAATAAAGTGTCAAAACCAGAAATGCTGGACAGGCCTTGGAGAAATTGGAGCCTTGCTACGCTGATGGGCGGGATGTAAATTGCCAACAGCCACACTGGAGAAGTGTACGGTGTGTCCTGAAACATCTAAAAAACTCAGCTTAGAGACCATAGGGCACTTCCTCTCATGGGCGTATAAATTGGGAAAACTAAAAATCAGCAAGACACAGGCACCCCAAAGTTTTGGGCTGCTCTGTTGACAAGAACCTCCACTTCGTTACACCTTAAATATCCCAGGAAAGAGAAGAATGGATAAAGAAGTTGTGGTCCTTATGTACAATGGAATATCACTCAGCCATGAAATCAACGTCATAAGGCTAGTAGCAGCATGATGAGTGGATTTAGGTACGACGATTCTAAGTGAAATAAGTCACACAGAAAAAGACACTTATCATGAGATATCACTTATAGAGGGAATGTCAAAACCGCTACCCTTGAACTGAATTACAAAACAGAACAGAGTCACACGTTTAGAAAACACACTATGGCTGCTTAACGGGAAAGGTGAGGTGGGGTGATGCATAAAACAAGGGTTTCAAATTAGCTCAGATACCGTTCCATAAACCCAATATGTAATAGACAAGACCTACTCCTTGCTCAGTGAACTGGACTCAACACCCCCTATTCACCGCCCAAGAACATATCTGACTAGTAAGAATCTTAAAACCTATGTATTGATATCTCTCTGTAAGTGAGTCAAGTGGGTGTAAAGCGGCATAAACACAGCAGTGAAAAGCAGCTAAACCCCATTATAAAAATCAATTACTTTAAAAAACCCGTGAAACAAAGACAGTGAAAGAGAGAGAAATTCTTACAAAATTCGTTCAGGGGCTGTGATGCCACCTGGATTGACCATATCTAGACCCACAGCTGATTGAGACATAAGGGTGGACACTCGTGGGGCTGAGAGGTTTGGTGAGGTTGGCTGAGCTAACGCAGACCCTTTAAAGTAATACGGCGTGGTACCCATCCCATGGGTCCCAAATCTCCAGGTTCAAGGGCATCGTCCTACATTGAAAACATGCATGAGAAACCCCGAAGATGGTACACCGTGTGATCGGGAAAGGTTTCTAAAACGCACCTCATTTCTCATCTCCTTGTGCTCCGGTTCGCCATTCCAGCCGCTTTACTAGCAATCTCCCTCCTTGGAGAATCAGCACCTTTATCCTCCTGTTCCGTACAGGTTGCAAATTGTCCTGAGGATGAACGGGAAGAGGGGGAACCAATGAGAGACTAGCTCTAGGTGTTGGGGCAGGCACAGGTCATTCTATTTTCCCATCAGGAAGAAGAATTAACCACAGGCTCAGCCTGCCGCCAGGAACCAGAATACGGCCTGAAGCAATCCTGCGCTTTTGCGGCCAGCTCCCAAGAAAGCGAGTTGAAGAATGGAGCTCAGGGGGACTGCAATTCACAAACCTGCAGACTTAGAGATGATAACTCTCGTCCACAAATATATTGAGGGAAGGCAACGAAGAGGATTTGAAAGCAAGGCAGAATTGCAGGAAACAGATTTCAGGAGGTAGATTCGAATCGCCTTTAAAGCACAGGAAAAGCGGCAAAACCTCGACAATGATGCCCTTGGCCAAAAAGGGCGTATGCGTTTTTTCCTGAATATATTCAGGAAAAAACGCATACGCCCTTTTTGGCCAACCAAGCAACCTGGAAAGGCAAATCAGCGCTACAAAGAAGTCTCGCTTCCCATCGGTCAAAAGGGCCATGCTGAATAAAGTGTCAAAACCAGAAATGCTGGACAGGCCTTGGAGAAATGGGAGCCTTGCTACGCTGATGGGCGGGATGTAAATTGCCAACAGCCACACTGGAGAAGTGTACGGTGTGTCCTGAAACATCTAAAAAACTCAGCTTAGAGACCATAGGGCACTTCCTCTCATGGGCGTATAAATTGGGAAAACTAAAAATCAGCAAGACACAGGCACCCCAAAGTTTTGGGCTGCTCTGTTGACAAGAACCTCCACTTCGTTACACCTTAAATATCCCAGGAAAGAGAAGAATGGATAAAGAAGTTGTGGTCCTTATGTACAATGGAATATCACTCAGCCATGAAATCAACGTCATAAGGCTAGTAGCAGCATGATGAGTGGATTTAGGTACGACGATTCTAAGTGAAATAAGTCACACAGAAAAAGACACTTATCATGAGATATCACTTATAGAGGGAATGTCAAAACCGCTACCCTTGAACTGAATTACAAAACAGAACAGAGTCACACGTTTAGAAAACACACTATGGCTGCTTAACGGGAAAGGTGAGGTGGGGTGATGCATAAAACAAGGGTTTCAAATTAGCTCAGATACCGTTCCAGAAACCCAATATGTAATAGACAAGACCTACTCCTTGCTCAGTGAACTGGACTCAACACCCCCTATTCACCGCCCAAGAATATATCTGACTAGTAAGAATCTTAAAACCTATGTATTGATATCTCTCTGTAAGTGAGTCAAGTGGGTGTAAAGCGCCATAAACACAGCAGTGAAAAGCAGCTAAACCCCATTATAAAAATCAATTACTTTAAAAAACCCGTGAAACAAAGACAGTGAAAGAGAGAGAAATTCTTACAAAATTCGTTCAGGGGCTGTGATGCCACCTGGATTGACCATATCTAGACCCACAGCTGATTGAGACATAAGGGTGGACACTCGTGGGGCTGAGAGGTTTGGTGAGGTTGGCTGAGCTAACGCAGACCCTTTAAAGGAATTCGGCGTGGTACCCATCCCATGGGTCCCAAATCTCCAGGTTCAAGGGCATCGTCCTACATTGAAAACATGCATGAGAAACCCCGAAGATGGTACACCGTGTGATCGGGAAAGGTTTCTAAAACGCACCTCATTTCTCATCTCCTTGTGCTCCGGTTCGCCATTCCAGCCGCTTTACTAGCAATCTCCCTCCTTGGAGAATCAGCACCTTTATCCTCCTGTTCCGTACAGGTTGCAAATTGTCCTGAGGATGAACGGGAAGAGGGGGAACCAATGAGAGACTAGCTCTAGGTGTTGGGGCAGGCACAGGTCATTCTATTTTCCCATCAGGAAGAAGAATTAACCACAGGCTCAGCCTGCCGCCAGGAACCAGAATATGGCCTGAAGCAATCCTGCGCTTTTGCGGCCAGCTCCCAAGAAAGCGAGTTGAAGAATGGAGCTCAGGGGCACTGCAATTCACAAACCTGCAGTCTTAGAAATGATAACTCTCGTCCACAAATATATTGAGGGAAGGCAACGAAGAGGATTTGAAAGCAAGGCAGAATTGCAGGAAACAGATTTCAGGAGGTAGATTCGAATCGCCTTTAAAGCACAGGAAAAGCGGCAAAACCTCGACAATGATGCCCTTGGCCAAAAAGGGCGTATGCGTTTTTTCCTGAATATATTCAGGAAAAAACGCATACGCCCTTTTTGGCCAACCAAGCAACCTGGAAAGGCAAATCAGCGCTACAAAGAAGTCTCGCTTCCCATCGGTCAAAAGGGCCATGCTGAATAAAGTGTCAAAACCAGAAATGCTGGACAGGCCTTGGAGAAATGGGAGCCTTGCTACGCTGATGGGCGGGATGTAAATTGCCAACAGCCACACTGGAGAAGTGTACGGTGTGTCCTGAAACATCTAAAAAACTCAGCTTAGAGACCATAGGGCACTTCCTCTCATGGGCGTATAAATTGGGAAAACTAAAAATCAGCAAGACACAGGCACCCCAAAGTTTTGGGCTGCTCTGTTGACAAGAACCTCCACTTCGTTACACCTTAAATATCCCAGGAAAGAGAAGAATGGATAAAGAAGTTGTGGTCCTTATGTACAATGGAATATCACTCAGCCATGAAATCAACGTCATAAGGCTAGTAGCAGCATGATGAGTGGATTTAGGTACGACGATTCTAAGTGAAATAAGTCACACAGAAAAAGACACTTATCATGAGATATCACTTATAGAGGGAATGTCAAAACCGCTACCCTTGAACTGAATTACAAAACAGAACAGAGTCACACGTTTAGAAAACACACTATGGCTGCTTAACGGGAAAGGTGAGGTGGGGTGATGCATAAAACAAGGGTTTCAAATTAGCTCAGATACCGTTCCATAAACCCAATATGTAATAGACAAGACCTACTCCTTGCTCAGTGAACTGGACTCAACACCCCCTATTCACCGCCCAAGAACATATCTGACTAGTAAGAATCTTAAAACCTATGTATTGATATCTCTCTGTAAGTGAGTCAAGTGGGTGTAAAGCGGCATAAACACAGCAGTGAAAAGCAGCTAAACCCCATTATAAAAATCAATTACTTTAAAAAACCCGTGAAACAAAGACAGTGAAAGAGAGAGAAATTCTTACAAAATTCGTTCAGGGGCTGTGATGCCACCTGGATTGACCATATCTAGACCCACAGCTGATTGAGACATAAGGGTGGACACTCGTGGGGCTGAGAGGTTTGGTGAGGTTGGCTGAGCTAACGCAGACCCTTTAAAGTAATACGGCGTGGTACCCATCCCATGGGTCCCAAATCTCCAGGTTCAAGGGCATCGTCCTACATTGAAAACATGCATGAGAAACCCCGAAGATGGTACACCGTGTGATCGGGAAAGGTTTCTAAAACGCACCTCATTTCTCATCTCCTTGTGCTCCGGTTCGCCATTCCAGCCGCTTTACTAGCAATCTCCCTCCTTGGAGAATCAGCACCTTTATCCTCCTGTTCCGTACAGGTTGCAAATTGTCCTGAGGATGAACGGGAAGAGGGGGAACCAATGAGAGACTAGCTCTAGGTGTTGGGGCAGGCACAGGTCATTCTATTTTCCCATCAGGAAGAAGAATTAACCACAGGCTCAGCCTGCCGCCAGGAACCAGAATACGGCCTGAAGCAATCCTGCGCTTTTGCGGCCAGCTCCCAAGAAAGCGAGTTGAAGAATGGAGCTCAGGGGCACTGCAATTCACAAACCTGCAGTCTTAGAAATGATAACTCTCGTCCACAAATATATTGAGGGAAGGCAACGAAGAGGATTTGAAAGCAAGGCAGAATTGCAGGAAACAGATTTCAGGAGGTAGATTCGAATCGCCTTTAAAGCACAGGAAAAGCGGCAAAACCTCGACAATGATGCCCTTGGCCAAAAAGGGCGTATGCGTTTTTTCCTGAATATATTCAGGAAAAAACGCATACGCCCTTTTTGGCCAACCAAGCAACCTGGAAAGGCAAATCAGCGCTACAAAGAAGTCTCGCTTCCCATCGGTCAAAAGGGCCATGCTGCATAAAGTGTCAAAACCAGAAATGCTGGACAGGCCTTGGAGAAATGGGAGCCTTGCTACGCTGATGGGCGGGATGTAAATTGCCAACAGCCACACTGGAGAAGTGTACGGTGTGTCCTGAAACATCTAAAAAACTCAGCTTAGAGACCATAGGGCACTTCCTCTCATGGGCGTATAAATTGGGAAAACTAAAAATCAGCAAGACACAGGCACCCCAAAGTTTTGGGCTGCTCTGTTGACAAGAACCTCCACTTCGTTACACCTTAAATATCCCAGGAAAGAGAAGAATGGATAAAGAAGTTGTGGTCCTTATGTACAATGGAATATCACTCAGCCATGAAATCAACGTCATAAGGCTAGTAGCAGCATGATGAGTGGATTTAGGTACGACGATTCTAAGTGAAATAAGTCACACAGAAAAAGACACTTATCATGAGATATCACTTATAGAGGGAATGTCAAAACCGCTACCCTTGAACTGAATTACAAAACAGAACAGAGTCACACGTTTAGAAAACACACTATGGCTGCTTAACGGGAAAGGTGAGGTGGGGTGATGCATAAAACAAGGGTTTCAAATTAGCTCAGATACCGTTCCAGAAACCCAATATGTAATAGACAAGACCTACTCCTTGCTCAGTGAACTGGACTCAACACCCCCTATTCACCGCCCAAGAACATATCTGACTAGTAAGAATCTTAAAACCTATGTATTGATATCTCTCTGTAAGTGAGTCAAGTGGGTGTAAAGCGGCATAAACACAGCAGTGAAAAGCAGCTAAACCCCATTATAAAAATCAATTACTTTAAAAAACCCGTGAAACAAAGACAGTGAAAGAGAGAGAAATTCTTACAAAATTCGTTCAGGGGCTGTGATGCCACCTGGATTGACCATATCTAGACCCACAGCTGATTGAGACATAAGGGTGGACACTCGTGGGGCTGAGAGGTTTGGTGAGGTTGGCTGAGCTAACGCAGACCCTTTAAAGTAATACGGCGTGGTACCCATCCCATGGGTCCCAAATCTCCAGGTTCAAGGGCATCGTCCTACATTGAAAACATGCATGAGAAACCCCGAAGATGGTACACCGTGTGATCGGGAAAGGTTTCTAAAACGCACCTCATTTCTCATCTCCTTGTGCTCCGGTTCGCCATTCCAGCCGCTTTACTAGCAATCTCCCTCCTTGGAGAATCAGCACCTTTATTCTCCTGTTCCGTACAGGTTGCAAATTCTCCTGAGGATGAACGGGAAGAGGGGGAACCAATGAGAGACTAGCTCTAGGTGTTGGGGCAGGCACAGGTCATTCTATTTTCCCATCAGGAAGAAGAATTAACCACAGGCTCAGCCTGCCGCCAGGAACCAGAATACGGCCTGAAGCAATCCTGCGCTTTTGCGGCCAGCTCCCAAGAAAGCGAGTTGAAGAATGGAGCTCAGGGGCACTGCAATTCACAAACCTGCAGACTTAGAAATGATAACTCTCGTCCACAAATATATTGAGGGAAGGCAACGAAGAGGATTTGAAAGCAAGGCAGAATTGCAGGAAACAGATTTCAGGAGGTAGATTCGAATTGCCTTTAAAGCACAGGAAAAGCGGCAAAACCTCGACAATGATGCCCTTGGCCAAAAAGGGCGTATGCGTTTTTTCCTGAATATATTCAGGAAAAAACGCATACGCCCTTTTTGGCCAACCAAGCAACCTGGAAAGGCAAATCAGCGCTACAAAGAAGTCTCGCTTCCCATCGGTCAAAAGGGCCATGCTGCATAAAGTGTCAAAACCAGAAATGCTGGACAGGCCTTGGAGAAATGGGAGCCTTGCTACGCTGATGGGCGGGATGTAAATTGCCAACAGCCACACTGGAGAAGTGTACGGTGTGTCCTGAAACATCTAAAAAACTCAGCTTAGAGACCATAGGGCACTTCCTCTCATGGGCGTATAAATTGGGAAAACTAAAAATCAGCAAGACACAGGCACCCCAAAGTTTTGGGCTGCTCTGTTGACAAGAACCTCCACTTCGTTACACCTTAAATATCCCAGGAAAGAGAAGAATGGATAAAGAAGTTGTGGTCCTTATGTACAATGGAATATCACTCAGCCATGAAATCAACGTCATAAGGCTAGTAGCAGCATGATGAGTGGATTTAGGTACGACGATTCTAAGTGAAATAAGTCACACAGAAAAAGACACTTATCATGAGATATCACTTATAGAGGGAATGTCAAAACCGCTACCCTTGAACTGAATTACAAAACAGAACAGAGTCACACGTTTAGAAAACACACTATGGCTGCTTAACGGGAAAGGTGAGGTGGGGTGATGCATAAAACAAGGGTTTCAAATTAGCTCAGATACCGTTCCAGAAACCCAATATGTAATAGACAAGACCTACTCCTTGCTCAGTGAACTGGACTCAACACCCCCTATTCACCGCCCAAGAACATATCTGACTAGTAAGAATCTTAAAACCTATGTATTGATATCTCTCTGTAAGTGAGTCAAGTGGGTGTAAAGCGGCATAAACACAGCAGTGAAAAGCAGCTAAACCCCATTATAAAAATCAATTACTTTAAAAAACCCGTGAAACAAAGACAGTGAAAGAGAGAGAAATTCTTACAAAATTCGTTCAAGGGCTGTGATGCCACCTGGATTGACCATATCTAGACCCACAGCTGATTGAGACATAAGGGTGGACACTCGTGGGGCTGAGAGGTTTGGTGAGGTTGGCTGAGCTAACGCAGACCCTTTAAAGTAATACGGCGTGGTACCCATCCCATGGGTCCCAAATCTCCAGGTTCAAGGGCATCGTCCTACATTGAAAACATGCATGAGAAACCCCGAAGATGGTACACCGTGTGATCGGGAAAGTTTTCTAAAACGCACCTCATTTCTCATCTCCTTGTGCTCCGGTTCGCCATTCCAGCCGCTTTACTAGCAATCTCCCTCCTTGGAGAATCAGCACCTTTATCCTCCTGTTCCGTACAGGTTGCAAATTCTCCTGAGGATGAACGGGAAGAGGGGGAACCAATGAGAGACTAGCTCTAGGTGTTGGGACAGGCACAGGTCATTCTATTTTCCCATCAGGAAGAAGAATTAACCACAGGCTCAGCCTGCCGCCAGGAACCAGAATACGGCCTGAAGCAATCCTGCGCTTTTGCGGCCAGCTCCCAAGAAAGCGAGTTGAAGAATGGAGCTCAGGGGCACTGCAATTCACAAACCTGCAGACTTAGAAATGATAACTCTCGTCCACAAATATATTGAGGGAAGGCAACGAAGAGGATTTGAAAGCAAGGCAGAATTGCAGGAAACAGATTTCAGGAGGTAGATTCGAATCGCCTTTAAAGCACAGGAAAAGCGGCAAAACCTCGACAATGATGCCCTTGGCCAAAAAGGGCGTATGCGTTTTTTCCTGAATATATTCAGGAAAAAACGCATACGCCCTTTTTGGCCAACCAAGCAACCTGGAAAGGCAAATCAGCGCTACAAAGAAGTCTCGCTTCCCATCGGTCAAAAGGGCCATGATGAATAAAGTGTCAAAACCAGAAATGCTGGACAGGCCTTGGAGAAATGGGAGCCTTGCTACGCTGATGGGCGGGATGTAAATTGCCAACAGCCACACTGGAGAAGTGTACGGTGTGTCCTGAAACATCTAAAAAACTCAGCTTAGAGACCATAGGGCACTTCCTCTCATGGGCGTATAAATTGGGAAAACTAAAAATCAGCAAGACACAGGCACCCCAAAGTTTTGGGCTGCTCTGTTGACAAGAACCTCCACTTCGTTACACCTTAAATATCCCAGGAAAGAGAAGAATGGATAAAGAAGTTGTGGTCCTTATGTACAATGGAATATCACTCAGCCATGAAATCAACGTCATAAGGCTAGTAGCAGCATGATGAGTGGATTTAGGTACGACGATTCTAAGTGAAATAAGTCACACAGAAAAAGACACTTATCATGAGATATCACTTATAGAGGGAATGTCAAAACCGCTACCCTTGAACTGAATTACAAAACAGAACAGAGTCACACGTTTAGAAAACACACTATGGCTGCTTAACGGGAAAGGTGAGGTGGGGTGATGCATAAAACAAGGGTTTCAAATTAGCTCAGATACCGTTCCAGAAACCCAATATGTAATAGACAAGACCTACTCCTTGCTCAGTGAACTGGACTCAACACCCCCTATTCACCGCCCAAGAATATATCTGACTAGTAAGAATCTTAAAACCTATGTATTGATATCTCTCTGTAAGTGAGTCAAGTGGGTGTAAAGCGGCATAAACACAGCAGTGAAAAGCAGCTAAACCCCATTATAAAAATCAATTACTTTAAAAAACCCGTGAAACAAAGACAGTGAAAGAGAGAGAAATTCTTACAAAATTCGTTCAGGGGCTGTGATGCCACCTGGATTGACCATATCTAGACCCACAGCTGATTGAGACATAAGGGTGGACACTCTTGAGCCTGAGAGGTTTGGTGAGGTTGGGTGAGAAAACGCAGACCCTTTAAAGTAATACGGCGTGGTACCCATCCCATGGGTCCCAAATCTCCAGGTTCAAGGGCATCGTCCTATATTGAAAACATGCATGAGAAACCCCGAAGATGGTACACCGTGTGATCGGGAAAGGTTTCTAAAACGCACCTCATTTCTCATCTCCTTGTGCTCCGTTTCACCATTCCAGCCGCTTTACTAGCAATCTCCCTCCTTGGAGAATCAGCACCTTTATCCTCCTGTTCCGTACAGGTTGCTAATTGTCCTGAGGATGAACGGGAAGAGGGGGAACCAATGAGAGACTAGCTCTAGGTGTTGGGGCAGGCACAGGTCATTCTATTTTCCCATCAGGAAGAAGAATTAACCACAGGCTCAGCCTGCCGCCAGGAACCAGAATACGGCCTGAAGCAATCCGGCGCTTTTGCGGCCAGCTCCCAAGAAAGCGAGTTGAAGAATGGAGCTCAGGGGCACTGCAATTCACAAACCTGCAGACTTAGAAATGATAACTCTCGTCCACAAATATATTGAGGGAAGGCAACGAAGAGGATTTGAAAGCAAGGCAGAATTGCAGGAAACAGATTTCAGGAAGTAGATTCGAATCGCCTTTAAAGCACAGGAAAAGCGGCAAAACCTCGACAATGATGCCCTTGGCCAAAAAGGGCGTATGCGTTTTTTCCTGAATATATTCAGGAAAAAACGCATACGCCCTTTTTGGTCAACCAAGCAACCTGGAAAGGCAAATGAGCGCTACAAAGAAGTCTCGCTTCCCATCGGTCAAAAGGGTCATGATGAATAAAGTGTCAAAACCAGAAATGCTGGACAGGCCTTGGAGAAATGGGAGCCTTGCTACGCTGATGGGCGGGATGTAAATTGCCAACAGCCACTCTGGAGAAGTGTACGGTGTGTCCTGAAACGTCTAAAAAACTCAGCTTAGAGACCATAGGGCACTTCCTCTCATGGGCGTATAAATTGGGAAAACTAAAAATCAGCAAGACACAGGCACCCCAAAGTTTTGGGCTGCTCTGTTGACAAGAACCTCCACTTCGTTACACCTTAAATATCCCAGGAAAGAGAAGAATGGATAAAGAAGTTGCGGTCCTTATGTACAATGGAATATCACTCAGCCATGAAATCAAAGTCATAAGGCTAGTAGCAGCATGATGAGTGGATTTAGGTACGACCATTGTAAGTGAAATAAGTCACACAGAAAAAGACACTTATCATGAGATATCACTTATAGAGGGAATGTCAAAACCGCTACCCTTGAACTGAATTACAAAACAGAACAGAGTCACACGTTTAGAAAACACACTATGGCTGCTTAACGGGAAAGGTGAGGTGGGGTGATGCATAAAACAAGGGTTTCAAATTAGCTCAGATACCGTTCCAGAAACCCAATATGTAATAGACAAGACCTACTCCTTGCTCAGTGAACTGGACTCAACACCCCCTATTCACCGCCCAAGAATATATCTGACTAGTAAGTATCTTCAAACCTATGTATTGATATCTCTCTGTAAGTGAGTCAAGTGGGTGTAAAGCGGCATAAACACAGCAGTGAAAAGCAGCCAAACTCCATTATAAAAATCAATTACTTTTCAAAACCCGTGAAACAAAGACAGTGAAAGAGAGAGAAATTCTTACAAAATTCGTTCAGGGGCTGTGATGCCACCTGGATTGACCATATCTAGACCCACAGCTGATTGAGACATAAGGGTGGACACTCGTGGGGCTGAGAGGTTTGGTGAGGTTGGCTGAGCTAACGCAGACCCTTTAAAGTAATACGGCGTGGTACCCATCCCATGGGTCCCAAATCTCCAGGTTCAAGGGCATCGTCCTACATTGAAAACATGCATGAGAAACCCCGAAGATGGTACAGCGTGTGATCGGGAAAGGTTTCTAAAACGCACCTCATTTCTCATCTCCTTGTGCTCCGGTTCACCATTCCAGCCGCTTTACTAGCAATCTCCCTCCTTGGAGAATCAGCACCTTTATCCTCCTGTTCCGTACAGGTTGCTAATTGTCCTGAGGATGAACGGGAAGAGGGGGAACCAATGAGAGACTAGCTCTAGGTGTTGGGGCAGGCACAGGTCATTCTATTTTCCCATCAGGAAGAAGAATTAACCACAGGCTCAGCCTGCCGCCAGGAACCAGAATACGGCCTGAAGCAATCCTGCGCTTTTGCGGCCAGCTCCCAAGAAAGCGAGTTGAAGAATGGAGCTCAGGGGCACTGCAATTCACAAACCTGCAGACTTAGAAATGATAACTCTCGTCCACAAATATATTGAGGGAAGGCAACGAAGAGGATTTGAAAGCAAGGCAGAATTGCAGGAAACAGATTTCAGGAGGTAGATTCGAATCGCCTTTAAAGCACAGGAAAAGCGGCAAAACCTCGACAATGATGCCCTTGGCCAAAAAGGGCGTATGCGTTTTTTCCTGAATATATTCAGGAAAAAACGCATACGCCCTTTTTGGCCAACCAAGCAACCTGGAAAGGCAAATCAGCGCTACAAAGAAGTCTCGCTTCCCATCGGTCAAAAGGGCCATGCTGCATAAAGTGTCAAAACCAGAAATGCTGGACAGGCCTTGGAGAAATGGGAGCCTTGCTACGCTGATGGGCGGGATGTAAATTGCCAACAGCCACACTGGAGAAGTGTACGGTGTGTCCTGAAACATCTAAAAAACTCAGCTTAGAGACCATAGGGCACTTCCTCTCATGGGCGTATAAATTGGGAAAACTAAAAATCAGCAAGACACAGGCACCCCAAAGTTTTGGGCTGCTCTGTTGACAAGAACCTCCACTTCGTTACACCTTAAATATCCCAGGAAAGAGAAGAATGGATAAAGAAGTTGTGGTCCTTATGTACAATGGAATATCACTCAGCCATGAAATCAACGTCATAAGGCTAGTAGCAGCATGATGAGTGGATTTAGGTACGACGATTCTAAGTGAAATAAGTCACACAGAAAAAGACACTTATCATGAGATATCACTTATAGAGGGAATGTCAAAACCGCTACCCTTGAACTGAATTACAAAACAGAACAGAGTCACACGTTTAGAAAACACACTATGGCTGCTTAACGGGAAAGGTGAGGTGGGGTGATGCATAAAACAAGGGTTTCAAATTAGCTCAGATACCGTTCCAGAAACCCAATATGTAATAGACAAGACCTACTCCTTGCTCAGTGAACTGGACTCAACACCCCCTATTCACCGCCCAAGAACATATCTGACTAGTAAGAATCTTAAAACCTATGTATTGATATCTCTCTGTAAGTGAGTCAAGTGGGTGTAAAGCGGCATAAACACAGCAGTGAAAAGCAGCTAAACCCCATTATAAAAATCAATTACGTTTCAAAACCCGTGAAACAAAGACAGTGAAAGAGAGAGAAATTCTTACAAAATTCGTTCAGGAGCTGTGATGCCACCTGGATTGACCATATCTAGACCCACAGCTGATTGAGACATAAGGGTGGACACTCTTGGGGCTGAGAGGTTTGGTGAGGTTGGGTGAGAAAACGCAGACCCTTTAAAGTAATACGGCGTGGTACCCATCCCATGGGTCCCAAATCTCCAGGTTCAAGGGCATCGTCCTATATTGAAAACATGCATGAGAAACCCCGAAGATGGTACACCGTGTGATCGGGAAAGGTTTCTAAAACGCACCTCATTTCTCATCTCCTTGTGCTCCGGTTCACCATTCCAGCCGCTTTACTAGCAATCTCCCTCCTTGGAGAATCAGCACCTTTATCCTCCTGTTCCGTACAGGTTGCAAATTGTCCTGAGGATGAACGGGAAGAGGGGGAACCAATGAGAGACTAGCTCTAGGTGTTGGGGCAGGCACAGGTCATTCTATTTTCCCATCAGGAAGAAGAATTAACCACAGGCTCAGCCTGCCGCCAGGAACCAGAATACGGCCTGAAGCAATCCTGCGCTTTTGCGGCCAGCTCCCAAGAAAGCGAGTTGAAGAATGGAGCTCAGGGGCACTGCAATTCACAAACCTGCAGACTTAGAAATGATAACTCTCATCCACAAATATATTGAGGGAAGGCAACGAAGAGGATTTGAAAGCAAGGCAGAATTGCAGGAAACAGATTTCAGGAGGTAGATTCGAATCGCCTTTAAAGCACAGGAAAAGCGGCAAAACCTCGACAATGATGCCCTTGGCCAAAAAGGGCGTATGCGTTTTTTCCTGAATATATTCAGGAAAAAACGCATACGCCCTTTTTGGTCAACCAAGCAACCTGGAAAGGCAAATCAGCGCTACAAAGAAGTTTCGCTTCCCATCGGTCAAAAGGGCCATGATGAATAAAGTGTCAAAACCAGAAATGCTGGACAGGCCTTGGAGAAATGGGAGCCTTGCTACGCTGATGGGCGGGATGTAAATTGCCAACAGCCACTCTGGAGAAGTGTACGGTGTGTCCTGAAACATCTAAAAAACTCAGCTTAGAGACCATAGGGCACTTCCTCTCATGGGCGTATAAATTGGGAAAACTAAAAATCAGCAAGACACAGGCACCCCAAAGTTTTGGGCTGCTCTGTTGACAAGAACCTCCACTTCGTTACACCTTAAATATCCCAGGAAAGAGAAGAATGGATAAAGAAGTTGCGGTCCTTATGTACAATGGAATATCTCTCAGCCATGAAATCAACGTCATAAGGCTAGTAGCAGCATGATGAGTGGATTTAGGTACGACCATTCTAAGTGAAATAAGTCACACAGAAAAAGACACTTATCATGAGATATCACTTATAGAGGGAATGTCAAAACCGCTACCCTTGAACTGAATTACAAAACAGAACAGAGTCACACGTTTAGAAAACACACTATGGCTGCTTAACGGGAAAGGTGAGGTGGGGTGATGCATAAAACAAGGGTTTCAAATTAGCTCACATACCGTTCCATAAACCCAATATGTAATAGACAAGACCTACTCCTTGCTCAGTGAACTGGACTCAACACCCCCTATTCACCGCCCAAGAATATATCTGACTAGTAAGTATCTTCAAACCTATGTATTGATATCTCTCTGTAAGTGAGTCAAGTGGGTGTAAAGCGGCATAAACACAGCAGCGAAAAGCAGCCAAACCCCATTATAAAAATCAATTACTTTTCAAAACCCGTGAAACAAAGACAGTGAAAGAGAGAGAAATTCTTACAAAATTCGTTCAGGGGCTGTGATGCCACCTGGATTGACCATATCTAGACCCACAGCTGATTGAGACATATGGGTGGACACTCTTGGGGCTGAGAGGTTTGGTGAGGTTGGGTGTGCAAACGCAGACCCTTTAAAGTAATACGGCGTGGTACCCATCCCATGGGTCCAAAATCTCCAGGTTCAAGGGCATCTTCCTACATTGAAAACATGCATGAGAAACCCCGAAGATGGTACACCGTGTGATCGGGAAAGGTTGCTAAAACGCACCTCATTTCTCATCTCCTTGTGCTCCGGTTCGCCATTCCAGCCGCTTTACTAGCAATCTCCCTCCTTGGAGAATCAGCACCTTTATCCTCCTGTTCCGTACAGGTTGCTAATTGTCCTGAGGATGAACGGGAAGAGGGGGAACCAATGAGAGACTAGCTCTAGGTGTTGGGGCAGGCACAGGTCATTCTATTTTCCCATCAGGAAGAAGAATTAACCACAGGCTCAGCCTGCCGCCAGGAACCAGAATACGGCCTGAAGCAATCCTGCGCTTTTGCGGCCAGCTCCCAAGAAAGCGAGTTGAAGAATGGAGCTCAGGGGCACTGCAATTCACAAACCTGCAGACTTAGAAATGATAACTCTCGTCCACAAATATATTGAGGGAAGGCAACGAAGAGGATTTGAAAGCAAGGCAGAATTGCAGGAAACAGATTTCAGGAAGTAGATTCGAATCGCCTTTAAAGCACAGGAAAAGCGGCAAAACCTCGACAATGATGCCCTTGGCCAAAAAGGGCGTATGCGTTTTTTCCTGAATATATTCAGGAAAAAACGCATACGCCCTTTTTGGTCAACCAAGCAACCTGGAAAGGCAAATGAGCGCTACAAAGAAGTCTCGCTTCCCATCGGTCAAAAGGGTCATGATGAATAAAGTGTCAAAACCAGAAATGCTGGACAGGCCTTGGAGAAATGGGAGCCTTGCTACGCTGATGGGCGGGATGTAAATTGCCAACAGCCACTCTGGAGAAGTGTACGGTGTGTCCTGAAACGTCTAAAAAACTCAGCTTAGAGACCATAGGGCACTTCCTCTCATGGGCGTATAAATTGGGAAAACTAAAAATCAGCAAGACACAGGCACCCCAAAGTTTTGGGCTGCTCTGTTGACAAGAACCTCCACTTCGTTACACCTTAAATATCCCAGGAAAGAGAAGAATGGATAAAGAAGTTGCGGTCCTTATGTACAATGGAATATCACTCAGCCATGAAATCAAAGTCATAAGGCTAGTAGCAGCATGATGAGTGGATTTAGGTACGACCATTGTAAGTGAAATAAGTCACACAGAAAAAGACACTTATCATGAGATATCACTTATAGAGGGAATGTCAAAACCGCTACCCTTGAACTGAATTACAAAACAGAACAGAGTCACACGTTTAGAAAACACACTATGGCTGCTTAACGGGAAAGGTGAGGTGGGGTGATGCATAAAACAAGGGTTTCAAATTAGCTCAGATACCGTTCCAGAAACCCAATATGTAATAGACAAGACCTACTCCTTGCTCAGTGAACTGGACTCAACACCCCCTATTCACCGCCCAAGAATATATCTGACTAGTAAGTATCTTCAAACCTATGTATTGATATCTCTCTGTAAGTGAGTCAAGTGGGTGTAAAGCGGCATAAACACAGCAGTGAAAAGCAGCCAAACTCCATTATAAAAATCAATTACTTTTCAAAACCCGTTAAACAAAGACAGTGAAAGAGAGAGAAATTCTTACAAAATTCGTTCAGGGGCTGTGATGCCACCTGGATTGACCATATCTAGACCCACAGCTGATTGAGACATAAGGGTGGACACTCGTGGGGCTGAGAGGTTTGGTGAGGTTGGCTGAGCTAACGCAGACCCTTTAAAGTAATACGGCGTGGTACCCATCCCATGGGTCCCAAATCTCCAGGTTCAAGGGCATCGTCCTACATTGAAAACATGCATGAGAAACCCCGAAGATGGTACACCGTGTGATCGGGAAAGTTTTCTAAAACGCACCTCATTTCTCATCTCCTTGTGCTCCGGTTCGCCATTCCAGCCGCTTTACTAGCAATCTCCCTCCTTGGAGAATCAGCACCTTTATCCTCCTGTTCCGTACAGGTTGCAAATTCTCCTGAGGATGAACGGGAAGAGGGGGAACCAATGAGAGACTAGCTCTAGGTGTTGGGGCAGGCACAGGTCATTCTATTTTCCCATCAGGAAGAAGAATTAACCACAGGCTCAGCCTGCCGCCAGGAACCAGAATACGGCCTGAAGCAATCCTGCGCTTTTGCGGCCAGCTCCCAAGAAAGCGAGTTGAAGAATGGAGCTCAGGGGCACTGCAATTCACAAACCTGCAGACTTAGAAATGATAACTCTCGTCCACAAATATATTGAGGGAAGGCAACGAAGAGGATTTGAAAGCAAGGCAGAATTGCAGGAAACAGATTTCAGGAGGTAGATTCGAATCGCCTTTAAAGCACAGGAAAAGCGGCAAAACCTCGACAATGATGCCCTTGGCCAAAAAGGGCGTATGCGTTTTTTCCTGAATATATTCAGGAAAAAACGCATACGCCCTTTTTGGCCAACCAAGCAACCTGGAAAGGCAAATCAGCGCTACAAAGAAGTCTCGCTTCCCATCGGTCAAAAGGGCCATGATGAATAAAGTGTCAAAACCAGAAATGCTGGACAGGCCTTGGAGAAATGGGAGCCTTGCTACGCTGATGGGCGGGATGTAAATTGCCAACAGCCACACTGGAGAAGTGTACGGTGTGTCCTGAAACATCTAAAAAACTCAGCTTAGAGACCATAGGGCACTTCCTCTCATGGGCGTATAAATTGGGAAAACTAAAAATCAGCAAGACACAGGCACCCCAAAGTTTTGGGCTGCTCTGTTGACAAGAACCTCCACTTCGTTACACCTTAAATATCCCAGGAAAGAGAAGAATGGATAAAGAAGTTGTGGTCCTTATGTACAATGGAATATCACTCAGCCATGAAATCAACGTCATAAGGCTAGTAGCAGCATGATGAGTGGATTTAGGTACGAGGATTCTAAGTGAAATAAGTCACACAGAAAAAGACACTTATCATGAGATATCACTTATAGAGGGAATGTCAAAACCGCTACCCTTGAACTGAATTACAAAACAGAACAGAGTCACACGTTTAGAAAACACACTATGGCTGCTTAACGGGAAAGGTGAGGTGGGGTGATGCATAAAACAAGGGTTTCAAATTAGCTCAGATACCGTTCCAGAAACCCAATATGTAATAGACAAGACCTACTCCTTGCTCAGTGAACTGGACTCAACACCCCCTATTCACCGCCCAAGAATATATCTGACTAGTAAGAATCTTAAAACCTATGTATTGATATCTCTCTGTAAGTGAGTCAAGTGGGTGTAAAGCGGCATAAACACAGCAGTGAAAAGCAGCTAAACCCCATTATAAAAATCAATTACTTTAAAAAACCCGTGAAACAAAGACAGTGAAAGAGAGAGAAATTCTTACAAAATTCGTTCAGGGGCTGTGATGCCACCTGGATTGACCATATCTAGACCCACAGCTGATTGAGACAAAAGGGTGGACACTCGTGGGGCTGAGAGGTTTGGTGAGGTTGGCTGAGCTAACGCAGACCCTTTAAAGTAATTCGGCGTGGTACCCATCCCATGGGTCCCAAATCTCCAGGTTCAAGGGCATCGTCCTATATTGAAAACATGCATGAGAAACCCCGAAGATGGTACACCGTGTGATCGGGAAAGGTTTCTAAAACGCACCTCATTTCTCATCTCCTTGTGCTCCGTTTCACCATTCCAGCCGCTTTACTAGCAATCTCCCTCCTTGGAGAATCAGCACCTTTATCCTCCTGTTCCGTACAGGTTGCTAATTGTCCTGAGGATGAACGGGAAGAGGGGGAACCAATGAGAGACTAGCTCTAGGTGTTGGGGCAGGCACAGGTCATTCTATTTTCCCATCAGGAAGAAGAATTAACCACAGGCTCAGCCTGCCGCCAGGAACCAGAATACGGCCTGAAGCAATCCTGCGCTTTTGCGGCCAGCTCCCAAGAAAGCGAGTTGAAGAATGGAGCTCAGGGGCACTGCAATTCACAAACCTGCAGACTTAGAAATGATAACTCTCGTCCACAAATATATTGAGGGAAGGCAACGAAGAGGATTTGAAAGCAAGGCAGAATTGCAGGAAACAGATTTCAGGAAGTAGATTCGAATCGCCTTTAAAGCACAGGAAAAGCGGCAAAACCTCGACAATGATGCCCTTGGCCAAAAAGGGCGTATGCGTTTTTTCCTGAATATATTCAGGAAAAAACGCATACGCCCTTTTTGGTCAACCAAGCAACCTGGAAAGGCAAATGAGCGCTACAAAGAAGTCTCGCTTCCCATCGGTCAAAAGGGTCATGATGAATAAAGTGTCAAAACCAGAAATGCTGGACAGGCCTTGGAGAAATGGGAGCCTTGCTACGCTGATGGGCGGGATGTAAATTGCCAACAGCCACTCTGGAGAAGTGTACGGTGTGTCCTGAAACGTCTAAAAAACTCAGCTTAGAGACCATAGGGCACTTCCTCTCATGGGCGTATAAATTGGGAAAACTAAAAATCAGCAAGACACAGGCACCCCAAAGTTTTGGGCTGCTCTGTTGACAAGAACCTCCACTTCGTTACACCTTAAATATCCCAGGAAAGAGAAGAATGGATAAAGAAGTTGCGGTCCTTATGTACAATGGAATATCACTCAGCCATGAAATCAAAGTCATAAGGCTAGTAGCAGCATGATGAGTGGATTTAGGTACGACCATTGTAAGTGAAATAAGTCACACAGAAAAAGACACTTATCATGAGATATCACTTATAGAGGGAATGTCAAAACCGCTACCCTTGAACTGAATTACAAAACAGAACAGAGTCACACGTTTAGAAAACACACTATGGCTGCTTAACGGGAAAGGTGAGGTGGGGTGATGCATAAAACAAGGGTTTCAAATTAGCTCAGATACCGTTCCAGAAACCCAATATGTAATAGACAAGACCTACTCCTTGCTCAGTGAACTGGACTCAACACCCCCTATTCACCGCCCAAGAATATATCTGACTAGTAAGTATCTTCAAACCTATGTATTGATATCTCTCTGTAAGTGAGTCAAGTGGGTGTAAAGCGGCATAAACACAGCAGTGAAAAGCAGCCAAACTCCATTATAAAAATCAATTACTTTTCAAAACCCGTGAAACAAAGACAGTGAAAGAGAGAGAAATTCTTACAAAATTCGTTCAGGGGCTGTGATGCCACCTGGATTGACCATATCTAGACCCACAGCTGATTGAGACATAAGGGTGGACACTCGTGGGGCTGAGAGGTTTGGTGAGGTTGGCTGAGCTAACGCAGACCCTTTAAAGTAATACGGCGTGGTACCCATCCCATGGGTCCCAAATCTCCAGGTTCAAGGGCATCGTCCTACATTGAAAACATGCATGAGAAACCCCGAAGATGGTACAGCGTGTGATCGGGAAAGGTTTCTAAAACGCACCTCATTTCTCATCTCCTTGTGCTCCGGTTCACCATTCCAGCCGCTTTACTAGCAATCTCCCTCCTTGGAGAATCAGCACCTTTATCCTCCTGTTCCGTACAGGTTGCTAATTGTCCTGAGGATGAACGGGAAGAGGGGGAACCAATGAGAGACTAGCTCTAGGTGTTGGGGCAGGCACAGGTCATTCTATTTTCCCATCAGGAAGAAGAATTAACCACAGGCTCAGCCTGCCGCCAGGAACCAGAATACGGCCTGAAGCAATCCTGCGCTTTTGCGGCCAGCTCCCAAGAAAGCGAGTTGAAGAATGGAGCTCAGGGGCACTGCAATTCACAAACCTGCAGACTTAGAAATGATAACTCTCGTCCACAAATATATTGAGGGAAGGCAACGAAGAGGATTTGAAAGCAAGGCAGAATTGCAGGAAACAGATTTCAGGAGGTAGATTCGAATCGCCTTTAAAGCACAGGAAAAGCGGCAAAACCTCGACAATGATGCCCTTGGCCAAAAAGGGCGTATGCGTTTTTTCCTGAATATATTCAGGAAAAAACGCATACGCCCTTTTTGGCCAACCAAGCAACCTGGAAAGGCAAATCAGCGCTACAAAGAAGTCTCGCTTCCCATTGGTCAAAAGGGCCATGCTGCATAAAGTGTCAAAACCAGAAATGCTGGACAGGCCTTGGAGAAATGGGAGCCTTGCTACGCTGATGGGCGGGATGTAAATTGCCAACAGCCACACTGGAGAAGTGTACGGTGTGTCCTGAAACATCTAAAAAACTCAGCTTAGAGACCATAGGGCACTTCCTCTCATGGGCGTATAAATTGGGAAAACTAAAAATCAGCAAGACACAGGCACCCCAAAGTTTTGGGCTGCTCTGTTGACAAGAACCTCCACTTCGTTACACCTTAAATATCCCAGGAAAGAGAAGAATGGATAAAGAAGTTGTGGTCCTTATGTACAATGGAATATCACTCAGCCATGAAATCAACGTCATAAGGCTAGTAGCAGCATGATGAGTGGATTTAGGTACGACGATTCTAAGTGAAATAAGTCACACAGAAAAAGACACTTATCATGAGATATCACTTATAGAGGGAATGTCAAAACCGCTACCCTTGAACTGAATTACAAAACAGAACAGAGTCACACGTTTAGAAAACACACTATGGCTGCTTAACGGGAAAGGTGAGGTGGGGTGATGCATAAAACAAGGGTTTCAAATTAGCTCAGATACCGTTCCAGAAACCCAATATGTAATAGACAAGACCTACTCCTTGCTCAGTGAACTGGACTCAACACCCCCTATTCACCGCCCAAGAACATATCTGACTAGTAAGAATCTTAAAACCTATGTATTGATATCTCTCTGTAAGTGAGTCAAGTGGGTGTAAAGCGGCATAAACACAGCAGTGAAAAGCAGCTAAACCCCATTATAAAAATCAATTACGTTTCAAAACCCGTGAAACAAAGACAGTGAAAGAGAGAGAAATTCTTACAAAATTCGTTCAGGAGCTGTGATGCCACCTGGATTGACCATATCTAGACCCACAGCTGATTGAGACATAAGGGTGGACACTCTTGGGGCTGAGAGGTTTGGTGAGGTTGGGTGAGAAAACGCAGACCCTTTAAAGTAATACGGCGTGGTACCCATCCCATGGGTCCCAAATCTCCAGGTTCAAGGGCATCGTCCTATATTGAAAACATGCATGAGAAACCCCGAAGATGGTACACCGTGTGATCGGGAAAGGTTTCTAAAACGCACCTCATTTCTCATCTCCTTGTGCTCCGGTTCACCATTCCAGCCGCTTTACTAGCAATCTCCCTCCTTGGAGAATCAGCACCTTTATCCTCCTGTTCCGTACAGGTTGCAAATTGTCCTGAGGATGAACGGGAAGAGGGGGAACCAATGAGAGACTAGCTCTAGGTGTTGGGGCAGGCACAGGTCATTCTATTTTCCCATCAGGAAGAAGAATTAACCACAGGCTCAGCCTGCCGCCAGGAACCAGAATACGGCCTGAAGCAATCCTGCGCTTTTGCGGCCAGCTCCCAAGAAAGCGAGTTGAAGAATGGAGCTCAGGGGCACTGCAATTCACAAACCTGCAGACTTAGAAATGATAACTCTCATCCACAAATATATTGAGGGAAGGCAACGAAGAGGATTTGAAAGCAAGGCAGAATTGCAGGAAACAGATTTCAGGAGGTAGATTCGAATCGCCTTTAAAGCACAGGAAAAGCGGCAAAACCTCGACAATGATGCCCTTGGCCAAAAAGGGCGTATGCGTTTTTTCCTGAATATATTCAGGAAAAAACGCATACGCCCTTTTTGGTCAACCAAGCAACCTGGAAAGGCAAATCAGCGCTACAAAGAAGTCTCGCTTCCCATCGGTCAAAAGGGCCATGATGAATAAAGTGTCAAAACCAGAAATGCTGGACAGGCCTTGGAGAAATGGGAGCCTTGCTACGCTGATGGGCGGGATGTAAATTGCCAACAGCCACTCTGGAGAAGTGTACGGTGTGTCCTGAAACATCTAAAAAACTCAGCTTAGAGACCATAGGGCACTTCCTCTCATGGGCGTATAAATTGGGAAAACTAAAAATCAGCAAGACACAGGCACCCCAAAGTTTTGGGCTGCTCTGTTGACAAGAACCTCCACTTCGTTACACCTTAAATATCCCAGGAAAGAGAAGAATGGATAAAGAAGTTGCGGTCCTTATGTACAATGGAATATCTCTCAGCCATGAAATCAACGTCATAAGGCTAGTAGCAGCATGATGAGTGGATTTAGGTACGACCATTCTAAGTGAAATAAGTCACACAGAAAAAGACACTTATCATGAGATATCACTTATAGAGGGAATGTCAAAACCGCTACCCTTGAACTGAATTACAAAACAGAACAGAGTCACACGTTTAGAAAACACACTATGGCTGCTTAACGGGAAAGGTGAGGTGGGGTGATGCATAAAACAAGGGTTTCAAATTAGCTCACATACCGTTCCATAAACCCAATATGTAATAGACAAGACCTACTCCTTGCTCAGTGAACTGGACTCAACACCCCCTATTCACCGCCCAAGAATATATCTGACTAGTAAGTATCTTCAAACCTATGTATTGATATCTCTCTGTAAGTGAGTCAAGTGGGTGTAAAGCGGCATAAACACAGCAGCGAAAAGCAGCCAAACCCCATTATAAAAATCAATTACTTTTCAAAACCCGTGAAACAAAGACAGTGAAAGAGAGAGAAATTCTTACAAAATTCGTTCAGGGGCTGTGATGCCACCTGGATTGACCATATCTAGACCAACAGCTGATAGAGACATATGGGTGGACACTCTTGGGGCTGAGAGGTTTGGTGAGGTTGGGTGTGCAAACGCAGACCCTTTAAAGTAATACGGCGTGGTACCCATCCCATGGGTCCAAAATCTCCAGGTTCAAGGGCATCTTCCTACATTGAAAACATGCATGAGAAACCCCGAAGATGGTACACCGTGTGATCGGGAAAGGTTGCTAAAACGCACCTCATTTCTCATCTCCTTGTGCTCCGGTTCGCCATTCCAGCCGCTTTACTAGCAATCTCCCTCCTTGGAGAATCAGCACCTTTATCCTCCTGTTCCGTACAGGTTGCTAATTGTCCTGAGGATGAACGGGAAGAGGGGGAACCAATGAGAGACTAGCTCTAGGTGTTGGGGCAGGCACAGGTCATTCTATTTTCCCATCAGGAAGAAGAATTAACCACAGGCTCAGCCTGCCGCCAGGAACCAGAATACGGCCTGAAGCAATCCTGCGCTTTTGCGGCCAGCTCCCAAGAAAGCGAGTTGAAGAATGGAGCTCAGGGGCACTGCAATTCACAAACCTGCAGACTTAGAAATGATAACTCTCGTCCACAAATATATTGAGGGAAGGCAACGAAGAGGATTTGAAAGCAAGGCAGAATTGCAGGAAACAGATTTCAGGAGGTAGATTCGAATCGCCTTTAAAGCACAGGAAAAGCGGCAAAACCTCGACAATGATGCCCTTGGCCAAAAAGGGCGTATGCGTTTTTTCCTGAATATATTCAGGAAAAAACGCATACGCCCTTTTTGGCCAACCAAGCAACCTGGAAAGGCAAATCAGCGCTACAAAGAAGTCTCGCTTCCCATCGGTCAAAAGGGCCATGCTGAATAAAGTGTCAAACCCAGAAATGCTGGACAGGCCTTGGAGAAATGGGAGCCTTGCTACGCTGATGGGCGGGATGTAAATTGCCAACAGCCACACTGGAGAAGTGTACGGTGTGTCCTGAAACATCTAAAACACTCAGCTTAGAGACCATAGGGCACTTCCTCTCATGGGCGTATAAATTGGGAAAACTAAAAATCAGCAAGACACAGGCACCCCAAAGTTTTGGGCTGCTCTGTTGACAAGAACCTCCACTTCGTTACACCTTAAATATCCCAGGAAAGAGAAGAATGGATAAAGAAGTTGTGGTCCTTATGTACAATGGAATATCACTCAGCCATGAAATCAACGTCATAAGGCTAGTAGCAGCATGATGAGTGGATTTAGGTACGACCATTCTAAGTGAAATAAGTCACACAGAAAAAGACACTTATCATGAGATATCACTTATAGAGGGAATGTCAAAACCGCTACCCTTGAACTGAATTACAAAACAGAACAGAGTCACACGTTTAGAAAACACACTATGGCTGCTTAACGGGAAAGGTGAGGTGGGGTGATGCATAAAACAAGGGTTTCAAATTAGCTCAGATACCGTTCCAGAAACCCAATATGTAATAGACAAGACCTACTCCTTGCTCAGTGAACTGGACTCAACACCCCCTATTCACCGCCCAAGAATATATCTGACTAGTAAGTATCTTCAAACCTATGTATTGATATCTCTCTGTAAGTGAGTCAAGTGGGTGTAAAGCGGCATAAACACAGCAGTGAAAAGCAGCCAAACCCCATTATAAAAATCAATTACTTTTCAAAACCCGTGAAACAAAGACAGTGAAAGAGAGAGAAATTCTTACAAAATTCGTTCAGGGGCTGTGATGCCACCTGGATTGACCATATCTAGACCCACAGCTGATTGAGACATAAGGGTGGACACTCTTGGGGCTGAGAGGTTTAGTGAGGTTGGGTGAGCAAACGCAGACCCTTTAAAGTAATACGGCGTGGTACCCATCCCATGGGTCCCAAATCTCCAGGTTTAAGGGCATCTTCCTACATTGAAAACATGCATGAGAAACCCCGAAGATGGTACACCGTGTGATCGGGAAAGGTTTCTAAAACGCACCTCATTTCTCATCTCCTTGTGCTCCGGTTCGCCATTCCAGCCGCTTTACTAGCAATCTCCCTCCTTGGAGAATCAGCACCTTTATCCTCCTGTTCCGTACAGGTTGCTAATTGTCCTGATGATGAACGGGAAGAGGGGGAACCAATGAGAGACTAGCTCTAGGTGTTGGGACAGGCACAGGTCACTCTATTTTCCCATCAGGAAGAAGAATTAACCACAGGCTCAGCCTGCCACCAGGAACCAGAATACGGCCTGAAGCAATCCTGCGCTTTTGCGGCCAGCTCCCAAGAAAGCGAGTTGAAGAATGGAGCTCAGGGGCACTACAATTCACAAACCTGCAAACGTAGAAATGATAACTCTCGTCCACAAATATATTGAGGGAAGGCAACGAAGAGGATTTAAAAGCAAGGCAGAATTGCAGGAAACAGATTTCAGGAGGTAGATTCGAATCGCCTTTAAAGCACAGGAAAAGCGGCAAAACCTCGACAATGATGCCCTTGATCAAAAAGGGCGTATGCGTTTTTTCCTGAATATATTCAGGAAAAAACGCATACGCCCTTTTTGGCCAACCAAGCAATCTGAAAAGGCAAATCAGCGCTACAAAGAAGTCTCGCTTCCCATCGGTCAAAAGGGCCATGCTGAATAAAGTGTCAAAACCAGAAATGCAGGACAGGCCATGGAGAAATGGGAGCCTTGCTACGCTGATGGGCGGGATGTAAATTGCTAACAGCCACTCTGGAGAAGTGTACGGTGTGTCCTGAAACATCTAAAAAACTCAGCTTAGAGAGCATAGCGCAATTCCACTCATGGGAGTATAAATTGGGAAAACTAAAAATCAGCATGACACAGGCACCTCAAAGTTTTGGGCTGCTCTGTTGAGAAGAACCTCCACTTCATTACACCTTAAATATCCCAGGAAAGAGAAGAATGGATAAAGAAGTTGTGGTCCTTATGTACAATGGAATATCACTCAGCCATGAAATCAACGTCATAAGGCTAGTAGCAGCATGATGAGTGGATTTAGGTACGACGATTCTAAGTGAAATAAGTCACACAGAAAAAGACACTTATCATAAGATATCACTCATAGAGGGAATGTCAAAACCGCTACCCTTGAACTGAATTACAAAACAGAACAGAGTCACACGTTTAGAAAACACACTATGGCTGCTTAACGGGAAAGGTGAGGTGGGGTGATGCATAAAACAAGGGTTTCAAATTAGCTCAGATACCGTTCCAGAAACCCAATATGTAATAGACAAGACCTACTCCTTGCTCAGTGAACTGGACTCAACACCCCCTATTCACCGCCCAAGAATATATCTGACTAGTAAGAATCTTAAAACCTATGTATTGATATCTCTCTGTAAGTGAGTCAAGTGGGTGTAAAGCGGCATAAACACAGCAGTGAAAAGCAGCTAACCCCCATTATAAAAATCAATTACTTTAAAAAACCCGTGAAACAAAGACAGTGAAAGAGAGAGAAATTCTTACAAAATTCGTTCAGGGGCTGTGATGCCACCTGGATTGACCATATCTAGACCCACAGCTGATTGAGACATAAGGGTGGACACTCGTGGGGCTGAGAGGTTTGGTGAGGTTGGCTGAGCTAACGCAGACCCTTTAAAGTAATACGGCGTGGTACCCATCCCATGGGTCCCAAATCTCCAGGTTCAAGGGCATCGTCCTACATTGAAAACATGCATGAGAAACCCCGAAGATGGTACACCGTGTGATCGGGAAAGGTTTCTAAAACGCACCTCATTTCTCATCTCCTTGTGCTCCGGTTCGCCATTCCAGCCGCTTTACTAGCAATCTCCCTTCTTGGAGAATCAGCACCTTTATCCTCCTGTTCCGTACAGGTTGCAAATTGTCCTGAGGATGAACGGGAAGAGGGGGAACCAATGAGAGACTAGCTCTAGGTGTTGGGACAGGCACAGGTCACTCTATTTTCCCATCAGGAAGAAGAATTAACCACAGGCTCAGCCTGCCGCCAGGAACCAGAATATGGCCTGAAGCAATCCTGCGCTTTTGCGGCCAGCTCCCAAGAAAGCGAGTTGAAGAATGGAGCTCAGGGGCACTGCAATTCACAAACCTGCAGACTTAGAAATGATAACTCTCGTCCACAAATATATTGAGGGAAGGCAACGAAGAGGATTTGAAAGCAAGGCAGAATTGCAGGAAACAGATTTCAGGAGGTAGATTCGAATCGCCTTTAAAGCACAGGAAAAGCGGCAAAACCTCGACAATGATGCCCTTGGCCAAAAAGGGCGTATGCGTTTTTTCCTGAATATATTCAGGAAAAAACGCATACGCCCTTTTTGGCCAACCAAGCAACCTGGAAAGGCAAATCAGCGCTACAAAGAAGTCTCGCTTCCCATCGGTCAAAAGGGCCATGCTGAATAAAGTGTCAAACCCAGAAATGCTGGACAGGCCTTGGAGAAATGGGAGCCTTGCTACGCTGATGGGCGGGATGTAAATTGCCAACAGCCACACTGGAGAAGTGTACGGTGTGTCCTGAAACATCTAAAACACTCAGCTTAGAGACCATAGGGCACTTCCTCTCATGGGCGTATAAATTGGGAAAACTAAAAATCAGCAAGACACAGGCACCCCAAAGTTTTGGGCTGCTCTGTTGACAAGAACCTCCACTTCGTTACACCTTAAATATCCCAGGAAAGAGAAGAATGGATAAAGAAGTTGTGGTCCTTATGTACAATGGAATATCACTCAGCCATGAAATCAACGTCATAAGGCTAGTAGCAGCATGATGAGTGGATTTAGGTACGACGATTCTAAGTGAAATAAGTCACACAGAAAAAGACACTTATCATGAGATATCACTTATAGAGGGAATGTCAAAACCGCTACCCTTGAACTGAATTACAAAACAGAACAGAGTCACACGTTTAGAAAACACACTATGACTGCTTAACGGGAAAGGTGACGTGGGGTGATGCATAAAACACGGGTTTCAAATTAGCTCAGATACCGTTCCAGAAACCCAATATGTAATAGACAAGACCTACTCCTTGCTCAGTGAACTGGACTCAACACCCCCTATTCACCGCCCAAGAATATATCTGACTAGTAAGAATCTTAAAACCTATGTATTGATATCTCTCTGTAAGTGAGTCAAATGGGTGTAAAGCGGCATAAACAGAGCAGTGAAAAGCAGCCAAACCCCATTATAAAAATCAATTACTTTTCAAAACCCGTGAAACAAAGACAGTGAAAGAGAGAGAAATTCTTACAAAATTCGTTCAGGAGCTGTGATGCCACCTGGATTGACCATATCTAGACCCACAGCTGATTGAGACATAAGGGTGGACACTCTTGGGGCTGAGAGGTTTGGTGAGGTTGGGTGAGAAAACGCAGACCCTTTAAAGTAATACGGCGTGGTACCCATCCCATGGGTCCCAAATCTCCAGGTTCAAGGGCATCGTCCTATATTGAAAACATGCATGAGAAACCCCGAAGATGGTACACCGTGTGATCGGGAAAGGTTTCTAAAACGCACCTCATTTCTCATCTCCTTGTGCTCCGGTTCACCATTCCAGCCGCTTTACTAGCAATCTCCCTCCTTGGAGAATCAGCACCTTTATCCTCCTGTTCCGTACAGGTTGCTAATTGTCCTGAGGATGAACGGGAAGAGGGGGAACCAATGAGAGACTAGCTCTAGGTGTTGGGGCAGGCACAGGTCATTCTATTTTCCCATCAGGAAGAAGAATTAACCACAGGCTCAGCCTGCCGCCAGGAACCAGAATACGGCCTGAAGCAATCCTGCGCTTTTGCGGCCAGCTCCCAAGAAAGCGAGTTGAAGAATGGAGCTCAGGGGCACTGCAATTCACAAACCTGCAGACTTAGAAATGATAACTCTCATCCACAAATATATTGAGGGAAGGCAACGAAGAGGATTTGAAAGCAAGGCAGAATTGCAGGAAACAGATTTCAGGAGGTAGATTCGAATCGCCTTTAAAGCACAGGAAAAGCGGCAAAACCTCGACAATGATGCCCTTGGCCAAAAAGGGCGTATGCGTTTTTTCCTGAATATATTCAGGAAAAAACGCATACGCCCTTTTTGGTCAACCAAGCAACCTGGAAAGGCAAATCAGCGCTACAAAAAAGTCTCGCTACCCATCGGTCAAAAGGGCCATGATGAATAAAGTGTCAAAACCAGAAATGCTGGACAGGCCTTGGAGAAATGGGAGCCTTGCTACGCTGATGGGCGGGATGTAAATTGCCAACAGCCACTCTGGAGAAGTGTACGGTGTGTCCTGAAACATCTAAAAAACTCAGCTTTGAGACCATAGGGCACTTCCTCTCATGGGCGTATAAATTGGGAAAACTAAAAATCAGCAAGACACAGGCACCCCAAAGTTTTGGGCTGCTCTGTTGACAAGAACCTCCACTTCGTTACACCTTAAATATCCCAGGAAAGAGAAGAATGGATAAAGAAGTTGCGGTCCTTATGTACAATGGAATATCTCTCAGCCATGAAATCAACGTCATAAGGCTAGTAGCAGCATGATGAGTGGATTTAGGTACGACCATTCTAAGTGAAAAAAGTCACACAGAAAAAGACACTTATCATGAGATATCACTTATAGAGGGAATGTCAAAACCGCTACCCTTGAACTGAATTACAAAACAGAACAGAGTCACACGTTTAGAAAACACACTATGGCTGCTTAACGGGAAAGGTGAGGTGGGGTGGTGCATAAAACAAGGGTTTCAAATTAGCTCACATACCGTTCCATAAACCCAATATGTAATAGACAAGACCTACTCCTTGCTCAGTGAACTGGACTCAACACCCCCTATTCACCGCCCAAGAATATATCTGACTAGTAAGTATCTTCAAACCTATGTATTGATATCTCTCTGTAAGTGAGTCAAGTGGGTGTAAAGCGGCATAAACACAGCAGTGAAAAGCAGCCAAACCCCATTATAAAAATCAATTACTTTTCAAAACCCGTGAAACAAAGACAGTGAAAGAGAGAGAAATTCTTACAAAATTCGTTCAGGGGCTGTGATGCCACCTGGATTGACCATATCTAGACCCACAGCTGATTGAGACATAAGGGTGGACACTCTTGGGGCTGAGAGGTTTGGTGAGGTTGGGTGAGCAAACGCAGACCCTTTAAAGTAATACGGCGTGGTACCCATCCCATGGGTCCCAAATCTCCAGGTTCAAGGGCATCTTCCTACATTGAAAACATGCATGAGAAACCCCGAAGATGGTACACCGTGTGATCGGGAAAGGTTGCTAAAACGCACCTCATTTCTCATCTCCTTGTGCTCCGGTTCGCCATTCCAGCCGCTTTACTAGCAATCTCCCTCCTTGGAGAATCAGCACCTTTATCCTCCTGTTCCGTACAGGTTGCTAATTGTCCTGAGGATGAACGGGAAGAGGGGGAACCAATGAGAGACTAGCTCTAGGTGTTGGGACAGGCACAGGTCATTCTATTTTCCCATCAGGAAGAAGAATTAACCACAGGCTCAGCCTGCCGCCAGGAACCAGAATACGGCCTGAAGCAATCCTGCGCTTTTGCGGCCAGCTCCCAAGAAAGCGAGTTGAAGAATGGAGCTCAGGGGCACTGCAATTCACAAACCTGCAGACTTAGAAATGATAACTCTCGTCCACAAATATATTGAGGGAAGGCAACGAAGAGGATTTGAAAGCAAGGCAGAATTGCAGGAAACAGATTTCAGGAGGTAGATTCGAATCGCCTTTAAAGCACAGGAAAAGCGGCAAAACCTCGACAATGATGCCCTTGGCCAAAAAGGGCGTATGCGTTTTTTCCTGAATATATTCAGGAAAAAACGCATACGCCCTTTTTGGCCAACCAAGCAACCTGGAAAGGCAAATCAGCGCTACAAAGAAGTCTCGCTTCCCATCGGTCAAAAGGGCCATGATGAATAAAGTGTCAAAACCAGAAATGCTGGACAGGCCTTGGAGAAATGGGAGCCTTGCTACGCTGATGGGCGGGATGTAAATTGCCAACAGCCACACTGGAGAAGTGTACGGTGTGTCCTGAAACATCTAAAAAACTCAGCTTAGAGACCATAGGGCACTTCCTCTCATGGGCGTATAAATTGGGAAAACTAAAAATCAGCAAGACACAGGCACCCCAAAGTTTTGGGCTGCTCTGTTGACAAGAACCTCCACTTCGTTACACCTTAAATATCCCAGGAAAGAGAAGAATGGATAAAGAAGTTGTGGTCCTTATGTACAATGGAATATCACTCAGCCATGAAATCAACGTCATAAGGCTAGTAGCAGCATGATGAGTGGATTTAGGTACGACGATTCTAAGTGAAATAAGTCACACAGAAAAAGACACTTATCATGAGATATCACTTATAGAGGGAATGTCAAAACCGCTACCCTTGAACTGAATTACAAAACAGAACAGAGTCACACGTTTAGAAAACACACTATGGCTGCTTAACGGGAAAGGTGAGGTGGGGTGATGCATAAAACAAGGGTTTCAAATTAGCTCAGATACCGTTCCAGAAACCCAATATGTAATAGACAAGACCTACTCCTTGCTCAGTGAACTGGACTCAACACCCCCTATTCACCGCCCAAGAATATATCTGACTAGTAAGAATCTTAAAACCTATGTATTGATATCTCTCTGTAAGTGAGTCAAGTGGGTGTAAAGCGGCATAAACACAGCAGTGAAAAGCAGCTAAACCCCATTATAAAAATCAATTACTTTAAAAAACCCGTGAAACAAAGACAGTGAAAGAGAGAGAAATTCTTACAAAATTCGTTCAGGGGCTGTGATGCCACCTGGATTGACCATATCTAGACCCACAGCTGATTGAGACATAAGGGTGGACACTCGTGGGGCTGAGAGGTTTGGTGAGGTTGGCTGAGCTAACGCAGACCCTTTAAAGTAATTCGGCGTGGTACCCATCCCATGGGTCCCAAATCTCCAGGTTCAAGGGCATCGTCCTACATTGAAAACATGCATGAGAAACCCCGAAGATGGTACACCGTGTGATCGGGAAAGGTTTCTAAAACGCACCTCATTTCTCATCTCCTTGTGCTCCGGTTCGCCATTCCAGCCGCTTTACTAGCAATCTCCCTCCTTGGAGAATCAGCACCTTTATCCTCCTGTTCCGTACAGGTTGCTAATTGTCCTGAGGATGAACGGGAAGAGGGGGAACCAATGAGAGACTAGCTCTAGGTGTTGGGGCAGGCACAGGTCATTCTATTTTCCCATCAGGAAGAAGAATTAACCACAGGCTCAGCCTGCCGCCAGGAACCAGAATACGGCCTGAAGCAATCCTGCGCTTTTGCGGCCAGCTCCCAAGAAAGCGAGTTGAAGAATGGAGCTCAGGGGCACTGCAATACACAAACCTGCAGTCTTAGAAATGATAACTCTCGTCCAAAAATATATTGAGGGAAGGCAACGAAGAGGATTTGAAAGCAAGGCAGAATTGCAGGAAACAGATTTCAGGAGGTAGATTCGAATCGCCTTTAAAGCACAGGAAAAGCGGCAAAACCTCGACAATGATGCCCTTGGCCAAAAAGGGCGTATGCGTTTTTTCCTGAATATATTCAGGAAAAAACGCATACGCCCTTTTTGGCCAACCAAGCAACCTGGAAAGGCAAATCAGCGCTACAAAGAAGTCTCGCTTCCCATCGGTCAAAAGGGCCATGATGAATAAAGTGTCAAAACCAGAAATGCTGGACAGGCCTTGGAGAAATGGGAGCCTTGCTACGCGGATGGGCGGGATGTAAATTGCCAACAGCCACACTGGAGAAGTGTACGGTGTGTCCTGAAACATCTAAAAAACTCAGCTTAGAGACCATAGGGCACTTCCTCTCATGGGCGTATAAATTGGGAAAACTAAAAATCAGCAAGACACAGGCACCCCAAATTTTTGGGCTGCTCTGTTGACAAGAACCTCCACTTCGTTACACCTTAAATATCCCAGGAAAGAGAAGAATGGATAAAGAAGTTGTGGTCCTTATGTACAATGGAATATCACTCAGCCATGAAATCAACGTCATAAGGCTAGTAGCAGCATGATGAGTGGATTTAGGTACGACCATTCTAAGTGAAATAAGTCACACAGAAAAAGACACTTATCATGAGATATCACTTATAGAGGGAATGTCAAAACCGCTACCCTTGAACTGAATTACAAAACAGAACAGAGTCACACGTTTAGAAAACACACTATGGCTGCTTAACGGGAAAGGTGAGGTGGGGTGATGCATAAAACAAGGGTTTCAAATTAGCTCAGATACCGTTCCATAAACCCAATATGTAATAGACAAGACCTACTCCTTGCTCAGTGAACTGGACTCAACACCCCCTATTCACCGCCCAAGAATATATCTGACTAGTAAGTATCTTCAAACCTATGTATTGATATCTCTCTGTAAGTGAGTCAAGTGGGTGTAAAGCGGCATAAACACAGCAGTGAAAAGCAGCCAAACCCCATTATAAAAATCAATTACTTTTCAAAACCCGTGAAACAAAGACAGTGAAAGAGAGAGAAATTCTTACAAAATTCGTTCAGGGGCTGTGATGCCACCTGGATTGACCATATCTAGACCCACAGCTGATTGAGACATAAGGGTGAACACTCTTGGGGCTGAGAGGTTTAGTGAGGTTGGGTGAGCAAACGCAGACCCTTTAAAGTAATACGGCGTGGTACCCATCCCATGGGTCCCAAATCTCCAGGTTCAAGGGCATCTTCCTACATTGAAAACATGCATGAGAAACCCCGAAGATGGTACACCGTGTGATCGGGAAAGGTTTCTAAAACGCACCTCATTTCTCATCTCCTTGTGCTCCGGTTCGCCATTCCAGCCGCTTTACTAGCAATCTCCCTCCTTGGAGAATCAGCACCTTTATCCTCCTGTTCCGTACAGGTTGCTAATTGTCCTGAGGATGAACGGGAAGAGGGGGAACCAATGAGAGACTAGCTCTAGGTGTTGGGACAGGCACAGGTCACTCTATTTTCCCATCAGGAAGAAGAATTAACCACAGGCTCAGCCTGCCACCAGGAACCAGAAGACGGCCTGAAGCAATCCTGCGCTTTTGCGGCCAGCTCCCAAGAAAGCGAGTTGAAGAATGGAGCTCAGGGGCACTACAATTCACAAACCTGCAAACTTAGAAATGATAACTCTCGTCCACAAATATATTGAGGGAAGGCAACGAAGAGGATTTGAAAGCAAGGCAGAATTGCAGGAAACAGATTTCAGGAGGTAGATTCGAATCGCCTTTAAAGCACAGGAAAAGCGGCAAAACCTCGACAATGATGCCCTTGGCCAAAAAGGGCGTATGCGTTTTTTCCTGAATATATTCAGGAAAAAACGCATACGCCCTTTTTGGCCAACCAAGCAACCTGGAAAGGCAAATCAGCGCTACAAAGAAGTCTTGCTTCCCATCGGTCAAAAGGGCCATGCTGAATAAAGTGTCAAAACCAGAAATGCAGGACAGGCCATGGAGAAATGGGAGCCTTGCTACGCTGATGGGCGGGATGTAAATTGCCAACAGCCACTCTGGAGAAGTGTACGGTGTGTCCTGAAACATCTAAAAAACTCAGCTTAGAGAGCATAGGGCCCTTCCACTCATGGGCGTATAAATTGGGAAAACTAAAAATCAGCAAGACACAGGCACCCCAAAGTTTTGGGCTACTCTGTTGACAAGAACCTCCACTTCGATACACCTTAAATATCCCAGGAAAGAGAAGAATGGATAAAGAAGATGTGGTCCTTATATCCAATGGAATATCACTCAGCCATGAAATCAATGTCATAAAGCTAGTAGCAGCATGATGAGTGGATTTAGGTATGACGATTCTAAGTGAAATAAGTCACACAGAAAAAGACCCTTATCATGAGATATCACTTATAGAGGGAATGTAAAAACCGCTACCCTTGAACTGAATTACAAAACAGAACAGAGTCACACGTTTAGAAAACAGACTATGGCTGCTTAACGGGAAAGGTGAGGTGGGGTGATGCATAAAACAAGGGTTTCAAATTAGCTCAGATACCGTTCCATAAACCCAATATGTAAGAGACAAGACCTACTCCTTGCTCAGTGAACTGGACTCAACACCCCCTATTCACCGCCCAAGAATATATCTGACTAGTAAGAATCTTAAAACCTATATATTGATATCTCTCTGTAAGTGAGTCAAGTGGGTGTAAAGCGGCATAAACGCAGCAGTCAAAAGCAGCTAAACCCCATTATAAAAATCAATTACTTTTCAAAACCCGTGAAACAAAGACAGTGAAAGAGAGAGAAATTCTTACAAAATTCTTTCAGGGGCTGTGATGCGACCTGGATTGACCATATCTAGACCCACAGCTGATTGAGACATAAGGGTGGACACTCTTGGGGCTGAGAGGTTTGGTGAGGTTGGGTGAGCAAACGCAGACCCTTTAAAGTAATATAGCGTGGTACCCATCCCATGGGTCCCAAATCTCCAGGTTCAAGGGCATCGTCCTACACTGAAAACAGGCATGAGAAACCCCGAAGATGGTACACCGTGTGATCGGGAAAGGTTTCTAAAACGCACCTCATTTCTCATCTCCTTGTGCTCCGGTTCGCCATTCCAGCCGCTTTACTAGCAATCTCCCTCCTTGGAGAATCAGCACCTTTATCTTCCTGTTCCGTACAGGTTGCAATTTGTCCTGAGGATGCATGGGAAGAGGGGGAACCAATGAGAGACTAGCTCTAGGTGTTGCGACAGGCACAGGTGACACTATTTTCCCATCAGGAAGAAGAATTAACCACAGGCTCAGCCTGCCGCCAGGAACCAGAATACGGCCTGAAGCAATCCTGCGCTTTTGCGGCCAGCTCCCAAGAAAGCGAATTGAATCATGGAGCTCACGGGCACTGCAATTCACAAACCTGCAGACTTAGAAATGATAACTCTCGTCCACAAATATATTGAGGGAAGGCAACGAAGAGGATTTGAAAGCAAGGCAGAATTGCAGGAAACAGATTTCAGGAGGTAGATTCGAATCGCCTTTAAAGCACAGGAAAAGCGGCAAAACCTCGACAATGATGCCCTTGGCCAAAAAGGGCGTATGCGTTTTTTCCTGAATATATTCAGGAAAAAACGCATACGCCCTTTTTGGCCAACCAAGCAACCTGGAAAGGCAAATCAGCGCTACAAAGAAGTCTTGCTTCCCATCGGTCAAAAGGGCCATGCTGAATAAAGTGTCAAAACCAGAAATGCAGGACAGGCCATGGAGAAATGGGAGCCTTGCTACGCTGATGGGCGGGATGTAAATTGCCAACAGCCACTCTGGAGAAGTGTACGCTGTGTCCTGAAACATCTAAAAAACTCAGCTTAGAGAGCATAGGGCCCTTCCACTCATGGGCGTATAAATTGGAAAAACTAAAAATCAGCAAGACACAGGCACCCCAAAGTTTTGGGCTACTCTGTTGACAAGAACCTCCACTTCGATACACCTTAAATATCCCAGGAAAGAGAAGAATGGATAAAGAAGATGTGGTCCTTATATACAATGGAATATCACTCAGCCATGAAATCAATGTCATAAGGCTAGTAGCAGCATGATGAGTGGATTTAGGTATGACGATTCTAAGTGAAATAAGTCACACAGAAAAAGACCCTTATCATGAGATATCACTTATAGAGGGAATGTAAAAACCGCTACCCTTGAACTGAATTACAAAACAGAACAGAGTCACACGTTTAGAAAACAGACTATGGCTGCTTAACGGGAAAGGTGAGGTGGGGTGATGCATAAAACAAGGGTTTCAAATTAGCTCAGATACCGTTCCATAAACCCAATATGTAAGAGACAAGACCTACTCCTTGCTCAGTGAACTGGACTCAACACCCCCTATTCACCGCCCAAGAATATATCTGACTAGTAAGAATCTTAAAACCTATGTATTGATATCTCTCTGTAAGTGAGTCAAGTGGGTGTAAAGCGGCATAAACGCAGCAGTCAAAAGCAGCTAAACCCCATTATAAAAATCAATTACTTTTCAAAACCCGTGAAACAAAGACAGTGAAAGAGAGAGAAATTCTTACAAAATTCTTTCAGGGGCTGTGATGCCACCTGGATTGACCATATCTAGACCCACAGCTGATTGAGACATAAGGGTGGACACTCTTGGGGCTGAGAGGTTTGGTGAGGTTGGGTGAGCAAACGCAGACCCTTTAAAGTAATATAGCGTGGTACCCATCCCATGGGTCCCAAATCTCCAGGTTCAAGGGCATCGTCCTACACTGAAAACATGCATGAGAAACCCCGAAGATGGTACACCGTGTGATCGGGAAAGGTTTCTAAAACGCACCTCATTTCTCATCTCCTTGTGCTCCGGTTCGCCATTCCAGCCGCTTTACTAGCAATCTCCCTCCTTGGAGAATCAGCACCTTTATCCTCCTGTTCTTTACAGGTTGCAATTTGTCCTGAGGATGCACGGGAAGAGGGGGAACCAATGAGAGACTAGCTCTAGGTGTTGGGACAGGCACAGGTCACTCTATTTTCCCATCAGGAAGAAGAATTAACCACAGGCTCAGCCTGCCGCCAGGAACCAGAATACGGCCTGAAGCAATCCTGCGCTTTTGCGGCCAGCTCCCAAGAAAGCGAGTTGAATCATGGAGCTCAGGGGCACTGCAATTCACAAACCTGCAGACTTAGAAATGATAACTCTCGTCCACAAATATATTGAGGGAAGGCAACGAAGAGGATTTGAAAGCAAGGCAGAATTGCAGGAAACAGATTTCAGGAGGTAGATTCGAATCGCCTTTAAAGCACAGGAAAAGCGGCAAAACCTCGACAATGATGCCCTTGGCCAAAAACGGCGTATGCGTTTTTTCCTGAATATATTCAGGAAAAAAACGCATACGCCCTTTTTGGCCAACCAAGCAACCTGGAAAGGCAAATCAGCGCTACAAAGAAGTCTCGCTTCCCATCGGTCAAAAGGGCCATGCTGAATAAAGTGTCAAAACCAGAAATGCAGGACAGGCCATGGAGAAATGCGAGCCTTGCTACGCTGATGGGCGGGATGTAAATTGCCAACAGCCACTCTGGAGAAGTGTACGGTGTGTCCTGAAACATCTAAAAAACTCAGCTTAGAGAGCATAGGGCACTTCCACTCATGGGCGTATAAATTGGGAAAACTAAAAATCAGCAAGACACAGGCACCCCAAAGTTTTGGGCTACTCTGTTGACAAGAACCTCCACTTCGATACACCTTAAATGTCCCAGGAAAGAAAAGAATGGATAAAGAAGATGTGGTCCTTATATACAATGGAATATCACTCAGCCATGAAATCAATGTCATAAGGCTAGTAGCAGCATGATGAGTGGATTTAGGTATGACGATTCTAAGTGAAATAAGTCACACAGAAAAAGACACTTATCATCAGATATCACTTATAGAGGGAATGTAAAAACCGCTACCCTTGAACTGAATTACAAAACAGAACAGAGTCACACGTTTAGAAAACACACTATGGCTGCTTAACGGGAAAGGTGAGGTGGGGTGATGCATAAAACAAGGGTTTCAAATTAGCTCAGATACCGTTCCATAAACCCAATATGTAAGAGACAAGACCTACTCCTTGCTCAGTGAACTGGACTCAACACCCCCTATTCACCGCCCAAGAATATATCTGACAAGTAAGAATCTTAAAACCTATATATTGATATCTCTCTGTAAGTGAGTCAAGTGGGTGTAAAGCGGCATAAACGCAGCAGTCAAAAGCAGCTAAACCCCATTATAAAAATCAATTACTTTTCAAAACCCGTGAAACAAAGACAGTGAAAGAGAGAGAAATTCTTACAAAATTCGTTCAGGGGCTGTGATGCCACCTGGATTGACCATATCTAGACCCACAGCTGATTGAGACATAAGGGTGGACACTCTTGGGGCTGAGAGGTTTGGTGAGGTTGGGTGAGCAAACGCAGACCCTTTAAAGAAATACGGCGTGGTACCCATCCCATGGGTCCCAAATCTCCAGGTTCAAGGGCATCGTCCTACACTGAAAACATGCATGAGAAACCCCGAAGATGGTACACCGTGTGATCGGGAAAGGTTGCTAAAACGCACCTCATTTCTCATCTCCTTGTGCTCCGGTTCGCCATTCCAGCCGCTTTACTAGCAATCTCCCTCCTTGGAGAATCAGCACCTTTATCTTCCTGTTCCGTACAGGTTGCAATTTGTCCTGAGGATGCACGGGAAGAGGGGGAACCAATGAGAGACTAGCTCTAGGTGTTGCGACAGGCACAGGTGACACTATTTTCCCATCAGGAAGAAGAATTAACCACAGGCTCAGCCTGCCGCCAGGAACCAGAATACGGCCTGAAGCAATCCTGCGCTTTTGCGGCCAGCTCCCAAGAAAGCGAATTGAATCATGGAGCTCAGGGGCACTGCAATTCACAAACCTGCAGACTTAGAAATGATAACTCTCGTCCACAAATATATTGAGGGAAGGCAACGAAGAGGATTTGAAAGCAAGGCAGAATTGCAGGAAACAGATTTCAGGAGGTAGATTCGAATCGCCTTTAAAGCACAGGAAAAGCGGCAAAACCTCGACAATGATGCCCTTGGCCAAAAAGGGCGTATGCGTTTTTTCCTGAATATATTCAGGAAAAACGCATACGCCCTTTTTGGCCAACCAAGCAACCTGGAAAGGCAAATCAGCACTACAAAGAAGTCTCGCTTCCCATCGGTCAAAAGGGCCATGCTGAATAAAGTGTCAAAACCAGAAATGCAGGACAGGCCATGGAGAAATGCGAGCCTTGCTACGCTGATGGGCGGGATGTAAATTGCCAACAGCCACTCTGGAGAAGTGTACGGTGTGTCCTGAAACATCTAAAAAACTCAGCTTAGAGAGCATAGGGCACTTCCACTCATGGGCGTATAAATTGGGAAAACTAAAAATCAGCAAGACACAGGCACCCCAAAGTTTTGGGCTACTCTGTTGACAAGAACCTGCACTTCGATACACCTTAAATGTCCCAGGAAAGAAAAGAATGGATAAAGAAGATGTGGTCCTTATATACAATGGAATATCACTCAGCCATGAAATCAATGTCATAAGGCTAGTAGCAGCATGATGAGTGGATTTAGGTATGACGATTCTAAGTGAAATAAGTCACACAGAAAAAGACACTTATCATCAGATATCACTTATAGAGGGAATGTAAAAACCGCTACCCTTGAACTGAATTACAAAACAGAACAGAGTCACACGTTTAGAAAACACACTATGTCTGCTTAACGGGAAAGGTGAGGTGGGGTGATGCATAAAACAAGGGTTTCAAATTAGCTCAGATACCGTTCCATAAACCCAATATGTAAGAGACAAGACCTACTCCTTGCTCAGTGAACTGGACTCAACACCCCCTATTCACCGCCCAAGAATATATCTGACAAGTAAGAATCTTAAAACCTATATATTGATATCTCTCTGTAAGTGAGTCAAGTGGGTGTAAAGCGGCATAAACGCAGCAGTCAAAAGCAGCTAAACCCCATTATAAAAATCAATTACTTTTCAAAACCCGTGAAACAAAGACAGTGAAAGAGAGAGAAATTCTTACAAAATTCGTTCAGGGGCTGTGATGCCACCTGGATTGACCATATCTAGACCCACAGCTGATTGAGACATAAGGGTGGACACTCTTGGGGCTGAGAGGTTTGGTGAGGTTGGGTGAGCAAACGCAGACCCTTTAAAGAAATACGGCGTGGTACCCATCCCATGGGTCCCAAATCTCCAGGTTCAAGGGCATCGTCCTACACTGAAAACATGCATGAGAAACCCCGAAGATGGTACACCGTGTGATCGGGAAAGGTTGCTAAAACGCACCTCATTTCTCATCTCCTTGTGCTCCGGTTCGCCATTCCAGCCGCTTTACTAGCAATCTCCCTCCTTGGAGAATCAGCACCTTTATCTTCCTGTTCCGTACAGGTTGCAATTTGTCCTGAGGATGCACGGGAAGAGGGGGAACCAATGAGAGACTAGCTCTAGGTGTTGCGACAGGCACAGGTGACACTATTTTCCCATCAGGAAGAAGAATTAACCACAGGCTCAGCCTGCCGCCAGGAACCAGAATACGGCCTGAAGCAATCCTGCGCTTTTGCGGCCAGCTCCCAAGAAAGCGAATTGAATCATGGAGCTCAGGGGCACTGCAATTCACAAACCTGCAGACTTAGAAATGATAACTCTCGTCCACAAATATATTGAGGGAAGGCAACGAAGAGGATTTGAAAGCAAGGCAGAATTGCAGGAAACAGATTTCAGGAGGTAGATTCGAATCGCCTTTAAAGCACAGGAAAAGCGGCAAAACCTCGACAATGATGCGCTTGGCCAAAAAGGGCGTATGCGTTTTTTCCTGAATATATTCAGGAAAAAACGCATACGCCCTTTTTGGTCAACCAAGCAACCTGGAAAGGCAAATCAGCGCTACAAAAAAGTCTCGCTACCCATCGGTCAAAAGGGCCATGATGAATAAAGTGTCAAAACCAGAAATGCTGGACAGGCCTTGGAGAAATGGGAGCCTTGCTACGCTGATGGGCGGGATGTAAATTGCCAACAGCCACTCTGGAGAAGTGTACGGTGTGTCCTGAAACATCTAAAAAACTCAGCTTTGAGACCATAGGGCACTTCCTCTCATGGGCGTATAAATTGGGAAAACTAAAAATCAGCAAGACACAGGCACCCCAAAGTTTTGGGCTGCTCTGTTGACAAGAACCTCCACTTCGTTACACCTTAAATATCCCAGGAAAGAGAAGAATGGATAAAGAAGTTGCGGTCCTTATGTACAATGGAATATCTCTCAGCCATGAAATCAACGTCATAAGGCTAGTAGCAGCATGATGAGTGGATTTAGGTACGACCATTCTAAGTGAAAAAAGTCACACAGAAAAAGACACTTATCATGAGATATCACTTATAGAGGGAATGTCAAAACCGCTACCCTTGAACTGAATTACAAAACAGAACAGAGTCACACGTTTAGAAAACACACTATGGCTGCTTAACGGGAAAGGTGAGGTGGGGTGGTGCATAAAACAAGGGTTTCAAATTAGCTCACATACCGTTCCATAAACCCAATATGTAATAGACAAGACCTACTCCTTGCTCAGTGAACTGGACTCAACACCCCCTATTCACCGCCCAAGAATATATCTGACTAGTAAGTATCTTCAAACCTATGTATTGATATCTCTCTGTAAGTGAGTCAAGTGGGTGTAAAGCGGCATAAACACAGCAGTGAAAAGCAGCCAAACCCCATTATAAAAATCAATTACTTTTCAAAACCCGTGAAACAAAGACAGTGAAAGAGAGAGAAATTCTTACAAAATTCGTTCAGGGGCTGTGATGCCACCTGGATTGACCATATCTAGACCCACAGCTGATTGAGACATAAGGGTGGACACTCTTGGGGCTGAGAGGTTTGGTGAGGTTGGGTGAGCAAACGCAGACCCTTTAAAGTAATACGGCGTGGTACCCATCCCATGGGTCCCAAATCTCCAGGTTCAAGGGCATCGTCCTACATTGAAAACATGCATGAGGAACCCCGAAGATGGTACACCGTGTGATCGGGAAAGGTTTCTAAAACGCACCTCATTTCTCATCTCCTTGTGCTCCGGTTCGCCATTCCAGCCGCTTTACTAGCAATCTCCCTCCTTGGAGAATCAGCACCTTTATCCTCCTGTTCCGTACAGGTTGCAAATTGTCCTGAGGATGAACGGGAAGAGGGGGAACCAATGAGAGACTAGCTCTAGGTGTTGGGGCAGGCACAGGTCATTCTATTTTCCCATCAGGAAGAAGAATTAACCACAGGCTCAGCCTGCCGCCAGGAACCAGAATACGGCCTGAAGCAATCCTGCGCTTTTGCGGCCAGCTCCCAAGAAAGCGAGTTGAAGAATGGAGCTCAGGGGCACTGCAATTCACAAACCTGCAGTCTTAGAAATGATAACTCTCGTCCACAAATATATTGAGGGAAGGCAACGAAGAGGATTTGAAAGCAAGGCAGAATTGCAGGAAACAGATTTCAGGAGGTAGATTCGAATCGCCTTTAAAGCACAGGAAAAGCGGCAAAACCTCGACAATGATGCCCTTGGCCAAAAAGGGCGTATGCGTTTTTTCCTGAATATATTCAGGAAAAAACGCATACGCCCTTTTTGGCCAACCAAGCAACCTGGAAAGGCAAATCAGCGCTACAAAGAAGTCTCGCTTCCCATCGGTCAAAAGGGCCATGATGAATAAAGTGTCAAAACCAGAAATGCTGGACAGGCCTTGGAGAAATGGGAGCCTTGCTACGCTGATGGGCGGGATGTAAATTGCCAACAGCCACACTGGAGAAGTGTACGGTGTGTCCTGAAACATCTAAAAAACTCAGCTTAGAGACCATAGGGCACTTCCTCTCATGGGCGTATAAATTGGGAAAACTAAAAATCAGCAAGACACAGGCACCCCAAAGTTTTGGGCTGCTCTGTTGACAAGAACCTCCACTTCGTTACACCTTAAATATCCCAGGAAAGAGAAGAATGGATAAAGAAGTTGCGGTCCTTATGTACAATGGAATATCTCTCAGCCATGAAATCAACGTCATAAGGCTAGTAGCAGCATGATGAGTGGATTTAGGTACGACCATTCTAAGTGAAATAAGTCACACAGAAAAAGACACTTATCATGAGATATCACTTATAGAGGGAATGTCAAAACCGCTACCCTTGAACTGAATTACAAAACAGAACAGAGTCACACGTTTAGAAAACACACTATGGCTGCTTAACGGGAAAGGTGAGGTGGGGTGATGCATAAAACAAGGGTTTCAAATTAGCTCACATACCGTTCCATAAACCCAATATGTAATAGACAAGACCTACTCCTTGCTCAGTGAACTGGACTCAACACCCCCTATTCACCGCCCAAGAATATATCTGACTAGTAAGTATCTTCAAACCTATGTATTGATATCTCTCTGTAAGTGAGTCAAGTGGGTGTAAAGCGGCATAAACACAGCAGCGAAAAGCAGCCAAACCCCATTATAAAAATCAATTACTTTTCAAAACCCGTGAAACAAAGACAGTGAAAGAGAGAGAAATTCTTACAAAATTCGTTCAGGGGCTGTGATGCCACCTGGATTGACCATATCTAGACCCACAGCTGATTGAGACATATGGGTGGACACTCTTGGGGCTGAGAGGTTTGGTGAGGTTGGGTGTGCAAACGCAGACCCTTTAAAGTAATACGGCGTGGTACCCATCCCATGGGTCCAAAATCTCCAGGTTCAAGGGCATCTTCCTACATTGAAAACATGCATGAGAAACCCCGAAGATGGTACACCGTGTGATCGGGAAAGGTTGCTAAAACGCACCTCATTTCTCATCTCCTTGTGCTCCGGTTCGCCATTCCAGCCGCTTTACTAGCAATCTCCCTCCTTGGAGAATCAGCACCTTTATCCTCCTGTTCCGTACAGGTTGCTAATTGTCCTGAGGATGAACGGGAAGAGGGGGAACCAATGAGAGACTAGCTCTAGGTGTTGGGGCAGGCACAGGTCATTTTATTTTCCCATCAGGAAGAAGAATTAACCACAGGCTCAGCCTGCCGCCAGGAACCAGAATACGGCCTGAAGCAATCCTGCGCTTTTGCGGCCAGCTCCCAAGAAAGCGAGTTGAAGAATGGAGCTCAGGGGCACTGCAATTCACAAACCTGCAGACTTAGAAATGATAACTCTCGTCCACAAATATATTGAGGGAAGGCAACGAAGAGGATTTGAAAGCAAGGCAGAATTGCAGGAAACAGATTTCAGGAGGTAGATTCGAATCGCCTTTAAAGCACAGGAAAAGCGGCAAAACCTCGACAATGATGCCCTTGGCCAAAAAGGGCGTATGCGTTTTTTCCTGAATATATTCAGGAAAAAACGCATACGCCCTTTTTGGCCAACCAAGCAACCTGGAAAGGCAAATCAGCGCTACAAAGAAGTCTCGCTTCCCATCGGTCAAAAGGGCCATGATGAATAAAGTGTCAAAACCAGAAATGCTGGACAGGCCTTGGAGAAATGGGAGCCTTGCTACGCTGATGGGCGGGATGTAAATTGCCAACAGCCACACTGGAGAAGTGTACGGTGTGTCCTGAAACATCTAAAAAACTCAGCTTAGAGACCATAGGGCACTTCCTCTCATGGGCGTATAAATTGGGAAAACTAAAAATCAGCAAGACACAGGCACCCCAAAGTTTTGGGCTGCTCTGTTGACAAGAACCTCCACTTCGTTACACCTTAAATATCCCAGGAAAGAGAATAATGGATAAAGAAGTTGTGGTCCTTATGTACAATGGAATATCACTCAGCCATGAAATCAACGTCATAAGGCTAGTAGCAGCATGATGAGTGGATTTAGGTACGACCATTCTAAGTGAAATAAGTCACACAGAAAAAGACACTTATCATGAGATATCACTTATAGAGGGAATGTCAAAACCGCTACCCTTGAACTGAATTACAAAACAGAACAGAGTCACACGTTTAGAAAACACACTATGGCTGCTTAACGGGAAAGGTGAGGTGGGGTGATGCATAAAACAAGGGTTTCAAATTAGCTCAGATACCGTTCCAGAAACCCAATATGTAATAGACAAGACCTACTCCTTGCTCAGTGAACTGGACTCAACACCCCCTATTCACCGCCCAAGAATATATCTGACTAGTAAGTATCTTCAAACCTATGTATTGATATCTCTCTGTAAGTGAGTCAAGTGGGTGTAAAGCGGCATAAACACAGCAGTGAAAAGCAGCCAAACCCCATTATAAAAATCAATTACTTTTCAAAACCCGTGAAACAAAGACAGTGAAAGAGAGAGAAATTCTTACAAAATTCGTTCAGGGGCTGTGATGCCACCTGGATTGACCATATCTAGACCCACAGCTGATTGAGACATAAGGGTGGACACTCTTGGGGCTGAGAGGTTTAGTGAGGTTGGGTGAGCAAACGCAGACCCTTTAAAGTAATACGGCGTGGTACCCATCCCATGGGTCCCAAATCTCCAGGTTTAAGGGCATCTTCCTACATTGAAAACATGCATGAGAAACCCCGAAGATGGTACACCGTGTGATCGGGAAAGGTTTCTAAAACGCACCTCATTTCTCATCTCCTTGTGCTCCGGTTCGCCATTCCAGCCGCTTTACTAGCAATCTCCCTCCTTGGAGAATCAGCACCTTTATCCTCCTGTTCCGTACAGGTTGCTAATTGTCCTGAGGATGAACGGGAAGAGGGGGAACCAATGAGAGACTAGCTCTAGGTGTTGGGACAGGCACAGGTCACTCTATTTTCCCATCAGGAAGAAGAATTAACCACAGGCTCAGCCTGCCACCAGGAACCAGAATACGGCCTGAAGCAATCCTGCGCTTTTGCGGCCAGCTCCCAAGAAAGCGAGTTGAAGAATGGAGCTCAGGGGCACTACAATTCACAAACCTGCAAACGTAGAAATGATAACTCTCGTCCACAAATATATTGAGGGAAGGCAACGAAGAGGATTTAAAAGCAAGGCAGAATTGCAGGAAACAGATTTCAGGAGGTAGATTCGAATCGCCTTTAAAGCACAGGAAAAGCGGCAAAACCTCGACAATGATGCCCTTGATCAAAAAGGGCGTATGCGTTTTTTCCTGAATATATTCAGGAAAAAACGCATACGCCCTTTTTGGCCAACCAAGCAATCTGAAAAGGCAAATCAGCGCTACAAAGAAGTCTCGCTTCCCATCGGTCAAAAGGGCCATGCTGAATAAAGTGTCAAAACCAGAAATGCAGGACAGGCCATGGAGAAATGGGAGCCTTGCTACGCTGATGGGCGGGATGTAAATTGCTAACAGCCACTCTGGAGAAGTGTACGGTGTGTCCTGAAACATCTAAAAAACTCAGCTTAGAGAGCATAGCGCAATTCCACTCATGGGAGTATAAATTGGGAAAACTAAAAATCAGCATGACACAGGCACCTCAAAGTTTTGGGCTGCTCTGTTGAGAAGAACCTCCACTTCATTACACCTTAAATATCCCAGGAAAGAGAAGAATGGATAAAGAAGTTGTGGTCCTTATGTACAATGGAATATCACTCAGCCATGAAATCAACGTCATAAGGCTAGTAGCAGCATGATGAGTGGATTTAGGTACGACGATTCTAAGTGAAATAAGTCACACAGAAAAAGACACTTATCATGAGATATCACTTATAGAGGGAATGTCAAAACCGCTACCCTTGAACTGAATTACAAAACAGAACAGAGTCACACGTTTAGAAAACACACTATGGCTGCTTAACGGGAAAGGTGAGGTGGGGTGATGCATAAAACAAGGGTTTCAAATTAGCTCAGATACCGTTCCAGAAACCCAATATGTAATAGACAAGACCTACTCCTTGCTCAGTGAACTGGACTCAACACCCCCTATTCACCGCCCAAGAATATATCTGACTAGTAAGAATCTTAAAACCTATGTATTGATATCTCTCTGTAAGTGAGTCAAGTGGGTGTAAAGCGGCATAAACACAGCAGTGAAAAGCAGCTAACCCCCATTATAAAAATCAATTACTTTAAAAAACCCGTGAAACAAAGACAGTGAAAGAGAGAGAAATTCTTACAAAATTCGTTCAGGGGCTGTGATGCCACCTGGATTGACCATATCTAGACCCACAGCTGATTGAGACATAAGGGTGGACACTCGTGGGGCTGAGAGGTTTGGTGAGGTTGGCTGAGCTAACGCAGACCCTTTAAAGTAATACGGCGTGGTACCCATCCCATGGGTCCCAAATCTCCAGGTTCAAGGGCATCGTCCTACATTGAAAACATGCATGAGAAACCCCGAAGATGGTACACCGTGTGATCGGGAAAGGTTTCTAAAACGCACCTCATTTCTCATCTCCTTGTGCTCCGGTTCGCCATTCCAGCCGCTTTACTAGCAATCTCCCTTCTTGGAGAATCAGCACCTTTATCCTCCTGTTCCGTACAGGTTGCAAATTGTCCTGAGGATGAACGGGAAGAGGGGGAACCAATGAGAGACTAGCTCTAGGTGTTGGGACAGGCACAGGTCACTCTATTTTCCCATCAGGAAGAAGAATTAACCACAGGCTCAGCCTGCCGCCAGGAACCAGAATACGGCCTGAAGCAATCCTGCGCTTTTGCGGCCAGCTCCCAAGAAAGCGAGTTGAAGAATGGAGCTCAGGGGCACTGCAATTCACAAACCTGCAGACTTAGAAATGATAACTCTCGTCCACAAATATATTGAGGGAAGGCAACGAAGAGGATTTGAAAGCAAGGCAGAATTGCAAGAAACAGATTTCAGGAGGTAGATTCGAATCGCCTTTAAAGCACAGGAAAAGCGGCAAAACCTCGACAATGATGCCCTTGGCCAAAAAGGGCGTATGCGTTTTTTCCTGAATATATTCAGGAAAAAACGCATACGCCCTTTTTGGCCAACCAAGCAACCTGGAAAGGCAAATCAGCGCTACAAAGAAGTCTCGCTTCCCATCGGTCAAAAGGGCCATGCTGAATAAAGTGTCAAACCCAGAAATGCTGGACAGGCCTTGGAGAAATGGGAGCCTTGCTACGCTGATGGGCGGGATGTAAATTGCCAACAGCCACACTGGAGAAGTGTACGGTGTGTCCTGAAACATCTAAAACACTCAGCTTAGAGACCATAGGGCACTTCCTCTCATGGGCGTATAAATTGGGAAAACTAAAAATCAGCAAGACACAGGCACCCCAAAGTTTTGGGCTGCTCTGTTGACAAGAACCTCCACTTCGTTACACCTTAAATATCCCAGGAAAGAGAAGAATGGATAAAGAAGTTGTGGTCCTTATGTACAATGGAATATCACTCAGCCATGAAATCAACGTCATAAGGCTAGTAGCAGCATGATGAGTGGATTTAGGTACGACGATTCTAAGTGAAATAAGTCACACAGAAAAAGACACTTATCATGAGATATCACTTATAGAGGGAATGTCAAAACCGCTACCCTTGAACTGAATTACAAAACAGAACAGAGTCACACGTTTAGAAAACACACTATGACTGCTTAACGGGAAAGGTGACGTGGGGTGATGCATAAAACACGGGTTTCAAATTAGCTCAGATACCGTTCCAGAAACCCAATATGTAATAGACAAGACCTACTCCTTGCTCAGTGAACTGGACTCAACACCCCCTATTCACCGCCCAAGAATATATCTGACTAGTAAGAATCTTAAAACCTATGTATTGATATCTCTCTGTAAGTGAGTCAAATGGGTGTAAAGCGGCATAAACAGAGCAGTGAAAAGCAGCTAAACCCCATTATAAAAATCAATTACGTTTCAAAACCCGTGAAACAAAGACAGTGAAAGAGAGAGAAATTCTTACAAAATTCGTTCAGGAGCTGTGATGCCACCTGGATTGACCATATCTAGACCCACAGCTGATTGAGACATAAGGGTGGACACTCTTGGGGCTGAGAGGTTTGGTGAGGTTGGGTGAGAAAACGCAGACCCTTTAAAGTAATACGGCGTGGTACCCATCCCATGGGTCCCAAATCTCCAGGTTCAAGGGCATCGTCCTATATTGAAAACATGCATGAGAAACCCCGAAGATGGTACACCGTGTGATCGGGAAAGGTTTCTAAAACGCACCTCATTTCTCATCTCCTTGTGCTCCGGTTCACCATTCCAGCCGCTTTACTAGCAATCTCCCTCCTTGGAGAATCAGCACCTTTATCCTCCTGTTCCGTACAGGTTGCTAATTGTCCTGAGGATGAACGGGAAGAGGGGGAACCAATGAGAGACTAGCTCTAGGTGTTGGGGCAGGCACAGGTCATTCTATTTTCCCATCAGGAAGAAGAATTAACCACAGGCTCAGCCTGCCGCCAGGAACCAGAATACGGCCTGAAGCAATCCTGCGCTTTTGCGGCCAGCTCCCAAGAAAGCGAGTTGAAGAATGGAGCTCAGGGGCACTGCAATTCACAAACCTGCAGACTTAGAAATGATAACTCTCATCCACAAATATATTGAGGGAAGGCAACGAAGAGGATTTGAAAGCAAGGCAGAATTGCAGGAAACAGATTTCAGGAGGTAGATTCGAATCGCCTTTAAAGCACAGGAAAAGCGGCAAAACCTCGACAATGATGCCCTTGGCCAAAAAGGGCGTATGCGTTTTTTCCTGAATATATTCAGGAAAAAACGCATACGCCCTTTTTGGTCAACCAAGCAACCTGGAAAGGCAAATCAGCGCTACAAAAAAGTCTCGCTACCCATCGGTCAAAAGGGCCATGATGAATAAAGTGTCAAAACCAGAAATGCTGGACAGGCCTTGGAGAAATGGGAGCCTTGCTACGCTGATGGGCGGGATGTAAATTGCCAACAGCCACTCTGGAGAAGTGTACGGTGTGTCCTGAAACATCTAAAAAACTCAGCTTTGAGACCATAGGGCACTTCCTCTCATGGGCGTATAAATTGGGAAAACTAAAAATCAGCAAGACACAGGCACCCCAAAGTTTTGGGCTGCTCTGTTGACAAGAACCTCCACTTCGTTACACCTTAAATATCCCAGGAAAGAGAAGAATGGATAAAGAAGTTGCGGTCCTTATGTACAATGGAATATCTCTCAGCCATGAAATCAACGTCATAAGGCTAGTAGCAGCATGATGAGTGGATTTAGGTACGACCATTCTAAGTGAAAAAAGTCACACAGAAAAAGACACTTATCATGAGATATCACTTATAGAGGGAATGTCAAAACCGCTACCCTTGAACTGAATTACAAAACAGAACAGAGTCACACGTTTAGAAAACACACTATGGCTGCTTAACGGGAAAGGTGAGGTGGGGTGGTGCATAAAACAAGGGTTTCAAATTAGCTCACATACCGTTCCATAAACCCAATATGTAATAGACAAGACCTACTCCTTGCTCAGTGAACTGGACTCAACACCCCCTATTCACCGCCCAAGAATATATCTGACTAGTAAGTATCTTCAAACCTATGTATTGATATCTCTCTGTAAGTGAGTCAAGTGGGTGTAAAGCGGCATAAACACAGCAGTGAAAAGCAGCCAAACCCCATTATAAAAATCAATTACTTTTCAAAACCCGTGAAACAAAGACAGTGAAAGAGAGAGAAATTCTTACAAAATTCGTTCAGGGGCTGTGATGCCACCTGGATTGACCATATCTAGACCCACAGCTGATTGAGACATAAGGGTGGACACTCTTGGGGCTGAGAGGTTTGGTGAGGTTGGGTGAGCAAACGCAGACCCTTTAAAGTAATACGGCGTGGTACCCATCCCATGGGTCCCAAATCTCCAGGTTCAAGGGCATCTTCCTACATTGAAAACATGCATGAGAAACCCCGAAGATGGTACACCGTGTGATCGGGAAAGGTTGCTAAAACGCACCTCATTTCTCATCTCCTTGTGCTCCGGTTCGCCATTCCAGCCGCTTTACTAGCAATCTCCCTCCTTGGAGAATCAGCACCTTTATCCTCCTGTTCCGTACAGGTTGCTAATTGTCCTGAGGATGAACGGGAAGAGGGGGAACCAATGAGAGACTAGCTCTAGGTGTTGGGACAGGCACAGGTCATTCTATTTTCCCATCAGGAAGAAGAATTAACCACAGGCTCAGCCTGCCGCCAGGAACCAGAATACGGCCTGAAGCAATCCTGCGCTTTTGCGGCCAGCTCCCAAGAAAGCGAGTTGAAGAATGGAGCTCAGGGGCACTGCAATTCACAAACCTGCAGACTTAGAAATGATAACTCTCGTCCACAAATATATTGAGGGAAGGCAACGAAGAGGATTTGAAAGCAAGGCAGAATTGCAGGAAACAGATTTCAGGAGGTAGATTCGAATCGCCTTTCAAGCACAGGAAAAGCGGCAAAACCTCGACAATGATGCCCTTGGCCAAAAAGGGCGTATGCGTTTTTTCCTGAATATATTCAGGAAAAAACGCATACGCCCTTTTTGGCCAACCAAGCAACCTGGAAAGGCAAATCAGCGCTACAAAGAAGTCTCGCTTCCCATCGGTCAAAAGGGCCATGATGAATAAAGTGTCAAAACCAGAAATGCTGGACAGGCCTTGGAGAAATGGGAGCCTTGCTACGCTGATGGGCGGGATGTAAATTGCCAACAGCCACACTGGAGAAGTGTACGGTGTGTCCTGAAACATCTAAAAAACTCAGCTTAGAGACCATAGGGCACTTCCTCTCATGGGCGTATAAATTGGGAAAACTAAAAATCAGCAAGACACAGGCACCCCAAAGTTTTGGGCTGCTCTGTTGACAAGAACCTCCACTTCGTTACACCTTAAATATCCCAGGAAAGAGAAGAATGGATAAAGAAGTTGTGGTCCTTATGTACAATGGAATATCACTCAGCCATGAAATCAACGTCATAAGGCTAGTAGCAGCATGATGAGTGGATTTAGGTACGACGATTCTAAGTGAAATAAGTCACACAGAAAAAGACACTTATCATGAGATATCACTTATAGAGGGAATGTCAAAACCGCTACCCTTGAACTGAATTACAAAACAGAACAGAGTCACACGTTTAGAAAACACACTATGGCTGCTTAACGGGAAAGGTGAGGTGGGGTGATGCATAAAACAAGGGTTTCAAATTAGCTCAGATACCGTTCCAGAAACCCAATATGTAATAGACAAGACCTACTCCTTGCTCAGTGAACTGGACTCAACACCCCCTATTCACCGCCCAAGAATATATCTGACTAGTAAGAATCTTAAAACCTATGTATTGATATCTCTCTGTAAGTGAGTCAAGTGGGTGTAAAGCGGCATAAACACAGCAGTGAAAAGCAGCTAAACCCCATTATAAAAATCAATTACTTTAAAAAACCCGTGAAACAAAGACAGTGAAAGAGAGAGAAATTCTTACAAAATTCGTTCAGGGGCTGTGATGCCACCTGGATTGACCATATCTAGACCCACAGCTGATTGAGACATAAGGGTGGACACTCGTGGGGCTGAGAGGTTTGGTGAGGTTGGCTGAGCTAACGCAGACCCTTTAAAGTAATTCGGCGTGGTACCCATCCCATGGGTCCCAAATCTCCAGGTTCAAGGGCATCGTCCTACATTGAAAACATGCATGAGAAACCCCGAAGATGGTACACCGTGTGATCGGGAAAGGTTTCTAAAACGCACCTCATTTCTCATCTCCTTGTGCTCCGGTTCGCCATTCCAGCCGCTTTACTAGCAATCTCCCTCCTTGGAGAATCAGCACCTTTATCCTCCTGTTCCGTACAGGTTGCTAATTGTCCTGAGGATGAACGGGAAGAGGGGGAACCAATGAGAGACTAGCTCTAGGTGTTGGGGCAGGCACAGGTCATTCTATTTTCCCATCAGGAAGAAGAATTAACCACAGGCTCAGCCTGCCGCCAGGAACCAGAATACGGCCTGAAGCAATCCTGCGCTTTTGCGGCCAGCTCCCAAGAAAGCGAGTTGAAGAATGGAGCTCAGGGGCACTGCAATACACAAACCTGCAGTCTTAGAAATGATAACTCTCGTCCAAAAATATATTGAGGGAAGGCAACGAAGAGGATTTGAAAGCAAGGCAGAATTGCAGGAAACAGATTTCAGGAGGTAGATTCGAATCGCCTTTAAAGCACAGGAAAAGCGGCAAAACCTCGACAATGATGCCCTTGGCCAAAAAGGGCGTATGCGTTTTTTCCTGAATATATTCAGGAAAAAACGCATACGCCCTTTTTGGCCAACCAAGCAACCTGGAAAGGCAAATCAGCGCTACAAAGAAGTCTCGCTTCCCATCGGTCAAAAGGGCCATGATGAATAAAGTGTCAAAACCAGAAATGCTGGACAGGCCTTGGAGAAATGGGAGCCTTGCTACGCTGATGGGCGGGATGTAAATTGCCAACAGCCACACTGGAGAAGTGTACGGTGTGTCCTGAAACATCTAAAAAACTCAGCTTAGAGACCATAGGGCACTTCCTCTCATGGGCGTATAAATTGGGAAAACTAAAAATCAGCAAGACACAGGCACCCCAAATTTTTGGGCTGCTCTGTTGACAAGAACCTCCACTTCGTTACACCTTAAATATCCCAGGAAAGAGAAGAATGGATAAAGAAGTTGTGGTCCTTATGTACAATGGAATATCACTCAGCCATGAAATCAACGTCATAAGGCTAGTAGCAGCATGATGAGTGGATTTAGGTACGACCATTCTAAGTGAAATAAGTCACACAGAAAAAGACACTTATCATGAGATATCACTTATAGAGGGAATGTCAAAACCGCTACCCTTGAACTGAATTACAAAACAGAACAGAGTCACACGTTTAGAAAACACACTATGGCTGCTTAACGGGAAAGGTGAGGTGGGGTGATGCATAAAACAAGGGTTTCAAATTAGCTCAGATACCGTTCCATAAACCCAATATGTAATAGACAAGACCTACTCCTTGCTCAGTGAACTGGACTCAACACCCCCTATTCACCGCCCAAGAATATATCTGACTAGTAAGTATCTTCAAACCTATGTATTGATATCTCTCTGTAAGTGAGTCAAGTGGGTGTAAAGCGGCATAAACACAGCAGTGAAAAGCAGCCAAACCCCATTATAAAAATCAATTACTTTTCAAAACCCGTGAAACAAAGACAGTGAAAGAGAGAGAAATTCTTACAAAATTCGTTCAGGGGCTGTGATGCCACCTGGATTGACCATATCTAGACCCACAGCTGATTGAGACATAAGGGTGAACACTCTTGGGGCTGAGAGGTTTAGTGAGGTTGGGTGAGCAAACGCAGACCCTTTAAAGTAATACGGCGTGGTACCCATCCCATGGGTCCCAAATCTCCAGGTTCAAGGGCATCTTCCTACATTGAAAACATGCATGAGAAACCCCGAAGATGGTACACCGTGTGATCGGGAAAGGTTTCTAAAACGCACCTCATTTCTCATCTCCTTGTGCTCCGGTTCGCCATTCCAGCCGCTTTACTAGCAATCTCCCTCCTTGGAGAATCAGCACCTTTATCCTCCTGTTCCGTACAGGTTGCTAATTGTCCTGAGGATGAACGGGAAGAGGGGGAACCAATGAGAGACTAGCTCTAGGTGTTGGGACAGGCACAGGTCACTCTATTTTCCCATCAGGAAGAAGAATTAACCACAGGCTCAGCCTGCCACCAGGAACCAGAAGACGGCCTGAAGCAATCCTGCGCTTTTGCGGCCAGCTCCCAAGAAAGCGAGTTGAAGAATGGAGCTCAGGGGCACTACAATTCACAAACCTGCAAACTTAGAAATGATAACTCTCGTCCACAAATATATTGAGGGAAGGCAACGAAGAGGATTTGAAAGCAAGGCAGAATTGCAGGAAACAGATTTCAGGAGGTAGATTCGAATCGCCTTTAAAGCACAGGAAAAGCGGCAAAACCTCGACAATGATGCCCTTGGCCAAAAAGGGCGTATGCGTTTTTTCCTGAATATATTCAGGAAAAAACGCATACGCCCTTTTTGGCCAACCAAGCAACCTGGAAAGGCAAATCAGCGCTACAAAGAAGTCTTGCTTCCCATCGGTCAAAAGGGCCATGCTGAATAAAGTGTCAAAACCAGAAATGCAGGACAGGCCATGGAGAAATGGGAGCCTTGCTACGCTGATGGGCGGGATGTAAATTGCCAACAGCCACTCTGGAGAAGTGTACGGTGTGTCCTGAAACATCTAAAAAACTCAGCTTAGAGAGCATAGGGCCCTTCCACTCATGGGCGTATAAATTGGGAAAACTAAAAATCAGCAAGACACAGGCACCCCAAAGTTTTGGGCTACTCTGTTGACAACAACCTCCACTTCGATACACCTTAAATATCCCAGGAAAGAGAAGAATGGATAAAGAAGATGTGGTCCTTATATCCAATGGAATATCACTCAGCCATGAAATCAATGTCATAAAGCTAGTAGCAGCATGATGAGTGGATTTAGGTATGACGATTCTAAGTGAAATAAGTCACACAGAAAAAGACCCTTATCATGAGATATCACTTATAGAGGGAATGTAAAAACCGCTACCCTTGAACTGAATTACAAAACAGAACAGAGTCACACGTTTAGAAAACAGACTATGGCTGCTTAACGGGAAAGGTGAGGTGGGGTGATGCATAAAACAAGGGTTTCAAATTAGCTCAGATACCGTTCCATAAACCCAATATGTAAGAGACAAGACCTACTCCTTGCTCAGTGAACTGGACTCAACACCCCCTATTCACCGCCCAAGAATATATCTGACTAGTAAGAATCTTAAAATCTATATATTGATATCTCTCTGTAAGTGAGTCAAGTGGGTGTAAAGCGGCATAAACGCAGCAGTCAAAAGCAGCTAAACCCCATTATAAAAATCAATTACTTTTCAAAACCCGTGAAACAAAGACAGTGAAAGAGAGAGAAATTCTTACAAAATTCTTTCAGGGGCTGTGATGCGACCTGGATTGACCATATCTAGACCCACAGCTGATTGAGACATAAGGGTGGACACTCTTGGGGCTGAGAGGTTTGGTGAGGTTGGGTGAGCAAACGCAGACCCTTTAAAGTAATATAGCGTGGTACCCATCCCATGGGTCCCAAATCTCCAGGTTCAAGGGCATCGTCCTACACTGAAAACAGGCATGAGAAACCCCGAAGATGGTACACCGTGTGATCGGGAAAGGTTGCTAAAACGCACCTCATTTCTCATCTCCTTGTGCTCCGGTTCGCCATTCCAGCCGCTTTACTAGCAATCTCCCTCCTTGGAGAATCAGCACCTTTATCTTCCTGTTCCGTACAGGTTGCAATTTGTCCTGAGGATGCATGGGAAGAGGGGGAACCAATGAGAGACTAGCTCTATGTGTTGCGACAGGCACAGGTGACACTATTTTCCCATCAGGAAGAAGAATTAACCACAGGCTCAGCCTGCCGCCAGGAACCAGAATACGGCCTGAAGCAATCCTGCGCTTTTGCGGCCAGCTCCCAAGAAAGCGAATTGAATCATGGAGCTCACGGGCACTGCAATTCACAAACCTGCAGACTTAGAAATGATAACTCTCGTCCACAAATATATTGAGGGAAGGCAACGAAGAGGATTTGAAAGCAAGGCAGAATTGCAGGAAACAGATTTCAGGAGGTAGATTCGAATCGCCTTTAAAGCACAGGAAAAGCGGCAAAACCTCGACAATGATGCCCTTGGCCAAAAAGGGCGTATGCGTTTTTTCCTGAATATATTCAGGAAAAAACGCATACGCCCTTTTTGGCCAACCAAGCAACCTGGAAAGGCAAATCAGCGCTACAAAGAAGTCTTGCTTCCCATCGGTCAAAAGGGCCATGCTGAATAAAGTGTCAAAACCAGAAATGCAGGACAGGCCATGGAGAAATGGGAGCCTTGCTACGCTGATGGGCGGGATGTAAATTGCCAACAGCCACTCTGGAGAAGTGTACGCTGTGTCCTGAAACATCTAAAAAACTCAGCTTAGAGAGCATAGGGCCCTTCCACTCATGGGCGTATAAATTGGAAAAACTAAAAATCAGCAAGACACAGGCACCCCAAAGTTTTGGGCTACTCTGTTGACAAGAACCTCCACTTCGATACACCTTAAATATCCCAGGAAAGAGAAGAATGGATAAAGAAGATGTGGTCCTTATATACAATGGAATATCACTCAGCCATGAAATCAATGTCATAAGGCTAGTAGCAGCATGATGAGTGGATTTAGGTATGACGATTCTAAGTGAAATAAGTCACACAGAAAAAGACCCTTATCATGAGATATCACTTATAGAGGGAATGTAAAAACCGCTACCCTTGAACTGAATTACAAAACAGAACAGAGTCACACGTTTAGAAAACAGACTATGGCTGCTTAACGGGAAAGGTGAGGTGGGGTGATGCATAAAACAAGGGTTTCAAATTAGCTCAGATACCGTTCCATAAACCCAATATGTAAGAGACAAGACCTACTCCTTGCTCAGTGAACTGGACTCAACACCCCCTATTCACCGCCCAAGAATATATCTGACTAGTAAGAATCTTAAAACCTATGTATTGATATCTCTCTGTAAGTGAGTCAAGTGGGTGTAAAGCGGCATAAACGCAGCAGTCAAAAGCAGCTAAACCCCATTATAAAAATCAATTACTTTTCAAAACCCGTGAAACAAAGACAGTGAAAGAGAGAGAAATTCTTACAAAATTCGTTCAGGGGCTGTGATGCCACCTGGATTGACCATATCTAGACCCACAGCTGATTGAGACATAAGGGTGGACACTCTTGGGGCTGAGAGGTTTGGTGAGGTTGGGTGAGCAAACGCAGACCCTTTAAAGTAATATAGCGTGGTACCCATCCCATGGGTCCCAAATCTCCAGGTTCAAGGGCATCGTCCTACACTGAAAACAGGCATGAGAAACCCCGAAGATGGTACACCGTGTGATCGGGAAAGGTTGCTAAAACGCACCTCATTTCTCATCTCCTTGTGCTCCGGTTCGCCATTCCAGCCGCTTTACTAGCAATCTCCCTCCTTGGAGAATCAGCACCTTTATCCTCCTGTTCCGTACAGGTTGCAAATTGTCCTGAGGATGAACGGGAAGAGGGGGAACCAATGAGAGACTAGCTCTAGGTGTTGGGGCAGGCACAGGTCATTCTATTTTCCCATCAGGAAGAAGAATTAACCACAGGCTCAGCCTGCCGCCAGGAACCAGAATACGGCCTGAAGCAATCCTGCGCTTTTGCGGCCAGCTCCCAAGAAAGCGAGTTGAAGAATGGAGCTCAGGGGCACTGCAATTCACAAACCTGCAGACTTAGAAATGATAACTCTCATCCACAAATATATTGAGGGAAGGCAACGAAGAGGATTTGAAAGCAAGGCAGAATTGCAGGAAACAGATTTCAGGAGGTAGATTCGAATCGCCTTTAAAGCACAGGAAAAGCGGCAAAACCTCGACAATGATGCCCTTGGCCAAAAAGGGCGTATGCGTTTTTTCCTGAATATATTCAGGAAAAAACGCATACGCCCTTTTTGGTCAACCAAGCAACCTGGAAAGGCAAATCAGCGCTACAAAGAAGTCTCGCTTCCCATCGGTCAAAAGGGCCATGATGAATAAAGTGTCAAAACCAGAAATGCTGGACAGGCCTTGGAGAAATGGGAGCCTTGCTACGCTGATGGGCGGGATGTAAATTGCCAACAGCCACTCTGGAGAAGTGTACGGTGTGTCCTGAAACATCTAAAAAACTCAGCTTAGAGACCATAGGGCACTTCCTCTCATGGGCGTATAAATTGGGAAAACTAAAAATCAGCAAGACACAGGCACCCCAAAGTTTTGGGCTGCTCTGTTGACAAGAACCTCCACTTCGTTACACCTTAAATATCCCAGGAAAGAGAAGAATGGATAAAGAAGTTGCGGTCCTTATGTACAATGGAATATCTCTCAGCCATGAAATCAACGTCATAAGGCTAGTAGCAGCATGATGAGTGGATTTAGGTACGACCATTCTAAGTGAAATAAGTCACACAGAAAAAGACACTTATCATGAGATATCACTTATAGAGGGAATGTCAAAACCGCTACCCTTGAACTGAATTACAAAACAGAACAGAGTCACACGTTTAGAAAACACACTATGGCTGCTTAACGGGAAAGGTGAGGTGGGGTGATGCATAAAACAAGGGTTTCAAATTAGCTCACATACCGTTCCATAAACCCAATATGTAATAGACAAGACCTACTCCTTGCTCAGTGAACTGGACTCAACACCCCCTATTCACCGCCCAAGAATATATCTGACTAGTAAGTATCTTCAAACCTATGTATTGATATCTCTCTGTAAGTGAGTCAAGTGGGTGTAAAGCGGCATAAACACAGCAGCGAAAAGCAGCCAAACCCCATTATAAAAATCAATTACTTTTCAAAACCCGTGAAACAAAGACAGTGAAAGAGAGAGAAATTCTTACAAAATTCGTTCAGGGGCTGTGATGCCACCTGGATTGACCATATCTAGACCAACAGCTGATAGAGACATATGGGTGGACACTCTTGGGGCTGAGAGGTTTGGTGAGGTTGGGTGTGCAAACGCAGACCCTTTAAAGTAATACGGCGTGGTACCCATCCCATGGGTCCAAAATCTCCAGGTTCAAGGGCATCTTCCTACATTGAAAACATGCATGAGAAACCCCGAAGATGGTACACCGTGTGATCGGGAAAGGTTGCTAAAACGCACCTCATTTCTCATCTCCTTGTGCTCCGGTTCGCCATTCCAGCCGCTTTACTAGCAATCTCCCTCCTTGGAGAATCAGCACCTTTATCCTCCTGTTCCGTACAGGTTGCTAATTGTCCTGAGGATGAACGGGAAGAGGGGGAACCAATGAGAGACTAGCTCTAGGTGTTGGGGCAGGCACAGGTCATTCTATTTTCCCATCAGGAAGAAGAATTAACCACAGGCTCAGCCTGCCGCCAGGAACCAGAATACGGCCTGAAGCAATCCTGCGCTTTTGCGGCCAGCTCCCAAGAAAGCGAGTTGAAGAATGGAGCTCAGGGGCACTGCAATTCACAAACCTGCAGACTTAGAAATGATAACTCTCGTCCACAAATATATTGAGGGAAGGCAACGAAGAGGATTTGAAAGCAAGGCAGAATTGCAGGAAACAGATTTCAGGAGGTAGATTCGAATCGCCTTTAAAGCACAGGAAAAGCGGCAAAACCTCGACAATGATGCCCTTGGCCAAAAAGGGCGTATGCGTTTTTTCCTGAATATATTCAGGAAAAAACGCATACGCCCTTTTTGGCCAACCAAGCAACCTGGAAAGGCAAATCAGCGCTACAAAGAAGTCTCGCTTCCCATCGGTCAAAAGGGCCATGCTGAATAAAGTGTCAAACCCAGAAATGCTGGACAGGCCTTGGAGAAATGGGAGCCTTGCTACGCTGATGGGCGGGATGTAAATTGCCAACAGCCACACTGGAGAAGTGTACGGTGTGTCCTGAAACATCTAAAACACTCAGCTTAGAGACCATAGGGCACTTCCTCTCATGGGCGTATAAATTGGGAAAACTAAAAATCAGCAAGACACAGGCACCCCAAAGTTTTGGGCTGCTCTGTTGACAAGAACCTCCACTTCGTTACACCTTAAATATCCCAGGAAAGAGAAGAATGGATAAAGAAGTTGTGGTCCTTATGTACAATGGAATATCACTCAGCCATGAAATCAACGTCATAAGGCTAGTAGCAGCATGATGAGTGGATTTAGGTACGACCATTCTAAGTGAAATAAGTCACACAGAAAAAGACACTTATCATGAGATATCACTTATAGAGGGAATGTCAAAACCGCTACCCTTGAACTGAATTACAAAACAGAACAGAGTCACACGTTTAGAAAACACACTATGGCTGCTTAACGGGAAAGGTGAGGTGGGGTGATGCATAAAACAAGGGTTTCAAATTAGCTCAGATACCGTTCCAGAAACCCAATATGTAATAGACAAGACCTACTCCTTGCTCAGTGAACTGGACTCAACACCCCCTATTCACCGCCCAAGAATATATCTGACTAGTAAGTATCTTCAAACCTATGTATTGATATCTCTCTGTAAGTGAGTCAAGTGGGTGTAAAGCGGCATAAACACAGCAGTGAAAAGCAGCCAAACCCCATTATAAAAATCAATTACTTTTCAAAACCCGTGAAACAAAGACAGTGAAAGAGAGAGAAATTCTTACAAAATTCGTTCAGGGGCTGTGATGCCACCTGGATTGACCATATCTAGACCCACAGCTGATTGAGACATAAGGGTGGACACTCTTGGGGCTGAGAGGTTTAGTGAGGTTGGGTGAGCAAACGCAGACCCTTTAAAGTAATACGGCGTGGTACCCATCCCATGGGTCCCAAATCTCCAGGTTTAAGGGCATCTTCCTACATTGAAAACATGCATGAGAAACCCCGAAGATGGTACACCGTGTGATCGGGAAAGGTTTCTAAAACGCACCTCATTTCTCATCTCCTTGTGCTCCGGTTCGCCATTCCAGCCGCTTTACTAGCAATCTCCCTCCTTGGAGAATCAGCACCTTTATCCTCCTGTTCCGTACAGGTTGCTAATTGTCCTGATGATGAACGGGAAGAGGGGGAACCAATGAGAGACTAGCTCTAGGTGTTGGGACAGGCACAGGTCACTCTATTTTCCCATCAGGAAGAAGAATTAACCACAGGCTCAGCCTGCCACCAGGAACCAGAATACGGCCTGAAGCAATCCTGCGCTTTTGCGGCCAGCTCCCAAGAAAGCGAGTTGAAGAATGGAGCTCAGGGGCACTACAATTCACAAACCTGCAAACGTAGAAATGATAACTCTCGTCCACAAATATATTGAGGGAAGGCAACGAAGAGGATTTAAAAGCAAGGCAGAATTGCAGGAAACAGATTTCAGGAGGTAGATTCGAATCGCCTTTAAAGCACAGGAAAAGCGGCAAAACCTCGACAATGATGCCCTTGATCAAAAAGGGCGTATGCGTTTTTTCCTGAATATATTCAGGAAAAAACGCATACGCCCTTTTTGGCCAACCAAGCAATCTGAAAAGGCAAATCAGCGCTACAAAGAAGTCTCGCTTCCCATCGGTCAAAAGGGCCATGCTGAATAAAGTGTCAAAACCAGAAATGCAGGACAGGCCATGGAGAAATGGGAGCCTTGCTACGCTGATGGGCGGGATGTAAATTGCTAACAGCCACTCTGGAGAAGTGTACGGTGTGTCCTGAAACATCTAAAAAACTCAGCTTAGAGAGCATAGCGCAATTCCACTCATGGGAGTATAAATTGGGAAAACTAAAAATCAGCATGACACAGGCACCTCAAAGTTTTGGGCTGCTCTGTTGAGAAGAACCTCCACTTCATTACACCTTAAATATCCCAGGAAAGAGAAGAATGGATAAAGAAGTTGTGGTCCTTATGTACAATGGAATATCACTCAGCCATGAAATCAACGTCATAAGGCTAGTAGCAGCATGATGAGTGGATTTAGGTACGACGATTCTAAGTGAAATAAGTCACACAGAAAAAGACACTTATCATAAGATATCACTCATAGAGGGAATGTCAAAACCGCTACCCTTGAACTGAATTACAAAACAGAACAGAGTCACACGTTTAGAAAACACACTATGGCTGCTTAACGGGAAAGGTGAGGTGGGGTGATGCATAAAACAAGGGTTTCAAATTAGCTCAGATACCGTTCCAGAAACCCAATATGTAATAGACAAGACCTACTCCTTGCTCAGTGAACTGGACTCAACACCCCCTATTCACCGCCCAAGAATATATCTGACTAGTAAGAATCTTAAAACCTATGTATTGATATCTCTCTGTAAGTGAGTCAAGTGGGTGTAAAGCGGCATAAACACAGCAGTGAAAAGCAGCTAACCCCCATTATAAAAATCAATTACTTTAAAAAACCCGTGAAACAAAGACAGTGAAAGAGAGAGAAATTCTTACAAAATTCGTTCAGGGGCTGTGATGCCACCTGGATTGACCATATCTAGACCCACAGCTGATTGAGACATAAGGGTGGACACTCGTGGGGCTGAGAGGTTTGGTGAGGTTGGCTGAGCTAACGCAGACCCTTTAAAGTAATACGGCGTGGTACCCATCCCATGGGTCCCAAATCTCCAGGTTCAAGGGCATCGTCCTACATTGAAAACATGCATGAGAAACCCCGAAGATGGTACACCGTGTGATCGGGAAAGGTTTCTAAAACGCACCTCATTTCTCATCTCCTTGTGCTCCGGTTCGCCATTCCAGCCGCTTTACTAGCAATCTCCCTTCTTGGAGAATCAGCACCTTTATCCTCCTGTTCCGTACAGGTTGCAAATTGTCCTGAGGATGAACGGGAAGAGGGGGAACCAATGAGAGACTAGCTCTAGGTGTTGGGACAGGCACAGGTCACTCTATTTTCCCATCAGGAAGAAGAATTAACCACAGGCTCAGCCTGCCGCCAGGAACCAGAATATGGCCTGAAGCAATCCTGCGCTTTTGCGGCCAGCTCCCAAGAAAGCGAGTTGAAGAATGGAGCTCAGGGGCACTGCAATTCACAAACCTGCAGACTTAGAAATGATAACTCTCGTCCACAAATATATTGAGGGAAGGCAACGAAGAGGATTTGAAAGCAAGGCAGAATTGCAGGAAACAGATTTCAGGAGGTAGATTCGAATCGCCTTTAAAGCACAGGAAAAGCGGCAAAACCTCGACAATGATGCCCTTGGCCAAAAAGGGCGTATGCGTTTTTTCCTGAATATATTCAGGAAAAAACGCATACGCCCTTTTTGGCCAACCAAGCAACCTGGAAAGGCAAATCAGCGCTACAAAGAAGTCTCGCTTCCCATCGGTCAAAAGGGCCATGCTGAATAAAGTGTCAAACCCAGAAATGCTGGACAGGCCTTGGAGAAATGGGAGCCTTGCTACGCTGATGGGCGGGATGTAAATTGCCAACAGCCACACTGGAGAAGTGTACGGTGTGTCCTGAAACATCTAAAACACTCAGCTTAGAGACCATAGGGCACTTCCTCTCATGGGCGTATAAATTGGGAAAACTAAAAATCAGCAAGACACAGGCACCCCAAAGTTTTGGGCTGCTCTGTTGACAAGAACCTCCACTTCGTTACACCTTAAATATCCCAGGAAAGAGAAGAATGGATAAAGAAGTTGTGGTCCTTATGTACAATGGAATATCACTCAGCCATGAAATCAACGTCATAAGGCTAGTAGCAGCATGATGAGTGGATTTAGGTACGACGATTCTAAGTGAAATAAGTCACACAGAAAAAGACACTTATCATGAGATATCACTTATAGAGGGAATGTCAAAACCGCTACCCTTGAACTGAATTACAAAACAGAACAGAGTCACACGTTTAGAAAACACACTATGACTGCTTAACGGGAAAGGTGACGTGGGGTGATGCATAAAACACGGGTTTCAAATTAGCTCAGATACCGTTCCAGAAACCCAATATGTAATAGACAAGACCTACTCCTTGCTCAGTGAACTGGACTCAACACCCCCTATTCACCGCCCAAGAATATATCTGACTAGTAAGAATCTTAAAACCTATGTATTGATATCTCTCTGTAAGTGAGTCAAATGGGTGTAAAGCGGCATAAACAGAGCAGTGAAAAGCAGCCAAACCCCATTATAAAAATCAATTACTTTTCAAAACCCGTGAAACAAAGACAGTGAAAGAGAGAGAAATTCTTACAAAATTCGTTCAGGAGCTGTGATGCCACCTGGATTGACCATATCTAGACCCACAGCTGATTGAGACATAAGGGTGGACACTCTTGGGGCTGAGAGGTTTGGTGAGGTTGGGTGAGAAAACGCAGACCCTTTAAAGTAATACGGCGTGGTACCCATCCCATGGGTCCCAAATCTCCAGGTTCAAGGGCATCGTCCTATATTGAAAACATGCATGAGAAACCCCGAAGATGGTACACCGTGTGATCGGGAAAGGTTTCTAAAACGCACCTCATTTCTCATCTCCTTGTGCTCCGGTTCACCATTCCAGCCGCTTTACTAGCAATCTCCCTCCTTGGAGAATCAGCACCTTTATCCTCCTGTTCCGTACAGGTTGCTAATTGTCCTGAGGATGAACGGGAAGAGGGGGAACCAATGAGAGACTAGCTCTAGGTGTTGGGGCAGGCACAGGTCATTCTATTTTCCCATCAGGAAGAAGAATTAACCACAGGCTCAGCCTGCCGCCAGGAACCAGAATACGGCCTGAAGCAATCCTGCGCTTTTGCGGCCAGCTCCCAAGAAAGCGAGTTGAAGAATGGAGCTCAGGGGCACTGCAATTCACAAACCTGCAGACTTAGAAATGATAACTCTCATCCACAAATATATTGAGGGAAGGCAACGAAGAGGATTTGAAAGCAAGGCAGAATTGCAGGAAACAGATTTCAGGAGGTAGATTCGAATCGCCTTTAAAGCACAGGAAAAGCGGCAAAACCTCGACAATGATGCCCTTGGCCAAAAAGGGCGTATGCGTTTTTTCCTGAATATATTCAGGAAAAAACGCATACGCCCTTTTTGGTCAACCAAGCAACCTGGAAAGGCAAATCAGCGCTACAAAAAAGTCTCGCTACCCATCGGTCAAAAGGGCCATGATGAATAAAGTGTCAAAACCAGAAATGCTGGACAGGCCTTGGAGAAATGGGAGCCTTGCTACGCTGATGGGCGGGATGTAAATTGCCAACAGCCACTCTGGAGAAGTGTACGGTGTGTCCTGAAACATCTAAAAAACTCAGCTTTGAGACCATAGGGCACTTCCTCTCATGGGCGTATAAATTGGGAAAACTAAAAATCAGCAAGACACAGGCACCCCAAAGTTTTGGGCTGCTCTGTTGACAAGAACCTCCACTTCGTTACACCTTAAATATCCCAGGAAAGAGAAGAATGGATAAAGAAGTTGCGGTCCTTATGTACAATGGAATATCTCTCAGCCATGAAATCAACGTCATAAGGCTAGTAGCAGCATGATGAGTGGATTTAGGTACGACCATTCTAAGTGAAAAAAGTCACACAGAAAAAGACACTTATCATGAGATATCACTTATAGAGGGAATGTCAAAACCGCTACCCTTGAACTGAATTACAAAACAGAACAGAGTCACACGTTTAGAAAACACACTATGGCTGCTTAACGGGAAAGGTGAGGTGGGGTGGTGCATAAAACAAGGGTTTCAAATTAGCTCACATACCGTTCCATAAACCCAATATGTAATAGACAAGACCTACTCCTTGCTCAGTGAACTGGACTCAACACCCCCTATTCACCGCCCAAGAATATATCTGACTAGTAAGTATCTTCAAACCTATGTATTGATATCTCTCTGTAAGTGAGTCAAGTGGGTGTAAAGCGGCATAAACACAGCAGTGAAAAGCAGCCAAACCCCATTATAAAAATCAATTACTTTTCAAAACCCGTGAAACAAAGACAGTGAAAGAGAGAGAAATTCTTACAAAATTCGTTCAGGGGCTGTGATGCCACCTGGATTGACCATATCTAGACCCACAGCTGATTGAGACATAAGGGTGGACACTCTTGGGGCTGAGAGGTTTGGTGAGGTTGGGTGAGCAAACGCAGACCCTTTAAAGTAATACGGCGTGGTACCCATCCCATGGGTCCCAAATCTCCAGGTTCAAGGGCATCTTCCTACATTGAAAACATGCATGAGAAACCCCGAAGATGGTACACCGTGTGATCGGGAAAGGTTGCTAAAACGCACCTCATTTCTCATCTCCTTGTGCTCCGGTTCGCCATTCCAGCCGCTTTACTAGCAATCTCCCTCCTTGGAGAATCAGCACCTTTATCCTCCTGTTCCGTACAGGTTGCTAATTGTCCTGAGGATGAACGGGAAGAGGGGGAACCAATGAGAGACTAGCTCTAGGTGTTGGGACAGGCACAGGTCATTCTATTTTCCCATCAGGAAGAAGAATTAACCACAGGCTCAGCCTGCCGCCAGGAACCAGAATACGGCCTGAAGCAATCCTGCGCTTTTGCGGCCAGCTCCCAAGAAAGCGAGTTGAAGAATGGAGCTCAGGGGCACTGCAATTCACAAACCTGCAGACTTAGAAATGATAACTCTCGTCCACAAATATATTGAGGGAAGGCAACGAAGAGGATTTGAAAGCAAGGCAGAATTGCAGGAAACAGATTTCAGGAGGTAGATTCGAATCGCCTTTAAAGCACAGGAAAAGCGGCAAAACCTCGACAATGATGCCCTTGGCCAAAAAGGGCGTATGCGTTTTTTCCTGAATATATTCAGGAAAAAACGCATACGCCCTTTTTGGCCAACCAAGCAACCTGGAAAGGCAAATCAGCGCTACAAAGAAGTCTCGCTTCCCATCGGTCAAAAGGGCCATGATGAATAAAGTGTCAAAACCAGAAATGCTGGACAGGCCTTGGAGAAATGGGAGCCTTGCTACGCTGATGGGCGGGATGTAAATTGCCAACAGCCACACTGGAGAAGTGTACGGTGTGTCCTGAAACATCTAAAAAACTCAGCTTAGAGACCATAGGGCACTTCCTCTCATGGGCGTATAAATTGGGAAAACTAAAAATCAGCAAGACACAGGCACCCCAAAGTTTTGGGCTGCTCTGTTGACAAGAACCTCCACTTCGTTACACCTTAAATATCCCAGGAAAGAGAAGAATGGATAAAGAAGTTGTGGTCCTTATGTACAATGGAATATCACTCAGCCATGAAATCAACGTCATAAGGCTAGTAGCAGCATGATGAGTGGATTTAGGTACGACGATTCTAAGTGAAATAAGTCACACAGAAAAAGACACTTATCATGAGATATCACTTATAGAGGGAATGTCAAAACCGCTACCCTTGAACTGAATTACAAAACAGAACAGAGTCACACGTTTAGAAAACACACTATGGCTGCTTAACGGGAAAGGTGAGGTGGGGTGATGCATAAAACAAGGGTTTCAAATTAGCTCAGATACCGTTCCAGAAACCCAATATGTAATAGACAAGACCTACTCCTTGCTCAGTGAACTGGACTCAACACCCCCTATTCACCGCCCAAGAATATATCTGACTAGTAAGAATCTTAAAACCTATGTATTGATATCTCTCTGTAAGTGAGTCAAGTGGGTGTAAAGCGGCATAAACACAGCAGTGAAAAGCAGCTAAACCCCATTATAAAAATCAATTACTTTAAAAAACCCGTGAAACAAAGACAGTGAAAGAGAGAGAAATTCTTACAAAATTCGTTCAGGGGCTGTGATGCCACCTGGATTGACCATATCTAGACCCACAGCTGATTGAGACATAAGGGTGGACACTCGTGGGGCTGAGAGGTTTGGTGAGGTTGGCTGAGCTAACGCAGACCCTTTAAAGTAATTCGGCGTGGTACCCATCCCATGGGTCCCAAATCTCCAGGTTCAAGGGCATCGTCCTACATTGAAAACATGCATGAGAAACCCCGAAGATGGTACACCGTGTGATCGGGAAAGGTTTCTAAAACGCACCTCATTTCTCATCTCCTTGTGCTCCGGTTCGCCATTCCAGCCGCTTTACTAGCAATCTCCCTCCTTGGAGAATCAGCACCTTTATCCTCCTGTTCCGTACAGGTTGCTAATTGTCCTGAGGATGAACGGGAAGAGGGGGAACCAATGAGAGACTAGCTCTAGGTGTTGGGGCAGGCACAGGTCATTCTATTTTCCCATCAGGAAGAAGAATTAACCACAGGCTCAGCCTGCCGCCAGGAACCAGAATACGGCCTGAAGCAATCCTGCGCTTTTGCGGCCAGCTCCCAAGAAAGCGAGTTGAAGAATGGAGCTCAGGGGCACTGCAATACACAAACCTGCAGTCTTAGAAATGATAACTCTCGTCCAAAAATATATTGAGGGAAGGCAACGAAGAGGATTTGAAAGCAAGGCAGAATTGCAGGAAACAGATTTCAGGAGGTAGATTCGAATCGCCTTTAAAGCACAGGAAAAGCGGCAAAACCTCGACAATGATGCCCTTGGCCAAAAAGGGCGTATGCGTTTTTTCCTGAATATATTCAGGAAAAAACGCATACGCCCTTTTTGGCCAACCAAGCAACCTGGAAAGGCAAATCAGCGCTACAAAGAAGTCTCGCTTCCCATCGGTCAAAAGGGCCATGATGAATAAAGTGTCAAAACCAGAAATGCTGGACAGGCCTTGGAGAAATGGGAGCCTTGCTACGCGGATGGGCGGGATGTAAATTGCCAACAGCCACACTGGAGAAGTGTACGGTGTGTCCTGAAACATCTAAAAAACTCAGCTTAGAGACCATAGGGCACTTCCTCTCATGGGCGTATAAATTGGGAAAACTAAAAATCAGCAAGACACAGGCACCCCAAATTTTTGGGCTGCTCTGTTGACAAGAACCTCCACTTCGTTACACCTTAAATATCCCAGGAAAGAGAAGAATGGATAAAGAAGTTGTGGTCCTTATGTACAATGGAATATCACTCAGCCATGAAATCAACGTCATAAGGCTAGTAGCAGCATGATGAGTGGATTTAGGTACGACCATTCTAAGTGAAATAAGTCACACAGAAAAAGACACTTATCATGAGATATCACTTATAGAGGGAATGTCAAAACCGCTACCCTTGAACTGAATTACAAAACAGAACAGAGTCACACGTTTAGAAAACACACTATGGCTGCTTAACGGGAAAGGTGAGGTGGGGTGATGCATAAAACAAGGGTTTCAAATTAGCTCAGATACCGTTCCATAAACCCAATATGTAATAGACAAGACCTACTCCTTGCTCAGTGAACTGGACTCAACACCCCCTATTCACCGCCCAAGAATATATCTGACTAGTAAGTATCTTCAAACCTATGTATTGATATCTCTCTGTAAGTGAGTCAAGTGGGTGTAAAGCGGCATAAACACAGCAGTGAAAAGCAGCCAAACCCCATTATAAAAATCAATTACTTTTCAAAACCCGTGAAACAAAGACAGTGAAAGAGAGAGAAATTCTTACAAAATTCGTTCAGGGGCTGTGATGCCACCTGGATTGACCATATCTAGACCCACAGCTGATTGAGACATAAGGGTGAACACTCTTGGGGCTGAGAGGTTTAGTGAGGTTGGGTGAGCAAACGCAGACCCTTTAAAGTAATACGGCGTGGTACCCATCCCATGGGTCCCAAATCTCCAGGTTCAAGGGCATCTTCCTACATTGAAAACATGCATGAGAAACCCCGAAGATGGTACACCGTGTGATCGGGAAAGGTTTCTAAAACGCACCTCATTTCTCATCTCCTTGTGCTCCGGTTCGCCATTCCAGCCGCTTTACTAGCAATCTCCCTCCTTGGAGAATCAGCACCTTTATCCTCCTGTTCCGTACAGGTTGCTAATTGTCCTGAGGATGAACGGGAAGAGGGGGAACCAATGAGAGACTAGCTCTAGGTGTTGGGACAGGCACAGGTCACTCTATTTTCCCATCAGGAAGAAGAATTAACCACAGGCTCAGCCTGCCACCAGGAACCAGAAGACGGCCTGAAGCAATCCTGCGCTTTTGCGGCCAGCTCCCAAGAAAGCGAGTTGAAGAATGGAGCTCAGGGGCACTACAATTCACAAACCTGCAAACTTAGAAATGATAACTCTCGTCCACAAATATATTGAGGGAAGGCAACGAAGAGGATTTGAAAGCAAGGCAGAATTGCAGGAAACAGATTTCAGGAGGTAGATTCGAATCGCCTTTAAAGCACAGGAAAAGCGGCAAAACCTCGACAATGATGCCCTTGGCCAAAAAGGGCGTATGCGTTTTTTCCTGAATATATTCAGGAAAAAACGCATACGCCCTTTTTGGCCAACCAAGCAACCTGGAAAGGCAAATCAGCGCTACAAAGAAGTCTTGCTTCCCATCGGTCAAAAGGGCCATGCTGAATAAAGTGTCAAAACCAGAAATGCAGGACAGGCCATGGAGAAATGGGAGCCTTGCTACGCTGATGGGCGGGATGTAAATTGCCAACAGCCACTCTGGAGAAGTGTACGGTGTGTCCTGAAACATCTAAAAAACTCAGCTTAGAGAGCATAGGGCCCTTCCACTCATGGGCGTATAAATTGGGAAAACTAAAAATCAGCAAGACACAGGCACCCCAAAGTTTTGGGCTACTCTGTTGACAAGAACCTCCACTTCGATACACCTTAAATATCCCAGGAAAGAGAAGAATGGATAAAGAAGATGTGGTCCTTATATCCAATGGAATATCACTCAGCCATGAAATCAATGTCATAAAGCTAGTAGCAGCATGATGAGTGGATTTAGGTATGACGATTCTAAGTGAAATAAGTCACACAGAAAAAGACCCTTATCATGAGATATCACTTATAGAGGGAATGTAAAAACCGCTACCCTTGAACTGAATTACAAAACAGAACAGAGTCACACGTTTAGAAAACAGACTATGGCTGCTTAACGGGAAAGGTGAGGTGGGGTGATGCATAAAACAAGGGTTTCAAATTAGCTCAGATACCGTTCCATAAACCCAATATGTAAGAGACAAGACCTACTCCTTGCTCAGTGAACTGGACTCAACACCCCCTATTCACCGCCCAAGAATATATCTGACTAGTAAGAATCTTAAAACCTATATATTGATATCTCTCTGTAAGTGAGTCAAGTGGGTGTAAAGCGGCATAAACGCAGCAGTCAAAAGCAGCTAAACCCCATTATAAAAATCAATTACTTTTCAAAACCCGTGAAACAAAGACAGTGAAAGAGAGAGAAATTCTTACAAAATTCTTTCAGGGGCTGTGATGCGACCTGGATTGACCATATCTAGACCCACAGCTGATTGAGACATAAGGGTGGACACTCTTGGGGCTGAGAGGTTTGGTGAGGTTGGGTGAGCAAACGCAGACCCTTTAAAGTAATATAGCGTGGTACCCATCCCATGGGTCCCAAATCTCCAGGTTCAAGGGCATCGTCCTACACTGAAAACAGGCATGAGAAACCCCGAAGATGGTACACCGTGTGATCGGGAAAGGTTTCTAAAACGCACCTCATTTCTCATCTCCTTGTGCTCCGGTTCGCCATTCCAGCCGCTTTACTAGCAATCTCCCTCCTTGGAGAATCAGCACCTTTATCTTCCTGTTCCGTACAGGTTGCAATTTGTCCTGAGGATGCATGGGAAGAGGGGGAACCAATGAGAGACTAGCTCTAGGTGTTGCGACAGGCACAGGTGACACTATTTTCCCATCAGGAAGAAGAATTAACCACAGGCTCAGCCTGCCGCCAGGAACCAGAATACGGCCTGAAGCAATCCTGCGCTTTTGCGGCCAGCTCCCAAGAAAGCGAATTGAATCATGGAGCTCACGGGCACTGCAATTCACAAACCTGCAGACTTAGAAATGATAACTCTCGTCCACAAATATATTGAGGGAAGGCAACGAAGAGGATTTGAAAGCAAGGCAGAATTGCAGGAAACAGATTTCAGGAGGTAGATTCGAATCGCCTTTAAAGCACAGGAAAAGCGGCAAAACCTCGACAATGATGCCCTTGGCCAAAAAGGGCGTATGCGTTTTTTCCTGAATATATTCAGGAAAAAACGCATACGCCCTTTTTGGCCAACCAAGCAACCTGGAAAGGCAAATCAGCGCTACAAAGAAGTCTTGCTTCCCATCGGTCAAAAGGGCCATGCTGAATAAAGTGTCAAAACCAGAAATGCAGGACAGGCCATGGAGAAATGGGAGCCTTGCTACGCTGATGGGCGGGATGTAAATTGCCAACAGCCACTCTGGAGAAGTGTACGCTGTGTCCTGAAACATCTAAAAAACTCAGCTTAGAGAGCATAGGGCCCTTCCACTCATGGGCGTATAAATTGGAAAAACTAAAAATCAGCAAGACACAGGCACCCCAAAGTTTTGGGCTACTCTGTTGACAAGAACCTCCACTTCGATACACCTTAAATATCCCAGGAAAGAGAAGAATGGATAAAGAAGATGTGGTCCTTATATACAATGGAATATCACTCAGCCATGAAATCAATGTCATAAGGCTAGTAGCAGCATGATGAGTGGATTTAGGTATGACGATTCTAAGTGAAATAAGTCACACAGAAAAAGACCCTTATCATGAGATATCACTTATAGAGGGAATGTAAAAACCGCTACCCTTGAACTGAATTACAAAACAGAACAGAGTCACACGTTTAGAAAACAGACTATGGCTGCTTAACGGGAAAGGTGAGGTGGGGTGATGCATAAAACAAGGGTTTCAAATTAGCTCAGATACCGTTCCATAAACCCAATATGTAAGAGACAAGACCTACTCCTTGCTCAGTGAACTGGACTCAACACCCCCTATTCACCGCCCAAGAATATATCTGACTAGTAAGAATCTTAAAACCTATGTATTGATATCTCTCTGTAAGTGAGTCAAGTGGGTGTAAAGCGGCATAAACGCAGCAGTCAAAAGCAGCTAAACCCCATTATAAAAATCAATTACTTTTCAAAACCCGTGAAACAAAGACAGTGAAAGAGAGAGAAATTCTTACAAAATTCTTTCAGGGGCTGTGATGCCACCTGGATTGACCATATCTAGACCCACAGCTGATTGAGACATAAGGGTGGACACTCTTGGGGCTGAGAGGTTTGGTGAGGTTGGGTGAGCAAACGCAGACCCTTTAAAGTAATATAGCGTGGTACCCATCCCATGGGTCCCAAATCTCCAGGTTCAAGGGCATCGTCCTACACTGAAAACATGCATGAGAAACCCCGAAGATGGTACACCGTGTGATCGGGAAAGGTTTCTAAAACGCACCTCATTTCTCATCTCCTTGTGCTCCGGTTCGCCATTCCAGCCGCTTTACTAGCAATCTCCCTCCTTGGAGAATCAGCACCTTTATCCTCCTGTTCTTTACAGGTTGCAATTTGTCCTGAGGATGCACGGGAAGAGGGGGAACCAATGAGAGACTAGCTCTAGGTGTTGGGACAGGCACAGGTCACTCTATTTTCCCATCAGGAAGAAGAATTAACCACAGGCTCAGCCTGCCGCCAGGAACCAGAATACGGCCTGAAGCAATCCTGCGCTTTTGCGGCCAGCTCCCAAGAAAGCGAGTTGAATCATGGAGCTCAGGGGCACTGCAATTCACAAACCTGCAGACTTAGAAATGATAACTCTCGTCCACAAATATATTGAGGGAAGGCAACGAAGAGGATTTGAAAGCAAGGCAGAATTGCAGGAAACAGATTTCAGGAGGTAGATTCGAATCGCCTTTAAAGCACAGGAAAAGCGGCAAAACCTCGACAATGATGCCCTTGGCCAAAAACGGCGTATGCGTTTTTTCCTGAATATATTCAGGAAAAAAACGCATACGCCCTTTTTGGCCAACCAAGCAACCTGGAAAGGCAAATCAGCGCTACAAAGAAGTCTCGCTTCCCATCGGTCAAAAGGGCCATGCTGAATAAAGTGTCAAAACCAGAAATGCAGGACAGGCCATGGAGAAATGCGAGCCTTGCTACGCTGATGGGCGGGATGTAAATTGCCAACAGCCACTCTGGAGAAGTGTACGGTGTGTCCTGAAACATCTAAAAAACTCAGCTTAGAGAGCATAGGGCACTTCCACTCATGGGCGTATAAATTGGGAAAACTAAAAATCAGCAAGACACAGGCACCCCAAAGTTTTGGGCTACTCTGTTGACAAGAACCTCCACTTCGATACACCTTAAATGTCCCAGGAAAGAAAAGAATGGATAAAGAAGATGTGGTCCTTATATACAATGGAATATCACTCAGCCATGAAATCAATGTCATAAGGCTAGTAGCAGCATGATGAGTGGATTTAGGTATGACGATTCTAAGTGAAATAAGTCACACAGAAAAAGACACTTATCATCAGATATCACTTATAGAGGGAATGTAAAAACCGCTACCCTTGAACTGAATTACAAAACAGAACAGAGTCACACGTTTAGAAAACACACTATGGCTGCTTAACGGGAAAGGTGAGGTGGGGTGATGCATAAAACAAGGGTTTCAAATTAGCTCAGATACCGTTCCATAAACCCAATATGTAAGAGACAAGACCTACTCCTTGCTCAGTGAACTGGACTCAACACCCCCTATTCACCGCCCAAGAATATATCTGACAAGTAAGAATCTTAAAACCTATATATTGATATCTCTCTGTAAGTGAGTCAAGTGGGTGTAAAGCGGCATAAACGCAGCAGTCAAAAGCAGCTAAACCCCATTATAAAAATCAATTACTTTTCAAAACCCGTGAAACAAAGACAGTGAAAGAGAGAGAAATTCTTACAAAATTCGTTCAGGGGCTGTGATGCCACCTGGATTGACCATATCTAGACCCACAGCTGATTGAGACATAAGGGTGGACACTCTTGGGGCTGAGAGGTTTGGTGAGGTTGGGTGAGCAAACGCAGACCCTTTAAAGAAATACGGCGTGGTACCCATCCCATGGGTCCCAAATCTCCAGGTTCAAGGGCATCGTCCTACACTGAAAACATGCATGAGAAACCCCGAAGATGGTACACCGTGTGATCGGGAAAGGTTGCTAAAACGCACCTCATTTCTCATCTCCTTGTGCTCCGGTTCGCCATTCCAGCCGCTTTACTAGCAATCTCCCTCCTTGGAGAATCAGCACCTTTATCTTCCTGTTCCGTACAGGTTGCAATTTGTCCTGAGGATGCACGGGAAGAGGGGGAACCAATGAGAGACTAGCTCTAGGTGTTGCGACAGGCACAGGTGACACTATTTTCCCATCAGGAAGAAGAATTAACCACAGGCTCAGCCTGCCGCCAGGAACCAGAATACGGCCTGAAGCAATCCTGCGCTTTTGCGGCCAGCTCCCAAGAAAGCGAATTGAATCATGGAGCTCAGGGGCACTGCAATTCACAAACCTGCAGACTTAGAAATGATAACTCTCGTCCACAAATATATTGAGGGAAGGCAACGAAGAGGATTTGAAAGCAAGGCAGAATTGCAGGAAACAGATTTCAGGAGGTAGATTCGAATCGCCTTTAAAGCACAGGAAAAGCGGCAAAACCTCGACAATGATGCCCTTGGCCAAAAAGGGCGTATGCGTTTTTTCCTGAATATATTCAGGAAAAACGCATACGCCCTTTTTGGCCAACCAAGCAACCTGGAAAGGCAAATCAGCACTACAAAGAAGTCTCGCTTCCCATCGGTCAAAAGGGCCATGCTGAATAAAGTGTCAAAACCAGAAATGCAGGACAGGCCATGGAGAAATGCGAGCCTTGCTACGCTGATGGGCGGGATGTAAATTGCCAACAGCCACTCTGGAGAAGTGTACGGTGTGTCCTGAAACATCTAAAAAACTCAGCTTAGAGAGCATAGGGCACTTCCACTCATGGGCGTATAAATTGGGAAAACTAAAAATCAGCAAGACACAGGCACCCCAAAGTTTTGGGCTACTCTGTTGACAAGAACCTGCACTTCGATACACCTTAAATGTCCCAGGAAAGAAAAGAATGGATAAAGAAGATGTGGTCCTTATATACAATGGAATATCACTCAGCCATGAAATCAATGTCATAAGGCTAGTAGCAGCATGATGAGTGGATTTAGGTATGACGATTCTAAGTGAAATAAGTCACACAGAAAAAGACACTTATCATCAGATATCACTTATAGAGGGAATGTAAAAACCGCTACCCTTGAACTGAATTACAAAACAGAACAGAGTCACACGTTTAGAAAACACACTATGTCTGCTTAACGGGAAAGGTGAGGTGGGGTGATGCATAAAACAAGGGTTTCAAATTAGCTCAGATACCGTTCCATAAACCCAATATGTAAGAGACAAGACCTACTCCTTGCTCAGTGAACTGGACTCAACACCCCCTATTCACCGCCCAAGAATATATCTGACAAGTAAGAATCTTAAAACCTATATATTGATATCTCTCTGTAAGTGAGTCAAGTGGGTGTAAAGCGGCATAAACGCAGCAGTCAAAAGCAGCTAAACCCCATTATAAAAATCAATTACTTTTCAAAACCCGTGAAACAAAGACAGTGAAAGAGAGAGAAATTCTTACAAAATTCGTTCAGGGGCTGTGATGCCACCTGGATTGACCATATCTAGACCCACAGCTGATTGAGACATAAGGGTGGACACTCTTGGGGCTGAGAGGTTTGGTGAGGTTGGGTGAGCAAACGCAGACCCTTTAAAGAAATACGGCGTGGTACCCATCCCATGGGTCCCAAATCTCCAGGTTCAAGGGCATCGTCCTACACTGAAAACATGCATGAGAAACCCCGAAGATGGTACACCGTGTGATCGGGAAAGGTTGCTAAAACGCACCTCATTTCTCATCTCCTTGTGCTCCGGTTCGCCATTCCAGCCGCTTTACTAGCAATCTCCCTCCTTGGAGAATCAGCACCTTTATCTTCCTGTTCCGTACAGGTTGCAATTTGTCCTGAGGATGCACGGGAAGAGGGGGAACCAATGAGAGACTAGCTCTAGGTGTTGCGACAGGCACAGGTGACACTATTTTCCCATCAGGAAGAAGAATTAACCACAGGCTCAGCCTGCCGCCAGGAACCAGAATACGGCCTGAAGCAATCCTGCGCTTTTGCGGCCAGCTCCCAAGAAAGCGAATTGAATCATGGAGCTCAGGGGCACTGCAATTCACAAACCTGCAGACTTAGAAATGATAACTCTCGTCCACAAATATATTGAGGGAAGGCAACGAAGAGGATTTGAAAGCAAGGCAGAATTGCAGGAAACAGATTTCAGGAGGTAGATTCGAATCGCCTTTAAAGCACAGGAAAAGCGGCAAAACCTCGACAATGATGCGCTTGGCCAAAAAGGGCGTATGCGTTTTTTCCTGAATATATTCAGGAAAAAACGCATACGCCCTTTTTGGTCAACCAAGCAACCTGGAAAGGCAAATCAGCGCTACAAAAAAGTCTCGCTACCCATCGGTCAAAAGGGCCATGATGAATAAAGTGTCAAAACCAGAAATGCTGGACAGGCCTTGGAGAAATGGGAGCCTTGCTACGCTGATGGGCGGGATGTAAATTGCCAACAGCCACTCTGGAGAAGTGTACGGTGTGTCCTGAAACATCTAAAAAACTCAGCTTTGAGACCATAGGGCACTTCCTCTCATGGGCGTATAAATTGGGAAAACTAAAAATCAGCAAGACACAGGCACCCCAAAGTTTTGGGCTGCTCTGTTGACAAGAACCTCCACTTCGTTACACCTTAAATATCCCAGGAAAGAGAAGAATGGATAAAGAAGTTGCGGTCCTTATGTACAATGGAATATCTCTCAGCCATGAAATCAACGTCATAAGGCTAGTAGCAGCATGATGAGTGGATTTAGGTACGACCATTCTAAGTGAAAAAAGTCACACAGAAAAAGACACTTATCATGAGATATCACTTATAGAGGGAATGTCAAAACCGCTACCCTTGAACTGAATTACAAAACAGAACAGAGTCACACGTTTAGAAAACACACTATGGCTGCTTAACGGGAAAGGTGAGGTGGGGTGGTGCATAAAACAAGGGTTTCAAATTAGCTCACATACCGTTCCATAAACCCAATATGTAATAGACAAGACCTACTCCTTGCTCAGTGAACTGGACTCAACACCCCCTATTCACCGCCCAAGAATATATCTGACTAGTAAGTATCTTCAAACCTATGTATTGATATCTCTCTGTAAGTGAGTCAAGTGGGTGTAAAGCGGCATAAACACAGCAGTGAAAAGCAGCCAAACCCCATTATAAAAATCAATTACTTTTCAAAACCCGTGAAACAAAGACAGTGAAAGAGAGAGAAATTCTTACAAAATTCGTTCAGGGGCTGTGATGCCACCTGGATTGACCATATCTAGACCCACAGCTGATTGAGACATAAGGGTGGACACTCTTGGGGCTGAGAGGTTTGGTGAGGTTGGGTGAGCAAACGCAGACCCTTTAAAGTAATACGGCGTGGTACCCATCCCATGGGTCCCAAATCTCCAGGTTCAAGGGCATCGTCCTACATTGAAAACATGCATGAGGAACCCCGAAGATGGTACACCGTGTGATCGGGAAAGGTTTCTAAAACGCACCTCATTTCTCATCTCCTTGTGCTCCGGTTCGCCATTCCAGCCGCTTTACTAGCAATCTCCCTCCTTGGAGAATCAGCACCTTTATCCTCCTGTTCCGTACAGGTTGCAAATTGTCCTGAGGATGAACGGGAAGAGGGGGAACCAATGAGAGACTAGCTCTAGGTGTTGGGGCAGGCACAGGTCATTCTATTTTCCCATCAGGAAGAAGAATTAACCACAGGCTCAGCCTGCCGCCAGGAACCAGAATACGGCCTGAAGCAATCCTGCGCTTTTGCGGCCAGCTCCCAAGAAAGCGAGTTGAAGAATGGAGCTCAGGGGCACTGCAATTCACAAACCTGCAGTCTTAGAAATGATAACTCTCGTCCACAAATATATTGAGGGAAGGCAACGAAGAGGATTTGAAAGCAAGGCAGAATTGCAGGAAACAGATTTCAGGAGGTAGATTCGAATCGCCTTTAAAGCACAGGAAAAGCGGCAAAACCTCGACAATGATGCCCTTGGCCAAAAAGGGCGTATGCGTTTTTTCCTGAATATATTCAGGAAAAAACGCATACGCCCTTTTTGGCCAACCAAGCAACCTGGAAAGGCAAATCAGCGCTACAAAGAAGTCTCGCTTCCCATCGGTCAAAAGGGCCATGATGAATAAAGTGTCAAAACCAGAAATGCTGGACAGGCCTTGGAGAAATGGGAGCCTTGCTACGCTGATGGGCGGGATGTAAATTGCCAACAGCCACACTGGAGAAGTGTACGGTGTGTCCTGAAACATCTAAAAAACTCAGCTTAGAGACCATAGGGCACTTCCTCTCATGGGCGTATAAATTGGGAAAACTAAAAATCAGCAAGACACAGGCACCCCAAAGTTTTGGGCTGCTCTGTTGACAAGAACCTCCACTTCGTTACACCTTAAATATCCCAGGAAAGAGAAGAATGGATAAAGAAGTTGCGGTCCTTATGTACAATGGAATATCTCTCAGCCATGAAATCAACGTCATAAGGCTAGTAGCAGCATGATGAGTGGATTTAGGTACGACCATTCTAAGTGAAATAAGTCACACAGAAAAAGACACTTATCATGAGATATCACTTATAGAGGGAATGTCAAAACCGCTACCCTTGAACTGAATTACAAAACAGAACAGAGTCACACGTTTAGAAAACACACTATGGCTGCTTAACGGGAAAGGTGAGGTGGGGTGATGCATAAAACAAGGGTTTCAAATTAGCTCACATACCGTTCCATAAACCCAATATGTAATAGACAAGACCTACTCCTTGCTCAGTGAACTGGACTCAACACCCCCTATTCACCGCCCAAGAATATATCTGACTAGTAAGTATCTTCAAACCTATGTATTGATATCTCTCTGTAAGTGAGTCAAGTGGGTGTAAAGCGGCATAAACACAGCAGCGAAAAGCAGCCAAACCCCATTATAAAAATCAATTACTTTTCAAAACCCGTGAAACAAAGACAGTGAAAGAGAGAGAAATTCTTACAAAATTCGTTCAGGGGCTGTGATGCCACCTGGATTGACCATATCTAGACCCACAGCTGATTGAGACATATGGGTGGACACTCTTGGGGCTGAGAGGTTTGGTGAGGTTGGGTGTGCAAACGCAGACCCTTTAAAGTAATACGGCGTGGTACCCATCCCATGGGTCCAAAATCTCCAGGTTCAAGGGCATCTTCCTACATTGAAAACATGCATGAGAAACCCCGAAGATGGTACACCGTGTGATCGGGAAAGGTTGCTAAAACGCACCTCATTTCTCATCTCCTTGTGCTCCGGTTCGCCATTCCAGCCGCTTTACTAGCAATCTCCCTCCTTGGAGAATCAGCACCTTTATCCTCCTGTTCCGTACAGGTTGCTAATTGTCCTGAGGATGAACGGGAAGAGGGGGAACCAATGAGAGACTAGCTCTAGGTGTTGGGGCAGGCACAGGTCATTTTATTTTCCCATCAGGAAGAAGAATTAACCACAGGCTCAGCCTGCCGCCAGGAACCAGAATACGGCCTGAAGCAATCCTGCGCTTTTGCGGCCAGCTCCCAAGAAAGCGAGTTGAAGAATGGAGCTCAGGGGCACTGCAATTCACAAACCTGCAGACTTAGAAATGATAACTCTCGTCCACAAATATATTGAGGGAAGGCAACGAAGAGGATTTGAAAGCAAGGCAGAATTGCAGGAAACAGATTTCAGGAGGTAGATTCGAATCGCCTTTAAAGCACAGGAAAAGCGGCAAAACCTCGACAATGATGCCCTTGGCCAAAAAGGGCGTATGCGTTTTTTCCTGAATATATTCAGGAAAAAACGCATACGCCCTTTTTGGCCAACCAAGCAACCTGGAAAGGCAAATCAGCGCTACAAAGAAGTCTCGCTTCCCATCGGTCAAAAGGGCCATGATGAATAAAGTGTCAAAACCAGAAATGCTGGACAGGCCTTGGAGAAATGGGAGCCTTGCTACGCTGATGGGCGGGATGTAAATTGCCAACAGCCACACTGGAGAAGTGTACGGTGTGTCCTGAAACATCTAAAAAACTCAGCTTAGAGACCATAGGGCACTTCCTCTCATGGGCGTATAAATTGGGAAAACTAAAAATCAGCAAGACACAGGCACCCCAAAGTTTTGGGCTGCTCTGTTGACAAGAACCTCCACTTCGTTACACCTTAAATATCCCAGGAAAGAGAATAATGGATAAAGAAGTTGTGGTCCTTATGTACAATGGAATATCACTCAGCCATGAAATCAACGTCATAAGGCTAGTAGCAGCATGATGAGTGGATTTAGGTACGACCATTCTAAGTGAAATAAGTCACACAGAAAAAGACACTTATCATGAGATATCACTTATAGAGGGAATGTCAAAACCGCTACCCTTGAACTGAATTACAAAACAGAACAGAGTCACACGTTTAGAAAACACACTATGGCTGCTTAACGGGAAAGGTGAGGTGGGGTGATGCATAAAACAAGGGTTTCAAATTAGCTCAGATACCGTTCCAGAAACCCAATATGTAATAGACAAGACCTACTCCTTGCTCAGTGAACTGGACTCAACACCCCCTATTCACCGCCCAAGAATATATCTGACTAGTAAGTATCTTCAAACCTATGTATTGATATCTCTCTGTAAGTGAGTCAAGTGGGTGTAAAGCGGCATAAACACAGCAGTGAAAAGCAGCCAAACCCCATTATAAAAATCAATTACTTTTCAAAACCCGTGAAACAAAGACAGTGAAAGAGAGAGAAATTCTTACAAAATTCGTTCAGGGGCTGTGATGCCACCTGGATTGACCATATCTAGACCCACAGCTGATTGAGACATAAGGGTGGACACTCTTGGGGCTGAGAGGTTTAGTGAGGTTGGGTGAGCAAACGCAGACCCTTTAAAGTAATACGGCGTGGTACCCATCCCATGGGTCCCAAATCTCCAGGTTTAAGGGCATCTTCCTACATTGAAAACATGCATGAGAAACCCCGAAGATGGTACACCGTGTGATCGGGAAAGGTTTCTAAAACGCACCTCATTTCTCATCTCCTTGTGCTCCGGTTCGCCATTCCAGCCGCTTTACTAGCAATCTCCCTCCTTGGAGAATCAGCACCTTTATCCTCCTGTTCCGTACAGGTTGCTAATTGTCCTGAGGATGAACGGGAAGAGGGGGAACCAATGAGAGACTAGCTCTAGGTGTTGGGACAGGCACAGGTCACTCTATTTTCCCATCAGGAAGAAGAATTAACCACAGGCTCAGCCTGCCACCAGGAACCAGAATACGGCCTGAAGCAATCCTGCGCTTTTGCGGCCAGCTCCCAAGAAAGCGAGTTGAAGAATGGAGCTCAGGGGCACTACAATTCACAAACCTGCAAACGTAGAAATGATAACTCTCGTCCACAAATATATTGAGGGAAGGCAACGAAGAGGATTTAAAAGCAAGGCAGAATTGCAGGAAACAGATTTCAGGAGGTAGATTCGAATCGCCTTTAAAGCACAGGAAAAGCGGCAAAACCTCGACAATGATGCCCTTGATCAAAAAGGGCGTATGCGTTTTTTCCTGAATATATTCAGGAAAAAACGCATACGCCCTTTTTGGCCAACCAAGCAATCTGAAAAGGCAAATCAGCGCTACAAAGAAGTCTCGCTTCCCATCGGTCAAAAGGGCCATGCTGAATAAAGTGTCAAAACCAGAAATGCAGGACAGGCCATGGAGAAATGGGAGCCTTGCTACGCTGATGGGCGGGATGTAAATTGCTAACAGCCACTCTGGAGAAGTGTACGGTGTGTCCTGAAACATCTAAAAAACTCAGCTTAGAGAGCATAGCGCAATTCCACTCATGGGAGTATAAATTGGGAAAACTAAAAATCAGCATGACACAGGCACCTCAAAGTTTTGGGCTGCTCTGTTGAGAAGAACCTCCACTTCATTACACCTTAAATATCCCAGGAAAGAGAAGAATGGATAAAGAAGTTGTGGTCCTTATGTACAATGGAATATCACTCAGCCATGAAATCAACGTCATAAGGCTAGTAGCAGCATGATGAGTGGATTTAGGTACGACGATTCTAAGTGAAATAAGTCACACAGAAAAAGACACTTATCATGAGATATCACTTATAGAGGGAATGTCAAAACCGCTACCCTTGAACTGAATTACAAAACAGAACAGAGTCACACGTTTAGAAAACACACTATGGCTGCTTAACGGGAAAGGTGAGGTGGGGTGATGCATAAAACAAGGGTTTCAAATTAGCTCAGATACCGTTCCAGAAACCCAATATGTAATAGACAAGACCTACTCCTTGCTCAGTGAACTGGACTCAACACCCCCTATTCACCGCCCAAGAATATATCTGACTAGTAAGAATCTTAAAACCTATGTATTGATATCTCTCTGTAAGTGAGTCAAGTGGGTGTAAAGCGGCATAAACACAGCAGTGAAAAGCAGCTAACCCCCATTATAAAAATCAATTACTTTAAAAAACCCGTGAAACAAAGACAGTGAAAGAGAGAGAAATTCTTACAAAATTCGTTCAGGGGCTGTGATGCCACCTGGATTGACCATATCTAGACCCACAGCTGATTGAGACATAAGGGTGGACACTCGTGGGGCTGAGAGGTTTGGTGAGGTTGGCTGAGCTAACGCAGACCCTTTAAAGTAATACGGCGTGGTACCCATCCCATGGGTCCCAAATCTCCAGGTTCAAGGGCATCGTCCTACATTGAAAACATGCATGAGAAACCCCGAAGATGGTACACCGTGTGATCGGGAAAGGTTTCTAAAACGCACCTCATTTCTCATCTCCTTGTGCTCCGGTTCGCCATTCCAGCCGCTTTACTAGCAATCTCCCTTCTTGGAGAATCAGCACCTTTATCCTCCTGTTCCGTACAGGTTGCAAATTGTCCTGAGGATGAACGGGAAGAGGGGGAACCAATGAGAGACTAGCTCTAGGTGTTGGGACAGGCACAGGTCACTCTATTTTCCCATCAGGAAGAAGAATTAACCACAGGCTCAGCCTGCCGCCAGGAACCAGAATACGGCCTGAAGCAATCCTGCGCTTTTGCGGCCAGCTCCCAAGAAAGCGAGTTGAAGAATGGAGCTCAGGGGCACTGCAATTCACAAACCTGCAGACTTAGAAATGATAACTCTCGTCCACAAATATATTGAGGGAAGGCAACGAAGAGGATTTGAAAGCAAGGCAGAATTGCAAGAAACAGATTTCAGGAGGTAGATTCGAATCGCCTTTAAAGCACAGGAAAAGCGGCAAAACCTCGACAATGATGCCCTTGGCCAAAAAGGGCGTATGCGTTTTTTCCTGAATATATTCAGGAAAAAACGCATACGCCCTTTTTGGCCAACCAAGCAACCTGGAAAGGCAAATCAGCGCTACAAAGAAGTCTCGCTTCCCATCGGTCAAAAGGGCCATGCTGAATAAAGTGTCAAACCCAGAAATGCTGGACAGGCCTTGGAGAAATGGGAGCCTTGCTACGCTGATGGGCGGGATGTAAATTGCCAACAGCCACACTGGAGAAGTGTACGGTGTGTCCTGAAACATCTAAAACACTCAGCTTAGAGACCATAGGGCACTTCCTCTCATGGGCGTATAAATTGGGAAAACTAAAAATCAGCAAGACACAGGCACCCCAAAGTTTTGGGCTGCTCTGTTGACAAGAACCTCCACTTCGTTACACCTTAAATATCCCAGGAAAGAGAAGAATGGATAAAGAAGTTGTGGTCCTTATGTACAATGGAATATCACTCAGCCATGAAATCAACGTCATAAGGCTAGTAGCAGCATGATGAGTGGATTTAGGTACGACGATTCTAAGTGAAATAAGTCACACAGAAAAAGACACTTATCATGAGATATCACTTATAGAGGGAATGTCAAAACCGCTACCCTTGAACTGAATTACAAAACAGAACAGAGTCACACGTTTAGAAAACACACTATGACTGCTTAACGGGAAAGGTGACGTGGGGTGATGCATAAAACACGGGTTTCAAATTAGCTCAGATACCGTTCCAGAAACCCAATATGTAATAGACAAGACCTACTCCTTGCTCAGTGAACTGGACTCAACACCCCCTATTCACCGCCCAAGAATATATCTGACTAGTAAGAATCTTAAAACCTATGTATTGATATCTCTCTGTAAGTGAGTCAAATGGGTGTAAAGCGGCATAAACAGAGCAGTGAAAAGCAGCTAAACCCCATTATAAAAATCAATTACGTTTCAAAACCCGTGAAACAAAGACAGTGAAAGAGAGAGAAATTCTTACAAAATTCGTTCAGGAGCTGTGATGCCACCTGGATTGACCATATCTAGACCCACAGCTGATTGAGACATAAGGGTGGACACTCTTGGGGCTGAGAGGTTTGGTGAGGTTGGGTGAGAAAACGCAGACCCTTTAAAGTAATACGGCGTGGTACCCATCCCATGGGTCCCAAATCTCCAGGTTCAAGGGCATCGTCCTATATTGAAAACATGCATGAGAAACCCCGAAGATGGTACACCGTGTGATCGGGAAAGGTTTCTAAAACGCACCTCATTTCTCATCTCCTTGTGCTCCGGTTCACCATTCCAGCCGCTTTACTAGCAATCTCCCTCCTTGGAGAATCAGCACCTTTATCCTCCTGTTCCGTACAGGTTGCTAATTGTCCTGAGGATGAACGGGAAGAGGGGGAACCAATGAGAGACTAGCTCTAGGTGTTGGGGCAGGCACAGGTCATTCTATTTTCCCATCAGGAAGAAGAATTAACCACAGGCTCAGCCTGCCGCCAGGAACCAGAATACGGCCTGAAGCAATCCTGCGCTTTTGCGGCCAGCTCCCAAGAAAGCGAGTTGAAGAATGGAGCTCAGGGGCACTGCAATTCACAAACCTGCAGACTTAGAAATGATAACTCTCATCCACAAATATATTGAGGGAAGGCAACGAAGAGGATTTGAAAGCAAGGCAGAATTGCAGGAAACAGATTTCAGGAGGTAGATTCGAATCGCCTTTAAAGCACAGGAAAAGCGGCAAAACCTCGACAATGATGCCCTTGGCCAAAAAGGGCGTATGCGTTTTTTCCTGAATATATTCAGGAAAAAACGCATACGCCCTTTTTGGTCAACCAAGCAACCTGGAAAGGCAAATCAGCGCTACAAAAAAGTCTCGCTACCCATCGGTCAAAAGGGCCATGATGAATAAAGTGTCAAAACCAGAAATGCTGGACAGGCCTTGGAGAAATGGGAGCCTTGCTACGCTGATGGGCGGGATGTAAATTGCCAACAGCCACTCTGGAGAAGTGTACGGTGTGTCCTGAAACATCTAAAAAACTCAGCTTTGAGACCATAGGGCACTTCCTCTCATGGGCGTATAAATTGGGAAAACTAAAAATCAGCAAGACACAGGCACCCCAAAGTTTTGGGCTGCTCTGTTGACAAGAACCTCCACTTCGTTACACCTTAAATATCCCAGGAAAGAGAAGAATGGATAAAGAAGTTGCGGTCCTTATGTACAATGGAATATCTCTCAGCCATGAAATCAACGTCATAAGGCTAGTAGCAGCATGATGAGTGGATTTAGGTACGACCATTCTAAGTGAAAAAAGTCACACAGAAAAAGACACTTATCATGAGATATCACTTATAGAGGGAATGTCAAAACCGCTACCCTTGAACTGAATTACAAAACAGAACAGAGTCACACGTTTAGAAAACACACTATGGCTGCTTAACGGGAAAGGTGAGGTGGGGTGGTGCATAAAACAAGGGTTTCAAATTAGCTCACATACCGTTCCATAAACCCAATATGTAATAGACAAGACCTACTCCTTGCTCAGTGAACTGGACTCAACACCCCCTATTCACCGCCCAAGAATATATCTGACTAGTAAGTATCTTCAAACCTATGTATTGATATCTCTCTGTAAGTGAGTCAAGTGGGTGTAAAGCGGCATAAACACAGCAGTGAAAAGCAGCCAAACCCCATTATAAAAATCAATTACTTTTCAAAACCCGTGAAACAAAGACAGTGAAAGAGAGAGAAATTCTTACAAAATTCGTTCAGGGGCTGTGATGCCACCTGGATTGACCATATCTAGACCCACAGCTGATTGAGACATAAGGGTGGACACTCTTGGGGCTGAGAGGTTTGGTGAGGTTGGGTGAGCAAACGCAGACCCTTTAAAGTAATACGGCGTGGTACCCATCCCATGGGTCCCAAATCTCCAGGTTCAAGGGCATCTTCCTACATTGAAAACATGCATGAGAAACCCCGAAGATGGTACACCGTGTGATCGGGAAAGGTTGCTAAAACGCACCTCATTTCTCATCTCCTTGTGCTCCGGTTCGCCATTCCAGCCGCTTTACTAGCAATCTCCCTCCTTGGAGAATCAGCACCTTTATCCTCCTGTTCCGTACAGGTTGCTAATTGTCCTGAGGATGAACGGGAAGAGGGGGAACCAATGAGAGACTAGCTCTAGGTGTTGGGACAGGCACAGGTCATTCTATTTTCCCATCAGGAAGAAGAATTAACCACAGGCTCAGCCTGCCGCCAGGAACCAGAATACGGCCTGAAGCAATCCTGCGCTTTTGCGGCCAGCTCCCAAGAAAGCGAGTTGAAGAATGGAGCTCAGGGGCACTGCAATTCACAAACCTGCAGACTTAGAAATGATAACTCTCGTCCACAAATATATTGAGGGAAGGCAACGAAGAGGATTTGAAAGCAAGGCAGAATTGCAGGAAACAGATTTCAGGAGGTAGATTCGAATCGCCTTTCAAGCACAGGAAAAGCGGCAAAACCTCGACAATGATGCCCTTGGCCAAAAAGGGCGTATGCGTTTTTTCCTGAATATATTCAGGAAAAAACGCATACGCCCTTTTTGGCCAACCAAGCAACCTGGAAAGGCAAATCAGCGCTACAAAGAAGTCTCGCTTCCCATCGGTCAAAAGGGCCATGATGAATAAAGTGTCAAAACCAGAAATGCTGGACAGGCCTTGGAGAAATGGGAGCCTTGCTACGCTGATGGGCGGGATGTAAATTGCCAACAGCCACACTGGAGAAGTGTACGGTGTGTCCTGAAACATCTAAAAAACTCAGCTTAGAGACCATAGGGCACTTCCTCTCATGGGCGTATAAATTGGGAAAACTAAAAATCAGCAAGACACAGGCACCCCAAAGTTTTGGGCTGCTCTGTTGACAAGAACCTCCACTTCGTTACACCTTAAATATCCCAGGAAAGAGAAGAATGGATAAAGAAGTTGTGGTCCTTATGTACAATGGAATATCACTCAGCCATGAAATCAACGTCATAAGGCTAGTAGCAGCATGATGAGTGGATTTAGGTACGACGATTCTAAGTGAAATAAGTCACACAGAAAAAGACACTTATCATGAGATATCACTTATAGAGGGAATGTCAAAACCGCTACCCTTGAACTGAATTACAAAACAGAACAGAGTCACACGTTTAGAAAACACACTATGGCTGCTTAACGGGAAAGGTGAGGTGGGGTGATGCATAAAACAAGGGTTTCAAATTAGCTCAGATACCGTTCCAGAAACCCAATATGTAATAGACAAGACCTACTCCTTGCTCAGTGAACTGGACTCAACACCCCCTATTCACCGCCCAAGAATATATCTGACTAGTAAGAATCTTAAAACCTATGTATTGATATCTCTCTGTAAGTGAGTCAAGTGGGTGTAAAGCGGCATAAACACAGCAGTGAAAAGCAGCTAAACCCCATTATAAAAATCAATTACTTTAAAAAACCCGTGAAACAAAGACAGTGAAAGAGAGAGAAATTCTTACAAAATTCGTTCAGGGGCTGTGATGCCACCTGGATTGACCATATCTAGACCCACAGCTGATTGAGACATAAGGGTGGACACTCGTGGGGCTGAGAGGTTTGGTGAGGTTGGCTGAGCTAACGCAGACCCTTTAAAGTAATTCGGCGTGGTACCCATCCCATGGGTCCCAAATCTCCAGGTTCAAGGGCATCGTCCTACATTGAAAACATGCATGAGAAACCCCGAAGATGGTACACCGTGTGATCGGGAAAGGTTTCTAAAACGCACCTCATTTCTCATCTCCTTGTGCTCCGGTTCGCCATTCCAGCCGCTTTACTAGCAATCTCCCTCCTTGGAGAATCAGCACCTTTATCCTCCTGTTCCGTACAGGTTGCTAATTGTCCTGAGGATGAACGGGAAGAGGGGGAACCAATGAGAGACTAGCTCTAGGTGTTGGGGCAGGCACAGGTCATTCTATTTTCCCATCAGGAAGAAGAATTAACCACAGGCTCAGCCTGCCGCCAGGAACCAGAATACGGCCTGAAGCAATCCTGCGCTTTTGCGGCCAGCTCCCAAGAAAGCGAGTTGAAGAATGGAGCTCAGGGGCACTGCAATACACAAACCTGCAGTCTTAGAAATGATAACTCTCGTCCAAAAATATATTGAGGGAAGGCAACGAAGAGGATTTGAAAGCAAGGCAGAATTGCAGGAAACAGATTTCAGGAGGTAGATTCGAATCGCCTTTAAAGCACAGGAAAAGCGGCAAAACCTCGACAATGATGCCCTTGGCCAAAAAGGGCGTATGCGTTTTTTCCTGAATATATTCAGGAAAAAACGCATACGCCCTTTTTGGCCAACCAAGCAACCTGGAAAGGCAAATCAGCGCTACAAAGAAGTCTCGCTTCCCATCGGTCAAAAGGGCCATGATGAATAAAGTGTCAAAACCAGAAATGCTGGACAGGCCTTGGAGAAATGGGAGCCTTGCTACGCTGATGGGCGGGATGTAAATTGCCAACAGCCACACTGGAGAAGTGTACGGTGTGTCCTGAAACATCTAAAAAACTCAGCTTAGAGACCATAGGGCACTTCCTCTCATGGGCGTATAAATTGGGAAAACTAAAAATCAGCAAGACACAGGCACCCCAAATTTTTGGGCTGCTCTGTTGACAAGAACCTCCACTTCGTTACACCTTAAATATCCCAGGAAAGAGAAGAATGGATAAAGAAGTTGTGGTCCTTATGTACAATGGAATATCACTCAGCCATGAAATCAACGTCATAAGGCTAGTAGCAGCATGATGAGTGGATTTAGGTACGACCATTCTAAGTGAAATAAGTCACACAGAAAAAGACACTTATCATGAGATATCACTTATAGAGGGAATGTCAAAACCGCTACCCTTGAACTGAATTACAAAACAGAACAGAGTCACACGTTTAGAAAACACACTATGGCTGCTTAACGGGAAAGGTGAGGTGGGGTGATGCATAAAACAAGGGTTTCAAATTAGCTCAGATACCGTTCCATAAACCCAATATGTAATAGACAAGACCTACTCCTTGCTCAGTGAACTGGACTCAACACCCCCTATTCACCGCCCAAGAATATATCTGACTAGTAAGTATCTTCAAACCTATGTATTGATATCTCTCTGTAAGTGAGTCAAGTGGGTGTAAAGCGGCATAAACACAGCAGTGAAAAGCAGCCAAACCCCATTATAAAAATCAATTACTTTTCAAAACCCGTGAAACAAAGACAGTGAAAGAGAGAGAAATTCTTACAAAATTCGTTCAGGGGCTGTGATGCCACCTGGATTGACCATATCTAGACCCACAGCTGATTGAGACATAAGGGTGAACACTCTTGGGGCTGAGAGGTTTAGTGAGGTTGGGTGAGCAAACGCAGACCCTTTAAAGTAATACGGCGTGGTACCCATCCCATGGGTCCCAAATCTCCAGGTTCAAGGGCATCTTCCTACATTGAAAACATGCATGAGAAACCCCGAAGATGGTACACCGTGTGATCGGGAAAGGTTTCTAAAACGCACCTCATTTCTCATCTCCTTGTGCTCCGGTTCGCCATTCCAGCCGCTTTACTAGCAATCTCCCTCCTTGGAGAATCAGCACCTTTATCCTCCTGTTCCGTACAGGTTGCTAATTGTCCTGAGGATGAACGGGAAGAGGGGGAACCAATGAGAGACTAGCTCTAGGTGTTGGGACAGGCACAGGTCACTCTATTTTCCCATCAGGAAGAAGAATTAACCACAGGCTCAGCCTGCCACCAGGAACCAGAAGACGGCCTGAAGCAATCCTGCGCTTTTGCGGCCAGCTCCCAAGAAAGCGAGTTGAAGAATGGAGCTCAGGGGCACTACAATTCACAAACCTGCAAACTTAGAAATGATAACTCTCGTCCACAAATATATTGAGGGAAGGCAACGAAGAGGATTTGAAAGCAAGGCAGAATTGCAGGAAACAGATTTCAGGAGGTAGATTCGAATCGCCTTTAAAGCACAGGAAAAGCGGCAAAACCTCGACAATGATGCCCTTGGCCAAAAAGGGCGTATGCGTTTTTTCCTGAATATATTCAGGAAAAAACGCATACGCCCTTTTTGGCCAACCAAGCAACCTGGAAAGGCAAATCAGCGCTACAAAGAAGTCTTGCTTCCCATCGGTCAAAAGGGCCATGCTGAATAAAGTGTCAAAACCAGAAATGCAGGACAGGCCATGGAGAAATGGGAGCCTTGCTACGCTGATGGGCGGGATGTAAATTGCCAACAGCCACTCTGGAGAAGTGTACGGTGTGTCCTGAAACATCTAAAAAACTCAGCTTAGAGAGCATAGGGCCCTTCCACTCATGGGCGTATAAATTGGGAAAACTAAAAATCAGCAAGACACAGGCACCCCAAAGTTTTGGGCTACTCTGTTGACAACAACCTCCACTTCGATACACCTTAAATATCCCAGGAAAGAGAAGAATGGATAAAGAAGATGTGGTCCTTATATCCAATGGAATATCACTCAGCCATGAAATCAATGTCATAAAGCTAGTAGCAGCATGATGAGTGGATTTAGGTATGACGATTCTAAGTGAAATAAGTCACACAGAAAAAGACCCTTATCATGAGATATCACTTATAGAGGGAATGTAAAAACCGCTACCCTTGAACTGAATTACAAAACAGAACAGAGTCACACGTTTAGAAAACAGACTATGGCTGCTTAACGGGAAAGGTGAGGTGGGGTGATGCATAAAACAAGGGTTTCAAATTAGCTCAGATACCGTTCCATAAACCCAATATGTAAGAGACAAGACCTACTCCTTGCTCAGTGAACTGGACTCAACACCCCCTATTCACCGCCCAAGAATATATCTGACTAGTAAGAATCTTAAAATCTATATATTGATATCTCTCTGTAAGTGAGTCAAGTGGGTGTAAAGCGGCATAAACGCAGCAGTCAAAAGCAGCTAAACCCCATTATAAAAATCAATTACTTTTCAAAACCCGTGAAACAAAGACAGTGAAAGAGAGAGAAATTCTTACAAAATTCTTTCAGGGGCTGTGATGCGACCTGGATTGACCATATCTAGACCCACAGCTGATTGAGACATAAGGGTGGACACTCTTGGGGCTGAGAGGTTTGGTGAGGTTGGGTGAGCAAACGCAGACCCTTTAAAGTAATATAGCGTGGTACCCATCCCATGGGTCCCAAATCTCCAGGTTCAAGGGCATCGTCCTACACTGAAAACAGGCATGAGAAACCCCGAAGATGGTACACCGTGTGATCGGGAAAGGTTGCTAAAACGCACCTCATTTCTCATCTCCTTGTGCTCCGGTTCGCCATTCCAGCCGCTTTACTAGCAATCTCCCTCCTTGGAGAATCAGCACCTTTATCTTCCTGTTCCGTACAGGTTGCAATTTGTCCTGAGGATGCATGGGAAGAGGGGGAACCAATGAGAGACTAGCTCTATGTGTTGCGACAGGCACAGGTGACACTATTTTCCCATCAGGAAGAAGAATTAACCACAGGCTCAGCCTGCCGCCAGGAACCAGAATACGGCCTGAAGCAATCCTGCGCTTTTGCGGCCAGCTCCCAAGAAAGCGAATTGAATCATGGAGCTCACGGGCACTGCAATTCACAAACCTGCAGACTTAGAAATGATAACTCTCGTCCACAAATATATTGAGGGAAGGCAACGAAGAGGATTTGAAAGCAAGGCAGAATTGCAGGAAACAGATTTCAGGAGGTAGATTCGAATCGCCTTTAAAGCACAGGAAAAGCGGCAAAACCTCGACAATGATGCCCTTGGCCAAAAAGGGCGTATGCGTTTTTTCCTGAATATATTCAGGAAAAAACGCATACGCCCTTTTTGGCCAACCAAGCAACCTGGAAAGGCAAATCAGCGCTACAAAGAAGTCTTGCTTCCCATCGGTCAAAAGGGCCATGCTGAATAAAGTGTCAAAACCAGAAATGCAGGACAGGCCATGGAGAAATGGGAGCCTTGCTACGCTGATGGGCGGGATGTAAATTGCCAACAGCCACTCTGGAGAAGTGTACGCTGTGTCCTGAAACATCTAAAAAACTCAGCTTAGAGAGCATAGGGCCCTTCCACTCATGGGCGTATAAATTGGAAAAACTAAAAATCAGCAAGACACAGGCACCCCAAAGTTTTGGGCTACTCTGTTGACAAGAACCTCCACTTCGATACACCTTAAATATCCCAGGAAAGAGAAGAATGGATAAAGAAGATGTGGTCCTTATATACAATGGAATATCACTCAGCCATGAAATCAATGTCATAAGGCTAGTAGCAGCATGATGAGTGGATTTAGGTATGACGATTCTAAGTGAAATAAGTCACACAGAAAAAGACCCTTATCATGAGATATCACTTATAGAGGGAATGTAAAAACCGCTACCCTTGAACTGAATTACAAAACAGAACAGAGTCACACGTTTAGAAAACAGACTATGGCTGCTTAACGGGAAAGGTGAGGTGGGGTGATGCATAAAACAAGGGTTTCAAATTAGCTCAGATACCGTTCCATAAACCCAATATGTAAGAGACAAGACCTACTCCTTGCTCAGTGAACTGGACTCAACACCCCCTATTCACCGCCCAAGAATATATCTGACTAGTAAGAATCTTAAAACCTATGTATTGATATCTCTCTGTAAGTGAGTCAAGTGGGTGTAAAGCGGCATAAACGCAGCAGTCAAAAGCAGCTAAACCCCATTATAAAAATCAATTACTTTTCAAAACCCGTGAAACAAAGACAGTGAAAGAGAGAGAAATTCTTACAAAATTCTTTCAGGGGCTGTGATGCCACCTGGATTGACCATATCTAGACCCACAGCTGATTGAGACATAAGGGTGGACACTCTTGGGGCTGAGAGGTTTGGTGAGGTTGGGTGAGCAAACGCAGACCCTTTAAAGTAATATAGCGTGGTACCCATCCCATGGGTCCCAAATCTCCAGGTTCAAGGGCATCGTCCTACACTGAAAACATGCATGAGAAACCCCGAAGATGGTACACCGTGTGATCGGGAAAGGTTTCTAAAACGCACCTCATTTCTCATCTCCTTGTGCTCCGGTTCGCCATTCCAGCCGCTTTACTAGCAATCTCCCTCCTTGGAGAATCAGCACCTTTATCCTCCTGTTCTTTACAGGTTGCAATTTGTCCTGAGGATGCACGGGAAGAGGGGGAACCAATGAGAGACTAGCTCTAGGTGTTGGGACAGGCACAGGTCACTCTATTTTCCCATCAGGAAGAAGAATTAACCACAGGCTCAGCCTGCCGCCAGGAACCAGAATACGGCCTGAAGCAATCCTGCGCTTTTGCGGCCAGCTCCCAAGAAAGCGAGTTGAATCATGGAGCTCAGGGGCACTGCAATTCACAAACCTGCAGACTTAGAAATGATAACTCTCGTCCACAAATATATTGAGGGAAGGCAACGAAGAGGATTTGAAAGCAAGGCAGAATTGCAGGAAACAGATTTCAGGAGGTAGATTCGAATCGCCTTTAAAGCACAGGAAAAGCGGCAAAACCTCGACAATGATGCCCTTGGCCAAAAAGGGCGTATGCGTTTTTTCCTGAATATATTCAGGAAAAAAACGCATACGCCCTTTTTGGCCAACCAAGCAACCTGGAAAGGCAAATCAGCGCTACAAAGAAGTCTCGCTTCCCATCGGTCAAAAGGGCCATGCTGAATAAAGTGTCAAAACCAGAAATGCAGGACAGGCCATGGAGAAATGCGAGCCTTGCTACGCTGATGGGCGGGATGTAAATTGCCAACAGCCACTCTGGAGAAGTGTACGGTGTGTCCTGAAACATCTAAAAAACTCAGCTTAGAGAGCATAGGGCACTTCCACTCATGGGCGTATAAATTGGGAAAACTAAAAATCAGCAAGACACAGGCACCCCAAATTTTTGGGCTGCTCTGTTGACAAGAACCTCCACTTCGTTACACCTTAAATATCCCAGGAAAGAGAAGAATGGATAAAGAAGTTGTGGTCCTTATGTACAATGGAATATCACTCAGCCATGAAATCAACGTCATAAGGCTAGTAGCAGCATGATGAGTGGATTTAGGTACGACCATTCTAAGTGAAATAAGTCACACAGAAAAAGACACTTATCATGAGATATCACTTATAGAGGGAATGTCAAAACCGCTACCCTTGAACTGAATTACAAAACAGAACAGAGTCACACGTTTAGAAAACACACTATGGCTGCTTAACGGGAAAGGTGAGGTGGGGTGATGCATAAAACAAGGGTTTCAAATTAGCTCAGATACCGTTCCATAAACCCAATATGTAATAGACAAGACCTACTCCTTGCTCAGTGAACTGGACTCAACACCCCCTATTCACCGCCCAAGAATATATCTGACTAGTAAGTATCTTCAAACCTATGTATTGATATCTCTCTGTAAGTGAGTCAAGTGGGTGTAAAGCGGCATAAACACAGCAGTGAAAAGCAGCCAAACCCCATTATAAAAATCAATTACTTTTCAAAACCCGTGAAACAAAGACAGTGAAAGAGAGAGAAATTCTTACAAAATTCGTTCAGGGGCTGTGATGCCACCTGGATTGACCATATCTAGACCCACAGCTGATTGAGACATAAGGGTGAACACTCTTGGGGCTGAGAGGTTTAGTGAGGTTGGGTGAGCAAACGCAGACCCTTTAAAGTAATACGGCGTGGTACCCATCCCATGGGTCCCAAATCTCCAGGTTCAAGGGCATCTTCCTACATTGAAAACATGCATGAGAAACCCCGAAGATGGTACACCGTGTGATCGGGAAAGGTTTCTAAAACGCACCTCATTTCTCATCTCCTTGTGCTCCGGTTCGCCATTCCAGCCGCTTTACTAGCAATCTCCCTCCTTGGAGAATCAGCACCTTTATCCTCCTGTTCCGTACAGGTTGCTAATTGTCCTGAGGATGAACGGGAAGAGGGGGAACCAATGAGAGACTAGCTCTAGGTGTTGGGACAGGCACAGGTCACTCTATTTTCCCATCAGGAAGAAGAATTAACCACAGGCTCAGCCTGCCACCAGGAACCAGAAGACGGCCTGAAGCAATCCTGCGCTTTTGCGGCCAGCTCCCAAGAAAGCGAGTTGAAGAATGGAGCTCAGGGGCACTACAATTCACAAACCTGCAAACTTAGAAATGATAACTCTCGTCCACAAATATATTGAGGGAAGGCAACGAAGAGGATTTGAAAGCAAGGCAGAATTGCAGGAAACAGATTTCAGGAGGTAGATTCGAATCGCCTTTAAAGCACAGGAAAAGCGGCAAAACCTCGACAATGATGCCCTTGGCCAAAAAGGGCGTATGCGTTTTTTCCTGAATATATTCAGGAAAAAACGCATACGCCCTTTTTGGCCAACCAAGCAACCTGGAAAGGCAAATCAGCGCTACAAAGAAGTCTTGCTTCCCATCGGTCAAAAGGGCCATGCTGAATAAAGTGTCAAAACCAGAAATGCAGGACAGGCCATGGAGAAATGGGAGCCTTGCTACGCTGATGGGCGGGATGTAAATTGCCAACAGCCACTCTGGAGAAGTGTACGGTGTGTCCTGAAACATCTAAAAAACTCAGCTTAGAGAGCATAGGGCCCTTCCACTCATGGGCGTATAAATTGGGAAAACTAAAAATCAGCAAGACACAGGCACCCCAAAGTTTTGGGCTACTCTGTTGACAAGAACCTCCACTTCGATACACCTTAAATATCCCAGGAAAGAGAAGAATGGATAAAGAAGATGTGGTCCTTATATCCAATGGAATATCACTCAGCCATGAAATCAAAGTCATAAAGCTAGTAGCAGCATGATGAGTGGATTTAGGTATAACGATTCTAAGTGAAATAAGTCACACAGAAAAAGACCCTTATCATGAGATATCACTTATAGAGGGAATGTAAAAACCGCTACCCTTGAACTGAATTACAAAACAGAACAGAGTCACACGTTTAGAAAACAGACTATGGCTGCTTAACGGGAAAGGTGAGGTGGGGTGATGCATAAAACAAGGGTTTCAAATTAGCTCAGATACCGTTCCATAAACCCAATATGTAAGAGACAAGACCTACTCCTTGCTCAGTGAACTGGACTCAACACCCCCTATTCACCGCCCAAGAATATATCTGACTAGTAAGAATCTTAAAACCTATATATTGATATCTCTCTGTAAGTGAGTCAAGTGGGTGTAAAGCGGCATAAACGCAGCAGTCAAAAGCAGCTAAACCCCATTATAAAAATCAATTACTTTTCAAAACCCGTGAAACAAAGACAGTGAAAGAGAGAGAAATTCTTACAAAATTCTTTCAGGGGCTGTGATGCGACCTGGATTGACCATATCTAGACCCACAGCTGATTGAGACATAAGGGTGGACACTCTTGGGGCTGAGAGGTTTGGTGAGGTTGGGTGAGCAAACGCAGACCCTTTAAAGTAATATAGCGTGGTACCCATCCCATGGGTCCCAAATCTCCAGGTTCAAGGGCATCGTCCTACACTGAAAACAGGCATGAGAAACCCCGAAGATGGTACACCGTGTGATCGGGAAAGGTTGCTAAAACGCACCTCATTTCTCATCTCCTTGTGCTCCGGTTCGCCATTCCAGCCGCTTTACTAGCAATCTCCCTCCTTGGAGAATCAGCACCTTTATCTTCCTGTTCCGTACAGGTTGCAATTTGTCCTGAGGATGCATGGGAAGAGGGGGAACCAATGAGAGACTAGCTCTAGGTGTTGGGACAGGCACAGGTCACTCTATTTTCCCATCAGGAAGAAGAATTAACCACAGGCTCAGCCTGCCGCCAGGAACCAGAATACGGCCTGAAGCAATCCTGCGCTTTTGCGGCCAGCTCCCAAGAAAGCGAGTTGAATCATGGAGCTCAGGGGCACTGCAATTCACAAACCTGCAGACTTAGAAATGATAACTCTCGTCCACAAATATATTGAGGGAAGGCAACGAAGAGGATTTGAAAGCAAGGCAGAATTGCAGGAAACAGATTTCAGGAGGTAGATTCGAATCGCCTTTAAAGCACAGGAAAAGCGGCAAAACCTCGACAATGATGCCCTTGGCCAAAAAGGGCGTATGCGTTTTTTCCTGAATATATTCAGGAAAAAAACGCATACGCCCTTTTTGGCCAACCAAGCAACCTGGAAAGGCAAATCAGCGCTACAAAGAAGTCTCGCTTCCCATCGGTCAAAAGGGCCATGCTGAATAAAGTGTCAAAACCAGAAATGCAGGACAGGCCATGGAGAAATGCGAGCCTTGCTACGCTGATGGGCGGGATGTAAATTGCCAACAGCCACTCTGGAGAAGTGTACGGTGTGTCCTGAAACATCTAAAAAACTCAGCTTAGAGAGCATAGGGCACTTCCACTCATGGGCGTATAAATTGGGAAAACTAAAAATCAGCAAGACACAGGCACCCCAAAGTTTTGGGCTACTCTGTTGACAAGAACCTCCACTTCGATACACCTTAAATGTCCCAGGAAAGAAAAGAATGGATAAAGAAGATGTGGTCCTTATATACAATGGAATATCACTCAGCCATGAAATCAATGTCATAAGGCTAGTAGCAGCATGATGAGTGGATTTAGGTATGACGATTCTAAGTGAAATAAGTCACACAGAAAAAGACACTTATCATCAGATATCACTTATAGAGGGAATGTAAAAACCGCTACCCTTGAACTGAATTACAAAACAGAACAGAGTCACACGTTTAGAAAACACACTATGGCTGCTTAACGGGAAAGGTGAGGTGGGGTGATGCATAAAACAAGGGTTTCAAATTAGCTCAGATACCGTTCCATAAACCCAATATGTAAGAGACAAGACCTACTCCTTGCTCAGTGAACTGGACTCAACACCCCCTATTCACCGCCCAAGAATATATCTGACAAGTATGAATCTTAAAACCTATATATTGATATCTCTCTGTAAGTGAGTCAAGTGGGTGTAAAGCGGCATAAACGCAGCAGTCAAAAGCAGCTAAACCCCATTATAAAAATCAATTACTTTTCAAAACCCGTGAAACAAAGACAGTGAAAGAGAGAGAAATTCTTACAAAATTCGTTCAGGGGCTGTGATGCCACCTGGATTGACCATATCTAGACCCACAGCTGATTGAGACATAAGGGTGGACACTCTTGGGGCTGAGAGGTTTGGTGAGGTTGGGTGAGCAAACGCAGACCCTTTAAAGAAATACGGCGTGGTACCCATCCCATGGGTCCCAAATCTCCAGGTTCAAGGGCATCGTCCTACACTGAAAACATGCATGAGAAACCCCGAAGATGGTACACCGTGTGATCGGGAAAGGTTGCTAAAACGCACCTCATTTCTCATCTCCTTGTGCTCCGGTTCGCCATTCCAGCCGCTTTACTAGCAATCTCCCTCCTTGGAGAATCAGCACCTTTATCTTCCTGTTCCGTACAGGTTGCAATTTGTCCTGAGGATGCACGGGAAGAGGGGGAACCAATGAGAGACTAGCTCTAGGTGTTGCGACAGGCACAGGTGACACTATTTTCCCATCAGGAAGAAGAATTAACCACAGGCTCAGCCTGCCGCCAGGAACCAGAATACGGCCTGAAGCAATCCTGCGCTTTTGCGGCCAGCTCCCAAGAAAGCGAATTGAATCATGGAGCTCAGGGGCACTGCAATTCACAAACCTGCAGACTTAGAAATGATAACTCTCGTCCACAAATATATTGAGGGAAGGCAACGAAGAGGATTTGAAAGCAAGGCAGAATTGCAGGAAACAGATTTCAGGAGGTAGATTCGAATCGCCTTTAAAGCACAGGAAAAGCGGCAAAACCTCGACAATGATGCCCTTGGCCAAAAAGGGCGTATGCGTTTTTTCCTGAATATATTCAGGAAAAACGCATACGCCCTTTTTGGCCAACCAAGCAACCTGGAAAGGCAAATCAGCACTACAAAGAAGTCTCGCTTCCCATCGGTCAAAAGGGCCATGCTGAATAAAGTGTCAAAACCAGAAATGCAGGACAGGCCATGGAGAAATGCGAGCCTTGCTACGCTGATGGGCGGGATGTAAATTGCCAACAGCCACTCTGGAGAAGTGTACGGTGTGTCCTGAAACATCTAAAAAACTCAGCTTAGAGAGCATAGGGCACTTCCACTCATGGGCGTATAAATTGGGAAAACTAAAAATCAGCAAGACACAGGCACCCCAAAGTTTTGGGCTACTCTGTTGACAAGAACCTCCACTTCGATACACCTTAAATGTCCCAGGAAAGAAAAGAATGGATAAAGAAGATGTGGTCCTTATATACAATGGAATATCACTCAGCCATGAAATCAATGTCATAAGGCTAGTAGCAGCATGATGAGTGGATTTAGGTATGACGATTCTAAGTGAAATAAGTCACACAGAAAAAGACACTTATCATCAGATATCACTTATAGAGGGAATGTAAAAACCGCTACCCTTGAACTGAATTACAAAACAGAACAGAGTCACACGTTTAGAAAACACACTATGTCTGCTTAACGGGAAAGGTGAGGTGGGGTGATGCATAAAACAAGGGTTTCAAATTAGCTCAGATACCGTTCCATAAACCCAATATGTAAGAGACAAGACCTACTCCTTGCTCAGTGAACTGGACTCAACACCCCCTATTCACCGCCCAAGAATATATCTGACAAGTAAGAATCTTAAAACCTATATATTGATATCTCTCTGTAAGTGAGTCAAGTGGGTGTAAAGCGGCATAAACGCAGCAGTCAAAAGCAGCTAAACCCCATTATAAAAATCAATTACTTTTCAAAACCCGTGAAACAAAGACAGTGAAAGAGAGAGAAATTCTTACAAAATTCGTTCAGGGGCTGTGATGCCACCTGGATTGACCATATCTAGACCCACAGCTGATTGAGACATAAGGGTGGACACTCTTGGGGCTGAGAGGTTTGGTGAGGTTGGGTGAGCAAACGCAGACCCTTTAAAGAAATACGGCGTGGTACCCATCCCATGGGTCCCAAATCTCCAGGTTCAAGGGCATCGTCCTACACTGAAAACATGCATGAGAAACCCCGAAGATGGTACACCGTGTGATCGGGAAAGGTTGCTAAAACGCACCTCATTTCTCATCTCCTTGTGCTCCGGTTCGCCATTCCAGCCGCTTTACTAGCAATCTCCCTCCTTGGAGAATCAGCACCTTTATCTTCCTGTTCCGTACAGGTTGCAATTTGTCCTGAGGATGCACGGGAAGAGGGGGAACCAATGAGAGACTAGCTCTAGGTGTTGCGACAGGCACAGGTGACACTATTTTCCCATCAGGAAGAAGAATTAACCACAGGCTCAGCCTGCCGCCAGGAACCAGAATACGGCCTGAAGCAATCCTGCGCTTTTGCGGCCAGCTCCCAAGAAAGCGAATTGAATCATGGAGCTCAGGGGCACTGCAATTCACAAACCTGCAGACTTAGAAATGATAACTCTCGTCCACAAATATATTGAGGGAAGGCAACGAAGAGGATTTGAAAGCAAGGCAGAATTGCAGGAAACAGATTTCAGGAGGTAGATTCGAATCGCCTTTAAAGCACAGGAAAAGCGGCAAAACCTCGACAATGATGCCCTTGGCCAAAAAGGGCGTATGCGTTTTTTCCTGAATATATTCAGGAAAAAACGCATACGCCCTTTTTGGTCAACCAAGCAACCTGGAAAGGCAAATCAGCGCTACAAAAAAGTCTCGCTACCCATCGGTCAAAAGGGCCATGATGAATAAAGTGTCAAAACCAGAAATGCTGGACAGGCCTTGGAGAAATGGGAGCCTTGCTACGCTGATGGGCGGGATGTAAATTGCCAACAGCCACTCTGGAGAAGTGTACGGTGTGTCCTGAAACATCTAAAAAACTCAGCTTTGAGACCATAGGGCACTTCCTCTCATGGGCGTATAAATTGGGAAAACTAAAAATCAGCAAGACACAGGCACCCCAAAGTTTTGGGCTGCTCTGTTGACAAGAACCTCCACTTCGTTACACCTTAAATATCCCAGGAAAGAGAAGAATGGATAAAGAAGTTGCGGTCCTTATGTACAATGGAATATCTCTCAGCCATGAAATCAACGTCATAAGGCTAGTAGCAGCATGATGAGTGGATTTAGGTACGACCATTCTAAGTGAAAAAAGTCACACAGAAAAAGACACTTATCATGAGATATCACTTATAGAGGGAATGTCAAAACCGCTACCCTTGAACTGAATTACAAAACAGAACAGAGTCACACGTTTAGAAAACACACTATGGCTGCTTAACGGGAAAGGTGAGGTGGGGTGGTGCATAAAACAAGGGTTTCAAATTAGCTCACATACCGTTCCATAAACCCAATATGTAATAGACAAGACCTACTCCTTGCTCAGTGAACTGGACTCAACACCCCCTATTCACCGCCCAAGAATATATCTGACTAGTAAGTATCTTCAAACCTATGTATTGATATCTCTCTGTAAGTGAGTCAAGTGGGTGTAAAGCGGCATAAACACAGCAGTGAAAAGCAGCCAAACCCCATTATAAAAATCAATTACTTTTCAAAACCCGTGAAACAAAGACAGTGAAAGAGAGAGAAATTCTTACAAAATTCGTTCAGGGGCTGTGATGCCACCTGGATTGACCATATCTAGACCCACAGCTGATTGAGACATAAGGGTGGACACTCTTGGGGCTGAGAGGTTTGGTGAGGTTGGGTGAGCAAACGCAGACCCTTTAAAGTAATACGGCGTGGTACCCATCCCATGGGTCCCAAATCTCCAGGTTCAAGGGCATCTTCCTACATTGAAAACATGCATGAGAAACCCCGAAGATGGTACACCGTGTGATCGGGAAAGGTTGCTAAAACGCACCTCATTTCTCATCTCCTTGTGCTCCGGTTCGCCATTCCAGCCGCTTTACTAGCAATCTCCCTCCTTGGAGAATCAGCACCTTTATCCTCCTGTTCCGTACAGGTTGCTAATTGTCCTGAGGATGAACGGGAAGAGGGGGAACCAATGAGAGACTAGCTCTAGGTGTTGGGACAGGCACAGGTCATTCTATTTTCCCATCAGGAAGAAGAATTAACCACAGGCTCAGCCTGCCGCCAGGAACCAGAATACGGCCTGAAGCAATCCTGCGCTTTTGCGGCCAGCTCCCAAGAAAGCGAGTTGAAGAATGGAGCTCAGGGGCACTGCAATTCACAAACCTGCAGACTTAGAAATGATAACTCTCGTCCACAAATATATTGAGGGAAGGCAACGAAGAGGATTTGAAAGCAAGGCAGAATTGCAGGAAACAGATTTCAGGAGGTAGATTCGAATCGCCTTTAAAGCACAGGAAAAGCGGCAAAACCTCGACAATGATGCCCTTGGCCAAAAAGGGCGTATGCGTTTTTTCCTGAATATATTCAGGAAAAAACGCATACGCCCTTTTTGGCCAACCAAGCAACCTGGAAAGGCAAATCAGCGCTACAAAGAAGTCTCGCTTCCCATCGGTCAAAAGGGCCATGATGAATAAAGTGTCAAAACCAGAAATGCTGGACAGGCCTTGGAGAAATGGGAGCCTTGCTACGCTGATGGGCGGGATGTAAATTGCCAACAGCCACACTGGAGAAGTGTACGGTGTGTCCTGAAACATCTAAAAAACTCAGCTTAGAGACCATAGGGCACTTCCTCTCATGGGCGTATAAATTGGGAAAACTAAAAATCAGCAAGACACAGGCACCCCAAAGTTTTGGGCTGCTCTGTTGACAAGAACCTCCACTTCGTTACACCTTAAATATCCCAGGAAAGAGAAGAATGGATAAAGAAGTTGTGGTCCTTATGTACAATGGAATATCACTCAGCCATGAAATCAACGTCATAAGGCTAGTAGCAGCATGATGAGTGGATTTAGGTACGACGATTCTAAGTGAAATAAGTCACACAGAAAAAGACACTTATCATGAGATATCACTTATAGAGGGAATGTCAAAACCGCTACCCTTGAACTGAATTACAAAACAGAACAGAGTCACACGTTTAGAAAACACACTATGGCTGCTTAACGGGAAAGGTGAGGTGGGGTGATGCATAAAACAAGGGTTTCAAATTAGCTCAGATACCGTTCCAGAAACCCAATATGTAATAGACAAGACCTACTCCTTGCTCAGTGAACTGGACTCAACACCCCCTATTCACCGCCCAAGAATATATCTGACTAGTAAGAATCTTAAAACCTATGTATTGATATCTCTCTGTAAGTGAGTCAAGTGGGTGTAAAGCGGCATAAACACAGCAGTGAAAAGCAGCTAAACCCCATTATAAAAATCAATTACTTTAAAAAACCCGTGAAACAAAGACAGTGAAAGAGAGAGAAATTCTTACAAAATTCGTTCAGGGGCTGTGATGCCACCTGGATTGACCATATCTAGACCCACAGCTGATTGAGACATAAGGGTGGACACTCGTGGGGCTGAGAGGTTTGGTGAGGTTGGCTGAGCTAACGCAGACCCTTTAAAGTAATTCGGCGTGGTACCCATCCCATGGGTCCCAAATCTCCAGGTTCAAGGGCATCGTCCTACATTGAAAACATGCATGAGAAACCCCGAAGATGGTACACCGTGTGATCGGGAAAGGTTTCTAAAACGCACCTCATTTCTCATCTCCTTGTGCTCCGGTTCGCCATTCCAGCCGCTTTACTAGCAATCTCCCTCCTTGGAGAATCAGCACCTTTATCCTCCTGTTCCGTACAGGTTGCTAATTGTCCTGAGGATGAACGGGAAGAGGGGGAACCAATGAGAGACTAGCTCTAGGTGTTGGGGCAGGCACAGGTCATTCTATTTTCCCATCAGGAAGAAGAATTAACCACAGGCTCAGCCTGCCGCCAGGAACCAGAATACGGCCTGAAGCAATCCTGCGCTTTTGCGGCCAGCTCCCAAGAAAGCGAGTTGAAGAATGGAGCTCAGGGGCACTGCAATACACAAACCTGCAGTCTTAGAAATGATAACTCTCGTCCACAAATATATTGAGGGAAGGCAACGAAGAGGATTTGAAAGCAAGGCAGAATTGCAGGAAACAGATTTCAGGAGGTAGATTCGAATCGCCTTTAAAGCACAGGAAAAGCGGCAAAACCTCGACAATGATGCCCTTGGCCAAAAAGGGCGTATGCGTTTTTTCCTGAATATATTCAGGAAAAAACGCATACGCCCTTTTTGGCCAACCAAGCAACCTGGAAAGGCAAATCAGCGCTACAAAGAAGTCTCGCTTCCCATCGGTCAAAAGGGCCATGATGAATAAAGTGTCAAAACCAGAAATGCTGGACAGGCCTTGGAGAAATGGGAGCCTTGCTACGCTGATGGGCGGGATGTAAATTGCCAACAGCCACACTGGAGAAGTGTACGGTGTGTCCTGAAACATCTAAAAAACTCAGCTTAGAGACCATAGGGCACTTCCTCTCATGGGCGTATAAATTGGGAAAACTAAAAATCAGCAAGACACAGGCACCCCAAATTTTTGGGCTGCTCTGTTGACAAGAACCTCCACTTCGTTACACCTTAAATATCCCAGGAAAGAGAAGAATGGATAAAGAAGTTGTGGTCCTTATGTACAATGGAATATCACTCAGCCATGAAATCAACGTCATAAGGCTAGTAGCAGCATGATGAGTGGATTTAGGTACGACCATTCTAAGTGAAATAAGTCACACAGAAAAAGACACTTATCATGAGATATCACTTATAGAGGGAATGTCAAAACCGCTACCCTTGAACTGAATTACAAAACAGAACAGAGTCACACGTTTAGAAAACACACTATGGCTGCTTAACGGGAAAGGTGAGGTGGGGTGATGCATAAAACAAGGGTTTCAAATTAGCTCAGATACCGTTCCATAAACCCAATATGTAATAGACAAGACCTACTCCTTGCTCAGTGAACTGGACTCAACACCCCCTATTCACCGCCCAAGAATATATCTGACTAGTAAGTATCTTCAAACCTATGTATTGATATCTCTCTGTAAGTGAGTCAAGTGGGTGTAAAGCGGCATAAACACAGCAGTGAAAAGCAGCCAAACCCCATTATAAAAATCAATTACTTTTCAAAACCCGTGAAACAAAGACAGTGAAAGAGAGAGAAATTCTTACAAAATTCGTTCAGGGGCTGTGATGCCACCTGGATTGACCATATCTAGACCCACAGCTGATTGAGACATAAGGGTGAACACTCTTGGGGCTGAGAGGTTTAGTGAGGTTGGGTGAGCAAACGCAGACCCTTTAAAGTAATACGGCGTGGTACCCATCCCATGGGTCCCAAATCTCCAGGTTCAAGGGCATCTTCCTACATTGAAAACATGCATGAGAAACCCCGAAGATGGTACACCGTGTGATCGGGAAAGGTTTCTAAAACGCACCTCATTTCTCATCTCCTTGTGCTCCGGTTCGCCATTCCAGCCGCTTTACTAGCAATCTCCCTCCTTGGAGAATCAGCACCTTTATCCTCCTGTTCCGTACAGGTTGCTAATTGTCCTGAGGATGAACGGGAAGAGGGGGAACCAATGAGAGACTAGCTCTAGGTGTTGGGACAGGCACAGGTCACTCTATTTTCCCATCAGGAAGAAAAATTAACCACAGGCTCAGCCTGCCACCAGGAACCAGAAGACGGCCTGAAGCAATCCTGCGCTTTTGCGGCCAGCTCCCAAGAAAGCGAGTTGAAGAATGGAGCTCAGGGGCACTACAATTCACAAACCTGCAAACTTAGAAATGATAACTCTCGTCCACAAATATATTGAGGGAAGGCAACGAAGAGGATTTGAAAGCAAGGCAGAATTGCAGGAAACAGATTTCAGGAGGTAGATTCGAATCGCCTTTAAAGCACAGGAAAAGCGGCAAAACCTCGACAATGATGCCCTTGGCCAAAAAGGGCGTATGCGTTTTTTCCTGAATATATTCAGGAAAAAACGCATACGCCCTTTTTGGCCAACCAAGCAACCTGGAAAGGCAAATCAGCGCTACAAAGAAGTCTTGCTTCCCATCGGTCAAAAGGGCCATGCTGAATAAAGTGTCAAAACCAGAAATGCAGGACAGGCCATGGAGAAATGGGAGCCTTGCTACGCTGATGGGCGGGATGTAAATTGCCAACAGCCACTCTGGAGAAGTGTACGGTGTGTCCTGAAACATCTAAAAAACTCAGCTTAGAGAGCATAGGGCCCTTCCACTCATGGACGTATAAATTGGGAAAACTAAAAATCAGCAAGACACAGGCACCCCAAAGTTTTGGGCTACTCTGTTGACAACAACCTCCACTTCGATACACCTTAAATATCCCAGGAAAGAGAAGAATGGATAAAGAAGATGTGGTCCTTATATCCAAAGGAATATCACTCAGCCATGAAATCAATGTCATAAAGCTAGTAGCAGCATGATGAGTGGATTTAGGTATGACGATTCTAAGTGAAATAAGTCACACAGAAAAAGACCCTTATCATGAGATATCACTTATAGAGGGAATGTAAAAACCGCTACCCTTGAACTGAATTACAAAACAGAACAGAGTCACACGTTTAGAAAACAGACTATGGCTGCTTAACGGGAAAGGTGAGGTGGGGTGATGCATAAAACAAGGGTTTCAAATTAGCTCAGATACCGTTCCATAAACCCAATATGTAAGAGACAAGACCTACTCCTTGCTCAGTGAACTGGACTCAACACCCCCTATTCACCGCCCAAGAATATATCTGACTAGTAAGAATCTTAAAACCTATATATTGATATCTCTCTGTAAGTGAGTCAAGTGGGTGTAAAGCGGCATAAACGCAGCAGTCAAAAGCAGCTAAACCCCATTATAAAAATCAATTACTTTTCAAAACCCGTGAAACAAAGACAGTGAAAGAGAGAGAAATTCTTACAAAATTCTTTCAGGGGCTGTGATGCGACCTGGATTGACCATATCTAGACCCACAGCTGATTGAGACATAAGGGTGGACACTCTTGGGGCTGAGAGGTTTGGTGAGGTTGGGTGAGCAAACGCAGACCCTTTAAAGTAATATAGCGTGGTACCCATCCCATGGGTCCCAAATCTCCAGGTTCAAGGGCATCGTCCTACACTGAAAACAGGCATGAGAAACCCCGAAGATGGTACACCGTGTGATCGGGAAAGGTTTCTAAAACGCACCTCATTTCTCATCTCCTTGTGCTCCGGTTCGCCATTCCAGCCGCTTTACTAGCAATCTCCCTCCTTGGAGAATCAGCACCTTTATCTTCCTGTTCCGTACAGGTTGCAATTTGTCCTGAGGATGCATGGGAAGAGGGGGAACCAATGAGAGACTAGCTCTATGTGTTGCGACAGGCACAGGTGACACTATTTTCCCATCAGGAAGAAGAATTAACCACAGGCTCAGCCTGCCGCCAGGAACCAGAATACGGCCTGAAGCAATCCTGCGCTTTTGCGGCCAGCTCCCAAGAAAGCGAATTGAATCATGGAGCTCACGGGCACTGCAATTCACAAACCTGCAGACTTAGAAATGATAACTCTCGTCCACAAATATATTGAGGGAAGGCAACGAAGAGGATTTGAAAGCAAGGCAGAATTGCAGGAAACAGATTTCAGGAGGTAGATTCGAATCGCCTTTAAAGCACAGGAAAAGCGGCAAAACCTCGACAATGATGCCCTTGGCCAAAAAGGGCGTATGCGTTTTTTCCTGAATATATTCAGGAAAAAACGCATACGCCCTTTTTGGCCAACCAAGCAACCTGGAAAGGCAAATCAGCGCTACAAAGAAGTCTTGCTTCCCATCGGTCAAAAGGGCCATGCTGAATAAAGTGTCAAAACCAGAAATGCAGGACAGGCCATGGAGAAATGGGAGCCTTGCTACGCTGATGGGCGGGATGTAAATTGCCAACAGCCACTCTGGAGAAGTGTACGCTGTGTCCTGAAACATCTAAAAAACTCAGCTTAGAGAGCATAGGGCCCTTCCACTCATGGGCGTATAAATTGGAAAAACTAAAAATCAGCAAGACACAGGCACCCCAAAGTTTTGGGCTACTCTGTTGACAAGAACCTCCACTTCGATACACCTTAAATATCCCAGGAAAGAGAAGAATGGATAAAGAAGATGTGGTCCTTATATACAATGGAATATCACTCAGCCATGAAATCAATGTCATAAGGCTAGTAGCAGCATGATGAGTGGATTTAGGTATGACGATTCTAAGTGAAATAAGTCACACAGAAAAAGACCCTTATCATGAGATATCACTTATAGAGGGAATGTAAAAACCGCTACCCTTGAACTGAATTACAAAACAGAACAGAGTCACACGTTTAGAAAACAGACTATGGCTGCTTAACGGGAAAGGTGAGGTGGGGTGATGCATAAAACAAGGGTTTCAAATTAGCTCAGATACCGTTCCATAAACCCAATATGTAAGAGACAAGACCTACTCCTTGCTCAGTGAACTGGACTCAACACCCCCTATTCACCGCCCAAGAATATATCTGACTAGTAAGAATCTTAAAACCTATGTATTGATATCTCTCTGTAAGTGAGTCAAGTGGGTGTAAAGCGGCATAAACGCAGCAGTCAAAAGCAGCTAAACCCCATTATAAAAATCAATTACTTTTCAAAACCCGTGAAACAAAGACAGTGAAAGAGAGAGAAATTCTTACAAAATTCTTTCAGGGGCTGTGATGCCACCTGGATTGACCATATCTAGACCCACAGCTGATTGAGACATAAGGGTGGACACTCTTGGGGCTGAGAGGTTTGGTGAGGTTGGGTGAGCAAACGCAGACCCTTTAAAGTAATATAGCGTGGTACCCATCCCATGGGTCCCAAATCTCCAGGTTCAAGGGCATCGTCCTACACTGAAAACATGCATGAGAAACCCCGAAGATGGTACACCGTGTGATCGGGAAAGGTTTCTAAAACGCACCTCATTTCTCATCTCCTTGTGCTCCGGTTCGCCATTCCAGCCGCTTTACTAGCAATCTCCCTCCTTGGAGAATCAGCACCTTTATCCTCCTGTTCTTTACAGGTTGCAATTTGTCCTGAGGATGCACGGGAAGAGGGGGAACCAATGAGAGACTAGCTCTAGGTGTTGGGACAGGCACAGGTCACTCTATTTTCCCATCAGGAAGAAGAATTAACCACAGGCTCAGCCTGCCGCCAGGAACCAGAATACGGCCTGAAGCAATCCTGCGCTTTTGCGGCCAGCTCCCAAGAAAGCGAGTTGAATCATGGAGCTCAGGGGCACTGCAATTCACAAACCTGCAGACTTACAAATGATAACTCTCGTCCACAAATATATTGAGGGAAGGCAACGAAGAGGATTTGAAAGCAAGGCAGAATTGCAGGAAACAGATTTCAGGAGGTAGATTCGAATCGCCTTTAAAGCACAGGAAAAGCGGCAAAACCTCGACAATGATGCCCTTGGCCAAAAAGGGCGTATGCGTTTTTTCCTGAATATATTCAGGAAAAAAACGCATACGCCCTTTTTGGCCAACCAAGCAACCTGGAAAGGCAAATCAGCGCTACAAAGAAGTCTCGCTTCCCATCGGTCAAAAGGGCCATGCTGAATAAAGTGTCAAAACCAGAAATGCAGGACAGGCCATGGAGAAATGCGAGCCTTGCTACGCTGATGGGCGGGATGTAAATTGCCAACAGCCACTCTGGAGAAGTGTACGGTGTGTCCTGAAACATCTAAAAAACTCAGCTTAGAGAGCATAGGGCACTTCCACTCATGGGCGTATAAATTGGGAAAACTAAAAATCAGCAAGACACAGGCACCCCAAATTTTTGGGCTGCTCTGTTGACAAGAACCTCCACTTCGTTACACCTTAAATATCCCAGGAAAGAGAAGAATGGATAAAGAAGTTGTGGTCCTTATGTACAATGGAATATCACTCAGCCATGAAATCAACGTCATAAGGCTAGTAGCAGCATGATGAGTGGATTTAGGTACGACCATTCTAAGTGAAATAAGTCACACAGAAAAAGACACTTATCATGAGATATCACTTATAGAGGGAATGTCAAAACCGCTACCCTTGAACTGAATTACAAAACAGAACAGAGTCACACGTTTAGAAAACACACTATGGCTGCTTAACGGGAAAGGTGAGGTGGGGTGATGCATAAAACAAGGGTTTCAAATTAGCTCAGATACCGTTCCATAAACCCAATATGTAATAGACAAGACCTACTCCTTGCTCAGTGAACTGGACTCAACACCCCCTATTCACCGCCCAAGAATATATCTGACTAGTAAGTATCTTCAAACCTATGTATTGATATCTCTCTGTAAGTGAGTCAAGTGGGTGTAAAGCGGCATAAACACAGCAGTGAAAAGCAGCCAAACCCCATTATAAAAATCAATTACTTTTCAAAACCCGTGAAACAAAGACAGTGAAAGAGAGAGAAATTCTTACAAAATTCGTTCAGGGGCTGTGATGCCACCTGGATTGACCATATCTAGACCCACAGCTGATTGAGACATAAGGGTGAACACTCTTGGGGCTGAGAGGTTTAGTGAGGTTGGGTGAGCAAACGCAGACCCTTTAAAGTAATACGGCGTGGTACCCATCCCATGGGTCCCAAATCTCCAGGTTCAAGGGCATCTTCCTACATTGAAAACATGCATGAGAAACCCCGAAGATGGTACACCGTGTGATCGGGAAAGGATTCTAAAACGCACCTCATTTCTCATCTCCTTGTGCTCCGGTTCGCCATTCCAGCCGCTTTACTAGCAATCTCCCTCCTTGGAGAATCAGCACCTTTATCCTCCTGTTCCGTACAGGTTGCTAATTGTCCTGAGGATGAACGGGAAGAGGGGGAACCAATGAGAGACTAGCTCTAGGTGTTGGGACAGGCACAGGTCACTCTATTTTCCCATCAGGAAGAAGAATTAACCACAGGCTCAGCCTGCCACCAGGAACCAGAAGACGGCCTGAAGCAATCCTGCGCTTTTGCGGCCAGCTCCCAAGAAAGCGAGTTGAAGAATGGAGCTCAGGGGCACTACAATTCACAAACCTGCAAACTTAGAAATGATAACTCTCGTCCACAAATATATTGAGGGAAGGCAACGAAGAGGATTTGAAAGCAAGGCAGAATTGCAGGAAACAGATTTCAGGAGGTAGATTCGAATCGCCTTTAAAGCACAGGAAAAGCGGCAAAACCTCGACAATGATGCCCTTGGCCAAAAAGGGCGTATGCGTTTTTTCCTGAATATATTCAGGAAAAAACGCATACGCCCTTTTTGGCCAACCAAGCAACCTGGAAAGGCAAATCAGCGCTACAAAGAAGTCTTGCTTCCCATCGGTCAAAAGGGCCATGCTGAATAAAGTGTCAAAACCAGAAATGCAGGACAGGCCATGGAGAAATGGGAGCCTTGCTACGCTGATGGGCGGGATGTAAATTGCCAACAGCCACTCTGGAGAAGTGTACGGTGTGTCCTGAAACATCTAAAAAACTCAGCTTAGAGAGCATAGGGCCCTTCCACTCATGGGCGTATAAATTGGGAAAACTAAAAATCAGCAAGACACAGGCACCCCAAAGTTTTGGGCTACTCTGTTGACAAGAACCTCCACTTCGATACACCTTAAATATCCCAGGAAAGAGAAGAATGGATAAAGAAGATGTGGTCCTTATATCCAATGGAATATCACTCAGCCATGAAATCAATGTCATAAAGCTAGTAGCAGCATGATGAGTGGATTTAGGTATAACGATTCTAAGTGAAATAAGTCACACAGAAAAAGACCCTTATCATGAGATATCACTTATAGAGGGAATGTAAAAACCGCTACCCTTGAACTGAATTACAAAACAGAACAGAGTCACACGTTTAGAAAACAGACTATGGCTGCTTAACGGGAAAGGTGAGGTGGGGTGATGCATAAAACAAGGGTTTCAAATTAGCTCAGATACCGTTCCATAAACCCAATATGTAAGAGACAAGACCTACTCCTTGCTCAGTGAACTGGACTCAACACCCCCTATTCACCGCCCAAGAATATATCTGACTAGTAAGAATCTTAAAATCTATATATTGATATCTCTCTGTAAGTGAGTCAAGTGGGTGTAAAGCGGCATAAACGCAGCAGTCAAAAGCAGCTAAACCCCATTATAAAAATCAATTACTTTTCAAAACCCGTGAAACAAAGACAGTGAAAGAGAGAGAAATTCTTACAAAATTCTTTCAGGGGCTGTGATGCGACCTGGATTGACCATATCTAGACCCACAGCTGATTGAGACATAAGGGTGGACACTCTTGGGGCTGAGAGGTTTGGTGAGGTTGGGTGAGCAAACGCAGACCCTTTAAAGTAATATAGCGTGGTACCCATCCCATGGGTCCCAAATCTCCAGGTTCAAGGGCATCGTCCTACACTGAAAACAGGCATGAGAAACCCCGAAGATGGTACACCGTGTGATCGGGAAAGGTTGCTAAAACGCACCTCATTTCTCATCTCCTTGTGCTCCGGTTCGCCATTCCAGCCGCTTTACTAGCAATCTCCCTCCTTGGAGAATCAGCACCTTTATCTTCCTGTTCCGTACAGGTTGCAATTTGTCCTGAGGATGCATGGGAAGAGGGGGAACCAATGAGAGACTAGCTCTAGGTGTTGCGACAGGCACAGGTGACACTATTTTCCCATCAGGAAGAAGAATTAACCACAGGCTCAGCCTGCCGCCAGGAACCAGAATACGGCCTGAAGCAATCCTGCGCTTTTGCGGCCAGCTCCCAAGAAAGCGAATTGAATCATGGAGCTCACGGGCACTGCAATTCACAAACCTGCAGACTTAGAAATGATAACTCTCGTCCACAAATATATTGAGGGAAGGCAACGAAGAGGATTTGAAAGCAAGGCAGAATTGCAGGAAACAGATTTCAGGAGGTAGATTCGAATCGCCTTTAAAGCACAGGAAAAGCGGCAAAACCTCGACAATGATGCCCTTGGCCAAAAAGGGCGTATGCGTTTTTTCCTGAATATATTCAGGAAAAAACGCATACGCCCTTTTTGGCCAACCAAGCAACCTGGAAAGGCAAATCAGCGCTACAAAGAAGTCTTGCTTCCCATCGGTCAAAAGGGCCATGCTGAATAAAGTGTCAAAACCAGAAATGCAGGACAGGCCATGGAGAAATGGGAGCCTTGCTACGCTGATGGGCGGGATGTAAATTGCCAACAGCCACTCTGGAGAAGTGTACGCTGTGTCCTGAAACATCTAAAAAACTCAGCTTAGAGAGCATAGGGCCCTTCCACTCATGGGCGTATAAATTGGAAAAACTAAAAATCAGCAAGACACAGGCACCCCAAAGTTTTGGGCTACTCTGTTGACAAGAACCTCCACTTCGATACACCTTAAATATCCCAGGAAAGAGAAGAATGGATAAAGAAGATGTGGTCCTTATATACAATGGAATATCACTCAGCCATGAAATCAATGTCATAAGGCTAGTAGCAGCATGATGAGTGGATTTAGGTATGACGATTCTAAGTGAAATAAGTCACACAGAAAAAGACCCTTATCATGAGATATCACTTATAGAGGGAATGTAAAAACCGCTACCCTTGAACTGAATTACAAAACAGAACAGAGTCACACGTTTAGAAAACAGACTATGGCTGCTTAACGGGAAAGGTGAGGTGGGGTGATGCATAAAACAAGGGTTTCAAATTAGCTCAGATACCGTTCCATAAACCCAATATGTAAGAGACAAGACCTACTCCTTGCTCAGTGAACTGGACTCAACACCCCCTATTCACCGCCCAAGAATATATCTGACTAGTAAGAATCTTAAAACCTATGTATTGATATCTCTCTGTAAGTGAGTCAAGTGGGTGTAAAGCGGCATAAACGCAGCAGTCAAAAGCAGCTAAACCCCATTATAAAAATCAATTACTTTTCAAAACCCGTGAAACAAAGACAGTGAAAGAGAGAGAAATTCTTACAAAATTCTTTCAGGGGCTGTGATGCCACCTGGATTGACCATATCTAGACCCACAGCTGATTGAGACATAAGGGTGGACACTCTTGGGGCTGAGAGGTTTGGTGAGGTTGGGTGAGCAAACGCAGACCCTTTAAAGTAATATAGCGTGGTACCCATCCCATGGGTCCCAAATCTCCAGGTTCAAGGGCATCGTCCTACACTGAAAACATGCATGAGAAACCCCGAAGATGGTACACCGTGTGATCGGGAAAGGTTTCTAAAACGCACCTCATTTCTCATCTCCTTGTGCTCCGGTTCGCCATTCCAGCCGCTTTACTAGCAATCTCCCTCCTTGGAGAATCAGCACCTTTATCCTCCTGTTCTTTACAGGTTGCAATTTGTCCTGAGGATGCACGGGAAGAGGGGGAACCAATGAGAGACTAGCTCTAGGTGTTGGGACAGGCACAGGTCACTCTATTTTCCCATCAGGAAGAAGAATTAACCACAGGCTCAGCCTGCCGCCAGGAACCAGAATACGGCCTGAAGCAATCCTGCGCTTTTGCGGCCAGCTCCCAAGAAAGCGAGTTGAATCATGGAGCTCAGGGGCACTGCAATTCACAAACCTGCAGACTTAGAAATGATAACTCTCGTCCACAAATATATTGAGGGAAGGCAACGAAGAGGATTTGAAAGCAAGGCAGAATTGCAGGAAACAGATTTCAGGAGGTAGATTCGAATCGCCTTTAAAGCACAGGAAAAGCGGCAAAACCTCGACAATGATGCCCTTGGCCAAAAAGGGCGTATGCGTTTTTTCCTGAATATATTCAGGAAAAAACGCATACGCCCTTTTTGGCCAACCAAGCAACCTGGAAAGGCAAATCAGCGCTACAAAAAAGTCTCGCTACCCATCGGTCAAAAGGGCCATGATGAATAAAGTGTCAAAACCAGAAATGCTGGACAGGCCTTGGAGAAATGGGAGCCTTGCTACGCTGATGGGCGGGATGTAAATTGCCAACAGCCACTCTGGAGAAGTGTACGGTGTGTCCTGAAACATCTAAAAAACTCAGCTTTGAGACCATAGGGCACTTCCTCTCATGGGCGTATAAATTGGGAAAACTAAAAATCAGCAAGACACAGGCACCCCAAAGTTTTGGGCTGCTCTGTTGACAAGAACCTCCACTTCGTTACACCTTAAATATCCCAGGAAAGAGAAGAATGGATAAAGAAGTTGCGGTCCTTATGTACAATGGAATATCTCTCAGCCATGAAATCAACGTCATAAGGCTAGTAGCAGCATGATGAGTGGATTTAGGTACGACCATTCTAAGTGAAAAAAGTCACACAGAAAAAGACACTTATCATGAGATATCACTTATAGAGGGAATGTCAAAACCGCTACCCTTGAACTGAATTACAAAACAGAACAGAGTCACACGTTTAGAAAACACACTATGGCTGCTTAACGGGAAAGGTGAGGTGGGGTGGTGCATAAAACAAGGGTTTCAAATTAGCTCACATACCGTTCCATAAACCCAATATGTAATAGACAAGACCTACTCCTTGCTCAGTGAACTGGACTCAACACCCCCTATTCACCGCCCAAGAATATATCTGACTAGTAAGTATCTTCAAACCTATGTATTGATATCTCTCTGTAAGTGAGTCAAGTGGGTGTAAAGCGGCATAAACACAGCAGTGAAAAGCAGCCAAACCCCATTATAAAAATCAATTACTTTTCAAAACCCGTGAAACAAAGACAGTGAAAGAGAGAGAAATTCTTACAAAATTCGTTCAGGGGCTGTGATGCCACCTGGATTGACCATATCTAGACCCACAGCTGATTGAGACATAAGGGTGGACACTCTTGGGGCTGAGAGGTTTGGTGAGGTTGGGTGAGCAAACGCAGACCCTTTAAAGTAATACGGCGTGGTACCCATCCCATGGGTCCCAAATCTCCAGGTTCAAGGGCATCTTCCTACATTGAAAACATGCATGAGAAACCCCGAAGATGGTACACCGTGTGATCGGGAAAGGTTGCTAAAACGCACCTCATTTCTCATCTCCTTGTGCTCCGGTTCGCCATTCCAGCCGCTTTACTAGCAATCTCCCTCCTTGGAGAATCAGCACCTTTATCCTCCTGTTCCGTACAGGTTGCTAATTGTCCTGAGGATGAACGGGAAGAGGGGGAACCAATGAGAGACTAGCTCTAGGTGTTGGGACAGGCACAGGTCATTCTATTTTCCCATCAGGAAGAAGAATTAACCACAGGCTCAGCCTGCCGCCAGGAACCAGAATACGGCCTGAAGCAATCCTGCGCTTTTGCGGCCAGCTCCCAAGAAAGCGAGTTGAAGAATGGAGCTCAGGGGCACTGCAATTCACAAACCTGCAGACTTAGAAATGATAACTCTCGTCCACAAATATATTGAGGGAAGGCAACGAAGAGGATTTGAAAGCAAGGCAGAATTGCAGGAAACAGATTTCAGGAGGTAGATTCGAATCGCCTTTAAAGCACAGGAAAAGCGGCAAAACCTCGACAATGATGCCCTTGGCCAAAAAGGGCGTATGCGTTTTTTCCTGAATATATTCAGGAAAAAACGCATACGCCCTTTTTGGCCAACCAAGCAACCTGGAAAGGCAAATCAGCGCTACAAAGAAGTCTCGCTTCCCATCGGTCAAAAGGGCCATGATGAATAAAGTGTCAAAACCAGAAATGCTGGACAGGCCTTGGAGAAATGGGAGCCTTGCTACGCTGATGGGCGGGATGTAAATTGCCAACAGCCACACTGGAGAAGTGTACGGTGTGTCCTGAAACATCTAAAAAACTCAGCTTAGAGACCATAGGGCACTTCCTCTCATGGGCGTATAAATTGGGAAAACTAAAAATCAGCAAGACACAGGCACCCCAAAGTTTTGGGCTGCTCTGTTGACAAGAACCTCCACTTCGTTACACCTTAAATATCCCAGGAAAGAGAAGAATGGATAAAGAAGTTGTGGTCCTTATGTACAATGGAATATCACTCAGCCATGAAATCAACGTCATAAGGCTAGTAGCAGCATGATGAGTGGATTTAGGTACGACGATTCTAAGTGAAATAAGTCACACAGAAAAAGACACTTATCATGAGATATCACTTATAGAGGGAATGTCAAAACCGCTACCCTTGAACTGAATTACAAAACAGAACAGAGTCACACGTTTAGAAAACACACTATGGCTGCTTAACGGGAAAGGTGAGGTGGGGTGATGCATAAAACAAGGGTTTCAAATTAGCTCAGATACCGTTCCAGAAACCCAATATGTAATAGACAAGACCTACTCCTTGCTCAGTGAACTGGACTCAACACCCCCTATTCACCGCCCAAGAATATATCTGACTAGTAAGAATCTTAAAACCTATGTATTGATATCTCTCTGTAAGTGAGTCAAGTGGGTGTAAAGCGGCATAAACACAGCAGTGAAAAGCAGCTAAACCCCATTATAAAAATCAATTACTTTAAAAAACCCGTGAAACAAAGACAGTGAAAGAGAGAGAAATTCTTACAAAATTCGTTCAGGGGCTGTGATGCCACCTGGATTGACCATATCTAGACCCACAGCTGATTGAGACATAAGGGTGGACACTCGTGGGGCTGAGAGGTTTGGTGAGGTTGGCTGAGCTAACGCAGACCCTTTAAAGTAATTCGGCGTGGTACCCATCCCATGGGTCCCAAATCTCCAGGTTCAAGGGCATCGTCCTACATTGAAAACATGCATGAGAAACCCCGAAGATGGTACACCGTGTGATCGGGAAAGGTTTCTAAAACGCACCTCATTTCTCATCTCCTTGTGCTCCGGTTCGCCATTCCAGCCGCTTTACTAGCAATCTCCCTCCTTGGAGAATCAGCACCTTTATCCTCCTGTTCCGTACAGGTTGCTAATTGTCCTGAGGATGAACGGGAAGAGGGGGAACCAATGAGAGACTAGCTCTAGGTGTTGGGGCAGGCACAGGTCATTCTATTTTCCCATCAGGAAGAAGAATTAACCACAGGCTCAGCCTGCCGCCAGGAACCAGAATACGGCCTGAAGCAATCCTGCGCTTTTGCGGCCAGCTCCCAAGAAAGCGAATTGAATCATGGAGCTCAGGGGCACTGCAATTCACAAACCTGCAGACTTAGAAATGATAACTCTCGTCCACAAATATATTGAGGGAAGGCAACGAAGAGGATTTGAAAGCAAGGCAGAATTGCAGGAAACAGATTTCAGGAGGTAGATTCGAATCGCCTTTAAAGCACAGGAAAAGCGGCAAAACCTCGACAATGATGCCCTTGGCCAAAAAGGGCGTATGCGTTTTTTCCTGAATATATTCAGGAAAAAACGCATACGCCCTTTTTGGCCAACCAAGCAACCTGGAAAGGCAAATCAGCGCTACAAAAAAGTCTCGCTACCCATCGGTCAAAAGGGCCATGATGAATAAAGTGTCAAAACCAGAAATGCTGGACAGGCCTTGGAGAAATGGGAGCCTTGCTACGCTGATGGGCGGGATGTAAATTGCCAACAGCCACTCTGGAGAAGTGTACGGTGTGTCCTGAAACATCTAAAAAACTCAGCTTTGAGACCATAGGGCACTTCCTCTCATGGGCGTATAAATTGGGAAAACTAAAAATCAGCAAGACACAGGCACCCCAAAGTTTTGGGCTGCTCTGTTGACAAGAACCTCCACTTCGTTACACCTTAAATATCCCAGGAAAGAGAAGAATGGATAAAGAAGTTGCGGTCCTTATGTACAATGGAATATCTCTCAGCCATGAAATCAACGTCATAAGGCTAGTAGCAGCATGATGAGTGGATTTAGGTACGACCATTCTAAGTGAAAAAAGTCACACAGAAAAAGACACTTATCATGAGATATCACTTATAGAGGGAATGTCAAAACCGCTACCCTTGAACTGAATTACAAAACAGAACAGAGTCACACGTTTAGAAAACACACTATGGCTGCTTAACGGGAAAGGTGAGGTGGGGTGGTGCATAAAACAAGGGTTTCAAATTAGCTCACATACCGTTCCATAAACCCAATATGTAATAGACAAGACCTACTCCTTGCTCAGTGAACTGGACTCAACACCCCCTATTCACCGCCCAAGAATATATCTGACTAGTAAGTATCTTCAAACCTATGTATTGATATCTCTCTGTAAGTGAGTCAAGTGGGTGTAAAGCGGCATAAACACAGCAGTGAAAAGCAGCCAAACCCCATTATAAAAATCAATTACTTTTCAAAACCCGTGAAACAAAGACAGTGAAAGAGAGAGAAATTCTTACAAAATTCGTTCAGGGGCTGTGATGCCACCTGGATTGACCATATCTAGACCCACAGCTGATTGAGACATAAGGGTGGACACTCTTGGGGCTGAGAGGTTTGGTGAGGTTGGGTGAGCAAACGCAGACCCTTTAAAGTAATACGGCGTGGTACCCATCCCATGGGTCCCAAATCTCCAGGTTCAAGGGCATCTTCCTACATTGAAAACATGCATGAGAAACCCCGAAGATGGTACACCGTGTGATCGGGAAAGGTTGCTAAAACGCACCTCATTTCTCATCTCCTTGTGCTCCGGTTCGCCATTCCAGCCGCTTTACTAGCAATCTCCCTCCTTGGAGAATCAGCACCTTTATCCTCCTGTTCCGTACAGGTTGCTAATTGTCCTGAGGATGAACGGGAAGAGGGGGAACCAATGAGAGACTAGCTCTAGGTGTTGGGACAGGCACAGGTCATTCTATTTTCCCATCAGGAAGAAGAATTAACCACAGGCTCAGCCTGCCGCCAGGAACCAGAATACGGCCTGAAGCAATCCTGCGCTTTTGCGGCCAGCTCCCAAGAAAGCGAGTTGAAGAATGGAGCTCAGGGGCACTGCAATTCACAAACCTGCAGACTTAGAAATGATAACTCTCGTCCACAAATATATTGAGGGAAGGCAACGAAGAGGATTTGAAAGCAAGGCAGAATTGCAGGAAACAGATTTCAGGAGGTAGATTCGAATCGCCTTTAAAGCACAGGAAAAGCGGCAAAACCTCGACAATGATGCCCTTGGCCAAAAAGGGCGTATGCGTTTTTTCCTGAATATATTCAGGAAAAAACGCATACGCCCTTTTTGGCCAACCAAGCAACCTGGAAAGGCAAATCAGCGCTACAAAGAAGTCTCGCTTCCCATCGGTCAAAAGGGCCATGATGAATAAAGTGTCAAAACCAGAAATGCTGGACAGGCCTTGGAGAAATGGGAGCCTTGCTACGCTGATGGGCGGGATGTAAATTGCCAACAGCCACACTGGAGAAGTGTACGGTGTGTCCTGAAACATCTAAAAAACTCAGCTTAGAGACCATAGGGCACTTCCTCTCATGGGCGTATAAATTGGGAAAACTAAAAATCAGCAAGACACAGGCACCCCAAAGTTTTGGGCTGCTCTGTTGACAAGAACCTCCACTTCGTTACACCTTAAATATCCCAGGAAAGAGAAGAATGGATAAAGAAGTTGTGGTCCTTATGTACAATGGAATATCACTCAGCCATGAAATCAACGTCATAAGGCTAGTAGCAGCATGATGAGTGGATTTAGGTACGACGATTCTAAGTGAAATAAGTCACACAGAAAAAGACACTTATCATGAGATATCACTTATAGAGGGAATGTCAAAACCGCTACCCTTGAACTGAATTACAAAACAGAACAGAGTCACACGTTTAGAAAACACACTATGGCTGCTTAACGGGAAAGGTGAGGTGGGGTGATGCATAAAACAAGGGTTTCAAATTAGCTCAGATACCGTTCCAGAAACCCAATATGTAATAGACAAGACCTACTCCTTGCTCAGTGAACTGGACTCAACACCCCCTATTCACCGCCCAAGAATATATCTGACTAGTAAGAATCTTAAAACCTATGTATTGATATCTCTCTGTAAGTGAGTCAAGTGGGTGTAAAGCGGCATAAACACAGCAGTGAAAAGCAGCTAAACCCCATTATAAAAATCAATTACTTTAAAAAACCCGTGAAACAAAGACAGTGAAAGAGAGAGAAATTCTTACAAAATTCGTTCAGGGGCTGTGATGCCACCTGGATTGACCATATCTAGACCCACAGCTGATTGAGACATAAGGGTGGACACTCGTGGGGCTGAGAGGTTTGGTGAGGTTGGCTGAGCTAACGCAGACCCTTTAAAGTAATTCGGCGTGGTACCCATCCCATGGGTCCCAAATCTCCAGGTTCAAGGGCATCGTCCTACATTGAAAACATGCATGAGAAACCCCGAAGATGGTACACCGTGTGATCGGGAAAGGTTTCTAAAACGCACCTCATTTCTCATCTCCTTGTGCTCCGGTTCGCCATTCCAGCCGCTTTACTAGCAATCTCCCTCCTTGGAGAATCAGCACCTTTATCCTCCTGTTCCGTACAGGTTGCTAATTGTCCTGAGGATGAACGGGAAGAGGGGGAACCAATGAGAGACTAGCTCTAGGTGTTGGGGCAGGCACAGGTCATTCTATTTTCCCATCAGGAAGAAGAATTAACCACAGGCTCAGCCTGCCGCCAGGAACCAGAATACGGCCTGAAGCAATCCTGCGCTTTTGCGGCCAGCTCCCAAGAAAGCGAGTTGAAGAATGGAGCTCAGGGGCACTGCAATACACAAACCTGCAGTCTTAGAAATGATAACTCTCGTCCACAAATATATTGAGGGAAGGCAACGAAGAGGATTTGAAAGCAAGGCAGAATTGCAGGAAACAGATTTCAGGAGGTAGATTCGAATCGCCTTTAAAGCACAGGAAAAGCGGCAAAACCTCGACAATGATGCCCTTGGCCAAAAAGGGCGTATGCGTTTTTTCCTGAATATATTCAGGAAAAAACGCATACGCCCTTTTTGGCCAACCAAGCAACCTGGAAAGGCAAATCAGCGCTACAAAGAAGTCTCGCTTCCCATCGGTCAAAAGGGCCATGATGAATAAAGTGTCAAAACCAGAAATGCTGGACAGGCCTTGGAGAAATGGGAGCCTTGCTACGCTGATGGGCGGGATGTAAATTGCCAACAGCCACTCTGGAGAAGTGTACGGTGTGTCCTGAAACATCTAAAAAACTCAGCTTAGAGAGCATAGGGCCCTTCCACTCATGGGCGTATAAATTGGGAAAACTAAAAATCAGCAAGACACAGGCACCCCAAAGTTTTGGGCTACTCTGTTGACAAGAACCTCCACTTCGATACACCTTAAATATCCCAGGAAAGAGAAGAATGGATAAAGAAGATGTGGTCCTTATATCCAATGGAATATCACTCAGCCATGAAATCAATGTCATAAAGCTAGTAGCAGCATGATGAGTGGATTTAGGTATGACGATTCTAAGTGAAATAAGTCACACAGAAAAAGACCCTTATCATGAGATATCACTTATAGAGGGAATGTAAAAACCGCTACCCTTGAACTGAATTACAAAACAGAACAGAGTCACACGTTTAGAAAACAGACTATGGCTGCTTAACGGGAAAGGTGAGGTGGGGTGATGCATAAAACAAGGGTTTCAAATTAGCTCACATACCGTTCCATAAACCCAATATGTAAGAGACAAGACCTACTCCTTGCTCAGTGAACTGGACTCAACACCCCCTATTCACCGCCCAAGAATATATCTGACTAGTAAGAATCTTAAAACCTATATATTGATATCTCTCTGTAAGTGAGTCAAGTGGGTGTAAAGCGGCATAAACGCAGCAGTCAAAAGCAGCTAAACCCCATTATAAAAATCAATTACTTTTCAAAACCCGTGAAACAAAGACAGTGAAAGAGAGAGAAATTCTTACAAAATTCTTTCAGGGGCTGTGATGCGACCTGGATTGACCATATCTAGACCCACAGCTGATTGAGACATAAGGGTGGACACTCTTGGGGCTGAGAGGTTTGGTGAGGTTGGGTGAGCAAACGCAGACCCTTTAAAGTAATATAGCGTGGTACCCATCCCATGGGTCCCAAATCTCCAGGTTCAAGGGCATCGTCCTACACTGAAAACAGGCATGAGAAACCCCGAAGATGGTACACCGTGTGATCGGGAAAGGTTTCTAAAACGCACCTCATTTCTCATCTCCTTGTGCTCCGGTTCGCCATTCCAGCCGCTTTACTAGCAATCTCCCTCCTTGGAGAATCAGCACCTTTATCTTCCTATTCCGTACAGGTTGCAATTTGTCCTGAGGATGCATGGGAAGAGGGGGAACCAATGAGAGACTAGCTCTAGGTGTTGCGACAGGCACAGGTGACACTATTTTCCCATCAGGAAGAAGAATTAACCACAGGCTCAGCCTGCCGCCAGGAACCAGAAGACGGCCTGAAGCAATCCTGCGCTTTTGCGGCCAGCTCCCAAGAAAGCGAATTGAATCATGGAGCTCACGGGCACTGCAATTCACAAACCTGCAGACTTAGAAATGATAACTCTCGTCCACAAATATATTGAGGGAAGGCAACGAAGAGGATTTGAAAGCAAGGCAGAATTGCAGGAAACAGATTTCAGGAGGTAGATTCGAATCGCCTTTAAAGCACAGGAAAAGCGGCAAAACCTCGACAATGATGCCCTTGGCCAAAAAGGGCGTATGCGTTTTTTCCTGAATATATTCAGGAAAAAACGCATACGCCCTTTTTGGCCAACCAAGCAACCTGGAAAGGCAAATCAGCGCTACAAAGAAGTCTTGCTTCCCATCGGTCAAAAGGGCCATGCTGAATAAAGTGTCAAAACCAGAAATGCAGGACAGGCCATGGAGAAATGGGAGCCTTGCTACGCTGATGGGCGGGATGTAAATTGCCAACAGCCACTCTGGAGAAGTGTACGCTGTGTCCTGAAACATCTAAAAAACTCAGCTTAGAGAGCATAGGGCCCTTCCACTCATGGGCGTATAAATTGGAAAAACTAAAAATCAGCAAGACACAGGCACCCCAAAGTTTTGGGCTACTCTGTTGACAAGAACCTCCACTTCGATACACCTTAAATATCCCAGGAAAGAGAAGAATGGATAAAGAAGATGTGGTCCTTATATACAATGGAATATCACTCAGCCATGAAATCAATGTCATAAGGCTAGTAGCAGCATGATGAGTGGATTTAGGTATGACGATTGTAAGTGAAATAAGTCACACAGAAAAAGACCCTTATCATGAGATATCACTTATAGAGGGAATGTAAAAACCGCTACCCTTGAACTGAATTACAAAACAGAACAGAGTCACACGTTTAGAAAACAGACTATGGCTGCTTAACGGGAAAGGTGAGGTGGGGTGATGCATAAAACAAGGGTTTCAAATTAGCTCAGATACCGTTCCATAAACCCAATATGTAAGAGACAAGACCTACTCCTTGCTCAGTGAACTGGACTCAACACCCCCTATTCACCGCCCAAGAATATATCTGACTAGTAAGAATCTTAAAACCTATGTATTGATATCTCTCTGTAAGTGAGTCAAGTGGGTGTAAAGCGGCATAAACGCAGCAGTCAAAAGCAGCTAAACCCCATTATAAAAATCAATTACTTTTCAAAACCCGTGAAACAAAGACAGTGAAAGAGAGAGAAATTCTTACAAAATTCTTTCAGGGGCTGTGATGCCACCTGGATTGACCATATCTAGACCCACAGCTGATTGAGACATAAGGGTGGACACTCTTGGGGCTGAGAGGTTTGGTGAGGTTGGGTGAGCAAACGCAGACCCTTTAAAGTAATATAGCGTGGTACCCATCCCATGGGTCCCAAATCTCCAGGTTCAAGGGCATCGTCCTACACTGAAAACATGCATGAGAAACCCCGAAGATGGTACACCGTGTGATCGGGAAAGGTTTCTAAAACGCACCTCATTTCTCATCTCCTTGTGCTCCGGTTCGCCATTCCAGCCGCTTTACTAGCAATCTCCCTCCTTGGAGAATCAGCACCTTTATCCTCCTGTTCTTTACAGGTTGCAATTTGTCCTGAGGATGCACGGGAAGAGGGGGAACCAATGAGAGACTAGCTCTAGGTGTTGGGACAGGCACAGGTCACTCTATTTTCCCATCAGGAAGAAGAATTAACCACAGGCTCAGCCTGCCGCCAGGAACCAGAATACGGCCTGAAGCAATCCTGCGCTTTTGCGGCCAGCTCCCAAGAAAGCGAGTTGAATCATGGAGCTCAGGGGCACTGCAATTCACAAACCTGCAGACTTAGAAATGATAACTCTCGTCCACAAATATATTGAGGGAAGGCAACGAAGAGGATTTGAAAGCAAGGCAGAATTGCAGGAAACAGATTTCAGGAGGTAGATTCGAATCGCCTTTAAAGCACAGGAAAAGCGGCAAAACCTCGACAATGATGCCCTTGGCCAAAAAGGGCGTATGCGTTTTTTCCTGAATATATTCAGGAAAAAAACGCATACGCCCTTTTTGGCCAACCAAGCAACCTGGAAAGGCAAATCAGCGCTACAAAGAAGTCTCGCTTCCCATCGGTCAAAAGGGCCATGATGAATAAAGTGTCAAAACCAGAAATGCAGGACAGGCCATGGAGAAATGCGAGCCTTGCTACGCTGATGGGCGGGATGTAAATTGCCAACAGCCACTCTGGAGAAGTGTACGGTGTGTCCTGAAACATCTAAAAAACTCAGCTTAGAGAGCATAGGGCACTTCCACTCATGGGCGTATAAATTGGGAAAACTAAAAATCAGCAAGACACAGGCACCCCAAAGTTTTGGGCTACTCTGTTGACAAGAACCTCCACTTCGATACACCTTAAATGTCCCAGGAAAGAAAAGAATGGATAAAGAAGATGTGGTCCTTATATACAATGGAATATCACTCAGCCATGAAATCAATGTCATAAGGCTAGTAGCAGCATGATGAGTGGATTTAGGTATGACGATTCTAAGTGAAATAAGTCACACAGAAAAAGACACTTATCATCAGATATCACTTATAGAGGGAATGTAAAAACCGCTACCCTTGAACTGAATTACAAAACAGAACAGAGTCACACGTTTAGAAAACACACTATGTCTGCTTAACGGGAAAGGTGAGGTGGGGTGATGCATAAAACAAGGGTTTCAAATTAGCTCAGATACCGTTCCATAAACCCAATATGTAAGAGACAAGACCTACTCCTTGCTCAGTGAACTGGACTCAACACCCCCTATTCACCGCCCAAGAATATATCTGACAAGTAAGAATCTTAAAACCTATATATTGATATCTCTCTGTAAGTGAGTCAAGTGGGTGTAAAGCGGCATAAACGCAGCAGTCAAAAGCAGCTAAACCCCATTATAAAAATCAATTACTTTTCAAAACCCGTGAAACAAAGACAGTGAAAGAGAGAGAAATTCTTACAAAATTCGTTCAGGGGCTGTGATGCCACCTGGATTGACCATATCTAGACCCACAGCTGATTGAGACATAAGGGTGGACACTCTTGGGGCTGAGAGGTTTGGTGAGGTTGGGTGAGCAAACGCAGACCCTTTAAAGAAATACGGCGTGGTACCCATCCCATGGGTCCCAAATCTCCAGGTTCAAGGGCATCGTCCTACACTGAAAACATGCATGAGAAACCCCGAAGATGGTACACCGTGTGATCGGGAAAGGTTGCTAAAACGCACCTCATTTCTCATCTCCTTGTGCTCCGGTTCGCCATTCCAGCCGCTTTACTAGCAATCTCCCTCCTTGGAGAATCAGCACCTTTATCTTCCTGTTCCGTACAGGTTGCAATTTGTCCTGAGGATGCACGGGAAGAGGGGGAACCAATGAGAGACTAGCTCTAGGTGTTGCGACAGGCACAGGTGACACTATTTTCCCATCAGGAAGAAGAATTAACCACAGGCTCAGCCTGCCGCCAGGAACCAGAATACGGCCTGAAGCAATCCTGCGCTTTTGCGGCCAGCTCCCAAGAAAGCGAATTGAATCATGGAGCTCAGGGGCACTGCAATTCACAAACCTGCAGACTTAGAAATGATAACTCTCGTCCACAAATATATTGAGGGAAGGCAACGAAGAGGATTTGAAAGCAAGGCAGAATTGCAGGAAACAGATTTCAGGAGGTAGATTCGAATCGCCTTTAAAGCACAGGAAAAGCGGCAAAACCTCGACAATGATGCCCTTGGCCAAAAAGGGCGTATGCGTTTTTTCCTGAATATATTCAGGAAAAAACGCATACGCCCTTTTTGGCCAACCAAGCAACCTGGAAAGGCAAATCAGCACTACAAAGAAGTCTCGCTTCCCATCGGTCAAAAGGGCCATGCTGAATAAAGTGTCAAAACCAGAAATGCAGGACAGGCCATGGAGAAATGCGAGCCTTGCTACGCTGATGGGCGGGATGTAAATTGCCAACAGCCACTCTGGAGAAGTGTACGGTGTGTCCTGAAACATCTAAAAAACTCAGCTTAGAGAGCATAGGGCACTTCCACTCATGGGCGTATAAATTGGGAAAACTAAAAATCAGCAAGACACAGGCACCCCAAAGTTTTGGGCTACTCTGTTGACAAGAACCTCCACTTCGATACACCTTAAATGTCCCAGGAAAGAAAAGAATGGATAAAGAAGATGTGGTCCTTATATACAATGGAATATCACTCAGCCATGAAATCAATGTCATAAGGCTAGTAGCAGCATGATGAGTGGATTTAGGTATGACGATTCTAAGTGAAATAAGTCACACAGAAAAAGACACTTATCATCAGATATCACTTATAGAGGGAATGTAAAAACCGCTACCCTTGAACTGAATTACAAAACAGAACAGAGTCACACGTTTAGAAAACACACTATGTCTGCTTAACGGGAAAGGTGAGGTGGGGTGATGCATAAAACAAGGGTTTCAAATTAGCTCAGATACCGTTCCATAAACCCAATATGTAAGAGACAAGACCTACTCCTTGCTCAGTGAACTGGACTCAACACCCCCTATTCACCGCCCAAGAATATATCTGACAAGTAAGAATCTTAAAACCTATATATTGATATCTCTCTGTAAGTGAGTCAAGTGGGTGTAAAGCGGCATAAACGCAGCAGTCAAAAGCAGCTAAACCCCATTATAAAAATCAATTACTTTTCAAAACCCGTGAAACAAAGACAGTGAAAGAGAGAGAAATTCTTACAAAATTCGTTCAGGGGCTGTGATGCCACCTGGATTGACCATATCTAGACCCACAGCTGATTGAGACATAAGGGTGGACACTCGTGGGGCTGAGAGGTTTGGTGAGGTTGGCTGAGCTAACGCAGACCCTTTAAAGTAATTCGGCGTGGTACCCATCCCATGGGTCCCAAATCTCCAGGTTCAAGGGCATCGTCCTACATTGAAAACATGCATGAGAAACCCCGAAGATGGTACACCGTGTGATCGGGAAAGGTTTCTAAAACGCACCTCATTTCTCATCTCCTTGTGCTCCGGTTCGCCATTCCAGCCGCTTTACTAGCAATCTCCCTCCTTGGAGAATCAGCACCTTTATCCTCCTGTTCCGTACAGGTTGCTAATTGTCCTGAGGATGAACGGGAAGAGGGGGAACCAATGAGAGACTAGCTCTAGGTGTTGGGGCAGGCACAGGTCATTCTATTTTCCCATCAGGAAGAAGAATTAACCACAGGCTCAGCCTGCCGCCAGGAACCAGAATACGGCCTGAAGCAATCCTGCGCTTTTGCGGCCAGCTCCCAAGAAAGCGAGTTGAAGAATGGAGCTCAGGGGCACTGCAATACACAAACCTGCAGTCTTAGAAATGATAACTCTCGTCCACAAATATATTGAGGGAAGGCAACGAAGAGGATTTGAAAGCAAGGCAGAATTGCAGGAAACAGATTTCAGGAGGTAGATTCGAATCGCCTTTAAAGCACAGGAAAAGCGGCAAAACCTCGACAATGATGCCCTTGGCCAAAAAGGGCGTATGCGTTTTTTCCTGAATATATTCAGGAAAAAACGCATACGCCCTTTTTGGCCAACCAAGCAACCTGGAAAGGCAAATCAGCGCTACAAAGAAGTCTCGCTTCCCATCGGTCAAAAGGGCCATGCTGAATAAAGTGTCAAAACCAGAAATGCTGGACAGGCCTTGGAGAAATGGGAGCCTTGCTACGCTGATGGGCGGGATGTAAATTGCCAACAGCCACACTGGAGAAGTGTACGGTGTGTCCTGAAACATCTAAAAAACTCAGCTTAGAGACCATAGGGCACTTCCTCTCATGGGCGTATAAATTGGGAAAACTAAAAATCAGCAAGACACAGGCACCCCAAATTTTTGGGCTGCTCTGTTGACAAGAACCTCCACTTCGTTACACCTTAAATATCCCAGGAAAGAGAAGAATGGATAAAGAAGTTGTGGTCCTTATGTACAATGGAATATCACTCAGCCATGAAATCAACGTCATAAGGCTAGTAGCAGCATGATGAGTGGATTTAGGTACGACCATTCTAAGTGAAATAAGTCACACAGAAAAAGACACTTATCATGAGATATCACTTATAGAGGGAATGTCAAAACCGCTACCCTTGAACTGAATTACAAAACAGAACAGAGTCACACGTTTAGAAAACACACTATGGCTGCTTAACGGGAAAGGTGAGGTGGGGTGATGCATAAAACAAGGGTTTCAAATTAGCTCAGATACCGTTCCATAAACCCAATATGTAATAGACAAGACCTACTCCTTGCTCAGTGAACTGGACTCAACACCCCCTATTCACCGCCCAAGAATATATCTGACTAGTAAGTATCTTCAAACCTATGTATTGATATCTCTCTGTAAGTGAGTCAAGTGGGTGTAAAGCGGCATAAACACAGCAGTGAAAAGCAGCCAAACCCCATTATAAAAATCAATTACTTTTCAAAACCCGTGAAACAAAGACAGTGAAAGAGAGAGAAATTCTTACAAAATTCGTTCAGGGGCTGTGATGCCACCTGGATTGACCATATCTAGACCCACAGCTGATTGAGACATAAGGGTGGACACTCTTGGGGCTGAGAGGTTTGGTGAGGTTGGGTGAGCAAACGCAGACCCTTTAAAGAAATACGGCGTGGTACCCATCCCATGGGTCCCAAATCTCCAGGTTCAAGGGCATCGTCCTACACTGAAAACATGCATGAGAAACCCCGAAGATGGTACACCGTGTGATCGGGAAAGGTTGCTAAAACGCACCTCATTTCTCATCTCCTTGTGCTCCGGTTCGCCATTCCAGCCGCTTTACTAGCAATCTCCCTCCTTGGAGAATCAGCACCTTTATCTTCCTGTTCCGTACAGGTTGCAATTTGTCCTGAGGATGCACGGGAAGAGGGGGAACCAATGAGAGACTAGCTCTAGGTGTTGCGACAGGCACAGGTGACACTATTTTCCCATCAGGAAGAAGAATTAACCACAGGCTCAGCCTGCCGCCAGGAACCAGAATACGGCCTGAAGCAATCCTGCGCTTTTGCGGCCAGCTCCCAAGAAAGCGAATTGAATCATGGAGCTCAGGGGCACTGCAATTCACAAACCTGCAGACTTAGAAATGATAACTCTCGTCCACAAATATATTGAGGGAAGGCAACGAAGAGGATTTGAAAGCAAGGCAGAATTGCAGGAAACAGATTTCAGGAGGTAGATTCGAATCGCCTTTAAAGCACAGGAAAAGCGGCAAAACCTCGACAATGATGCCCTTGGCCAAAAAGGGCGTATGCGTTTTTTCCTGAATATATTCAGGAAAAAACGCATACGCCCTTTTTGGCCAACCAAGCAACCTGGAAAGGCAAATCAGCACTACAAAGAAGTCTCGCTTCCCATCGGTCAAAAGGGCCATGCTGAATAAAGTGTCAAAACCAGAAATGCAGGACAGGCCATGGAGAAATGCGAGCCTTGCTACGCTGATGGGCGGGATGTAAATTGCCAACAGCCACTCTGGAGAAGTGTACGGTGTGTCCTGAAACATCTAAAAAACTCAGCTTAGAGAGCATAGGGCACTTCCACTCATGGGCGTATAAATTGGGAAAACTAAAAATCAGCAAGACACAGGCACCCCAAAGTTTTGGGCTACTCTGTTGACAAGAACCTCCACTTCGATACACCTTAAATGTCCCAGGAAAGAAAAGAATGGATAAAGAAGATGTGGTCCTTATATACAATGGAATATCACTCAGCCATGAAATCAATGTCATAAGGCTAGTAGCAGCATGATGAGTGGATTTAGGTATGACGATTCTAAGTGAAATAAGTCACACAGAAAAAGACACTTATCATCAGATATCACTTATAGAGGGAATGTAAAAACCGCTACCCTTGAACTGAATTACAAAACAGAACAGAGTCACACGTTTAGAAAACACACTATGTCTGCTTAACGGGAAAGGTGAGGTGGGGTGATGCATAAAACAAGGGTTTCAAATTAGCTCAGATACCGTTCCATAAACCCAATATGTAAGAGACAAGACCTACTCCTTGCTCAGTGAACTGGACTCAACACCCCCTATTCACCGCCCAAGAATATATCTGACAAGTAAGAATCTTAAAACCTATATATTGATATCTCTCTGTAAGTGAGTCAAGTGGGTGTAAAGCGGCATAAACGCAGCAGTCAAAAGCAGCTAAACCCCATTATAAAAATCAATTACTTTTCAAAACCCGTGAAACAAAGACAGTGAAAGAGAGAGAAATTCTTACAAAATTCGTTCAGGGGCTGTGATGCCACCTGGATTGACCATATCTAGACCCACAGCTGATTGAGACATAAGGGTGGACACTCGTGGGGCTGAGAGGTTTGGTGAGGTTGGCTGAGCTAACGCAGACCCTTTAAAGTAATTCGGCGTGGTACCCATCCCATGGGTCCCAAATCTCCAGGTTCAAGGGCATCGTCCTACATTGAAAACATGCATGAGAAACCCCGAAGATGGTACACCGTGTGATCGGGAAAGGTTTCTAAAACGCACCTCATTTCTCATCTCCTTGTGCTCCGGTTCGCCATTCCAGCCGCTTTACTAGCAATCTCCCTCCTTGGAGAATCAGCACCTTTATCCTCCTGTTCCGTACAGGTTGCTAATTGTCCTGAGGATGAACGGGAAGAGGGGGAACCAATGAGAGACTAGCTCTAGGTGTTGGGGCAGGCACAGGTCATTCTATTTTCCCATCAGGAAGAAGAATTAACCACAGGCTCAGCCTGCCGCCAGGAACCAGAATACGGCCTGAAGCAATCCTGCGCTTTTGCGGCCAGCTCCCAAGAAAGCGAGTTGAAGAATGGAGCTCAGGGGCACTGCAATACACAAACCTGCAGTCTTAGAAATGATAACTCTCGTCCACAAATATATTGAGGGAAGGCAACGAAGAGGATTTGAAAGCAAGGCAGAATTGCAGGAAACAGATTTCAGGAGGTAGATTCGAATCGCCTTTAAAGCACAGGAAAAGCGGCAAAACCTCGACAATGATGCCCTTGGCCAAAAAGGGCGTATGCGTTTTTTCCTGAATATATTCAGGAAAAAACGCATACGCCCTTTTTGGCCAACCAAGCAACCTGGAAAGGCAAATCAGCGCTACAAAGAAGTCTCGCTTCCCATCGGTCAAAAGGGCCATGCTGAATAAAGTGTCAAAACCAGAAATGCTGGACAGGCCTTGGAGAAATGGGAGCCTTGCTACGCTGATGGGCGGGATGTAAATTGCCAACAGCCACACTGGAGAAGTGTACGGTGTGTCCTGAAACATCTAAAAAACTCAGCTTAGAGACCATAGGGCACTTCCTCTCATGGGCGTATAAATTGGGAAAACTAAAAATCAGCAAGACACAGGCACCCCAAATTTTTGGGCTGCTCTGTTGACAAGAACCTCCACTTCGTTACACCTTAAATATCCCAGGAAAGAGAAGAATGGATAAAGAAGTTGTGGTCCTTATGTACAATGGAATATCACTCAGCCATGAAATCAACGTCATAAGGCTAGTAGCAGCATGATGAGTGGATTTAGGTACGACCATTCTAAGTGAAATAAGTCACACAGAAAAAGACACTTATCATGAGATATCACTTATAGAGGGAATGTCAAAACCGCTACCCTTGAACTGAATTACAAAACAGAACAGAGTCACACGTTTAGAAAACACACTATGGCTGCTTAACGGGAAAGGTGAGGTGGGGTGATGCATAAAACAAGGGTTTCAAATTAGCTCAGATACCGTTCCATAAACCCAATATGTAATAGACAAGACCTACTCCTTGCTCAGTGAACTGGACTCAACACCCCCTATTCACCGCCCAAGAATATATCTGACTAGTAAGTATCTTCAAACCTATGTATTGATATCTCTCTGTAAGTGAGTCAAGTGGGTGTAAAGCGGCATAAACACAGCAGTGAAAAGCAGCCAAACCCCATTATAAAAATCAATTACTTTTCAAAACCCGTGAAACAAAGACAGTGAAAGAGAGAGAAATTCTTACAAAATTCGTTCAGGGGCTGTGATGCCACCTGGATTGACCATATCTAGACCCACAGCTGATTGAGACATAAGGGTGAACACTCTTGGGGCTGAGAGGTTTAGTGAGGTTGGGTGAGCAAACGCAGACCCTTTAAAGTAATACGGCGTGGTACCCATCCCATGGGTCCCAAATCTCCAGGTTCAAGGGCATCTTCCTACATTGAAAACATGCATGAGAAACCCCGAAGATGGTACACCGTGTGATCGGGAAAGGTTTCTAAAACGCACCTCATTTCTCATCTCCTTGTGCTCCGGTTCGCCATTCCAGCCGCTTTACTAGCAATCTCCCTCCTTGGAGAATCAGCACCTTTATCCTCCTGTTCCGTACAGGTTGCTAATTGTCCTGAGGATGAACGGGAAGAGGGGGAACCAATGAGAGACTAGCTCTAGGTGTTGGGACAGGCACAGGTCACTCTATTTTCCCATCAGGAAGAAGAATTAACCACAGGCTCAGCCTGCCACCAGGAACCAGAAGACGGCCTGAAGCAATCCTGCGCTTTTGCGGCCAGCTCCCAAGAAAGCGAGTTGAAGAATGGAGCTCAGGGGCACTACAATTCACAAACCTGCAAACTTAGAAATGATAACTCTCGTCCACAAATATATTGAGGGAAGGCAACGAAGAGGATTTGAAAGCAAGGCAGAATTGCAGGAAACAGATTTCAGGAGGTAGATTCGAATCGCCTTTAAAGCACAGGAAAAGCGGCAAAACCTCGACAATGATGCCCTTGGCCAAAAAGGGCGTATGCGTTTTTTCCTGAATATATTCAGGAAAAAACGCATACGCCCTTTTTGGCCAACCAAGCAACCTGGAAAGGCAAATCAGCGCTACAAAGAAGTCTTGCTTCCCATCGGTCAAAAGGGCCATGCTGAATAAAGTGTCAAAACCAGAAATGCAGGACAGGCCATGGAGAAATGGGAGCCTTGCTACGCTGATGGGCGGGATGTAAATTGCCAACAGCCACTCTGGAGAAGTGTACGCTGTGTCCTGAAACATCTAAAAAACTCAGCTTAGAGAGCATAGGGCCCTTCCACTCATGGGCGTATAAATTGGGAAAACTAAAAATCAGCAAGACACAGGCACCCCAAAGTTTTGGGCTACTCTGTTGACAAGAACCTCCACTTCGATACACCTTAAATATCCCAGGAAAGAGAAGAATGGATAAAGAAGATGTGGTCCTTATATCCAATGGAATATCACTCAGCCATGAAATCAATGTCATAAAGCTAGTAGCAGCATGATGAGTGGATTTAGGTATGACGATTCTAAGTGAAATAAGTCACACAGAAAAAGACCCTTATCATGAGATATCACTTATAGAGGGAATGTAAAAACCGCTACCCTTGAACTGAATTACAAAACAGAACAGAGTCACACGTTTAGAAAACAGACTATGGCTGCTTAACGGGAAAGGTGAGGTGGGGTGATGCATAAAACAAGGGTTTCAAATTAGCTCAGATACCGTTCCATAAACCCAATATGTAAGAGACAAGACCTACTCCTTGCTCAGTGAACTGGACTCAACACCCCCTATTCACCGCCCAAGAATATATCTGACTAGTAAGAATCTTAAAACCTATATATTGATATCTCTCTGTAAGTGAGTCAAGTGGGTGTAAAGCGGCATAAACGCAGCAGTCAAAAGCAGCTAAACCCCATTATAAAAATCAATTACTTTTCAAAACCCGTGAAACAAAGACAGTGAAAGAGAGAGAAATTCTTACAAAATTCTTTCAGGGGCTGTGATGCGACCTGGATTGACCATATCTAGACCCACAGCTGATTGAGACATAAGGGTGGACACTCTTGGGGCTGAGAGGTTTGGTGAGGTTGGGTGAGCAAACGCAGACCCTTTAAAGTAATATAGCGTGGTACCCATCCCATGGGTCCCAAATCTCCAGGTTCAAGGGCATCGTCCTACACTGAAAACAGGCATGAGAAACCCCGAAGATGGTACACCGTGTGATCGGGAAAGGTTTCTAAAACGCACCTCATTTCTCATCTCCTTGTGCTCCGGTTCGCCATTCCAGCCGCTTTACTAGCAATCTCCCTCCTTGGAGAATCAGCACCTTTATCTTCCTGTTCCGTACAGGTTGCAATTTGTCCTGAGGATGCATGGGAAGAGGGGGAACCAATGAGAGACTAGCTCTAGGTGTTGCGACAGGCACAGGTGACACTATTTTCCCATCAGGAAGAAGAATTAACCACAGGCTCAGCCTGCCGCCAGGAACCAGAATACGGCCTGAAGCAATCCTGCGCTTTTGCGGCCAGCTCCCAAGAAAGCGAATTGAATCATGGAGCTCACGGGCACTGCAATTCACAAACCTGCAGACTTAGAAATGATAACTCTCGTCCACAAATATATTGAGGGAAGGCAACGAAGAGGATTTGAAAGCAAGGCAGAATTGCAGGAAACAGATTTCAGGAGGTAGATTCGAATCGCCTTTAAAGCACAGGAAAAGCGGCAAAACCTCGACAATGATGCCCTTGGCCAAAAAGGGCGTATGCGTTTTTTCCTGAATATATTCAGGAAAAAACGCATACGCCCTTTTTGGCCAACCAAGCAACCTGGAAAGGCAAATCAGCGCTACAAAGAAGTCTTGCTTCCCATCGGTCAAAAGGGCCATGCTGAATAAAGTGTCAAAACCAGAAATGCAGGACAGGCCATGGAGAAATGGGAGCCTTGCTACGCTGATGGGCGGGATGTAAATTGCCAACAGCCACTCTGGAGAAGTGTACGCTGTGTCCTGAAACATCTAAAAAACTCAGCTTAGAGAGCATAGGGCCCTTCCACTCATGGGCGTATAAATTGGAAAAACTAAAAATCAGCAAGACACAGGCACCCCAAAGTTTTGGGCTACTCTGTTGACAAGAACCTCCACTTCGATACACCTTAAATATCCCAGGAAAGAGAAGAATGGATAAAGAAGATGTGGTCCTTATATACAATGGAATATCACTCAGCCATGAAATCAATGTCATAAGGCTAGTAGCAGCATGATGAGTGGATTTAGGTATGACGATTGTAAGTGAAATAAGTCACACAGAAAAAGACCCTTATCATGAGATATCACTTATAGAGGGAATGTAAAAACCGCTACCCTTGAACTGAATTACAAAACAGAACAGAGTCACACGTTTAGAAAACAGACTATGGCTGCTTAACGGGAAAGGTGAGGTGGGGTGATGCATAAAACAAGGGTTTCAAATTAGCTCAGATACCGTTCCATAAACCCAATATGTAAGAGACAAGACCTACTCCTTGCTCAGTGAACTGGACTCAACACCCCCTATTCACCGCCCAAGAATATATCTGACTAGTAAGAATCTTAAAACCTATGTATTGATATCTCTCTGTAAGTGAGTCAAGTGGGTGTAAAGCGGCATAAACGCAGCAGTCAAAAGCAGCTAAACCCCATTATAAAAATCAATTACTTTTCAAAACCCGTGAAACAAAGACAGTGAAAGAGAGAGAAATTCTTACAAAATTCTTTCAGGGGCTGTGATGCCACCTGGATTGACCATATCTAGACCCACAGCTGATTGAGACATAAGGGTGGACACTCTTGGGGCTGAGAGGTTTGGTGAGGTTGGGTGAGCAAACGCAGACCCTTTAAAGTAATATAGCGTGGTACCCATCCCATGGGTCCCAAATCTCCAGGTTCAAGGGCATCGTCCTACACTGAAAACATGCATGAGAAACCCCGAAGATGGTACACCGTGTGATCGGGAAAGGTTTCTAAAACGCACCTCATTTCTCATCTCCTTGTGCTCCGGTTCGCCATTCCAGCCGCTTTACTAGCAATCTCCCTCCTTGGAGAATCAGCACCTTTATCCTCCTGTTCTTTACAGGTTGCAATTTGTCCTGAGGATGCACGGGAAGAGGGGGAACCAATGAGAGACTAGCTCTAGGTGTTGGGACAGGCACAGGTCACTCTATTTTCCCATCAGGAAGAAGAATTAACCACAGGCTCAGCCTGCCGCCAGGAACCAGAATACGGCCTGAAGCAATCCTGCGCTTTTGCGGCCAGCTCCCAAGAAAGCGAGTTGAATCATGGAGCTCAGGGGCACTGCAATTCACAAACCTGCAGACTTAGAAATGATAACTCTCGTCCACAAATATATTGAGGGAAGGCAACGAAGAGGATTTGAAAGCAAGGCAGAATTGCAGGAAACAGATTTCAGGAGGTAGATTCGAATCGCCTTTAAAGCACAGGAAAAGCGGCAAAACCTCGACAATGATGCCCTTGGCCAAAAAGGGCGTATGCGTTTTTTCCAGAATATATTCAGGAAAAAAACGCATACGCCCTTTTTGGCCAACCAAGCAACCTGGAAAGGCAAATCAGCGCTACAAAGAAGTCTCGCTTCCCATCGGTCAAAAGGGCCATGATGAATAAAGTGTCAAAACCAGAAATGCAGGACAGGCCATGGAGAAATGCGAGCCTTGCTACGCTGATGGGCGGGATGTAAATTGCCAACAGCCACTCTGGAGAAGTGTACGGTGTGTCCTGAAACATCTAAAAAACTCAGCTTAGAGAGCATAGGGCACTTCCACTCATGGGCGTATAAATTGGGAAAACTAAAAATCAGCAAGACACAGGCACCCCAAAGTTTTGGGCTACTCTGTTGACAAGAACCTCCACTTCGATACACCTTAAATGTCCCAGGAAAGAAAAGAATGGATAAAGAAGATGTGGTCCTTATATACAATGGAATATCACTCAGCCATGAAATCAATGTCATAAGGCTAGTAGCAGCATGATGAGTGGATTTAGGTATGACGATTCTAAGTGAAATAAGTCACACAGAAAAAGACACTTATCATCAGATATCACTTATAGAGGGAATGTAAAAACCGCTACCCTTGAACTGAATTACAAAACAGAACAGAGTCACACGTTTAGAAAACACACTATGTCTGCTTAACGGGAAAGGTGAGGTGGGGTGATGCATAAAACAAGGGTTTCAAATTAGCTCAGATACCGTTCCATAAACCCAATATGTAAGAGACAAGACCTACTCCTTGCTCAGTGAACTGGACTCAACACCCCCTATTCACCGCCCAAGAATATATCTGACAAGTAAGAATCTTAAAACCTATATATTGATATCTCTCTGTAAGTGAGTCAAGTGGGTGTAAAGCGGCATAAACGCAGCAGTCAAAAGCAGCTAAACCCCATTATAAAAATCAATTACTTTTCAAAACCCGTGAAACAAAGACAGTGAAAGAGAGAGAAATTCTTACAAAATTCGTTCAGGGGCTGTGATGCCACCTGGATTGACCATATCTAGACCCACAGCTGATTGAGACATAAGGGTGGACACTCGTGGGGCTGAGAGGTTTGGTGAGGTTGGCTGAGCTAACGCAGACCCTTTAAAGTAATTCGGCGTGGTACCCATCCCATGGGTCCCAAATCTCCAGGTTCAAGGGCATCGTCCTACATTGAAAACATGCATGAGAAACCCCGAAGATGGTACACCGTGTGATCGGGAAAGGTTTCTAAAACGCACCTCATTTCTCATCTCCTTGTGCTCCGGTTCGCCATTCCAGCCGCTTTACTAGCAATCTCCCTCCTTGGAGAATCAGCACCTTTATCCTCCTGTTCCGTACAGGTTGCTAATTGTCCTGAGGATGAACGGGAAGAGGGGGAACCAATGAGAGACTAGCTCTAGGTGTTGGGGCAGGCACAGGTCATTCTATTTTCCCATCAGGAAGAAGAATTAACCACAGGCTCAGCCTGCCGCCAGGAACCAGAATACGGCCTGAAGCAATCCTGCGCTTTTGCGGCCAGCTCCCAAGAAAGCGAGTTGAAGAATGGAGCTCAGGGGCACTGCAATACACAAACCTGCAGTCTTAGAAATGATAACTCTCGTCCACAAATATATTGAGGGAAGGCAACGAAGAGGATTTGAAAGCAAGGCAGAATTGCAGGAAACAGATTTCAGGAGGTAGATTCGAATCGCCTTTAAAGCACAGGAAAAGCGGCAAAACCTCGACAATGATGCCCTTGGCCAAAAAGGGCGTATGCGTTTTTTCCTGAATATATTCAGGAAAAAACGCATACGCCCTTTTTGGCCAACCAAGCAACCTGGAAAGGCAAATCAGCGCTACAAAGAAGTCTCGCTTCCCATCGGTCAAAAGGGCCATGCTGAATAAAGTGTCAAAACCAGAAATGCTGGACAGGCCTTGGAGAAATGGGAGCCTTGCTACGCTGATGGGCGGGATGTAAATTGCCAACAGCCACACTGGAGAAGTGTACGGTGTGTCCTGAAACATCTAAAAAACTCAGCTTAGAGACCATAGGGCACTTCCTCTCATGGGCGTATAAATTGGGAAAACTAAAAATCAGCAAGACACAGGCACCCCAAATTTTTGGGCTGCTCTGTTGACAAGAACCTCCACTTCGTTACACCTTAAATATCCCAGGAAAGAGAAGAATGGATAAAGAAGTTGTGGTCCTTATGTACAATGGAATATCCCTCAGCCATGAAATCAACGTCATAAGGCTAGTAGCAGCATGATGAGTGGATTTAGGTACGACCATTCTAAGTGAAATAAGTCACACAGAAAAAGACACTTATTATGAGATATCACTTATAGAGGGAATGTCAAAACCGCTACCCTTGAACTGAATTACAAAACAGAACAGAGTCACACGTTTAGAAAACACACTATGGCTGCTTAACGGGAAAGGTGAGGTGGGGTGATGCATAAAACAAGGGTTTCAAATTAGCTCAGATACCGTTCCATAAACCCAATATGTAATAGACAAGACCTACTCCTTGCTCAGTGAACTGGACTCAACACCCCCTATTCACCGCCCAAGAATATATCTGACTAGTAAGTATCTTCAAACCTATGTATTGATATCTCTCTGTAAGTGAGTCAAGTGGGTGTAAAGCGGCATAAACACAGCAGTGAAAAGCAGCCAAACCCCATTATAAAAATCAATTACTTTTCAAAACCCGTGAAACAAAGACAGTGAAAGAGAGAGAAATTCTTACAAAATTCGTTCAGGGGCTGTGATGCCACCTGGATTGACCATATCTAGACCCACAGCTGATTGAGACATAAGGGTGAACACTCTTGGGGCTGAGAGGTTTAGTGAGGTTGGGTGAGCAAACGCAGACCCTTTAAAGTAATACGGCGTGGTACCCATCCCATGGGTCCCAAATCTCCAGGTTCAAGGGCATCTTCCTACATTGAAAACATGCATGAGAAACCCCGAAGATGGTACACCGTGTGATCGGGAAAGGTTTCTAAAACGCACCTCATTTCTCATCTCCTTGTGCTCCGGTTCGCCATTCCAGCCGCTTTACTAGCAATCTCCCTCCTTGGAGAATCAGCACCTTTATCCTCCTGTTCCGTACAGGTTGCTAATTGTCCTGAGGATGAACGGGAAGAGGGGGAACCAATGAGAGACTAGCTCTAGGTGTTGGGACAGGCACAGGTCACTCTATTTTCCCATCAGGAAGAAGAATTAACCACAGGCTCAGCCTGCCACCAGGAACCAGAAGACGGCCTGAAGCAATCCTGCGCTTTTGCGGCCAGCTCCCAAGAAAGCGAGTTGAAGAATGGAGCTCAGGGGCACTACAATTCACAAACCTGCAAACTTAGAAATGATAACTCTCGTCCACAAATATATTGAGGGAAGGCAACGAAGAGGATTTGAAAGCAAGGCAGAATTGCAGGAAACAGATTTCAGGAGGTAGATTCGAATCGCCTTTAAAGCACAGGAAAAGCGGCAAAACCTCGACAATGATGCCCTTGGCCAAAAAGGGCGTATGCGTTTTTTCCTGAATATATTCAGGAAAAAACGCATACGCCCTTTTTGGCCAACCAAGCAACCTGGAAAGGCAAATCAGCGCTACAAAGAAGTCTTGCTTCCCATCGGTCAAAAGGGCCATGCTGAATAAAGTGTCAAAACCAGAAATGCAGGACAGGCCATGGAGAAATGGGAGCCTTGCTACGCTGATGGGCGGGATGTAAATTGCCAACAGCCACTCTGGAGAAGTGTACGGTGTGTCCTGAAACATCTAAAAAACTCAGCTTAGAGAGCATAGGGCCCTTCCACTCATGGGCGTATAAATTGGGAAAACTAAAAATCAGCAAGACACAGGCACCCCAAAGTTTTGGGCTACTCTGTTGACAAGAACCTCCACTTCGATACACCTTAAATATCCCAGGAAAGAGAAGAATGGATAAAGAAGATGTGGTCCTTATATCCAATGGAATATCACTCAGCCATGAAATCAATGTCATAAAGCTAGTAGCAGCATGATGAGTGGATTTAGGTATGACGATTCTAAGTGAAATAAGTCACACAGAAAAAGACCCTTATCATGAGATATCACTTATAGAGGGAATGTAAAAACCGCTACCCTTGAACTGAATTACAAAACAGAACAGAGTCACACGTTTAGAAAACAGACTATGGCTGCTTAACGGGAAAGGTGAGGTGGGGTGATGCATAAAACAAGGGTTTCAAATTAGCTCAGATACCGTTCCATAAACCCAATATGTAAGAGACAAGACCTACTCCTTGCTCAGTGAACTGGACTCAACACCCCCTATTCACCGCCCAAGAATATATCTGACTAGTAAGAATCTTAAAACCTATATATTGATATCTCTCTGTAAGTGAGTCAAGTGGGTGTAAAGCGGCATAAACGCAGCAGTCAAAAGCAGCTAAACCCCATTATAAAAATCAATTACTTTTCAAAACCCGTGAAACAAAGACAGTGAAAGAGAGAGAAATTCTTACAAAATTCTTTCAGGGGCTGTGATGCGACCTGGATTGACCATATCTAGACCCACAGCTGATTGAGACATAAGGGTGGACACTCTTGGGGCTGAGAGGTTTGGTGAGGTTGGGTGAGCAAACGCAGACCCTTTAAAGTAATATAGCGTGGTACCCATCCCATGGGTCCCAAATCTCCAGGTTCAAGGGCATCGTCCTACACTGAAAACAGGCATGAGAAACCCCGAAGATGGTACACCGTGTGATCGGGAAAGGTTTCTAAAACGCACCTCATTTCTCATCTCCTTGTGCTCCGGTTCGCCATTCCAGCCGCTTTACTAGCAATCTCCCTCCTTGGAGAATCAGCACCTTTATCTTCCTGTTCCGTACAGGTTGCAATTTGTCCTGAGGATGCATGGGAAGAGGGGGAACCAATGAGAGACTAGCTCTAGGTGTTGCGACAGGCACAGGTGACACTATTTTCCCATCAGGAAGAAGAATTAACCACAGGCTCAGCCTGCCGCCAGGAACCAGAATACGGCCTGAAGCAATCCTGCGCTTTTGCGGCCAGCTCCCAAGAAAGCGAATTGAATCATGGAGCTCACGGGCACTGCAATTCACAAACCTGCAGACTTAGAAATGATAACTCTCGTCCACAAATATATTGAGGGAAGGCAACGAAGAGGATTTGAAAGCAAGGCAGAATTGCAGGAAACAGATTTCAGGAGGTAGATTCGAATCGCCTTTAAAGCACAGGAAAAGCGGCAAAACCTCGACAATGATGCCCTTGGCCAAAAAGGGCGTATGCGTTTTTTCCTGAATATATTCAGGAAAAAACGCATACGCCCTTTTTGGCCAACCAAGCAACCTGGAAAGGCAAATCAGCGCTACAAAGAAGTCTTGCTTCCCATCGGTCAAAAGGGCCATGCTGAATAAAGTGTCAAAACCAGAAATGCAGGACAGGCCATGGAGAAATGGGAGCCTTGCTACGCTGATGGGCGGGATGTAAATTGCCAACAGCCACTCTGGAGAAGTGTACGCTGTGTCCTGAAACATCTAAAAAACTCAGCTTAGAGAGCATAGGGCCCTTCCACTCATGGGCGTATAAATTGGAAAAACTAAAAATCAGCAAGACACAGGCACCCCAAAGTTTTGGGCTACTCTGTTGACAAGAACCTCCACTTCGATACACCTTAAATATCCCAGGAAAGAGAAGAATGGATAAAGAAGATGTGGTCCTTATATACAATGGAATATCACTCAGCCATGAAATCAATGTCATAAGGCTAGTAGCAGCATGATGAGTGGATTTAGGTATGACGATTCTAAGTGAAATAAGTCACACAGAAAAAGACCCTTATCATGAGATATCACTTATAGAGGGAATGTAAAAACCGCTACCCTTGAACTGAATTACAAAACAGAACAGAGTCACACGTTTAGAAAACAGACTATGGCTGCTTAACGGGAAAGGTGAGGTGGGGTGATGCATAAAACAAGGGTTTCAAATTAGCTCAGATACCGTTCCATAAACCCAATATGTAAGAGACAAGACCTACTCCTTGCTCAGTGAACTGGACTCAACACCCCCTATTCACCGCCCAAGAATATATCTGACTAGTAAGAATCTTAAAACCTATGTATTGATATCTCTCTGTAAGTGAGTCAAGTGGGTGTAAAGCGGCATAAACGCAGCAGTCAAAAGCAGCTAAACCCCATTATAAAAATCAATTACTTTTCAAAACCCGTGAAACAAAGACAGTGAAAGAGAGAGAAATTCTTACAAAATTCTTTCAGGGGCTGTGATGCCACCTGGATTGACCATATCTAGACCCACAGCTGATTGAGACATAAGGGTGGACACTCTTGGGGCTGAGAGGTTTGGTGAGGTTGGGTGAGCAAACGCAGACCCTTTAAAGTAATATAGCGTGGTACCCATCCCATGGGTCCCAAATCTCCAGGTTCAAGGGCATCGTCCTACACTGAAAACATGCATGAGAAACCCCGAAGATGGTACACCGTGTGATCGGGAAAGGTTGCTAAAACGCACCTCATTTCTCATCTCCTTGTGCTCCGGTTCGCCATTCCAGCCGCTTTACTAGCAATCTCCCTCCTTGGAGAATCAGCACCTTTATCCTCCTGTTCTTTACAGGTTGCAATTTGTCCTGAGGATGCACGGGAAGAGGGGGAACCAATGAGAGACTAGCTCTAGGTGTTGGGACAGGCACAGGTCACTCTATTTTCCCATCAGGAAGAAGAATTAACCACAGGCTCAGCCTGCCGCCAGGAACCAGAATACGGCCTGAAGCAATCCTGCGCTTTTGCGGCCAGCTCCCAAGAAAGCGAGTTGAATCATGGAGCTCAGGGGCACTGCAATTCACAAACCTGCAGACTTAGAAATGATAACTCTCGTCCACAAATATATTGAGGGAAGGCAACGAAGAGGATTTGAAAGCAAGGCAGAATTGCAGGAAACAGATTTCAGGAGGTAGATTCGAATCGCCTTTAAAGCACAGGAAAAGCGGCAAAACCTCGACAATGATGCCCTTGGCCAAAAAGGGCGTATGCGTTTTTTCCTGAATATATTCAGGAAAAAAACGCATACGCCCTTTTTGGCCAACCAAGCAACCTGGAAAGGCAAATCAGCGCTACAAAGAAGTCTCGCTTCCCATCGGTCAAAAGGGCCATGCTGAATAAAGTGTCAAAACCAGAAATGCAGGACAGGCCATGGAGAAATGCGAGCCTTGCTACGCTGATGGGCGGGATGTAAATTCCCAACAGCCACTCTGGAGAAGTGTACGGTGTGTCCTGAAACATCTAAAAAACTCAGCTTAGAGAGCATAGGGCACTTCCACTCATGGGCGTATAAATTGGGAAAACTAAAAATCAGCAAGACACAGGCACCCCAAAGTTTTGGGCTACTCTGTTGACAAGAACCTCCACTTCGATACACCTTAAATGTCCCAGGAAAGAAAAGAATGGATAAAGAAGATGTGGTCCTTATATACAATGGAATATCACTCAGCCATGAAATCAATGTCATAAGGCTAGTAGCAGCATGATGAGTGGATTTAGGTATGACGATTCTAAGTGAAATAAGTCACACAGAAAAAGACACTTATCATCAGATATCACTTATAGAGGGAATGTAAAAACCGCTACCCTTGAACTGAATTACAAAACAGAACAGAGTCACACGTTTAGAAAACACACTATGTCTGCTTAACGGGAAAGGTGAGGTGGGGTGATGCATAAAACAAGGGTTTCAAATTAGCTCAGATACCGTTCCATAAACCCAATATGTAAGAGACAAGACCTACTCCTTGCTCAGTGAACTGGACTCAACACCCCCTATTCACCGCCCAAGAATATATCTGACAAGTAAGAATCTTAAAACCTATATATTGATATCTCTCTGTAAGTGAGTCAAGTGGGTGTAAAGCGGCATAAACGCAGCAGTCAAAAGCAGCTAAACCCCATTATAAAAATCAATTACTTTTCAAAACCCGTGAAACAAAGACAGTGAAAGAGAGAGAAATTCTTACAAAATTCGTTCAGGGGCTGTGATGCCACCTGGATTGACCATATCTAGACCCACAGCTGATTGAGACATAAGGGTGGACACTCTTGGGGCTGAGAGGTTTGGTGAGGTTGGGTGAGCAAACGCAGACCCTTTAAAGAAATACGGCGTGGTACCCATCCCATGGGTCCCAAATCTCCAGGTTCAAGGGCATCGTCCTACACTGAAAACATGCATGAGAAACCCCGAAGATGGTACACCGTGTGATCGGGAAAGGTTGCTAAAACGCACCTCATTTCTCATCTCCTTGTGCTCCGGTTCGCCATTCCAGCCGCTTTACTAGCAATCTCCCTCCTTGGAGAATCAGCACCTTTATCTTCCTGTTCCGTACAGGTTGCAATTTGTCCTGAGGATGCACGGGAAGAGGGGGAACCAATGAGAGACTAGCTCTAGGTGTTGCGACAGGCACAGGTGACACTATTTTCCCATCAGGAAGAAGAATTAACCACAGGCTCAGCCTGCCGCCAGGAACCAGAATACGGCCTGAAGCAATCCTGCGCTTTTGCGGCCAGCTCCCAAGAAAGCGAATTGAATCATGGAGCTCAGGGGCACTGCAATTCACAAACCTGCAGACTTAGAAATGATAACTCTCGTCCACAAATATATTGAGGGAAGGCAACGAAGAGGATTTGAAAGCAAGGCAGAATTGCAGGAAACAGATTTCAGGAGGTAGATTCGAATCGCCTTTAAAGCACAGGAAAAGCGGCAAAACCTCGACAATGATGCCCTTGGCCAAAAAGGGCGTATGCGTTTTTTCCTGAATATATTCAGGAAAAACGCATACGCCCTTTTTGGCCAACCAAGCAACCTGGAAAGGCAAATCAGCACTACAAAGAAGTCTCGCTTCCCATCGGTCAAAAGGGCCATGCTGAATAAAGTGTCAAAACCAGAAATGCAGGACAGGCCATGGAGAAATGCGAGCCTTGCTACGCTGATGGGCGGGATGTAAATTGCCAACAGCCACTCTGGAGAAGTGTACGGTGTGTCCTGAAACATCTAAAAAACTCAGCTTAGAGAGCATAGGGCACTTCCACTCATGGGCGTATAAATTGGGAAAACTAAAAATCAGCAAGACACAGGCACCCCAAAGTTTTGGGCTACTCTGTTGACAAGAACCTCCACTTCGATACACCTTAAATGTCCCAGGAAAGAAAAGAATGGATAAAGAAGATGTGGTCCTTATATACAATGGAATATCACTCAGCCATGAAATCAATGTCATAAGGCTAGTAGCAGCATGATGAGTGGATTTAGGTATGACGATTCTAAGTGAAATAAGTCACACAGAAAAAGACACTTATCATCGGATATCACTTATAGAGGGAATGTAAAAACCGCTACCCTTGAACTGAATTACAAAACAGAACAGAGTCACACGTTTAGAAAACACACTATGTCTGCTTAACGGGAAAGGTGAGGTGGGGTGATGCATAAAACAAGGGTTTCAAATTAGCTCAGATACCGTTCCATAAACCCAATATGTAAGAGACAAGACCTACTCCTTGCTCAGTGAACTGGACTCAACACCCCCTATTCACCGCCCAAGAATATATCTGACAAGTAAGAATCTTAAAACCTATATATTGATATCTCTCTGTAAGTGAGTCAAGTGGGTGTAAAGCGGCATAAACGCAGCAGTCAAAAGCAGCTAAACCCCATTATAAAAATCAATTACTTTTCAAAACCCGTGAAACAAAGACAGTGAAAGAGAGAGAAATTCTTACAAAATTCGTTCAGGGGCTGTGATGCCACCTGGATTGACCATATCTAGACCCACAGCTGATTGAGACATAAGGGTGGACACTCTTGGGGCTGAGAGGTTTGGTGAGGTTGGGTGAGCAAACGCAGACCCTTTAAAGAAATACGGCGTGGTACCCATCCCATGGGTCCCAAATCTCCAGGTTCAAGGGCATCGTCCTACACTGAAAACATGCATGAGAAACCCCGAAGATGGTACACCGTGTGATCGGGAAAGGTTGCTAAAACGCACCTCATTTCTCATCTCCTTGTGCTCCGGTTCGCCATTCCAGCCGCTTTACTAGCAATCTCCCTCCTTGGAGAATCAGCACCTTTATCTTCCTGTTCCGTACAGGTTGCAATTTGTCCTGAGGATGCACGGGAAGAGGGGGAACCAATGAGAGACTAGCTCTAGGTGTTGCGACAGGCACAGGTGACACTATTTTCCCATCAGGAAGAAGAATTAACCACAGGCTCAGCCTGCCGCCAGGAACCAGAATACGGCCTGAAGCAATCCTGCGCTTTTGCGGCCAGCTCCCAAGAAAGCGAATTGAATCATGGAGCTCAGGGGCACTGCAATTCACAAACCTGCAGACTTAGAAATGATAACTCTCGTCCACAAATATATTGAGGGAAGGCAACGAAGAGGATTTGAAAGCAAGGCAGAATTGCAGGAAACAGATTTCAGGAGGTAGATTCGAATCGCCTTTAAAGCACAGGAAAAGCGGCAAAACCTCGACAATGATGCCCTTGGCCAAAAAGGGCGTATGCGTTTTTTCCTGAATATATTCAGGAAAAACGCATACGCCCTTTTTGGCCAACCAAGCAACCTGGAAAGGCAAATCAGCACTACAAAGAAGTCTCGCTTCCCATCGGTCAAAAGGGCCATGCTGAATAAAGTGTCAAAACCAGAAATGCAGGACAGGCCATGGAGAAATGCGAGCCTTGCTACGCTGATGGGCGGGATGTAAATTGCCAACAGCCACTCTGGAGAAGTGTACGGTGTGTCCTGAAACATCTAAAAAACTCAGCTTAGAGAGCATAGGGCACTTCCACTCATGGGCGTATAAATTGGGAAAACTAAAAATCAGCAAGACACAGGCACCCCAAAGTTTTGGGCTACTCTGTTGACAAGAACCTCCACTTCGATACACCTTAAATATCCCAGGAAAGAGAAGAATGGATAAAGAAGATGAGGTCCTTATATACAATGGAATATCACTCAGCCATGAAATCAATGTCATAAGGCTAGTAGCAGCATGATGAGTGGATTTAGGTATGACGATTCTAAGTGAAATAAGTCACACAGAAAAAGACCCTTATCATGAGATATCACTTATAGAGGGAATGTAAAAACCGCTACCCTTGAACTGAATTACAAAACAGAACAGAGTCACACGTTTAGAAAACAGACTATGTCTGCTTAACGGGAAAGGTGAGGTGGGGTGATGCATAAAACAAGGGTTTCAAATTAGCTCAGATACCGTTCCATAAACCCAATATGTAAGAGACAAGACCTACTCCTTGCTCAGTGAACTGGACTCAACACCCCCTATTCACCGCCCAAGAATATATCTGACTAGTAAGAATCTTAAAACCTATATATTGATATCTCTGTGTAAGTGAGTCAAGTGGGTGTAAAGCGGCATAAACGCAGCAGTCAAAAGCAGCTAAACCCCATTATAAAAATCAATTACTTTTCAAAACCCGTGAAACAAAGACAGTGAAAGAGAGAGAAATTCTTACAAAATTCTTTCAGGGGCTGTGATGCGACCTGGATTGACCATATCTAGACCCACAGCTGATTGAGACATAAGGGTGGACACTCTTGGGGCTGAGAGGTTTGGTGAGGTTGGGTGAGCAAACGCAGACCCTTTAAAGTAATATAGCGTGGTACCCATCCCATGGGTCCCAAATCTCCAGGTTCAAGGGCATCGTCCTACACTGAAAACATGCATGAGAAACCCCGAAGATGGTACACCGTGTGATCGGGAAAGGTTGCTAAAACGCACCTCATTTCTCATCTCCTTGTGCTCCGGTTCGCCATTCCAGCCGCTTTACTAGCAATCTCCCTCCTTGGAGAATCAGCACCTTTATCCTCCTGTTCTTTACAGGTTGCAATTTGTCCTGAGGATGCACGGGAAGACGGGGAACCAATGAGAGACTAGCTCTAGGTGTTGGGACAGGCACAGGTCACTCTATTTTCCCATCAGGAAGAAGAATTAACCACAGGCTCAGCCTGCCGCCAGGAACCAGAATACGGCCTGAAGCAATCCTGCGCTTTTGCGGCCAGCTCCCAAGAAAGCGAGTTGAATCATGGAGCTCAGGGGCACTGCAATTCACAAACCTGCAGACTTAGAAATGATAACTCTCGTCCACAAATATATTGAGGGAAGGCAACGAAGAGGATTTGAAAGCAAGGCAGAATTGCAGGAAACAGATTTCAGGAGGTAGATTCGAATCGCCTTTAAAGCACAGGAAAAGCGGCAAAACCTCGACAATGATGCCCTTGGCCAAAAAGGGCGTATGCGTTTTTTCCTGAATATATTCAGGAAAAAACGCATACGCCCTTTTTGGCCAACCAAGCAACCTGGAAAGGCAAATCAGCGCTACAAAGAAGTCTCGCTTCCCATCGGTCAAAAGGGCCATGCTGAATAAAGTGTCAAAACCAGAAATGCAGGACAGGCCATGGAGAAATGCGAGCCTTGCTACGCTGATGGGCGGGATGTAAATTGCCAACAGCCACTCTGGAGAAGTGTACGGTGTGTCCTGAAACATCTAAAAAACTCAGCTTAGAGAGCATAGGGCACTTCCACTCATGGGCGTATAAATTGGGAAAACTAAAAATCAGCAAGACACAGGCACCCCAAAGTTTTGGGCTACTCTGTTGACAAGAACCTCCACTTCGATACACCTTAAATGTCCCAGGAAAGAAAAGAATGGATAAAGAAGATGTGGTCCTTATATACAATGGAATATCACTCAGCCATGAAATCAATGTCATAAGGCTAGTAGCAGCATGATGAGTGGATTTAGGTATGACGATTCTAAGTGAAATAAGTCACACAGAAAAAGACACTTATCATCAGATATCACTTATAGAGGGAATGTAAAAACCGCTACCCTTGAACTGAATTACAAAACAGAACAGAGTCACACGTTTAGAAAACAGACTATGTCTGCTTAACGGGAAAGGTGAGGTGGGGTGATGCATAAAACAAGGGTTTCAAATTAGCTCAGATACCGTTCCATAAACCCAATATGTAAGAGACAAGACCTACTCCTTGCTCAGTGAACTGGACTCAACACCCCCTATTCACCGCCCAAGAATATATCTGACAAGTAAGAATCTTAAAACCTATATATTGATATCTCTCTGTAAGTGAGTCAAGTGGGTGTAAAGCGGCATAAACGCAGCAGTCAAAAGCAGCTAAACCCCATTATAAAAATCAATTACTTTTCAAAACCCGTGAAACAAAGACAGTGAAAGAGAGAGAAATTCTTACAAAATTCGTTCAGGGGCTGTGATGCCACCTGGATTGACCATATCTAGACCCACAGCTGATTGAGACATAAGGGTGGACACTCTTGGGGCTGAGAGGTTTGGTGAGGTTGGGTGAGCAAACGCAGACCCTTTAAAGAAATACGGCGTGGTACCCATCCCATGGGTCCCAAATCTCCAGGTTCAAGGGCATCGTCCTACACTGAAAACATGCATGAGAAACCCCGAAGATGGTACACCGTGTGATCGGGAAAGGTTGCTAAAACGCACCTCATTTCTCATCTCCTTGTGCTCCGGTTCGCCATTCCAGCCGCTTTACTAGCAATCTCCCTCCTTGGAGAATCAGCACCTTTATCTTCCTGTTCCGTACAGGTTGCAATTTGTCCTGAGGATGCACGGGAAGAGGGGGAACCAATGAGAGACTAGCTCTAGGTGTTGCGACAGGCACAGGTGACACTATTTTCCCATCAGGAAGAAGAATTAACCACAGGCTCAGCCTGCCGCCAGGAACCAGAATACGGCCTGAAGCAATCCTGCGCTTTTGCGGCCAGCTCCCAAGAAAGCGAATTGAATCATGGAGCTCAGGGGCACTGCAATTCACAAACCTGCAGACTTAGAAATGATAACTCTCGTCCACAAATATATTGAGGGAAGGCAACGAAGAGGATTTGAAAGCAAGGCAGAATTGCAGGAAACAGATTTCAGGAGGTAGATTCGAATCGCCTTTAAAGCACAGGAAAAGCGGCAAAACCTCGACAATGATGCCCTTGGCCAAAAAGGGCGTATGCGTTTTTTCCTGAATATATTCAGGAAAAACGCATACGCCCTTTTTGGCCAACCAAGCAACCTGGAAAGGCAAATCAGCACTACAAAGAAGTCTCGCTTCCCATCGGTCAAAAGGGCCATGCTGAATAAAGTGTCAAAACCAGAAATGCAGGACAGGCCATGGAGAAATGCGAGCCTTGCTACGCTGATGGGCGGGATGTAAATTGCCAACAGCCACTCTGGAGAAGTGTACGGTGTGTCCTGAAACATCTAAAAAACTCAGCTTAGAGAGCATAGGGCACTTCCACTCATGGGCGTATAAATTGGGAAAACTAAAAATCAGCAAGACACAGGCACCCCAAAGTTTTGGGCTACTCTGTTGACAAGAACCTCCACTTCGATACACCTTAAATGTCCCAGGAAAGAAAAGAATGGATAAAGAAGATGTGGTCCTTATATACAATGGAATATCACTCAGCCATGAAATCAATGTCATAAGGCTAGTAGCAGCATGATGAGTGGATTTAGGTATGACGATTCTAAGTGAAATAAGTCACACAGAAAAAGACACTTATCATCGGATATCACTTATAGAGGGAATGTAAAAACCGCTACCCTTGAACTGAATTACAAAACAGAACAGAGTCACACGTTTAGAAAACACACTATGTCTGCTTAACGGGAAAGGTGAGGTGGGGTGATGCATAAAACAAGGGTTTCAAATTAGCTCAGATACCGTTCCATAAACCCAATATGTAAGAGACAAGACCTACTCCTTGCTCAGTGAACTGGACTCAACACCCCCTATTCACCGCCCAAGAATATATCTGACAAGTAAGAATCTTAAAACCTATATATTGATATCTCTCTGTAAGTGAGTCAAGTGGGTGTAAAGCGGCATAAACGCAGCAGTCAAAAGCAGCTAAACCCCATTATAAAAATCAATTACTTTTCAAAACCCGTGAAACAAAGACAGTGAAAGAGAGAGAAATTCTTACAAAATTCGTTCAGGGGCTGTGATGCCACCTGGATTGACCATATCTAGACCCACAGCTGATTGAGACATAAGGGTGGACACTCTTGGGGCTGAGAGGTTTGGTGAGGTTGGGTGAGCAAACGCAGACCCTTTAAAGAAATACGGCGTGGTACCCATCCCATGGGTCCCAAATCTCCAGGTTCAAGGGCATCGTCCTACACTGAAAACATGCATGAGAAACCCCGAAGATGGTACACCGTGTGATCGGGAAAGGTTGCTAAAACGCACCTCATTTCTCATCTCCTTGTGCTCCGGTTCGCCATTCCAGCCGCTTTACTAGCAATCTCCCTCCTTGGAGAATCAGCACCTTTATCTTCCTGTTCCGTACAGGTTGCAATTTGTCCTGAGGATGCACGGGAAGAGGGGGAACCAATGAGAGACTAGCTCTAGGTGTTGCGACAGGCACAGGTGACACTATTTTCCCATCAGGAAGAAGAATTAACCACAGGCTCAGCCTGCCGCCAGGAACCAGAATACGGCCTGAAGCAATCCTGCGCTTTTGCGGCCAGCTCCCAAGAAAGCGAATTGAATCATGGAGCTCAGGGGCACTGCAATTCACAAACCTGCAGACTTAGAAATGATAACTCTCGTCCACAAATATATTGAGGGAAGGCAACGAAGAGGATTTGAAAGCAAGGCAGAATTGCAGGAAACAGATTTCAGGAGGTAGATTCGAATCGCCTTTAAAGCACAGGAAAAGCGGCAAAACCTCGACAATGATGCCCTTGGCCAAAAAGGGCGTATGCGTTTTTTCCTGAATATATTCAGGAAAAACGCATACGCCCTTTTTGGCCAACCAAGCAACCTGGAAAGGCAAATCAGCACTACAAAGAAGTCTCGCTTCCCATCGGTCAAAAGGGCCATGCTGAATAAAGTGTCAAAACCAGAAATGCAGGACAGGCCATGGAGAAATGGGAGCCTTGTTACGCTGATGGGCGGGATGTAAATTGCCAACAGCCACTCTGGAGAAGTGTACGGTGTGTCCTGAAACATCTAAAAAACTCAGCTTAGAGAGCATAGGGCACTTCCACTCATGGGCGTATAAATTGGGAAAACTAAAAATCAGCAAGACACAGGCACCCCAAAGTTTTGGGCTACTCTGTTGACAAGAACCTCCACTTCGATACACCTTAAATATCCCAGGAAAGAGAAGAATGGATAAAGAAGATGAGGTCCTTATATACAATGGAATATCACTCAGCCATGAAATCAATGTCATAAGGCTAGTAGCAGCATGATGAGTGGATTTAGGTATGACGATTCTAAGTGAAATAAGTCACACAGAAAAAGACCCTTATCATGAGATATCACTTATAGAGGGAATGTAAAAACCGCTACCCTTGAACTGAATTACAAAACAGAACAGAGTCACACGTTTAGAAAACAGACTATGTCTGCTTAACGGGAAAGGTGAGGTGGGGTGATGCATAAAACAAGGGTTTCAAATTAGCTCAGATACCGTTCCATAAACCCAATATGTAAGAGACAAGACCTACTCCTTGCTCAGTGAACTGGACTCAACACCCCCTATTCACCGCCCAAGAATATATCTGACTAGTAAGAATCTTAAAACCTATATATTGATATCTCTGTGTAAGTGAGTCAAGTGGGTGTAAAGCGGCATAAACGCAGCAGTCAAAAGCAGCTAAACCCCATTATAAAAATCAATTACTTTTCAAAACCCGTGAAACAAAGACAGTGAAAGAGAGAGAAATTCTTACAAAATTCTTTCAGGGGCTGTGATGCGACCTGGATTGACCATATCTAGACCCACAGCTGATTGAGACATAACGGTGGACACTCTTGGGGCTGAGAGGTTTGGTGAGGTTGGGTGAGCAAACGCAGACCCTTTAAAGTAATATAGCGTGGTACCCATCCCATGGGTCCCAAATCTCCAGGTTCAAGGGCATCGTCCTACACTGAAAACATGCATGAGAAACCCCGAAGATGGTACACCGTGTGATCGGGAAAGGTTTCTAAAACGCACCTCATTTCTCATCTCCTTGTGCTCCGGTTCGCCATTCCAGCCGCTTTACTAGCAATCTCCCTCCTTGGAGAATCAGCACCTTTATCCTCCTGTTCTTTACAGGTTGCAATTTGTCCTGAGGATGCACGGGAAGACGGGGAACCAATGAGAGACTAGCTCTAGGTGTTGGGACAGGCACAGGTCACTCTATTTTCCCATCAGGAAGAAGAATTAACCACAGGCTCAGCCTGCCGCCAGGAACCAGAATACGGCCTGAAGCAATCCTGCGCTTTTGCGGCCAGCTCCCAAGAAAGCGAGTTGAATCATGGAGCTCAGGGGCACTGCAATTCACAAACCTGCAGACTTAGAAATGATAACTCTCGTCCACAAATATATTGAGGGAAGGCAACGAAGAGGATTTGAAAGCAAGGCAGAATTGCAGGAAACAGATTTCAGGAGGTAGATTCGAATCGCCTTTAAAGCACAGGAAAAGCGGCAAAACCTCGACAATGATGCCCTTGGCCAAAAAGGGCGTATGCGTTTTTTCCTGAATATATTCAGGAAAAAACGCATACGCCCTTTTTGGCCAACCAAGCAACCTGGAAAGGCAAATCAGCGCTACAAAGAAGTCTCGCTTCCCATCGGTCAAAAGGGCCATGCTGAATAAAGTGTCAAAACCAGAAATGCAGGACAGGCCATGGAGAAATGCGAGCCTTGCTACGCTGATGGGCGGGATGTAAATTGCCAACAGCCACTCTGGAGAAGTGTACGGTGTGTCCTGAAACATCTAAAAAACTCAGCTTAGAGAGCATAGGGCACTTCCACTCATGGGCGTATAAATTGGGAAAACTAAAAATCAGCAAGACACAGGCACCCCAAAGTTTTGGGCTACTCTGTTGACAAGAACCTCCACTTCGATACACCTTAAATGTCCCAGGAAAGAAAAGAATGGATAAAGAAGATGTGGTCCTTATATACAATGGAATATCACTCAGCCATGAAATCAATGTCATAAGGCTAGTAGCAGCATGATGAGTGGATTTAGGTATGACGATTCTAAGTGAAATAAGTCACACAGAAAAAGACACTTATCATCAGATATCACTTATAGAGGGAATGTAAAAACCGCTACCCTTGAACTGAATTACAAAACAGAACAGAGTCACACGTTTAGAAAACAGACTATGTCTGCTTAACGGGAAAGGTGAGGTGGGGTGATGCATAAAACAAGGGTTTCAAATTAGCTCAGATACCGTTCCATAAACCCAATATGTAAGAGACAAGACCTACTCCTTGCTCAGTGAACTGGACTCAACACCCCCTATTCACCGCCCAAGAATATATCTGACAAGTAAGAATCTTAAAACCTATATATTGATATCTCTCTGTAAGTGAGTCAAGTGGGTGTAAAGCGGCATAAACGCAGCAGTCAAAAGCAGCTAAACCCCATTATAAAAATCAATTACTTTTCAAAACCCGTGAAACAAAGACAGTGAAAGAGAGAGAAATTCTTACAAAATTCGTTTAGGGGCTGTGATGCCACCTGGATTGACCATATCTAGACCCACAGCTGATTGAGACATAAGGGTGGACACTCTTGGGGCTGAGAGGTTTGGTGAGGTTGGGTGAGCAAACGCAGACCCTTTAAAGAAATACGGCGTGGTACCCATCCCATGGGTCCCAAATCTCCAGGTTCAAGGGCATCGTCCTACACTGAAAACATGCATGAGAAACCCCGAAGATGGTACACCGTGTGATCGGGAAAGGTTGCTAAAACGCACCTCATTTCTCATCTCCTTGTGCTCCGGTTCGCCATTCCAGCCGCTTTACTAGCAATCTCCCTCCTTGGAGAATCAGCACCTTTATCTTCCTGTTCCGTACAGGTTGCAATTTGTCCTGAGGATGCACGGGAAGAGGGGGAACCAATGAGAGACTAGCTCTAGGTGTTGCGACAGGCACAGGTGACACTATTTTCCCATCAGGAAGAAGAATTAACCACAGGCTCAGCCTGCCGCCAGGAACCAGAATACGGCCTGAAGCAATCCTGCGCTTTTGCGGCCAGCTCCCAAGAAAGCGAGTTGAAGAATGGAGCTCAGGGGCACTGCAATTCACAAACCTGCAGACTTAGAAATGATAACTCTCGTCCACAAATATATTGAGGGAAGGCAACGAAGAGGATTTGAAAGCAAGGCAGAATTGCAGGAAACAGATTTCAGGAGGTAGATTCGAATCGCCTTTAAAGCACAGGAAAAGCGGCAAAACCTCGACAATGATGCCCTTGGCCAAAAAGGGCGTATGCGTTTTTTCCTGAATATATTCAGGAAAAACGCATACGCCCTTTTTGGCCAACCAAGCAACCTGGAAAGGCAAATCAGCACTACAAAGAAGTCTCGCTTCCCATCGGTCAAAAGGGCCATGCTGAATAAAGTGTCAAAACCAGAAATGCAGGACAGGCCATGGAGAAATGGGAGCCTTGTTACGCTGATGGGCGGGATGTAAATTGCCAACAGCCACTCTGGAGAAGTGTACGGTGTGTCCTGAAACATCTAAAAAACTCAGCTTAGAGAGCATAGGGCACTTCCACTCATGGGCGTATAAATTGGAAAAACTAAAAATCAGCAAGACACAGGCACCCCAAAGTTTTGGGCTACTCTGTTGACAAGAACCTCCACTTCGATACACCTTAAATATCCCAGGAAAGAGAAGAATGGATAAAGAAGATGTGGTCCTTATATACAATGGAATATCACTCAGCCATGAAATCAATGTCATAAGGCTAGTAGCAGCATGATGAGTGGATTTAGGTATGACGATTCTAAGTGAAATAAGTCACACAGAAAAAGACACTTATCATGAGATATCACTTATAGAGGGAATGTAGAAACCGCTACCCTTGAACTGAATTACAAAACAGAACAGAGTCACACGTTTAGAAAACAGACTATGTCTGCTTAACGGGAAAGGTGAGGTGGGGTGATGCATAAAACAAGGGTTTCAAATTAGCTCAGATACCGTTCCATAAACCCAATATGTAAGAGACAAGACCTACTCCTTGCTCAGTGAACTGGACTCAACACCCCCTATTCACCGCCCAAGAATATATCTGACAAGTAAGAATCTTAAAACCTATATATTGATATCTCTCTGTAAGTGAGTCAAGTGGGTGTAAAGCGGCATAAACGCAGCAGTCAAAAGCAGCTAAACCCCATTATAAAAATCAATTACTTTTCAAAACCCGTGAAACAAAGACAGTGAAAGAGAGAGAAATTCTTACAAAATTCGTTCAGGGGCTGTGATGCCACCTGGATTGACCATATCTAGACCCACAGCTGATTGAGACATAAGGGTGGACACTGTTGGGGCTGAGAGGTTTGGTGAGGTTGGGTGAGCAAACGCAGACCCTTTAAAGAAATACGGCGTGGTACCCATCCCATGGGTCCCAAATCTCCAGGTTCAAGGGCATCGTCCTACACTGAAAACATGCATGAGAAACCCCGAAGATGGTACACCGTGTGATCGGGAAAGGTTGCTAAAACGCACCTCATTTCTCATCTCCTTGTGCTCCGATTCGCCATTCCAGCCGCTTTACTAGCAATCTCCCTCCTTGGAGAATCAGCACCTTTATCTTCCTGTTCCGTACAGGTTGCAATTTGTCCTGAGGATGCACGGGAAGAGGGGGAACCAATGAGAGACTAGCTCTAGGTGTTGCGACAGGCACAGGTGACACTATTTTCCCATCAGGAAGAAGAATTAACCACAGGCTCAGCCTGCCGCCAGGAACCAGAATACGGCCTGAAGCAATCCTGCGCTTTTGCGGCCAGCTCCCAAGAAAGCGAATTGAATAATGGAGCTCAGGGGCACTGCAATTCACAAACCTGCAGACTTAGAAATGATAACTCTCGTCCACAAATATATTGAGGGAAGGCAACGAAGAGGATTTGAAAGCAAGGCAGAATTGCAGGAAACAGATTTCAGGAGGTAGATTCGAATCGCCTTTAAAGCACAGGAAAAGCGGCAAAACCTCGACAATGATGCCCTTGGCCAAAAAGGGCGTATGCGTTTTTTCCTGAATATATTCAGGAGAAAACGCATACGCCCTTTTTGGCCAACCAAGCAACCTGGAAAGGCAAATCAGCGCTACAAAGAAGTCTCGCTTCCCATCGGTCAAAAGGGCCATGCTGAATAAAGAGTCAAAACCAGAAACGCAGGACAGGCCATGGAGAAATGGGAGCCTTGCTACGCTGATGGGCGGGATGTAAATTGCCAACAGCCACTCTGGAGAAGTGTACGGTGTGTCCTGAAACATCTAAAAAACTCAGCTTAGAGAGCATAGGGCCCTTCCACTCATGGGCGTATAAATTGGGAAAACTAAAAATCAGCAAGACACAGGCACCCCAAAGTTTTGGGCTACTCTGTTGACAAGAACCTCCACTTCGATACACCTTAAATATCCCAGGAAAGAGAAGAATGGATAAAGAAGATGTGGTCCTTATATACAATGGAATATCACTCAGCCATGAAATCAATGTCATAAGGCTAGTAGCAGCATGATGAGTGGATTTAGGTATGACGATTCTAAGTGAAATAAGTCACACAGAAAAAGACCCTTATCATGAGATATCACTTATAGAGGGAATGTAAAAACCGCTACCCTTGAACTGAATTACAAAACAGAACAGAGTCACACGTTTAGAAAACAGACTATGTCTGCTTAACGGGAAAGGTGAGGTGGGGTGATGCATAAAACAAGGGTTTCAAATTAGCTCAGATACCGTTCCATAAACCCAATATGTAAGAGACAAGACCTACTCCTTGCTCAGTGAACTGGACTCAACACCCCCTATTCACCGCCCAAGAATATATCTGACTAGTAAGAATCTTAAAACCTATATATTGATATCTCTGTGTAAGTGAGTCAAGTGGGTGTAAAGCGGCATAAACGCAGCAGTCAAAAGCAGCTAAACCCCATTATAAAAATCAATTACTTTTCAAAACCCGTGAAACAAAGACAGTGAAAGAGAGAGAAATTCTTACAAAATTCTTTCAGGGGCTGTGATGCGACCTGGATTGACCATATCTAGACCCACAGCTGATTGAGACATAAGGGTGGACACTCTTGGGGCTGAGAGGTTTGGTGAGGTTGGGTGAGCAAACGCAGACCCTTTAAAGTAATATAGCGTGGTACCCATCCCATGGGTCCCAAATCTCCAGGTTCAAGGGCATCGTCCTACACTGAAAACATGCATGAGAAACCCCGAAGATGGTACACCGTGTGATCGGGAAAGGTTTCTAAAACGCACCTCATTTCTCATCTCCTTGTGCTCCGGTTCGCCATTCCAGCCGCTTTACTAGCAATCTCCCTCCTTGGAGAATCAGCACCTTTATCCTCCTGTTCTTTACAGGTTGCAATTTGTCCTGAGGATGCACGGGAAGACGGGGAACCAATGAGAGACTAGCTCTAGGTGTTGGGACAGGCACAGGTCACTCTATTTTCCCATCAGGAAGAAGAATTAACCACAGGCTCAGCCTGCCGCCAGGAACCAGAATACGGCCTGAAGCAATCCTGCGCTTTTGCGGCCAGCTCCCAAGAAAGCGAGTTGAATCATGGAGCTCAGGGGCACTGCAATTCACAAACCTGCAGACTTAGAAATGATAACTCTCGTCCACAAATATATTGAGGGAAGGCAACGAAGAGGATTTGAAAGCAAGGCAGAATTGCAGGAAACAGATTTCAGGAGGTAGATTCGAATCGCCTTTAAAGCACAGGAAAAGCGGCAAAACCTCGACAATGATGCCCTTGGCCAAAAAGGGCGTATGCGTTTTTTCCTGAATATATTCAGGAAAAAACGCATACGCCCTTTTTGGCCAACCAAGCAACCTGGAAAGGCAAATCAGCGCTACAAAGAAGTCTCGCTTCCCATCGGTCAAAAGGGCCATGCTGAATAAAGTGTCAAAACCAGAAATGCAGGACAGGCCATGGAGAAATGCGAGCCTTGCTACGCTGATGGGCGGGATGTAAATTGCCAACAGCCACTCTGGAGAAGTGTACGGTGTGTCCTGAAACATCTAAAAAACTCAGCTTAGAGAGCATAGGGCACTTCCACTCATGGGCGTATAAATTGGGAAAACTAAAAATCAGCAAGACACAGGCACCCCAAAGTTTTGGGCTACTCTGTTGACAGGAACCTCCACTTCGATACACCTTAAATGTCCCAGGAAAGAAAAGAATGGATAAAGAAGATGTGGTCCTTATATACAATGGAATATCACTCAGCCATGAAATCAATGTCATAAGGCTAGTAGCAGCATGATGAGTGGATTTAGGTATGACGATTCTAAGTGAAATAAGTCACACAGAAAAAGACACTTATCATCAGATATCACTTATAGAGGGAATGTAAAAACCGCTACCCTTGAACTGAATTACAAAACAGAACAGAGTCACACGTTTAGAAAACAGACTATGTCTGCTTAACGGGAAAGGTGAGGTGGGGTGATGCATAAAACAAGGGTTTCAAATTAGCTCAGATACCGTTCCATAAACCCAATATGTAAGAGACAAGACCTACTCCTTGCTCAGTGAACTGGACTCAACACCCCCTATTCACCGCCCAAGAATATATCTGACAAGTAAGAATCTTAAAACCTATATATTGATATCTCTCTGTAAGTGAGTCAAGTGGGTGTAAAGCGGCATAAACGCAGCAGTCAAAAGCAGCTAAACCCCATTATAAAAATCAATTACTTTTCAAAACCCGTGAAACAAAGACAGTGAAAGAGAGAGAAATTCTTACAAAATTCGTTTAGGGGCTGTGATGCCACCTGGATTGACCATATCTAGACCCACAGCTGATTGAGACATAAGGGTGGACACTCTTGGGGCTGAGAGGTTTGGTGAGGTTGGGTGAGCAAACGCAGACCCTTTAAAGAAATACGGCGTGGTACCCATCCCATGGGTCCCAAATCTCCAGGTTCAAGGGCATCGTCCTACACTGAAAACATGCATGAGAAACCCCGAAGATGGTACACCGTGTGATCGGGAAAGGTTGCTAAAACGCACCTCATTTCTCATCTCCTTGTGCTCCGGTTCGCCATTCCAGCCGCTTTACTAGCAATCTCCCTCCTTGGAGAATCAGCACCTTTATCTTCCTGTTCCGTACAGGTTGCAATTTGTCCTGAGGATGCACGGGAAGAGGGGGAACCAATGAGAGACTAGCTCTAGGTGTTGCGACAGGCACAGGTGACACTATTTTCCCATCAGGAAGAAGAATTAACCACAGGCTCAGCCTGCCGCCAGGAACCAGAATACGGCCTGAAGCAATCCTGCGCTTTTGCGGCCAGCTCCCAAGAAAGCGAGTTGAAGAATGGAGCTCAGGGGCACTGCAATTCACAAACCTGCAGACTTAGAAATGATAACTCTCGTCCACAAATATATTGAGGGAAGGCAACGAAGAGGATTTGAAAGCAAGGCAGAATTGCAGGAAACAGATTTCAGGAGGTAGATTCGAATCGCCTTTAAAGCACAGGAAAAGCGGCAAAACCTCGACAATGATGCCCTTGGCCAAAAAGGGCGTATGCGTTTTTTCCTGAATATATTCAGGAAAAACGCATACGCCCTTTTTGGCCAACCAAGCAACCTGGAAAGGCAAATCAGCACTACAAAGAAGTCTCGCTTCCCATCGGTCAAAAGGGCCATGCTGAATAAAGTGTCAAAACCAGAAATGCAGGACAGGCCATGGAGAAATGGGAGCCTTGTTACGCTGATGGGCGGGATGTAAATTGCCAACAGCCACTCTGGAGAAGTGTACGGTGTGTCCTGAAACATCTAAAAAACTCAGCTTAGAGAGCATAGGGCACTTCCACTCATGGGCGTATAAATTGGAAAAACTAAAAATCAGCAAGACACAGGCACCCCAAAGTTTTGGGCTACTCTGTTGACAAGAACCTCCACTTCGATACACCTTAAATATCCCAGGAAAGAGAAGAATGGATAAAGAAGATGTGGTCCTTATATACAATGGAATATCACTCAGCCATGAAATCAATGTCATAAGGCTAGTAGCAGCATGATGAGTGGATTTAGGTATGACGATTCTAAGTGAAATAAGTCACACAGAAAAAGACACTTATCATGAGATATCACTTATAGAGGGAATGTAGAAACCGCTACCCTTGAACTGAATTACAAAACAGAACAGAGTCACACGTTTAGAAAACAGACTATGTCTGCTTAACGGGAAAGGTGAGGTGGGGTGATGCATAAAACAAGTGTTTCAAATTAGCTCAGATACCGTTCCATAAACCCAATATGTAAGAGACAAGACCTACTCCTTGCTCAGTGAACTGGACTCAACACCCCCTATTCACCGCCCAAGAATATATCTGACAAGTAAGAATCTTAAAACCTATATATTGATATCTCTCTGTAAGTGAGTCAAGTGGGTGTAAAGCGGCATAAACGCAGCAGTCAAAAGCAGCTAAACCCCATTATAAAAATCAATTACTTTTCAAAACCCGTGAAACAAAGACAGTGAAAGAGAGAGAAATTCTTACAAAATTCGTTCAGGGGCTGTGATGCCACCTGGATTGACCATATCTAGACCCACAGCTGATTGAGACATAAGGGTGGACACTGTTGGGGCTGAGAGGTTTGGTGAGGTTGGGTGAGCAAACGCAGACCCTTTAAAGAAATACGGCGTGGTACCCATCCCATGGGTCCCAAATCTCCAGGTTCAAGGGCATCGTCCTACACTGAAAACATGCATGAGAAACCCCGAAGATGGTACACCGTGTGATCGGGAAAGGTTGCTAAAACGCACCTCATTTCTCATCTCCTTGTGCTCCGGTTCGCCATTCCAGCCGCTTTACTAGCAATCTCCCTCCTTGGAGAATCAGCACCTTTATCTTCCTGTTCCGTACAGGTTGCAATTTGTCCTGAGGATGCACGGGAAGAGGGGGAACCAATGAGAGACTAGCTCTAGGTGTTGCGACAGGCACAGGTGACACTATTTTCCCATCAGGAAGAAGAATTAACCACAGGCTCAGCCTGCCGCCAGGAACCAGAATACGGCCTGAAGCAATCCTGCGCTTTTGCGGCCAGCTCCCAAGAAAGCGAATTGAATCATGGAGCTCAGGGGCACTGCAATTCACAAACCTGCAGACTTAGAAATGATAACTCTCGTCCACAAATATATTGAGGGAAGGCAACGAAGAGGATTTGAAAGCAAGGCAGAATTGCAGGAAACAGATTTCAGGAGGTAGATTCGAATCGCCTTTAAAGCACAGGAAAAGCGGCAAAACCTCGACAATGATGCCCTTGGCCAAAAAGGGCGTATGCGTTTTTTCCTGAATATATTCAGGAGAAAACGCATACGCCCTTTTTGGCCAACCAAGCAACCTGGAAAGGCAAATCAGCGCTACAAAGAAGTCTCGCTTCCCATCGGTCAAAAGGGCCATGCTGAATAAAGAGTCAAAACCAGAAACGCAGGACAGGCCATGGAGAAATGGGAGCCTTGCTACGCTGATGGGCGGGATGTAAATTGCCAACAGCCACTCTGGAGAAGTGTACGGTGTGTCCTGAAACATCTAAAAAACTCAGCTTAGAGAGCATAGGGCCCTTCCACTCATGGGCGTATAAATTGGGAAAACTAAAAATCAGCAAGACACAGGCACCCCAAAGTTTTGGGCTACTCTGTTGACAAGAACCTCCACTTCGATACACCTTAAATATCCCAGGAAAGAGAAGAATGGATAAAGAAGATGTGGTCCTTATATACAATGGAATATCACTCAGCCATGAAATCAATGTCATAAGGCTAGTAGCAGCATGATGAGTGGATTTAGGTATGACGATTCTAAGTGAAATAAGTCACACAGAAAAAGACCCTTATCATCAGATATCACTTATAGAGGGAATGTAAAAACCGCTACCCTTGAACTGAATTACAAAACAGAACAGAGTCACACGTTTAGAAAACAGACTATGTCTGCTTAACGGGAAAGGTGAGGTGGGGTGATGCATAAAACAAGGGTTTCAAATTAGCTCAGATACCGTTCCATAAACCCAATATGTAAGAGACAAGACCTACTCCTTGCTCAGTGAACTGGACTCAACACCCCCTATTCACCGCCCAAGAATATATCTGACAAGTAAGAATCTTAAAACCTATATATTGATATCTCTCTGTAAGTGAGTCAAGTGGGTGTAAAGCGGCATAAACGCAGCAGTCAAAAGCAGCTAAACCCCATTATAAAAATCAATTACTTTTCAAAACCCGTGAAACAAAGACAGTGAAAGAGAGAGAAATTCTTACAAAATTCGTTTAGGGGCTGTGATGCCACCTGGATTGACCATATCTAGACCCACAGCTGATTGAGACATAAGGGTGGACACTCTTGGGGCTGAGAGGTTTGGTGAGGTTGGGTGAGCAAACGCAGACCCTTTAAAGAAATACGGCGTGGTACCCATCCCATGGGTCCCAAATCTCCAGGTTCAAGGGCATCGTCCTACACTGAAAACATGCATGAGAAACCCCGAAGATGGTACACCGTGTGATCGGGAAAGGTTGCTAAAACGCACCTCATTTCTCATCTCCTTGTGCTCCGGTTCGCCATTCCAGCCGCTTTACTAGCAATCTCCCTCCTTGGAGAATCAGCACCTTTATCTTCCTGTTCCGTACAGGTTGCAATTTGTCCTGAGGATGCACGGGAAGAGGGGGAACCAATGAGAGACTAGCTCTAGGTGTTGCGACAGGCACAGGTGACACTATTTTCCCATCAGGAAGAAGAATTAACCACAGGCTCAGCCTGCCGCCAGGAACCAGAATACGGCCTGAAGCAATCCTGCGCTTTTGCGGCCAGCTCCCAAGAAAGCGAGTTGAAGAATGGAGCTCAGGGGCACTGCAATTCACAAACCTGCAGACTTAGAAATGATAACTCTCGTCCACAAATATATTGAGGGAAGGCAACGAAGAGGATTTGAAAGCAAGGCAGAATTGCAGGAAACAGATTTCAGGAGGTAGATTCGAATCGCCTTTAAAGCACAGGAAAAGCGGCAAAACCTCGACAATGATGCCCTTGGCCAAAAAGGGCGTATGCGTTTTTTCCTGAATATATTCAGGAAAAACGCATACGCCCTTTTTGGCCAACCAAGCAACCTGGAAAGGCAAATCAGCACTACAAAGAAGTCTCGCTTCCCATCGGTCAAAAGGGCCATGCTGAATAAAGTGTCAAAACCAGAAATGCAGGATAGGCCATGGAGAAATGGGAGCCTTGTTACGCTGATGGGCGGGATGTAAATTGCCAACAGCCACTCTGGAGAAGTGTACGGTGTGTCCTGAAACATCTAAAAAACTCAGCTTAGAGAGCATAGGGCACTTCCCCTCATGGGCGTATAAATTGGAAAAACTAAAAATCAGCAAGACACAGGCACCCCAAAGTTTTGGGCTACTCTGTTGACAAGAACCTCCACTTCGATACACCTTAAATATCCCAGGAAAGAGAAGAATGGATAAAGAAGATGTGGTCCTTATATACAATGGAATATCACTCAGCCATGAAATCAATGTCATAAGGCTAGTAGCAGCATGATGAGTGGATTTAGGTATGACGATTCTAAGTGAAATAAGTCACACAGAAAAAGACACTTATCATGAGATATCACTTATAGAGGGAATGTAGAAACCGCTACCCTTGAACTGAATTACAAAACAGAACAGAGTCACACGTTTAGAAAACAGACTATGTCTGCTTAACGGGAAAGGTGAGGTGGGGTGATGCATAAAACAAGGGTTTCAAATTAGCTCAGATACCGTTCCATAAACCCAATATGTAATAGACAAGACCTACTCCTTGCTCAGTGAACTGGACTCAACACCCCCTATTCACCGCCCAAGAATATATCTGACTAGTAAGAATCTTAAAACCTATATATTGATATCTCTCTGTAAGTGAGTCAAGTGGGTGTAAAGCGGCATAAACGCAGCAGTCAAAAGCAGCTAAACCCCATTATAAAAATCAATTACTTTTCAAAACCCGTGAAACAAAGACAGTGAAAGAGAGAGAAATTCTTACAAAATTCGTTCAGGGGCTGTGATGCCACCTGGATTGACCATATCTAGACCCACAGCTGATTGAGACATAAGGGTGGACACTGTTGGGGCTGAGAGGTTTGGTGAGGTTGGGTGAGCAAACGCAGACCCTTTAAAGAAATACGGCGTGGTACCCATCCCATGGGTCCCAAATCTCCAGGTTCAAGGGCATCGTCCTACACTGAAAACATGCATGAGAAACCCCGAAGATGGTACACCGTGTGATCGGGAAAGGTTGCTAAAACGCACCTCATTTCTCATCTCCTTGTGCTCCGATTCGCCATTCCAGCCGCTTTACTAGCAATCTCCCTCCTTGGAGAATCAGCACCTTTATCTTCCTGTTCCGTACAGGTTGCAATTTGTCCTGAGGATGCACGGGAAGAGGGGGAACCAATGAGAGACTAGCTCTAGGTGTTGCAACAGGCACAGGTGACACTATTTTCCCATCAGGAAGAAGAATTAACCAGAGGCTCAGCCTGCCGCCAGGAACCAGAATACGGCCTGAAGCAATCCTGCGCTTTTGCGGCCAGCTCCCAAGAAAGCGAATTGAATAATGGAGCTCAGGGGCACTGCAATTCACAAACCTGCAGACTTAGAAATGATAACTCTCGTCCACAAATATATTGAGGGAAGGCAACGAAGAGGATTTGAAAGCAAGGCAGAATTGCAGGAAACAGATTTCAGGAGGTAGATTCGAATCGCCTTTAAAGCACAGGAAAAGCGGCAAAACCTCGACAATGATGCCCTTGGCCAAAAAGGGCGTATGCGTTTTTTCCTGAATATATTCAGGAGAAAACGCATACGCCCTTTTTGGCCAACCAAGCAACCTGGAAAGGCAAATCAGCGCTACAAAGAAGTCTCGCTTCCCATCGGTCAAAAGGGCCATGCTGAATAAAGAGTCAAAACCAGAAACGCAGGACAGGCCATGGAGAAATGGGAGCCTTGCTACGCTGATGGGCGGGATGTAAATTGCCAACAGCCACTCTGGAGAAGTGTACGGTGTGTCCTGAAACATCTAAAAAACTCAGCTTAGAGAGCATAGGGCCCTTCCACTCATGGGCGTATAAATTGGGAAAACTAAAAATCAGCAAGACACAGGCACCCCAAAGTTTTGGGCTACTCTGTTGACAAGAACCTCCACTTCGTTACACCTTAAATATCCCAGGAAAGAGAAGAATGGATAAAGAAGATGTGGTCCTTATATACAATGGAATATCACTCAGCCATGAAATCAATGTCATAAGGCTAGTAGCAGCATGATGAGTGGATTTAGGTATGACGCTTCTAAGTGAAATAAGTCACACAGAAAAAGACACTTATCATGAGATATCACTTATAGAGGGAATGTAAAAACCGCTACCCTTGAACTGAATTACAAAACAGAACAGAGTCACACGTTTACAAAACACACTATGGCTGCTTAACGGGAAAGGTGAGGTGGGGTGATGCATAAAACAAGGGTTTCAAATTAGCTCAGATACCGTTCCATAAACCCAATATGTAATAGACAAGACCTACTCCTTGCTCAGTGAACTGGACTCAACACCCCCTATTCACCGCCCAAGAATATATCTGACTAGTAAGAATCTTAAAACCTATGTATTCATATCTCTCTGTAACTGAGTCAAGTGGGTATAAAGCGGCATAAACACAGCAGTGAAAAGCAGCTAAACCCCATTATAAAAATCAATTACTTTTCAAAACCCGTGAAACAAAGACAGTGAAAGAGAGAGAAATTCTTACAAAATTCGTTCAGGGGCTGTGATGCCACCTGGATTGACCATATCTAGACCCACAGCTGATTGAGACATAAGGGTGGACACTCTTGGGGCTGAGAGGTTTGGTGAGGTTGGGTGAGCAAACGCAGAGCCTTTAAAGTAATACGGCGTGGTACCCATCCCATGGGTCCCAAATCTCCAGGTTCAATGGCATCGTCCTACACTGAAAACATGCATGAGAAACCCCGAAGATGGTACACCGTGTGATCGGGAAAGGTTTCTAAAACGCACCTCATTTCTCATCTCCTTGTGCTCCGGTTCGCCATTCCAGCCGCTTTACTAGCAATCTCCCTCCTTGGAGAATCAGCACCGTTATCCTCCTGTTCTTTACAGGTTGCAATTTGTCCTGAGGATGCACGGGAAGAGGGGGAACCAATGAGAGACTAGCTCTAGGTGTTGCGACAGGCACAGGTCACTCTATTTTCCCATCAGGAAGAAGAATTAACCACAGGCTCAGCCTGCCGCCAGGAACCAGAATACGGCCTGAAGCAATCCTGCGCTTTTGCAGCCAGCTCCCAAGAAAGCGAGTTGAAGAATGGAGCTCAGGGGCACTGCAATTCACAAACCTGCAGACTTAGAAATGATAACTCTCGTCCACAAATATATTGAGGGAAGGCAACGAAGAGGATTTGAAAGCAAGGCAGAATTGCAGGAAACAGATTTCAGGAGGTAGATTCGAATCGCCTTTAAAGCACAGGAAAAGCGGCAAAACCTCGACAATGATGCCCTTGGCCAAAAAGGGCGTATGCGTTTTTTCCTGAATATATTCAGGAAAAAACGCATACGCCCTTTTTGGCCAACCAAGCAACCTGGAAAGGCAAATCAGCGCTACAAAGAAGTCTTGCTTCCCATCGGTCAAAAGGGCCATGCTGAATAAAGTGTCAAAACCAGAAATGCAGGACAGGCCATGGAGAAATGGGAGCCTTGCTACGCTGATGGGCGGGATGTAAATTGCCAACAGCCACTCTGGAGAAGTGTACGGTGTGTCCTGAAACATCTAAAAAACTCAGCTTAGAGAGCATAGGGCCCTTCCACTCATGGGCGTATAAATTGGGAAAACTAAAAATCAGCAAGACACAGGCACCCCAAAGTTTTGGGCTACTCTGTTGACAAGAACCTCCACTTCGTTACACCTTAAATATCCCAGGAAAGAGAAGAATGGATAAAGAAGATGTGGTCCTTATATACAATGGAATATCACTCAGCCATGAAATCAATGTCATAAGGCTAGTAGCAGCATGATGAGTGGATTTAGGTATGACGATTCTAAGTGAAATAAGTCACACAGAAAAAGACACTTATCATGAGATATCACTTATAGAGGGAATGTAAAAACCGCTACCCTTGAACTGAATTACAAAACAGAACAGAGTCACACGTTTAGAAAACACACTATGTCTGCTTAACGGGAAAGGTGAGGTGGGGTGATGCATAAAACAAGGGTTTCAAATTAGCTCAGATACCGTTCCATAAACCCAATATGTAAGAGACAAGACCTACTCCTTGCTCAGTGAACTGGACTCAACACACCCTATTCACCGCCCAAGAATATCTCTGACTAGTAAGAATCTTAAAACCTATATATTGATATCTCTCTGTAAGTGAGTCAAGTGGGTGTAAAGCGGCATAAACGCAGCAGTGAAAAGCAGCTAAACCCCATTATAAAAATTAATTACTTTTCAAAACCCATGAAACAAAGACAGTGAAAGAGAGAGAAATTCTTACAAAATTCATTCAGGGGCTGTGATGCCACCTGGATTGACCATATCTAGACCCACAGCTGATTGAGACATAAGGGTGGACACTCTTGGGGCTGAGAGGTTTGGTGAGGTTGGGTGAGCCAACGCAGACCCTGTAAAGAAATACGGCGTGGTACCCATCCCATGGGTCCCAAATCTCCAGGTTCAAGGGCATCGTCCTACATTGAAAACATGCATGAGAAACCCCGAAGATGGTACACCGTGTGATCGGGAAAGGTTTCTAAAACGCACCTCATTTCTCATCTCCTTGTGCTCCGGTTCGCCATTCCAGCCGCTTTACTAGCAATCTCCCTCCTTGGAGAATCAGCACCTTTATCCTCCTGTTCTGTACAGGTTGCAATTTGTCCTGAGGATGCACGGGAAGAGGGGGAACCAATGAGAGACTAGCTCTAGGTGTTGGGACAGGCACAGGTCACTCTATTTTCCCATCAGGAAGAAGAATTAACCACAGGCTCAGCCTGCCGCCAGGAACCAGAATACGGCCTGAAGCAATCCTGCGCTTTTGCGGCCAGCTCCCAAGAAAGCGAGTTCAATCATGGAGCTCAGGGGCACTGCAATTCACAAACCTGCAGACTTAGAAATGATAACTCTCGTCCACAAATATATTGAGGGAAGGCAACGAAGAGGATTTGAAAGCAAGGCAGAATTGCAGGAAACAGATTTCAGGAGGTAGATTCGAATCGCCTTTAAAGCACAGGAAAAGCGGCAAAACCTCGACAATGATGCCCTTGGCCAAAAAGGGCGTATGTGTTTTTTCCTGAATATATTCAGGAAAAAACGCATACGCCCTTTTTGGCCAACCAAGCAACCTGGAAAGGCAAATCAGCACTACAAAGAAGTCTCGCTTCCCATCGGTCAAAAGGGCCATGCTGAATAAAGTGTCAAAACCAGAAATGCAGGACAGGCCATGGAGAAATGGGAGCCTTGCTACGCTGATGGGCGGGATGTAAATTGCCAACAGCCACTCTGGAGAAGTGTACGGTGTGTCCTGAAACATCTAAAAAACTCAGCTTAGAGAGCATAGGGCCCTTCCACTCATGGGCGTATAAATTGGGAAAACTAAAAATCAGCAAGACACAGGCACCCCAAAGTTTTGGGCTACTCTGTTGACAAGAACCTCCACTTCGTTACACCTTAAATATCCCAGGAAAGAGAAGAATGGATAAAGAAGATGTGGTCCTTATATACAATGGAATATCACTCAGCCATGAAATCAATGTCATAAGGCTAGTAGCAGCATGATGAGTGGATTTAGGTATGACGCTTCTAAGTGAAATAAGTCACACAGAAAAAGACACTTATCATGAGATATCACTTATAGAGGGAATGTAAAAACCGCTACCCTTGAACTGAATTACAAAACAGAACAGAGTCACACGTTTACAAAACACACTATGGCTGCTTAACGGGAAAGGTGAGGTGGGGTGATGCATAAAACAAGGGTTTCAAATTAGCTCAGATACCGTTCCATAAACCCAATATGTAATAGACAAGACCTACTCCTTGCTCAGTGAACTGGACTCAACACCCCCTATTCACCGCCCAAGAATATATCTGACTAGTAAGAATCTTAAAACCTATGTATTCATATCTCTCTGTAACTGAGTCAAGTGGGTATAAAGCGGCATAAACACAGCAGTGAAAAGCAGCTAAACCCCATTATAAAAATCAATTACTTTTCAAAACCCGTGAAACAAAGACAGTGAAAGAGAGAGAAATTCTTACAAAATTCGTTCAGGGGCTGTGATGCCACCTGGATTGACCATATCTAGACCCACAGCTGATTGAGACATAAGGGTGGACACTCTTGGGGCTGAGAGGTTTGGTGAGGTTGGGTGAGCAAACGCAGAGCCTTTAAAGTAATACGGCGTGGTACCCATCCCATGGGTCCCAAATCTCCAGGTTCAATGGCATCGTCCTACACTGAAAACATGCATGAGAAACCCCGAAGATGGTACACCGTGTGATCGGGAAAGGTTTCTAAAACGCACCTCATTTCTCATCTCCTTGTGCTCCGGTTCGCCATTCCAGCCGCTTTACTAGCAATCTCCCTCCTTGGAGAATCAGCACCGTTATCCTCCTGTTCTTTACAGGTTGCAATTTGTCCTGAGGATGCACGGGAAGAGGGGGAACCAATGAGAGACTAGCTCTAGGTGTTGCGACAGGCACAGGTCACTCTATTTTCCCATCAGGAAGAAGAATTAACCACAGGCTCAGCCTGCCGCCAGGAACCAGAATATGGCCTGAAGCAATCCTGCGCTTTTGCAGCCAGCTCCCAAGAAAGCGAGTTGAAGAATGGAGCTCAGGGGCACTGCAATTCACAAACCTGCAGACTTAGAAATGATAACTCTCGTCCACAAATATATTGAGGGAAGGCAACGAAGAGGATTTGAAAGCAAGGCAGAATTGCAGGAAACAGATTTCAGGAGGTAGATTCGAATCGCCTTTAAAGCACAGGAAAAGCGGCAAAACCTCGACAATGATGCCCTTGGCCAAAAAGGGCGTATGCGTTTTTTCCTGAATATATTCAGGAAAAAACGCATACGCCCTTTTTGGCCAACCAAGCAACCTGGAAAGGCAAATCAGCGCTACAAAGAAGTCTTGCTTCCCATCGGTCAAAAGGGCCATGCTGAATAAAGTGTCAAAACCAGAAATGCAGGACAGGCCATGGAGAAATGGGAGCCTTGCTACGCTGATGGGCGGGATGTAAATTGCCAACAGCCACTCTGGAGAAGTGTACGGTGTGTCCTGAAACATCTAAAAAACTCAGCTTAGAGAGCATAGGGCCCTTCCACTCATGGGCGTATAAATTGGGAAAACTAAAAATCAGCAAGACACAGGCACCCCAAAGTTTTGGGCTACTCTGTTGACAAGAACCTCCACTTCGTTACACCTTAAATATCCCAGGAAAGAGAAGAATGGATAAAGAAGATGTGGTCCTTATATACAATGGAATATCACTCAGCCATGAAATCAATGTCATAAGGCTAGTAGCAGCATGATGAGTGGATTTAGGTATGACGATTCTAAGTGAAATAAGTCACACAGAAAAAGACACTTATCATGAGATATCACTTATAGAGGGAATGTAAAAACCGCTACCCTTGAACTGAATTACAAAACAGAACAGAGTCACACGTTTAGAAAACACACTATGTCTGCTTAACGGGAAAGGTGAGGTGGGGTGATGCATAAAACAAGGGTTTCAAATTAGCTCAGATACCGTTCCATAAACCCAATATGTAAGAGACAAGACCTACTCCTTGCTCAGTGAACTGGACTCAACACACCCTATTCACCGCCCAAGAATATCTCTGACTAGTAAGAATCTTAAAACCTATATATTGATATCTCTCTGTAAGTGAGTCAAGTGGGTGTAAAGCGGCATAAACGCAGCAGTGAAAAGCAGCTAAACCCCATTATAAAAATTAATTACTTTTCAAAACCCATGAAACAAAGACAGTGAAAGAGAGAGAAATTCTTACAAAATTCATTCAGGGGCTGTGATGCCACCTGGATTGACCATATCTAGACCCACAGCTGATTGAGACATAAGGGTGGACACTCTTGGGGCTGAGAGGTTTGGTGAGGTTGGGTGAGCCAACGCAGACCCTGTAAAGAAATACGGCGTGGTACCCATCCCATGGGTCCCAAATCTCCAGGTTCAAGGGCATCGTCCTACATTGAAAACATGCATGAGAAACCCCGAAGATGGTACACCGTGTGATCGGGAAAGGTTTCTAAAACGCACCTCATTTCTCATCTCCTTGTGCTCCGGTTCGCCATTCCAGCCGCTTTACTAGCAATCTCCCTCCTTGGAGAATCAGCACCTTTATCCTCCTGTTCTGTACAGGTTGCAATTTGTCCTGAGGATGCACGGGAAGAGGGGGAACCAATGAGAGACTAGCTCTAGGTGTTGGGACAGGCACAGGTCACTCTATTTTCCCATCAGGAAGAAGAATTAACCACAGGCTCAGCCTGCCGCCAGGAACCAGAATACGGCCTGAAGCAATCCTGCGCTTTTGCGGCCAGCTCCCAAGAAAGCGAGTTCAATCATGGAGCTCAGGGGCACTGCAATTCACAAACCTGCAGACTTAGAAATGATAACTCTCGTCCACAAATATATTGAGGGAAGGCAACGAAGAGGATTTGAAAGCAAGGCAGAATTGCAGGAAACAGATTTCAGGAGGTAGATTCGAATCGCCTTTAAAGCACAGGAAAAGCGGCAAAACCTCGACAATGATGCCCTTGGCCAAAAAGGGCGTATGTGTTTTTTCCTGAATATATTCAGGAAAAAACGCATACGCCCTTTTTGGCCAACCAAGCAACCTGGAAAGGCAAATCAGCACTACAAAGAAGTCTCGCTTCCCATCGGTCAAAAGGGCCATGCTGAATAAAGTGTCAAAACCAGAAATGCAGGACAGGCCATGGAGAAATGGGAGCCTTGTTACGCTGATGGGCGGGATGTAAATTGCCAACAGCCACTCTGGAGAAGTGTACGGTGTGTCCTGAAACATCTAAAAAACTCAGCTTAGAGAGCATAGGGCACTTCCACTCATGGGCGTATAAATTGGGAAAACTAAAAATCAGCAAGACACAGGCACCCCAAAGTTTTGGGCTACTCTGTTGACAAGAACCTCCACTTCGATACACCTTAAATATCCCAGGAAAGAGAAGAATGGATAAAGAAGATGTGGTCCTTATATACAATGGAATATCACTCAGCCATGAAATCAATGTCATAAGGCTAGTAGCAGCATGATGAGTGGATTTAGGTATGACGATTCTAAGTGAAATAAGTCACACAGAAAAAGACCCTTATCATGAGATATCACTTATAGAGGGAATGTAAAAACCGCTACCCTTGAACTGAATTACAAAACAGAACAGAGTCACACGTTTAGAAAACAGACTATGGCTGCTTAACGGGAAAGGTGAGGTGGGGTGATGCATAAAACAAGGGTTTCAAATTAGCTCAGATACCGTTCCATAAACCCAATATGTAAGAGACAAGACCTACTCCTTGCTCAGTGAACTGGACTCAACACCCCCTATTCACCGCCCAAGAATATATCTTACTAGTAAGAATCTTAAAACCTATATATTGATATCTCTCTGTAAGTGAGTCAAGTGGGTGTAAAGCGGCATAAACGCAGCAGTCAAAAGCAGCTAAACCCCATTATAAAAATCAATTACTTTTCAAAACCCGTGAAACAAAGACAGTGAAAGAGAGAGAAATTCTTACAAAATTCGTTCAGGGGCTGTGATGCCACCTGGATTGACCATATCTAGACCCACAGCTGATTGAGACATAAGGGTGGACACTGTTGGGGCTGAGAGGTTTGGTGAGGTTGGGTGAGCAAACGCAGACCCTTTAAAGAAATACGGCGTGGTACCCATCCCATGGGTCCCAAATCTCCAGGTTCAAGGGCATCGTCCTACACTGAAAACATGCATGAGAAACCCCGAAGATGGTACACCGTGTGATCGGGAAAGGTTGCTAAAACGCACCTCATTTCTCATCTCCTTGTGCTCCGATTCGCCATTCCAGCCGCTTTACTAGCAATCTCCCTCCTTGGAGAATCAGCACCTTTATCTTCCTGTTCCGTACAGGTTGGAATTTGTCCTGAGGATGCACGGGAAGAGGGGGAACCAATGAGAGACTAGCTCTAGGTGTTGCGACAGGCACAGGTGACACTATTTTCCCATCAGGAAGAAGAATTAACCACAGGCTCAGCCTGCCGCCAGGAACCAGAATACGGCCTGAAGCAATCCTGCGCTTTTGCGGCCAGCTCCCAAGAAAGCGAATTGAATAATGGAGCTCAGGGGCACTGCAATTCACAAACCTGCAGACTTAGAAATGATAACTCTCGTCCACAAATATATTGAGGGAAGGCAACGAAGAGGATTTGAAAGCAAGGCAGAATTGCAGGAAACAGATTTCAGGAGGTAGATTCGAATCGCCTTTAAAGCACAGGAAAAGCGGCAAAACCTCGACAATGATGCCCTTGGCCAAAAAGGGCGTATGCGTTTTTTCCTGAATATATTCAGGAGAAAACGCATACGCCCTTTTTGGCCAACCAAGCAACCTGGAAAGGCAAATCAGCGCTACAAAGAAGTCTCGCTTCCCATCGGTCAAAAGGGCCATGCTGAATAAAGAGTCAAAACCAGAAACGCAGGACAGGCCATGGAGAAATGGGAGCCTTGCTACGCTGATGGGCGGGATGTAAATTGCCAACAGCCACTCTGGAGAAGTGTACGGTGTGTCCTGAAACATCTAAAAAACTCAGCTTAGAGAGCATAGGGCCCTTCCACTCATGGGCGTATAAATTGGGAAAACTAAAAATCAGCAAGACACAGGCACCCCAAAGTTTTGGGCTACTCTGTTGACAAGAACCTCCACTTCGTTACACCTTAAATATCCCAGGAAAGAGAAGAATGGATAAAGAAGATGTGGTCCTTATATACAATGGAATATCACTCAGCCATGAAATCAATGTCATAAGGCTAGTAGCAGCATGATGAGTGGATTTAGGTATGACGCTTCTAAGTGAAATAAGTCACACAGAAAAAGACACTTATCATGAGATATCACTTATAGAGGGAATGTAAAAACCGCTACCCTTGAACTGAATTACAAAACAGAACAGAGTCACACGTTTAGAAAACAGACTATGTCTGCTTAACGGGAAAGGTGAGGTGGGGTGATGCATAAAACAAGGGTTTCAAATTAGCTCAGATACCGTTCCATAAACCCAATATGTAAGAGACAAGACCTACTCCTTGCTCAGTGAACTGGACTCAACACCCCCTATTCACCGCCCAAGAATATATCTGACAAGTAAGAATCTTAAAACCTATATATTGATATCTCTCTGTAAGTGAGTCAAGTGGGTGTAAAGCGGCATAAACGCAGCAGTCAAAAGCAGCTAAACCCCATTATAAAAATCAATTACTTTTCAAAACCCGTGAAACAAAGACAGTGAAAGAGAGAGAAATTCTTACAAAATTCGTTCAGGGGCTGTGATGCCACCTGGATTGACCATATCTAGACCCACAGCTGATTGAGACATAAGGGTGGACACTCTTGGGGCTGAGAGGTTTGGTGAGGTTGGGTGAGCAAACGCAGACCCTTTAAAGTAATATAGCGTGGTACCCATCCCATGGGTCCCAAATCTCCAGGTTCAAGGGCATCGTCCTACACTGAAAACATGCATGAGAAACCCCGAAGATGGTACACCGTGTGATCGGGAAAGGTTTCTAAAACGCACCTCATTTCTCATCTCCTTGTGCTCCGGTTCGCCATTCCAGCCGCTTTACTAGCAATCTCCCTCCTTGGAGAATCAGCACCTTTATCCTCCTGTTCTTTACAGGTTGCAATTTGTCCTGAGGATGCACGGGAAGAGGGGGAACCAATGAGAGACTAGCTCTAGGTGTTGGGACAGGCACAGGTCACTCTATTTTCCCATCAGGAAGAAGAATTAACCACAGGCTCAGCCTGCCGCCAGGAACCAGAATACGGCCTGAAGCAATCCTGCGCTTTTGCGGCCAGCTCCCAAGAAAGCGAGTTCAATCATGGAGCTCAGGGGCACTGCAATTCACAAACCTGCAGACTTAGAAATGATAACTCTCGTCCACAAATATATTGAGGGAAGGCAACGAAGAGGATTTGAAAGCAAGGCAGAATTGCAGGAAACAGATTTCAGGAGGTAGATACGAATCGCCTTTAAAGCACAGGAAAAGCGGCAAAACCTCGACAATGATGCCCTTGGCCAAAAAGGGCGTATGCGTTTTTTCCTGAATATATTCAGGAAAAAAACGCATACGCCCTTTTTGGCCAACCAAGCAACCTGGAAAGGCAAATCAGCGCTACAAAGAAGTCTCGCTTCCCATCGGTCAAAAGGGCCATGCTGAATAAAGTGTCAAAACCAGAAATGCAGGACAGGCCATGGAGAAATGCGAGCCTTGCTACGCTGATGGGCGGGATGTAAATTGCCAACAGCCACTCTGGAGAAGTGTACGGTGTGTCCTGAAACATCTAAAAAACTCAGCTTAGAGAGCATAGGGCACTTCCACTCATGGGCGTATAAATTGGGAAAACTAAAAATCAGCAAGACACAGGCACCCCAAAGTTTTGGGCTACTCTGTTGACAAGAACCTCCACTTCGATACACCTTAAATGTCCCAGGAAAGAAAAGAATGGATAAAGAAGATGTGGTCCTTATATACAATGGAATATCACTCAGCCATGAAATCAATGTCATAAGGCTAGTAGCAGCATGATGAGTGGATTTAGGTATGACGATTCTAAGTGAAATAAGTCAAACAGAAAAAGACACTTATCATGAGATATCACTTATAGAGGGAATGTAAAAACCGCTACCCTTGAACTGAATTACAAAACAGAACAGAGTCACACGTTTAGAAAACAGACTATGTCTGCTTAACGGGAAAGGTGAGGTGGGGTGATGCATAAAACAAGGGTTTCAAATTAGCTCAGATACCGTTCCATAAACCCAATATGTAAGAGACAAGACCTACTCCTTGCTCAGTGAACTGGACTCAACACCCCCTATTCACCGCCCAAGAATATATCTGACTAGTAAGAATCTTAAAACCTATATATTGATATCTCTCTGTAAGTGAGTCAAGTGGGTGTAAAGCGGCATAAACGCAGCAGTCAAAAGCAGCTAAACCCCATTATAAAAATCAATTACTTTTCAAAACCCGTGAAACAAAGACAGTGAAAGAGAGAGAAATTCTTACAAAATTCGTTCAGGGGCTGTGATGCCACCTGGATTGACCATATCTAGACCCACAGCTGATTGAGACATAAGGGTGGACACTCTTGGGGCTGAGAGGTTTGGTGAGGTTGGGTGAGCAAACGCAGACCCTTTAAAGAAATACGGCGTGGTACCCATCCCATGGGTCCCAAATCTCCAGGTTCAAGGGCATCGTCCTACACTGAAAACATGCATGAGAAACCCCGAAGATGGTACACCGTGTGATCGGGAAAGGTTGCTAAAACGCACCTCATTTCTCATCTCCTTGTGCTCCGGTTCGCCATTCCAGCCGCTTTACTAGCAATCTCCCTCCTTGGAGAATCAGCACCTTTATCTTCCTGTTCCGTACAGGTTGCAATTTGTCCTGAGGATGCACGGGAAGAGGGGGAACCAATGAGAGACTAGCTCTAGGTGTTGCGACAGGCACAGGTGACACTATTTTCCCATCAGGAAGAAGAATTAACCACAGGCTCAGCCTGCCGCCAGGAACCAGAATACGGCCTGAAGCAATCCTGCGCTTTTGCGGCCAGCTCCCAAGAAAGCGAGTTCAATCATGGAGCTCAGGGGCACTGCAATTCACAAACCTGCAGACTTAGAAATGATAACTCTCGTCCACAAATATATTGAGGGAAGGCAACGAAGAGGATTTGAAAGCAAGGCAGAATTGCAGGAAACAGATTTCAGGAGGTAGATTCGAATCGCCTTTAAAGCACAGGAAAAGCGGCAAAACCTCGACAATGATGCCCTTGGCCAAAAAGGGCGTATGTGTTTTTTCCTGAATATATTCAGGAAAAAACGCATACGCCCTTTTTGGCCAACCAAGCAACCTGGAAAGGCAAATCAGCACTACAAAGAAGTCTCGCTTCCCATCGGTCAAAAGGGCCATGCTGAATAAAGTGTCAAAACCAGAAATGCAGGACAGGCCATGGAGAAATGGGAGCCTTGTTACGCTGATGGGCGGGATGTAAATTGCCAAGAGCCACTCTGGAGAAGTGTACGGTGTGTCCTGAAACATCTAAAAAACTCAGCTTAGAGAGCATAGGGCACTTCCACTCATGGGCGTATAAATTGGGAAAACTAAAAATCAGCAAGACACAGGCACCCCAAAGTTTTGGGCTACTCTGTTGACAAGAACCTCCACTTCGATACACCTTAAATATCCCAGGAAAGAGAAGAATGGATAAAGAAGATGTGGTCCTTATATACAATGGAATATCACTCAGCCATGAAATCAATGTCATAAGGCTAGTAGCAGCATGATGAGTGGATTTAGGTATGACGATTCTAAGTGAAATAAGTCACACAGAAAAAGACCCTTATCATGAGATATCACTTATAGAGGGAATGTAAAAACCGCTACCCTTGAACTGAATTACAAAACAGAACAGAGTCACACGTTTAGAAAACAGACTATGGCTGCTTAACGGGAAAGGTGAGGTGGGGTGATGCATAAAACAAGGGTTTCAAATTAGCTCAGATACCGTTCCATAAACCCAATATGTAAGAGACAAGACCTACTCCTTGCTCAGTGAACTGGACTCAACACCCCCTATTCACCGCCCAAGAATATATCTTACTAGTAAGAATCTTAAAACCTATATATTGATATCTCTCTGTAAGTGAGTCAAGTGGGTGTAAAGCGGCATAAACGCAGCAGTCAAAAGCAGCTAAACCCCATTATAAAAATCAATTACTTTTCAAAACCCGTGAAACAAAGACAGTGAAAGAGAGAGAAATTCTTACAAAATTCGTTCAGGGGCTGTGATGCCACCTGGATTGACCATATCTAGACCCACAGCTGATTGAGACATAAGGGTGGACACTGTTGGGGCTGAGAGGTTTGGTGAGGTTGGGTGAGCAAACGCAGACCCTTTAAAGAAATACGGCGTGGTACCCATCCCATGGGTCCCAAATCTCCAGGTTCAAGGGCATCGTCCTACACTGAAAACATGCATGAGAAACCCCGAAGATGGTACACCGTGTGATCGGGAAAGGTTGCTAAAACGCACCTCATTTCTCATCTCCTTGTGCTCCGATTCGCCATTCCAGCCGCTTTACTAGCAATCTCCCTCCTTGGAGAATCAGCACCTTTATCTTCCTGTTCCGTACAGGTTGGAATTTGTCCTGAGGATGCACGGGAAGAGGGGGAACCAATGAGAGACTAGCTCTAGGTGTTGCGACAGGCACAGGTGACACTATTTTCCCATCAGGAAGAAGAATTAACCACAGGCTCAGCCTGCCGCCAGGAACCAGAATACGGCCTGAAGCAATCCTGCGCTTTTGCGGCCAGCTCCCAAGAAAGCGAATTGAATAATGGAGCTCAGGGGCACTGCAATTCACAAACCTGCAGACTTAGAAATGATAACTCTCGTCCACAAATATATTGAGGGAAGGCAACGAAGAGGATTTGAAAGCAAGGCAGAATTGCAGGAAACAGATTTCAGGAGGTAGATTCGAATCGCCTTTAAAGCACAGGAAAAGCGGCAAAACCTCGACAATGATGCCCTTGGCCAAAAAGGGCGTATGCGTTTTTTCCTGAATATATTCAGGAGAAAACGCATACGCCCTTTTTGGCCAACCAAGCAACCTGGAAAGGCAAATCAGCGCTACAAAGAAGTCTCGCTTCCCATCGGTCAAAAGGGCCATGCTGAATAAAGAGTCAAAACCAGAAACGCAGGACAGGCCATGGAGAAATGGGAGCCTTGCTACGCTGATGGGCGGGATGTAAATTGCCAACAGCCACTCTGGAGAAGTGTACGGTGTGTCCTGAAACATCTAAAAAACTCAGCTTAGAGAGCATAGGGCCCTTCCACTCATGGGCGTATAAATTGGGAAAACTAAAAATCAGCAAGACACAGGCACCCCAAAGTTTTGGGCTACTCTGTTGACAAGAACCTCCACTTCGTTACACCTTAAATATCCCAGGAAAGAGAAGAATGGATAAAGAAGATGTGGTCCTTATATACAATGGAATATCACTCAGCCATGAAATCAATGTCATAAGGCTAGTAGCAGCATGATGAGTGGATTTAGGTATGACGCTTCTAAGTGAAATAAGTCACACAGAAAAAGACACTTATCATGAGATATCACTTATAGAGGGAATGTAAAAACCGCTACCCTTGAACTGAATTACAAAACAGAACAGAGTCACACGTTTAGAAAACAGACTATGTCTGCTTAACGGGAAAGGTGAGGTGGGGTGATGCATAAAACAAGGGTTTCAAATTAGCTCAGATACCGTTCCATAAACCCAATATGTAAGAGACAAGACCTACTCCTTGCTCAGTGAACTGGACTCAACACCCCCTATTCACCGCCCAAGAATATATCTGACAAGTAAGAATCTTAAAACCTATATATTGATATCTCTCTGTAAGTGAGTCAAGTGGGTGTAAAGCGGCATAAACGCAGCAGTCAAAAGCAGCTAAACCCCATTATAAAAATCAATTACTTTTCAAAACCCGTGAAACAAAGACAGTGAAAGAGAGAGAAATTCTTACAAAATTCGTTCAGGGGCTGTGATGCCACCTGGATTGACCATATCTAGACCCACAGCTGATTGAGACATAAGGGTGGACACTCTTGGGGCTGAGAGGTTTGGTGAGGTTGGGTGAGCAAACGCAGACCCTTTAAAGTAATATAGCGTGGTACCCATCCCATGGGTCCCAAATCTCCAGGTTCAAGGGCATCGTCCTACACTGAAAACATGCATGAGAAACCCCGAAGATGGTACACCGTGTGATCGGGAAAGGTTTCTAAAACGCACCTCATTTCTCATCTCCTTGTGCTCCGGTTCGCCATTCCAGCCGCTTTACTAGCAATCTCCCTCCTTGGAGAATCAGCACCTTTATCCTCCTGTTCTTTACAGGTTGCAATTTGTCCTGAGGATGCACGGGAAGAGGGGGAACCAATGAGAGACTAGCTCTAGGTGTTGGGACAGGCACAGGTCACTCTATTTTCCCATCAGGAAGAAGAATTAACCACAGGCTCAGCCTGCCGCCAGGAACCAGAATACGGCCTGAAGCAATCCTGCGCTTTTGCGGCCAGCTCCCAAGAAAGCGAGTTCAATCATGGAGCTCAGGGGCACTGCAATTCACAAACCTGCAGACTTAGAAATGATAACTCTCGTCCACAAATATATTGAGGGAAGGCAACGAAGAGGATTTGAAAGCAAGGCAGAATTGCAGGAAACAGATTTCAGGAGGTAGATACGAATCGCCTTTAAAGCACAGGAAAAGCGGCAAAACCTCGACAATGATGCCCTTGGCCAAAAAGGGCGTATGCGTTTTTTCCTGAATATATTCAGGAAAAAAACGCATACGCCCTTTTTGGCCAACCAAGCAACCTGGAAAGGCAAATCAGCGCTACAAAGAAGTCTCGCTTCCCATCGGTCAAAAGGGCCATGCTGAATAAAGTGTCAAAACCAGAAATGCAGGACAGGCCATGGAGAAATGCGAGCCTTGCTACGCTGATGGGCGGGATGTAAATTGCCAACAGCCACTCTGGAGAAGTGTACGGTGTGTCCTGAAACATCTAAAAAACTCAGCTTAGAGAGCATAGGGCACTTCCACTCATGGGCGTATAAATTGGGAAAACTAAAAATCAGCAAGACACAGGCACCCCAAAGTTTTGGGCTACTCTGTTGACAAGAACCTCCACTTCGATACACCTTAAATGTCCCAGGAAAGAAAAGAATGGATAAAGAAGATGTGGTCCTTATATACAATGGAATATCACTCAGCCATGAAATCAATGTCATAAGGCTAGTAGCAGCATGATGAGTGGATTTAGGTATGACGATTCTAAGTGAAATAAGTCAAACAGAAAAAGACACTTATCATGAGATATCACTTATAGAGGGAATGTAAAAACCGCTACCCTTGAACTGAATTACAAAACAGAACAGAGTCACACGTTTAGAAAACAGACTATGTCTGCTTAACGGGAAAGGTGAGGTGGGGTGATGCATAAAACAAGGGTTTCAAATTAGCTCAGATACCGTTCCATAAACCCAATATGTAAGAGACAAGACCTACTCCTTGCTCAGTGAACTGGACTCAACACCCCCTATTCACCGCCCAAGAATATATCTGACAAGTAAGAATCTTAAAACCTATATATTGATATCTCTCTGTAAGTGAGTCAAGTGGGTGTAAAGCGGCATAAACGCAGCAGTCAAAAGCAGCTAAACCCCATTATAAAAATCAATTACTTTTCAAAACCCGTGAAACAAAGACAGTGAAAGAGAGAGAAATTCTTACAAAATTCGTTCAGGGGCTGTGATGCCACCTGGATTGACCATATCTAGACCCACAGCTGATTGAGACATAAGGGTGGACACTCTTGGGGCTGAGAGGTTTGGTGAGGTTGGGTGAGCAAACGCAGACCCTTTAAAGAAATACGGCGTGGTACCCATCCCATGGGTCCCAAATCTCCAGGTTCAAGGGCATCGTCCTACACTGAAAACATGCATGAGAAACCCCGAAGATGGTACACCGTGTGATCGGGAAAGGTTGCTAAAACGCACCTCATTTCTCATCTCCTTGTGCTCCGGTTCGCCATTCCAGCCGCTTTACTAGCAATCTCCCTCCTTGGAGAATCAGCACCTTTATCTTCCTGTTCCGTACAGGTTGCAATTTGTCCTGAGGATGCACGGGAAGAGGGGGAACCAATGAGAGACTAGCTCTAGGTGTTGCGACAGGCACAGGTGACACTATTTTCCCATCAGGAAGAAGAATTAACCACAGGCTCAGCCTGCCGCCAGGAACCAGAATACGGCCTGAAGCAATCCTGCGCTTTTGCGGCCAGCTCCCAAGAAAGCGAATTGAATCATGGAGCTCAGGGGCACTGCAATTCACAAACCTGCAGACTTAGAAATGATAACTCTCGTCCACAAATATATTGAGGGAAGGCAACGAAGAGGATTTGAAAGCAAGGCAGAATTGCAGGAAACAGATTTCAGGAGGTAGATTCGAATCGCCTTTAAAGCACAGGAAAAGCGGCAAAACCTCGACAATGATGCCCTTGGCCAAAAAGGGCGTATGCGTTTTTTCCTGAATATATTCAGGAAAAACGCATACGCCCTTTTTGGCCAACCAAGCAACCTGGAAAGGCAAATCAGCACTACAAAGAAGTCTCTCTTCCCATCGGCAAAAAGGGCCATGCTGAATAAAGTGTCAAAACCAGAAATGCAGGACAGGCCATGGAAAAATGGGAGCCTTGTTACGCTGATGGGCGGGATGTAAATTGCCAACAGCCACTGTGGAGAAGTGTACGGTGTGTCCTGAAACATCTAAAAAACTCAGCTTAGAGAGCATAGGGCACTTCCACTCATGGGCGTATAAATTGGAAAAACTAAAAATCAGCAAGACACAGGCACCCCAAAGTTTTGGGCTACTCTGTTGACAAGAACCTCCACTTCGATACACCTTAAATATCCCAGGAAAGAGAAGAATGGATAAAGAAGATGTGGTCCTTATATACAATGGAATATCACTCAGCCATGAAATCAATGTCATAAGGCTAGTAGCAGCATGATGAGTGGATTTAGGTATGACGATTCTAAGTGAAATAAGTCACACAGAAAAAGACCCTTATCATGAGATATCACTTATAGAGGGAATGTAAAAACCGCTACCCTTGAACTGAATTACAAAACAGAACAGAGTCACACGTTTAGAAAACAGACTATGGCTGCTTAACGGGAAAGGTGAGGTGGGGTGATGCATAAAACAAGGGTTTCAAATTAGCTCAGATACCGTTCCATAAACCCAATATGTAAGAGACAAGACCTACTCCTTGCTCAGTGAACTGGACTCAACACCCCCTATTCACCGCCCAAGAATATATCTGACTAGTAAGAATCTTAAAACCTATATATTGATATCTCTCTGTAAGTGAGTCAAGTGGGTGTAAAGCGGCATAAACGCAGCAGTGAAAAGCAGCTAAACCCCATTATAAAAATCAATTACTTTTCAAAACCCGTGAAACAAAGACAGTGAAAGAGAGAGAAATTCTTACAAAATTCTTTCAGGGGCTGTGATGCGACCTGGATTGACCATATCTAGACCCACAGCTGATTGAGACATAAGGGTGGACACTCTTGGGGCTGAGAGGTTTGGTGAGGTTGGGTGAGCAAACGCAGACCCTTTAAAGTAATATAGCGTGGTACCCATCCCATGGGTCCCAAATCTCCAGGTTCAAGGGCATCGTCCTACACAGAAAACATGCATGAGAAACCCCGAAGATGGTACACCGTGTGATCGGGAAAGGTTTCTAAAACGCACCTCATTTCTCATCTCCTTGTGCTCCGGTTCGCCATTCCAGCCGCTTTTCTAGCAATCTCCCTCCTTGGAGAATCAGCACCTTTATCCTCCTGTTCTTTACAGGTTGCAATTTGTCCTGAGGATGCACGGGAAGAGGGGGAACCAATGAGAGACTAGCTCTAGGTGTTGGGACAGGCACAGGTCACTCTATTTTCCCATCAGGAAGAAGAATTAACCACAGGCTCAGCCTGCCGCCAGGAACCAGAATACGGCCTGAAGCAATCCTGCGCTTTTGCGGCCAGCTCCCAAGAAAGCGAGTTGAATCATGGAGCTCAGGGGCACTGCAATTCACAAACCTGCAGACTTAGAAATGATAACTCTCGTCCACAAATATATTGAGGGAAGGCAACGAAGAGGATTTGAAAGCAAGGCAGAATTGCAGGAAACAGATTTCAGGAGGTAGATTCGAATCGCCTTTAAAGCACAGGAAAAGCGGCAAAACCTCGACAATGATGCCCTTGGCCAAAAAGGGCGTATGCGTTTTTTCCTGAATATATTCAGGAAAAAACGCATACGCCCTTTTTGGCCAACCAAGCAACCTGGAAAGGCAAATCAGCGCTACAAAGAAGTCTCGCTTCCCATCGGTCAAAAGGGCCATGCTGAATAAAGTGTCAAAACCAGAAATGCAGGACAGGCCATGGAGAAATGGGAGCCTTGCTACGCTGATGGGCGGGATGTAAATTGCCAACAGCCACTCTGGAGAAGTGTACGGTGTGTCCTGAAACATCTAAAAAACTCAGCTTAGAGAGCATAGGGCCCTTCCACTCATGGGCGTATAAATTGGGAAAACTAAAAATCAGCAAGACACAGGCACCCCAAAGTTTTGGGCTACTCTGTTGACAAGAACCTCCACTTCGATACACCTTAAATGTCCCAGGAAAGAAAAGAATGGATAAAGAAGATGTGGTCCTTATATACAATGGAATATCACTCAGCCATGAAATCAATGTCATAAGGCTAGTAGCAGCATGATGAGTGGATTTAGGTATGACGATTCTAAGTGAAATAAGTCACACAGAAAAAGACACTTATCATGAGATATCACTTATAGAGGGAATGTAAAAACCGCTACCCTTGAACTGAATTACAAAACAGAACAGAGTCACACGTTTAGAAAACACACTATGGCTGCTTAACGGGAAAGGTGAGGTGCGGTGATGCATAAAACAAGGGTTTCAAATTAGCTCAGATACCGTTCCATAAACCCAATATGTAAGAGACAAGACCTACTCCTTGCTCAGTGAACTGGACTCAACACCCCCTATTCACCGCCCAAGAATATATCTGACAAGTAAGAATCTTAAAACCTATATATTGATATCTCTCTGTAAGTGAGTCAAGTGGGTGTAAAGCGGCATAAACGCAGCAGTCAAAAGCAGCTAAACCCCATTATAAAAATCAATTACTTTTCAAAACCCGTGAAACAAAGACAGTGAAAGAGAGAGAAATTCTTACAAAATTCGTTCAGGGGCTGTGATGCCACCTGGATTGACCATATCTAGACCCACAGCTGATTGAGACATAAGGGTGGACACTCTTGGGGCTGAGAGGTTTGGTGAGGTTGGGTGAGCAAACGCAGACCCTTTAAAGAAATACGGCGTGGTACCCATCCCATGGGTCCCAAATCTCCAGGTTCAAGGGCATCGTCCTACACTGAAAACATGCATGAGAAACCCCGAAGATGGTACACCGTGTGATCGGGAAAGGTTGCTAAAACGCACCTCATTTCTCATCTCCTTGTGCTCCGGTTCGCCATTCCAGCCGCTTTACTAGCAATCTCCCTCCTTGGAGAATCAGCACCTTTATCTTCCTGTTCCGTACAGGTTGCAATTTGTCCTGAGGATGCACGGGAAGAGGGGGAACCAATGAGAGACTAGCTCTAGGTGTTGCGACAGGCACAGGTGACACTATTTTCCCATCAGGAAGAAGAATTAACCACAGGCTCAGCCTGCCGCCAGGAACCAGAATACGGCCTGAAGCAATCCTGCGCTTTTGCGGCCAGCTCCCAAGAAAGCGAATTGAATCATGGAGCTCAGGGGCACTGCAATTCACAAACCTGCAGACTTAGAAATGATAACTCTCGTCCACAAATATATTGAGGGAAGGCAACGAAGAGGATTTGAAAGCAAGGCAGAATTGCAGGAAACAGATTTCAGGAGGTAGATTCGAATCGCCTTTAAAGCACAGGAAAAGCGGCAAAACCTCGACAATGATGCCCTTGGCCAAAAAGGGCGTATGCGTTTTTTCCTGAATATATTCAGGAAAAAACGCATACGCCCTTTTTGGCCAACCAAGCAACCTGGAAAGGCAAATCAGCGCTACAAAGAAGTCTTGCTTCCCATCGGTCAAAAGGGCCATGCTGAATAAAGTGTCAAAACCAGAAATGCAGGACAGGCCATGGAGAAATGGGAGCCTTGCTACGCTGATGGGCGGGATGTAAATTGCCAACAGCCACTCTGGAGAAGTGTACGGTGTGTCCTGAAACATCTAAAAAACTCAGCTTAGAGAGCATAGGGCCCTTCCACTCATGGGCGTATAAATTGGGAAAACTAAAAATCAGCAAGACACAGGCACCCCAAAGTTTTGGGCTACTCTGTTGACAAGAACCTCCACTTCGTTACACCTTAAATATCCCAGGAAAGAGAAGAATGGATAAAGAAGATGTGGTCCTTATATACAATGGAATATCACTCAGCCATGAAATCAATGTCATAAGGCTAGTAGCAGCATGATGAGTGGATTTAGGTATGACGATTCTAAGTGAAATAAGTCACACAGAAAAAGACACTTATCATGAGATATCACTTATAGAGGGAATGTAAAAACCGCTACCCTTGAACTGAATTACAAAACAGAACAGAGTCACACGTTTAGAAAACACACTATGTCTGCTTAACGGGAAAGGTGAGGTGGGGTGATGCATAAAACAAGGGTTTCAAATTAGCTCAGATACCGTTCCATAAACCCAATATGTAAGAGACAAGACCTACTCCTTGCTCAGTGAACTGGACTCAACACACCCTATTCACCGCCCAAGAATATATCTGACTAGTAAGAATCTTAAAACCTATATATTGATATCTCTCTGTAAGTGAGTCAAGTGGGTGTAAAGCGGCATAAACGCAGCAGTCAAAAGCAGCTAAACCCCATTATAAAAATCAATTACTTTTCAAAACCCGTGAAACAAAGACAGTGAAAGAGAGAGAAATTCTTACAAAATTCGTTCAGGGGCTGTGATGCCACCTGGATTGACCATATCTAGACCCACAGCTGATTGAGACATAAGGGTGGACACTCTTGGGGCTGAGAGGTTTGGTGAGGTTGGGTGAGCAAACGCAGACCCTTTAAAGTAATATAGCGTGGTACCCATCCCATGGGTCCCAAATCTCCAGGTTCAAGGGCATCGTCCTACACTGAAAACATGCATGAGAAACCCCGAAGATGGTACACCGTGTGATCGGGAAAGGTTTCTAAAACGCACCTCATTTCTCATCTCCTTGTGCTCCGGTTCGCCATTCCAGCCGCTTTACTAGCAATCTCCCTCCTTGGAGAATCAGCACCTTTATCCTCCTGTTCTTTACAGGTTGAAATTTGTCCTGAGGATGCACGGGAAGAGGGGGAACCAATGAGAGACTAGCTCTAGGTGTTGGGACAGGCACAGGTCACTCTATTTTCCCATCAGGAAGAAGAATTAACCACAGGCTCAGCCTGCCGCCAGGAACCAGAATACGGCCTGAAGCAATCCTGCGCTTTTGCGGCCAGCTCCCAAGAAAGCGAGTTCAATCATGGAGCTCAGGGGCACTGCAATTCACAAACCTGCAGACTTAGAAATGATAACTCTCGTCCACAAATATATTGAGGGAAGGCAACGAAGAGGATTTGAAAGCAAGGCAGAATTGCAGGAAACAGATTTCAGGAGGTAGATACGAATCGCCTTTAAAGCACAGGAAAAGCGGCAAAACCTCGACAATGATGCCCTTGGCCAAAAAGGGCGTATGCGTTTTTTCCTGAATATATTCAGGAAAAAAACGCATACGCCCTTTTTGGCCAACCAAGCAACCTGGAAAGGCAAATCAGCGCTACAAAGAAGTCTCGCTTCCCATCGGTCAAAAGGGCCATGCTGAATAAAGTGTCAAAACCAGAAATGCAGGACAGGCCATGGAGAAATGCGAGCCTTGCTACGCTGATGGGCGGGATGTAAATTGCCAACAGCCACTCTGGAGAAGTGTACGGTGTGTCCTGAAACATCTAAAAAACTCAGCTTAGAGAGCATAGGGCACTTCCACTCATGGGCGTATAAATTGGGAAAACTAAAAATCAGCAAGACACAGGCACCCCAAAGTTTTGGGCTACTCTGTTGACAAGAACCTCCACTTCGATACACCTTAAATGTCCCAGGAAAGAAAAGAATGGATAAAGAAGATGTGGTCCTTATATACAATGGAATATCACTCAGCCATGAAATCAATGTCATAAGGCTAGTAGCAGCATGATGAGTGGATTTAGGTATGACGATTCTAAGTGAAATAAGTCACACAGAAAAAGACACTTATCATGAGATATCACTTATAGAGGGAATGTAAAAACCGCTACCCTTGAACTGAATTACAAAACAGAACAGAGTCACACGTTTAGAAAACAGACTATGTCTGCTTAACGGGAAAGGTGAGGTGGGGTGATGCATAAAACAAGGGTTTCAAATTAGCTCAGATACCGTTCCATAAACCCAATATGTAAGAGACAAGACCTACTCCTTGCTCAGTGAACTGGACTCAACACCCCCTATTCACCGCCCAAGAATATATCTGACAAGTAAGAATCTTAAAACCTATATATTGATATCTCTCTGTAAGTGAGTCAAGTGGGTGTAAAGCGGCATAAACGCAGCAGTCAAAAGCAGCTAAACCCCATTATAAAAATCAATTACTTTTCAAAACCCGTGAAACAAAGACAGTGAAAGAGAGAGAAATTCTTACAAAATTCGTTCAGGGGCTGTGATGCCACCTGGATTGACCATATCTAGACCCACAGCTGATTGAGACATAAGGGTGGACACTCTTGGGGCTGAGAGGTTTGGTGAGGTTGGGTGAGCAAACGCAGACCCTTTAAAGAAATACGGCGTGGTACCCATCCCATGGGTCCCAAATCTCCAGGTTCAAGGGCATCGTCCTACACTGAAAACATGCATGAGAAACCCCGAAGATGGTACACCGTGTGATCGGGAAAGGTTGCTAAAACGCACCTCATTTCTCATCTCCTTGTGCTCCGGTTCGCCATTCCAGCCGCTTTACTAGCAATCTCCCTCCTTGGAGAATCAGCACCTTTATCTTCCTGTTCCGTACAGGTTGCAATTTGTCCTGAGGATGCACGGGAAGAGGGGGAACCAATGAGAGACTAGCTCTAGGTGTTGCGACAGGCACAGGTGACACTATTTTCCCATCAGGAAGAAGAATTAACCACAGGCTCAGCCTGCCGCCAGGAACCAGAATACGGCCTGAAGCAATCCTGCGCTTTTGCGGCCAGCTCCCAAGAAAGCGAATTGAATCATGGAGCTCAGGGGCACTGCAATTCACAAACCTGCAGACTTAGAAATGATAACTCTCGTCCACAAATATATTGAGGGAAGGCAACGAAGAGGATTTGAAAGCAAGGCAGAATTGCAGGAAACAGATTTCAGGAGGTAGATTCGAATCGCCTTTAAAGCACAGGAAAAGCGGCAAAACCTCGACAATGATGCCCTTGGCCAAAAAGGGCGTATGCGTTTTTTCCTGAATATATTCAGGAAAAACGCATACGCCCTTTTTGGCCAACCAAGCAACCTGGAAAGGCAAATCAGCACTACAAAGAAGTCTCTCTTCCCATCGGCCAAAAGGGCCATGCTGAATAAAGTGTCAAAACCAGAAATGCAGGACAGGCCATGGAGAAATGCGAGCCTTGCTACGCTGATGGGCGGGATGTAAATTGCCAACAGCCACTGTGGAGAAGTGTACGGTGTGTCCTGAAACATCTAAAAAACTCAGCTTAGAGAGCATAGGGCACTTCCACTCATGGGCGTATAAATTGGAAAAACTAAAAATCAGCAAGACACAGGCACCCCAAAGTTTTGGGCTACTCTGTTGACAAGAACCTCCACTTCGATACACCTTAAATATCCCAGGAAAGAGAAGAATGGATAAAGAAGATGTGGTCCTTATATACAATGGAATATCACTCAGCCATGAAATCAATGTCATAAGGCTAGTAGCAGCATGATGAGTGGATTTAGGTATGACGATTCTAAGTGAAATAAGTCACACAGAAAAAGACCCTTATCATGAGATATCACTTATAGAGGGAATGTAAAAACCGCTACCCTTGAACTGAATTACAAAACAGAACAGAGTCACACGTTTAGAAAACAGACTATGGCTGCTTAACGGGAAAGGTGAGGTGGGGTGATGCATAAAACAAGGGTTTCAAATTAGCTCAGATACCGTTCCATAAACCCAATATGTAAGAGACAAGACCTACTCCTTGCTCAGTGAACTGGACTCAACACCCCCTATTCACCGCCCAAGAATATATCTGACTAGTAAGAATCTTAAAACCTATATATTGATATCTCTCTGTAAGTGAGTCAAGTGGGTGTAAAGCGGCATAAACGCAGCAGTGAAAAGCAGCTAAACCCCATTATAAAAATCAATTACTTTTCAAAACCCGTGAAACAAAGACAGTGAAAGAGAGAGAAATTCTTACAAAATTCTTTCAGGGGCTGTGATGCGACCTGGATTGACCATATCTAGACCCACAGCTGATTGAGACATAAGGGTGGACACTCTTGGGGCTGAGAGGTTTGGTGAGGTTGGGTGAGCAAACGCAGACCCTTTAAAGTAATATAGCGTGGTACCCATCCCATGGGTCCCAAATCTCCAGGTTCAAGGGCATCGTCCTACACAGCAAACATGCATGAGAAACCCCGAAGATGGTACACCGTGTGATCGGGAAAGGTTTCTAAAACGCACCTCATTTCTCATCTCCTTGTGCTCCGGTTCGCCATTCCAGCCGCTTTTCTAGCAATCTCCCTCCTTGGAGAATCAGCACCTTTATCCTCCTGTTCTTTACAGGTTGCAATTTGTCCTGAGGATGCACGGGAAGAGGGGGAACCAATGAGAGACTAGCTCTAGGTGTTGGGACAGGCACAGGTCACTCTATTTTCCCATCAGGAAGAAGAATTAACCACAGGCTCAGCCTGCCGCCAGGAACCAGAATACGGCCTGAAGCAATCCTGCGCTTTTGCGGCCAGCTCCCAAGAAAGCGAGTTGAATCATGGAGCTCAGGGGCACTGCAATTCACAAACCTGCAGACTTAGAAATGATAACTCTCGTCCACAAATATATTGAGGGAAGGCAACGAAGAGGATTTGAAAGCAAGGCAGAATTGCAGGAAACAGATTTCAGGAGGTAGATTCGAATCGCCTTTAAAGCACAGGAAAAGCGGCAAAACCTCGACAATGATGCCCTTGGCCAAAAAGGGCGTATGCGTTTTTTCCTGAATATATTCAGGAAAAAACGCATACGCCCTTTTTGGCCAACCAAGCAACCTGGAAAGGCAAATCAGCGCTACAAAGAAGTCTCGCTTCCCATCGGTCAAAAGGGCCATGCTGAATAAAGTGTCAAAACCAGAAATGCAGGACAGGCCATGGAGAAATGGGAGCCTTGCTACGCTGATGGGCGGGATGTAAATTGCCAACAGCCACTCTGGAGAAGTGTACGGTGTGTCCTGAAACATCTAAAAAACTCAGCTTAGAGAGCATAGGGCCCTTCCACTCATGGGCGTATAAATTGGGAAAACTAAAAATCAGCAAGACACAGGCACCCCAAAGTTTTGGGCTACTCTGTTGACAAGAACCTCCACTTCGATACACCTTAAATGTCCCAGGAAAGAAAAGAATGGATAAAGAAGATGTGGTCCTTATATACAATGGAATATCACTCAGCCATGAAATCAATGTCATAAGGCTAGTAGCAGCATGATGAGTGGATTTAGGTATGACGATTCTAAGTGAAATAAGTCACACAGAAAAAGACCCTTATCATGAGATATCACTTATAGAGGGAATGTAAAAACCGCTACCCTTGAACTGAATTACAAAACAGAACAGAGTCACACGTTTAGAAAACACACTATGGCTGCTTAACGGGAAAGGTGAGGTGCGGTGATGCATAAAACAAGGGTTTCAAATTAGCTCAGATACCGTTCCATAAACCCAATATGTAAGAGACAAGACCTACTCCTTGCTCAGTGAACTGGACTCAACACCCCCTATTCACCGCCCAAGAATATATCTGACAAGTAAGAATCTTAAAACCTATATATTGATATCTCTCTGTAAGTGAGTCAAGTGGGTGTAAAGCGGCATAAACGCAGCAGTCAAAAGCAGCTAAACCCCATTATAAAAATCAATTACTTTTCAAAACCCGTGAAACAAAGACAGTGAAAGAGAGAGAAATTCTTACAAAATTCGTTCAGGGGCTGTGATGCCACCTGGATTGACCATATCTAGACCCACAGCTGATTGAGACATAAGGGTGGACACTCTTGGGGCTGAGAGGTTTGGTGAGGTTGGGTGAGCAAACGCAGACCCTTTAAAGTAATATAGCGTGGTACCCATCCCATGGGTCCCAAATCTCCAGGTTCAAGGGCATCGTCCTACACTGAAAACATGCATGAGAAACCCCGAAGATGGTACACCGTGTGATCGGGAAAGGTTGCTAAAACGCACCTCATTTCTCATCTCCTTGTGCTCCGGTTCGCCATTCCAGCCGCTTTACTAGCAATCTCCCTCCTTGGAGAATCAGCACCTTTATCCTCCTGTTCTTTACAGGTTGCAATTTGTCCTGAGGATGCACGGGAAGAGGGGGAACCAATGAGAGACTAGCTCTAGGTGTTGGGACAGGCACAGGTCACTCTATTTTCCCATCAGGAAGAAGAATTAACCACAGGCTCAGCCTGCCGCCAGGAACCAGAATACGGCCTGAAGCAATCCTGCGCTTTTGCGGCCAGCTCCCAAGAAAGCGAGTTGAATCATGGAGCTCAGGGGCACTGCAATTCACAAACCTGCAGACTTAGAAATGATAACTCTCGTCCACAAATATATTGAGGGAAGGCAACGAAGAGGATTTGAAAGCAAGGCAGAATTGCAGGAAACAGATTTCAGGAGGTAGATTCGAATCGCCTTTAAAGCACAGGAAAAGCGGCAAAACCTCGACAATGATGCCCTTGGCCAAAAAGGGCGTATGCGTTTTTTCCTGAATATATTCAGGAAAAAACGCATACGCCCTTTTTGGCCAACCAAGCAACCTGGAAAGGCAAATCAGCGCTACAAAGAAGTCTCGCTTCCCATCGGTCAAAAGGGCCATGCTGAATAAAGTGTCAAAACCAGAAATGCAGGACAGGCCATGGAGAAATGCGAGCCTTGCTACGCTGATGGGCGGGATGTAAATTGCCAACAGCCACTCTGGAGAAGTGTACGGTGTGTCCTGAAACATCTAAAAAACTCAGCTTAGAGAGCATAGGGCACTTCCACTCATGGGCGTATAAATTGGGAAAACTAAAAATCAGCAAGACACAGGCACCCCAAAGTTTTGGGCTACTCTGTTGACAAGAACCTCCACTTCGATACACCTTAAATGTCCCAGGAAAGAAAAGAATGGATAAAGAAGATGTGGTCCTTATATACAATGGAATATCACTCAGCCATGAAATCAATGTCATAAGGCTAGTAGCAGCATGATGAGTGGATTTAGGTATGACGATTCTAAGTGAAATAAGTCACACAGAAAAAGACACTTATCATGAGATATCACTTATAGAGGGAATGTAAAAACCGCTACCCTTGAACTGAATTACAAAACAGAACAGAGTCACACGTTTAGAAAACACACTATGGCTGCTTAACGGGAAAGGTGAGGTGCGGTGATGCATAAAACAAGGGTTTCAAATTAGCTCAGATACCGTTCCATAAACCCAATATGTAAGAGACAAGACCTACTCCTTGCTCAGTGAACTGGACTCAACACCCCCTATTCACCGCCCAAGAATATATCTGACAAGTAAGAATCTTAAAACCTATATATTGATATCTCTCTGTAAGTGAGTCAAGTGGGTGTAAAGCGGCATAAACGCAGCAGTCAAAAGCAGCTAAACCCCATTATAAAAATCAATTACTTTTCAAAACCCGTGAAACAAAGACAGTGAAAGAGAGAGAAATTCTTACAAAATTCGTTCAGGGGCTGTGATGCCACCTGGATTGACCATATCTAGACCCACAGCTGATTGAGACATAAGGGTGGACACTCTTGGGGCTGAGAGGTTTGGTGAGGTTGGGTGAGCAAACGCAGACCCTTTAAAGAAATACGGCGTGGTACCCATCCCATGGGTCCCAAATCTCCAGGTTCAAGGGCATCGTCCTACACTGAAAACATGCATGAGAAACCCCGAAGATGGTACACCGTGTGATCGGGAAAGGTTGCTAAAACGCACCTCATTTCTCATCTCCTTGTGCTCCGGTTCGCCATTCCAGCCACTTTACTAGCAATCTCCCTCCTTGGAGAATCAGCACCTTTATCCTCCTGTTCCGTACAGGTTGCTAATTGTCCTGAGGATGCACGGGAAGAGGGGGAACCAATGAGAGACTAGCTCTAGGTGTTGCGACAGGCACAGGTGACACTATTTTCCCATCAGGAAGAAGAATTAACCACAGGCTCAGCCTGCCGCCAGGAACCAGAATACGGCCTGAAGCAATCCTGCGCTTTTGCGGCCAGCTCCCAAGAAAGCGAATTGAATCATGGAGCTCAGGGGCACTGCAATTCACAAACCTGCAGACTTAGAAATGATAACTCTCGTCCACAAATATATTGAGGGAAGGCAACGAAGAGGATTTGAAAGCAAGGCAGAATTGCAGGAAACAGATTTCAGGAGGTAGATTCGAATCGCCTTTAAAGCACAGGAAAAGCGGCAAAACCTCGACAATGATGCCCTTGGCCAAAAAGGGCGTATGCGTTTTTTCCTGAATATATTCAGGAAAAAACGCATACGCCCTTTTTGGCCAACCAAGCAACCTGGAAAGGCAAATCAGCGCTACAAAGAAGTCTTGCTTCCCATCGGTCAAAAGGGCCATGCTGAATAAAGTGTCAAAACCAGAAATGCAGGACAGGCCATGGAGAAATGGCAGCCTTGCTACGCTGATGGGCGGGATGTAAATTGCCAACAGCCACTCTGGAGAAGTGTACGGTGTGTCCTGAAACATCTAAAAAACTCAGCTTAGAGAGCATAGGGCCCTTCCACTCATGGGCGTATAAATTGGAAAAACTAAAAATCAGCAAGACACAGGCACCCCAAAGTTTTGGGCTACTCTGTTGACAAGAACCTCCACTTCGATACACCTTAAATATCCCAGGAAAGAGAAGAATGGATAAAGAAGATGTGGTCCTTATATACAATGGAATATAACTCAGCCATGAAATCAATGTCATAAGGCTAGTAGCAGCATGATGAGTGGATTTAGGTATGACGATTCTAAGTGAAATAAGTCACACAGAAAAAGACCCTTATCATGAGATATCACTTATAGAGGGAATGTAAAAACCGCTACCCTTGAACTGAATTACAAAACAGAACAGAGTCACACGTTTAGAAAACAGACTATGGCTGCTTAACGGGAAAGGTGAGGTGGGGTGATGCATAAAACAAGGGTTTCAAATTAGCTCAGATACCGTTCCAGAAACCCAATATGTAATAGACAAGACCTACTCCTTGCTCAGTGAACTGGACTCAACACCCCCTATTCACCGCCCAAGAATATATCTGACTAGTAAGAATCTTAAAACCTATATATTGATATCTCTCTGTAAGTGAGTCAAGTGGGTGTAAAGCGGCATAAACGCAGCAGTCAAAAGCAGCTAAACCCCATTATAAAAATCAATTACTTTTCAAAACCCGTGAAACAAAGACAGTGAAAGAGAGAGAAATTCTTACAAAATTCTTTCAGGGGCTGTGATGCGACCTGGATTGACCATATCTAGACCCACAGCTGATTGAGACATAAGGGTGGACACTCTTGGGGCTGAGAGGTTTGGTGAGGTTGGGTGAGCAAACGCAGACCCTTTAAAGTAATATAGCGTGGTACCCATCCCATGGGTCCCAAATCTCCAGGTTCAAGGGCATCGTCCTACACTGAAAACATGCATGAGAAACCCCGAAGATGGTACACCGTGTGATCGGGAAAGGTTGCTAAAACGCACCTCATTTCTCATCTCCTTGTGCTCCGGTTCGCCATTCCAGCCGCTTTACTAGCAATCTCCCTCCTTGGAGAATCAGCACCTTTATCCTCCTGTTCTTTACAGGTTGCAATTTGTCCTGAGGATGCACGGGAAGACGGGGAACCAATGAGAGACTAGCTCTAGGTGTTGGGACAGGCACAGGTCACTCTATTTTCCCATCAGGAAGAAGAATTAACCACAGGCTCAGCCTGCCGCCAGGAACCAGAATACGGCCTGAAGCAATCCTGCGCTTTTGCGGCCAGCTCCCAAGAAAGCGAGTTGAATCATGGAGCTCAGGGGCACTGCAATTCACAAACCTGCAGACTTAGAAATGATAACTCTCGTCCACAAATATATTGAGGGAAGGCAACGAAGAGGATTTGAAAGCAAGGCAGAATTGCAGGAAACAGATTTCAGGAGGTAGATTCGAATCGCCTTTAAAGCACAGGAAAAGCGGCAAAACCTCGACAATGATGCCCTTGGCCAAAAAGGGCGTATGCGTTTTTTCCTGAATATATTCAGGAAAAAACGCATACGCCCTTTTTGGCCAACCAAGCAACCTGGAAAGGCAAATCAGCGCTACAAAGAAGTCTCGCTTCCCATCGGTCAAAAGGGCCATGCTGAATAAAGTGTCAAAACCAGAAATGCAGGACAGGCCATGGAGAAATGCGAGCCTTGCTACGCTGATGGGCGGGATGTAAATTGCCAACAGCCACTCTGGAGAAGTGTACGGTGTGTCCTGAAACATCTAAAAAACTCAGCTTAGAGAGCATAGGGCACTTCCACTCATGGGCGTATAAATTGGGAAAACTAAAAATCAGCAAGACACAGGCACCCCAAAGTTTTGGGCTACTCTGTTGACAAGAACCTCCACTTCGATACACCTTAAATGTCCCAGGAAAGAAAAGAATGGATAAAGAAGATGTGGTCCTTATATACAATGGAATATCACTCAGCCATGAAATCAATGTCATAAGGCTAGTAGCAGCATGATGAGTGGATTTAGGTATGACGATTCTAAGTGAAATAAGTCACACAGAAAAAGACACTTATCATGAGATATCACTTATAGAGGGAATGTAAAAACCGCTACCCTTGAACTGAATTACAAAACAGAACAGAGTCACACGTTTAGAAAACACACTATGGCTGCTTAACGGGAAAGGTGAGGTGCGGTGATGCATAAAACAAGGGTTTCAAATTAGCTCAGATACCGTTCCATAAACCCAATATGTAAGAGACAAGACCTACTCCTTGCTCAGTGAACTGGACTCAACACCCCCTATTCACCGCCCAAGAATATATCTGACAAGTAAGAATCTTAAAACCTATATATTGATATCTCTCTGTAAGTGAGTCAAGTGGGTGTAAAGCGGCATAAACGCAGCAGTCAAAAGCAGCTAAACCCCATTATAAAAATCAATTACTTTTCAAAACCCGTGAAACAAAGACAGTGAAAGAGAGAGAAATTCTTACAAAATTCTTTCAGGGGCTGTGATGCGACCTGGATTGACCATATCTAGACCCACAGCTGATTGAGACATAAGGGTGGACACTCTTGGGGCTGAGAGGTTTGGTGAGGTTGGGTGAGCAAACGCAGACCCTTTAAAGTAATATAGCGTGGTACCCATCCCATGGGTCCCAAATCTCCAGGTTCAAGGGCATCGTCCTACACTGAAAACATGCATGAGAAACCCCGAAGATGGTACACCGTGTGATCGGGAAAGGTTGCTAAAACGCACCTCATTTCTCATCTCCTTGTGCTCCGGTTCGCCATTCCAGCCGCTTTACTAGCAATCTCCCTCCTTGGAGAATCAGCACCTTTATCCTCCTGTTCTTTACAGGTTGCAATTTGTCCTGAGGATGCACGGGAAGAGGGGGAACCAATGAGAGACTAGCTCTAGGTGTTGGGACAGGCACAGGTCACTCTATTTTCCCATCAGGAAGAAGAATTAACCACAGGCTCAGCCTGCCGCCAGGAACCAGAATACGGCCTGAAGCAATCCTGCGCTTTTGCGGCCAGCTCCCAAGAAAGCGAGTTGAATCATGGAGCTCAGGGGCACTGCAATTCACAAACCTGCAGACTTAGAAATGATAACTCTCGTCCACAAATATATTGAGGGAAGGCAACGAAGAGGATTTGAAAGCAAGGCAGAATTGCAGGAAACAGATTTCAGGAGGTAGATTCGAATCGCCTTTAAAGCACAGGAAAAGCGGCAAAACCTCGACAATGATGCCCTTGGCCAAAAAGGGCGTATGCGTTTTTTCCTGAATATATTCAGGAAAAAACGCATACGCCCTTTTTGGCCAACCAAGCAACCTGGAAAGGCAAATCAGCGCTACAAAGAAGTCTCGCTTCCCATCGGTCAAAAGGGCCATGCTGAATAAAGTGTCAAAACCAGAAATGCAGGACAGGCCATGGAGAAATGCGAGCCTTGCTACGCTGATGGGCGGGATGTAAATTGCCAACAGCCACTCTGGAGAAGTGTACGGTGTGTCCTGAAACATCTAAAAAACTCAGCTTAGAGAGCATAGGGCACTTCCACTCATGGGCGTATAAATTGGGAAAACTAAAAATCAGCAAGACACAGGCACCCCAAAGTTTTGGGCTACTCTGTTGACAAGAACCTCCACTTCGATACACCTTAAATGTCCCAGGAAAGAAAAGAATGGATAAAGAAGATGTGGTCCTTATATACAATGGAATATCACTCAGCCATGAAATCAATGTCATAAGGCTAGTAGCAGCATGATGAGTGTATTTAGGTATGACGATTCTAAGTGAAATAAGTCACACAGAAAAAGACACTTATCATGAGATATCACTTATAGAGGGAATGTAAAAACCGCTACCCTTGAACTGAATTACAAAACAGAACAGAGTCACACGTTTAGAAAACACACTATGGCTGCTTAACGGGAAAGGTGAGGTGCGGTGATGCATAAAACAAGGGTTTCAAATTAGCTCAGATACCGTTCCATAAACCCAATATGTAAGAGACAAGACCTACTCCTTGCTCAGTGAACTGGACTCAACACCCCCTATTCACCGCCCAAGAATATATCTGACAAGTAAGAATCTTAAAACCTATATATTGATATCTCTCTGTAAGTGAGTCAAGTGGGTGTAAAGCGGCATAAACGCAGCAGTCAAAAGCAGCTAAACCCCATTATAAAAATCAATTACTTTTCAAAACCCGTGAAACAAAGACAGTGAAAGAGAGAGAAATTCTTACAAAATTCGTTCAGGGGCTGTGATGCCACCTGGATTGACCATATCTAGACCCACAGCTGATTGAGACATAAGGGTGGACACTCTTGGGGCTGAGAGGTTTGGTGAGGTTGGGTGAGCAAACGCAGACCCTTTAAAGAAATACGGCGTGGTACCCATCCCATGGGTCCCAAATCTCCAGGTTCAAGGGCATCGTCCTACACTGAAAACATGCATGAGAAACCCCGAAGATGGTACACCGTGTGATCGGGAAAGGTTGCTAAAACGCACCTCATTTCTCATCTCCTTGTGCTCCGGTTCGCCATTCCAGCCACTTTACTAGCAATCTCCCTCCTTGGAGAATCAGCACCTTTATCCTCCTGTTCCGTACAGGTTGCTAATTGTCCTGAGGATGCACGGGAAGAGGGGGAACCAATGAGAGACTAGCTCTAGGTGTTGCGACAGGCACAGGTGACACTATTTTCCCATCAGGAAGAAGAATTAACCACAGGCTCAGCCTGCCGCCAGGAACCAGAATACGGCCTGAAGCAATCCTGCGCTTTTGCGGCCAGCTCCCAAGAAAGCGAATTGAATCATGGAGCTCAGGGGCACTGCAATTCACAAACCTGCAGACTTAGAAATGATAACTCTCGTCCACAAATATATTGAGGGAAGGCAACGAAGAGGATTTGAAAGCAAGGCAGAATTGCAGGAAACAGATTTCAGGAGGTAGATTCGAATCGCCTTTAAAGCACAGGAAAAGCGGCAAAACCTCGACAATGATGCCCTTGGCCAAAAAGGGCGTATGCGTTTTTTCCTGAATATATTCAGGAAAAAACGCATACGCCCTTTTTGGCCAACCAAGCAACCTGGAAAGGCAAATCAGCGCTACAAAGAAGTCTTGCTTCCCATCGGTCAAAAGGGCCATGCTGAATAAAGTGTCAAAACCAGAAATGCAGGACAGGCCATGGAGAAATGGCAGCCTTGCTACGCTGATGGGCGGGATGTAAATTGCCAACAGCCACTCTGGAGAAGTGTACGGTGTGTCCTGAAACATCTAAAAAACTCAGCTTAGAGAGCATAGGGCCCTTCCACTCATGGGCGTATAAATTGGAAAAACTAAAAATCAGCAAGACACAGGCACCCCAAAGTTTTGGGCTACTCTGTTGACAAGAACCTCCACTTCGATACACCTTAAATATCCCAGGAAAGAGAAGAATGGATAAAGAAGATGTGGTCCTTATATACAATGGAATATAACTCAGCCATGAAATCAATGTCATAAGGCTAGTAGCAGCATGATGAGTGGATTTAGGTATGACGATTCTAAGTGAAATAAGTCACACAGAAAAAGACCCTTATCATGAGATATCACTTATAGAGGGAATGTAAAAACCGCTACCCTTGAACTGAATTACAAAACAGAACAGAGTCACACGTTTAGAAAACAGACTATGGCTGCTTAACGGGAAAGGTGAGGTGGGGTGATGCATAAAACAAGGGTTTCAAATTAGCTCAGATACCGTTCCAGAAACCCAATATGTAATAGACAAGACCTACTCCTTGCTCAGTGAACTGGACTCAACACCCCCTATTCACCGCCCAAGAATATATCTGACTAGTAAGAATCTTAAAACCTATATATTGATATCTCTCTGTAAGTGAGTCAAGTGGGTGTAAAGCGGCATAAACGCAGCAGTCAAAAGCAGCTAAACCCCATTATAAAAATCAATTACTTTTCAAAACCCGTGAAACAAAGACAGTGAAAGAGAGAGAAATTCTTACAAAATTCTTTCAGGGGCTGTGATGCGACCTGGATTGACCATATCTAGACCCACAGCTGATTGAGACATAAGGGTGGACACTCTTGGGGCTGAGAGGTTTGGTGAGGTTGGGTGAGCAAACGCAGACCCTTTAAAGTAATATAGCGTGGTACCCATCCCATGGGTCCCAAATCTCCAGGTTCAAGGGCATCGTCCTACACTGAAAACATGCATGAGAAACCCCGAAGATGGTACACCGTGTGATCGGGAAAGGTTGCTAAAACGCACCTCATTTCTCATCTCCTTGTGCTCCGGTTCGCCATTCCAGCCGCTTTACTAGCAATCTCCCTCCTTGGAGAATCAGCACCTTTATCCTCCTGTTCTTTACAGGTTGCAATTTGTCCTGAGGATGCACGGGAAGACGGGGAACCAATGAGAGACTAGCTCTAGGTGTTGGGACAGGCACAGGTCACTCTATTTTCCCATCAGGAAGAAGAATTAACCACAGGCTCAGCCTGCCGCCAGGAACCAGAATACGGCCTGAAGCAATCCTGCGCTTTTGCGGCCAGCTCCCAAGAAAGCGAGTTGAATCATGGAGCTCAGGGGCACTGCAATTCACAAACCTGCAGACTTAGAAATGATAACTCTCGTCCACAAATATATTGAGGGAAGGCAACGAAGAGGATTTGAAAGCAAGGCAGAATTGCAGGAAACAGATTTCAGGAGGTAGATTCGAATCGCCTTTAAAGCACAGGAAAAGCGGCAAAACCTCGACAATGATGCCCTTGGCCAAAAAGGGCGTATGCGTTTTTTCCTGAATATATTCAGGAAAAAACGCATACGCCCTTTTTGGCCAACCAAGCAACCTGGAAAGGCAAATCAGCGCTACAAAGAAGTCTCGCTTCCCATCGGTCAAAAGGGCCATGCTGAATAAAGTGTCAAAACCAGAAATGCAGGACAGGCCATGGAGAAATGCGAGCCTTGCTACGCTGATGGGCGGGATGTAAATTGCCAACAGCCACTCTGGAGAAGTGTACGGTGTGTCCTGAAACATCTAAAAAACTCAGCTTAGAGAGCATAGGGCACTTCCACTCATGGGCGTATAAATTGGGAAAACTAAAAATCAGCAAGACACAGGCACCCCAAAGTTTTGGGCTACTCTGTTGACAAGAACCTCCACTTCGATACACCTTAAATGTCCCAGGAAAGAAAAGAATGGATAAAGAAGATGTGGTCCTTATATACAATGGAATATCACTCAGCCATGAAATCAATGTCATAAGGCTAGTAGCAGCATGATGAGTGGATTTAGGTATGACGATTCTAAGTGAAATAAGTCACACAGAAAAAGACACTTATCATGAGATATCACTTATAGAGGGAATGTAAAAACCGCTACCCTTGAACTGAATTACAAAACAGAACAGAGTCACACGTTTAGAAAACACACTATGGCTGCTTAACGGGAAAGGTGAGGTGCGGTGATGCATAAAACAAGGGTTTCAAATTAGCTCAGATACCGTTCCATAAACCCAATATGTAAGAGACAAGACCTACTCCTTGCTCAGTGAACTGGACTCAACACCCCCTATTCACCGCCCAAGAATATATCTGACAAGTAAGAATCTTAAAACCTATATATTGATATCTCTCTGTAAGTGAGTCAAGTGGGTGTAAAGCGGCATAAACGCAGCAGTCAAAAGCAGCTAAACCCCATTATAAAAATCAATTACTTTTCAAAACCCGTGAAACAAAGACAGTGAAAGAGAGAGAAATTCTTACAAAATTCTTTCAGGGGCTGTGATGCGACCTGGATTGACCATATCTAGACCCACAGCTGATTGAGACATAAGGGTGGACACTCTTGGGGCTGAGAGGTTTGGTGAGGTTGGGTGAGCAAACGCAGACCCTTTAAAGTAATATAGCGTGGTACCCATCCCATGGGTCCCAAATCTCCAGGTTCAAGGGCATCGTCCTACACTGAAAACATGCATGAGAAACCCCGAAGATGGTACACCGTGTGATCGGGAAAGGTTGCTAAAACGCACCTCATTTCTCATCTCCTTGTGCTCCGGTTCGCCATTCCAGCCGCTTTACTAGCAATCTCCCTCCTTGGAGAATCAGCACCTTTATCCTCCTGTTCTTTACAGGTTGCAATTTGTCCTGAGGATGCACGGGAAGAGGGGGAACCAATGAGAGACTAGCTCTAGGTGTTGGGACAGGCACAGGTCACTCTATTTTCCCATCAGGAAGAAGAATTAACCACAGGCTCAGCCTGCCGCCAGGAACCAGAATACGGCCTGAAGCAATCCTGCGCTTTTGCGGCCAGCTCCCAAGAAAGCGAGTTGAATCATGGAGCTCAGGGGCACTGCAATTCACAAACCTGCAGACTTAGAAATGATAACTCTCGTCCACAAATATATTGAGGGAAGGCAACGAAGAGGATTTGAAAGCAAGGCAGAATTGCAGGAAACAGATTTCAGGAGGTAGATTCGAATCGCCTTTAAAGCACAGGAAAAGCGGCAAAACCTCGACAATGATGCCCTTGGCCAAAAAGGGCGTATGCGTTTTTTCCTGAATATATTCAGGAAAAAACGCATACGCCCTTTTTGGCCAACCAAGCAACCTGGAAAGGCAAATCAGCGCTACAAAGAAGTCTCGCTTCCCATCGGTCAAAAGGGCCATGCTGAATAAAGTGTCAAAACCAGAAATGCAGGACAGGCCATGGAGAAATGCGAGCCTTGCTACGCTGATGGGCGGGATGTAAATTGCCAACAGCCACTCTGGAGAAGTGTACGGTGTGTCCTGAAACATCCAAAAAACTCAGCTTAGAGAGCATAGGGCACTTCCACTCATGGGCGTATAAATTGGGAAAAGTAAAAATCAGCAAGACACAGGCACCCCAAAGTTTTGGGCTACTCTGTTGACAAGAACCTCCACTTCGATACACCTTAAATGTCCCAGGAAAGAAAAGAATGGATAAAGAAGATGTGGTCCTTATATACAATGGAATATCACTCAGCCATGAAATCAATGTCATAAGGCTAGTAGCAGCATGATGAGTGGATTTAGGTATGACGATTCTAAGTGAAATAAGTCACACAGAAAAAGACCCTTATCATGAGATATCACTTATAGAGGGAATGTAAAAACCGCTACCCTTGAACTGAATTACAAAACAGAACAGAGTCACACGTTTAGAAAACAGACTATGGCTGCTTAACGGGAAAGGTGAGGTGGGGTGATGCATAAAACAAGGGTTTCAAATTAGCTCAGATACCGTTCCATAAACCCAATATGTAAGAGACAAGACCTACTCCTTGCTCAGTGAACTGGACTCAACACCCCCTATTCACCGCCCAAGAATATATCTGACTAGTAAGAATCTTAAAACCTATATATTGATATCTCTCTGTAAGTGAGTCAAGTGGGTGTAAAGCGGCATAAACGCAGCAGTGAAAAGCAGCTAAACCCCATTATAAAAATCAATTACTTTTCAAAACCCGTGAAACAAAGACAGTGAAAGAGAGAGAAATTCTTACAAAATTCTTTCAGGGGCTGTGATGCGACCTGGATTGACCATATCTAGACCCACAGCTGATTGAGACATAAGGGTGGACACTCTTGGGGCTGAGAGGTTTGGTGAGGTTGGGTGAGCAAACGCAGACCCTTTAAAGAAATACGGCGTGGTACCCATCCCATGGGTCCCAAATCTCCAGGTTCAAGGGCATCGTCCTACACTGAAAACATGCATGAGAAACCCCGAAGATGGTACACCGTGTGATCGGGAAAGGTTGCTAAAACGCACCTCATTTCTCATCTCCTTGTGCTCCGGTTCGCCATTCCAGCCACTTTACTAGCAATCTCCCTCCTTGGAGAATCAGCACCTTTATCCTCCTGTTCCGTACAGGTTGCTAATTGTCCTGAGGATGCACGGGAAGAGGGGGAACCAATGAGAGACTAGCTCTAGGTGTTGCGACAGGCACAGGTGACACTATTTTCCCATCAGGAAGAAGAATTAACCACAGGCTCAGCCTGCCGCCAGGAACCAGAATACGGCCTGAAGCAATCCTGCGCTTTTGCGGCCAGCTCCCAAGAAAGCGAATTGAATCATGGAGCTCAGGGGCACTGCAATTCACAAACCTGCAGACTTAGAAATGATAACTCTCGTCCACAAATATATTGAGGGAAGGCAACGAAGAGGATTTGAAAGCAAGGCAGAATTGCAGGAAACAGATTTCAGGAGGTAGATTCGAATCGCCTTTAAAGCACAGGAAAAGCGGCAAAACCTCGACAATGATGCCCTTGGCCAAAAAGGGCGTATGCGTTTTTTCCTGAATATATTCAGGAAAAAACGCATACGCCCTTTTTGGCCAACCAAGCAACCTGGAAAGGCAAATCAGCGCTACAAAGAAGTCTTGCTTCCCATCGGTCAAAAGGGCCATGCTGAATAAAGTGTCAAAACCAGAAATGCAGGACAGGCCATGGAGAAATGGCAGCCTTGCTACGCTGATGGGCGGGATGTAAATTGCCAACAGCCACTCTGGAGAAGTGTACGGTGTGTCCTGAAACATCTAAAAAACTCAGCTTAGAGAGCATAGGGCCCTTCCACTCATGGGCGTATAAATTGGAAAAACTAAAAATCAGCAAGACACAGGCACCCCAAAGTTTTGGGCTACTCTGTTGACAAGAACCTCCACTTCGATACACCTTAAATATCCCAGGAAAGAGAAGAATGGATAAAGAAGATGTGGTCCTTATATACAATGGAATATAACTCAGCCATGAAATCAATGTCATAAGGCTAGTAGCAGCATGATGAGTGGATTTAGGTATGACGATTCTAAGTGAAATAAGTCACACAGAAAAAGACCCTTATCATGAGATATCACTTATAGAGGGAATGTAAAAACCGCTACCCTTGAACTGAATTACAAAACAGAACAGAGTCACACGTTTAGAAAACAGACTATGGCTGCTTAACGGGAAAGGTGAGGTGGGGTGATGCATAAAACAAGGGTTTCAAATTAGCTCAGATACCGTTCCAGAAACCCAATATGTAATAGACAAGACCTACTCCTTGCTCAGTGAACTGGACTCAACACCCCCTATTCACCGCCCAAGAATATATCTGACTAGTAAGAATCTTAAAACCTATATATTGATATCTCTCTGTAAGTGAGTCAAGTGGGTGTAAAGCGGCATAAACGCAGCAGTCAAAAGCAGCTAAACCCCATTATAAAAATCAATTACTTTTCAAAACCCGTGAAACAAAGACAGTGAAAGAGAGAGAAATTCTTACAAAATTCTTTCAGGGGCTGTGATGCGACCTGGATTGACCATATCTAGACCCACAGCTGATTGAGACATAAGGGTGGACACTCTTGGGGCTGAGAGGTTTGGTGAGGTTGGGTGAGCAAACGCAGACCCTTTAAAGTAATATAGCGTGGTACCCATCCCATGGGTCCCAAATCTCCAGGTTCAAGGGCATCGTCCTACACTGAAAACATGCATGAGAAACCCCGAAGATGGTACACCGTGTGATCGGGAAAGGTTGCTAAAACGCACCTCATTTCTCATCTCCTTGTGCTCCGGTTCGCCATTCCAGCCGCTTTACTAGCAATCTCCCTCCTTGGAGAATCAGCACCTTTATCCTCCTGTTCTTTACAGGTTGCAATTTGTCCTGAGGATGCACGGGAAGACGGGGAACCAATGAGAGACTAGCTCTAGGTGTTGGGACAGGCACAGGTCACTCTATTTTCCCATCAGGAAGAAGAATTAACCACAGGCTCAGCCTGCCGCCAGGAACCAGAATACGGCCTGAAGCAATCCTGCGCTTTTGCGGCCAGCTCCCAAGAAAGCGAGTTGAATCATGGAGCTCAGGGGCACTGCAATTCACAAACCTGCAGACTTAGAAATGATAACTCTCGTCCACAAATATATTGAGGGAAGGCAACGAAGAGGATTTGAAAGCAAGGCAGAATTGCAGGAAACAGATTTCAGGAGGTAGATTCGAATCGCCTTTAAAGCACAGGAAAAGCGGCAAAACCTCGACAATGATGCCCTTGGCCAAAAAGGGCGTATGCGTTTTTTCCTGAATATATTCAGGAAAAAACGCATACGCCCTTTTTGGCCAACCAAGCAACCTGGAAAGGCAAATCAGCGCTACAAAGAAGTCTCGCTTCCCATCGGTCAAAAGGGCCATGCTGAATAAAGTGTCAAAACCAGAAATGCAGGACAGGCCATGGAGAAATGCGAGCCTTGCTACGCTGATGGGCGGGATGTAAATTGCCAACAGCCACTCTGGAGAAGTGTACGGTGTGTCCTGAAACATCTAAAAAACTCAGCTTAGAGAGCATAGGGCACTTCCACTCATGGGCGTATAAATTGGGAAAACTAAAAATCAGCAAGACACAGGCACCCCAAAGTTTTGGGCTACTCTGTTGACAAGAACCTCCACTTCGATACACCTTAAATGTCCCAGGAAAGAAAAGAATGGATAAAGAAGATGTGGTCCTTATATACAATGGAATATCACTCAGCCATGAAATCAATGTCATAAGGCTAGTAGCAGCATGATGAGTGGATTTAGGTATGACGATTCTAAGTGAAATAAGTCACACAGAAAAAGACACTTATCATGAGATATCACTTATAGAGGGAATGTAAAAACCGCTACCCTTGAACTGAATTACAAAACAGAACAGAGTCACACGTTTAGAAAACACACTATGGCTGCTTAACGGGAAAGGTGAGGTGCGGTGATGCATAAAACAAGGGTTTCAAATTAGCTCAGATACCGTTCCATAAACCCAATATGTAAGAGACAAGACCTACTCCTTGCTCAGTGAACTGGACTCAACACCCCCTATTCACCGCCCAAGAATATATCTGACAAGTAAGAATCTTAAAACCTATATATTGATATCTCTCTGTAAGTGAGTCAAGTGGGTGTAAAGCGGCATAAACGCAGCAGTCAAAAGCAGCTAAACCCCATTATAAAAATCAATTACTTTTCAAAACCCGTGAAACAAAGACAGTGAAAGAGAGAGAAATTCTTACAAAATTCTTTCAGGGGCTGTGATGCGACCTGGATTGACCATATCTAGACCCACAGCTGATTGAGACATAAGGGTGGACACTCTTGGGGCTGAGAGGTTTGGTGAGGTTGGGTGAGCAAACGCAGACCCTTTAAAGTAATATAGCGTGGTACCCATCCCATGGGTCCCAAATCTCCAGGTTCAAGGGCATCGTCCTACACTGAAAACATGCATGAGAAACCCCGAAGATGGTACACCGTGTGATCGGGAAAGGTTGCTAAAACGCACCTCATTTCTCATCTCCTTGTGCTCCGGTTCGCCATTCCAGCCGCTTTACTAGCAATCTCCCTCCTTGGAGAATCAGCACCTTTATCCTCCTGTTCTTTACAGGTTGCAATTTGTCCTGAGGATGCACGGGAAGAGGGGGAACCAATGAGAGACTAGCTCTAGGTGTTGGGACAGGCACAGGTCACTCTATTTTCCCATCAGGAAGAAGAATTAACCACAGGCTCAGCCTGCCGCCAGGAACCAGAATACGGCCTGAAGCAATCCTGCGCTTTTGCGGCCAGCTCCCAAGAAAGCGAGTTGAATCATGGAGCTCAGGGGCACTGCAATTCACAAACCTGCAGACTTAGAAATGATAACTCTCGTCCACAAATATATTGAGGGAAGGCAACGAAGAGGATTTGAAAGCAAGGCAGAATTGCAGGAAACAGATTTCAGGAGGTAGATTCGAATCGCCTTTAAAGCACAGGAAAAGCGGCAAAACCTCGACAATGATGCCCTTGGCCAAAAAGGGCGTATGCGTTTTTTCCTGAATATATTCAGGAAAAAACGCATACGCCCTTTTTGGCCAACCAAGCAACCTGGAAAGGCAAATCAGCGCTACAAAGAAGTCTCGCTTCCCATCGGTCAAAAGGGCCATGCTGAATAAAGTGTCAAAACCAGAAATGCAGGACAGGCCATGGAGAAATGCGAGCCTTGCTACGCTGATGGGCGGGATGTAAATTGCCAACAGCCACTCTGGAGAAGTGTACGGTGTGTCCTGAAACATCTAAAAAACTCAGCTTAGAGAGCATAGGGCACTTCCACTCATGGGCGTATAAATTGGGAAAACTAAAAATCAGCAAGACACAGGCACCCCAAAGTTTTGGGCTACTCTGTTGACAAGAACCTCCACTTCGATACACCTTAAATGTCCCAGGAAAGAAAAGAATGGATAAAGAAGATGTGGTCCTTATATACAATGGAATATCACTCAGCCATGAAATCAATGTCATAAGGCTAGTAGCAGCATGATGAGTGTATTTAGGTATGACGATTCTAAGTGAAATAAGTCACACAGAAAAAGACACTTATCATGAGATATCACTTATAGAGGGAATGTAAAAACCGCTACCCTTGAACTGAATTACAAAACAGAACAGAGTCACACGTTTAGAAAACACACTATGGCTGCTTAACGGGAAAGGTGAGGTGCGGTGATGCATAAAACAAGGGTTTCAAATTAGCTCAGATACCGTTCCATAAACCCAATATGTAAGAGACAAGACCTACTCCTTGCTCAGTGAACTGGACTCAACACCCCCTATTCACCGCCCAAGAATATATCTGACAAGTAAGAATCTTAAAACCTATATATTGATATCTCTCTGTAAGTGAGTCAAGTGGGTGTAAAGCGGCATAAACGCAGCAGTCAAAAGCAGCTAAACCCCATTATAAAAATCAATTACTTTTCAAAACCCGTGAAACAAAGACAGTGAAAGAGAGAGAAATTCTTACAAAATTCGTTCAGGGGCTGTGATGCCACCTGTATTGACCATATCTAGACCCACAGCTGATTGAGACATAAGGGTGGACACTCTTGGGGCTGAGAGGTTTGGTGAGGTTGGGTGAGCAAACGCAGACCCTTTAAAGAAATACGGCGTGGTACCCATCCCATGGGTCCCAAATCTCCAGGTTCAAGGGCATCGTCCTACACTGAAAACATGCATGAGAAACCCCGAAGATGGTACACCGTGTGATCGGGAAAGGTTGCTAAAACGCACCTCATTTCTCATCTCCTTGTGCTCCGGTTCGCCATTCCAGCCGCTTTACTAGCAATCTCCCTCCTTGGAGAATCAGCACCTTTATCTTCCTGTTCCGTACAGGTTGCAATTTGTCCTGAGGATGCACGGGAAGAGGGGGAACCAATGAGAGACTAGCTCTAGGTGTTGCGACAGGCACAGGTGACACTATTTTCCCATCAGGAAGAAGAATTAACCACAGGCTCAGCCTGCCGCCAGGAACCAGAATACGGCCTGAAGCAATCCTGCGCTTTTGCGGCCAGCTCCCAAGAAAGCGAATTGAATCATGGAGCTCAGGGGCACTGCAATTCACAAACCTGCAGACTTAGAAATGATAACTCTCGTCCACAAATATATTGAGGGAAGGCAACGAAGAGGATTTGAAAGCAAGGCAGAATTGCAGGAAACAGATTTCAGGAGGTAGATTCGAATCGCCTTTAAAGCACAGGAAAAGCGGCAAAACCTCGACAATGATGCCCTTGGCCAAAAAGGGCGTATGCGTTTTTTCCTGAATATATTCAGGAAAAAACGCATACGCCCTTTTTGGCCAACCAAGCAACCTGGAAAGGCAAATCAGCGCTACAAAGAAGTCTTGCTTCCCATCGGTCAAAAGGGCCATGCTGAATAAAGTGTCAAAACCAGAAATGCAGGACAGGCCATGGAGAAATGGGAGCCTTGCTACGCTGATGGGCGGGATGTAAATTGCCAACAGCCACTCTGGAGAAGTGTACGGTGTGTCCTGAAACATCTAAAGAACTCAGCTTAGAGAGCATAGGGCCCTTCCACTCATGGGCGTATAAATTGGAAAAACTAAAAATCAGCAAGACACAGGCACCCCAAAGTTTTGGGCTACTCTGTTGACAAGAACCTCCACTTCGATACACCTTAAATATCCCAGGAAAGAGAAGAATGGATAAAGAAGATGTGGTCCTTATATACAATGGAATATCACTCAGCCATGAAATCAATGTCATAAGGCTAGTAGCAGCATGATGAGTGGATTTAGGTATGACGATTCTAAGTGAAATAAGTCACACAGAAAAAGACCCTTATCATGAGATATCACTTATAGAGGGAATGTAAAAACCGCTACCCTTGAACTGAATTACAAAACAGAACAGAGTCACACGTTTAGAAAACAGACTATGGCTGCTTAACGGGAAAGGTGAGGTGGGGTGATGCATAAAACAAGGGTTTCAAATTAGCTCAGATACCGTTCCAGAAACCCAATATGTAAGAGACAAGACCTACTCCTTGCTCAGTGAACTGGACTCAACACCCCCTATTCACCGCCCAAGAATATATCTGACTAGTAAGAATCTTAAAACCTATATATTGATATCTCTCTGTAAGTGAGTCAAGTGGGTGTAAAGCGGCATAAACGCAGCAGTGAAAAGCAGCTAAACCCCATTATAAAAATCAATTACTTTTCAAAACCCGTGAAACAAAGACAGTGAAAGAGAGAGAAATTCTTACAAAATTCTTTCAGGGGCTGTGATGCGACCTGGATTGACCATATCTAGACCCACAGCTGATTGAGACATAAGGGTGGACACTCTTGGGGCTGAGAGGTTTGGTGAGGTTGGGTGAGCAAACGCAGACCCTTTAAAGTAATATAGCGTGGTACCCATCCCATGGGTCCCAAATCTCCAGGTTCAAGGGCATCGTCCTACACTGAAAACATGCATGAGAAACCCCGAAGATGGTACACCGTGTGATCGGGAAAGGTTGCTAAAACGCACCTCATTTCTCATCTCCTTGTGCTCCGGTTCGCCATTCCAGCCGCTTTACTAGCAATCTCCCTCCTTGGAGAATCAGCACCTTTATCCTCCTGTTCTTTACAGGTTGCAATTTGTCCTGAGGATGCACGGGAAGAGGGGGAACCAATGAGAGACTAGCTCTAGGTGTTGGGACAGGCACAGGTCACTCTATTTTCCCATCAGGAAGAAGAATTAACCACAGGCTCAGCCTGCCGCCAGGAACCAGAATACGGCCTGAAGCAATCCTGCGCTTTTGCGGCCAGCTCCCAAGAAAGCGAGTTGAATCATGGAGCTCAGGGGCACTGCAATTCACAAACCTGCAGACTTAGAAATGATAACTCTCGTCCACAAATATATTGAGGGAAGGCAACGAAGAGGATTTGAAAGCAAGGCAGAATTGCAGGAAACAGATTTCAGGAGGTAGATTCGAATCGCCTTTAAAGCACAGGAAAAGCGGCAAAACCTCGACAATGATGCCCTTGGCCAAAAAGGGCGTATGCGTTTTTTCCTGAATATATTCAGGAAAAAACGCATACGCCCTTTTTGGCCAACCAAGCAACCTGGAAAGGCAAATCAGCGCTACAAAGAAGTCTCGCTTCCCATCGGTCAAAAGGGCCATGCTGAATAAAGTGTCAAAACCAGAAATGCAGGACAGGCCATGGAGAAATGCGAGCCTTGCTACGCTGATGGGCGGGATGTAAATTGCCAACAGCCACTCTGGAGAAGTGTACGGTGTGTCCTGAAACATCCAAAAAACTCAGCTTAGAGAGCATAGGGCACTTCCACTCATGGGCGTATAAATTGGGAAAAGTAAAAATCAGCAAGACACAGGCACCCCAAAGTTTTGGGCTACTCTGTTGACAAGAACCTCCACTTCGATACACCTTAAATGTCCCAGGAAAGAAAAGAATGGATAAAGAAGATGTGGTCCTTATATACAATGGAATATCACTCAGCCATGAAATCAATGTCATAAGGCTAGTAGCAGCATGATGAGTGGATTTAGGTATGACGATTCTAAGTGAAATAAGTCACACAGAAAAAGACCCTTATCATGAGATATCACTTATAGAGGGAATGTAAAAACCGCTACCCTTGAACTGAATTACAAAACAGAACAGAGTCACACGTTTAGAAAACAGACTATGGCTGCTTAACGGGAAAGGTGAGGTGGGGTGATGCATAAAACAAGGGTTTCAAATTAGCTCAGATACCGTTCCATAAACCCAATATGTAAGAGACAAGACCTACTCCTTGCTCAGTGAACTGGACTCAACACCCCCTATTCACCGCCCAAGAATATATCTGACTAGTAAGAATCTTAAAACCTATATATTGATATCTCTCTGTAAGTGAGTCAAGTGGGTGTAAAGCGGCATAAACGCAGCAGTGAAAAGCAGCTAAACCCCATTATAAAAATCAATTACTTTTCAAAACCCGTGAAACAAAGACAGTGAAAGAGAGAGAAATTCTTACAAAATTCTTTCAGGGGCTGTGATGCGACCTGGATTGACCATATCTAGACCCACAGCTGATTGAGACATAAGGGTGGACACTCTTGGGGCTGAGAGGTTTGGTGAGGTTGGGTGAGCAAACGCAGACCCTTTAAAGTAATATAGCGTGGTACCCATCCCATGGGTCCCAAATCTCCAGGTTCAAGGGCATCGTCCTACACTGAAAACATGCATGAGAAACCCCGAAGATGGTACACCGTGTGATCGGGAAAGGTTTCTAAAACGCACCTCATTTCTCATCTCCTTGTGCTCCGGTTCGCCATTCCAGCCGCTTTACTAGCAATCTCCCTCCTTGGAGAATCAGCACCTTTATCCTCCTGTTCTTTACAGGTTGCAATTTGTCCTGAGGATGCACGGGAAGAGGGGGAACCAATGAGAGACTAGCTCTAGGTGTTGGGACAGGCACAGGTCACTCTATTTTCCCATCAGGAAGAAGAATTAACCACAGGCTCAGCCTGCCGCCAGGAACCAGAATACGGCCTGAAGCAATCCTGCGCTTTTGCGGCCAGCTCCCAAGAAAGCGAGTTGAATCATGGAGCTCAGGGGCACTGCAATTCACAAACCTGCAGACTTAGAAATGATAACTCTCGTCCACAAATATATTGAGGGAAGGCAACGAAGAGGATTTGAAAGCAAGGCAGAATTGCAGGAAACAGATTTCAGGAGGTAGATTCGAATCGCCTTTAAAGCACAGGAAAAGCGGCAAAACCTCGACAATGATGCCCTTGGCCAAAAAGGGCGTATGCGTTTTTTCCTGAATATATTCAGGAAAAAACGCATACGCCCTTTTTGGCCAACCAAGCAACCTGGAAAGGCAAATCAGCGCTACAAAGAAGTCTCGCTTCCCATCGGTCAAAAGGGCCATGCTGAATAAAGTGTCAAAACCAGAAATGTAGGACAGGCCATGGAGAAATGCGAGCCTTGCTACGCTGATGGGCGGGATGTAAATTGCCAACAGCCACTCTGGAGAAGTGTACGGTGTGTCCTGAAACATCTAAAAAACTCAGCTTAGAGAGCATAGGGCACTTCCACTCATGGGCGTATAAATTGGGAAAACTAAAAATCAGCAAGACACAGGCACCCCAGAGTTTTGGGCTACTCTGTTGACAAGAACCTCCACTTCGATACACCTTAAATGTCCCAGGAAAGAAAAGAATGGATAAAGAAGATGTGGTCCTTATATACAATGGAATATCACTCAGCCATGAAATCAATGTCATAAGGCTAGTAGCAGCATGATGAGTGGATTTAGGTATGACGATTCTAAGTGAAATAAGTCACACAGAAAAAGACACTTATCATGAGATATCACTTATAGAGGGAATGTAGAAACCGCTACCCTTGAACTGAATTACAAAACAGAACAGAGTCACACGTTTAGAAAACACACTATGGCTGCTTAACGGGAAAGGTGAGGTGGGGTGATGCATAAAACAAGGGTTTCAAATTAGCTCAGATACCGTTCCATAAACCCAATATGTAAGAGACAAGACCTACTCCTTGCTCAGTGAACTGGACTCAACACCCCCTATTCACCGCCCAAGAATATATCTGACAAGTAAGAATCTTAAAACCTATATATTGATATCTCTCTGTAAGTGAGTCAAGTGGGTGTAAAGCGGCATAAACGCAGCAGTCAAAAGCAGCTAAACCCCATTATAAAAATCAATTACTTTTCAAAACCCGTGAAACAAAGACAGTGAAAGAGAGAGAAATTCTTACAAAATTCGTTCAGGGGCTGTGATGCCACCTGGATTGACCATATCTAGACCCACAGCTGATTGAGACATAAGGGTGGACACTGTTGGGGCTGAGAGGTTTGGTGAGGTTGGGTGAGCAAACGCAGACCCTTTAAAGAAATACGGCGTGGTACCCATCCCATGGGTCCCAAATCTCCAGGTTCAAGGGCATCGTCCTACACTGAAAACATGCATGAGAAACCCCGAAGATGGTACACCATGTGATCGGGAAAGGTTGCTAAAACGCACCTCATTTCTCATCTCCTTGTGCTCCGGTTCGCCATTCCAGCCGCTTTACTAGCAATCTCCCTCCTTGGAGAATCAGCACCTTTATCTTCCTGTTCCGTACAGGTTGCAATTTGTCCTGAGGATGCACGGGAAGAGGGGGAACCAATGAGAGACTAGCTCTAGGTGGTGGAACAGGCACAGGTCACTCTATTTTCCCATCAGGAAGAAGAATTAACCACAGGCTCAGCCTGCCGCCAGGAACCAGAATACGGCCTGAAGCAATCCTGCGCTTTTGCAGCCAGCTCCCAATAAAGCGAGTTGAAGAATGGAGCTCAGGGGCACTGCAATTCACAAACCTGCAGACTTAGAAATGATAACTCTCGTCCACAAATATATTGAGGGAAGGTAACGAAGAGGATTTGAAAGCAAGGCAGAATTGCAGGAAACAGATTTCAGGAGGTAGATTCGAATCGCCTTTAAAGCACAGGAAAAGCGGCAAAACCTCGACAATGATGCCCTTGGCCAAAAAGGGCGTATGCGTTTTTTCCTGAATATATTCAGGAAAAAACGCATACGCCCTTTTTGGCCAACCAAGCAACCTGGAAAGGCAAATCAGCGCTACAAAGAAGTCTTGCTTCCCATCGGTCAAAAGGGCCATGCTGAATAAAGTGTCAAAACCAGAAATGCAGGACAGGCCATGGAGAAATGGGAGCCTTGCTACGCTGATGGGCGGGATGTAAATTGCCAACAGCCACTCTGGAGAAGTGTACGGTGTGTCCTGAGACATCTAAAAAACTCAGCTTAGAGAGCATAGGGCCCTTCCACTCATGGGCGTATAAATTGGGAAAACTAAAAATCAGCAAGACACAGGCACCCCAAAGTTTTGGGCTACTCTGTTGACAAGAACCTCCACTTCGTTACACCTTAAATATCCCAGGAAAGAGAAGAATGGATAAAGAAGATGTGGTCCTTATATACAATGGAATATCACTCAGCCATGAAATCAATGTCATAAGGCTAGTAGCAGCATGATGAGTGGATTTAGGTATGACGATTCTAAGTGAAATAAGTCACACAGAAAAAGACACTTATCATGAGATATCACTTATAGAGGGAATGTAAAAACCGCTACCCTTGAACTGAATTACAAAACAGAACAGAGTCACACGTTTAGAAAACACACTATGTCTGCTTAACGGGAAAGGTGAGGTGGGGTGATGCATAAAACAAGGGTTTCAAATTAGCTCAGATACCGTTCCATAAACCCAATATGTAAGAGACAAGACCTACTCCTTGCTCAGTGAACTGGACTCAACACCCCGTATTCACCGCCCAAGAATATATCTGACAAGTAAGAATCTTAAAACCTATATATTGATATCTCTCTGTAAGTGAGTCAAGTGGGTGTAAAGCGGCATAAACGCAGCAGTGAAAAGCAGCTAAACCCCATTATAAAAATCAATTACTTTTCAAAACCCGTGAAACAAAGACAGTGAAAGAGAGAGAAATTCTTACAAAATTCTTTCAGGGGCTGTGATGCGACCTGGATTGACCATATCTAGACCCACGGCTGATTGAGACATAAGGGTGGACACTCTTGGGGCTGAGAGGTTTGGTGAGGTTGGGTGAGCAAACGCAGACCCTTTAAAGTAATATAGCGTGGTACCCATCCCATGGGTCCCAAATCTCCAGGTTCAAGGGCATCGTCCTACACTGAAAACATGCATGAGAAACCCCGAAGATGGTACACCGTGTGATCGGGAAAGGTTTCTAAAACGCGCCTCATTTCTCATCTCCTTGTGCTCCGGTTCGCCATTCCAGCCGCTTTACTAGCAATCTCCCTCCTTGGAGAATCAGCACCTTTATCCTCCTGTTCTTTACAGGTTGCAATTTGTCCTGAGGATGCACGGGAAGAGGGGGAACCAATGAGAGACTAGCTCTAGGTGTTGGGACAGGCACAGGTCACTCTATTTTCCCATCAGGAAGAAGAATTAACCACAGGCTCAGCCTGCCGCCAGGAACCAGAATACGGCCTGAAGCAATCCTGCGCTTTTGCGGCCAGCTCCCAAGAAAGCGAGTTGAATCATGGAGCTCAGGGGCACTGCAATTCACAAACCTGCAGACTTAGAAATGATAACTCTCGTCCACAAATATATTGAGGGAAGGCAACGAAGAGGATTTGAAAGCAAGGCAGAATTGCAGGAAACAGATTTCAGGAGGTAGATTCGATTCGCCTTTAAAGCACAGGAAAAGCGGCAAAACCTCGACAATGATGCCCTTGGCCAAAAAGGGCGTATGCGTTTTTTCCTGAATATATTCAGGAAAAAACGCATACGCCCTTTTTGGCCAACCAAGCAACCTGGAAAGGCAAATCAGCGCTACAAAGAAGTCTCGCTTCCCATCGGTCAAAAGGGCCATGCTGAATAAAGTGTCAAAACCAGAAATGCAGGACAGGCCATGGAGAAATGGGAGCCTTGCTACGCTGACGGGCGGGATGTAAATTGCCAACAGCCACTCTGGAGAAGTGTACGGTGTGTCCTGAAACATCCAAAAAACTCAGCTTAGAGAGCATAGGGCACTTCCACTCATGGGCGTATAAATTGGGAAAAGTAAAAATCAGCAAGACACAGGCACCCCAAAGTTTTGGGCTACTCTGTTGACAAGAACCTCCACTTCGATACACCTTAAATGTCCCAGGAAAGAAAAGAATGGATAAAGAAGATGTGGTCCTTATATACAATGGAATATCACTCAGCCATGAAATCAATGTCATAAGGCTAGTAGCAGCATGATGAGTGGATTTAGGTATGACGATTCTAAGTGAAATAAGTCACACAGAAAAAGACACTTATCATGAGATATCACTTATAGAGGGAATGTAAAAACCGCTACCCTTGAACTGAATTACAAAACAGAACAGAGTCACACGTTTAGAAAACAGACTATGTCTGCTTAACGGGAAAGGTGAGGTGGGGTGATGCATAAAACAAGGGTTTCAAATTAGCTCAGATACCGTTCCATAAACCCAATATGTAAGAGACAAGACCTACTCCTTGCTCAGTGAACTGGACTCAACACCCCGTATTCACCGCCCAAGAATATATCTGACAAGTAAGAATCTTAAAACCTATATATTGATATCTCTCTGTAAGTGAGTCAAGTGGGTGTAAAGCGGCATAAACGCAGCAGTCAAAAGCAGCTAAACCCCATTATAAAAATCAATTACTTTTCAAAACCCGTGAAACAAAGACAGTGAAAGAGAGAGAAATTCTTACAAAATTCGTTCAGGGGCTGTGATGCCACCTGGATTGACCATATCTAGACCCACAGCTGATTGAGACATAAGGGTGGACACTCTTGGGGCTGAGAGGTTTGGTGAGGTTGGGTGAGCAAACGCAGACCCTTTAAAGAAATACGGCGTGGTACCCATCCCATGGGTCCCAAATCTCCAGGTTCAAGGGCATCGTCCTACACTGAAAACATGCATGAGAAACCCCGAAGATGGTACACCGTGTGATCGGGAAAGGTTGCTAAAACGCACCTCATTTCTCATCTCCTTGTGCTCCGGTTCGCCATTCCAGCCGCTTTACTAGCAATCTCCCTCCTTGGAGAATCAGCACCTTTATCTTCCTGTTCCGTACAGGTTGCAATTTGTCCTGAGGATGCACGGGAAGAGGGGGAACCAATGAGAGACTAGCTCTAGGTGTTGCGACAGGCACAGGTGACACTATTTTCCCATCAGGAAGAAGAATTAACCACAGGCTCAGCCTGCCGCCAGGAACCAGAATACGGCCTGAAGCAATCCTGCGCTTTTGCGGCCAGCTCCCAAGAAAGCGAATTGAATCATGGAGCTCAGGGGCACTGCAATTCACAAACCTGCAGACTTAGAAATGATAACTCTCGTCCACAAATATATTGAGGGAAGGCAACGAAGAGGATTTGAAAGCAAGGCAGAATTGCAGGAAACAGATTTCAGGAGGTAGATTCGAATCGCCTTTAAAGCACAGGAAAAGCGGCAAAACCTCGACAATGATGCTCTTGGCCAAAAAGGGCGTATGCGTTTTTTCCTGAATATATTCAGGAAAAAACGCATACGCCCTTTTTGGCCAACCAAGCAACCTGGAAAGGCAAATCAGCGCTACAAAGAAGTCTTGCTTCCCATCGGTCAAAAGGGCCATGCTGAATAAAGTGTCAAAACCAGAAATGCAGGACAGGCCATGGAGAAATGGGAGCCTTGCTACGCTGATGGGCGGGATGTAAATTGCCAACAGCCACTCTGGAGAAGTGTACGGTGTGTCCTGAAACATCTAAAAAACTCAGCTTAGAGAGCATAGGGCCCTTCCACTCATGGGCGTATAAATTGGGAAAAGTAAAAATCAGCAAGACACAGGCACCCCAAAGTTTTGGGCTACTCTGTTGACAAGAACCTCCACTTCGATACACCTTAAATATCCCAGGAAAGAGAAGAATGGATAAAGAAGATGTGGTCCTTATATACAATGGAATATCACTCAGCCATGAAATCAATGTCATAAGGCTAGTAGCAGCATGATGAGTGGATTTAGGTATGACGATTCTAAGTGAAATAAGTCACACAGAAAAAGACCCTTATCATGAGATATCACTTATAGAGGGAATGTAAAAACCGCTACCCTTGAACTGAATTACAAAACAGAACAGAGTCACACGTTTAGAAAACAGACTATGGCTGCTTAACGGGAAAGGTGAGGTGGGGTGATGCATAAAACAAGGGTTTCAAATTAGCTCAGATACCGTTCCATAAACCCAATATGTAAGAGACAAGACCTACTCCTTGCTCAGTGAACTGGACTCAACACCCCCTATTCACCGCCCAAGAATATATCTGACTAGTAAGAATCTTAAAACCTATATATTGATATCTCTCTGTAAGTGAGTCAAGTGGGTGTAAAGCGGCATAAACGCAGCAGTGAAAAGCAGCTAAACCCCATTATAAAAATCAATTACTTTTCAAAACCCGTGAAACAAAGACAGTGAAAGAGAGAGAAATTCTTACAAAATTCTTTCAGGGGCTGTGATGCGACCTGGATTGACCATATCTAGACCCACAGCTGATTGAGACATAAGGGTGGACACTCTTGGGGCTGAGAGGTTTGGTGAGGTTGGGTGAGCAAACGCAGACCCTTTAAAGTAATATAGCGTGGTACCCATCCCATGGGTCCCAAATCTCCAGGTTCAAGGGCATCGTCCTACACTGAAAACATGCATGAGAAACCCCGAAGATGGTACACCGTGTGATCGGGAAAGGTTGCTAAAACGCACCTCATTTCTCATCTCCTTGTGCTCCGGTTCGCCATTCCAGCCGCTTTACTAGCAATCTCCCTCCTTGGAGAATCAGCACCTTTATCCTCCTGTTCTTTACAGGTTGCAATTTGTCCTGAGGATGCACGGGAAGAGGGGGAACCAATGAGAGACTAGCTCTAGGTGTTGGGACAGGCACAGGTCACTCTATTTTCCCATCAGGAAGAAGAATTAACCACAGGCTCAGCCTGCCGCCAGGAACCAGAATACGGCCTGAAGCAATCCTGCGCTTTTGCGGCCAGCTCCCAAGAAAGCGAGTTGAATCATGGAGCTCAGGGGCACTGCAATTCACAAACCTGCAGACTTAGAAATGATAACTCTCGTCCACAAATATATTGAGGGAAGGCAACGAAGAGGATTTGAAAGCAAGGCAGAATTGCAGGAAACAGATTTCAGGAGGTAGATTCGAATCGCCTTTAAAGCACAGGAAAAGCGGCAAAACCTCGACAATGATGCCCTTGGCCAAAAAGGGCGTATGCGTTTTTTCCTGAATATATTCAGGAAAAAACGCATACGCCCTTTTTGGCCAACCAAGCAACCTGGAAAGGCAAATCAGCGCTACAAAGAAGTCTCGCTTCCCATCGGTCAAAAGGGCCATGCTGAATAAAGTGTCAAAACCAGAAATGTAGGACAGGCCATGGAGAAATGCGAGCCTTGCTACGCTGATGGGCGGGATGTAAATTGCCAACAGCCACTCTGGAGAAGTGTACGGTGTGTCCTGAAACATCTAAAAAACTCAGCTTAGAGAGCATAGGGCACTTCCACTCATGGGCGTATAAATTGGGAAAACTAAAAATCAGCAAGACACAGGCACCCCAAAGTTTTGGGCTACTCTGTTGACAAGAACCTCCACTTCGATACACCTTAAATGTCCCAGGAAAGAAAAGAATGGATAAAGAAGATGTGGTCCTTATATACAATGGAATATCACTCAGCCATGAAATCAATGTCATAAGGCTAGTAGCAGCATGATGAGTGGATTTAGGTATGACGATTCTAAGTGAAATAAGTCACACAGAAAAAGACACTTATCATGAGATATCACTTATAGAGGGAATGTAGAAACCGCTACCCTTGAACTGAATTACAAAACAGAACAGAGTCACACGTTTAGAAAACAGACTATGTCTGCTTAACGGGAAAGGTGAGGTGGGGTGATGCATAAAACAAGGGTTTCAAATTAGCTCAGATACCGTTCCATAAACCCAATATGTAAGAGACAAGACCTACTCCTTGCTCAGTGAACTGGACTCAACACCCCCTATTCACCGCCCAAGAATATATCTGACAAGTAAGAATCTTAAAACCTATATATTGATATCTCTCTGTAAGTGAGTCAAGTGGGTGTAAAGCGGCATAAACGCAGCAGTCAAAAGCAGCTAAACCCCATTATAAAAATCAATTACTTTTCAAAACCCGTGAAACAAAGACAGTGAAAGAGAGAGAAATTCTTACAAAATTCGTTCAGGGGCTGTGATGCCACCTGGATTGACCATATCTAGACCCACAGCTGATTGAGACATAAGGGTGGACACTCTTGGGGCTGAGAGGTTTGGTGAGGTTGGGTGAGCAAACGCAGACCCTTTAAAGAAATACGGCGTGGTACCCATCCCATGGGTCCCAAATCTCCAGGTTCAAGGGCATCGTCCTACACTGAAAACATGCATGAGAAACCCCGAAGATGGTACACCGTGTGATCGGGAAAGGTTGCTAAAACGCACCTCATTTCTCATCTCCTTGTGCTCCGGTTCGCCATTCCAGCCGCTTTACTAGCAATCTCCCTCCTTGGAGAATCAGCACCTTTATCTTCCTGTTCCGTACAGGTTGCAATTTTTCCTGAGGATGCACGGGAAGAGGGGGAACCAATGAGAGACTAGCTCTAGGTGTTGGGACAGGCACAGGTCACTCTATTTTCCCATCAGGAAGAAGAATTAACCACAGGCTCAGCCTGCCGCCAGGAACCAGAATACGGCCTGAAGCAATCCTGCGCTTTTGCAGCCAGCTCCCAAGAAAGCGAGTTGAAGAATGGAGCTCAGGGGCACTGCAATTCACAAACCTGCAGACTTAGAAATGATAACTCTCGTCCACAAATATATTGAGGGAAGGCAACGAAGAGGATTTGAAAGCAAGGCAGAATTGCAGGAAACAGATTTCAGGAGGTAGATTCGAATCGCCTTTAAAGCACAGGAAAAGCGGCAAAACCTCGACAATGATGCCCTTGGCCAAAAAGGGCGTATGCGTTTTTTCCTGAATATATTCAGGAAAAAACGCATACGCCCTTTTTGGCCAACCAAGCAACCTGGAAAGGCAAATCAGCGCTACAAAGAAGTCTTGCTTCCCATCGGTCAAAAGGGCCATGCTGAATAAAGTGTCAAAACCAGAAATGCAGGACAGGCCATGGAGAAATGGGAGCCTTGCTACGCTGATGGGCGGGATGTAAATTGCCAACAGCCACTCTGGAGAAGTGTACGGTGTGTCCTGAGACATTTAAAAAACTCAGCTTAGAGAGCATAGGGCCCTTCCACTCATGGGCGTATAAATTGGGAAAACTAAAAATCAGCAAGACACAGGCACCCCAAAGTTTTGGGCTACTCTGTTGACAAGAACCTCCACTTCGTTACACCTTAAATATCCCAGGAAAGAGAAGAATGGATAAAGAAGATGTGGTCCTTATATACAATGGAATATCACTCAGCCATGAAATCAATGTCATAAGGCTAGTAGCAGCATGATGAGTGGATTTAGGTATGACGATTCTAAGTGAAATAAGTCACACAGAAAAAGACACTTATCATGAGATATCACTTATAGAGGGAATGTAAAAACCGCTACCCTTGAACTGAATTACAAAACAGAACAGAGTCACACGTTTAGAAAACACACTATGTCTGCTTAACGGGAAAGGTGAGGTGGGGTGATGCATAAAACAAGGGTTTCAAATTAGCTCAGATACCGTTCCATAAACCCAATATGTAAGAGACAAGACCTACTCCTTGCTCAGTGAACTGGACTCAACACCCCGTATTCACCGCCCAAGAATATATCTGACAAGTAAGAATCTTAAAACCTATATATTGATATCTCTCTGTAAGTGAGTCAAGTGGGTGTAAAGCGGCATAAACGCAGCAGTCAAAAGCAGCTAAACCCCATTATAAAAATCAATTACTTTTCAAAACCCGTGAAACAAAGACAGTGAAAGAGAGAGAAATTCTTACAAAATTCTTTCAGGGGCTGTGATGCGACCTGGATTGACCATATCTAGACCCACAGCTGATTGAGACATAAGGGTGGACACTCTTGGGGCTGAGAGGTTTGGTGAGGTTGGGTGAGCAAACGCAGACCCTTTAAAGAAATACGGCGTGGTACCCATCCCATGGGTCCCAAATCTCCAGGTTCAAGGGCATCGTCCTACACTGAAAACATGCCTGAGAAACCCCGAAGATGGTACACCGTGTGATCGGGAAAGGTTGCTAAAACGCACCTCATTTCTCATCTCCTTGTGCTCCGGTTCGCCATTCCAGCCGCTTTACTAGCAATCTCCCTCCTTGGAGAATCAGCACCTTTATCTTCCTGTTCCGTACAGGTTGCAATTTGTCCTGAGGATGCACGGGAAGAGGGGGAAACAATGAGAGACTAGCTCTAGGTGTTGCGACAGGCACAGGTGACACTATTTTCCCATCAGGAAGAAGAATTAACCACAGGCTCAGCCTGCCGCCAGGAACCAGAATACGGCCTGAAGCAATCCTGCGCTTTTGCGGCCAGCTCCCAAGAAAGCGAATTGAATCATGGAGCTCAGGGGCACTGCAATTCACAAACCTGCAGACTTAGAAATGATAACTCTCGTCCACAAATATATTGAGGGAAGGCAACGAAGAGGATTTGAAAGCAAGGCAGAATTGCAGGAAACAGATTTCAGGAGGTAGATTCGAATCGCCTTTAAAGCACAGGAAAAGCGGCAAAACCTCGACAATGATGCCCTTGGCCAAAAAGGGCGTATGCGTTTTTTCCTGAATATATTCAGGAAAAAACGCATACGCCCTTTTTGGCCAACCAAGCAACCTGGAAAGGCAAATCAGCGCTACAAAGAAGTCTTGCTTCCCATCGGTCAAAAGGGCCATGCTGAATAAAGTGTCAAAACCAGAAATGCAGGACAGGCCATGGAGAAATGGGAGCCTTGCTACGCTGATGGGCGGGATGTAAATTGCCAACAGCCACTCTGGAGAAGTGTACGGTGTGTCCTGAAACATCTAAAAAACTCAGCTTAGAGAGCATAGGGCCCTTCCACTCATGGGCGTATAAATTGGGAAAAGTAAAAATCAGCAAGACACAGGCACCCCAAAGTTTTGGGCTACTCTGTTGACAAGAACCTCCACTTCGATACACCTTAAATATCCCAGGAAAGAGAAGAATGGATAAAGAAGATGTGGTCCTTATATACAATGGAATATCACTCAGCCATGAAATCAATGTCATAAGGCTAGTAGCAGCATGATGAGTGGATTTAGGTATGACGATTCTAAGTGAAATCAGTCACACAGAAAAAGACCCTTATCATGAGATATCACTTATAGAGGGAATGTAAAAACCGCTACCCTTGAACTGAATTACAAAACAGAACAGAGTCACACGTTTAGAAAACAGACTATGGCTGCTTAACGGGAAAGGTGAGGTGGGGTGATGCATAAAACAAGGGTTTCAAATTAGCTCAGATACCGTTCCATAAACCCAATATGTAAGAGACAAGACCTACTCCTTGCTCAGTGAACTGGACTCAACACCCCCTATTCACCGCCCAAGAATATATCTGACTAGTAAGAATCTTAAAACCTATATATTGATATCTCTCTGTAAGTGAGTCAAGTGGGTGTAAAGCGGCATAAATGCAGCAGTGAAAAGCAGCTAAACCCCATTATAAAAATCAATTACTTTTCAAAACCCGTGAAACAAAGACAGTGAAAGAGAGAGAAATTCTTACAAAATTCTTTCAGGGGCTGTGATGCGACCTGGATTGACCATATCTAGACCCACAGCTGATTGAGACATAAGGGTGGACACTCTTGGGGCTGAGAGGTTTGGTGAGGTTGGGTGAGCAAACGCAGACCCTTTAAAGTAATATAGCGTGGTACCCATCCCATGGGTCCCAAATCTCCAGGTTCAAGGGCATCGTCCTACACTGAAAACATGCATGAGAAACCCCGAAGATGGTACACCGTGTGATCGGGAAAGGTTTCTAAAACGCACCTCATTTCTCATCTCCTTGTGCTCCGGTTCGCCATTCCAGCCGCTTTACTAGCAATCTCCCTCCTTGGAGAATCAGCACCTTTATCCTCCTGTTCTTTACAGGTTGCAATTTGTCCTGAGGATGCACGGGAAGAGGGGGAACCAATGAGAGACTAGCTCTAGGTGTTGGGACAGGCACAGGTCACTCTATTTTCCCATCAGGAAGAAGAATTAACCACAGGCTCAGCCTGCCGCCAGGAACCAGAATACGGCCTGAAGCAATCCTGCGCTTTTGCGGCCAGCTCCCAAGAAAGCGAGTTGAATCATGGAGCTCAGGGGCACTGCAATTCACAAACCTGCAGACTTAGAAATGATAACTCTCGTCCACAAATATATTGAGGGAAGGCAACGAAGAGGATTTGAAAGCAAGGCAGAATTGCAGGAAACAGATTTCAGGAGGTAGATTCGAATCGCCTTTAAAGCACAGGAAAAGCGGCAAAACCTCGACAATGATGCCCTTGGCCAAAAAGGGCGTATGCGTTTTTTCCTGAATATATTCAGGAAAAAACGCATACGCCCTTTTTGGCCAACCAAGCAACCTGGAAAGGCAAATCAGCGCTACAAAGAAGTCTCGCTTCCCATCGGTCAAAAGGGCCATGCTGAATAAAGTGTCAAAACCAGAAATGTAGGACAGGCCATGGAGAAATGCGAGCCTTGCTACGCTGATGGGCGGGATGTAAATTGCCAACAGCCACTCTGGAGAAGTGTACGGTGTGTCCTGAAACATCTAAAAAACTCAGCTTAGAGAGCATAGGGCACTTCCACTCATGGGCGTATAAATTGGGAAAACTAAAAATCAGCAAGACACAGGCACCCCAAAGTTTTGGGCTACTCTGTTGACAAGAACCTCCACTTCGATACACCTTAAATGTCCCAGGAAAGAAAAGAATGGATAAAGAAGATGTGGTCCTTATATACAATGGAATATCACTCAGCCATGAAATCAATGTCATAAGGCTAGTAGCAGCATGATGAGTGGATTTAGGTATGACGATTCTAAGTGAAATAAGTCACACAGAAAAAGACACTTATCATGAGATATCACTTATAGAGGGAATGTAGAAACCGCTACCCTTGAACTGAATTACAAAACAGAACAGAGTCACACGTTTAGAAAACAGACTATGTCTGCTTAACGGGAAAGGTGAGGTGGGGTGATGCATAAAACAAGGGTTTCAAATTAGCTCAGATACCGTTCCATAAACCCAATATGTAAGAGACAAGACCTACTCCTTGCTCAGTGAACTGGACTCAACACCCCCTATTCACCGCCCAAGAATATATCTGACAAGTAAGAATCTTAAAACCTATATATTGATATCTCTCTGTAAGTGAGTCAAGTGGGTGTAAAGCGGCATAAACGCAGCAGTCAAAAGCAGCTAAACCCCATTATAAAAATCAATTACTTTTCAAAACCCGTGAAACAAAGACAGTGAAAGAGAGAGAAATTCTTACATAATTCGTTCAGGGGCTGTGATGCCACCTGGATTGACCATATCTAGACCCACAGCTGATTGAGACATAAGGGTGGACACTCTTGGGGCTGAGAGGTTTGGTGAGGTTGGGTGAGCAAACGCAGACCCTTTAAAGAAATACGGCGTGGTACCCATCCCATGGGTCCCAAATCTCCAGGTTCAAGGGCATCGTCCTACACTGAAAACATGCATGAGAAACCCCGAAGATGGTACACCGTGTGATCGGGAAAGGTTGCTAAAACGCACCTCATTTCTCATCTCCTTGTGCTCCGGTTCGCCATTCCAGCCGCTTTACTAGCAATCTCCCTCCTTGGAGAATCAGCACCTTTATCTTCCTGTTCCGTACAGGTTGCAATTTGTCCTGAGGATGCACGGGAAGAGGGGGAACCAATGAGAGACTAGCTCTAGGTGTTGCGACAGGCACAGGTGACACTATTTTCCCATCAGGAAGAAGAATTAACCACAGGCTCAGCCTGCCGCCAGGAACCAGAATACGGCCTGAAGCAATCCTGCGCTTTTGCGGCCAGCTCCCAAGAAAGCGAATTGAATCATGGAGCTCAGGGGCACTGCAATTCACAAACCTGCAGACTTAGAAATGATAACTCTCGTCCACAAATATATTGAGGGAAGGCAACGAAGAGGATTTGAAAGCAAGGCAGAATTGCAGGAAACAGATTTCAGGAGGTAGATTCGAATCGCCTTTAAAGCACAGGAAAAGCGGCAAAACCTCGACAATGATGCCCTTGGCCAAAAAGGGCGTATGCGTTTTTTCCTGAATATATTCAGGAAAAAACGCATACGCCCTTTTTGGCCAACCAAGCAACCTGGAAAGGCAAATCAGCGCTACAAAGAAGTCTTGCTTCCCATCGGTCAAAAGGGCCATGCTGAATAAAGTGTCAAAACCAGAAATGCAGGACAGGCCATGGAGAAATGGGAGCCTTGCTACGCTGATGGGCGGGATGTAAATTGCCAACAGCCACTCTGGAGAAGTGTACGGTGTGTCCTGAAACATCTAAAAAACTCAGCTTAGAGAGCATAGGGCCCTTCCACTCATGGGCGTATAAATTGGGAAAAGTAAAAATCAGCAAGACACAGGCACCCCAAAGTTTTGGGCTACTCTGTTGACAAGAACCTCCACTTCGATACACCTTAAATATCCCAGGAAAGAGAAGAATGGATAAAGAAGATGTGGTCCTTATATACAATGGAATATCACTCAGCCATGAAATCAATGTCATAAGGCTAGTAGCAGCATGATGAGTGGATTTAGGTATGACGATTCTAAGTGAAATCAGTCACACAGAAAAAGACCCTTATCATGAGATATCACTTATAGAGGGAATGTAAAAACCGCTACCCTTGAACTGAATTACAAAACAGAACAGAGTCACACGTTTAGAAAACAGACTATGGCTGCTTAACGGGAAAGGTGAGGTGGGGTGATGCATAAAACAAGGGTTTCAAATTAGCTCAGATACCGTTCCATAAACCCAATATGTAAGAGACAAGACCTACTCCTTGCTCAGTGAACTGGACTCAACACCCCCTATTCACCGCCCAAGAATATATCTGACTAGTAACAATCTTAAAACCTATATATTGATATCTCTCTGTAAGTGAGTCAAGTGGGTGTAAAGCGGCATAAACGCAGCAGTGAAAAGCAGCTAAACCCCATTATAAAAATCAATTACTTTTCAAAACCCGTGAAACAAAGACAGTGAAAGAGAGAGAAATTCTTACAAAATTCTTTCAGGGGCTGTGATGCGACCTGGATTGACCATATCTAGACCCACAGCTGATTGAGACATAAGGGTGGACACTCTTGGGGCTGAGAGGTTTGGTGAGGTTGGGTGAGCAAACGCAGACCCTTTAAAGTAATATAGCGTGGTACCCATCCCATGGGTCCCAAATCTCCAGGTTCAAGGGCATCGTCCTACACTGAAAACATGCATGAGAAACCCCGAAGATGGTACACCGTGTGATCGGGAAAGGTTTCTAAAACGCACCTCATTTCTCATCTCCTTGTGCTCCGGTTCGCCATTCCAGCCGCTTTACTAGCAATCTCCCTCCTTGGAGAATCAGCACCTTTATCCTCCTGTTCTTTACAGGTTGCAATTTGTCCTGAGGATGCACGGGAAGAGGGGGAACCAATGAGAGACTAGCTCTAGGTGTTGGGACAGGCACAGGTCACTCTATTTTCCCATCAGGAAGAAGAATTAACCACAGGCTCAGCCTGCCGCCAGGAACCAGAATACGGCCTGAAGCAATCCTGCGCTTTTGCGGCCAGCTCCCAAGAAAGCGAGTTGAATCATGGAGCTCAGGGGCACTGCAATTCACAAACCTGCAGACTTAGAAATGATAACTCTCGTCCACAAATATATTGAGGGAAGGCAACGAAGAGGATTTGAAAGCAAGGCAGAATTGCAGGAAACAGATTTCAGGAGGTAGATTCGAATCGCCTTTAAAGCACAGGAAAAGCGGCAAAACCTCGACAATGATGCCCTTGGCCAAAAAGGGCGTATGCGTTTTTTCCTGAATATATTCAGGAAAAAACGCATACGCCCTTTTTGGCCAACCAAGCAACCTGGAAAGGCAAATCAGCGCTACAAAGAAGTCTCGCTTCCCATCGGTCAAAAGGGCCATGCTGAATAAAGTGTCAAAACCAGAAATGTAGGACAGGCCATGGAGAAATGCGAGCCTTGCTACGCTGATGGGCGGGATGTAAATTGCCAACAGCCACTCTGGAGAAGTGTACGGTGTGTCCTGAAACATCTAAAAAAATCAGCTTAGAGAGCATAGGGCACTTCCACTCATGGGCGTATAAATTGGGAAAACTAAAAATCAGCAAGACACAGGCACCCCAAAGTTTTGGGCTACTCTGTTGACAAGAACCTCCACTTCGATACACCTTAAATGTCCCAGGAAAGAAAAGAATGGATAAAGAAGATGTGGTCCTTATATACAATGGAATATCACTCAGCCATGAAATCAATGTCATAAGGCTAGTAGCAGCATGATGAGTGGATTTAGGTATGACGATTCTAAGTGAAATAAGTCACACAGAAAAAGACACTTATCATGAGATATCACTTATAGAGGGAATGTAGAAACCGCTACCCTTGAACTGAATTACAAAAGAGAACAGAGTCACACGTTTAGAAAACAGACTATGTCTGCTTAACGGGAAAGGTGAGGTGGGGTGATGCATAAAACAAGGGTTTCAAATTAGCTCAGATACCGTTCCATAAACCCAATATGTAAGAGACAAGACCTACTCCTTGCTCAGTGAACTGGACTCAACACCCCCTATTCACCGCCCAAGAATATATCTGACAAGTAAGAATCTTAAAACCTATATATTGATATCTCTCTGTAAGTGAGTCAAGTGGGTGTAAAGCGGCATAAACGCAGCAGTCAAAAGCAGCTAAACCCCATTATAAAAATCAATTACTTTTCAAAACCCGTGAAACAAAGACAGTGAAAGAGAGAGAAATTCTTACAAAATTCGTTCAGGGGCTGTGATGCCACCTGGATTGACCATATCTAGACCCACAGCTGATTGAGACATAAGGGTGGACACTGTTGGGGCTGAGAGGTTTGGTGAGGTTGGGTGAGCAAACGCAGACCCTTTAAGGAAATACGGCGTGGTACCCATCCCATGGGTCCCAAATCTCCAGGTTCAAGGGCATCGTCCTACACTGAAAACATGCATGAGAAACCCCGAAGATGGTACACCGTGTGATCGGGAAAGGTTGCTAAAACGCACCTCATTTCTCATCTCCTTGTGCTCCGGTTCTCCATTCCAGCCGCTTTACTAGCAATCTCCCTCCTTGGAGAATCAGCACCTTTATCTTCCTGTTCCGTACAGGTTGCAATTTGTCCTGAGGTTGAACGGGAAGAGGGGGAACCAATGAGAGACTAGCTCTAGGTGTTGCGACAGGCACAGGTGACACTATTTTCCCATCAGGAAGAAGAATTAACCACAGGCTCAGCCTGCCGCCAGGAACCAGAATACGGCCTGAAGCAATCCTGCGCTTTTGCGGCCAGCTCCCAAGAAAGCGAATTGAATCATGGAGCTCAGGGGCACTGCAATTCACAAACCTGCAGACTTAGAAATGATAACTCTCGTCCACAAATATATTGAGGGAAGGCAACGAAGAGGATTTGAAAGCAAGGCAGAATTGCAGGAAACAGATTTCAGGAGGTAGATTCGAATCGCCTTTAAAGCACAGGAAAAGCGGCAAAACCTCGACAATGATGCCCTTGGCCAAAAAGGGCGTATGCGTTTTTTCCTGAATATATTCAGGAAAAAACGCATACGCCCTTTTTGGCCAACCAAGCAACCTGGAAAGGCAAATCAGCGCTACAAAGAAGTCTCGCTTCCCATCGGTCAAAAGGGCCATGCTGAATAAAGTGTCAAAACCAGAAATGCAGGACAGGCCATGGAGAAATGGGAGCCTTGCTACGCTGATGGGCGGGATGTAAATTGCCAACAGCCACTCTGGAGAAGTGTACGGTGTGTCCTGAAACATCTAAAAAACTCAGCTTAGAGAGCATAGGGCCCTTCCACTCATGGGCGTATAAATTGGGAAAACTAAAAATCAGCAAGACACAGGCACCCCAAAGTTTTGGGCTACTCTGTTGACAAGAACCTCCACTTCGTTACACCTTAAATATCCCAGGAAAGAGAAGAATGGATAAAGAAGATGTGGTCCTTATATACAATGGAATATCACTCAGCCATGAAATCAATGTCATAAGGCTAGTAGCAGCATGATGAGTGGATTTAGGTATGACGATTCTAAGTGAAATAAGTCACACAGAAAAAGACACTTATCATGAGATATCAGTTATAGAGGGAATGTAAAAACCGCTACCCTTGAACTGAATTACAAAACAGAACAGAGTCACACGTTTACAAAACACACTATGGCTGCTTAACGGGAAAGGTGAGGTGGGGTGATGCATAAAACAAGGGTTTCAAATTAGCTCAGATACCGTTCCTTAAACCCAATATGTAATAGACAAGACCTACTCCTTGCTCAGTGAACTGGACTCAACACCCCCTATTCACCGCCCAAGAATATATCTGACTAGTAAGAATCTTAAAACCTATGTATTCATATCTCTCTGTAAGTGAGTCAAGTGGGTATAAAGCGGCATAAACACAGCAGTGAAAAGCAGCTAAACCCCATTATAAAAATCAATTACTTTTCAAAACCCGTGAAACAAAGACAGTGAAAGAGAGAGAAATTCTTACAAAATTCGTTCAGGGGCTGTGATGCCACCTGGATTGACCATATCTAGACCCACTGCTGATTGAGACATAAGGGTGGACACTCTTGGGGCTGAGAGGTTTGGTGAGGTTGGGTGAGCAAACACAGACCCTTTAAAGTAATATAGCGTGGTACCCATCCCATGGGTCCCAAATCTCCAGGTTCAAGGGCATCGTCCTACACTGAAAACATGCATGAGAAACCCCGAAGACGGTACACCGTGTGATCGGGAAAGGTTGCTAAAACGCACCTCATTTCTCATCTCCTTGTGCTCCGGTTCTCCATTCCAGCCGCTTTACTAGCAATCTCCCTCCTTGGAGAATCAGCACCTTTATCCTCCTGTTCCGTACAGGTTGCAGTTTGTCCTGAGGATGCACGGGAAGAGGGGGAACCAATGAGAGACTAGCTCTAGGTGTTGGGACAGGCACAGGTCACTCTATTTTCCCATCAGGGAGAAGAATTAACCACAGGCTCAGCCTGCCGCCAGGAAGCAGAATACGGCCTGAAGCAATCCTGCGCTTTTGCGGCCAGCTCCCAAGAAAGCGAGTTGAAGAATGGAGCTCAGGGGCACTGCAATTCACAAACCTGCAGACTTAGAAATGATAACTCTCGTCCACAAATATATTGAGGGAAGGCAACGAAGAGGATTTGAAAGCAAGGCAGAATTGCAGGAAACACATTTCAGGAGGTAGATTCGAATCGCGTTTAAAGCACAGGAAAAGCGGCAAAACCTCGACAGTGATGCCCTTGGCCAAAAAGGGCGTCTGCGTTCTTTCCTGAATAAATTTTGGAAGAAACGCAGATGCTCTTTTTGGCCAACTAAACAAGTGGGCAATGCAAATCAGCATTACAAAAATGTCTCACTTCGCATTGGTCAAAAGGCCCATGCTGAAAAAGTGTAAAACCCAGAAATGCAGGACAGGCCATGGAGAAAAGGGAGCCTTGTTTTGCTGATCGGCGGGATTTCAATTGCCACCGGCCACTCTTGAGAAGTGTATGCTGTATCTTAAAACTTCTAAAAAAGAGAGCTACAGAGCATACAGCACTTCCCCTCATGGGCGCATATCTTGGGAAAACCAAAAAATCGACAAGACACAGGCACCCCAAAGTTTAGGGCTGCTCTGTTTAGAAATGCCTCGATTTGGGTACAACTTACATGTCCTTGGAAGGAAAAAGTGGATAAAGAAGATGTGGTACTTACGTACAATGGAATATTACTCAGCATTTAAATCAATGAAATAAGGCCAGTGGCAGCAACTCGTGGAGACTGAGGTACGATCATTCTAAGTGACATAAGTCAGACATAAAAAGAGACTTATCATAAGGTATCACTTATAGATAGTATCTAAAAATGCCTTCACATGAACGCAATTACAAAACAGAAACGGAGTCACACATTTAGAAAACACACTTATGGCTGCTAAAGGAGAAAGGTGGGGCGGGGTGATGCATAAACCAGGAGGTTGAAATTAGCACAGATACGGTTCCATAAACAAAATAGGTATTCGACAGGACCTACTCTATAGCTCAAAGAGCTGGACTCAGCACACTGTTGTCACCAGAAAAGGATATATAAGACTGGTAAGAATCTGTAAAAGAATTTATTGATGTCTCTCTTTAAGTGAATCAAGTGGATAGATGTAGAGCAGGAAGAAACACAGTATTGAAAATCAGCTATACCCCATTATAAAATTAAATAACAAGAACAAAATAAAGACAGTGAGAGAGAGAGAGAAATTCTTACAAAATTTGTTCAAGGGCTGTGATGCAACCTGGACTGACCATATGTAGACACAGAGCTGGATGGGATCTAAGGCTCTACACTCGTTGGTCTGAGAGGCTTCGTGAGGATGGGACAGCAAATGCATCACTTTTAGAGTAATACTGCCTGGCCCCCATTCCATGGGTCCCATACCTCCAGGTGCAGGGGACCCTTCCTACAGCTAAAACATGCATGGCACATCCAGAGGATGGTACACCGTCTGATCGGGAAGAGTTTGGAAAAGTCACCTCATCTCCACGTCTCCTGGTATTCGGGTTCCCCAGCTCCTTTCCTTAGAGCCTCCCCACTTTGGGAAGGCAGCACACTCAACAGCCGGTTTTGCACGGCCTGGAATTTTCCGGTGAAGAAGGGGAATGGCAGGATGGAATGAGACACAAGCCTTAGATGTTTGGACAGGCATATGCTACTCTAGTTTCCTACCTGGGAGAAGAATTTCCCTATCCTTCAGGTGCCCCAGTAACTGGAATGGGTCTGTAGAAATCCTGCCCCTTTGTGTCTGCTTCCCTAAACAAGTTGAAAACCGGTGCTCAGGGGCACTGCAATTCACAAACATGCAGGGTTGTAATTGACACCTCTAATGGAGTCATTTCTTGAGCCAAGTATTCGTAAAGGCCTTGTAAGCAAGGCAGAATTGCAGGAAAGGGATTTCAAGGGGTAGTTTGCACTCGTCATTAAAGCACAGGCAAAGCTGCTGAACATCGCCAATGATGCAGTTTGCCAAAAAGGCCGTATGCGTTATTCCTTAATCTATTCAGGAAAAACCCTTACTCCATTTTTGGCCAACAAAACAGGCGGGCAATGTAAATTAATATTACAAAGAGATATCACTTCGCACCAGTCAGAATGGCCAACCTCACAAACTGTAAAACCTGAAATGCAGGACAGGGCGTGGAGAAAAGGGAACCCTGACAAGCTGATGGTGGGAATGTAAATTGCTAACAGCCACTCTGGAGAAGTGGGTGGTGATTCCTTAAAAATCTAAAAACCAGAGCTTCAGAGCATATGGCGCTTCCACTCCTGGGCCTGTATCTTGGAAAAAACGTAAATTGACAGGACCCAGGCACTCTAAAATTTATGCAGCCCTGTTTACAAGAGCCTCTACTCGGAAGCTACCTAAAAGTCCTTGGAAGGAAGAATGGATAAAGAAATTATGGTAGATATGTACAATGGAATATTACTCAGCCATGAAGTGAATGAAAGAAGGCCATTTAGGGCCACTCAGAAGGACCTACATACATTCATACTAAGTGTCATAAATCAGGCAATGAAAAATATCATATGATATTACTTATCGGTGGAATCTAAACATTGATAGAAAGGTACTGTCTTACAACACAGAAACAGAGTCCCAGACTTAGAACACAAACTTATGGTTACCAAACTGGAAAGGTGTGTTGGAGGCATAAATCATGAGGTTGGAGTTAGTATATACATATTTACAGAGAGAAAACTTGTAATCAACATGGACCTGCTGTAGAGCACTTGGAACTCTTCTCAACACCCTTTAGTAACCTCAATGGGAAAATAATTCTAAAAAGAATATATAGTTATCTCTGTATAAATGAATCATGTTGGTGTATGACAAAAATGAACACAACATGATAAATCAACTATATACTCCATTATAAATTTAAAGTTAAATTAAAGAAAAGAAAAATGATCACTAAATTTGTTTAGTCGCAGTGAACGTACTAGTGTCACATCCCTGGACACAGACACAATTTGGTCCCAAGGCTGGACTGTTGTGGGCCTGAGGACCTCGGGAGGATATGCCAGCTAATTCGCCCCCCTTGAACATGTAGTACCTGGTCCCCTCTGCATGGGATCACTATCTCCAGATCTAAGTGTGCCCTCATACTACTAAACCAACCCTCTGACACCCAAAGGATGGTGGACTCTCTGGGCTGGATGACATTTGGAAAATCACCTGCTCTCAACATATCCTGGTGTTTGGGTTCCGACCTCCTGACTCCTTCGTAAGGGTCATCCCACTCTACAAGACAGCACCCTCAACAGCTGATTTTGCAGGGGTTTATACTTGTTCGGGGGATGAAGGGTAAGGGGGAAGAAGGAATGGGACAGAAGCCCTTACATGTTTGGTCAGGCACATTCCACTCTAATTTAATACCCAAGAACAGGACTTGCCCTACATCTAAGGTTGTGTCAGTAACCAGAGAGGGACAGTAGAAATCCTGCCGCCTTCTGTTTCCCATAACAACAATTCTAAAACTGGACCTTATACGCACTTCATATTCACAATGCCTGGGGAGCTGTAAATGACAACAGCCCTCAAAAAATGTCTTGGGGTAGGTAATCGAAGTAGACTTCAAAACAAGGCAACCTTTCAATAACCCTTTTTCAAGGGATAAATCTTACTGACACTGTTCCAAAAAAAAAGCACATATGAAGATACTCACCATTGCTTTATGTTAGACAAATGCAAATCAGATGTACAAAGAAGTATCACCTGGAACCACTCAGAATAGCCATCATCACAATGTCTACAAACAAGAAATGCTTCAGAGGCTGTGGAAAAAAGAGAAACCTACTACTTATTTTTTTTTTTTAATCTGCCTTGGCTCTTCGTTGCTGTGCGCGGCTTTTCTATAGTTGCAGCAAGCGGGGGCTACTCATCGTTGTGGTACGAAGCCTTCTCTTTGTGGTGGCTTCTCTTGTTGTGGAGCACAAGCTGTAGGCACACAGGCTTCAGTAGTTGTGGCTCGTGGGCTCTAGAGCGCAGACTGAGTAGTTGTGGTGCACGGGCTTACTTGTTCTGTGGCATGTGAGATCTTCCCGGGCCAGGGCTCGAACCTGTGTCCCCTGAACTGGCAGGCAGATTCTTAACCACTGCGCCACCACTTCTATGCTATCGGTGGCAATGCCAATTGGTAACAGCCACTATGGAGCACAGAATGGAGGTTACCAGAGTAAGGGGAGGTGGGAGGGATAAATTGGAAATTGGGATTGACATATACACACCACTATATATAAAAGAGATAACAAATAAGGGCTTACTGTATAGCACAGGGAACTCTACTCAATACTCTGTAATGACCTGTATGGGAAAGGAATCCAAAAAGGATTGGATATATGTATAACTGCTTCACTGTGCTGTGCAGCAGAAAGTAACACAACATTGTAAATCAACTCTATTCCAAAAAAATTGAAATTGAAATGAAATGAAGTAAAATAAAATAAAATAGAGCTACCAGATGATCCAGCAAGTTCACTCCTGTGTGCATATCTGGAGGAAAGCATAAATCGAAAAGACACATCTTCCCCAATGTTCACTGCAACACTCTTTACAATAGCGAAGACAAGGAAGCAACCAAAATGTCCATCAACATATGAATATAGGTAAAGAATATGTGATACATACATATAATGGAATATGACTCAGCCATAAAATAGAAGAAAATAATGCCAGTTGCAGTAACATGGATGGACCTAGAGATGATTGTACTAAGTGAAGTAAGTCAGACAGAGTAAGACAAATATTGGATGATATCACTTCTAGGTGGAAGCTAAAAATTGATACAAATGAACTAACTTACAAAAGAGAGGCAGACTCACAGACCTGGAAAACAAACTTATGGTTACCAAAGGGGAGAGGTGAGGGGTAGGGATAAATCAGGAGCTTGGGGTAAACATACGAATACTACTATATATAACAGATAAGCAACAAGGACCTACTGTATAGCACAGGGAGCTCTACTCAGTATTCTGGGAATACCGTTATCAGAAAAGAATCTGAAAAAGAATGAATATATGCATATGTGTAACTGAATCACTTGCTGTGCAGCTGAAATGAGCACAACATTGTAAATCAACTATACTCCAATAAAATTTAAATTTCAAAATAAAGAAAATCACCTATATTTCAAAAGAAAAAAAAAAAGAATTCCCATCTCTTTATATGGCTTGATAGCTTACTTTTTTAGTGCTCAATATTATCCCATTCCCAGAATATATTAATACTATATCATTTCATTCACCTATTGGAGGACACCTTAGTTTCATTCACATTTTGGCAATATTGAATTAGGTGCTATAAATATCCATATGCAGGTTTTCCTCTGGAAGTATGTTTTAAACTACTTTCAGTAAATATCCATGAGAACACTTGACGGATTGTACAGTAAGGGAATGCTCAATATTCTAGCAAGTGTCAATCAGACTACCAAAGTAGCTGTGTTATTTTTCATTTCCACCAATGACAAATGACATTTCCTATTGTTCCACATCTCCTACAGAATTTGTTCTTGTCATTGTTCACATTTTAGCCATTCTAAGTGTTACATAGTGGTATGTAATTGTATTTTTAATTTGCTTTTTCATGGCAGCATGTAATCTGGATTATTCTTCTGTATACTTATATGCATAGTGTCTATTTTCTTTGGTGAGGTGTCCATAAAGTTTATTGGTCCACATTTTATTTAGGTTGCTTTCATTTTTTTCTACCCAATCTGTATTTGTTTTGTTGATTTTCGTGCCTTATTGCATTAACAAGGACTTGGAGTAAAATATGGAAAAGGAGTCATGAAAGGGGACATCCTTGCTTTTACCTGAACTTAGTGGAAAAGCTTCATGGTTTTGACCATTAATCATGATGTAAGATAAAAGTTTCCTGTAAATCTTTGTTATCAACTTGAGAAAGCTCCAGTCTATTTCTTCAACTGAGAGTTTTTATGAAGAATGGGTGTTAGATTTTTTCAAAGGTCTTCTGAATCTATTGATATGCTAATGATTGTCTTTCAAGGTGTTGATATGATGGATATAATTATTTGATTCTAGAATGTTGAACCAGCCTTTCATACCTGGGATTATTTCCTCTCATTCATGATATAAAATTCTCTCAAAATATTGTTGGATTCGATTTGGTAATATTTTGTTGAGGATTTTTGCATTGATGTTCCTGAGAGATACTGGTCAGTTTTCTTTACTATTCATATGTTCTTCTAAGTTTGGATGTTGTGGATTTAGTGTCAGACATTCATTTGGGGAGATTCTCAGTCATTTTTAAAAATATTTTCTGTTCTTTATTATCTTTATTCTCCTCCTGCTATACCCATTATGTATAGGTCACAGCATTTTTCATTGTTCCACAATTATTGATTACTCTGTTCTGTTGATTTCTTTCCTGCCCATTTTCTCTTTTCTTTTGAGATTTAAAGGTTTCTCCTGATATGTCTTCAAGCTCACAGATATTTCTCCTCAGCCAGCTCTTTGACTGCTAGAACAAAATACGAGAGACTTGGTATTTTATAAACAACAGATTATTTTGGTTTTCTCATAATTGCTGAGGCTGAAAAGTTCAAGAACAAGTAACCAGGGGCTTCCCTGGAGGTGCAGTGGTTAAGAATCTGCCTATCAATAAAGGGGACAAGGGTTCGAGCCCTGGTCCAGGAAGATCCCACATGCCATGGAACAACTAAGCCCGTGCACCACAAATACTGAGCCTGTGCTCTAGAGTCCACAGGCCACAACTACTGAGCCTGTGAGCCACAACTACTGAAACCCACACGCCTAGAGCCCATGCTCCGCAACAAGAGAAGCCACTCAATGAGAAGCCCGCGCACCGCACCAAAGACCCAACACAGCCAAAAAAATAATTAATTAATTATCTAATTATTTTTTTAAAAAAAAGAACAAGTTGCCAGCTGACAGTGTCTGGCGAGGGACCAATTTCTGGTTCATAATGTGGGTCTTCTCGCTCGGCAATGAAATCATGGAATGGTCATAAGATCTTCTGTGTGCTACATTTATCAGGTCACTAATCCCATGTTTGAGGTCTCTGGCCTCATAACCTAATCACCTCCCAAAAGCCCCACCTCCTAATACCATCAACATGGGAGCTGGGTTTCAAAATTTTAAAATTAGAGGTACAAAATATTTACACCATAACAGGGACCACAGAGTTAACTGATTTTTCCTTTCATGTTAAAGGTTTGCACATTTATATTTATTATATAATCCCAAAACGCTTGTTTTTTTTTTATAAGATTCTTTTTCCGTATACGCCAGTACAGACCACTGAGTAGAGTTCCCTGTGCTATAAAGCAGGTCTTTATCTATTTTATATATAGTAGTGTGTATAAGTCAGTCCCAATCTCCCAATTTATCCCTTCCCCACTTATCCCCTGGTAACCATAAGTTTGTTTTCTATATCCATGATTCTATTTCTGTTGTGTAAATAAGTTCATTTGTACCTGTTTTTTTTTCTTTTTTAGATTCCTCATATAAGCAATATCATATGATATCTGTCTTTCTGTGTCTGACTTGCTTCACTCAGTATAACAATCTCGAGGTCCATCCATGTTGCTACAAAACCCTTAATTGTTAAGGATAACTCTCAATTTTTCCCAGTATCATCAGCAATTCTTTCTGGCAGACACGTGATAACACTTTTTAAACAGGGATATTGAGACCAAGGCTCCTGACCTGCAAACAGACAAAACATCATTCATATAGTGAAAACTTTGCAAATCAAAGGATGAAAGCACTTGGTCTAAATCCCTTTGCACCCACTGCTGACAGAGGGCAGAGGAGTTTGACTCACTAATCTTCCTTACGTGCACTTCTTCCTAATGGGGTATTCCATCTAAAACTTATAAGAAGCGGGGATGTATCATGGAACACACCAATCGCTACTACAGATTCTGAAGCAGCAAAAAAAAAAAACAAAAACAAAAACAAAACATGATGAATCCATCCAAAGGGTTCTGTCCACATTGTTACAATAGTTTCCCTCACACTGCGAACCCTTTTCAAACCCTATCACTTGAACCTATTTTTATTTTTTTCAACAAAAATAATGTTAATCTGCAGTCAGACACTCCAGTAATATTACACTATCCCTTGTGCAAGTATGTAGGGATTTGAGGAGCTATGGGAGGCCACCATGAGAGGTTGCCTAGAGTAATTAGGACATTTCATTTAATGTTGGTTCTTCTCCCTAAGATGTCTGCTATCCTCTTCTTTTTGTAGCTACTAGCATTGAGAAAGTGATCAAGATGAGGCCCTTCTCTTTTACTGCCCATGAATGCAACTGTGATTAACCCCACAGAACTTGGTGCTTCCAGAATCCCCTGAACCTACTGACCCTCCATGCATGGCATGACATAGATAAGGATGGTGACGTGTATCCTTGTATAGAGCATGTTATAAAATGTTTGACTCTTCCCTTCCTCATAATTCCAAAGAATAGATTTCTTTGGATTTCTGCTTAATGCTGCTGGAGTTGGTACATAAGTTGAGGGAGGTATCAGGGCACACCAAAAGAGAGGGTAACTGCACAGAAAATACAAGCAGGTACATTTCTGTGTAGTTTCAAGCAGCTTATTTGCTATATCAACCATGGTGACATGTTGACCCTTCCTCTTTCTACTAGTAGTACAACAAACATAAAGGATATTTAGGCTGCTTGTTTTATCCCCACCTCTCACAATTGATCTGCATTAACATATAGGACAATGAAGGGCCCTTTCTACCATCTTAACCAATATTTGAGAACTAGAAAATGTCCAGATTTTGGGGGGTTTATTTTCATATTCCCCAATCAGGCCTATGAAGGAATCTTACCTATTGTGTTTAATGAAGTCATATCTCTGACGGCATCCCATCATCAACAAAACTGGAAAGAAATTTGAAGGGTCTTCGATTTTACCATATTTGAAATAACAATATTTTAGCCTGACACGTTTTTGGATTTTAGAAAAAAATATTTTAAATGAGACAAAAAATCATTTTTATGACACAAAAAGACAGCAATAGTTTTATATTTTTATCTGTTCCACTTGCACACAAGTGTCTCATGGGGTTATGTAAAGCTCTCCTGTTGGGTGCTGTGCATGGTGCAAGTATGGATTAAAGCTTAGGAATCTTAAGCTTCAGTCACCTGAAACATTTAAATTAGGATGCAAGCAATCCTGTCCAACATTTGAAAAGAGCAAGACACTCTCTTTATTTTATTTGTTAGGTAATTAATCTGTCTTTTCCCCAAGGAGAGAAACAAGTGGCATCTTCCATCAATGTGTTGCACAAATATCTTTGAACAGAGAGTGCAAGCAGAGGCTGATACAGGATGTGAAAAAAAAAAAAATGAGAGACCCTCTTGTGGCATTTTCTCCTAACTTATTGCAATCTCCCATTTAAAATGTGGGAATAATCAATCTTCTGAGGAAAAAGGCCCAAGGAAGGTTTTTGCTTCTGTGGAATAATGGGATTGCTAAAGATTTCAGGAGGCAAGACGAGTTAGTGAGAATGACCATGAGAAATCAGAGAAAAGTCAGATCCATGGATGAAGTGATGTTTACCACTGTGAATCAATGAGAAGTAGGAGCAAAGGAAAAGAAAGCTGATACAACATTTTCTGAATAAATGTAACCTTTCAGCTGTCATAGAAAAATTAATACTCACTATGATACAACATATTTAGTTTAGAAAGTTAACTTAAATTTAAAGCTTAATAACTACATTTATTGAAGAAATGAAAACATATTTGTGGTTTAGAATAAATAATGTGCTCTGCTACAGGTAAGAAGACTACATAAATCAATAGAAATAAGACTAAATAAATAAAGAGGAAAATAACAAATTAGATGTTATTAACATTAAAAACTGACACTCATCTAATGAAAGAGAAGGAGAGACAGAAAGAGAGAAGAACTCATCACAAGCATGTATTAAAAACTCCTAAATAAGAAGTCTTCAGATGTTAAAAAAAAAAAAGGAAGTCTTCAATAAGAAGATAATGGAATAGCAAAATGGGGGAAATATACCAAAAGATATTTCAAAAAAGAGAGTACAGAATGTTAAGTAAACATATCAAAAGATGCTTGGCTTCTTAGTAGTCAATTAAATGCAAAAGCGTGATACCTGGAATTATCACTCACCAACCAGAAAGTTCAGATGAAAATGACAGGTATTATCAAGTTTGACAAGAATGTGTATAATCCTTGAATCTCATTCACTGCTGCTGAAGATGAAAAATCATACAAATGTTGTGAAAATATTTAGAAATATCTAAAAAGATAAACACAAGAAAGCTATGACTCGAACATTTTACTACTACGTGTATACTGAACAATAATTTATACACACATCACCAAAGCTCAAGTTCTAGAATTTATATACCAGTGCTGTTCTCAATAGACACAAACTGAAAATCACTCATATTGTAATACATATTGGAATAAATTAATTAATAGTTAAATATTTACATTATGGAATCCTATGCAACAGTGGCAATGCATGATCACAGCAATAGACAACCATATAGGCATATTCACAAACAACATAAAATAAAACAGCCCAATCCAAAAGTGATTTTACTGTGCCATAACATTTATATAAAATACAAAATACAGGTAAAGTTATCTTTTTGTTAGATACCAGAACAATATTAAACCTTAAGGGGAGTCACTAGAATGGGACCAGGGGGCCTCTGAGTATCTGGCAATTTTCTGTGTCTTTATCTAGAAGCTATGTTTAGAGTGTATTCAGATGCTGAATTTTCTGAAATTTGTCATTTCCTTACAAACCATGCATGTTTTTCGTTGTTTTTTATACATAACAAAAACTAAAAAAGATAGACCAGGGAAGGTAATTGTATTAGCACTTTAATATCCATGCTTTTCAAGGTGGAAGTGAAAAGTATTAAATACTTGACATTGTGATTACTTCTTAAAAGTAAGGTGAAAATTTGAGGTTAATAAATAAGACATACTTCTTCATATATAATCCTCAAAGAGGAGGGGTAGAAAGGAGTATTATTTTTTTTTTTCTTTAATACAGAATCGTTAAGATAGAAAATAATGAAAACAGACTAGGTTTAAAAAAGAGCACACTGGACTTCCCTGGTGGCACAGTGGGTAAGAATTTGCCTGCCAATGCAGGGAACAGGGGTTCCATCCCTGGTCTGGGAAGATCCCACATGCCGCAGAGCAACTAAGCCCGTGTGCCACAAGTACTGAGCCTGTGCTCTAGAGCCTGCAAGCAACAACTATTGAGCCTGCATGACACAACTACTGAAGCCCATGCACCTAGAGCCCATACTCCACAACAAGAGAAACCACCGCAAGGAGAAGCCCGTGCACCACAATGATGAGTAACCCCTGCTTCTCTAGTAACAACTGGAGAAACCCTGTGCAGCAACGAAGACCCAACACAACCAAAAATTTAAAAAATTAAATCTTTTGACTTCTGAGATGACTCACTCACGTGGCTGTAGGTAAGAGGCCTCAGTTCCTTGCCACATGGATCTCTCTTTAGGGCTGCTTGAGTGTCCTCATGACATGGCAGCTGGCTTACCCCAGGATGAGTGATCTAGCAGAAACCAAAGCAGAAGCTGCAATGTCTTTTATAACTTTGGAAGCTGCACTTTGTCATTTCTGCAATTTCTTATTAGTTAAACAGTCAACCCTTTTCAAGTGCGAGGAGCCACACTGGTACATGGAGACTGGGAGATAATTAGGGGATAATTAGGTCCATCTTGGAGGCTGGCTACCAAAGTGGCTGACTAGCCAAAGTCTGAATTTTGTTTTCTTCACTTCTGGAGAGAAAATGGTCAGTGAACCTCATTGGTGGTCTTTGAGATGTACCAAAGCTACCTCTTGCTCTCACCCCCAGCTGTGTGGCTGACAGGGTCTTGGTGCTCCAGCCGGGTGTCAAGCCTGTGCCTCTGAGGTGGGAGAGCCGAGTTCAGGACATTGGTCTACCAGAGACCTCTGGCACCTTGTAATTTCAAATGGCGAAAGCTCTCCCAGAGATATCCGTCTCAACGCTAAGACCCAGCTCCACTCAGAGACCAGCAAGATCCAGTGCTGGACATCCCATGCCAAACAACTAGCAAGACAGGAATGCAGGCCCACCCATTAGCAGAGAGGCTGCCGAAAATCACAATAAGTTCACAGACACCCCAAAACACACCACCAGATGCGGATCTGTCCACCAGAAAGACAAGATCCAGACACACCCACCAGAACACAGGCACCAGTCCTCTCCATCAGAAAGCCTACACAACCCACTGAACCAACCTTAGCCACTGGGGGCAGACACCAAATACAATGGGAACTACGAATCTGCAGCCTCTGAAAAGGAGACCCCAAACACAGTCCCCAAAGCCAAATGAGAAGACACAGAAACACACAGCAGATGAGGGAGCAAGGTAAAAACCCACCAGACCAAACAAATGTGGAGGAAATAGGCAGTCTACCTGAAAAAGAATTCAGAGTAATGATAGTAAAGATGATCCCAAATCTTGGAACTGGAATGGAGAATAGACAAGAAACGTTTAACAAGGACCTAGAAGGACTAAAGAGCAAACAAACAATGATGAACAACACAATAAATGGAATTAAAAATTCTCTAGAAGGAAACAATAGCAGAATAACTGAGGCAGAAGAATGGATAAATGACCTGGAAGATAAAATAGTGGAAATAACTACTGCAAAGCCAAATAAAGAAAAAAGAATGAAAAGAATTGAGGACAATCTGAGACATCTCTGGGAAAACATTAAACGCACCAACATTCGAATATAGGGGTCCCAGAAGTAGAAGAGAAAAAGAAAGACACTGAGAAAATATTTAAAGAGATTATAGTTGAAAACTTCCCTAATATGGGAAAGGAAATCGTTAATCAAGTCCAGGAAGCGCAGGGAGTCCCATACAAGATAAACCCAAGGAGAAACATGCCAAAACATATATTAATCAAACTATCAAAAATTAAATACAAAGAAAAAATATTAAAAGCAGCAAGGGAAAAACAACAAATAACATACAAGGGAATCCCCATAAGGTTAACAGCTGAACTTTCAGCAGAAACTCTGCAAGCCAGAAGGGACTGGCAGGACATATTTAAAGTAATGAAAGGGGAACAGCTACAACCAAGATTACTCGACCCACCAAGGATCTCGTTCAGATTCGACAGAGAAATTAAAACCTTTACAGACAAGCAAAAGCTAAGAGAATTCAGCACCACCAAACCCGCTTTACAACAAATGCTAAAGGAACTTGCCTAGGCAGGAAACACAAGAGAAGGAAAAGACCTACAATAAGAAACCCAAAACAATTAAGAAAATGGTAATAAGAACATACATATCAATAATTACCTTAAATGTAAATGGATTAAATGCTCCAACCAAAAGACATAGACTGGCTGAATGGATCTGAAAACACGACCGGTATGTATGTGGTCTACATGAGACCCACTTCAGACATAGGGACACATACAGATGGAAAGTGAGGGGATGGAATAAGATATTCTATGCAAATGGAAATCAAAAGAAAGCTAGAGTAGCAATTCTCATATCAGACAAAAAAGACTTTAAAATAAAGACTATTACAGGAGACAAAGAAGGACACTACATAATGATCAAGGGATCAATCCAAGAAGAAGATATAACAATTGCATATATTTAGGCACCCAACATAGGAGCACCTCAATACATAAGGCAAATGCTAACAGCCATAAAAGGGGAAATCGACAGTAACACAATCATAGTAGGAGCTTTAGCACCCCTCTTTCACCAATGAACAGATCATCCACAATGAAAATAAATAAGGAAACACAAGCTTTAAATGATACATTAAACAAGATGGACTTAATTGATATTTATAGGACATTCCATCCAAAAACAACAGAATACACTTTTTCTCAAGTGCTCCTGGAACATTCTCCAGGATAGATCATATCTTGGGTCACAAATCAAGCCTTGGTAAATATAAGAAAATTGAAATCGTATCAAGTATCTTTTCCGACCACAATGCTATCAGACTAGATATCAATTACAGGAAAAAAATCTGTAAAAAATGGAAACACATGGACGCTCAACAATACACTACTTAATAACCAAGACACCACTGAAGAAATCAAAGAGGAAATAAAAAAAAATACCTAGAAACAAATGACAATGAAAACATGAAGACCCAAAACCTATGGGATGCAGCAAGAGCAGTTCTAAGAGAGAAGTTTATAGCAATACAATCCTACCTCAAGAAACAAGAAATATCTCAAATAAGCAAGTTAACCTTACACCTAAAGCAATTAGAGAAAGAAAGAAAGAAAAAAAAACAAAGTCAGCAGAGGAAAGACATCATAAAGATCAGACCAGAAATAAATGAAAAAGAAATGAAGGTAACAACAGCAAAGATCAAAAAAACTAAAAGCTGGTTCTTTGAGAAGATAAACAAAATTGATAAACCATTAGCCAGACTCATCAAGAAAAAAAGGGAGACGACTCAAATCAATAGAATTACAAATGAAAAAGGAGAAGTAACAACTGACACTGCAGACATACAAAGGATCATGAGAGATTACTGCAAGCAACTATATGCCAATAAAATGGACAACCTGGAAGAAATGGACAAATTCTTAGAAAAGCACAACCTTCCAAGACTGAACCAGGAAGAAATAGAAACTACAAACAAACCAATCCCAAGCACTGAACTTGAGACTGTGATTAAAAATCTTCCAACAAACAAAAGCCCAGGACCAGATGGCTTCACAGGCAAATTCTATCAAACATTTAGAGAAGAGTTAACACCTATCCTTCTCAAACTCTTCCAAAATATAGCAGAGGGAGGAACTCTCCCAAACTTATTCTATGAGACCACCATCTCCCTGACACCAAAACCAGACAAAGATGTCACAAAGAAAGAAAACTACAGGTCAATATCACTGATGAACATAGCTGCAAAAATCCACTGCACAATACTAGCCAACAGAATGCAACAGCGCCTTAAAAGGATCATACACCATGATCAAGTGGGGTTTATCCCAGGGATGCAAGGATTCTTCAGTACATGCAAATCAATGTGATACACCGTATTAAAAAACTAAAGGATAAAAACCATATGGTCGTCTCAATCGATGCAGAAAGTGCTTTCGACAATATTAAACACCCATTTATCATAAAAACCCTCCAGAAAGTAGGCATAGAGGGAACTTTCCTCAACATAATAAAGGCCATCTATGACAAACCCACAGCCAGCATCGTTCTCAATGGTGAAAAAGTGAAATCATTTCCCCCAAGATCAGGAACAAGACAAGGTTGCCCACTCTCACCACTATTATTCCACACACTTTTGGAATTTTTAGCTACAGCAATCAGAGAAGAAAAATAAATAAAAGGAATCCAAATCGGAAAAGAAGAAGTTAAGCTCTCACTGTTTGCAGATGACATGATACTATACATAGAGAATCCTAAAGATGCTACCAGAAACCTACTAGAGTTAATCAATGAACTGGTAAGGTCGCAGGATACAAAATTAATGTACAGATATCTCTTGCATTCCTATACACTAAAGATGAAAATTCTGAAAGAAAAATTAGGGAAACACTCCCATTTACCACTGCAACACAAAGAATAAAATACCTAGGAATAAACCTACCTAAAGAGACAAAAGACGTTTACTCAACAAACTATAAGACACTGATGAAAGAAATCAAAGATGACACAAACAGATACAGAGATATACCATGTTCTTGGATTGGAAGAATCAACATTGTGAAAATGACTCTACTACCCAACGCAATCTACAGATTCAATGCAATCCCTATCAAACTACCAATGGAATTTTTCAGAGAACTAGAACAAAAAGATTTCACAATTTGTATGGAAACACAAAAGACCCCGAACAGCCAAAGCAATCTTGAGAAGAAAAACAGAGCTGGAGGAATCAGGCTCCCTGACTTCAGACAATACTACAAAGCTACAGTAGTCAAGACAGTATGGTACTGGCACAAAAACAGAAATATAGAGCAATGGAACAGGAGAGAAAGCCCAGACATAAACCCATACACATATGGTCACCTTATTTTTGATAAAGGAGGCAAGAATATACAATGGAGAAATCACAGCCTCTTCAATAAGTGGTGCTGGGAAAACTGGACAGCTACCGGTAAAAGAATGAAATTAGAAGACTCCCTAACACCATACACAAAAATAAACTCAAAATGGATTAAAGACCTAAATGTAAGGCCAGACACTATCAAACTCTTAGAGGAAAACATAGGCAGAACACTCTATGACATCAATCACAGCAAGATCCTTTTTGACCCACCTCCTAGAAAACGGAAATTAAAAAGAAACATAAACAAATGAGACCTAAGGAGACTTAAAAGCTTTTGCACAGCAAAGGAAAACGTAAACAAGACGAAAAGGCCACCCTCAGAATGGGAGAAAATATTTGCCAACGAAGCAGCTGACAAAGGATTAATCTCCAAACTTTACAAGCAGCCCATGCAGCTCAATATCAAAAAAAAAAAAAAAAAAAAACCCAATCCATAAATGGGCAGAAGACCTAAATAGACATTTCTCCAAAGAAGATATACAGATTGCCAACAAACACATGAAAGAATGCTCAACATCACTGATCATTAGAGAAATGCAACTCGAAATTACAATGAGGTATCACCACACACAGGTAAGAATGGCCATCATCAAAAAAATCTACAAACGATAAATGCTGCAGAGGTGTGGAAAAAAGGGAACCCTCTTGCACCGTTGGTGGGAGTGTAAATTGATACAGCCACTATCGAGAACGGTATCGAGGTTCCTTAAAAAACTAAAAATAGAACTACCATATGACACAGCAATCCCACTACTGGGCATATACCTGGAGAAAACCATAATTCAAAAAGAGTCATGTTCCACAATGTTCATTGCAGCTCTATTTGCAATAGCCAGGACATGGAAGCAACCTAAGTGTCCATCAACTGATGAATGGGTAAAAAAGATGTTGCACATCTTCAATATAAAATGGAAGATTACTCAGCCATAAAAAGAAATGAAATTGAGTTATTTGTAGTGAGATGGATGGACCTAGAGTCTGTCATACAGAGTGAAGTAAGTCAGAAAGAGAAAAACAAATACTGTATGCTAACACATATATGTGGAATCTAAAAAGAAAAGGAAAAGAAACGGTTGGGAAGAACCTAGGGACAGGACAGGAATAAAGACGCAGACATAGAGAATGGACTTGAGGACATGGGGAGGGGGAAGGGTAAGCTGGGACGAAGTGAGAGAGTGGCATGGACTTATATATACTACCAAATGTAAAATAGCTAGCTAGTAGGAAACAGCTGCATAGAAGAGGGAGATCAGCTCAGTGCTTTATGACCACTTAGAGGGGTGGGATAGGGAGGGCGGGAGGGAGACGCAACAGGGAGGAGATATGGGGATATATGGATATGTATAGCTGATTCACTTTGTTCTAAAGCAGAGACTAACACACCATTGTAAAGCAATTATAGTCCAATAAAGATGTTAAAATTAAATAAATAAATAAATAAATGAATAATTTATGCCCCCCCCTCCAAATTAAATCTTTTTTAAAAATAAATAAATAAAAAAGAGCACTCAATGACATGGAACGCTAAACCTAAGTATTTTCAGTACTATAGTAAATGTAAATGGATTAATATCTCCTATTAAAGTGTAATTTTTTATATTATGTGCAACTAAATTTTTTTCACAATATACAGGTAAAATAAAAGAATTACATTAGAAAGGAGAAAACATGCCATGTATTTAAAAACAATAAAACAATAAGCATATAATATGCATCTTAGATATAAGTAGTCTTTAAGTTCAGAACAATTTGTCATTATTGTAATTAGTATTATTATACCAATTTCTTTAAAACATTTCAATACTTGTTTATTTGAAAAAATATTTTAATATTTTTTCTTCTCTCTTTTGTGGTCTAATACATGGTAAGTATTTAGCTGCTAACATAACTTAAAAATATATTTTGTTTTTTTACAGCCGAACAAAACTGAATCAAGAAGAAATAGATAACTTGAACATACTGATCACTAAAAGCAAAATAGAGGGCTTCCCTGGTGGCGCGGTGGTTGAGAATCTGCCTGCCAATGCAGGGGACACGGGTTCGAGCCCTGGTCTAGGAAGATCCCACATGCCGCGGAGCAACTGGGCCCGTGAGCCACAACTACTGAGCCTGAGCGTCTGGAGCCCGTGCTCCACAACAAGAGAGGTCACGATAGTGAGAGGCCCACGCACCGTGATGAAGAGTGGCCCCCGCTCGCTGCAACTAGAGAAAGCCCTTGCACAGAAACGAAGACCCAACACAGCCAAAATAAATAAATAAATAGAATTTTTTAAAAAATAGAATCTGTAATTTAAAAAAACTCCCTACCAACAGAAGTCCAGGATCAGATGGTTTCACAGGCAAATTCTACCAAATATAAAAAGCAGAACTTACACTGATTCTTCTCAAACTCTTCGAAAAGATTGAAGAGTAAGGAATGCTTCCAAAGACATTCTATGAAGCCACTATCACGCTGATATCAAAAACAGATGGGGAGGGGGGCTTCCCTGGTGGCACAGTGGTTAAGAATCTGTCTGCCACTGCAGGGGACATAGGTTCGAGACCTGGTCTGGAAAGATCCCACATGCCATGGAGCAACTAAGCCTGTGTGCCACAACTACTGAGCCTGCGCTCTACAGCCCACGAGCCACAACTACTGAGCCTGATAGCCACAACTGCTGAAGCCCACGCACCTAGAGCCCATGATCTGCAACAAAAGAAGCCACCACAATGAACAGCCTGCGCACCACAACGAAGAGTAGTCCCCGCTCACCACAACTAGAGAGAGCCCGAGCACAGCAACGAATGCCCAATGCATCCAAAAATAAATAAAGAAAGAAATTTACTTAAAAAAAAAAACAAATAAAACAGATGGGGACTTTTCTGGTGGTCCAGCAGTTAAGATTTCGCCTTCCAGTGCAGGGGGTGCCTGTTCGATCCCTGGTTTTGGAGCTAAGATCCCACATGCCTCACAAGCAAGAAACCAAAACATAAAACAGAAGCAATATTGGAACAAATTCAATAAAGACTTTAAAAAAAAACACAGAGAAAGACACTACCAAAAAAGAAAACTGCAGGCCAATATCGTTGACAAATATAGATGCAAAAATTCTCAACTGAATATTAGAAAACCGAATCCGACAACACATAAGAGGATCATACACCATGACCAAATTTGATTCACCCCAGTTTCACAAAGCTGTTTCAACATATGCAAATCAATCAACATGATACACCCCATCGACAAAGGAAAAACAAGAAACAAACGACCATCTCAATAGATGGCGAAAAAGCATTTGAAAAGCTTCAACATCCATTCATGGTAAAAACACTTACCAACGTGGGTACAGAGGAAACATATCTCAACATAATAAAAGCTATTTATGACAAACCCACAGCCAATATAATACTCAACGTTCATAAGCTGAAAGCCTTCCCGCTAAAATCTGGAACAAGACAAGGATGCCCACTCTCACGTCTTCTCTTCAACATAGTATTGGAAGTCCTAGCCACAACCATCAGACAAGAAAAAGAAATAAAATCTAACCAAATTGGAAGGGAAGAGGTAAAGTTGTCATTATATGCAGGTGACATGATAATATATATAAAGGAAACCCTAAAAATTCCACACAAACACTACTAGAACTGATAAACAAATTCAGCAAAGTAGCAGGATACAAGATTAACATATATAAATTGGTTGCATTTCCTGGTTTTTCTTTCTTTTTTTAAAAAATTTATTTTGGTTGCATTGGGTCTTCATTGCTGTGCACGGGCTTTCTCTAGTTGTGGCCAGTGGGGACTAGACTTTCTTGTGGTGCGCAGGCTTCTCATTGCAGTGGCTTCTCTTATTGTGGAGCACGGGCTCTAGGCATGCAGGCTTAAGTAGTTGTGGCACATGGGCTCAGTATTTGTGGCTCACTGGCTCTAGAGTGCAGGCTAAGTAGTTGTGGCACACAGGTTTAGTTGCTCCAAGGCATGTGAGATCTTCCTGCATCAGGGCTCAAACCCGTGTCCCCTGTATTGGCAGGCGGATTCTCAACCACGGAGCCACCAGGGAAGTCCCTGGTTGCATTTCTTTACACTAACAATGAAATATCAGAAAGGAAATGTAAACAAGCAATCCTTTTTTTAATGGCATCAAAAAAATAAAATGCTTAGGAATAAACCTCACCAAGGAGGTGAAAGACTTATATACTGAGAACTACAAAACATTAGTAAAGGAAGCTGAAGATGATTCAAAGAAATGGAAAGACATCCCACGCTCTTGGATGGGAGGAATTCATACTGTTAAAATGGCTATACTACCCAAAGCAATCTACAGATTTCATGTGATCCCTATCAAATTACCCATGACATTTTCCCCAGAACTAGAACAAATAATCCTAAAATGTATCTGGAACCATAAAAAGTCAGAAATGTGAACACAATCCCCAGGAAAAAGAACAAAGCAGGAGGCATAACCCTCCTAAACTTCAGAAAATACTACAAAGTTACAGTAATCAAAGCCGCATTGTATTGGCACAGAAAGAGATACATGGATCAATGGAATAGAATAGAGAGCTAAGGAATAAACCCACACACCTATGGTCAATTAATCTTTGACAGAGGAGGCAAGAATATACAATGGGGAAAAGACAGTCTCTTCAGCAAGTGGTGTTTTGAAAGTTGGAGAGCCGTATGCAAATCAGTGAAGTCAGAACATACCCTCACACCATACACAAAAATAAACTCAAAACGGCTTATATGCTTAAATATAAGATAGGACACCTTATAACTCCTAGAAGAGAACATAAGCAAAACATTCTCTGACATAAGTCATACCAAAATTTTCCTAGGTAGTTCTCCCTAGGCAGTACAAATACAGTAAGTCACCTACATACGAACCTTCAAGTTGCAAACTTTCAAAGATGCAAACGTCCATTCGCGTGTCCAATCATGTAAGTTAGTTCACGTGTCTGGCATACATTGTCACGTGCGTGCTTCCTCTATATGTGGTTGTGCTTTTGTGTACTTTACAGTACTGTATAGAGTACAGTAGTACAGTACCTTTATTTCAAGCCCAAGATGTCTGGAAGCAAGCGTAAAAGCAGAGGTGATGTAGCTGGTACTGTTAAGAAGCGCCAAGCGATAATGACGGAAACAAAAGTGAAAGTAATTGAGAGAGTGGAGCGAGGCAAAAAGATGTTAGACATCGCTCATTCTTACAATATGAATCATTCAATCATTGGCACGAATCTAAAGAACAAGGACAAGATCATGGAACATGTGAAGTCTGCTGTGCCGACGATGTTGACACAATATCCAAGAAGCATGGAAAAGTGATGGAGGAGATGGAGAAACTTCTCAGTGTGCGGATGCAGGATCAACATCAGCGCTGAGTCCTGCTCAACTTAACGCTGATTCAAGAGAAAGCTAAAAGGCTTTATGAAGACTTGAAGAAGAAACATGGCAAAGAATCAGAGGGCACATCTTTTAATGCCAGCCATGGCTGGTTTCATCGGTTCAAGGCTAGAGCCAGCCTTCACAATGTAAAAGTAAGTGGAGAGACAGCAAGTGCAGATAGGATAGCTGTCCAGGAACTTCCAGAAACACTTTGAGAAATTATTGATGATGGTGTGTATTTACCCAACCAGGTTTTTAATGTGGATGAGACACAACTGTACTGGAAGAGGATGCCAGACCGAAGTTACGTCAGTAAGGAGGAAAAGTTGATGCCGGGCTGTAAAGCAGCAAAGGATAGGCTAACTGTTGTTTGGTGGCAATGCTTCCGGTGAATTGAAGCTGAAACCTCTCTTAGTTTATCATTCACAGAACCCAAGAACCCTTAAAAACATAGCCAAGGGCTCTCTTCCTGTTGTGTGGAAGCGTAACCCCAAATCCCGGATTACACAGGCCACGTTCCAGGACTGGTTTTGCCACCACTTTATCCCAGATGTAGAGAAATATTGCTTGGAGAAGGACGTTCCAGCAAAACATTCTTTTGCTGCTCGACTATGCTCTGGGCCACCCCCCATTCATGGATGACTTTCATCCCAACGTCAAAGTACTGCATCTGTCACCAAATACTACGTTGCTCATCCAACCTATGGACCAGGGCGTTATAGCGACTTTCAAGAAATATTATTTATGTCACACTTTTTGTCAGGCAGTAAAGGTAAGTGACAAATCAGGAACAACCTAGGGACAGCTTTGGGAGGACTATAACATCTACAAGACCATAAAAAAACATTGACTTTGCATGGTGTGAGGGTATGGCGGTCACGATGAATGGGGTTTGGAAGAACCTTTGCCCACAGTTTGTTCATGATTTTTGTGGATTTGAGAAGGTAGATCAGAAGTCCGAAGAGGTCTTCAGCAACGTAGTGACCCTCAGCGAGAAGCTGGAGCTAGATCTGCAAGAGGACGATTTCGCTGAACTCCTTGCTGTGCAACATGAGGAGCTTACTGATGGAATTGGAGGCCCACAGAAAGGATGAAGAGGGACAGGAGGAAGAAAAAGTAACTGAAGAACTGAAGAGATTCACGACACAGAAAATGGCAAGGGAATCTTCGTTATCTGAGGAAGCACTGTTAGTTTTTGAGGCACAGGACCCGAACCTAGAATGGGACCCAAAGGTGGCAGCAGCCATTCAGATTGCAATCCAGTGTTACCTTGTCATCTATGATGAGAAAAAAAGAGCTACTACCCAGACATCAATGGATCATTCTTTCAAGAGGGTAGATAGAATTAAATCCAGCAAGGAACCAGAACCTTTGCCATCAACGTCAGGTATGAGTGAAATTGCAGCTTGCCCTCTGTCTCCTACTGTTGATAATCCTTCACCCCTACCATCTCCCACCTCCCCTCCCTCCTCCAATCAGTAACTCTGCTCGCCTGTTCCCTCGATGCCAGCCCGAGTATCCTAGCTGTTGTACTGTATTACTGTACTTTTCAAGTTACTGTACTGTAAGATTAAAAATGCTTTCTTTGTTTTTGTGCTTGTTTTTTATGTATTGTTTGCGTGAAAAGTATTATAAACCTATTACGGTACAATACCATACAGCCGACTGTGTAAGTTGGGTACCTAGGCGAACTTTGTTGGACTTACAAACAAATTGAACTTACAAACGCACTCTTGGAACAGAACTTGTTCATATGTAGGGGACTTACTGTAAAAGCAAAAAAGAAACAGGAACTAATCAAACTTATAAGCTTTTGCACAGCAAAGGAAACCATAATCAAAATGAAAATACAACCTATGGACTGGGAGAAAATATTAGCAAATGATGAGACTGACAAGGGCTTAATTTCCAAACTATACAAACAGCTCATACAACTCAATAACAAAATAACAAATAACTCAATGGAAAAATGGGTAGAAGACCTAAATAAACATTTCTCCAAAGAAGACATACAGAGAGCCAATAGGCACATGAAAAGGTGCTCATCATCACTAATTATTAGATAAATGCAAATCCAAATTACAATGAGGTATCACTTCACACTGATCAGAATGGTCATCATTAAAAAGAAAATCTACAATTAACAAATGCTGGAGGGGGTATGGAGAAAAGGGAACCCTTCTACACTGTCGGTGGCCATGTAAGTTGGTGCAGCCACTATGGAAAACAGTATGGAGGTTCCTCAAAAAAACTATAAAGAGAGTTGCCATATGATCTAGCAATCCCACTTGTGGACATATATCTAGACAAAACTATAATTCAAAAAGATACATGAAACCCTATGTTCATAGCAGCACTATTTATAACAGCCAAGACATGGAAACAACCTAAATGTTCATTGAAAAATGAGTGTATAAAGAAGGTGTGGTATACGTATACAAAAGATATTACTCAGACATAAAAAAGAATGAAATAATGCCATTTGCAGCAACATGGATGGACCTAGAGATAATGATACTAAGTGAAGTAAGTCAGAGAGAGAAAGACAAATACCATATAATATCACTTATATGTGGAATCGAAAACAGGACACAAATGAGCATGTCAGCGAAACAGAAACAAACACACAGATATAGAAAAGAGAGTTGTGGTTGCCAAGGAGAGAGTGAAGGAAAGATTGGGAGTTTTGGAATAGCAGAAGCAAACTATTCTACATAGGATGGACAACCCACCAAGACCTACCGTATAGCACAGGAAACTATATTCAATATCCTGTGATAAACCATAATGGAAAAGAATATATATAGATATATAGATATAGATATATAGATATAGATAGATATATATAAAACTGAATCACTTTGCTGCACAGCAGAAATTAATACAACAATGTGTAAAGGCTGCAGAGGGTGTGGAGAAAAGGGAACCCTCCTGAACTGTTGGTGGGAATGTAAACTGATACAGCCACTATGGAGAACAGTATGGAGATTCCTTAAAAGCTAAAAAATAGAACTACCATATGACCCAGCAATCCCACTACTGGGCATATACCCGGAGAAAACCATAATTCAAAAAGATACATGTACCACAATGTTCACTGTAGCACTATTTACAATAGCCAGGACATAGAAGCAACCTAAATGTCCATCGACAGATGAAGATATAAAGAAGATGTGGCACATCTATACAATGGAGTATTACTCAGCCATAAAAAGGAACAAAATTGAGTTATTTGCAGTGAGGTGGTTGGACCTAGAGTCTGTCATACAGAGTGAAGTAAGTCAGAAAGAGAAAAACAAATACCGTACGCTAACACATATATATGGAATCTAGAAAAATGGTACTGACGAACCTAGTGACAGGGCAGGAATAAAGACACAGATGTAGAGAACGGACTTAAGGACACAAGGGGCAAGGGGAGACAGGGACGTAGTGAGAGAGTAGCACTGACATATATACACTACCAAATGTAAAATAGCTAGTGGTAAGCTGCCGCATAGCACAGGGAGATCAGCTCGGTGCTTTATGTCCCCCAGAGGGGTGGGATCGGGAGTGTGGGAGGGAGGCTCAAGGGGGGGGGGGATATGGGGAATATATGTATACATATAGCTGATTCACTTTGTTGTAAAGCAGAAACTAATACAGTGTTATAAAGTAAGTATACTCCAATAAACATGTATTTAAAAAAAACCCACAACATTGTAAATCAGCTACACTTGAAAATATTTCTTAAGTGCAAACAATTTTCTGAATGTAAGTTTTACTGTGTGTGTGTGTACCACAGGTTCAATATATATGAATTATGTCAAATTGATTACATTGCTTTTCAAAATAAAGAGTTTTTGATATTTTACATCAGCCTCATGTTATAAATGCAGAAAAACTATATTATTTTTTTCTAAAGTTCAGAAATAGCCATTTTGCTCATTCGGTATGCTATAAACCATTAACTATTAAAAAGGGATTCGTGACCTCTTCCTTCCAAAGAAATATTTCTCCACTCACACAAGTTTAATAGAATGTTCCACCATGAACTGACTTCCCACCTTAGAGACACGAGATTTGCATCCTGAAATCTCTTTCTTGCAAAAATGTCCAATTATCATCCTAGCATTACAGAAAAGAAATGCTTTTTTCCAGATCTCAAATTCCATACAACTTTAGTCAAGACATCATGTATGTTTTTTTTTTTCACACACACACAGACTGTATTTTATTTTTACAAGAGATAAATCAACTGACACCAAGCACTGTAAATGGATGACCACAACAAAAGCAACAATGATTGCAATTACCAAACACGAAACACACTCATACTATGTCATAATATTGACATTCAGTCCAGTAATCCTCCACTGTAACAGCTCATTTACTTTGCAGTGAAAGACATCATGCATTTTTAAATAATCAGCACTCACCTGAGGTCTTTAAAATTCAACATAAACATAATGTTGTGTTCTCTTTCATTTACTCTGGTTCTAAGTGGTCATTTCTAAACGAAAGTATTTAAGTATGTTAACGTCATCTTATAACATCATATTTCAAATGACTACCGTGTCTCCAAAGATGAAATATGAGGAACTCACAATTAGGCTCTCCAAAGTTTTGCTCTCTGAATGTGTATGACCCTTCTGCTGAACTCCACACTGTTCATTATTCTCTGAGAATATTCTTTTTCTTGTATGGCCATCTCACATGCTCTTTCATTTCATGAAGTTTTTTCCTACAATGTTATGCCTAGTTTATTTCTGAGAATATGCATTATTTCAGAATGATATTTATAGACACAAAGACTTCTCTATAATTCCCTGAGAGTTTCAAGAACTCCTTCTTTTTTTTTTTTTTAATACCTAGATTCTGAAGCTCTCCACAAAGCATTACTAAACTTGCATTTACATAAGTATCTACATATTAATCACACATTAATGCATTCACAATTGTATTATGATTTCTTGCTAATTTTGGAGCTGTCTTACATACCACCCTCTTGGAAATCACTTTAATATTTGCACTTAGGACTTGAAAGAGAATGGATAAATAAAAACCTGAAGAATATGCAAATACAATTTATATATTTCTCATAAAATTAGGTGATTATCTAACCTTTATCCAGAAAAAAAGAAGAGCCCAGATACTCTGCAGGCATGATCCTCGAGAATGTGTGGTCTTCCAGCAGGAAAACATGCAGTAATCCATGTGGCAGAGTTTACCTGTGACCAGCTGGGGTTAGTGACCTATGCATTCCTTACATGCAACATATCAGGAGTGGAAAAAGGGAATTTGTCCGTTGTGGCAATAAGTATAATGAAGATTTGTAGCAGGTCATGCTCATATGTTCAACACAGGTACAATCAAAAGTTTGCTCAATTCTGGTAGATCTAAGTCTGTATCTGTTACCTTGTCTTTAACGAGGAAATGTCAGAACTGACTTACCAAAAAAAAAAGTGTTTTGTTTGTTTGTTTGTTTTAATTAGAGTCACGGTGAGTAAGGCAGAGTTCAGAACAGCTAATGTGACGTAGTGATTCTCTCATCAGGAAATACAGTTTCTACTTCCCTGTTGATTCTCCACATCCTGTAGTAAGTCAAGTTTCAATGAAAGATAAATCTACAGCGTGAAAAGAAAAGAAAACTTACATGTGTTGATAGGGTCATTTTGACAGGTTTTACCACGTATGTCAGTGTTTCTGGGGATGGACACAAGCCAGAGCTCCCTACTCTGACATTTTCACTGATGTCATTCCCCTTGATCCTCAATTTGAAAGTGGATAAAAAATTTTCTATGCTTTCTTCTTTAAGAAATTAAATAAAGAATGTTTTCTAGACATGATCCTCTAATGATTTGCAGTCAGTGGTCATCAACAGAGGAAAAGCACAGAATCTCATCCCCACAGAAGGGTGACATTCAGTCAGGTAAGAAAATTCTCCCCGAAATCAGAGCTTCATCTTTAACATGCAATCAAAGGCTTTCACAGGTTCTTCATCACTCTGCACTCAGCCCTACCATATGGGATTGGCTCTGAGAATCTCACATCAGATGACTGACAAACATGTCATAGTACACTGATCTGGTACCAGATCCTGCCTCTCTTAATGATCTCCCACAGGGACATTGGAATATTCTAGGATATTTCCTGGAGCCCTCTATTCTACACAGGTACACTTCCAAGTAGAAACAGAAGCTTGGATTCTCACTGGGACCCCTGCTCTGTCCAACCAACCTCTCTAGAAATATGATGTTCTAATCTCTCCTGATTAGAACATTTCAAGGTCTCTCCCTGTGCTAATTTAGTAAAGGTAAAAGAGAAACAAGAAAGAGCAAACTATGCAGGGAGCAATATATAAGATTCCTTTACTTAACGTATTTATCTGATATACCCAAATACTGAGAAATATAGATTCATTTCATAATGTTCAAGAAAAGAGGAGGAGGAACCTCCATGCCAACAGTATATATAAAATGGAATCAATATTGCATAAGCTCCAGCTTAAGCTTAGCTACGAGGTACTAACCCTTCTCATAAGGAAGCAATAGTTCTCCATCATTTGAAGCACACTGAGGACTCAGACAGCTGGACACTGAAGGTGTAGCCTCCTCACTCGAATTCTGTACCTGCATCACAGAGCAGTGAAATATTCCCAAAGAATTATTAAGGATGAGGGGGGGAGGCGAAATAAAAAAGATGAATCCATCGTCTGTCCTACCGTCTGTTCTGTTGGATATTACCACCATCTTGGCCCAATATGACCTTCCCACTTTTCTCTGGGTCTCCCTACTTTCCACCTCCATCCTCTCATTATATCTTACCTACACTTGGGAACGACTCTAGTTTTTCCACTTATCTTTATCAACAAGTAATCCAAATAGCAACTGTGTATATAACTCCTTAGAAACCTCAGGTCTGACTCAGTAATAATACATGACCTTCAAAGTCCAAAGTTTTCCTAATTCCCTTTATTATTATTTTTTTCTAATTTCCATGTACTTACACTCTTAAGACCTCCACTGTTCTCAGGTTCGTCTTCCCTGCAAAATCTGTCAACCTAGACATAGACTTAAGTACCACCCTCTAATTATCTCCTAGGGAATCCAGTTTTTTAAAAAGCCTCAGCAAGCCTTATGGACTTTATTAAAGACTCTTTAAGATAACCCATGGGAGATAGCAGCACACCCACAGATATCTATCTAATACACCCTCAGAGTAATTTTTTTTTTTTTCTCTTTTATAAAGTCTCTTCTGGCCAATGAAGACTCTCAGCTCTTCTTCTTCAACATATGCAGTGTCTCACCCTTCTGATTACTCTCTGCTCTATCCCAGGTCCACTCCCTTTCCTGATATTACATTCTTTCCCAATTTTGTATGTTGGTAAAATCAAATAACATAAAATATAACATGTTAGTTATAATAAAGTGCACCGTTCAGTGATATTAAATGCATTCATATTATTGGGCGATCAACATCACCATTTATCTTTCTAATTCTTTTCTACGTTTTAAAACTGTCACCCTATATCCTTTAAATATAACTTTCCTTTTTGTTCCATAACCACCTGAAAAGCGTCATTACCCTCCCAATTTCTATGGTTTTGACTACACTAAGTACCCCCATATAATTGAAATAAGTAGTTGTATTGTTATGACTCACTAAAAGTCATAAAAATGGCATTTTTGGTAGCTAAATTTCCTCAAGATTCATCCATGTTGTAGCATATTCCTAGATCTTTTCCTTTTTAACACTGAATAATACTGTATTATATGGGTATACCACACTTTGCTTATCCAGGAACTAGTGGATGAACACTTAGGTTGCTTTCATATTTTAGCTACTGTGATTATTACTGCTCTAAACACTGGAGTACAAATATTTCTTTAAGACCCTGATTTCAATACCTTTGGGTATACCTCATAGTAAAATTCCTGGATCATGTAGTAAGTCTATTTTTCAATATCTGAAAAATTGCCATACTCTTTTGCAAAGCAGCTGTATCATTCTGCATTCCCTCTGACATAGCACAATGGTTCCAACTCCCTCACATCCTCACCAATAGTCGTTTTCTGCTTGTGTGTGTGTGTGTGTGCTTGTGTGTATATGCATGCACACAAATATATAAACATGCATTTAGTGATATGGAGCATCTATTCAAGTGCTTAGTCATTTGTACATCTTTGTGAAGAACCATCTATTCAAGTCTTTTATCCATTTTTGAATCAGGGTGTTTGCTTTTTGTTCAGTTGTAGGAGTTCTCTGTATATTCTGAATAGAAATCTCTTGTCAGATAGATGGCTCTGAAATATTTTCTCCCATCTTGTGGGTTGCCATTTTATTCTGTTTACATTTCTTTGATACACATTTTTTTTAACTTATGTACTGAAAATTGTTTATTTTTTTGTTAGCTGTACCTTTGTCGTTCCTTCGTTTCATATGGAGGAAAACACTGCCAAATCCAATATCATGAAGCTCTTGTCCTCTATCTTCTTCTAAGACTTTTTATATTATTAGGTCTTATATTTAGTTTCTTGATACGTTTTCATTAATTTTTGCATATGATGTTAGGTAAGGGTCCATCTTCCTTCTTTAGCATGTTGCCCACAAGACTTCTCAGCACCATGTGTTGAAAATACTATCCTTTCTACTTTGAAAAGTCTTGGCAACTTGTCAAAAATCATTTGGCCATATATCAGGGTTTATTTCTGGGTGTTGTATTCGATTCTATTCTATTGGTCTTGAATAAGGGAGAAAATAGTATAACCTATCCAGGTTGATGAAGAACATAAAGAAAGACCAGGACTGAGAATTAGGAGGGCAATATAAAACAGCAGGGAGTAAAAGACAGTGTGAGAGAAGATCTTGTATTTGCGAGTTCATGGAAATAGGATCATGCTAAAACCACTAAACGCCTGCCTTTGAACAATACGGTAAATGTGCCAGCAAGAAACATAACACTTACCCATCTCTGGGAAATATAGTATGGGCATAAAGATAAACTACACACAAATATATTAAAAAGGGAAGGGTTTTCATGGTGTGAGAATATTGTGGCATTTGAAATACAATTTACTTCTGTTCTACCATTGTCTCTAAAATTTATCAAAGTGTATATACAAGCAATTCCAATTCTGGTAATGTGCTTGACAGGTTTATATATGAACTTCAGTAGAGCAGTAAATGTACATTCATAGTAGGACTGTTCCCTAAACCAAAAAAACAAAACACAAAAACTGCAAAGACTAGAGTTCACTTTGTCAACACACATACAGATGCAATGATGGTTAACGGTCCGAAAACAGAAGGTGAGCATGGGTGCAAGAGGTTAATCCCCAGGCTGGGGTGGGGTGCAGAGTTTGAGGGTAACACAAATAGAAAAGGCTTTTGTCCTATCCTTGCTTTTTGAGGTATGGAAATTCACAGGTCACTACCTTCATTTCAAACTGAATGAATGCACTATTCAATTTTTTTAAACAGGCGAAGTAAACATGAGTGATAATAAATTTCAAACTGTCGCTAATCAAATAAGATACTAAGAAAACTTAAATAATATGATTTAGGAATGAAGTAGAGAGATTGTCCAACATGGTAGCATTCAAAGACCCAGAGCTTGATGCCTCTCATGGGCACACCAAAGTCACAACTGTTTACAGAACAGCAATTGATGAAAAAGGCCGGGACCTACCATAAAAGATGTTTTACAGCTAAAGATATAAGGAAGGCACCTCGACAAGACAGAAAGGAAGGGCAAAATCTCAGTAGAGTCAAGACCCATACCACCAAGTGGGTGGCCCACAAATGGGAGAATAATTACAATTTCAGAGGTGCTCCCAGGTAGCAAGGGGTATGAAGCCAACATCAGGCTCCCAAGCCCAGGGATCCTGTTGTGGAAAGAAGAGCTCCTAGAAAGTTGGGCTTTGAAGACCAGTAGTGCTTATTTTCCAGAGAGCCAGAGGGATGTGGGAAATAGAGATTCCACTCTTAAAAGATGCTCACAAAATCCCACATGATCTGAGAATCAGAACAGAAGCAGTCATTTGAAAGGATCCCGGGTCACACCTACCTCCTAATCTTGGAGAGTCTCCCAGAGAGGCAAGAGGCAACTACAGCACAGCCTCAGGGACAGAGACACTGGCAGCAGCCATTCGGGGGAGCTCCTTCTACCTCGTGGACGCTGGTACCAGCAAGCATAATTTCAGAATCCTCCCTGTAGCTTATCAGCCTCAGGACCGAGCCCCACCCATTTCCACCAGACTACAGACACAAGTACTAGGATGCTGCAGGCCAAGCAACTAACTGAGCAGGGGCATAGCCCCATCCACCAGCAAACAGGCTGCCTTCAGATCCTCTCAGTGCACAGCTGCCCCTGGACATGGGTCCAGCCACCAAAAGCCCCAGGACCAGCCTCCACACCTCAGTGGACAGGCACCAGCCCCAGAGTCCCTGGCCCCTCTGACAAGTGAGCCTGCTCTGGCCTTGGAGTCAGCCTCACCATCAGCAGGTGGTAACTGCACAGGGACTGGATGGAGCTTGGACCTACCCAACAGCAAACCTGCTTTAGCAGTGGGATCAGCCTCATACACCAACAGGCACACACCAGCTCCAGGAATACCACAGCCCAGCAGCCTGTGTAACCAGGCCACTTAATTGCAGGCCAGAAGCAGCCATGGACTCAGCTGGGTCCTGACCCTGCCCATCAGAATGCCAACGCAAGATTAGGGATACCCCCGGCCCTGCAGAGAGCTGTGTCAGGAACAGTGATCCAACACCAACCCTGTGGCTCCTGGGCCCTGCAGCCAGAACGCAGAACCTGTCTCTTCCTCCCAGTAGCCAGCATAGCCCCAGAACCAGTGACTGGGCACTAGCCCTGATATCACCTGGACTGCAATTCTACCCATAAGTGAACCAGCACCAGATTTGGTGTCCCCCAGAGTTGTGCAGCCAGCTGCCTTATGATTTAGTCTCACCAAGCAGCACAGACAGCCTCCATACAAGGCAGAGCCTGGCAAACAAGCAGTCTGGGGGCAGCCAAGCCTACCAGACTACCCACAGTAGTCAGCCCACCACAGCAGAAGAGCCCAAGCAGCCCACATAGGGGGTACACCTAGAATATATAGCTCTAGTGACCAGGGGAGAGGGGGCTGCTGGGACCCATAGGACAGCTCCTACAAAAGGCCACTTCCCCAAGGTCAGGGAATGTAACGAACCTACTACACACATAGCAATAAAAACAGGAAGTTAAGAAAAATGAGGTGACACAGAAACACGATCCAAATGAAGGACCAAGATAAGAATTCAGAAGAAGATCTAAGTGAAGTGGAGATAGCCAATCTCCTCAACAAAGGGTTCAAGGTAATGACTGTAAAGATGATCAAAGAACTCAGGAGAAGAATGGACGACCAGAGCAAGAAGTTAGAATTTTTTTTTAAAAAGAGTTAGACCATTAAAGAACAACAAAACAGAGATGAGGAATACAATAACTGAAATGAAAAATACATTAAAGGAAACTACTGTAGACTCAATGATACAGAGGAATGAATCAGAAAACTGAAGGACAGAGTACTGGCAATCACTGAAGATGAACAGTAAAACAATAGATTAAAATGAAATGAGGAAAGCTGAACAGACTTGTGAAACAACATCAAGTGTACTAATATTTGCATTATACTGGTCCCAGAAGCAAAAAGGAAAGACAAAGCAGTGTAGAACATACCTGAAGACATAAGAGTTGAAAACTTCCCTAACCTGGGAAAGAAAACAGACATCCAAGTCCAGTAAACACAGTAAGGCCAAAACAGGATCAACCCAAAGAGGACCACACCAAGACTCATTGTAATTAAAATGGAAAAAAAAAAATAAAGATAAAAAGACACTATTAAAAGGAGCAAAGGAAAAGCAACAAGTTACAAACATGGGAAATTGCATAAAGTTATCTGCTGACTTTTCAGGATAACCTCTGCATGCCAGAAGGGAGTGGCATGGTATATTTAAAGTCATGAAAGGGAAAAGCCTATAAGCAAAAATACTCTACCCAGCAAGGCTCTCCTTCAGATTTGATGGTGAGATCTAAAGTTTTACAGAGAAGCAAAACTAAAAGAGCTCAGCATCGCCAAACCAGCTTTATGAGAAATCTTAAAGGGGCTTTTCTAAGTGAAAAAGAAAAGGTCACGATTGAAACATAAAAATTAGGAAAGGAAACTTACTAAAGGAAAAACCTCATTGGTTAAGGCAAATATTCAACAAAGGTAGTAAATCAACCATGGACACAGCTAATAGGAAGGATGAAAAAAAAAACAGTAATAAAATCATCTATATTCACAATAAGAAGTTAAGGGACACACAAAACAAGTAGATGTAAAATATAAGGTCAAATTCAGTAACTGTGGGGGAGCAGAGTAACAATACAGGGTTGTTAGTGTCCATGTGAAATTAAGAGCTCAGCAACTTAAATAATCACACACACACACACACACACACACACACACACACACACACACACACACATATAAACAAAACTGAAAGAAATCCAAACATAATATTAAAGATAGTCCTCACATCACAGATGAAGGGAATAAAAGGGGAAGAAAGGAACACTGAAGAAATTAAAGAGGGATTCTAAAAATACCCAAGACAAATGAAAATGAACACAAAATGATCCAAAATCTATGGGACACAGCCAACGCAGTTCACAGGGGGAAGTTATAGTGATACAAGCTTATTCTTAGGAATCAAGAAAAATATCACATAAACAACCTAACATTACACCTGAAGGAATTAGAAAAAGAAGAAAAAACAAAACTCAAAGCTGTCAGAAAGAAAAATTAAGAAAACTATACCATATGCAATGACATCAAAAAGAATAAGATACCTAGGAATAAACACACCTAAGCAGGTAAAAGACATGTGCTCAGAAATCTATCAGCCATTGGTGAAAGAAGTTGAAGACAACACAAAAAGATGGAAAAATATAGCATGTGCATCGACTGGAAGAATTAATACTGATAAAATAACCATACTACCAAAGACAATCTACAGATTTAATGCAATCCCTATCAGAATACCAAAGCATTTTCACAGAACTTGAAAAAGTAATTTTAAAATTTGTATAGAAACACAAAGACCCCAAATAGCCAAACAATCTTGAGAAAGAACACAGCTGGAGGCATCATGCACCTTGACTTCAGACTATACTGCAAAGTGACAGTAATCAAAGAGAAAGGTACCAGAGCAAAAACAGACACAAAGATCACTGGAATAGAATAGAGATCCCAGAAGTAAGCCCACACACTTATATTTAATTGATTTATGACAAAGCAGGCAATATGGAGAAAAAACTGTCTCTTCAATAAGTGGTACTGGGAAAACTGGTCAGCTACATGGAAAAGAATAAAATTAGATTATTTTAGCACACCATATATAAAATAAATGCAAAACTGAATAAAGACCTAAATGTAGGACCAGAAACCATAAAACCCCTAGAGGAAAATATAGAACATTCTTCAACATAAATGATAGCAACAGTTTTAGGTTCAGTCTACTAAGGCAAATGAAACAAAAGCAAAAATAAACAAATGGGACTTCACTAAACTTAAAAGATTTTGCACAGCAAAGGAAACCAAAGACAAAATGAAAAGACAACCTGCTGAGGGAGAGACAATATTTGCACATGATAAGAGGTTAACATCAAAAAAGATGACCAAGCAAGGGTTCATACCTAAACTACAGAAACAGCACATACAACTCAATATCAAAAAAACACCCAAAATCTTTTTTAAAAAAATGAGAAGCCCTAAATAGACATTTTTTCCAAGGAAAAACTACATATAGACAGCCAGAACTCACAAAGATGCTAAACATAGCTAATCGGCAGTAAAATGCAAATCAAAACTATGAGATATATCACCTCAGTCTTGTCAGAATGGCTGTCATCCAAAAGATCACAAATAACAAAGGTTAGTGAGGATGTGGAGAAAGGGAAACTCTTGTACACTCTTGATGTGAATGTGAAGTAGTGCAGCTACTGTGGAAAGCAGAATGGAGGTTCCACAAAAAACTAAAAATAGAACTACCATAATATCCAGCAATTTCACTGTTGGGTATATCAGAAGAAAACAAAAACACTATTTCAAAAAAAAAAATAACTGCACACCAATGTTCATAACAGTGTTATTTGCCATAGCCAAGATATAGAGTCAAACTAAGTGTTCATCAATAGCTTAGTGGATAAAAAAGATTTTTTATGATGACTTCAGCAAAAAATGAAATTTTGCCATTTGCAAGAACATGGATGGATTTGGAGGGTATTATGCTTAGTAAAATAAGCCGCAGAGAAAACAAGCATGGCATGTTATGAGAAAAAAAGCATGGTATGGTATGAGAAAACAAGCATGGTATGTTATCACTTACACGTGGCATCTAAAAAATTGAATACAATAACAACAAAAAAACAGACTCACAAATTAAAGAACAGACTAGTGGTTACCAGCAGGGAGAGATAGGGTGGAGGAGCAAAATAGTGGTAGGAGATTTTGAGGTACAATCCACTATGTATAAAATCAATAATCTACAGTGATGTACTGTATAGCATGGGGAATATAGCCACTCTTTTATAATAACTATAAATGGAGAAGAACCTAAACATTTATGAATCACTATGCTGTACCTCTGAAACTAATATAATAATGTAAATTAACTATAGATCAATAAAATATAAAGTAAGAAACTATAAAGGGGAGACACAGATTATTAGATAGAAATCAATTAAATAAACACAAGTTTTGGAAATCAAGGAATTAAAAAACAACACGTAAGACACAACATTGGCATTTAAAGTGTACAATCTATTCATTTAAAAGAAATCATTTAAGTGGTAAAAAATGGTACCCATTCTCACAATTTTGTATATCTAGGATAAATTATTATCTACAAAAATATGTTACAAATATTCGCTCAAAAAGAAAGAGAAAATTGGGATAAACCCATTTTAGTATCCAAATTTAATATCAAAGTCTCTATGCAAAATTGATTTGAATAAGTTCTGTTAGCCACTTCTAGTTTCTTTGTGATGTAAAATCTTTTAAAGCATAAAAATCAGCCTTTCTACATTATTCCATTAGACATACATAGAAGTTAAAAGAAATGAGAAGACAGAACAATCAACCAGGAAGGTGAATTTACTGAGAAACAGTCATTCGTTCTCCCTCTTCCTTTTCTTTTCCTCCTTTTCCAGGTCTCTTTCGGTTCCGATCAAGACAAATCTTGAGAGTTCTGAGAATATTTCTTTGAGGGCTTCAAATCACCATACCTACATCCTCTGCCACAACTACACACACGGGAACAAAAATAAACCTCTGCTATCTACTCACGTAGGAGGGATTCATGCAAAATAAACTCCTACATGGAGACCAACAGGTGAGTTTTCTACCTGTTCTTTCTAATGTCCTTCCATTATAGTAAATCCCACACATTATGAGGAAGAAACTGTTATGCGAGCTTTTCCTTGAAGTCAAAAATCTTGCATTCATTTCAAGTACCTGGTGATCATAGGGTACAGCCAGGGAAGGTGCCATCCCCCTTGGGGGGAGGGGCGGTGGATGGGCTCCCGCGCCCATGCACCTCCTGATGCACAGATTCTGGAGAAACAAAGGGCGGTCACACCGCAGTCAGCCTGTCAGGCTGTCGGGCCACTGGGCAACCCGACCAGCCTGGAAGTGCCCCATCAGTTTGCTGAAAGCAAAACCCTGTCCCCCCTGTGAAGCCAGGCAATTTGGGTCAGAGAGTCAGAGGAGACCGGTAATCAACTCCTCCTCTCTGCTCACCTCCTTGGGGTTACAGCAACCCCATCTCCAAACCCAAATCTGACCCTGGAGTGCCAAACTGGGAGTGGCAGGTGGGCTCTGCCGGTGCTTCAGCGCCCTCTGGAGGTTGTCTGCTATAATGGCAACTCTCAGCCCTTCCTCCTCCTCCTTCCCTAGTCCTGGGGGCTGCCTTGGCCTCCTGCAGCTGCTGGCCTGAATTCATTCTTCTTTTTTCTCCAATTACAATGAAGTGTCTTACAGAGGTTTGGAATCTCTTGAAGAAGGAAGATCTTTTAGCCAATACACCTTAACCGTGAGAAGTTGGTTTCAAGAATGAACCTGAAATACTGTATTTTTCTCCTGATGATTCCAAGGAGAGACAGCTCAAGTTTTCTAAATCATAAGAAAAACCAAGGTAAATATGATATTCTGAGCCAGAGATGAAAAAGCAGTTTTTAGCACCCCCTCCTCATGTCATATGACCGGGATTTAAATCAATCAACTGCCACTGGTTTTTAGATCAAGCGACCCAACTTTAAATCCATCAGCTGCTTCCCTGTAACTCACGTGACTTGGCTTTGAATAGTAAGAAATGCAGAGGTATAAAAATGATGTTCTGAACAATAAATGGAAAGACAACATTTTAGAAAGTTTTTTTCCTTTTCGAATGGACCATTCATTGCCTACAGAATAAAGGATTCCCTTGTGGATTTCTTGAACTGTAAACACTTACATTGTCTCCGTTGGCTTGATTGACTTAGATTTTGGGTTTTTTTTGTTGTTGTTGTTGTTGTCCTTAACATCTTTATTGGAGTATAATTGCTTTACCTTGTTGTGTTAGCTTCTGCTGTATAACAAAGTGAATCAACTATTCGTATACATATATCCCCATATCCTCTCCCTCTTGTGTCTCCCTCCCACCTTCCCTATCCCACCCCTCTAGGTGGTCACAAAGCACTGAGCTGATCTCCCTGTGCTATATGCAGCTGCTTCCCAATAGCTATCTATTTCACCTTTGGTAGTGTATATATGTCCACGCCACTCTCTCACTTCATCCCAGCTTACCCTTCCCGCTCCCTGTGTCCTCAGGTCCGTTCTCTACATCTACGTCTTTATTCCTCTGCAGCGACTCCTGCTAGGGACGGATACTTCCTTTTATGCTCAGGGAAATCCCCTAGTTTGAATATGATTTGAGTTTGATCCTGTGAAACCATCAGAACTTCCCACCAGAGATAAATGAGGAGATTCTGGCCTTTATTAGTATGCATGATGAACACGGGTGTCCTGGCTGTACTTGCCAACCCTCCTATTTTACCCACCTATTTTTATCCACCTTCCTCCCTGTGAGTACCTTTGACCAACCCTGAGTTCAGACTCCTGACCTATTACAGTGACTTTGTCAGCCTTTCTTTAAAAATGGACAGGTAATAAAACGAATTTAACCTAGAAGCAGCAGCTCAGTAAGGGAAATAAAATCATCAGAAGTTATCTAATCACAGCCACAGCCATCCAGGGCTCTGTCTTACCTGCTGGGTCATAAGAATGGGACCTTCCTAAACTTGAACGACATCCAATCAAATAAGTAAAGGTCTGCTCACCTCTGGCTCTTGGAGGGATTGCTAGGCACTCTACCCAGTGTATACTAACTGCAAAACACTGTCATGGTTGTGAAACACCTATGTTCCAGGAAAGCTTTTTGGGGTGCATGGGGAAGGTTTCTTTTTGACATCAAGCAAAAAATAAATCACCAAGCTCTTTGAGCACAGGGGTTCTTAAGAGGGCAGTAGAAGGAAGGAATGGGCAGAAAAGACGATCTCCAGTGAAGTGAAGGCCGTTTTTCCAAAAGAGTAGGATTTAGTCTCGGTTTAAGGAGAACACTTTTAAATAGCTGGGACAGCTCCAAACTGCAGTTTAGGGACCGAGTGCTTCAAAAGAACAGTGCTTTAAAAGTCCTGGCAAGGCAGCAAGAGGATGAAGAGTTGGTTTTGCATAGTTTTGAACACAGGAGTAAAGAAGCAGAGGCATCTCTGACTAAAAGGCCCTGAGATCCTATGGCATCAATGGGTCAGTTGCAGGGGCAGGGGGTGTGGGGGGCGATATTTCTCTCTCAACGTCTCCCAGGGCAGCCACCCCTCCCGACCCCACACCCCCACTCCCTTCACCCTTCCTCCCTCCACTGTTGGGTCCCCAGGGACAGCACTTTTCAAGCTGGAGCCCTCAGGCACCATCTCTGCTGTCTGGATTCTTCCTGGAGCCTGGCAAGTTCTGGGACAGGAAGGCGGGTCTGCAAGGCCGCTGCGGTGCAGTCGGACCTGGAGGCCTGGAGGGGAACTGGAGCCCTGAAGCCCACCCACGTCCTTGAAGCCGAGGGAGGAACACATCCTCCTAACAGTACTTCTCAGGGGTCAGCGTGCTCCCCACCCAACGGTGATCCATACTCACTTGAGGCAGCAAGGACTGCCTCTAACTGGCCCCCTCGATTCCGCCTTAAGGGTCCTCGCACATGTGTGATAGCGCAGGCCCCGGATCTCTTTAGTCAGCTGAGGCCAGTGCTGCCGGCATCCCTCCAGTCCCATCCCCCAGCCCCTCCCTCTGGGACTGTATCTAATAGAAGAAAGAGCACAGAGGAATTGGCTGAATCAAGGGACCTGGGAGCCTGGGGATGAGTTTGAAGACCGAGAACCTAAGGCGCAATTACATATTATTGGAAACTCTTGTGGAGTGTGTGGGGGGGAGGTTAGGAGGCTGAGAGGCTGAGTCGACCTGGTGAGTCCAGCCCCAGGACACCACACAGCCCTGTCCCCCTTTCCCTGCCATCAGACAAGCGGTGCCGCAACTCCAGCCGGGACTCTGCACTTCCCCCTCCCTGATTCTCCAGAAGAGCAGGTGGCCCCCCTCTGAGGGCAGGGGCAAGACAACGGACCAAGTCCCCCTGCACTAAGGCGCTACTGGAATCTCTTCCTGAACAGCAGTGCTGGCTTGGAGCGAACCCGTGCACTGCCAAAGTTGGTCTCGTCCTGCAGCTGAGGGACGCAGGCTTTAAGTCAGCTGCCTTGGCTTTAAATCAATCAGTCCCCCCTTTAAGTCAGGTGACCCGACTTTAAATCACTGTGTGCCCCTCAAGCCTGCCACTTCAAAAGTTGGGAACTTCACTTTGATCCCAGCACCTCACACAGCTGAATGCACACTGTAGTCACCCCCAAGCCTGGCTTACAGGCAGGATATAGGTAAGGGGATGGGCTGCACACATGGTGAGGAGGGTGCACTTCATGTTCCAGAAGGGTCCAGGTACTCTGGGTACAGCAAGCAGTGCACGATACAGCAGCTCCCTGGCAAAGCTGGTGATGCACAGGGGGAGCAGGCACACCCAGGCACGCAGAGGTTTCAGGCCGGGAGCTGGGGCACAGCCAGCCGGCAGGGTGTGAAAGCCGAGGATCTGAGCCTTCTTGAGAAAGGCAGACACAGAGGATGGATGAGAAACAAAGACCAGATGAAACATGGATTTGAAAAGCACACCCTGCTCTTGAAATTGGGGTGGGGTCACCCCAGATTTGAGTCTTCTTACGCCCCAGTATCTAGTGCTTTGGCATTTGCCCAATTACTTATAAAATGTGACTGATAATATCTAAACCATAGAATACTGCATTTGGAGTGGTTTTGCGTGTTTATGTTTCTATAGTAGAATAATCTTTTCTACAAGAAAAATGTACACAATCTGAAATAAATTCAAACCCCTCTTTAAAAAGTACTATATCGGACTTCCCTGGTGGCGCAGTGGTTAAGAATCTGCCTGCCAAGGCAGGGGACATGGGTTCAAGCCCTGGTCAGGGAAGATCCCACATGCCGCGGAGCAGCTAAGCCCATGGGCCACAACTACTGAGCCTGCAGACCACAACTACTGAAGCCCGCGTGCCTAGAACCGGTGCTCCACAACAAGCACAGCAAGAGAAGCCACCGCAATGAGAAGCCCGGGCACCGCAACAAAGAGTAGCCCCCGCTTGCCGCAACTAGAGAAAGCCTGTGCATAGCAACGAAGACCCAACGCAGCCAAAAACAAATTAATTAATTAATTAGTTAACTATTTTTAAAAGGTACTATATCCTTCTGTACAGCTTCTCTGGGAAGAACAGAGAGATGGCGTAGGAGAGTGAGAAAGACCAATATTTAGTGCACATCTCTCATGCAGGTGCTCTGCTGGCTCAGATAGATTTATCCCACTTTACAAAGGAGGAAATAGTCTCAGAGAGGCTTAGTAATTTTCCCAAAGCCAAACAGCTATGGAGTGGCAGAACCAAGATCTGAACCAAGTCTGTTACCTTCAAAGCCTAAGTCCTCATCACAACAAAACTCAATTAATATTTACATTTATCGAATTACATTGCAACCTGGGGAGTTCTTGGCACAATCCTGAATAAGAGTGAGAAAGAAAGAAATAGCATTGTTCCTACAGTCAACCCAAATTTTTGGAGCAGCTGCTAGATGGCTGGCCCATTTTGGGGTTCAGCAGTGATCAAGACAGGAAGAGTCCTGCTTTCATGAACCACGTAGTGGGGAGGAGAGACGGGTGCAACTTGGGTGAGGGATTTCACCTTGCTGGACCTCTGTTTTGTCATCTGGAAAATGGGATGGCTGTTCCTCATTTTCTGGGATTGTCCAGCCCTCACATTCTCTGATTCCATAAGAAGCATTTGTTTTCCTGTTTCTTTAAAATTCATTCAGGCCGTGAGCTGTGATGAATGTTGTTAGCTGCTCCCCAAAGCACTCTATTCCCACCCTTTTCCTGTGATCAGGTCTTTCCCGAAACATGACTCACAGTCAGTCAGTCAAGTCACAGAACCTAAGGGGCACCCAGCAGAAAAATTCCAACCCTTGCTTCCCAGGAGCTCTGCGGTCTACCTGCCAGGTAAACTTAACTCACCTGGCACAAGGTGGCCATCCCTGGTTTCACATCAACATGATCTCAGGCACAAACCTCCTTGTTTTTCCATTTTGTCTTTAAGTTACTTGTTGAAACAACTGCACAAATATGACACAGATATAAAATCAGGCATCTTCTGCCCCCAGTGCCTACTAATAAATGATTTTCTGCCACTTTAGTGATAAAGATAGAAAATTTCAACATTCTGCTACCCTTATTATTTGTCATTTTTGTTGATATTTCTATTGACTACATCTTTCAATATTTTAACAATGGAACATTTATTTAGGTTGTTCCAGACCCAGCCTTTAGTGGTAAAGGTTTTGTTGTTATATTTCTATTATGTTTCCTTTAAAAATCATTATCCTATTTAAATGGATTAAGTCAATTCTATAGGCATTTATCTTATGATATTGATGAAATTGATACATAGAGGGCAGTAGTACAAGTTGATTGGACTTGAGAACCTCTATTAGCACAGTTAAGTATAAATATTATCTATATGTAAACCAAAGTACATGCCGAGTGAGATTCTCTGACTTTTTTTCACTGTCTGCCCCTCAAGCCGGTGGGAAATGGAATATTTCTTGCCCTATCAGTAAACAAAGGATGTCACAGTCTTCAGCACTTGCAGCCCTCCAATGTGAGCCGGCGGGCCCTGAGGCACTCAGGATATGCAAATACGGAATGCAGGCCCCAGAGAGCTGAGGTGCATATCAAAGGAAGGATTTCAGTGAGCCCATGCAAAGAAAAGCGCCGCATTCCTCACCTTGGGAGAGCTGGTTTTCCTTAGTTAACAATCACCTTTTGATGTTCCCCATTACCAGTCCCCTGCCCTGTCCCCTCCCCCCGGTACTTTAGCTCAGGGAGGAAGGAGCGCAGAGGGACTCGGCTGAATAAGGGGCCTGCGCGCCTCGGGAGGAGTTTTCAGCCGCTTTCCCCGCAGTCGGGAGGAGGGGCGCTGACGCTGCAGCCACACCCTGCGCCTCCCTTGCCCCGTTTCCACTCAGGACGCTCAGGCCGACCCCCTCCCCACGCCCACCAGGCCTCGCGAGCCAGGCCGAGGGCAGGGGCGAGAGGAGGGACCGAAGTTCCCGGGGACCAGAGGCTGGAGGCCGCTCTTTCTGCACAGCAGCGGCGGGTGGCAGCGAACCCCTGCCCCTCAGAAGCTGGTCTTGTGCTGCCGCCCGGGCACTGGACCAGGCGGAGGGTCGGCGCCCACTTACCCGGCCCGCCGTCCCCGCGACTGTCACGGCTTCGGCCGCCGGGGCACCTCCAGAGCCGGCAGCCTCAGTGAGGTCGCCCTCCCCTCGGGCTCTGGGGCAGTTCCGTGAAGGCGGAGGGAAGAGACCCCGCCCGAGCCGGGAGTTCCAGCTCTGAGGAAACGCGGGCTCTGTTCAGCGCGCAGTGGGTGGGACCGCTCTGCCCCGAGGCCTTCCGGGAGGGAGCGGGGCGGCGGGGGAGGGAGCCGCCAGGAGCGCAGGGCCCCGTCGGGGGTCCTGGAGGGGCGGCCCGGCCTGGGGGCCACGCCCACTGTGGCCGCAGCCCAGGCCTTTCTCCTGGAATCCTACACGAAAAAGTTAGAAAGATACACAGTCTATAGTAAATATTCACAAATGATTGTTGCTGCTCTGCTCACTATTCTATTAAAGGTGTAAAATCCATAAAACACTTTAAGTTCAAAATTAAATATGAATTTTTACCTTTCTAATTATGTCTCTGATATTCACAGTTGTGGTTAATGAATCAGAGACTGTGGCATCACTAGTTAACCATGAGCTTGTTAAAAAAATAGAATTCAGGCCCACCGGACCTACTGAATCACAATCTGCACTTTTACAATCTCCCCAGTGTACTTGTGTATCCATGAATAGTTGAAAGGTACATTTCTACCACGACAGGTCTTTTCTGTATGAGAAATACACACATTTTATCCAGTTTGATATAAATAAAACACTCAAAAATGCATATGCCTGTGTTGAAACCATCATTTTATCATTTCTTTTCCAGACAAGTATAGTCTCTATACTGGTTTTGTGGATCACATGCCATACCCTTTTCTTGTAGTTAGAAATAAGGTAGAGAAAGTTACTTTGTAAAAAAAAATATATATATATATATATATATATATATATATTAGTGGATAATTGAAGACACTCTTCTAAATTAAAAGCAGTTCTCTTAACTTGCTGTTTTCTTCTTGGGTCACATTATGAACTCTTCCCGTGGCCACATGGCATGTGTACTTTTAATTTCAGGGACTGCTGACATTCCAGGATGTGGCCATAGATTTCTCTCAAGAGGAGTGAGAATGCCTGGACCAAGATCAATGGGAATTGTACAGGGATGTGATGTTAGAGAAGTATAGGAACCTGCTCTCCTTGGGTGAGGATACCTTCCTTCCAGAATTCCTTATCCAACCACAGGGTTTGGAGTCCTTCATTTGTAGAATGTCTCCTGAAATCTTCTGCTTCCTACAATAGGGTTTCAGATTGCAACGTTTCAGGAAAGATTGGGAGTTTGTGGGTATAATTTTTCTTATTCTTTTAAAATTGCAGCCTCCCTTTTAATATACTTTGTAACTGCTTGGGATGTGTCTATATGAACTGTGTACTATATGCTTCTGTTACAGTCCTTACAATATTTTATTGTCTTATTTTCTGTAACCATTTTCCATGGATTCTTTGGGCTTAAGGTATATTAAAAGGGAGACTGCGATTCTCCCTTTAAAAGGGGACTTATTAAAAGGGGACTTCCCTGGTGATGCAGCGATTAAGAATTCGCCTGCCAATGCAGGGGACCCGGTTCGATCCCCGGCCTGGGAAGATCTCACGTGCCACGGAACAACTAAGCCAGTGGGCCACAACTACTGAGTCTGCACGCCACAACTACTGAAGCCGGTGTGTCTTGAGCCCGTGCGCCATTTATTTTTTGGAGAATAAAACCACTTCTGAGTGATTAAAATTTAGGCCAGCTAGTCAAAATGCTTTATCACGTGTTCTTCTAAAACACTGATCAATGGAACAAGTTTTGCTAGGGATAACAGTGTAATTGTATTCTGGAGTTCATATGGGCAATATGGTTTATGACCTTGATGCTGGATCACGACATTTCAATGGTATAACTGCTATTAATTGTCTGTTTGTTCAACGATTAAAGTCTCACGTGATCTGAGTTCAGACTGGAGTCATCCTGGTTGGTTTCTGTCTATTGCAGATTTCTTCCAGTATGAAAGAAAGGACAAGGGCAATACGGCTTACTTTACAAAATGTCTTCAAACTAAATGATGCTATAATCTACATTCAATTAATTTATACATACCCTACTGTAGAACAGGGTTCGTTACGCTGGCAGAGCCCGGTAATTATGTAAAACTGAAACTTTTTCTGCACTGGTTCAAGTCCTCTTCCTAAGAATGTGTTTATAATCAACATTCTTTCACAAATTACCCAATTGAATTCACCATAGCATTCCTCATATTAACTAAATGGAAAATCCTAGGCTATATACAAGTCCAGAAAGGGCCCAAAATCATCAGCCCCCATGGATGATTACAACCCATTGCTGAGGCTTTCAAATTACTTATTAAAGAACCACTATGTCCATCAACATCATCAATTTATATATTATTGCCCCAATGCTAGCCTTAACCCTGGCTCTCACAACATGAATTCCTCTTCCCATATCTTATCCACTAATTAGTATAAATGTAGGCATATTATTTCTATTAGCCATATCACACCGAGCCATTTATTCCATCCTCAGATCTGGATGAACTTCGCATTCCAAATACTCACTCACTGGAGCTCTAGGAACAATAGCACAGACAATCATCTCATATGAAGTAATGTAGCAGTTATTCTCTTCTCAGTCTTACTGATAAATGGATCATTTACACTTTCAACAGTAATTATTACACAAGAACACCTATGACTAATTTTCTCCTGACCGCTACCCAGAATTTGATTATCTCCGCAGTAGCAGAAATCCAATGAAGCCCCACTTGATTTAACAGAAGTAGCATCAAAACCTGTATATGTCTTCAATGTAGAAAATGTAGCAGGCCCATTCACCCCGTCCCTCCTAGAGAATATGTCAATTTCCCTATAATAAACATTTCCACAGCAATCTATTTTTAGGAGCATTCGACAATCCCTAGGTGCCAGAATTATAGATTCTTTCATCTTGTAAATATCGTTTTTTTAAAAAAAATAATTTTTATAGTTTTACTACCTGTAAACAAAATGTACTCCATTGCTGTGGAATATTCCTTCATAGGAGCGTGCATGGTTCATTTCTGCATCCGCCTGTGATGGCCTTCAGGTTCTTTCAGGTTTGGCTCCTGTGGCTGCGAGTCCATGTCCGTGTGTCCTGGTGCAGGGCTGGTGGGTTTGTGTTCACCTGGGAGGAGCACTGTGGGTCTCTGTGCAGGGACTTCGCTATCTGAGGCCCGATTGTTTCAGAAGTGGTTGCATCCCCCCGTTGCGTACCAGGCTTTCCATTGCTCCACATCCTGCTGATATTTGATACTATGTCTTTCATGTCTGCCATTCTGGTAGGTGTATGCACAGTATTTTTCTTACGGCTTTAATCCCTCTGTTGTTAGTGAAGTTGTGCATCTTGTGGTATTCATGGACTATTTCCTGTTGTTTTTTTAAAAGTTTTAAAAATTGTGGTCAGATATACATAACATAAAATTTACTATCTTAACCATTTTTAAGTGCACATTTCAGGGTCAAGAAGTAATTCACACTGTTGTGCAAACCTGACCACCATCATCCTCCAGAACTTTTTCATCTTGCAAAATTGAAACAGTCCCCATTAAACACTCACTCCCCATTGTCCCTCCCTCAGCCCCTGGCACTCAACATCCTACTTTATGTCTCTATGTTTCCGACTGCTCTAGGGGCCTTGTATGAGTGGATCAAGCACTGTTTGTTTTTTTGTGTCTAGCTTACATCACTGAGCATAATGCCCTCAAGGTTCATCCCTGCTGCAGCCTGTGTCAGAATTGCCTTCCTTTTTAGGCTGAATAGCATCCCCTTGTATTGATGGACCGTGTTTTTCTTCTCCATTCATCCATTAGTGGACACATGTAATATCTACATTCATTTCTCCTGTCATAATATTTGTGGAATAACATCAGAAAGTCCTATGAATCAAAAGTCATTTGCCATTAACTTTTTTCTTAAACTTTTTGTTGTGGAAAACATCAAGGCTAAGAAAAGGGAAAAATACATGTCAGCTTCACTTGTGTTCAGGAATTAATGCTTTACGGATTCACTTTATTCCCTGTGTGTGTGCTATGCGTGTGCATGTGCCTGTTTGCATACCTATGCTGTGCATGTGCATAGGTACGTGCACTTGCACACATTAGTGTGTGCATGGGCATATGCGTGCATGTGTGTTCACATGCTAGTGTGTGAATATATTTGTGCCGTGCACGTGCATATGTTTGTGTGTGTGCTGTGCCTGCCTGTGCGCACACCTGTGTGTTTGCTGGAACCACTTGCAAGTTGGTTGCAGACTGAATTGTGCCCCAGATATATCCGCACGCAGCTGCTCTAACAATCCTGCGTAGCCACGTAAAGGTCACAGATCTCAGGGATTTAAATGGATGGAGCAGGATATCCTGACACAGAGTTTGTCTTCCAATGACTGTCACTGTCTCAGTAACATCCTTCACACCTTCTTTAAGCCCCATTCAGGGTCCAGTTTAGACTCCCATTACATTCAGTCGCCTGCCCCAGGTCCCGTAAAGCAACAATGTCACCGTTGGAGAGCCCGGCCAAGGCTGGGGGTGCCCCTCCTGTTGGCCTGGCCTCCAGGCCCTGCCCTTGGCTCCTGTGTTCCCATCTCTCAGCCAGGCCCCGACTTGGATGGGGCCGCCACCTCTTTCCACACAGGGTCCCATCGCCCAGTCAAGGGGGTTCATTCTCCCCAAACACAGCATCAGGAGTGGGGTGGGGGGGGTGACAGTCCCCACTGGGTCTCCTTCATGTGAGACACTGTGCTGTTGAAAGAGCAGGCACCCTGCCCTCGGGGGTGGGGGGCTGGGGGGTGACATGCGGCCCACGATGGGCAGGCGGGTCTCCGGGTGGGGCGAGCCAGTGTGCAAGGAGTTCCGCGGTGGGTTCTCCTCTCCAACGGCTTCTGTGCCCCTACCTCTCCCCGTGCCTCCCCTCGAAGACAGCGCGGTGCCCGGGACGGGAGCCATGGGAGCCGTCAGCCACCGCCCCCTCTACACACACGCACACGCACACGCACACGCACACGCACACGCTGCAGGGAAGCAGGACCTGAGTGCAGGGCTCTCAGCGGCCCTGAGCGCCCCGCCCGGAATCGGCCAGCCGAATGGACAGACTGGATCTCCCGGCCCGGACCATGCAGGACTCTCCTGCCTGGGCTTCCAGTGTGGCCGCCTCCTTCTGGAAGCCTGGGAGGCTGGAATCAGGCCACTTCTTGTCTGTCCTGGCAGCAGACTGGGCTGCACTCTAAGAAGTTCGTGGCTCGCCCGTGGATCCTGACCATCAGGTGGCCAGAGAAATTGGGAACATTTCTGTTTTGCCTGTTGAAATGTTTAATGCCAAAGATTTTGTTCAGTTTCCTGATGTGGGTGTCCAAAGATGAGAGACCCATGTGTGTGATCTGTACCTCCTATGAGATCAGCCCTAAGCTAGTTTAAACATGATCAAGTTGTGTCTACATGGTAGATTTAGACCTCTGCATGTCCTGTCTACTGATTATGTTTAGAGCTGACCATGTGTTGTCTATAATAAGAAGATTTAGACCTGACCATGTTCTGTGTACGCTAGGACTATGGGGACCTGGGTAGAGACCCGGCCTGGCCTCAGTACTGGGAAGCTCCGTGCCTGCATCTGAATGTCAGGGCTTAGATGTCTGGGGTCTGGAGCTGAGGTGGGCTTGTCTACGTAACAGCCTCTCTTCTGAGTGTGGTGACCTGGTCCTCCCAAGGGTCAGTGCTATGGTCGGGGCCTTAGTCTTAATCCCTGCAGGGTTCACCTTCCCTGGGGCTCATGGAGAATCCTCAGGAGGACTACCTGGCAATAATTCCAATTTACCAGCACGTGCATGGTGCATAGGGAAGCAGGTTTAGCTGGTGAATTGATTGCAGGGCACGCAGATCGGGCAAAAGGCCGATGGGTGACAGCTGAGGCTGCTGCTGAGCTCTCCCTCCAGTCTACCGTCCCTACTCAGCAGAGTCCAGAGCTGCCCCTCGGCTTTCAGCCCTGCTGTCCTGTGAGTTTTCTCAACATGTAAGCGAGACGAGAAAGGACTGAGCACGCCAGCACCAGGGTCGTGTGTTCAACTCTAGTATGAAAGCTTTAAAAACAGTTAAAATCACACAGAACCAAAGTGAGAAGAGGAGGACTCCTCTGGGACAAGTGTGGGGAAAGGAGACCCACCTGACACTTTTTCCCATCCCAGGAGGTCCCAGGGACCCAGCTTGTTTCCACATTGGGGGAGCCCCCTGCAGAGCCATGGTGTCCTGACCAAGGGGACGTGTGACCCCAGGTGCAGGGTCTGGGGAGGTGAGGTCACCCTGGGACTGTGGACATGTGACCCAGGTGGAGGGGTCTGGGGAGGTGGGTCACCCTGGTGAGTGTGGATGTGTGGCCGCAGGTATAGGGTGCGGGGACTGTGTGGGTCTCACCATACCTGCATGGGTCAGGATCACATGTATGGGGAGACCGCATATGCGCTCTTTGCCTGCAGTGTGTCCTGTCCCCTTTGAGATTTCCAACCTCTGCATTAAGGGTGTTGTCCTGATTAACCTGTGGTTCCTTTTCTTCTCTTCATCTTGTCACAATCATATGAGGTCAGGCATGTTTGAGTGGGTTGATGCTCTGTGTTCCGGTGAGTGACAACACTTGGTGGTATCATATTAATACTATAGCATATCATATGTCTAATCTATGGGGGTCACCACTGCCTGGGTCCCCCTGGACAGAGGTCAGGTGAGCACAGACTAGCCCCCCACCCCAAGAATGGTCTCCCACGTGCTCTGTGAGGGTACCGTGATGGCCCCTAAGGTAGGGGACTGTGTCTGGGCCTCCGACATTTGTGATGAGGGGGAGTCGAAATGGAATCTCAATTAACAAGACATTATTTTAAGAATTTATTTTAAGTGAAATAAAACACACGTCACATACCCTTTACCATCATCACCATTTTAAGTGCACGTTTCTGAGGCCTCAGATATATTCACTTTCTCGTGGAGCCATCACCACCATCCCTAGAACTTTTCATCTTGCAAAACCAAAATTCCACAACCATGAAAGTCTCATTCCCCATTCCCTCCCACTGCCCCTGGCACCGATATCCACTTCAGTCCCTGAGTTGTCGACTCCAGGGCACCCACTGGAGTGGAATCCTGCAGTGTTTGCTGACGGGTCATTTTGGAAGAGCTGACTTTCAGTCTGAAGCTCTGCCTGTTTGCATCTGACGAATCTGCATTTAAGGAGAGGGTGTATGAGGAAGGGGGTGTATGCGGGACAAAGGTGTCCGGGGTGCAGGTGAGCCAGGACCTGACCAGCTGCCTTTTGGGTCCCCTGGTCCCATCTCTTGGTCTGTGCCTCATCTGCATCATCACTGTCCCCGCTGGCACCGCTGGGGTGTTGTTGTCTGAGTGAGAGTCCCCTGGTGCCCCTGCTCTCCTCCCCTCCTCCTGCTGGTTGGGGAGGGAATTGCTTGCTGTGTGGTCTCTCCTCCTGAGGCATGAAGGACCCTGTAGCATGGACCTGCAGAGTGTGGGGTGTGGTCCCAAGAGCATGGGGCCCACATAGGACACGACATCGGGGCGCGACAAGTGCTAGGGCTGCCTCATCACTGACAGGGAATGTTGCCCAGATCCTGCTCGAGAGGGCGTGGTGGGTGGCCTGGGACCCTAGCGGCCCCATTCCTATACTGGAGCTTGGAGAGTGCATCCCCATGGGCTCCAGATTCACCCCATATCTCAGCCATATCCCTCTGTCCTGTCTTTGAACTCAGGAAAACGAGCTCTCTTGTCCACAACATAGGCCTGGTCCTGTTGATATTAGGATTCTTTAAGTTAGGCGTCCTGGGATAGCAGCTCTTTTTAGGCCTGAGAAGGAACAACTCCGGAGTGTACAACAATTTCAGATGAAACTAATATTCAATGACTATCCCTAACTACTCGGTTGTTGACTTCTATTAGTCATTATTCTCCTGGTTTTAGCTCTGATGTGGGGATTACAGAGGAGTCAACATTTAAATCTTCATAATCTGTGTATTTGTAGCTTCAGTATCATTACTGACCCATAGTTTTTTATGGTTTGGGAAGAGTTATTGATTTCACGTATCATGTAAAGGATTCACAATGATGATAGGGCAATTAAGATTACAATAATAGCTAGTAAATTGTTCACATTTTCTCTACCTGTGCATCTACTGTATGCATATGAGTTTAGATGTCAATATTAGTGAAATGATATAGAGGACTAGAGAACTTATTTTAAAAATCACTATTAATGTGTGATGAAGAAAATGTAAAAGTTCTTCCATAATCGGTGATGTTGTATCTTGAGAGCCTAGATGAAATTGATATGCCTTAGTGATATACAGGATTTTAGCCTATCATTTAACTTTGACAAAGCTACATCACTTTTTACTTTTATCTCATTTATTGAGGAAGACATAATTGTTATGGTGTTGGCTTGAAACTGGTTGAAAAGGACTTGAGTCCTTCCTTATTCTACATTTCCATAGGGAGGATCTTGAAACATAGGATATGGTGGAGGACATCCGTGTAACCATTCTAGGTTAGGAGTAGCAATTTCCACTGCTAAGACTTCTTGTTTAGACACAAATGCTTTTCAAAGTATGAAGATTATTAGCATTACTGCTGCTACTGAGATGAATGAGCCTAAAGACAAAATATTTCATGTTGTGTGTGCCTCAGGGTACTCAGACTAACGTAGTGACATCCCTGAGAGGCCACGAAAGTGCTGCAGGGAGTCATATTTACTACTACAAATATACTTGTGAAGTGAATTTTTGCTCATGCTGAGTTAACTGTATAACCTGAGAATAGTGGGAATCAGTGTAGGAAGCCTCCTATAATAGTGAAGACTGCTCCCATGGACATTAGGTCATGGAAGTGTGCTACTACATAGTATGTATCCTGGAGGACAATGTCTGGGGATGAGATGGCTAAGATGATTCCTGTCAAACCACCTACTGTAAAAAGAAAAAAACTAAAGCCTAAAACTCATAATATATTGGGAGGTCATATAGTATTACCTCCGTGAACAGTTGCTAACCAGGGACTTCCCTGGTGACGCAGTGGTTAAGAATTCGCCTGTCAATGCAGGGGACACGGGTTCGAGCCCTTGTCTGGGAAGATTCCACATGCCGCGGAGCAAAAAGCCCGTGTGCCACAACTACTGAGCCTGCCCTCTAGAGCCCGCAAGCCACAACTACTGAAGCCCACGCGCCTAGAGGCCGTGCTCTGCAACAAGAGAAGCCACTGCAATGAAAGGGCCGCACACCGCAACGAAGAGTAGCTGCCGCTCACCGCAACCAGAGAAAGCCCATGCGCAGCAACCAAGACCCAACTCAGCCACAAAAAAACAAAAAAAAGAAAAGAAAAAGAAAAATTAAATAAAGAGTTGCTAATCAGCTAGATACTTTTACTCCTGTAGGGATAGAAGTAATTACGGTAGCTGATGCAAAGTATGCTCCTGAGTCCACAGCTATCCCTATGGTAAACATATGATGGGCCCACAAGAGAACTCCTAAAAAACCAGTGGACATGACTCATACTATTCCCAGATAGCTGAAAGGCAATTTTTGTCCTAAATAGTATGTAATGATATGTGAGTTTATAACAAACCCTGTTAGGCCATGAATACAGACTTCAGGGTGAGCAAAGTATCAACATAGGTGTTGGTATAGGATTCGGTCTCCTCCTGCAGGGTCAAAGAAAGTAGTGTTTAGATTTCTATCTCTTAACAGCATGGCAATTCTGGCTGCTTGGACTGAGATTGGTAATTATAGTAATATGGCTATAGTTGGGGAAGATTAAACAAATAATGGTGTTTGGTATTGGGATATGACTGCTGGTTTTGTATTAAAGACTATAGTAATAAAAGTAATAATACCAAGAATTGAGGAGACACCTGCTAAATGGAAGGAGAAAACAGTTAGGTCGACAGAGGCTCCTGCATGGGCCAGATTGCAGGCTAGAGCTGAATACACGGTTCCACTGGTACCAGAACCAGCTTCTACTATTGGTGATATGAGTAGGAGTAAGAATGATGGGGGAAGTAGTCAAAAGTTTATATGATTTATTGGGGGAAATGCTACTTCAGGTGTCTGAGTTATTAGTGGCCCAAGTCAGTTTTCAAAGCCTGCAATCATAACGGGTACAGCTATAAAGAAAATTATTACAAGTGCAGGGACTGTTATGACTACCTTACAGATTTGGGCATCTCCAAGTAGCGGTCCAGGTCAGCATAGCTCAGCCTCGATTGATATAATTAAGGTGCTGCCTGCTACTGCAGCTCAAGCACCAAATAGTAAATATAAAATGCCGATATCTTTGTGATTTGTTGAAAATAATCAGCAGTGTATGAACAGAGGTAAAATGACTGAGTTAGCATTAGACTGTAAATCTAAAGACAGAGATTGAGCCCTCTTTCTGGCAAACCCTGTGGTGAATCAACAAATTGAATTGTAACTTCAGAGAAGCAGCTTCAATTCTGCCAGTGATTTTCCTGCTTTTTTTTTTTTTTCTTTTTTTCTTTCTCAAATGAAGGAGAAGTAGACTGAAGCCAGTTGACTAGAGGATTTGCCTGTTAACTAAAGTTTCCTGGGGTTAAAACTCATCAATCTCGTAAAGATTTGGCTTAAATACAGTGTTTGCTTTACATTCAATTGATGTAGAATAAAGTCTTGCAATCCTTATTTTTAGGAATTAAGTAAATTTCACTTGTTTAGGATTTTGAAAGCTCTTGGCCTGAACTAACCTAAATTCCTAGTCCAGCACCGATAGAATGGGTGTTGTGTGTAGTAATCGTGTGGGTATTATGATTGGTAATGATAGGAAGGTTATTTCTTTGTACGTTCAAATTGTTTTGTGTTTGTGTTGTTTAATGAAGGGAATATAGTTAGTGATGTGGAGTATGTTAGCTGCAAGTAGAAATATATGCTGAGGGCTGCTATGATGGCTATTAGTGTTGGTAGAATGATGTTGTCGTTTTTGTTATCTCTTGGATAATTATTCATTTGGGTAGAAACCCTGATAGTGATGGGCGATGTCCTAATGACACTATAATGGTGAGGAAAATGATTGTGATGGGAGGTGTTTTACCTCATGTGTGTGATAATGATACTCTTGTAGTACATGATCTGGGCATAAATAAGAAGAAGATAGTGTTGTTATGATATAAATTAGTATGTTTAGGATCGTTATAATCTGAATATACATTATAATAGCTGTTATTCATCCTATATGGGCAATTGATGAGGAGGGTGTAATATTTTCCAGGTGAGTATGGCGAAGTCTGCCTCAGCCTCCAGCTATGATTTATAATATCACTATGATTAATAGTATATTTAGGTTGATGGATGGTGACATGTGGTATAAAACTGATAGGGGTGCAATTTTGTCATGTTGATAGCATCAGGTCTGCTGTTCATGGGATGCCTTGTGTGACTTCAGGCACTCAGAAGTGAAATGGGGAAAGTCCTACTTTTGTGACAAGGGCGATTGTCATGAGGGTGGATGCTGCTGGATTAAAGAATTTTGTTATTCATTGTGCTCTTTGACCAGAGTATATTAGATTAATGATAATAGCCATTATAAGTAGTATTGATGTGGTGGACTGTTTTAGGAAATATTTGTTGGATGCTTCTGTAGCTTATGGGTTCATGTTTTTTATTAGAATGGGGATACCATTAACCAGTGTGAGCTGGTTATACAATTATTATATTTCCTGAGAAAATGGTCAGTAGAATGATGGTAAAAACAATGAGAGTTTATTTGCACAGGAAGGATATACAAAAATATTTTGGGGGTATGGGCCTGAAGCTTACTTAGAGAACTTTACTATATAGCATGTGGTGTAATGTGGTAGGTAGCATGGAGAATGTAAAATTATTAGGAAGAATTCAATTCCAGGAATAAGAGCATTGAAACCTCTATGATTTACTCTATCAAAGTAACTCTTTTGTCAGACATATTTCTTAAATTTGTGGTGGGTTGCCTGGTATGATGACAAGTAGTGAAAACTCTCATATATATAGGGTTAATGTTAGTCGTAAAAAAAAACTTTTTATAAGAGATGTATGCGTTGATCATATCAAAATTGTAGGTAGGAGGCTCAAATTCATAGAAAGGAGATTGTTAGATGTGTTTTAATGATGACTTGGGCTGTATATAATTCTGGCACCTAGGGATTGTCGAATGCTCCTAAAAATAGATTGCTGTGGAAATGTTTATTATAGGGAAATTGACATATTCTCTAGGAGGGACGGGGTGAATGGGCCTGCTACATTTTCTACATTGAAGACATATACAGGTTTTGATGCTACTTCTGTTAAATCAAGTGGGGCTTCATTGGATTTCTGCTACTGCGGAGATAATCAAATTCTGGGTAGCGGTCAGGAGAAAATTAGTCATAGGTGTTCTTGAGTAATAATTACTGTTGAAAGTGTAAATGATCCATTTATCAGTAAGACTGAGAAGAGAATAACTGCTACATTACTTCATATGAGATGATTGTCTGTGCTATTGTTCCTAGAGCTCCAGTGAGTGAGTATTTTGAATGCGAAGTTTATCCAGACCTGAGGATGGAATAAATGGCTCGGTGTGATATGGCTAATAGAAATAATATGCCTACATTTATACTAATTAGTGGATAAGATATGGGAAGAGGAATTCATGTTGTGAGAGCCAGGGTTAAGGCTAGCATTGGGGCAATAATATATAAATTGATGATGTTGATGGACATAGTGGTTCTTTAATAAGTAATTTGAAAGCCTCAGCAATGGGTTGTAATCATCCATGGGGGCTGATGATTTTGGGCCCTTTCTGGACTTGTATATAGCCTAGGATTTTCCATTTAGTTAATATGAGGAATGCTATGGTGAATTCAATTGGGTAATTTGTGAAAGAATGTTGATTATAAACACATTCTTAGGAAGAGGACTTGAACCAGTGCAGAAAAAGTTTCAGTTTTACATAATTACCGGGCTCTGCCAGCGTAACGAACCCTGTTCTACAGTAGGGTATGTATAAATTAATTGAATGTAGATTATAGCATCATTTAGTTTGAAGACATTTTGTAAAGTAAGCCGTATTGCCCTTGTCCTTTCTTTCATACTGGAAGAAATCTGCAATAGACAGAAACCAACCAGGATGACTCCAGTCTGAACTCAGATCACGTGAGACTTTAATCGTTGAACAAACAGACAATTAATAGCAGTTATACCATTGAAATGTCGTGATCCAGCATCAAGGTCATAAACCATATTGCCCATATGAACTCCAGAATACAATTACACTGTTATCCCTAGCAAAACTTGTTCCATTGATCAGTGTTTTAGAAGAACACGTGATAAAGCATTTTGACTAGCTGGCCTAAATTTTAATCACTCAGAAGTGGTTTTATTCTCCAAAAAATAAATGGCGCACGGGCTCAAGACACACCGGCTTCAGTAGTTGTGGCGTGCAGACTCAGTAGTTGTGGCCCACTGGCTTAGTTGTTCCGTGGCACGTGAGATCTTCCCAGGCCGGGGATCGAACCGGGTCCCCTGCATTGGCAGGCGAATTCTTAATCGCTGCATCACCAGGGAAGTCCCCTTTTAATAAGTCCCCTTTTAAAGGGAGAATCGCAGTCTCCCTTTTAATATACCTTAAGCCCAAAGAATCCATGGAAAATGGTTACAGAAAATAAGACAATAAAATATTGTAAGGACTGTAACAGAAGCATATAGTACACAGTTCATATAGACACATCCCAAGCAGTTACAAAGTATATTAAAAGGGAGGCTGCAATTTTAAAAGAATAAGAAAAATTATACCCACAAACTCCCAATCTTTCCTGAAACGTTGCAATCTGAAACCCTATTGTAGGAAGCAGAAGATTTCAGGAGACATTCTACAAATGAAGGACTCCAAACCCTGTGGTTGGATAAGGAATTCTGGAAGGAAGGTATCCTCACCCAAGGAGAGCAGGTTCCTATACTTCTCTAACATCACATCCCTGTACAATTCCCATTGATCTTGGTCCAGGCATTCTCACTCCTCTTGAGAGAAATCTATGGCCACATCCTGGAATGTCAGCAGTCCCTGAAATTAAAAGTACACATGCCATGTGGCCACGGGAAGAGTTCATAATGTGACCCAAGAAGAAAACAGCAAGTTAAGAGAACTGCTTTTAATTTAGAAGAGTGTCTTCAATTATCCACTAATATATATATATATATATATTTTTTTTTTTTTTTACAAAGTAACTTTCTCTACCTTATTTCTAACTACAAGAAAAGGGTATGGCATGTGATCCACAAAACCAGTATAGAGACTATACTTGTCTGGAAAAGAAATGATAAAATGATGGTTTCAACACAGGCATATGCATTTTTGAGTGTTTTATTATGTCAAACTGGATAAAATGTGTGTATTTCTCATACAGAAAAGACCTGTCGAGGTAGAAATGTACCTTTCAACTATTCATGGATACACAAGTACACTGGGGAGATTGTAAAAGTGCAGATTGTGATTCAGTAGGTCCGGTGGGCCTGAATTCTATTTTTTTAACAAGCTCATGGTTAACTAGTGATGCCACAGTCTCTGATTCATTAACCACAACTGTGAATATCAGAGACATAATTAGAAAGGTAAAAATTCATATTTAATTTTGAACTTAAAGTGTTTTATGGATTTTACACCTTTAATAGAATAGTGAGCACAGCAGCAACAATCATTTGTGAATATTTACTATAGACTGTGTATCTTTCTAACTTTTTCGTGTAGGATTCCAGGAAAAAGGCCTGGGCTGCGGCCACAGTGGGCGTGGCCCCCAGGCCGGGCCGCCCCTCCAGGACCCCCGACGGGGCCCTGCGCTCCTGGCGGCTCCCTCCCCCGCCGCCCCGCTCCCTCCCGGAAGGCCTCGGGGCAGAGCGGTCCCACCCACTGCGCGCTGAACAGAGCCCGCGTTTCCTCAGAGCTGGAACTCCCGGCTCGGGCGGGGTCTCTTCCCTCCGCCTTCACGGAACTGCCCCAGAGCCCGAGGGGAGGGCGACCTCACTGAGGCTGCCGGCTCTGGAGGTGCCCCGGCGGCCGAAGCTGTGACAGTCGCGGGGACGGCGGGCCGGGTAAGTGGGCGCCGACCCTCCGCCTGGTCCGGTGCCCGGGCGGCAGCACAAGACCAGCTTCTGAGGGGCAGGGGTTCGCTGCCACCCGCCGCTGCTGTGCAGAAAGAGCGGCCTCCAGCCTCTGGTCCCCGGGAACTTCGGTCCCTCCTCTCGCCCCTGCCCTCGGCCTGGCTCGCGAGGCCTGGTGGGCGTGGGGAGGGGGTCGGCCTGAGCGTCCTGAGGGGAAACGGGGCAAGGGAGGCGCAGGGTGTGGCTGCAGCGTCAGCGCCCCTCCTCCCGACTGCGGGGAAAGCGGCTGAAAACTCCTCCCGAGGCGCGCAGGCCCCTTATTCAGCCGAGTCCCTCTGCGCTCCTTCCTCCCTGAGCTAAAGTACCGGGGGGAGGGGACAGGGCAGGGGACTGGTAATGGGGAACATCAAAAGGTGATTGTTAACTAAGGAAAACCAGCTCTCCCAAGGTGAGGAATGCGGCGCTTTTCTTTGCATGGGCTCACTGAAATCCTTCCTTTGATATGCACCTCAGCTCTCTGGGGCCTGCATTCCGTATTTGCATATCCTGAGTGCCTCAGGGCCCGCCGGCTCACATTGGAGGGCTGCAAGTGCTGAAGACTGTGACATCCTTTGTTTACTGATAGGGCAAGAAATATTCCATTTCCCACCGGCTTGAGGGGCAGACAGTGAAAAAAAGTCAGAGAATCTCACTCGGCATGTACTTTGGTTCACATATAGACAATATTTATACTTAACTGTGCTAATAGAGGTTCTCAAGTCCAATCAACTTGTACTACTGCCCTCTATGTATCAATTTCATCAATATCATAAGATAAATGCTTATAGAATTGACTTATTCCATTTAAATAGGATAATGATTTTTAAAGGAAACATAAGAGAAATATAACAACAAAACCTTTACCACTAAAAGCTGGGTCTGGAACAACCTGAATAAATGTTCCATTGTTAAAATATTGAAAGATGTAGTCAATAGAAATATCAACAAAAATGACAAATAATAAGGGTAGCAGAATGTTGAAATGTCCTATCTTTATCATTAAAGTGGCAGAAAATCATTTATTAGTAGACACTGGGGGCAGAAGATGTCTGATTTTATACCTTTGTCATATTTGTGCAGTTGTTTCAACAAGTAACTTAAAGACAAAATGGAAAAACAAGGAGGTTTGTGCCTGAGATCATGTTGATGTGAAACCAGGGATGGCCACCTTGTGCCAGGTGAGTTAAGTTTACCTGGCAGGTAGACCGCAGAGCTCCTGGGAAGCAAGGGTTGGAATTTTTCTGCTGGGTGCCCCTTAGGTTCTGTGACTTGACTGACTGACTGTGAGTCATGTTTCGGGAAAGACCTGATCACAGGAAAAGGGTGGGAATAGAGTGCTTTGGGGAGCAGCTAACAACATTCATCACAGCTCACGGCCTGAATGAATTTTAAAGAAACAGGAAAACAAATGCTTCTTATGGAATCAGAGAATGTGAGGGCTGGACAATCCCAGAAAATGAGGAACAGCCATCCCATTTTCCAGATGACAAAACAGAGGTCCAGCAAGGTGAAATCCCTCACCCAAGTTGCACCCGTCTCTCCTCCCCACTACGTGGTTCATGAAAGCAGGACTCTTCCTGTCTTGATCACTGCTGAACCCCAAAATGGGCCAGCCATCTAGCAGCTGCTCCAAAAATTTGGGTTGACTGTAGGAACAATGCTATTTCTTTCTTTCTCACTCTTATTCAGGATTGTGCCAAGAACTCCCCAGGTTGCAATGTAATTCGATAAATGTAAATATTAATTGAGTTTTGTTGTGATGAGGACTTAGGCTTTGAAGGTAACAGACTTGGTTCAGATCTTGGTTCTGCCACTCCATAGCTGTTTGGCTTTGGGAAAATTACTAAGCCTCTCTGAGATTATTTCCTCCTTTGTAAAGTGGGGATAAATCTATCTGAGCCAGCAGAGCACCTGCATGAGAGATGTGCACTAAATATTGGTCTTTCTCACTCTCCTACGCCATCTCTCTGTTCTTCCCAGAGAAGCTGTACAGAAGGATATAGTACTTTTTTAAAATAGTTAACTAATTAATTAATTAATGTGTTTTTGGCTGCGTTGGGTCTTCGTTGCTATGCGCAGGCTTTCTCTAGTTGCGGCAAGCGGGGGCTACTCTTTGTTGCGGTGCCCGGGCTTCTCATTGCGGTGGCTTCTCTTGCTAGCCTTAACCCCAATGCTAGCCTTAACCCTGGCTCTCACAACATGAATTCCTCTTCCCATATCTTATCCACTAATTAGTATAAATGTAGGCATATTATTTCTATTAGCCATATCACACCGAGCCATTTATTCCATCCTCAGATCTGGATGAACTTCGCATTCCAAATACTCACTCACTGGAGCTCTAGGAACAATAGCACAGACAATCATCTCATATGAAGTAATGTAGCAGTTATTCTCTTCTCAGTCTTACTGATAAATGGATCATTTACACTTTCAACAGTAATTATTACACAAGAACACCTATGACTAATTTTCTCCTGACCGCTACCCAGAATTTGATTATCTCCGCAGTAGCAGAAATCCAATGAAGCCCCACTTGATTTAACAGAAGTAGCATCAAAACCTGTATATGTCTTCAATGTAGAAAATGTAGCAGGCCCATTCACCCCGTCCCTCCTAGAGAATATGTCAATTTCCCTATAATAAACATTTCCACAGCAATCTATTTTTAGGAGCATTCGACAATCCCTAGGTGCCAGAATTATATACAGCCCAAGTCATCATTAAAACACATCTAACAATCTCCTTTCTATGAATTTGAGCCTCCTACCTACAATTTTGATATGATCAACGCATACATCTCTTATAAAAAGTTTTTTTTTACGACTAACATTAACCCTATATATATGAGAGTTTTCACTACTTGTCATCATACCAGGCAACCCACCACAAATTTAAGAAATATGTCTGACAAAAGAGTTACTTTGATAGAGTAAATCATAGAGGTTTCAATGCTCTTATTCCTGGAATTGAATTCTTCCTAATAATTTTACATTCTCCATGCTACCTACCACATTACACCACATGCTATATAGTAAAGTTCTCTAAGTAAGCTTCAGGCCCATACCCCCAAAATATTTTTGTATATCCTTCCTGTGCAAATAAACTCTCATTGTTTTTACCATCATTCTACTGACCATTTTCTCAGGAAATATAATAATTGTATAACCAGCTCACACTGGTTAATGGTATCCCCATTCTAATAAAAAACATGAACCCATAAGCTACAGAAGCATCCAACAAATATTTCCTAAAACAGTCCACCACATCAATACTACTTATAATGGCTATTATCATTAATCTAATATACTCTGGTCAAAGAGCACAATGAATAACAAAATTCTTTAATCCAGCAGCATCCACCCTCATGACAATCGCCCTTGTCACAAAAGTAGGACTTTCCCCATTTCACTTCTGAGTGCCTGAAGTCACACAAGGCATCCCATGAACAGCAGACCTGATGCTATCAACATGACAAAATTGCACCCCTATCAGTTTTATACCACATGTCACCATCCATCAACCTAAATATACTATTAATCATAGTGATATTATAAATCATAGCTGGAGGCTGAGGCAGACTTCGCCATACTCACCTGGAAAATATTACACCCTCCTCATCAATTGCCCATATAGGATGAATAACAGCTATTATAATGTATATTCAGATTATAACGATCCTAAACATACTAATTTATATCATAACAACACTATCTTCTTCTTATTTATGCCCAGATCATGTACTACAAGAGTATCATTATCACACACATGAGGTAAAACACCTCCCATCACAATCATTTTCCTCACCATTATAGTGTCATTAGGACATCGCCCATCACTATCAGGGTTTCTACCCAAATGAATAATTATCCAAGAGATAACAAAAACGACAACATCATTCTACCAACACTAATAGCCATCATAGCAGCCCTCAGCATATATTTCTACTTGCAGCTAACATACTCCACATCACTAACTATATTCCCTTCATTAAACAACACAAACACAAAACAATTTGAACGTACAAAGAAATAACCTTCCTATCATTACCAATCATAATACCCACACGATTACTACACACAACACCCATTCTATCGGTGCTGGACTAGGAATTTAGGTTAGTTCAGGCCAAGAGCTTTCAAAACCCTAAACAAGTGAAATTTACTTAATTCCTAAAAATAAGGATTGCAAGACTTTATTCTACATCAATTGAATGTAAAGCAAACACTGTATTTAAGCCAAATCTTTACGAGATTGATGAGTTTTAACCCCAGGAAACTTTAGTTAACAGGCAAATCCTCTAGTCAACTGGCTTCAGTCTACTTCTCCTTCATTTGAGAAAGAAAAAAAGAAAAAAAAAAAAGCAGGAAAATCACTGGCAGAATTGAAGCTGCTTCTCTGAAGTTACAATTCAATTTGTTGATTCACCACAGGGTTTGCCAGAAAGAGGGCTCAATCTCTGTCTTTAGATTTACAGTCTAATGCTAACTCAGTCATTTTACCTCTGTTCATACACTGCTGATTATTTTCAACAAATCACAAAGATATCGGCATTTTATATTTACTATTTGGTGCTTGAGCTGCAGTAGCAGGCAGCACCTTAATTATATCAATCGAGGCTGAGCTATGCTGACCTGGACCGCTACTTGGAGATGCCCAAATCTGTAAGGTAGTCATAACAGTCCCTGCACTTGTAATAATTTTCTTTATAGCTGTACCCGTTATGATTGCAGGCTTTGAAAACTGACTTGGGCCACTAATAACTCAGACACCTGAAGTAGCATTTCCCCCAATAAATCATATAAACTTTTGACTACTTCCCCCATCATTCTTACTCCTACTCATATCACCAATAGTAGAAGCTGGTTCTGGTACCAGTGGAACCGTGTATTCAGCTCTAGCCTGCAATCTGGCCCATGCAGGAGCCTCTGTCGACCTAACTGTTTTCTCCTTCCATTTAGCAGGTGTCTCCTCAATTCTTGGTATTATTACTTTTATTACTATAGTCTTTAATACAAAACCAGCAGTCATATCCCAATACCAAACACCATTATTTGTTTAATCTTCCCCAACTATAGCCATATTACTATAATTACCAATCTCAGTCCAAGCAGCCAGAATTGCCATGCTGTTAAGAGATAGAAATCTAAACACTACTTTCTTTGACCCTGCAGGAGGAGACCGAATCCTATACCAACACCTATGTTGATACTTTGCTCACCCTGAAGTCTGTATTCATGGCCTAACAGGGTTTGTTATAAACTCACATATCATTACATACTATTTAGGACAAAAATTGCCTTTCAGCTATCTGGGAATAGTATGAGTCATGTCCACTGGTTTTTTAGGAGTTCTCTTGTGGGCCCATCATATGTTTACCATAGGGATAGCTGTGGACTCAGGAGCATACTTTGCATCAGCTACCGTAATTACTTCTATCCCTACAGGAGTAAAAGTATCTAGCTGATTAGCAACTCTTTATTTAATTTTTCTTTTTCTTTTCTTTTTTTTGTTTTTTTGTGGCTGAGTTGGGTCTTGGTTGCTGCGCATGGGCTTTCTCTGGTTGCGGTGAGCGGCAGCTACTCTTCGTTGCGGTGTGCGGCCCTTTCATTGCAGTGGCTTCTCTTGTTGCAGAGCACGGCCTCTAGGCGCGTGGGCTTCAGTAGTTGTGGCTTGCGGGCTCTAGAGGGCAGGCTCAGTAGTTGTGGCACACGGGCTTTTTGCTCCGCGGCATGTGGAATCTTCCCAGACAAGGGCTCGAACCCGTGTCCCCTGCATTGACAGGCGAATTCTTAACCACTGCGTCACCAGGGAAGTCCCTGGTTAGCAACTGTTCACGGAGGTAATACTATATGACCTCCCAATATATTATGAGTTTTAGGCTTTAGTTTTTTTCTTTTTACAGTAGGTGGTTTGACAGGAATCATCTTAGCCATCTCATCCCCAGACATTGTCCTCCAGGATACATACTATGTAGTAGCACACTTCCATGACCTAATGTCCATGGGAGCAGTCTTCACTATTATAGGAGGCTTCCTACACTGATTCCCACTATTCTCAGGTTATACAGTTAACTCAGCATGAGCAAAAATTCACTTCACAAGTATATTTGTAGTAGTAAATATGACTCCCTGCAGCACTTTCGTGGCCTCTCAGGGATGTCACTACGTTAGTCTGAGTACCCTGAGGCACACACAACATGAAATATTTTGTCTTTAGGCTCATTCATCTCAGTAGCAGCAGTAATGCTAATAATCTTCATACTTTGAAAAGCATTTGTGTCTAAACAAGAAGTCTTAGCAGTGGAAATTGCTACTCCTAACCTAGAATGGTTACACGGATGTCCTCCACCATATCCTATGTTTCAAGATCCTCCCTATGGAAATGTAGAATAAGGAAGGACTCAAGTCCTTTTCAACCAGTTTCAAGCCAACACCATAACAATTATGTCTTCCTCAATAAATGAGATAAAAGTAAAAAGTGATGTAGCTTTGTCAAAGTTAAATGATAGGCTAAAATCCTGTATATCACTAAGGCATATCAATTTCATCTAGGCTCTCAAGATACAACATCACCGATTATGGAAGAACTTTTACATTTTCTTCATCACACATTAATAGTGATTTTTAAAATAAGTTCTCTAGTCCTCTATATCATTTCACTAATATTGACATCTAAACTCATATGCATACAGTAGATGCACAGGTAGAGAAAATGTGAACAATTTACTAGCTATTATTGTAATCTTAATTGCCCTATCATCATTGTGAATCCTTTACATGATACGTGAAATCAATAACTCTTCCCAAACCATAAAAAACTATGGGTCAGTAATGATACTGAAGCTACAAATACACAGATTATGAAGATTTAAATGTTGACTCCTCTGTAATCCCCACATCAGAGCTAAAACCAGGAGAATAATGACTAATAGAAGTCAACAACCGAGTAGTTAGGGATAGTCATTGAATATTAGTTTCATCTGAAATTGTTGTACACTCCGGAGTTGTTCCTTCTCAGGCCTAAAAAGAGCTGCTATCCCAGGACGCCTAACTTAAAGAATCCTAATATCAACAGGACCAGGCCTATGTTGTGGACAAGAGAGCTCGTTTTCCTGAGTTCAAAGACAGGACAGAGGGATATGGCTGAGATATGGGGTGAATCTGGAGCCCATGGGGATGCACTCTCCAAGCTCCAGTATAGGAATGGGGCCGCTAGGGTCCCAGGCCACCCACCACGCCCTCTCGAGCAGGATCTGGGCAACATTCCCTGTCAGTGATGAGGCAGCCCTAGCACTTGTCGCGCCCCGATGTCGTGTCCTATGTGGGCCCCATGCTCTTGGGACCACACCCCACACTCTGCAGGTCCATGCTACAGGGTCCTTCATGCCTCAGGAGGAGAGACCACACAGCAAGCAGTTCCCTCCCCAACCAGCAGGAGGAGGGGAGGAGAGCAGGGGCACCAGGGGACTCTCACTCAGACAACAACACCCCAGCGGTGCCAGCGGGGACAGTGATGATGCAGATGAGGCACAGACCAAGAGATGGGACCAGGGGACCCAAAAGGCAGCTGGTCAGGTCCTGGCTCACCTGCACCCCGGACACCTTTGTCCCGCATACACCCCCTTCCTCATACACCCTCTCCTTAAATGCAGATTCGTCAGATGCAAACAGGCAGAGCTTCAGACTGAAAGTCAGCTCTTCCAAAATGACCCGTCAGCAAACACTGCAGGATTCCACTCCAGTGGGTGCCCTGGAGTCGACAACTCAGGGACTGAAGTGGATATCGGTGCCAGGGGCAGTGGGAGGGAATGGGGAATGAGACTTTCATGGTTGTGGAATTTTGGTTTTGCAAGATGAAAAGTTCTAGGGATGGTGGTGATGGCTCCACGAGAAAGTGAATATATCTGAGGCCTCAGAAACGTGCACTTAAAATGGTGATGATGGTAAAGGGTATGTGACGTGTGTTTTATTTCACTTAAAATAAATTCTTAAAATAATGTCTTGTTAATTGAGATTCCATTTCGACTCCCCCTCATCACAAATGTCGGAGGCCCAGACACAGTCCCCTACCTTAGGGGCCATCACGGTACCCTCACAGAGCACGTGGGAGACCATTCTTGGGGTGGGGGGCTAGTCTGTGCTCACCTGACCTCTGTCCAGGGGGACCCAGGCAGTGGTGACCCCCATAGATTAGACATATGATATGCTATAGTATTAATATGATACCACCAAGTGTTGTCACTCACCGGAACACAGAGCATCAACCCACTCAAACATGCCTGACCTCATATGATTGTGACAAGATGAAGAGAAGAAAAGGAACCACAGGTTAATCAGGACAACACCCTTAATGCAGAGGTTGGAAATCTCAAAGGGGACAGGACACACTGCAGGCAAAGAGCGCATATGCGGTCTCCCCATACATGTGATCCTGACCCATGCAGGTATGGTGAGACCCACACAGTCCCCGCACCCTATACCTGCGGCCACACATCCACACTCACCAGGGTGACCCACCTCCCCAGACCCCTCCACCTGGGTCACATGTCCACAGTCCCAGGGTGACCTCACCTCCCCAGACCCTGCACCTGGGGTCACACGTCCCCTTGGTCAGGACACCATGGCTCTGCAGGGGGCTCCCCCAATGTGGAAACAAGCTGGGTCCCTGGGACCTCCTGGGATGGGAAAAAGTGTCAGGTGGGTCTCCTTTCCCCACACTTGTCCCAGAGGAGTCCTCCTCTTCTCACTTTGGTTCTGTGTGATTTTAACTGTTTTTAAAGCTTTCATACTAGAGTTGAACACACGACCCTGGTGCTGGCGTGCTCAGTCCTTTCTCGTCTCGCTTACATGTTGAGAAAACTCACAGGACAGCAGGGCTGAAAGCCGAGGGGCAGCTCTGGACTCTGCTGAGTAGGGACGGTAGACTGGAGGGAGAGCTCAGCAGCAGCCTCAGCTGTCACCCATCGGCCTTTTGCCCGATCTGCGTGCCCTGCAATCAATTCACCAGCTAAACCTGCTTCCCTATGCACCATGCACGTGCTGGTAAATTGGAATTATTGCCAGGTAGTCCTCCTGAGGATTCTCCATGAGCCCCAGGGAAGGTGAACCCTGCAGGGATTAAGACTAAGGCCCCGACCATAGCACTGACCCTTGGGAGGACCAGGTCACCACACTCAGAAGAGAGGCTGTTACGTAGACAAGCCCACCTCAGCTCCAGACCCCAGACATCTAAGCCCTGACATTCAGATGCAGGCACGGAGCTTCCCAGTACTGAGGCCAGGCCGGGTCTCTACCCAGGTCCCCATAGTCCTAGCGTACACAGAACATGGTCAGGTCTAAATCTTCTTATTATAGACAACACATGGTCAGCTCTAAACATAATCAGTAGACAGGACATGCAGAGGTCTAAATCTACCATGTAGACACAACTTGATCATGTTTAAACTAGCTTAGGGCTGATCTCATAGGAGGTACAGATCACACACATGGGTCTCTCATCTTTGGACACCCACATCAGGAAACTGAACAAAATCTTTGGCATTAAACATTTCAACAGGCAAAACAGAAATGTTCCCAATTTCTCTGGCCACCTGATGGTCAGGATCCACGGGCGAGCCACGAACTTCTTAGAGTGCAGCCCAGTCTGCTGCCAGGACAGACAAGAAGTGGCCTGATTCCAGCCTCCCAGGCTTCCAGAAGGAGGCGGCCACACTGGAAGCCCAGGCAGGAGAGTCCTGCATGGTCCGGGCCGGGAGATCCAGTCTGTCCATTCGGCTGGCCGATTCCGGGCGGGGCGCTCAGGGCCGCTGAGAGCCCTGCACTCAGGTCCTGCTTCCCTGCAGCGTGTGCGTGTGCGTGTGCGTGTGCGTGTGCGTGTGTGTAGAGGGGGCGGTGGCTGACGGCTCCCATGGCTCCCGTCCCGGGCACCGCGCTGTCTTCGAGGGGAGGCACGGGGAGAGGTAGGGGCACAGAAGCCGTTGGAGAGGAGAACCCACCGCGGAACTCCTTGCACACTGGCTCGCCCCACCCGGAGACCCGCCTGCCCATCGTGGGCCGCATGTCACCCCCCAGCCCCCCACCCCCGAGGGCAGGGTGCCTGCTCTTTCAACAGCACAGTGTCTCACATGAAGGAGACCCAGTGGGGACTGTCACCCCCCCCACCCCACTCCTGATGCTGTGTTTGGGGAGAATGAACCCCCTTGACTGGGCGATGGGACCCTGTGTGGAAAGAGGTGGCGGCCCCATCCAAGTCGGGGCCTGGCTGAGAGATGGGAACACAGGAGCCAAGGGCAGGGCCTGGAGGCCAGGCCAACAGGAGGGGCACCCCCAGCCTTGGCCGGGCTCTCCAACGGTGACATTGTTGCTTTACGGGACCTGGGGCAGGCGACTGAATGTAATGGGAGTCTAAACTGGACCCTGAATGGGGCTTAAAGAAGGTGTGAAGGATGTTACTGAGACAGTGACAGTCATTGGAAGACAAACTCTGTGTCAGGATATCCTGCTCCATCCATTTAAATCCCTGAGATCTGTGACCTTTACGTGGCTACGCAGGATTGTTAGAGCAGCTGCGTGCGGATATATCTGGGGCACAATTCAGTCTGCAACCAACTTGCAAGTGGTTCCAGCAAACACACAGGTGTGCGCACAGGCAGGCACAGCACACACACAAACATATGCACGTGCACGGCACAAATATATTCACACACTAGCATGTGAACACACATGCACGCATATGCCCATGCACACACTAATGTGTGCAAGTGCACGTACCTATGCACATGCACAGCATAGGTATGCAAACAGGCACATGCACACGCATAGCACACACACAGGGAATAAAGTGAATCCGTAAAGCATTAATTCCTGAACACAAGTGAAGCTGACATGTATTTTTCCCTTTTCTTAGCCTTGATGTTTTCCACAACAAAAAGTTTAAGAAAAAAGTTAATGGCAAATGACTTTTGATTCATAGGACTTTCTGATGTTATTCCACAAATATTATGACAGGAGAAATGAATGTAGATATTACATGTGTCCACTAATGGATGAATGGAGAAGAAAAACACGGTCCATCAATACAAGGGGATGCTATTCAGCCTAAAAAGGAAGGCAATTCTGACACAGGCTGCAGCAGGGATGAACCTTGAGGGCATTATGCTCAGTGATGTAAGCTAGACACAAAAAAACAAACAGTGCTTGATCCACTCATACAAGGCCCCTAGAGCAGTCGGAAACATAGAGACATAAAGTAGGATGTTGAGTGCCAGGGGCTGAGGGAGGGACAATGGGGAGTGAGTGTTTAATGGGGACTGTTTCAATTTTGCAAGATGAAAAAGTTCTGGAGGATGATGGTGGTCAGGTTTGCACAACAGTGTGAATTACTTCTTGACCCTGAAATGTGCACTTAAAAATGGTTAAGATAGTAAATTTTATGTTATGTATATCTGACCACAATTTTTAAAACTTTTTAAAAAACAACAGGAAATAGTCCATGAATACCACAAGATGCACAACTTCACTAACAACAGAGGGATTAAAGCCGTAAGAAAAATACTGTGCATACACCTACCAGAATGGCAGACATGAAAGACATAGTATCAAATATCAGCAGGATGTGGAGCAATGGAAAGCCTGGTACGCAACGGGGGGATGCAACCACTTCTGAAACAATCGGGCCTCAGATAGCGAAGTCCCTGCACAGAGACCCACAGTGCTCCTCCCAGGTGAACACAAACCCACCAGCCCTGCACCAGGACACACGGACATGGACTCGCAGCCACAGGAGCCAAACCTGAAAGAACCTGAAGGCCATCACAGGCGGATGCAGAAATGAACCATGCACGCTCCTATGAAGGAATATTCCACAGCAATGGAGTACATTTTGTTTACAGGTAGTAAAACTATAAAAATTATTTTTTTTAAAAAAACGATATTTACAAGATGAAAGAATCTATAATTCTGGCACCTAGGGATTGTCGAATGCTCCTAAAAATAGATTGCTGTGGAAATGTTTATTATAGGGAAATTGACATATTCTCTAGGAGGGACGGGGTGAATGGGCCTGCTACATTTTCTACATTGAAGACATATACAGGTTTTGATGCTACTTCTGTTAAATCAAGTGGGGCTTCATTGGATTTCTGCTACTGCGGAGATAATCAAATTCTGGGTAGCGGTCAGGAGAAAATTAGTCATAGGTGTTCTTGAGTAATAATTACTGTTGAAAGTGTAAATGATCCATTTATCAGTAAGACTGAGAAGAGAATAACTGCTACATTACTTCATATGAGATGATTGTCTGTGCTATTGTTCCTAGAGCTCCAGTGAGTGAGTATTTGGAATGCGAAGTTTATCCAGACCTGAGGATGGAATAAGTGGCTCGGTGTGATATGGCTAATAGAAATAATATGCCTACATTTATACTAATTAGTGGATAAGATATGGGAAGAGGAATTCATGTTGTGAGAGCCAGGGTTAAGGCTAGCATTGGGGCAATAATATATAAATTGATGATGTTGATGGACATAGTGGTTCTTTAATAAGTAATTTGAAAGCCTCAGCAATGGGTTGTAATCATCCATGGGGGCTGATGATTTTTGGCCCTTTCTGGATTTGTATATGGCCTAGGATTTTCCATTTAGTTAATATGAGGTATGCTATGGTGAATTCAATTGGGTAATTTGTGAAAGAATGTTGATTATAAACACATTCTTAGGAAGAGGACTTGAACCAGTGCAGAAAAAGTTTCAGTTTTACATAATTACCGGGCTCTGCCAGCGTAACGAACCCTGTTCTACAGTAGGGTATGTATAAATTAATTGAATGTAGATTATAGCATCATTTAGTTTGAAGACATTTTGTAAAGTAAGCCGTATTGCCCTTGTCCTTTCTTTCATACTGGAAGAAATCTGCAATAGACAGAAACCAACCAGGATGACTCCAGTCTGAACTCAGATCACGTGAGACTTTAATCGTTGAACAAACAGACAATTAATAGCAGTTATACCATTGAAATGTCGTGATCCAGCATCAAGGTCATAAACCATATTGCCCATATGAACTCCAGAATACAATTACACTGTTATCCCTAGCAAAACTTGTTCCATTGATCAGTGTTTTAGAAGAACACGTGATAAAGCATTTTGACTAGCTGGCCTAAATTTTAATCACTCAGAAGTGGTTTTATTCTCCAAAAAATAAATGGCGCACGGGCTCAAGACACACCGGCTTCAGTAGTTGTGGCGTGCAGACTCAGTAGTTGTGGCCCACTGGCTTAGTTGTTCCGTGGCACGTGAGATCTTCCCAGGCCGGGGATCGAACCGGGTCCCCTGCATTGGCAGGCGAATTCTTAATCGCTGCATCACCAGGGAAGTCCCCTTTTAATAAGTCCCCTTTTAAAGGGAGAATCGCAGTCTCCCTTTTAATATACCTTAAGCCCAAAGAATCCATGGAAAATGGTTACAGAAAATAAGACAATAAAATATTGTAAGGACTGTAACAGAAGCATATAGTACACAGTTCATATAGACACATCCCAAGCAGTTACAAAGTATATTAAAAGGGAGGCTGCAATTTTAAAAGAATAAGAAAAATTATACCCACAAACTCCCAATCTTTCCTGAAACGTTGCAATCTGAAACCCTATTGTAGGAAGCAGAAGATTTCAGGAGACATTCTACAAATGAAGGACTCCAAACCCTGTGGTTGGATAAGGAATTCTGGAAGGAAGGTATCCTCACCCAAGGAGAGCAGGTTCCTATACTTCTCTAACATCACATCCCTGTACAATTCCCATTGATCTTGGTCCAGGCATTCTCACTCCTCTTGAGAGAAATCTATGGCCACATCCTGGAATGTCAGCAGTCCCTGAAATTAAAAGTACACATGCCATGTGGCCACGGGAAGAGTTCATAATGTGACCCAAGAAGAAAACAGCAAGTTAAGAGAACTGCTTTTAATTTAGAAGAGTGTCTTCAATTATCCACTAATATATATATATATATATATATTTTTTTTTTACAAAGTAACTTTCTCTACCTTATTTCTAACTACAAGAAAAGGGTATGGCATGTGATCCACAAAACCAGTATAGAGACTATACTTGTCTGGAAAAGAAATGATAAAATGATGGTTTCAACACAGGCATATGCATTTTTGAGTGTTTTATTATGTCAAACTGGATAAAATGTGTGTATTTCTCATACAGAAAAGACCTGTCGAGGTAGAAATGTACCTTTCAACTATTCATGGATACACAAGTACACTGGGGAGATTGTAAAAGTGCAGATTGTGATTCAGTAGGTCCGGTGGGCCTGAATTCTATTTTTTTAACAAGCTCATGGTTAACTAGTGATGCCACAGTCTCTGATTCATTAACCACAACTGTGAATATCAGAGACATAATTAGAAAGGTAAAAATTCATATTTAATTTTGAACTTAAAGTGTTTTATGGATTTTACACCTTTAATAGAATAGTGAGCAGAGCAGCAACAGTCATTTGTGAATATTTACTATAGACTGTGTATCTTTCTAACTTTTTCGTGTAGGATTCCAGGAGAAAGGCCTGGGCTGCGGCCACAGTGGGCGTGGCCCCCAGGCCGGGCCGCCCCTCCAGGACCCCCGACGGGGCCCTGCGCTCCTGGCGGCTCCCTCCCCCGCCGCCCCGCTCCCTCCCGGAAGGCCTCGGGGCAGAGCGGTCCCACCCACTGCGCGCTGAACAGAGCCCGCGTTTCCTCAGAGCTGGAACTCCCGGCTCGGGCGGGGTCTCTTCCCTCCGCCTTCACGGAACTGCCCCAGAGCCCGAGGGGAGGGCGACCTCACTGAGGCTGCCGGCTCTGGAGGTGCCCCGGCGGCCGAAGCTGTGACAGTCGCGGGGACGGCGGGCCGGGTAAGTGGGCGCCGACCCTCCGCCTGGTCCGGTGCCCGGGCGGCAGCACAAGACCAGCTTCTGAGGGGCAGGGGTTCGCTGCCACCCGCCGCTGCTGTGCAGAAAGAGCGGCCTCCAGCCTCTGGTCCCCGGGAACTTCGGTCCCTCCTCTCGCCCCTGCCCTCGGCCTGGCTCGCGAGGCCTGGTGGGCGTGGGGAGGGGGTCGGCCTGAGCGTCCTGAGGGGAAACGGGGCAAGGGAGGCGCAGGGTGTGGCTGCAGCGTCAGCGCCCCTCCTCCCGACTGCGGGGAAAGCGGCTGAAAACTCCTCCCGAGGCGCGCAGGCCCCTTATTCAGCCGAGTCCCTCTGCGCTCCTTCCTCCCTGAGCTAAAGTACCGGGGGGAGGGGACAGGGCAGGGGACTGGTAATGGGGAACATCAAAAGGTGATTGTTAACTAAGGAAAACCAGCTCTCCCAAGGTGAGGAATGCGGCGCTTTTCTTTGCATGGGCTCACTGAAATCCTTCCTTTGATATGCACCTCAGCTCTCTGGGGCCTGCATTCCGTATTTGCATATCCTGAGTGCCTCAGGGCCCGCCGGCTCACATTGGAGGGCTGCAAGTGCTGAAGACTGTGACATCCTTTGTTTACTGATAGGGCAAGAAATATTCCATTTCCCACCGGCTTGAGGGGCAGACAGTGAAAAAAAGTCAGAGAATCTCACTCGGCATGTACTTTGGTTCACATATAGACAATATTTATACTTAACTGTGCTAATAGAGGTTCTCAAGTCCAATCAACTTGTACTACTGCCCTCTATGTATCAATTTCATCAATATCATAAGATAAATGCTTATAGAATTGACTTATTCCATTTAAATAGGATAATGATTTTTAAAGGAAACATAAGAGAAATATAACAACAAAACCTTTACCACTAAAAGCTGGGTCTGGAACAACCTGAATAAATGTTCCATTGTTAAAATATTGAAAGATGTAGTCAATAGAAATATCAACAAAAATGACAAATAATAAGGGTAGCAGAATGTTGAAATGTCCTATCTTTATCATTAAAGTGGCAGAAAATCATTTATTAGTAGACACTGGGGGCAGAAGATGTCTGATTTTATACCTTTGTCATATTTGTGCAGTTGTTTCAACAAGTAACTTAAAGACAAAATGGAAAAACAAGGAGGTTTGTGCCTGAGATCATGTTGATGTGAAACCAGGGATGGCCACCTTGTGCCAGGTGAGTTAAGTTTACCTGGCAGGTAGACCGCAGAGCTCCTGGGAAGCAAGGGTTGGAATTTTTCTGCTGGGTGCCCCTTAGGTTCTGTGACTTGACTGACTGACTGTGAGTCATGTTTCGGGAAAGACCTGATCACAGGAAAAGGGTGGGAATAGAGTGCTTTGGGGAGCAGCTAACAACATTCATCACAGCTCACGGCCTGAATGAATTTTAAAGAAACAGGAAAACAAATGCTTCTTATGGAATCAGAGAATGTGAGGGCTGGACAATCCCAGAAAATGAGGAACAGCCATCCCATTTTCCAGATGACAAAACAGAGGTCCAGCAAGGTGAAATCCCTCACCCAAGTTGCACCCGTCTCTCCTCCCCACTACGTGGTTCATGAAAGCAGGACTCTTCCTGTCTTGATCACTGCTGAACCCCAAAATGGGCCAGCCATCTAGCAGCTGCTCCAAAAATTTGGGTTGACTGTAGGAACAATGCTATTTCTTTCTTTCTCACTCTTATTCAGGATTGTGCCAAGAACTCCCCAGGTTGCAATGTAATTCGATAAATGTAAATATTAATTGAGTTTTGTTGTGATGAGGACTTAGGCTTTGAAGGTAACAGACTTGGTTCAGATCTTGGTTCTGCCACTCCATAGCTGTTTGGCTTTGGGAAAATTACTAAGCCTCTCTGAGATTATTTCCTCCTTTGTAAAGTGGGGATAAATCTATCTGAGCCAGCAGAGCACCTGCATGAGAGATGTGCACTAAATATTGGTCTTTCTCACTCTCCTACGCCATCTCTCTGTTCTTCCCAGAGAAGCTGTACAGAAGGATATAGTACTTTTTTAAAATAGTTAACTAATTAATTAATTAATGTGTTTTTGGCTGCGTTGGGTCTTCGTTGCTATGCGCAGGCTTTCTCTAGTTGCGGCAAGCGGGGGCTACTCTTTGTTGCGGTGCCCGGGCTTCTCATTGCGGTGGCTTCTCTTGCTAGCCTTAACCCCAATGCTAGCCTTAACCCTGGCTCTCACAACATGAATTCCTCTTCCCATATCTTATCCACTAATTAGTATAAATGTAGGCATATTATTTCTATTAGCCATATCACACCGAGCCATTTATTCCATCCTCAGATCTGGATGAACTTCGCATTCCAAATACTCACTCACTGGAGCTCTAGGAACAATAGCACAGACAATCATCTCATATGAAGTAATGTAGCAGTTATTCTCTTCTCAGTCTTACTGATAAATGGATCATTTACACTTTCAACAGTAATTATTACACAAGAACACCTATGACTAATTTTCTCCTGACCGCTACCCAGAATTTGATTATCTCCGCAGTAGCAGAAATCCAATGAAGCCCCACTTGATTTAACAGAAGTAGCATCAAAACCTGTATATGTCTTCAATGTAGAAAATGTAGCAGGCCCATTCACCCCGTCCCTCCTAGAGAATATGTCAATTTCCCTATAATAAACATTTCCACAGCAATCTATTTTTAGGAGCATTCGACAATCCCTAGGTGCCAGAATTATATACAGCCCAAGTCATCATTAAAACACATCTAACAATCTCCTTTCTATGAATTTGAGCCTCCTACCTACAATTTTGATATGATCAACGCATACATCTCTTATAAAAAGTTTTTTTTTACGACTAACATTAACCCTATATATATGAGAGTTTTCACTACTTGTCATCATACCAGGCAACCCACCACAAATTTAAGAAATATGTCTGACAAAAGAGTTACTTTGATAGAGTAAATCATAGAGGTTTCAATGCTCTTATTCCTGGAATTGAATTCTTCCTAATAATTTTACATTCTCCATGCTACCTACCACATTACACCACATGCTATATAGTAAAGTTCTCTAAGTAAGCTTCAGGCCCATACCCCCAAAATATTTTTGTATATCCTTCCTGTGCAAATAAACTCTCATTGTTTTTACCATCATTCTACTGACCATTTTCTCAGGAAATATAATAATTGTATAACCAGCTCACACTGGTTAATGGTATCCCCATTCTAATAAAAAACATGAACCCATAAGCTACAGAAGCATCCAACAAATATTTCCTAAAACAGTCTACCACATCAATACTACTTATAATGGCTATTATCATTAATCTAATATACTCTGGTCAAAGAGCACAATGAATAACAAAATTCTTTAATCCAGCAGCATCCACCCTCATGACAATCGCCCTTGTCACAAAAGTAGGACTTTCCCCATTTCACTTCTGAGTGCCTGAAGTCACACAAGGCATCCCATGAACAGCAGACCTGATGCTATCAACATGACAAAATTGCACCCCTATTAGTTTTATACCACATGTCACCATCCATCAACCTAAATATACTATTAATCATAGTGATATTATAAATCATAGCTGGAGGCTGAGGCAGACTTCGCCATACTCACCTGGAAAATATTACACCCTCCTCATCAATTGCCCATATAGGATGAATAACAGCTATTATAATGTATATTCAGATTATAACGATCCTAAACATACTAATTTATATCATAACAACACTATCTTCTTCTTATTTATGCCCAGATCATGTACTACAAGAGTATCATTATCACACACATGAGGTAAAACACCTCCCATCACAATCATTTTCCTCACCATTATAGTGTCATTAGGACATCGCCCATCACTATCAGGGTTTCTACCCAAATGAATAATTATCCAAGAGATAACAAAAACGACAACATCATTCTACCAACACTAATAGCCATCATAGCAGCCCTCAGCATATATTTCTACTTGCAGCTAACATACTCCACATCACTAACTATATTCCCTTCATTAAACAACACAAACACAAAACAATTTGAACGTACAAAGAAATAACCTTCCTATCATTACCAATCATAATACCCACACGATTACTACACACAACACCCATTCTATCGGTGCTGGACTAGGAATTTAGGTTAGTTCAGGCCAAGAGCTTTCAAAACCCTAAACAAGTGAAATTTACTTAATTCCTAAAAATAAGGATTGCAAGACTTTATTCTACATCAATTGAATGTAAAGCAAACACTGTATTTAAGCCAAATCTTTACGAGATTGATGAGTTTTAACCCCAGGAAACTTTAGTTAACAGGCAAATCCTCTAGTCAACTGGCTTCAGTCTACTTCTCCTTCATTTGAGAAAGAAAAAAAGAAAAAAAAAAAAGCAGGAAAATCACTGGCAGAATTGAAGCTGCTTCTCTGAAGTTACAATTCAATTTGTTGATTCACCACAGGGTTTGCCAGAAAGAGGGCTCAATCTCTGTCTTTAGATTTACAGTCTAATGCTAACTCAGTCATTTTACCTCTGTTCATACACTGCTGATTATTTTCAACAAATCACAAAGATATCGGCATTTTATATTTACTATTTGGTGCTTGAGCTGCAGTAGCAGGCAGCACCTTAATTATATCAATCGAGGCTGAGCTATGCTGACCTGGACCGCTACTTGGAGATGCCCAAATCTGTAAGGTAGTCATAACAGTCCCTGCACTTGTAATAATTTTCTTTATAGCTGTACCCGTTATGATTGCAGGCTTTGAAAACTGACTTGGGCCACTAATAACTCAGACACCTGAAGTAGCATTTCCCCCAATAAATCATATAAACTTTTGACTACTTCCCCCATCATTCTTACTCCTACTCATATCACCAATAGTAGAAGCTGGTTCTGGTACCAGTGGAACCGTGTATTCAGCTCTAGCCTGCAATCTGGCCCATGCAGGAGCCTCTGTCGACCTAACTGTTTTCTCCTTCCATTTAGCAGGTGTCTCCTCAATTCTTGGTATTATTACTTTTATTACTATAGTCTTTAATACAAAACCAGCAGTCATATCCCAATACCAAACACCATTATTTGTTTAATCTTCCCCAACTATAGCCATATTACTATAATTACCAATCTCAGTCCAAGCAGCCAGAATTGCCATGCTGTTAAGAGATAGAAATCTAAACACTACTTTCTTTGACCCTGCAGGAGGAGACCGAATCCTATACCAACACCTATGTTGATACTTTGCTCACCCTGAAGTCTGTATTCATGGCCTAACAGGATTTGTTATAAACTCACATATCATTACATACTATTTAGGACAAAAATTGCCTTTCAGCTATCTGGGAATAGTATGAGTCATGTCCACTGGTTTTTTAGGAGTTCTCTTGTGGGCCCATCATATGTTTACCATAGGGATAGCTGTGGACTCAGGAGCATACTTTGCATCAGCTACCGTAATTACTTCTATCCCTACAGGAGTAAAAGTATCTAGCTGATTAGCAACTCTTTATTTAATTTTTCTTTTTCTTTTCTTTTTTTTGTTTTTTTGTGGCTGAGTTGGGTCTTGGTTGCTGCGCATGGGCTTTCTCTGGTTGCGGTGAGCGGCAGCTACTCTTCGTTGCGGTGTGCGGCCCTTTCATTGCAGTGGCTTCTCTTGTTGCAGAGCACGGCCTCTAGGCGCGTGGGCTTCAGTAGTTGTGGCTTGCGGGCTCTAGAGGGCAGGCTCAGTAGTTGTGGCACACGGGCTTTTTGCTCCGCGGCATGTGGAATCTTCCCAGACAAGGGCTCGAACCCGTGTCCCCTGCATTGACAGGCGAATTCTTAACCACTGCGTCACCAGGGAAGTCCCTGGTTAGCAACTGTTCACGGAGGTAATACTATATGACCTCCCAATATATTATGAGTTTTAGGCTTTAGTTTTTTTCTTTTTACAGTAGGTGGTTTGACAGGAATCATCTTAGCCATCTCATCCCCAGACATTGTCCTCCAGGATACATACTATGTAGTAGCACACTTCCATGACCTAATGTCCATGGGAGCAGTCTTCACTATTATAGGAGGCTTCCTACACTGATTCCCACTATTCTCAGGTTATACAGTTAACTCAGCATGAGCAAAAATTCACTTCACAAGTATATTTGTAGTAGTAAATATGACTCCCTGCAGCACTTTCGTGGCCTCTCAGGGATGTCACTACGTTAGTCTGAGTACCCTGAGGCACACACAACATGAAATATTTTGTCTTTAGGCTCATTCATCTCAGTAGCAGCAGTAATGCTAATAATCTTCATACTTTGAAAAGCATTTGTGTCTAAACAAGAAGTCTTAGCAGTGGAAATTGCTACTCCTAACCTAGAATGGTTACACGGATGTCCTCCACCATATCCTATGTTTCAAGATCCTCCCTATGGAAATGTAGAATAAGGAAGGACTCAAGTCCTTTTCAACCAGTTTCAAGCCAACACCATAACAATTATGTCTTCCTCAATAAATGAGATAAAAGTAAAAAGTGATGTAGCTTTGTCAAAGTTAAATGATAGGCTAAAATCCTGTATATCACTAAGGCATATCAATTTCATCTAGGCTCTCAAGATACAACATCACCGATTATGGAAGAACTTTTACATTTTCTTCATCACACATTAATAGTGATTTTTAAAATAAGTTCTCTAGTCCTCTATATCATTTCACTAATATTGACATCTAAACTCATATGCATACAGTAGATGCACAGGTAGAGAAAATGTGAACAATTTACTAGCTATTATTGTAATCTTAATTGCCCTATCATCATTGTGAATCCTTTACATGATACGTGAAATCAATAACTCTTCCCAAACCATAAAAAACTATGGGTCAGTAATGATACTGAAGCTACAAATACACAGATTATGAAGATTTAAATGTTGACTCCTCTGTAATCCCCACATCAGAGCTAAAACCAGGAGAATAATGACTAATAGAAGTCAACAACCGAGTAGTTAGGGATAGTCATTGAATATTAGTTTCATCTGAAATTGTTGTACACTCCGGAGTTGTTCCTTCTCAGGCCTAAAAAGAGCTGCTATCCCAGGACGCCTAACTTAAAGAATCCTAATATCAACAGGACCAGGCCTATGTTGTGGACAAGAGAGCTCGTTTTCCTGAGTTCAAAGACAGGACAGAGGGATATGGCTGAGATATGGGGTGAATCTGGAGCCCATGGGGATGCACTCTCCAAGCTCCAGTATAGGAATGGGGCCGCTAGGGTCCCAGGCCACCCACCACGCCCTCTCGAGCAGGATCTGGGCAACATTCCCTGTCAGTGATGAGGCAGCCCTAGCACTTGTCGCGCCCCGATGTCGTGTCCTATGTGGGCCCCATGCTCTTGGGACCACACCCCACACTCTGCAGGTCCATGCTACAGGGTCCTTCATGCCTCAGGAGGAGAGACCACACAGCAAGCAGTTCCCTCCCCAACCAGCAGGAGGAGGGGAGGAGAGCAGGGGCACCAGGGGACTCTCACTCAGACAACAACACCCCAGCGGTGCCAGCGGGGACAGTGATGATGCAGATGAGGCACAGACCAAGAGATGGGACCAGGGGACCCAAAAGGCAGCTGGTCAGGTCCTGGCTCACCTGCACCCCGGACACCTTTGTCCCGCATACACCCCCTTCCTCATACACCCTCTCCTTAAATGCAGATTCGTCAGATGCAAACAGGCAGAGCTTCAGACTGAAAGTCAGCTCTTCCAAAATGACCCGTCAGCAAACACTGCAGGATTCCACTCCAGTGGGTGCCCTGGAGTCGACAACTCAGGGACTGAAGTGGATATCGGTGCCAGGGGCAGTGGGAGGGAATGGGGAATGAGACTTTCATGGTTGTGGAATTTTGGTTTTGCAAGATGAAAAGTTCTAGGGATGGTGGTGATGGCTCCACGAGAAAGTGAATATATCTGAGGCCTCAGAAACGTGCACTTAAAATGGTGATGATGGTAAAGGGTATGTGACGTGTGTTTTATTTCACTTAAAATAAATTCTTAAAATAATGTCTTGTTAATTGAGATTCCATTTCGACTCCCCCTCATCACAAATGTCGGAGGCCCAGACACAGTCCCCTACCTTAGGGGCCATCACGGTACCCTCACAGAGCACGTGGGAGACCATTCTTGGGGTGGGGGGCTAGTCTGTGCTCACCTGACCTCTGTCCAGGGGGACCCAGGCAGTGGTGACCCCCATAGATTAGACATATGATATGCTATAGTATTAATATGATACCACCAAGTGTTGTCACTCACCGGAACACAGAGCATCAACCCACTCAAACATGCCTGACCTCATATGATTGTGACAAGATGAAGAGAAGAAAAGGAACCACAGGTTAATCAGGACAACACCCTTAATGCAGAGGTTGGAAATCTCAAAGGGGACAGGACACACTGCAGGCAAAGAGCGCATATGCGGTCTCCCCATACATGTGATCCTGACCCATGCAGGTATGGTGAGACCCACACAGTCCCCGCACCCTATACCTGCGGCCACACATCCACACTCACCAGGGTGACCCACCTCCCCAGACCCCTCCACCTGGGTCACATGTCCACAGTCCCAGGGTGACCTCACCTCCCCAGACCCTGCACCTGGGGTCACACGTCCCCTTGGTCAGGACACCATGGCTCTGCAGGGGGCTCCCCCAATGTGGAAACAAGCTGGGTCCCTGGGACCTCCTGGGATGGGAAAAAGTGTCAGGTGGGTCTCCTTTCCCCACACTTGTCCCAGAGGAGTCCTCCTCTTCTCACTTTGGTTCTGTGTGATTTTAACTGTTTTTAAAGCTTTCATACTAGAGTTGAACACACGACCCTGGTGCTGGCGTGCTCAGTCCTTTCTCGTCTCGCTTACATGTTGAGAAAACTCACAGGACAGCAGGGCTGAAAGCCGAGGGGCAGCTCTGGACTCTGCTGAGTAGGGACGGTAGACTGGAGGGAGAGCTCAGCAGCAGCCTCAGCTGTCACCCATCGGCCTTTTGCCCGATCTGCGTGCCCTGCAATCAATTCACCAGCTAAACCTGCTTCCCTATGCACCATGCACGTGCTGGTAAATTGGAATTATTGCCAGGTAGTCCTCCTGAGGATTCTCCATGAGCCCCAGGGAAGGTGAACCCTGCAGGGATTAAGACTAAGGCCCCGACCATAGCACTGACCCTTGGGAGGACCAGGTCACCACACTCAGAAGAGAGGCTGTTACGTAGACAAGCCCACCTCAGCTCCAGACCCCAGACATCTAAGCCCTGACATTCAGATGCAGGCACGGAGCTTCCCAGTACTGAGGCCAGGCCGGGTCTCTACCCAGGTCCCCATAGTCCTAGCGTACACAGAACATGGTCAGGTCTAAATCTTCTTATTATAGACAACACATGGTCAGCTCTAAACATAATCAGTAGACAGGACATGCAGAGGTCTAAATCTACCATGTAGACACAACTTGATCATGTTTAAACTAGCTTAGGGCTGATCTCATAGGAGGTACAGATCACACACATGGGTCTCTCATCTTTGGACACCCACATCAGGAAACTGAACAAAATCTTTGGCATTAAACATTTCAACAGGCAAAACAGAAATGTTCCCAATTTCTCTGGCCACCTGATGGTCAGGATCCACGGGCGAGCCACGAACTTCTTAGAGTGCAGCCCAGTCTGCTGCCAGGACAGACAAGAAGTGGCCTGATTCCAGCCTCCCAGGCTTCCAGAAGGAGGCGGCCACACTGGAAGCCCAGGCAGGAGAGTCCTGCATGGTCCGGGCCGGGAGATCCAGTCTGTCCATTCGGCTGGCCGATTCCGGGCGGGGCGCTCAGGGCCGCTGAGAGCCCTGCACTCAGGTCCTGCTTCCCTGCAGCGTGTGCGTGTGCGTGTGCGTGTGCGTGTGCGTGTGTGTAGAGGGGGCGGTGGCTGACGGCTCCCATGGCTCCCGTCCCGGGCACCGCGCTGTCTTCGAGGGGAGGCACGGGGAGAGGTAGGGGCACAGAAGCCGTTGGAGAGGAGAACCCACCGCGGAACTCCTTGCACACTGGCTCGCCCCACCCGGAGACCCGCCTGCCCATCGTGGGCCGCATGTCACCCCCCAGCCCCCCACCCCCGAGGGCAGGGTGCCTGCTCTTTCAACAGCACAGTGTCTCACATGAAGGAGACCCAGTGGGGACTGTCACCCCCCCCACCCCACTCCTGATGCTGTGTTTGGGGAGAATGAACCCCCTTGACTGGGCGATGGGACCCTGTGTGGAAAGAGGTGGCGGCCCCATCCAAGTCGGGGCCTGGCTGAGAGATGGGAACACAGGAGCCAAGGGCAGGGCCTGGAGGCCAGGCCAACAGGAGGGGCACCCCCAGCCTTGGCCGGGCTCTCCAACGGTGACATTGTTGCTTTACGGGACCTGGGGCAGGCGACTGAATGTAATGGGAGTCTAAACTGGACCCTGAATGGGGCTTAAAGAAGGTGTGAAGGATGTTACTGAGACAGTGACAGTCATTGGAAGACAAACTCTGTGTCAGGATATCCTGCTCCATCCATTTAAATCCCTGAGATCTGTGACCTTTACGTGGCTACGCAGGATTGTTAGAGCAGCTGCGTGCGGATATATCTGGGGCACAATTCAGTCTGCAACCAACTTGCAAGTGGTTCCAGCAAACACACAGGTGTGCGCACAGGCAGGCACAGCACACACACAAACATATGCACGTGCACGGCACAAATATATTCACACACTAGCATGTGAACACACATGCACGCATATGCCCATGCACACACTAATGTGTGCAAGTGCACGTACCTATGCACATGCACAGCATAGGTATGCAAACAGGCACATGCACACGCATAGCACACACACAGGGAATAAAGTGAATCCGTAAAGCATTAATTCCTGAACACAAGTGAAGCTGACATGTATTTTTCCCTTTTCTTAGCCTTGATGTTTTCCACAACAAAAAGTTTAAGAAAAAAGTTAATGGCAAATGACTTTTGATTCATAGGACTTTCTGATGTTATTCCACAAATATTATGACAGGAGAAATGAATGTAGATATTACATGTGTCCACTAATGGATGAATGGAGAAGAAAAACACGGTCCATCAATACAAGGGGATGCTATTCAGCCTAAAAAGGAAGGCAATTCTGACACAGGCTGCAGCAGGGATGAACCTTGAGGGCATTATGCTCAGTGATGTAAGCTAGACACAAAAAAACAAACAGTGCTTGATCCACTCATGCAAGGCCCCTAGAGCAGTCGGAAACATAGAGACATAAAGTAGGATGTTGAGTGCCAGGGGCTGAGGGAGGGACAATGGGGAGTGAGTGTTTAATGGGGACTGTTTCAATTTTGCAAGATGAAAAAGTTCTGGAGGATGATGGTGGTCAGGTTTGCACAACAGTGTGAATTACTTCTTGACCCTGAAATGTGCACTTAAAAATGGTTAAGATAGTAAATTTTATGTTATGTATATCTGACCACAATTTTTAAAACTTTTTAAAAAACAACAGGAAATAGTCCATGAATACCACAAGATGCACAACTTCACTAACAACAGAGGGATTAAAGCCGTAAGAAAAATACTGTGCATACACCTACCAGAATGGCAGACATGAAAGACATAGTATCAAATATCAGCAGGATGTGGAGCAATGGAAAGCCTGGTACGCAACGGGGGGATGCAACCACTTCTGAAACAATCGGGCCTCAGATAGCGAAGTCCCTGCACAGAGACCCACAGTGCTCCTCCCAGGTGAACACAAACCCACCAGCCCTGCACCAGGACACACGGACATGGACTCGCAGCCACAGGAGCCAAACCTGAAAGAACCTGAAGGCCATCACAGGCGGATGCAGAAATGAACCATGCACGCTCCTATGAAGGAATATTCCACAGCAATGGAGTACATTTTGTTTACAGGTAGTAAAACTATAAAAATTATTTTTTTTAAAAAAACGATATTTACAAGATGAAAGAATCTATAATTCTGGCACCTAGGGATTGTCGAATGCTCCTAAAAATAGATTGCTGTGGAAATGTTTATTATAGGGAAATTGACATATTCTCTAGGAGGGACGGGGTGAATGGGCCTGCTACATTTTCTACATTGAAGACATATACAGGTTTTGATGCTACTTCTGTTAAATCAAGTGGGGCTTCATTGGATTTCTGCTACTGCGGAGATAATCAAATTCTGGGTAGCGGTCAGGAGAAAATTAGTCATAGGTGTTCTTGAGTAATAATTACTGTTGAAAGTGTAAATGATCCATTTATCAGTAAGACTGAGAAGAGAATAACTGCTACATTACTTCATATGAGATGATTGTCTGTGCTATTGTTCCTAGAGCTCCAGTGAGTGAGTATTTGGAATGCGAAGTTTATCCAGACCTGAGGATGGAATAAGTGGCTCGGTGTGATATGGCTAATAGAAATAATATGCCTACATTTATACTAATTAGTGGATAAGATATGGGAAGAGGAATTCATGTTGTGAGAGCCAGGGTTAAGGCTAGCATTGGGGCAATAATATATAAATTGATGATGTTGATGGACATAGTGGTTCTTTAATAAGTAATTTGAAAGCCTCAGCAATGGGTTGTAATCATCCATGGGGGCTGATGATTTTTGGCCCTTTCTGGATTTGTATATGGCCTAGGATTTTCCATTTAGTTAATATGAGGTATGCTATGGTGAATTCAATTGGGTAATTTGTGAAAGAATGTTGATTATAAACACATTCTTAGGAAGAGGACTTGAACCAGTGCAGAAAAAGTTTCAGTTTTACATAATTACCGGGCTCTGCCAGCGTAACGAACCCTGTTCTACAGTAGGGTATGTATAAATTAATTGAATGTAGATTATAGCATCATTTAGTTTGAAGACATTTTGTAAAGTAAGCCGTATTGCCCTTGTCCTTTCTTTCATACTGGAAGAAATCTGCAATAGACAGAAACCAACCAGGATGACTCCAGTCTGAACTCAGATCACGTGAGACTTTAATCGTTGAACAAACAGACAATTAATAGCAGTTATACCATTGAAATGTCGTGATCCAGCATCAAGGTCATAAACCATATTGCCCATATGAACTCCAGAATACAATTACACTGTTATCCCTAGCAAAACTTGTTCCATTGATCAGTGTTTTAGAAGAACACGTGATAAAGCATTTTGACTAGCTGGCCTAAATTTTAATCACTCAGAAGTGGTTTTATTCTCCAAAAAATAAATGGCGCACGGGCTCAAGACACACCGGCTTCAGTAGTTGTGGCGTGCAGACTCAGTAGTTGTGGCCCACTGGCTTAGTTGTTCCGTGGCACGTGAGATCTTCCCAGGCCGGGGATCGAACCGGGTCCCCTGCATTGGCAGGCGAATTCTTAATCGCTGCATCACCAGGGAAGTCCCCTTTTAATAAGTCCCCTTTTAAAGGGAGAATCGCAGTCTCCCTTTTAATATACCTTAAGCCCAAAGAATCCATGGAAAATGGTTACAGAAAATAAGACAATAAAATATTGTAAGGACTGTAACAGAAGCATATAGTACACAGTTCATATAGACACATCCCAAGCAGTTACAAAGTATATTAAAAGGGAGGCTGCAATTTTAAAAGAATAAGAAAAATTATACCCACAAACTCCCAATCTTTCCTGAAACGTTGCAATCTGAAACCCTATTGTAGGAAGCAGAAGATTTCAGGAGACATTCTACAAATGAAGGACTCCAAACCCTGTGGTTGGATAAGGAATTCTGGAAGGAAGGTATCCTCACCCAAGGAGAGCAGGTTCCTATACTTCTCTAACATCACATCCCTGTACAATTCCCATTGATCTTGGTCCAGGCATTCTCACTCCTCTTGAGAGAAATCTATGGCCACATCCTGGAATGTCAGCAGTCCCTGAAATTAAAAGTACACATGCCATGTGGCCACGGGAAGAGTTCATAATGTGACCCAAGAAGAAAACAGCAAGTTAAGAGAACTGCTTTTAATTTAGAAGAGTGTCTTCAATTATCCACTAATATATATATATATATATATATATTTTTTTTACAAAGTAACTTTCTCTACCTTATTTCTAACTACAAGAAAAGGGTATGGCATGTGATCCACAAAACCAGTATAGAGACTATACTTGTCTGGAAAAGAAATGATAAAATGATGGTTTCAACACAGGCATATGCATTTTTGAGTGTTTTATTATGTCAAACTGGATAAAATGTGTGTATTTCTCATACAGAAAAGACCTGTCGAGGTAGAAATGTACCTTTCAACTATTCATGGATACACAAGTACACTGGGGAGATTGTAAAAGTGCAGATTGTGATTCAGTAGGTCCGGTGGGCCTGAATTCTATTTTTTTAACAAGCTCATGGTTAACTAGTGATGCCACAGTCTCTGATTCATTAACCACAACTGTGAATATCAGAGACATAATTAGAAAGGTAAAAATTCATATTTAATTTTGAACTTAAAGTGTTTTATGGATTTTACACCTTTAATAGAATAGTGAGCAGAGCAGCAACAGTCATTTGTGAATATTTACTATAGACTGTGTATCTTTCTAACTTTTTCGTGTAGGATTCCAGGAGAAAGGCCTGGGCTGCGGCCACAGTGGGCGTGGCCCCCAGGCCGGGCCGCCCCTCCAGGACCCCCGACGGGGCCCTGCGCTCCTGGCGGCTCCCTCCCCCGCCGCCCCGCTCCCTCCCGGAAGGCCTCGGGGCAGAGCGGTCCCACCCACTGCGCGCTGAACAGAGCCCGCGTTTCCTCAGAGCTGGAACTCCCGGCTCGGGCGGGGTCTCTTCCCTCCGCCTTCACGGAACTGCCCCAGAGCCCGAGGGGAGGGCGACCTCACTGAGGCTGCCGGCTCTGGAGGTGCCCCGGCGGCCGAAGCTGTGACAGTCGCGGGGACGGCGGGCCGGGTAAGTGGGCGCCGACCCTCCGCCTGGTCCGGTGCCCGGGCGGCAGCACAAGACCAGCTTCTGAGGGGCAGGGGTTCGCTGCCACCCGCCGCTGCTGTGCAGAAAGAGCGGCCTCCAGCCTCTGGTCCCCGGGAACTTCGGTCCCTCCTCTCGCCCCTGCCCTCGGCCTGGCTCGCGAGGCCTGGTGGGCGTGGGGAGGGGGTCGGCCTGAGCGTCCTGAGGGGAAACGGGGCAAGGGAGGCGCAGGGTGTGGCTGCAGCGTCAGCGCCCCTCCTCCCGACTGCGGGGAAAGCGGCTGAAAACTCCTCCCGAGGCGCGCAGGCCCCTTATTCAGCCGAGTCCCTCTGCGCTCCTTCCTCCCTGAGCTAAAGTACCGGGGGGAGGGGACAGGGCAGGGGACTGGTAATGGGGAACATCAAAAGGTGATTGTTAACTAAGGAAAACCAGCTCTCCCAAGGTGAGGAATGCGGCGCTTTTCTTTGCATGGGCTCACTGAAATCCTTCCTTTGATATGCACCTCAGCTCTCTGGGGCCTGCATTCCGTATTTGCATATCCTGAGTGCCTCAGGGCCCGCCGGCTCACATTGGAGGGCTGCAAGTGCTGAAGACTGTGACATCCTTTGTTTACTGATAGGGCAAGAAATATTCCATTTCCCACCGGCTTGAGGGGCAGACAGTGAAAAAAAGTCAGAGAATCTCACTCGGCATGTACTTTGGTTCACATATAGACAATATTTATACTTAACTGTGCTAATAGAGGTTCTCAAGTCCAATCAACTTGTACTACTGCCCTCTATGTATCAATTTCATCAATATCATAAGATAAATGCTTATAGAATTGACTTATTCCATTTAAATAGGATAATGATTTTTAAAGGAAACATAAGAGAAATATAACAACAAAACCTTTACCACTAAAAGCTGGGTCTGGAACAACCTGAATAAATGTTCCATTGTTAAAATATTGAAAGATGTAGTCAATAGAAATATCAACAAAAATGACAAATAATAAGGGTAGCAGAATGTTGAAATGTCCTATCTTTATCATTAAAGTGGCAGAAAATCATTTATTAGTAGACACTGGGGGCAGAAGATGTCTGATTTTATACCTTTGTCATATTTGTGCAGTTGTTTCAACAAGTAACTTAAAGACAAAATGGAAAAACAAGGAGGTTTGTGCCTGAGATCATGTTGATGTGAAACCAGGGATGGCCACCTTGTGCCAGGTGAGTTAAGTTTACCTGGCAGGTAGACCGCAGAGCTCCTGGGAAGCAAGGGTTGGAATTTTTCTGCTGGGTGCCCCTTAGGTTCTGTGACTTGACTGACTGACTGTGAGTCATGTTTCGGGAAAGACCTGATCACAGGAAAAGGGTGGGAATAGAGTGCTTTGGGGAGCAGCTAACAACATTCATCACAGCTCACGGCCTGAATGAATTTTAAAGAAACAGGAAAACAAATGCTTCTTATGGAATCAGAGAATGTGAGGGCTGGACAATCCCAGAAAATGAGGAACAGCCATCCCATTTTCCAGATGACAAAACAGAGGTCCAGCAAGGTGAAATCCCTCACCCAAGTTGCACCCGTCTCTCCTCCCCACTACGTGGTTCATGAAAGCAGGACTCTTCCTGTCTTGATCACTGCTGAACCCCAAAATGGGCCAGCCATCTAGCAGCTGCTCCAAAAATTTGGGTTGACTGTAGGAACAATGCTATTTCTTTCTTTCTCACTCTTATTCAGGATTGTGCCAAGAACTCCCCAGGTTGCAATGTAATTCGATAAATGTAAATATTAATTGAGTTTTGTTGTGATGAGGACTTAGGCTTTGAAGGTAACAGACTTGGTTCAGATCTTGGTTCTGCCACTCCATAGCTGTTTGGCTTTGGGAAAATTACTAAGCCTCTCTGAGATTATTTCCTCCTTTGTAAAGTGGGGATAAATCTATCTGAGCCAGCAGAGCACCTGCATGAGAGATGTGCACTAAATATTGGTCTTTCTCACTCTCCTACGCCATCTCTCTGTTCTTCCCAGAGAAGCTGTACAGAAGGATATAGTACTTTTTTAAAATAGTTAACTAATTAATTAATTAATGTGTTTTTGGCTGCGTTGGGTCTTCGTTGCTATGCGCAGGCTTTCTCTAGTTGCGGCAAGCGGGGGCTACTCTTTGTTGCGGTGCCCGGGCTTCTCATTGCGGTGGCTTCTCTTGCTAGCCTTAACCCCAATGCTAGCCTTAACCCTGGCTCTCACAACATGAATTCCTCTTCCCATATCTTATCCACTAATTAGTATAAATGTAGGCATATTATTTCTATTAGCCATATCACACCGAGCCATTTATTCCATCCTCAGATCTGGATGAACTTCGCATTCCAAATACTCACTCACTGGAGCTCTAGGAACAATAGCACAGACAATCATCTCATATGAAGTAATGTAGCAGTTATTCTCTTCTCAGTCTTACTGATAAATGGATCATTTACACTTTCAACAGTAATTATTACACAAGAACACCTATGACTAATTTTCTCCTGACCGCTACCCAGAATTTGATTATCTCCGCAGTAGCAGAAATCCAATGAAGCCCCACTTGATTTAACAGAAGTAGCATCAAAACCTGTATATGTCTTCAATGTAGAAAATGTAGCAGGCCCATTCACCCCGTCCCTCCTAGAGAATATGTCAATTTCCCTATAATAAACATTTCCACAGCAATCTATTTTTAGGAGCATTCGACAATCCCTAGGTGCCAGAATTATATACAGCCCAAGTCATCATTAAAACACATCTAACAATCTCCTTTCTATGAATTTGAGCCTCCTACCTACAATTTTGATATGATCAACGCATACATCTCTTATAAAAAGTTTTTTTTTACGACTAACATTAACCCTATATATATGAGAGTTTTCACTACTTGTCATCATACCAGGCAACCCACCACAAATTTAAGAAATATGTCTGACAAAAGAGTTACTTTGATAGAGTAAATCATAGAGGTTTCAATGCTCTTATTCCTGGAATTGAATTCTTCCTAATAATTTTACATTCTCCATGCTACCTACCACATTACACCACATGCTATATAGTAAAGTTCTCTAAGTAAGCTTCAGGCCCATACCCCCAAAATATTTTTGTATATCCTTCCTGTGCAAATAAACTCTCATTGTTTTTACCATCATTCTACTGACCATTTTCTCAGGAAATATAATAATTGTATAACCAGCTCACACTGGTTAATGGTATCCCCATTCTAATAAAAAACATGAACCCATAAGCTACAGAAGCATCCAACAAATATTTCCTAAAACAGTCTACCACATCAATACTACTTATAATGGCTATTATCATTAATCTAATATACTCTGGTCAAAGAGCACAATGAATAACAAAATTCTTTAATCCAGCAGCATCCACCCTCATGACAATCGCCCTTGTCACAAAAGTAGGACTTTCCCCATTTCACTTCTGAGTGCCTGAAGTCACACAAGGCATCCCATGAACAGCAGACCTGATGCTATCAACATGACAAAATTGCACCCCTATTAGTTTTATACCACATGTCACCATCCATCAACCTAAATATACTATTAATCATAGTGATATTATAAATCATAGCTGGAGGCTGAGGCAGACTTCGCCATACTCACCTGGAAAATATTACACCCTCCTCATCAATTGCCCATATAGGATGAATAACAGCTATTATAATGTATATTCAGATTATAACGATCCTAAACATACTAATTTATATCATAACAACACTATCTTCTTCTTATTTATGCCCAGATCATGTACTACAAGAGTATCATTATCACACACATGAGGTAAAACACCTCCCATCACAATCATTTTCCTCACCATTATAGTGTCATTAGGACATCGCCCATCACTATCAGGGTTTCTACCCAAATGAATAATTATCCAAGAGATAACAAAAACGACAACATCATTCTACCAACACTAATAGCCATCATAGCAGCCCTCAGCATATATTTCTACTTGCAGCTAACATACTCCACATCACTAACTATATTCCCTTCATTAAACAACACAAACACAAAACAATTTGAACGTACAAAGAAATAACCTTCCTATCATTACCAATCATAATACCCACACGATTACTACACACAACACCCATTCTATCGGTGCTGGACTAGGAATTTAGGTTAGTTCAGGCCAAGAGCTTTCAAAACCCTAAACAAGTGAAATTTACTTAATTCCTAAAAATAAGGATTGCAAGACTTTATTCTACATCAATTGAATGTAAAGCAAACACTGTATTTAAGCCAAATCTTTACGAGATTGATGAGTTTTAACCCCAGGAAACTTTAGTTAACAGGCAAATCCTCTAGTCAACTGGCTTCAGTCTACTTCTCCTTCATTTGAGAAAGAAAAAAAGAAAAAAAAAAAAGCAGGAAAATCACTGGCAGAATTGAAGCTGCTTCTCTGAAGTTACAATTCAATTTGTTGATTCACCACAGGGTTTGCCAGAAAGAGGGCTCAATCTCTGTCTTTAGATTTACAGTCTAATGCTAACTCAGTCATTTTACCTCTGTTCATACACTGCTGATTATTTTCAACAAATCACAAAGATATCGGCATTTTATATTTACTATTTGGTGCTTGAGCTGCAGTAGCAGGCAGCACCTTAATTATATCAATCGAGGCTGAGCTATGCTGACCTGGACCGCTACTTGGAGATGCCCAAATCTGTAAGGTAGTCATAACAGTCCCTGCACTTGTAATAATTTTCTTTATAGCTGTACCCGTTATGATTGCAGGCTTTGAAAACTGACTTGGGCCACTAATAACTCAGACACCTGAAGTAGCATTTCCCCCAATAAATCATATAAACTTTTGACTACTTCCCCCATCATTCTTACTCCTACTCATATCACCAATAGTAGAAGCTGGTTCTGGTACCAGTGGAACCGTGTATTCAGCTCTAGCCTGCAATCTGGCCCATGCAGGAGCCTCTGTCGACCTAACTGTTTTCTCCTTCCATTTAGCAGGTGTCTCCTCAATTCTTGGTATTATTACTTTTATTACTATAGTCTTTAATACAAAACCAGCAGTCATATCCCAATACCAAACACCATTATTTGTTTAATCTTCCCCAACTATAGCCATATTACTATAATTACCAATCTCAGTCCAAGCAGCCAGAATTGCCATGCTGTTAAGAGATAGAAATCTAAACACTACTTTCTTTGACCCTGCAGGAGGAGACCGAATCCTATACCAACACCTATGTTGATACTTTGCTCACCCTGAAGTCTGTATTCATGGCCTAACAGGATTTGTTATAAACTCACATATCATTACATACTATTTAGGACAAAAATTGCCTTTCAGCTATCTGGGAATAGTATGAGTCATGTCCACTGGTTTTTTAGGAGTTCTCTTGTGGGCCCATCATATGTTTACCATAGGGATAGCTGTGGACTCAGGAGCATACTTTGCATCAGCTACCGTAATTACTTCTATCCCTACAGGAGTAAAAGTATCTAGCTGATTAGCAACTCTTTATTTAATTTTTCTTTTTCTTTTCTTTTTTTTGTTTTTTTGTGGCTGAGTTGGGTCTTGGTTGCTGCGCATGGGCTTTCTCTGGTTGCGGTGAGCGGCAGCTACTCTTCGTTGCGGTGTGCGGCCCTTTCATTGCAGTGGCTTCTCTTGTTGCAGAGCACGGCCTCTAGGCGCGTGGGCTTCAGTAGTTGTGGCTTGCGGGCTCTAGAGGGCAGGCTCAGTAGTTGTGGCACACGGGCTTTTTGCTCCGCGGCATGTGGAATCTTCCCAGACAAGGGCTCGAACCCGTGTCCCCTGCATTGACAGGCGAATTCTTAACCACTGCGTCACCAGGGAAGTCCCTGGTTAGCAACTGTTCACGGAGGTAATACTATATGACCTCCCAATATATTATGAGTTTTAGGCTTTAGTTTTTTTCTTTTTACAGTAGGTGGTTTGACAGGAATCATCTTAGCCATCTCATCCCCAGACATTGTCCTCCAGGATACATACTATGTAGTAGCACACTTCCATGACCTAATGTCCATGGGAGCAGTCTTCACTATTATAGGAGGCTTCCTACACTGATTCCCACTATTCTCAGGTTATACAGTTAACTCAGCATGAGCAAAAATTCACTTCACAAGTATATTTGTAGTAGTAAATATGACTCCCTGCAGCACTTTCGTGGCCTCTCAGGGATGTCACTACGTTAGTCTGAGTACCCTGAGGCACACACAACATGAAATATTTTGTCTTTAGGCTCATTCATCTCAGTAGCAGCAGTAATGCTAATAATCTTCATACTTTGAAAAGCATTTGTGTCTAAACAAGAAGTCTTAGCAGTGGAAATTGCTACTCCTAACCTAGAATGGTTACACGGATGTCCTCCACCATATCCTATGTTTCAAGATCCTCCCTATGGAAATGTAGAATAAGGAAGGACTCAAGTCCTTTTCAACCAGTTTCAAGCCAACACCATAACAATTATGTCTTCCTCAATAAATGAGATAAAAGTAAAAAGTGATGTAGCTTTGTCAAAGTTAAATGATAGGCTAAAATCCTGTATATCACTAAGGCATATCAATTTCATCTAGGCTCTCAAGATACAACATCACCGATTATGGAAGAACTTTTACATTTTCTTCATCACACATTAATAGTGATTTTTAAAATAAGTTCTCTAGTCCTCTATATCATTTCACTAATATTGACATCTAAACTCATATGCATACAGTAGATGCACAGGTAGAGAAAATGTGAACAATTTACTAGCTATTATTGTAATCTTAATTGCCCTATCATCATTGTGAATCCTTTACATGATACGTGAAATCAATAACTCTTCCCAAACCATAAAAAACTATGGGTCAGTAATGATACTGAAGCTACAAATACACAGATTATGAAGATTTAAATGTTGACTCCTCTGTAATCCCCACATCAGAGCTAAAACCAGGAGAATAATGACTAATAGAAGTCAACAACCGAGTAGTTAGGGATAGTCATTGAATATTAGTTTCATCTGAAATTGTTGTACACTCCGGAGTTGTTCCTTCTCAGGCCTAAAAAGAGCTGCTATCCCAGGACGCCTAACTTAAAGAATCCTAATATCAACAGGACCAGGCCTATGTTGTGGACAAGAGAGCTCGTTTTCCTGAGTTCAAAGACAGGACAGAGGGATATGGCTGAGATATGGGGTGAATCTGGAGCCCATGGGGATGCACTCTCCAAGCTCCAGTATAGGAATGGGGCCGCTAGGGTCCCAGGCCACCCACCACGCCCTCTCGAGCAGGATCTGGGCAACATTCCCTGTCAGTGATGAGGCAGCCCTAGCACTTGTCGCGCCCCGATGTCGTGTCCTATGTGGGCCCCATGCTCTTGGGACCACACCCCACACTCTGCAGGTCCATGCTACAGGGTCCTTCATGCCTCAGGAGGAGAGACCACACAGCAAGCAGTTCCCTCCCCAACCAGCAGGAGGAGGGGAGGAGAGCAGGGGCACCAGGGGACTCTCACTCAGACAACAACACCCCAGCGGTGCCAGCGGGGACAGTGATGATGCAGATGAGGCACAGACCAAGAGATGGGACCAGGGGACCCAAAAGGCAGCTGGTCAGGTCCTGGCTCACCTGCACCCCGGACACCTTTGTCCCGCATACACCCCCTTCCTCATACACCCTCTCCTTAAATGCAGATTCGTCAGATGCAAACAGGCAGAGCTTCAGACTGAAAGTCAGCTCTTCCAAAATGACCCGTCAGCAAACACTGCAGGATTCCACTCCAGTGGGTGCCCTGGAGTCGACAACTCAGGGACTGAAGTGGATATCGGTGCCAGGGGCAGTGGGAGGGAATGGGGAATGAGACTTTCATGGTTGTGGAATTTTGGTTTTGCAAGATGAAAAGTTCTAGGGATGGTGGTGATGGCTCCACGAGAAAGTGAATATATCTGAGGCCTCAGAAACGTGCACTTAAAATGGTGATGATGGTAAAGGGTATGTGACGTGTGTTTTATTTCACTTAAAATAAATTCTTAAAATAATGTCTTGTTAATTGAGATTCCATTTCGACTCCCCCTCATCACAAATGTCGGAGGCCCAGACACAGTCCCCTACCTTAGGGGCCATCACGGTACCCTCACAGAGCACGTGGGAGACCATTCTTGGGGTGGGGGGCTAGTCTGTGCTCACCTGACCTCTGTCCAGGGGGACCCAGGCAGTGGTGACCCCCATAGATTAGACATATGATATGCTATAGTATTAATATGATACCACCAAGTGTTGTCACTCACCGGAACACAGAGCATCAACCCACTCAAACATGCCTGACCTCATATGATTGTGACAAGATGAAGAGAAGAAAAGGAACCACAGGTTAATCAGGACAACACCCTTAATGCAGAGGTTGGAAATCTCAAAGGGGACAGGACACACTGCAGGCAAAGAGCGCATATGCGGTCTCCCCATACATGTGATCCTGACCCATGCAGGTATGGTGAGACCCACACAGTCCCCGCACCCTATACCTGCGGCCACACATCCACACTCACCAGGGTGACCCACCTCCCCAGACCCCTCCACCTGGGTCACATGTCCACAGTCCCAGGGTGACCTCACCTCCCCAGACCCTGCACCTGGGGTCACACGTCCCCTTGGTCAGGACACCATGGCTCTGCAGGGGGCTCCCCCAATGTGGAAACAAGCTGGGTCCCTGGGACCTCCTGGGATGGGAAAAAGTGTCAGGTGGGTCTCCTTTCCCCACACTTGTCCCAGAGGAGTCCTCCTCTTCTCACTTTGGTTCTGTGTGATTTTAACTGTTTTTAAAGCTTTCATACTAGAGTTGAACACACGACCCTGGTGCTGGCGTGCTCAGTCCTTTCTCGTCTCGCTTACATGTTGAGAAAACTCACAGGACAGCAGGGCTGAAAGCCGAGGGGCAGCTCTGGACTCTGCTGAGTAGGGACGGTAGACTGGAGGGAGAGCTCAGCAGCAGCCTCAGCTGTCACCCATCGGCCTTTTGCCCGATCTGCGTGCCCTGCAATCAATTCACCAGCTAAACCTGCTTCCCTATGCACCATGCACGTGCTGGTAAATTGGAATTATTGCCAGGTAGTCCTCCTGAGGATTCTCCATGAGCCCCAGGGAAGGTGAACCCTGCAGGGATTAAGACTAAGGCCCCGACCATAGCACTGACCCTTGGGAGGACCAGGTCACCACACTCAGAAGAGAGGCTGTTACGTAGACAAGCCCACCTCAGCTCCAGACCCCAGACATCTAAGCCCTGACATTCAGATGCAGGCACGGAGCTTCCCAGTACTGAGGCCAGGCCGGGTCTCTACCCAGGTCCCCATAGTCCTAGCGTACACAGAACATGGTCAGGTCTAAATCTTCTTATTATAGACAACACATGGTCAGCTCTAAACATAATCAGTAGACAGGACATGCAGAGGTCTAAATCTACCATGTAGACACAACTTGATCATGTTTAAACTAGCTTAGGGCTGATCTCATAGGAGGTACAGATCACACACATGGGTCTCTCATCTTTGGACACCCACATCAGGAAACTGAACAAAATCTTTGGCATTAAACATTTCAACAGGCAAAACAGAAATGTTCCCAATTTCTCTGGCCACCTGATGGTCAGGATCCACGGGCGAGCCACGAACTTCTTAGAGTGCAGCCCAGTCTGCTGCCAGGACAGACAAGAAGTGGCCTGATTCCAGCCTCCCAGGCTTCCAGAAGGAGGCGGCCACACTGGAAGCCCAGGCAGGAGAGTCCTGCATGGTCCGGGCCGGGAGATCCAGTCTGTCCATTCGGCTGGCCGATTCCGGGCGGGGCGCTCAGGGCCGCTGAGAGCCCTGCACTCAGGTCCTGCTTCCCTGCAGCGTGTGCGTGTGCGTGTGCGTGTGCGTGTGCGTGTGTGTAGAGGGGGCGGTGGCTGACGGCTCCCATGGCTCCCGTCCCGGGCACCGCGCTGTCTTCGAGGGGAGGCACGGGGAGAGGTAGGGGCACAGAAGCCGTTGGAGAGGAGAACCCACCGCGGAACTCCTTGCACACTGGCTCGCCCCACCCGGAGACCCGCCTGCCCATCGTGGGCCGCATGTCACCCCCCAGCCCCCCACCCCCGAGGGCAGGGTGCCTGCTCTTTCAACAGCACAGTGTCTCACATGAAGGAGACCCAGTGGGGACTGTCACCCCCCCCACCCCACTCCTGATGCTGTGTTTGGGGAGAATGAACCCCCTTGACTGGGCGATGGGACCCTGTGTGGAAAGAGGTGGCGGCCCCATCCAAGTCGGGGCCTGGCTGAGAGATGGGAACACAGGAGCCAAGGGCAGGGCCTGGAGGCCAGGCCAACAGGAGGGGCACCCCCAGCCTTGGCCGGGCTCTCCAACGGTGACATTGTTGCTTTACGGGACCTGGGGCAGGCGACTGAATGTAATGGGAGTCTAAACTGGACCCTGAATGGGGCTTAAAGAAGGTGTGAAGGATGTTACTGAGACAGTGACAGTCATTGGAAGACAAACTCTGTGTCAGGATATCCTGCTCCATCCATTTAAATCCCTGAGATCTGTGACCTTTACGTGGCTACGCAGGATTGTTAGAGCAGCTGCGTGCGGATATATCTGGGGCACAATTCAGTCTGCAACCAACTTGCAAGTGGTTCCAGCAAACACACAGGTGTGCGCACAGGCAGGCACAGCACACACACAAACATATGCACGTGCACGGCACAAATATATTCACACACTAGCATGTGAACACACATGCACGCATATGCCCATGCACACACTAATGTGTGCAAGTGCACGTACCTATGCACATGCACAGCATAGGTATGCAAACAGGCACATGCACACGCATAGCACACACACAGGGAATAAAGTGAATCCGTAAAGCATTAATTCCTGAACACAAGTGAAGCTGACATGTATTTTTCCCTTTTCTTAGCCTTGATGTTTTCCACAACAAAAAGTTTAAGAAAAAAGTTAATGGCAAATGACTTTTGATTCATAGGACTTTCTGATGTTATTCCACAAATATTATGACAGGAGAAATGAATGTAGATATTACATGTGTCCACTAATGGATGAATGGAGAAGAAAAACACGGTCCATCAATACAAGGGGATGCTATTCAGCCTAAAAAGGAAGGCAATTCTGACACAGGCTGCAGCAGGGATGAACCTTGAGGGCATTATGCTCAGTGATGTAAGCTAGACACAAAAAAACAAACAGTGCTTGATCCACTCATGCAAGGCCCCTAGAGCAGTCGGAAACATAGAGACATAAAGTAGGATGTTGAGTGCCAGGGGCTGAGGGAGGGACAATGGGGAGTGAGTGTTTAATGGGGACTGTTTCAATTTTGCAAGATGAAAAAGTTCTGGAGGATGATGGTGGTCAGGTTTGCACAACAGTGTGAATTACTTCTTGACCCTGAAATGTGCACTTAAAAATGGTTAAGATAGTAAATTTTATGTTATGTATATCTGACCACAATTTTTAAAACTTTTTAAAAAACAACAGGAAATAGTCCATGAATACCACAAGATGCACAACTTCACTAACAACAGAGGGATTAAAGCCGTAAGAAAAATACTGTGCATACACCTACCAGAATGGCAGACATGAAAGACATAGTATCAAATATCAGCAGGATGTGGAGCAATGGAAAGCCTGGTACGCAACGGGGGGATGCAACCACTTCTGAAACAATCGGGCCTCAGATAGCGAAGTCCCTGCACAGAGACCCACAGTGCTCCTCCCAGGTGAACACAAACCCACCAGCCCTGCACCAGGACACACGGACATGGACTCGCAGCCACAGGAGCCAAACCTGAAAGAACCTGAAGGCCATCACAGGCGGATGCAGAAATGAACCATGCACGCTCCTATGAAGGAATATTCCACAGCAATGGAGTACATTTTGTTTACAGGTAGTAAAACTATAAAAATTATTTTTTTTAAAAAAACGATATTTACAAGATGAAAGAATCTATAATTCTGGCACCTAGGGATTGTCGAATGCTCCTAAAAATAGATTGCTGTGGAAATGTTTATTATAGGGAAATTGACATATTCTCTAGGAGGGACGGGGTGAATGGGCCTGCTACATTTTCTACATTGAAGACATATACAGGTTTTGATGCTACTTCTGTTAAATCAAGTGGGGCTTCATTGGATTTCTGCTACTGCGGAGATAATCAAATTCTGGGTAGCGGTCAGGAGAAAATTAGTCATAGGTGTTCTTGAGTAATAATTACTGTTGAAAGTGTAAATGATCCATTTATCAGTAAGACTGAGAAGAGAATAACTGCTACATTACTTCATATGAGATGATTGTCTGTGCTATTGTTCCTAGAGCTCCAGTGAGTGAGTATTTGGAATGCGAAGTTTATCCAGACCTGAGGATGGAATAAGTGGCTCGGTGTGATATGGCTAATAGAAATAATATGCCTACATTTATACTAATTAGTGGATAAGATATGGGAAGAGGAATTCATGTTGTGAGAGCCAGGGTTAAGGCTAGCATTGGGGCAATAATATATAAATTGATGATGTTGATGGACATAGTGGTTCTTTAATAAGTAATTTGAAAGCCTCAGCAATGGGTTGTAATCATCCATGGGGGCTGATGATTTTTGGCCCTTTCTGGATTTGTATATGGCCTAGGATTTTCCATTTAGTTAATATGAGGTATGCTATGGTGAATTCAATTGGGTAATTTGTGAAAGAATGTTGATTATAAACACATTCTTAGGAAGAGGACTTGAACCAGTGCAGAAAAAGTTTCAGTTTTACATAATTACCGGGCTCTGCCAGCGTAACGAACCCTGTTCTACAGTAGGGTATGTATAAATTAATTGAATGTAGATTATAGCATCATTTAGTTTGAAGACATTTTGTAAAGTAAGCCGTATTGCCCTTGTCCTTTCTTTCATACTGGAAGAAATCTGCAATAGACAGAAACCAACCAGGATGACTCCAGTCTGAACTCAGATCACGTGAGACTTTAATCGTTGAACAAACAGACAATTAATAGCAGTTATACCATTGAAATGTCGTGATCCAGCATCAAGGTCATAAACCATATTGCCCATATGAACTCCAGAATACAATTACACTGTTATCCCTAGCAAAACTTGTTCCATTGATCAGTGTTTTAGAAGAACACGTGATAAAGCATTTTGACTAGCTGGCCTAAATTTTAATCACTCAGAAGTGGTTTTATTCTCCAAAAAATAAATGGCGCACGGGCTCAAGACACACCGGCTTCAGTAGTTGTGGCGTGCAGACTCAGTAGTTGTGGCCCACTGGCTTAGTTGTTCCGTGGCACGTGAGATCTTCCCAGGCCGGGGATCGAACCGGGTCCCCTGCATTGGCAGGCGAATTCTTAATCGCTGCATCACCAGGGAAGTCCCCTTTTAATAAGTCCCCTTTTAAAGGGAGAATCGCAGTCTCCCTTTTAATATACCTTAAGCCCAAAGAATCCATGGAAAATGGTTACAGAAAATAAGACAATAAAATATTGTAAGGACTGTAACAGAAGCATATAGTACACAGTTCATATAGACACATCCCAAGCAGTTACAAAGTATATTAAAAGGGAGGCTGCAATTTTAAAAGAATAAGAAAAATTATACCCACAAACTCCCAATCTTTCCTGAAACGTTGCAATCTGAAACCCTATTGTAGGAAGCAGAAGATTTCAGGAGACATTCTACAAATGAAGGACTCCAAACCCTGTGGTTGGATAAGGAATTCTGGAAGGAAGGTATCCTCACCCAAGGAGAGCAGGTTCCTATACTTCTCTAACATCACATCCCTGTACAATTCCCATTGATCTTGGTCCAGGCATTCTCACTCCTCTTGAGAGAAATCTATGGCCACATCCTGGAATGTCAGCAGTCCCTGAAATTAAAAGTACACATGCCATGTGGCCACGGGAAGAGTTCATAATGTGACCCAAGAAGAAAACAGCAAGTTAAGAGAACTGCTTTTAATTTAGAAGAGTGTCTTCAATTATCCACTAATATATATATATATATATATATATATTTTTTTTTTTACAAAGTAACTTTCTCTACCTTATTTCTAACTACAAGAAAAGGGTATGGCATGTGATCCACAAAACCAGTATAGAGACTATACTTGTCTGGAAAAGAAATGATAAAATGATGGTTTCAACACAGGCATATGCATTTTTGAGTGTTTTATTTATATCAAACTGGATAAAATGTGTGTATTTCTCATACAGAAAAGACCTGTCGTGGTAGAAATGTACCTTTCAACTATTCATGGGTACACAAGTACACTGGGGAGATTGTAAAAGTGCAGATTGTGATTCAGTTGGTCCGGTGGGCAGGAGTTCTATTTTTTTAACAAGCTCATTTTTAACTAGTGATGCCACAGTCTCTGATTCATTAACCACAACTGTGAATATCAGAGACATAATTAGAAAGGTAAAAATTCATATTTAATTTTGAACTTAAAGTGTTTTATGGATTTTACACCTTTAATAGAATAGTGAGCAGAGCAGCAACAATCATTTGTGAATATTTACTATAGACTGTGTATCTTTCTAACTTTTTCGTGTAGGATTCCAGGAGAAAGGCCTGGGCTGCGGCCACAGTGGGCGTGGCCCCCAGGCCGGGCCGCCCCTCCAGGACCCCCGACGGGGCCCTGCGCTCCTGGCGGCTCCCTCCCCCGCCGCCCCGCTCCCTCCCGGAAGGCCTCGGGGCAGAGCGGTCCCACCCACTGCGCGCTGAACAGAGCCCGCGTTTCCTCAGAGCTGGAACTCCCGGCTCGGGCGGGGTCTCTTCCCTCCGCCTTCACGGAACTGCCCCAGAGCCCGAGGGGAGGGCGACCTCACTGAGGCTGCCGGCTCTGGAGGTGCCCCGGCGGCCGAAGCCGTGACAGTCGCGGGGACGGCGGGCCGGGTAAGTGGGCGCCGACCCTCCGCCTGGTCCAGTGCCCGGGCGGCAGCACAAGACCAGCTTCTGAGGGGCAGGGTTTCGCTGCCACCCGCCGCTGCTGTGCAGAAAGAGCGGCCTCCAGCGTCTGGTCCCCGGGAACTACGGTCCCTCCTCTCGCCCCTGCCCTCGGCCTGGCTCGCGAGGCCTGGTGGGCGTGGGGAGGGGGTCGGCCTGAGCGTCCTGAGTGGAAACGGGGCAAGGGAGGCGCAGGGTGTGGCTGCAGCGTCAGCGCCCCTCCTCCCGACTGCGGGGAAAGCGGCTGAAAACTCCTCCCGAGGCGCGCAGGCCCCTTATTCAGCCGAGTCCCTCTGCGCTCCTTCCTCCCTGAGCTAAAGTACCGGGGGGAGGGGACAGGGCAGGGGACTGGTAATGGGGAACATCAAAAGGTGATTGTTAACTAAGGAAAACCAGCTCTCCCAAGGTGAGGAATGCGGCGCTTTTCTTTGCATGGGCTCACTGAAATCCTTCCTTTGATATGCACCTCAGCTCTCTGGGGCCTGCATTCCGTATTTGCATATCCTGAGTGCCTCAGGGCCCGCCGGCTCACATTGGAGGGCTGCAAGTGCTGAAGACTGTGACATCCTTTGTTTACTGATAGGGCAAGAAATATTCCATTTCCCACCGGCTTGAGGGGCAGACAGTGAAAAAAAGTCAGAGAATCTCACTCGGCATGTACTTTGGTTTACATATAGATAATATTTATACTTAACTGTGCTAATAGAGGTTCTCAAGTCCAATCAACTTGTACTACTGCCCTCTATGTATCAATTTCATCAATATCATAAGATAAATGCCTATAGAATTGACTTAATCCATTTAAATAGGATAATGATTTTTAAAGGAAACATAATAGAAATATAACAACAAAACCTTTACCACTAAAGGCTGGGTCTGGAACAACCTAAATAAATGTTCCATTGTTAAAATATTGAAAGATGTAGTCAATAGAAATATCAACAAAAATGACAAATAATAAGGGTAGCAGAATGTTGAAATTTTCTATCTTTATCACTAAAGTGGCAGAAAATCATTTATTAGTAGGCACTGGGGGCAGAAGATGCCTGATTTTATATCTGTGTCATATTTGTGCAGTTGTTTCAACAAGTAACTTAAAGACAAAATGGAAAAACAAGGAGGTTTGTGCCTGAGATCATGTTGATGTGAAACCAGGGATGGCCACCTTGTGCCAGGTGAGTTAAGTTTACCTGGCAGGTAGACCGCAGAGCTCCTGGGAAGCAAGGGTTGGAATTTTTCTGCTGGGTGCCCCTTAGGTTCTGTGACTTGACTGACTGACTGTGAGTCATGTTTCGGGAAAGACCTGATCACAGGAAAAGGGTGGGAATAGAGTGCTTTGGGGAGCAGCTAACAACATTCATCACAGCTCACGGCCTGAATGAATTTTAAAGAAACAGGAAAACAAATGCTTCTTATGGAATCAGAGAATGTGAGGGCTGGACAATCCCAGAAAATGAGGAACAGCCATCCCATTTTCCAGATGACAAAACAGAGGTCCAGCAAGGTGAAATCCCTCACCCAAGTTGCACCCGTCTCTCCTCCCCACTACGTGGTTCATGAAAGCAGGACTCTTCCTGTCTTGATCACTGCTGAACCCCAAAATGGGCCAGCCATCTAGCAGCTGCTCCAAAAATTTGGGTTGACTGTAGGAACAATGCTATTTCTTTCTTTCTCACTCTTATTCAGGATTGTGCCAAGAACTCCCCAGGTTGCAATGTAATTCGATAAATGTAAATATTAATTGAGTTTTGTTGTGATGAGGACTTAGGCTTTGAAGGTAACAGACTTGGTTCAGATCTTGGTTCTGCCACTCCATAGCTGTTTGGCTTTGGGAAAATTACTAAGCCTCTCTGAGACTATTTCCTCCTTTGTAAAGTGGGATAAATCTATCTGAGCCAGCAGAGCACCTGCATGAGAGATGTGCACTAAATATTGGTCTTTCTCACTCTCCTACGCCATCTCTCTGTTCTTCCCAGAGAAGCTGTACAGAAGGATATAGTACCTTTTAAAAATAGTTAACTAATTAATTAATTAATTTGTTTTTGGCTGCGTTGGGTCTTCGTTGCTATGCACAGGCTTTCTCTAGTTGCGGCAAGCGGGGGCTACTCTTTGTTGCGGTGCCCGGGCTTCTCATTGCGGTGGCTTCTCTTGCTGTGCTTGTTGTGGAGCACCGGTTCTAGGCACGCGGGCTTCAGTAGTTGTGGTCTGCAGGCTCAGTAGTTGTGGCCCATGGGCTTAGCTGCTCCGCGGCATGTGGGATCTTCCCTGACCAGGGCTTGAACCCATGTCCCCTGCCTTGGCAGGCAGATTCTTAACCACTGCGCCACCAGGGAAGTCCGATATAGTACTTTTTAAAGAGGGGTTTGAATTTATTTCAGATTGTGTACATTTTTCTTGTAGAAAAGATTATTCTACTATAGAAACATAAACACGCAAAACCACTCCAAATGCAGTATTCTATGGTTTAGATATTATCAGTCACATTTTATAAGTAATTGGGCAAATGCCAAAGCACTAGATACTGGGGCGTAAGAAGACTCAAATCTGGGGTGACCCCACCCCAATTTCAAGAGCAGGGTGTGCTTTTCAAATCCATGTTTCATCTGGTCTTTGTTTCTCATCCATCCTCTGTGTCTGCCTTTCTCAAGAAGGCTCAGATCCTCGGCTTTCACACCCTGCCGGCTGGCTGTGCCCCAGCTCCCGGCCTGAAACCTCTGCGTGCCTGGGTGTGCCTGCTCCCCCTGTGCATCACCAGCTTTGCCAGGGAGCTGCTGTATCGTGCACTGCTTGCTGTACCCAGAGTACCTGGACCCTTCTGGAACATGAAGTGCACCCTCCTCACCATGTGTGCAGCCCATCCCCTTACCTATATCCTGCCTGTAAGCCAGGCTTGGGGGTGACTACAGTGTGCATTCAGCTGTGTGAGGTGCTGGGATCAAAGTGAAGTTCCCAACTTTTGAAGTGGCAGGCTTGAGGGGCACACAGTGATTTAAAGTCGGGTCACCTGACTTAAAGGGGGGACTGATTGATTTAAAGCCAAGGCAGCTGACTTAAAGCCTGCGTCCCTCAGCTGCAGGACGAGACCAACTTTGGCAGTGCACGGGTTCGCTCCAAGCCAGCACTGCTGTTCAGGAAGAGATTCCAGTAGCGCCTTAGTGCAGGGGGACTTGGTCCGTTGTCTTGCCCCTGCCCTCAGAGGGGGGCCACCTGCTCTTCTGGAGAATCAGGGAGGGGGAAGTGCAGAGTCCCGGCTGGAGTTGCGGCACCGCTTGTCTGATGGCAGGGAAAGGGGGACAGGGCTGTGTGGTGTCCTGGGGCTGGACTCACCAGGTCGACTCAGCCTCTCAGCCTCCTAACCTCCCCCCCACACACTCCACAAGAGTTTCCAATAATATGTAATTGCGCCTTAGGTTCTCGGTCTTCAAACTCATCCCCAGGCTCCCAGGTCCCTTGATTCAGCCAATTCCTCTGTGCTCTTTCTTCTATTAGATACAGTCCCAGAGGGAGGGGCTGGGGGATGGGACTGGAGGGATGCCGGCAGCACTGGCCTCAGCTGACTAAAGAGATCCGGGGCCTGCGCTATCACACATGTGCGAGGACCCTTAAGGCGGAATCGAGGGGGCCAGTTAGAGGCAGTCCTTGCTGCCTCAAGTGAGTATGGATCACCGTTGGGTGGGGAGCACGCTGACCCCTGAGAAGTACTGTTAGGAGGATGTGTTCCTCCCTCGGCTTCAAGGACGTGGGTGGGCTTCAGGGCTCCAGTTCCCCTCCAGGCCTCCAGGTCCGACTGCACCGCAGCGGCCTTGCAGACCCGCCTTCCTGTCCCAGAACTTGCCAGGCTCCAGGAAGAATCCAGACAGCAGAGATGGTGCCTGAGGGCTCCAGCTTGAAAAGTGCTGTCCCTGGGGACCCAACAGTGGAGGGAGGAAGGGTGAAGGGAGTGGGGGTGTGGGGTCGGGAGGGGTGGCTGCCCTGGGAGACGTTGAGAGAGAAATATCGCCCCCCACACCCCCTGCCCCTGCAACTGACCCATTGATGCCATAGGATCTCAGGGCCTTTTAGTCAGAGATGCCTCTGCTTCTTTACTCCTGTGTTCAAAACTATGCAAAACCAACTCTTCATCCTCTTGCTGCCTTGCCAGGACTTTTAAAGCACTGTTCTTTTGAAGCACTCGGTCCCTAAACTGCAGTTTGGAGCTGTCCCAGCTATTTAAAAGTGTTCTCCTTAAACCGAGACTAAATCCTACTCTTTTGGAAAAACGGCCTTCACTTCACTGGAGATCGTCTTTTCTGCCCATTCCTTCCTTCTACTGCCCTCTTAAGAACCCCTGTGCTCAAAGAGCTTGGTGATTTATTTTTTGCTTGATGTCAAAAAGAAACCTTCCCCATGCACCCCAAAAAGCTTTCCTGGAACATAGGTGTTTCACAACCATGACAGTGTTTTGCAGTTAGTATACACTGGGTAGAGTGCCTAGCAATCCCTCCAAGAGCCAGAGGTGAGCAGACCTTTACTTATTTGATTGGATGTCGTTCAAGTTTAGGAAGGTCCCATTCTTATGACCCAGCAGGTAAGACAGAGCCCTGGATGGCTGTGGCTGTGATTAGATAACTTCTGATGATTTTATTTCCCTTACTGAGCTGCTGCTTCTAGGTTAAATTCGTTTTATTACCTGTCCATTTTTAAAGAAAGGCTGACAAAGTCACTGTAATAGGTCAGGAGTCTGAACTCAGGGTTGGTCAAAGGTACTCACAGGGAGGAAGGTGGATAAAAATAGGTGGGTAAAATAGGAGGGTTGGCAAGTACAGCCAGGACACCCGTGTTCATCATGCATACTAATAAAGGCCAGAATCTCCTCATTTATCTCTGGTGGGAAGTTCTGATGGTTTCACAGGATCAAACTCAAATCATATTCAAACTAGGGGATTTCCCTGAGCATAAAAGGAAGTATCCGTCCCTAGCAGGAGTCGCTGCAGAGGAATAAAGACGTAGATGTAGAGAACGGACCTGAGGACACAGGGAGCGGGAAGGGTAAGCTGGGATGAAGTGAGAGAGTGGCGTGGACATATATACACTACCAAAGGTGAAATAGATAGCTATTGGGAAGCAGCTGCATATAGCACAGGGAGATCAGCTCAGTGCTTTGTGACCACCTAGAGGGGTGGGATAGGGAAGGTGGGAGGGAGACACAAGAGGGAGAGGATATGGGGATATATGTATACGAATAGTTGATTCACTTTGTTATACAGCAGAAGCTAACACAACAAGGTAAAGCAATTATACTCCAATAAAGATGTTAAGGACAACAACAACAACAACAAAAAAAACCCAAAATCTAAGTCAATCAAGCCAACGGAGACAATGTAAGTGTTTACAGTTCAAGAAATCCACAAGGGAATCCTTTATTCTGTAGGCAATGAATGGTCCATTCGAAAAGGAAAAAAACTTTCTAAAATGTTGTCTTTCCATTTATTGTTCAGAACATCATTTTTATACCTCTGCATTTCTTACTATTCAAAGCCAAGTCACGTGAGTTACAGGGAAGCAGCTGATGGATTTAAAGTTGGGTCGCTTGATCTAAAAACCAGTGGCAGTTGATTGATTTAAATCCCGGTCATATGACATGAGGAGGGGGTGCTAAAAACTGCTTTTTCATCTCTGGCTCAGAATATCATATTTACCTTGGTTTTTCTTATGATTTAGAAAACTTGAGCTGTCTCTCCTTGGAATCATCAGGAGAAAAATACAGTATTTCAGGTTCATTCTTGAAACCAACTTCTCACGGTTAAGGTGTATTGGCTAAAAGATCTTCCTTCTTCAAGAGATTCCAAACCTCTGTAAGACACTTCATTGTAATTGGAGAAAAAAGAAGAATGAATTCAGGCCAGCAGCTGCAGGAGGCCAAGGCAGCCCCCAGGACTAGGGAAGGAGGAGGAGGAAGGGCTGAGAGTTGCCATTAGAGCAGACAACCTCCAGAGGGCGCTGAAGCACCGGCAGAGCCCACCTGCCACTCCCAGTTTGGCACTCCAGGGTCAGATTTGGGTTTGGAGATGGGGTTGCTGTAACCCCAAGGAGGTGAGCAGAGAGGAGGAGTTGATTACCGGTCTCCTCTGACTCTCTGACCCAAATTGCCTGGCTTCACAGGGGGGACAGGGTTTTGCTTTCAGCAAACTGATGGGGCACTTCCAGGCTGGTCGGGTTGCCCAGTGGCCCGACAGCCTGACAGGCTGACTGCGGTGTGACCGCCCTTTGTTTCTCCAGAATCTGTGCATCAGGAGGTGCATGGGCGCGGGAGCCCATCCACCGCCCCTCCCCCCAAGGGGGATGGCACCTTCCCTGGCTGTACCCTATGATCACCAGGTACTTGAAATGAATGCAAGATTTTTGACTTCAAGGAAAAGCTCGCATAACAGTTTCTTCCTCATAATGTGTGGGATTTACTATAATGGAAGGACATTAGAAAGAACAGGTAGAAAACTCACCTGTTGGTCTCCATGTAGGAGTTTATTTTGCATGAATCCCTCCTACGTGAGTAGATAGCAGAGGTTTATTTTTGTTCCCGTGTGTGTAGTTGTGGCAGAGGATGTAGGTATGGTGATTTGAAGCCCTCAAAGAAATATTCTCAGAACTCTCAAGATTTGTCTTGATCGGAACCGAAAGAGACCTGGAAAAGGAGGAAAAGAAAAGGAAGAGGGAGAACGAATGACTGTTTCTCAGTAAATTCACCTTCCTGGTTGATTGTTCTGTCTTCTCATTTCTTTTAACTTCTATGTATGTCTAATGGAATAATGTAGAAAGGCTGATTTTTATGCTTTAAAAGATTTTACATCACAAAGAAACTAGAAGTGGCTAACAGAACTTATTCAAATCAATTTTGCATAGAGACTTTGATATTAAATTTGGATACTAAAATGGGTTTATCCCAATTTTCTCTTTCTTTTTGAGCGAATATTTGTAACATATTTTTGTAGATAATAATTTATCCTAGATATACAAAATTGTGAGAATGGGTACCATTTTTTACCACTTAAATGATTTCTTTTAAATGAATAGATTGTACACTTTAAATGCCAATGTTGTGTCTTACGTGTTGTTTTTTAATTCCTTGATTTCCAAAACTTGTGTTTATTTAATTGATTTCTATCTAATAATCTGTGTCTCCCCTTTATAGTTTCTTACTTTATATTTTATTGATCTATAGTTAATTTACATTATTATATTAGTTTCAGAGGTACAGCATAGTGATTCATAAATGTTTAGGTTCTTCTCCATTTATAGTTATTATAAAAGAGTGGCTATATTCCCCATGCTATACAGTACATCACTGTAGATTATTGATTTTATACATAGTGGATTGTACCTCAAAATCTCCTACCACTATTTTGCTCCTCCACCCTATCTCTCCCTGCTGGTAACCACTAGTCTGTTCTTTAATTTGTGAGTCTGTTTTTTTGTTGTTATTGTATTCAATTTTTTAGATGCCACGTGTAAGTGATAACATACCATGCTTGTTTTCTCATACCATACCATGCTTTTTTTCTCATAACATGCCATGCTTGTTTTCTCTGCGGCTTATTTTACTAAGCATAATACCCTCCAAATCCATCCATGTTCTTGCAAATGGCAAAATTTCATTTTTTGCTGAAGTCATCATAAAAAATCTTTTTTATCCACTAAGCTATTGATGAACACTTAGTTTGACTCTATATCTTGGCTATGGCAAATAACACTGTTATGAACATTGGTGTGCAGTTATTTTTTTTTTTGAAATAGTGTTTTTGTTTTCTTCTGATATGCCCAACAGTGAAATTGCTGGATATTATGGTAGTTCTATTTTTAGTTTTTTGTGGAACCTCCATTCTGCTTTCCACAGTAGCTGCACTACTTCACATTCACATCAAGAGTGTACAAGAGTTTCCCTTTCTCCACATCCTCACTAACCTTTGTTATTTGTGATCTTTTGGATGACAGCCATTCTGACAAGACTGAGGTGATATATCTCATAGTTTTGATTTGCATTTTACTGCCGATTAGCTATGTTTAGCATCTTTGTGAGTTCTGGCTGTCTATATGTAGTTTTTCCTTGGAAAAAATGTCTATTTAGGGCTTCTCATTTTTTTAAAAAAGATTTTGGGTGTTTTTTTGATATTGAGTTGTATGTGCTGTTTCTGTAGTTTAGGTATGAACCCTTGCTTGGTCATCTTTTTTGATGTTAACCTCTTATCATGTGCAAATATTGTCTCTCCCTCAGCAGGTTGTCTTTTCATTTTGTCTTTGGTTTCCTTTGCTGTGCAAAATCTTTTAAGTTTAGTGAAGTCCCATTTGTTTATTTTTGCTTTTGTTTCATTTGCCTTAGTAGACTGAACCTAAAACTGTTGCTATCATTTATGTTGAAGAATGTTCTATATTTTCCTCTAGGGGTTTTATGGTTTCTGGTCCTACATTTAGGTCTTTATTCAGTTTTGCATTTATTTTATATATGGTGTGCTAAAATAATCTAATTTTATTCTTTTCCATGTAGCTGACCAGTTTTCCCAGTACCACTTATTGAAGAGACAGTTTTTTCTCCATATTGCCTGCTTTGTCATAAATCAATTAAATATAAGTGTGTGGGCTTACTTCTGGGATCTCTATTCTATTCCAGTGATCTTTGTGTCTGTTTTTGCTCTGGTACCTTTCTCTTTGATTACTGTCGCTTTGCAGTATAGTCTGAAGTCAAGGTGCGTGATGCCTCCAGCTGTGTTCTTTCTCAAGATTGTTTGGCTATTTGGGGTCTTTGTGTTTCTATACAAATTTTAAAATTACTTTTTCAAGTTCTGTGAAAATGCTTTGGTATTCTGATAGGGATTGCATTAAATCTGTAGATTGTCTTTGGTAGTATGGTTATTTTATCAGTATTAATTCTTCCAGTCGATGCACATGCTATATTTTTCCATCTTTTTGTGTTGTCTTCAACTTCTTTCACCAATGGCTGATAGATTTCTGAGCACATGTCTTTTACCTGCTTAGGTGTGTTTATTCCTAGGTATCTTATTCTTTTTGATGTCATTGCATATGGTATAGTTTTCTTAATTTTTCTTTCTGACAGCTTTGAGTTTTGTTTTTTCTTCTTTTTCTAATTCCTTCAGGTGTAATGTTAGGTTGTTTATGTGATATTTTTCTTGATTCCTAAGAATAAGCTTGTATCACTATAACTTCCCCCTGTGAACTGCGTTGGCTGTGTCCCATAGATTTTGGATCATTTTGTGTTCATTTTCATTTGTCTTGGGTATTTTTAGAATCCCTCTTTAATTTCTTCAGTGTTCCTTTCTTCCCCTTTTATTCCCTTCATCTGTGATGTGAGGACTATCTTTAATATTATGTTTGGATTTCTTTCAGTTTTGTTTATATGTGTGTGTGTGTGTGTGTGTGTGTGTGTGTGTGTGTGTGTGTGTGTGTGATTATTTAAGTTGCTGAGCTCTTAATTTCACATGGACACTAACAACCCTGTATTGTTACTCTGCTCCCCCACAGTTACTGAATTTGACCTTATATTTTACATCTACTTGTTTTGTGTGTCCCTTAACTTCTTATTGTGAATATAGATGATTTTATTACTGTTTTTTTTTTCATCCTTCCTATTAGCTGTGTCCATGGTTGATTTACTACCTTTGTTGAATATTTGCCTTAACCAATGAGGTTTTTCCTTTAGTAAGTTTCCTTTCCTAATTTTTATGTTTCAATCGTGACCTTTTCTTTTTCACTTAGAAAAGCCCCTTTAAGATTTCTCATAAAGCTGGTTTGGCGATGCTGAGCTCTTTTAGTTTTGCTTCTCTGTAAAACTTTAGATCTCACCATCAAATCTGAAGGAGAGCCTTGCTGGGTAGAGTATTTTTGCTTATAGGCTTTTCCCTTTCATGACTTTAAATATACCATGCCACTCCCTTCTGGCATGCAGAGGTTATCCTGAAAAGTCAGCAGATAACTTTATGCAATTTCCCATGTTTGTAACTTGTTGCTTTTCCTTTGCTCCTTTTAATAGTGTCTTTTTATCTTTATTTTTTTTTTTCCATTTTAATTACAATGAGTCTTGGTGTGGTCCTCTTTGGGTTGATCCTGTTTTGGCCTTACTGTGTTTACTGGACTTGGATGTCTGTTTTCTTTCCCAGGTTAGGGAAGTTTTCAACTCTTATGTCTTCAGGTATGTTCTACACTGCTTTGTCTTTCCTTTTTGCTTCTGGGACCAGTATAATGCAAATATTAGTACACTTGATGTTGTTTCACAAGTCTGTTCAGCTTTCCTCATTTCATTTTAATCTATTGTTTTACTGTTCATCTTCAGTGATTGCCAGTACTCTGTCCTTCAGTTTTCTGATTCATTCCTCTGTATCATTGAGTCTACAGTAGTTTCCTTTAATGTATTTTTCATTTCAGTTATTGTATTCCTCATCTCTGTTTTGTTGTTCTTTAATGGTCTAACTCTTTTTAAAAAAAAATTCTAACTTCTTGCTCTGGTCGTCCATTCTTCTCCTGAGTTCTTTGATCATCTTTACAGTCATTACCTTGAACCCTTTGTTGAGGAGATTGGCTATCTCCACTTCACTTAGATCTTCTTCTGAATTCTTATCTTGGTCCTTCATTTGGATCGTGTTTCTGTGTCACCTCATTTTTCTTAACTTCCTGTTTTTATTGCTATGTGTGTAGTAGGTTCGTTACATTCCCTGACCTTGGGGAAGTGGCCTTTTGTAGGAGCTGTCCTATGGGTCCCAGCAGCCCCCTCTCCCCTGGTCACTAGAGCTATATATTCTAGGTGTACCCCCTATGTGGGCTGCTTGGGCTCTTCTGCTGTGGTGGGCTGACTACTGTGGGTAGTCTGGTAGGCTTGGCTGCCCCCAGACTGCTTGTTTGCCAGGCTCTGCCTTGTATGGAGGCTGTCTGTGCTGCTTGGTGAGACTAAATCATAAGGCAGCTGGCTGCACAACTCTGGGGGACACCAAATCTGGTGCTGGTTCACTTATGGGTAGAATTGCAGTCCAGGTGATATCAGGGCTAGTGCCCAGTCACTGGTTCTGGGGCTATGCTGGCTACTGGGAGGAAGAGACAGGTTCTGCGTTCTGGCTGCAGGGCCCAGGAGCCACAGGGTTGGTGTTGGATCACTGTTCCTGACACAGCTCTCTGCAGGGCCGGGGGTATCCCTAATCTTGTGTTGGCATTCTGATGGGCAGGGTCAGGACCCAGCTGAGTCCATGGCTGCTTCTGGCCTGCAATTAAGTGGCCTGGTTACACAGGCTGCTGGGCTGTGGTATTCCTGGAGCTGGTGTGTGCCTGTTGGTGTATGAGGCTGATCCCACTGCTAAAGCAGGTTTGCTGTTGGGTAGGTCCAAGCTCCATCCAGTCCCTGTGCAGTTACCACCTGCTGATGGTGAGGCTGACTCCAAGGCCAGAGCAGGCTCACTTGTCAGAGGGGCCAGGGACTCTGGGGCTGGTGCCTGTCCACTGAGGTGTGGAGGCTGGTCCTGGGGCTTTTGGTGGCTGGACCCATGTCCAGGGGCAGCTGTGCACTGAGAGGATCTGAAGGCAGCCTGTTTGCTGGTGGATGGGGCTATGCCCCTGCTCAGTTAGTTGCTTGGCCTGCAGCATCCTAGTACTTGTGTCTGTAGTCTGGTGGAAATGGGTGGGGCTCGGTCCTGAGGCTGATAAGCTACAGGGAGGATTCTGAAATTATGCTTGCTGGTACCAGCGTCCACGAGGTAGAAGGAGCTCCCCCGAATGGCTGCTGCCAGTGTCTCTGTCCCTGAGGCTGTGCTGTAGTTGCCTCTTGCCTCTCTGGGAGACTCTCCAAGATTAGGAGGTAGGTGTGACCCGGGATCCTTTCAAATGACTGCTTCTGTTCTGATTCTCAGATCATGTGGGATTTTGTGAGCATCTTTTAAGAGTGGAATCTCTATTTCCCACATCCCTCTGGCTCTCTGGAAAATAAGCACTACTGGTCTTCAAAGCCCAACTTTCTAGGAGCTCTTCTTTCCACAACAGGATCCCTGGGCTTGGGAGCCTGATGTTGGCTTCATACCCCTTGCTACCTGGGAGCACCTCTGAAATTGTAATTATTCTCCCATTTGTGGGCCACCCACTTGGTGGTATGGGTCTTGACTCTACTGAGATTTTGCCCTTCCTTTCTGTCTTGTCGAGGTGCCTTCCTTATATCTTTAGCTGTAAAACATCTTTTATGGTAGGTCCCGGCCTTTTTCATCAATTGCTGTTCTGTAAACAGTTGTGACTTTGGTGTGCCCATGAGAGGCATCAAGCTCTGGGTCTTTGAATGCTACCATGTTGGACAATCTCTCTACTTCATTCCTAAATCATATTATTTAAGTTTTCTTAGTATCTTATTTGATTAGCGACAGTTTGAAATTTATTATCACTCATGTTTACTTCGCCTGTTTAAAAAAATTGAATAGTGCATTCATTCAGTTTGAAATGAAGGTAGTGACCTGTGAATTTCCATACCTCAAAAAGCAAGGATAGGACAAAAGCCTTTTCTATTTGTGTTACCCTCAAACTCTGCACCCCACCCCAGCCTGGGGATTAACCTCTTGCACCCATGCTCACCTTCTGTTTTCGGACCGTTAACCATCATTGCATCTGTATGTGTGTTGACAAAGTGAACTCTAGTCTTTGCAGTTTTTGTGTTTTGTTTTTTTGGTTTAGGGAACAGTCCTACTATGAATGTACATTTACTGCTCTACTGAAGTTCATATATAAACCTGTCAAGCACATTACCAGAATTGGAATTGCTTGTATATACACTTTGATAAATTTTAGAGACAATGGTAGAACAGAAGTAAATTGTATTTCAAATGCCACAATATTCTCACACCATGAAAACCCTTCCCTTTTTAATATATTTGTGTGTAGTTTATCTTTATGCCCATACTATATTTCCCAGAGATGGGTAAGTGTTATGTTTCTTGCTGGCACATTTACCGTATTGTTCAAAGGCAGGCGTTTAGTGGTTTTAGCATGATCCTATTTCCATGAACTCGCAAATACAAGATCTTCTCTCACACTGTCTTTTACTCCCTGCTGTTTTATATTGCCCTCCTAATTCTCAGTCCTGGTCTTTCTTTATGTTCTTCATCAACCTGGATAGGTTATACTATTTTCTCCCTTATTCAAGACCAATAGAATAGAATCGAATACAACACCCAGAAATAAACCCTGATATATGGCCAAATGATTTTTGACAAGTTGCCAAGACTTTTCAAAGTAGAAAGGATAGTATTTTCAACACATGGTGCTGAGAAGTCTTGTGGGCAACATGCTAAAGAAGGAAGATGGACCCTTACCTAACATCATATGCAAAAATTAATGAAAACGTATCAAGAAACTAAATATAAGACCTAATAATATAAAAAGTCTTAGAAGAAGATAGAGGACAAGAGCTTCATGATATTGGATTTGGCAGTGTTTTCCTCCATATGAAACGAAGGAACGACAAAGGTACAGCTAACAAAAAAATAAACAATTTTCAGTACATAAGTTAAAAAAAATGTGTATCAAAGAAATGTAAACAGAATAAAATGGCAACCCACAAGATGGGAGAAAATATTTCAGAGCCATCTATCTGACAAGAGATTTCTATTCAGAATATACAGAGAACTCCTACAACTGAACAAAAAGCAAACACCCTGATTCAAAAATGGATAAAAGACTTGAATAGATGGTTCTTCACAAAGATGTACAAATGACTAAGCACTTGAATAGATGCTCCATATCACTAAATGCATGTTTATATATTTGTGTGCATGCATATACACACAAGCACACACACACACACACAAGCAGAAAACGACTATTGGTGAGGATGTGAGGGAGTTGGAACCATTGTGCTATGTCAGAGGGAATGCAGAATGATACAGCTGCTTTGCAAAAGAGTATGGCAATTTTTCAGATATTGAAAAATAGACTTACTACATGATCCAGGAATTTTACTATGAGGTATACCCAAAGGTATTGAAATCAGGGTCTTAAAGAAATATTTGTACTCCAGTGTTTAGAGCAGTAATAATCACAGTAGCTAAAATATGAAAGCAACCTAAGTGTTCATCCACTAGTTCCTGGATAAGCAAAGTGTGGTATACCCATATAATACAGTATTATTCAGTGTTAAAAAGGAAAAGATCTAGGAATATGCTACAACATGGATGAATCTTGAGGAAATTTAGCTACCAAAAATGCCATTTTTATGACTTTTAGTGAGTCATAACAATACAACTACTTATTTCAATTATATGGGGGTACTTAGTGTAGTCAAAACCATAGAAATTGGGAGGGTAATGACGCTTTTCAGGTGGTTATGGAACAAAAAGGAAAGTTATATTTAAAGGATATAGGGTGACAGTTTTAAAACGTAGAAAAGAATTAGAAAGATAAATGGTGATGTTGATCGCCCAATAATATGAATGCATTTAATATCACTGAACGGTGCACTTTATTATAACTAACATGTTATATTTTATGTTATTTGATTTTACCAACATACAAAATTGGGAAAGAATGTAATATCAGGAAAGGGAGTGGACCTGGGATAGAGCAGAGAGTAATCAGAAGGGTGAGACACTGCATATGTTGAAGAAGAAGAGCTGAGAGTCTTCATTGGCCAGAAGAGACTTTATAAAAGAGAAAAAAAAAAAATTACTCTGAGGGTGTATTAGATAGATATCTGTGGGTGTGCTGCTATCTCCCATGGGTTATCTTAAAGAGTCTTTAATAAAGTCCATAAGGCTTGCTGAGGCTTTTTAAAAAACTGGATTCCCTAGGAGATAATTAGAGGGTGGTACTTAAGTCTATGTCTAGGTTGACAGATTTTGCAGGGAAGACGAACCTGAGAACAGTGGAGGTCTTAAGAGTGTAAGTACATGGAAATTAGAAAAAAATAATAATAAAGGGAATTAGGAAAACTTTGGACTTTGAAGGTCATGTATTATTACTGAGTCAGACCTGAGGTTTCTAAGGAGTTATATACACAGTTGCTATTTGGATTACTTGTTGATAAAGATAAGTGGAAAAACTAGAGTCGTTCCCAAGTGTAGGTAAGATATAATGAGAGGATGGAGGTGGAAAGTAGGGAGACCCAGAGAAAAGTGGGAAGGTCATATTGGGCCAAGACGGTGGTAATATCCAACAGAACAGACGGTAGGACAGACGATGGATTCATCTTTTTTATTTCGCCTCCCCCCCTCATCCTTAATAATTCTTTGGGAATATTTCACTGCTCTGTGATGCAGGTACAGAATTCGAGTGAGGAGGCTACACCTTCAGTGTCCAGCTGTCTGAGTCCTCAGTGTGCTTCAAATGATGGAGAACTATTGCTTCCTTATGAGAAGGGTTAGTACCTCGTAGCTAAGCTTAAGCTGGAGCTTATGCAATATTGATTCCATTTTATATATACTGTTGGCATGGAGGTTCCTCCTCCTCTTTTCTTGAACATTATGAAATGAATCTATATTTCTCAGTATTTGGGTATATCAGATAAATACGTTAAGTAAAGGAATCTTATATATTGCTCCCTGCATAGTTTGCTCTTTCTTGTTTCTCTTTTACCTTTACTAAATTAGCACAGGGAGAGACCTTGAAATGTTCTAATCAGGAGAGATTAGAACATCATATTTCTAGAGAGGTTGGTTGGACAGAGCAGGGGTCCCAGTGAGAATCCAAGCTTCTGTTTCTACTTGGAAGTGTACCTGTGTAGAATAGAGGGCTCCAGGAAATATCCTAGAATATTCCAATGTCCCTGTGGGAGATCATTAAGAGAGGCAGGATCTGGTACCAGATCAGTGTACTATGACATGTTTGTCAGTCATCTGATGTGAGATTCTCAGAGCCAATCCCATATGGTAGGGCTGAGTGCAGAGTGATGAAGAACCTGTGAAAGCCTTTGATTGCATGTTAAAGATGAAGCTCTGATTTCGGGGAGAATTTTCTTACCTGACTGAATGTCACCCTTCTGTGGGGATGAGATTCTGTGCTTTTCCTCTGTTGATGACCACTGACTGCAAATCATTAGAGGATCATGTCTAGAAAACATTCTTTATTTAATTTCTTAAAGAAGAAAGCATAGAAAATTTTTTATCCACTTTCAAATTGAGGATCAAGGGGAATGACATCAGTGAAAATGTCAGAGTAGGGAGCTCTGGCTTGTGTCCATCCCCAGAAACACTGACATACGTGGTAAAACCTGTCAAAATGACCCTATCAACACATGTAAGTTTTCTTTTCTTTTCACGCTGTAGATTTATCTTTCATTGAAACTTGACTTACTACAGGATGTGGAGAATCAACAGGGAAGTAGAAACTGTATTTCCTGATGAGAGAATCACTACGTCACATTAGCTGTTCTGAACTCTGCCTTACTCACCGTGACTCTAATTAAAACAAACAAACAAACAAAACACTTTTTTTTTTGGTAAGTCAGTTCTGACATTTCCTCGTTAAAGACAAGGTAACAGATACAGACTTAGATCTACCAGAATTGAGCAAACTTTTGATTGTACCTGTGTTGAACATATGAGCATGACCTGCTACAAATCTTCATTATACTTATTGCCACAACGGACAAATTCCCTTTTTCCACTCCTGATATGTTGCATGTAAGGAATGCATAGGTCACTAACCCCAGCTGGTCACAGGTAAACTCTGCCACATGGATTACTGCATGTTTTCCTGCTGGAAGACCACACATTCTCGAGGATCATGCCTGCAGAGTATCTGGGCTCTTCTTTTTTTCTGGATAAAGGTTAGATAATCACCTAATTTTATGAGAAATATATAAATTGTATTTGCATATTCTTCAGGTTTTTATTTATCCATTCTCTTTCAAGTCCTAAGTGCAAATATTAAAGTGATTTCCAAGAGGGTGGTATGTAAGACAGCTCCAAAATTAGCAAGAAATCATAATACAATTGTGAATGCATTAATGTGTGATTAATATGTAGATACTTATGTAAATGCAAGTTTAGTAATGCTTTGTGGAGAGCTTCAGAATCTAGGTATTAAAAAAAAAAAAAAGAAGGAGTTCTTGAAACTCTCAGGGAATTATAGAGAAGTCTTTGTGTCTATAAATATCATTCTGAAATAATGCATATTCTCAGAAATAAACTAGGCATAACATTGTAGGAAAAAACTTCATGAAATGAAAGAGCATGTGAGATGGCCATACAAGAAAAAGAATATTCTCAGAGAATAATGAACAGTGTGGAGTTCAGCAGAAGGGTCATACACATTCAGAGAGCAAAACTTTGGAGAGCCTAATTGTGAGTTCCTCATATTTCATCTTTGGAGACACGGTAGTCATTTGAAATATGATGTTATAAGATGACGTTAACATACTTAAATACTTTCGTTTAGAAATGACCACTTAGAACCAGAGTAAATGAAAGAGAACACAACATTATGTTTATGTTGAATTTTAAAGACCTCAGGTGAGTGCTGATTATTTAAAAATGCATGATGTCTTTCACTGCAAAGTAAATGAGCTGTTACAGTGGAGGATTACTGGACTGAATGTCAATATTATGACATAGTATGAGTGTGTTTCGTGTTTGGTAATTGCAATCATTGTTGCTTTTGTTGTGGTCATCCATTTACAGTGCTTGGTGTCAGTTGATTTATCTCTTGTAAAAATAAAATACAGTCTGTGTGTGTGTGAAAAAAAAAAACATACATGATGTCTTGACTAAAGTTGTATGGAATTTGAGATCTGGAAAAAAGCATTTCTTTTCTGTAATGCTAGGATGATAATTGGACATTTTTGCAAGAAAGAGATTTCAGGATGCAAATCTCGTGTCTCTAAGGTGGGAAGTCAGTTCATGGTGGAACATTCTATTAAACTTGTGTGAGTGGAGAAATATTTCTTTGGAAGGAAGAGGTCACGAATCCCTTTTTAATAGTTAATGGTTTATAGCATACCGAATGAGCAAAATGGCTATTTCTGAACTTTAGAAAAAAATAATATAGTTTTTCTGCATTTATAACATGAGGCTGATGTAAAATATCAAAAACTCTTTATTTTGAAAAGCAATGTAATCAATTTGACATAATTCATATATATTGAACCTGTGGTACACACACACACAGTAAAACTTACATTCAGAAAATTGTTTGCACTTAAGAAATATTTTCAAGTGTAGCTGATTTACAATGTTGTGGGTTTTTTTTAAATACATGTTTATTGGAGTATACTTACTTTATAACACTGTATTAGTTTCTGCTTTACAACAAAGTGAATCAGCTATATGTATACATATATTCCCCATATCCCCCCCCCCCTTGAGCCTCCCTCCCACACTCCCGATCCCACCCCTCTGGGGGACATAAAGCACCGAGCTGATCTCCCTGTGCTATGCGGCAGCTTACCACTAGCTATTTTACATTTGGTAGTGTATATATGTCAGTGCTACTCTCTCACTACGTCCCTGTCTCCCCTTGCCCCTTGTGTCCTTAAGTCCGTTCTCTACATCTGTGTCTTTATTCCTGCCCTGTCACTAGGTTCGTCAGTACCATTTTTCTAGATTCCATATATATGTGTTAGCGTACGGTATTTGTTTTTCTCTTTCTGACTTACTTCACTCTGTATGACAGACTCTAGGTCCAACCACCTCACTGCAAATAACTCAATTTTGTTCCTTTTTATGGCTGAGTAATACTCCATTGTATAGATGTGCCACATCTTCTTTATATCTTCATCTGTCGATGGACATTTAGGTTGCTTCTATGTCCTGGCTATTGTAAATAGTGCTACAGTGAACATTGTGGTACATGTATCTTTTTGAATTATGGTTTTCTCCGGGTATATGCCCAGTAGTGGGATTGCTGGGTCATATGGTAGTTCTATTTTTTAGCTTTTAAGGAATCTCCATACTGTTCTCCATAGTGGCTGTATCAGTTTACATTCCCACCAACAGTTCAGGAGGGTTCCCTTTTCTCCACACCCTCTGCAGCCTTTACACATTGTTGTATTAATTTCTGCTGTGCAGCAAAGTGATTCAGTTTTATATATATCTATCTATATCTATATATCTATATCTATATATCTATATATATTCTTTTCCATTATGGTTTATCACAGGATATTGAATATAGTTTCCTGTGCTATACGGTAGGTCTTGGTGGGTTGTCCATCCTATGTAGAATAGTTTGCTTCTGCTATTCCAAAACTCCCAATCTTTCCTTCACTCTCTCCTTGGCAACCACAACTCTCTTTTCTATATCTGTGTGTTTGTTTCTGTTTCGCTGACATGCTCATTTGTGTCCTGTTTTCGATTCCACATATAAGTGATATTATATGGTATTTGTCTTTCTCTCTCTGACTTACTTCACTTAGTATCATTATCTCTAGGTCCATCCATGTTGCTGCAAATGGCATTATTTCATTCTTTTTTATGTCTGAGTAATATCTTTTGTATACGTATACCACACCTTCTTTATACACTCATTTTTCAATGAACATTTAGGTTGTTTCCATGTCTTGGCTGTTATAAATAGTGCTGCTATGAACATAGGGTTTCATGTATCTTTTTGAATTATAGTTTTGTCTAGATATATGTCCACAAGTGGGATTGCTAGATCATATGGCAACTCTCTTTATAGTTTTTTTGAGGAACCTCCATACTGTTTTCCATAGTGGCTGCACCAACTTACATGGCCACCGACAGTGTAGAAGGGTTCCCTTTTCTCCATACCCCCTCCAGCATTTGTTAATTGTAGATTTTCTTTTTAATGATGACCATTCTGATCAGTGTGAAGTGATACCTCATTGTAATTTGGATTTGCATTTATCTAATAATTAGTGATGATGAGCACCTTTTCATGTGCCTATTGGCTCTCTGTATGTCTTCTTTGGAGAAATGTTTATTTAGGTCTTCTACCCATTTTTCCATTGAGTTATTTGTTATTTTGTTATTGAGTTGTATGAGCTGTTTGTATAGTTTGGAAATTAAGCCCTTGTCAGTCTCATCATTTGCTGATATTTTCTCCCAGTCCATAGGTTGTATTTTCATTTTGATTATGGTTTCCTTTGCTGTGCAAAAGCTTATAAGTTTGATTAGTTCCTGTTTCTTTTTTGCTTTTACAGTAAGTCCCCTACATATGAACAAGTTCTGTTCCAAGAGTGCGTTTGTAAGTTCAATTTGTTTGTAAGTCCAACAAAGTTCGCCTAGGTACCCAACTTACACAGTCGGCTGTATGGTATTGTACCGTAATAGGTTTATAATACTTTTCACGCAAACAATACATAAAAAACAAGCACAAAAACAAAGAAAGCATTTTTAATCTTACAGTACAGTAACTTGAAAAGTACAGTAATACAGTACAACAGCTAGGATACTCGGGCTGGCATCGAGGGAACAGGCGAGCAGAGTTACTGATTGGAGGAGGGAGGGGAGGTGGGAGATGGTAGGGGTGAAGGATTATCAACAGTAGGAGACAGAGGGCAAGCTGCAATTTCACTCATACCTGACGTTGATGGCAAAGGTTCTGGTTCCTTGCTGGATTTAATTCTATCTACCCTCTTGAAAGAATGATCCATTGATGTCTGGGTAGTAGCTCTTTTTTTCTCATCATAGATGACAAGGTAACACTGGATTGCAATCTGAATGGCTGCTGCCACCTTTGGGTCCCATTCTAGGTTCGGGTCCTGTGCCTCAAAAACTAACAGTGCTTCCTCAGATAACAAAGATTCCCTTGCCATTTTCTGTGTCGTGAATCTCTTCAGTTCTTCAGTTACTTTTTCTTCCTCCTGTCCCTCTTCATCCTTTCTGTGGGCCTCCAATTCCATCAGTAAGCTCCTCATGTTGCACAGCAAGGAGTTCAGCGAAATCGTCCTCTTGCAGATCTAGCTCCAGCTTCTCGCTGAGGGTCACTACGTTGCTGAAGACCTCTTCGGACTTCTGATCTACCTTCTCAAATCCACAAAAATCATGAACAAACTGTGGGCAAAGGTTCTTCCAAACCCCATTCATCGTGACCGCCATACCCTCACACCATGCAAAGTCAATGTTTTTTTATGGTCTTGTAGATGTTATAGTCCTCCCAAAGCTGTCCCTAGGTTGTTCCTGATTTGTCACTTACCTTTACTGCCTGACAAAAAGTGTGACATAAATAATATTTCTTGAAAGTCGCTATAACGCCCTGGTCCATAGGTTGGATGAGCAACGTAGTATTTGGTGACAGATGCAGTACTTTGACGTTGGGATGAAAGTCATCCATGAATGGGGGGTGGCCCAGAGCATAGTCGAGCAGCAAAAGAATGTTTTGCTGGAACGTCCTTCTCCAAGCAATATTTCTCTACATCTGGGATAAAGTGGTGGCAAAACCAGTCCTGGAACGTGGCCTGTGTAATCCGGGATTTGGGGTTACGCTTCCACACAACAGGAAGAGAGCCCTTGGCTATGTTTTTAAGGGTTCTTGGGTTCTGTGAATGATAAACTAAGAGAGGTTTCAGCTTCAATTCACCGGAAGCATTGCCACCAAACAACAGTTAGCCTATCCTTTGCTGCTTTACAGCCCGGCATCAACTTTTCCTCCTTACTGACGTAACTTCGGTCTGGCATCCTCTTCCAGTACAGTTGTGTCTCATCCACATTAAAAACCTGGTTGGGTAAATACACACCATCATCAATAATTTCTCAAAGTGTTTCTGGAAGTTCCTGGACAGCTATCCTATCTGCACTTGCTGTCTCTCCACTTACTTTTACATTGTGAAGGCTGGCTCTAGCCTTGAACCGATGAAACCAGCCATGGCTGGCATTAAAAGATGTGCCCTCTGATTCTTTGCCATGTTTCTTCTTCAAGTCTTCATAAAGGCTTTTAGCTTTCTCTTGAATCAGCGTTAAGTTGAGCAGGACTCAGCGCTGATGTTGATCCTGCATCCGCACACTGAGAAGTTTCTCCATCTCCTCCATCACTTTTCCATGCTTCTTGGATATTGTGTCAACATCGTCGGCACAGCAGACTTCACATGTTCCATGATCTTGTCCTTGTTCTTTAGATTCGTGCCAATGATTGAATGATTCATATTGTAAGAATGAGCGATGTCTAACATCTTTTTGCCTCGCTCCACTCTCTCAATTACTTTCACTTTTGTTTCCGTCATTATCGCTTGGCGCTTCTTAACAGTACCAGCTACATCACCTCTGCTTTTACGCTTGCTTCCAGACATCTTGGGCTTGAAATAAAGGTACTGTACTACTGTACTCTATACAGTACTGTAAAGTACACAAAAGCACAACCACATATAGAGGAAGCACGCACGTGACAATGTATGCCAGACACGTGAACTAACTTACATGATTGGACACGCGAATGGACGTTTGCATCTTTGAAAGTTTGCAACTTGAAGGTTCGTATGTAGGTGACTTACTGTATTTGTACTGCCTAGGGAGAACTACCTAGGAAAATTTTGGTATGACTTATGTCAGAGAATGTTTTGCTTATGTTCTCTTCTAGGAGTTATAAGGTGTCCTATCTTATATTTAAGCATATAAGCCGTTTTGAGTTTATTTTTGTGTATGGTGTGAGGGTATGTTCTGACTTCACTGATTTGCATACGGCTCTCCAACTTTCAAAACACCACTTGCTGAAGAGACTGTCTTTTCCCCATTGTATATTCTTGCCTCCTCTGTCAAAGATTAATTGACCATAGGTGTGTGGGTTTATTCCTTAGCTCTCTATTCTATTCCATTGATCCATGTATCTCTTTCTGTGCCAATACAATGCGGCTTTGATTACTGTAACTTTGTAGTATTTTCTGAAGTTTAGGAGGGTTATGCCTCCTGCTTTGTTCTTTTTCCTGGGGATTGTGTTCACATTTCTGACTTTTTATGGTTCCAGATACATTTTAGGATTATTTGTTCTAGTTCTGGGGAAAATGTCATGGGTAATTTGATAGGGATCACATGAAATCTGTAGATTGCTTTGGGTAGTATAGCCATTTTAACAGTATGAATTCCTCCCATCCAAGAGCGTGGGATGTCTTTCCATTTCTTTGAATCATCTTCAGCTTCCTTTACTAATGTTTTGTAGTTCTCAGTATATAAGTCTTTCACCTCCTTGGTGAGGTTTATTCCTAAGCATTTTATTTTTTTGATGCCATTAAAAAAAGGATTGCTTGTTTACATTTCCTTTCTGATATTTCATTGTTAGTGTAAAGAAATGCAACCAGGGACTTCCCTGGTGGCTCCGTGGTTGAGAATCCGCCTGCCAATACAGGGGACACGGGTTTGAGCCCTGATGCAGGAAGATCTCACATGCCTTGGAGCAACTAAACCTGTGTGCCACAACTACTTAGCCTGCACTCTAGAGCCAGTGAGCCACAAATACTGAGCCCATGTGCCACAACTACTTAAGCCTGCATGCCTAGAGCCCGTGCTCCACAATAAGAGAAGCCACTGCAATGAGAAGCCTGCGCACCACAAGAAAGTCTAGTCCCCACTGGCCACAACTAGAGAAAGCCCGTGCACAGCAATGAAGACCCAATGCAGCCAAAATAAATTTTTTAAAAAAAGAAAGAAAAACCAGGAAATGCAACCAATTTATATATGTTAATCTTGTATCCTGCTACTTTGCTGAATTTGTTTATCAGTTCTAGTAGTGTTTGTGTGGAATTTTTAGGGTTTCCTTTATATATATTATCATGTCACCTGCATATAATGACAACTTTACCTCTTCCCTTCCAATTTGGTTAGATTTTATTTCTTTTTCTTGTCTGATGGTTGTGGCTAGGACTTCCAATACTATGTTGAAGAGAAGACGTGAGAGTGGGCATCCTTGTCTTGTTCCAGATTTTAGCGGGAAGGCTTTCAGCTTATGAACGTTGAGTATTATATTGGCTGTGGGTTTGTCATAAATAGCTTTTATTATGTTGAGATATGTTTCCTCTGTACCCACGTTGGTAAGTGTTTTTACCATGAATGGATGTTGAAGCTTTTCAAATGCTTTTTCGCCATCTATTGAGATGGTCGTTTGTTTCTTGTTTTTCCTTTGTCGATGGGGTGTATCATGTTGATTGATTTGCATATGTTGAAACAGCTTTGTGAAACTGGGGTGAATCAAATTTGGTCATGGTGTATGATCCTCTTATGTGTTGTCGGATTCGGTTTTCTAATATTCAGTTGAGAATTTTTGCATCTATATTTGTCAACGATATTGGCCTGCAGTTTTCTTTTTTGGTAGTGTCTTTCTCTGTGTTTTTTTTTAAAGTCTTTATTGAATTTGTTCCAATATTGCTTCTGTTTTATGTTTTGGTTTCTTGCTTGTGAGGCATGTGGGATCTTAGCTCCAAAACCAGGGATCGAACAGGCACCCCCTGCACTGGAAGGCGAAATCTTAACTGCTGGACCACCAGAAAAGTCCCCATCTGTTTTATTTGTTTTTTTTTTTAAGTAAATTTCTTTCTTTATTTATTTTTGGATGCATTGGGCATTCGTTGCTGTGCTCGGGCTCTCTCTAGTTGTGGTGAGCGGGGACTACTCTTCGTTGTGGTGCGCAGGCTGTTCATTGTGGTGGCTTCTTTTGTTGCAGATCATGGGCTCTAGGTGCGTGGGCTTCAGCAGTTGTGGCTATCAGGCTCAGTAGTTGTGGCTCGTGGGCTGTAGAGCGCAGGCTCAGTAGTTGTGGCACACAGGCTTAGTTGCTCCATGGCATGTGGGATCTTTCCAGACCAGGTCTCGAACCTATGTCCCCTGCAGTGGCAGACAGATTCTTAACCACTGTGCCACCAGGGAAGCCCCCCTCCCCATCTGTTTTTGATATCAGCGTGATAGTGGCTTCATAGAATGTCTTTGGAAGCATTCCTTACTCTTCAATCTTTTCGAAGAGTTTGAGAAGAATCAGTGTAAGTTCTGCTTTTTATATTTGGTAGAATTTGCCTGTGAAACCATCTGATCCTGGACTTCTGTTGGTAGGGAGTTTTTTTAAATTACAGATTCTATTTTTTAAAAAATTCTATTTATTTATTTATTTTGGCTGTGTTGGGTCTTCGTTTCTGTGCAAGGGCTTTCTCTAGTTGCAGCGAGCGGGGGCCACTCTTCATCACGGTGCGTGGGCCTCTCACTATCGTGACCTCTCTTGTTGTGGAGCACGGGCTCCAGACGCTCAGGCTCAGTAGTTGTGGCTCACGGGCCCAGTTGCTCCGCGGCATGTGGGATCTTCCTAGACCAGGGCTCGAACCCGTGTCCCCTGCATTGGCAGGCAGATTCTCAACCACCGCGCCACCAGGGAAGCCCTCTATTTTGCTTTTAGTGATCAGTATGTTCAAGTTATCTATTTCTTCTTGATTCAGTTTTGTTCGGCTGTAAAAAAACAAAATATATTTTTAAGTTATGTTAGCAGCTAAATACTTACCATGTATTAGACCACAAAAGAGAGAAGAAAAAATATTAAAATATTTTTTCAAATAAACAAGTATTGAAATGTTTTAAAGAAATTGGTATAATAATACTAATTACAATAATGACAAATTGTTCTGAACTTAAAGACTACTTATATCTAAGATGCATATTATATGCTTATTGTTTTATTGTTTTTAAATACATGGCATGTTTTCTCCTTTCTAATGTAATTCTTTTATTTTACCTGTATATTGTGAAAAAAATTTAGTTGCACATAATATAAAAAATTACACTTTAATAGGAGATATTAATCCATTTACATTTACTATAGTACTGAAAATACTTAGGTTTAGCGTTCCATGTCATTGAGTGCTCTTTTTTATTTATTTATTTTTAAAAAAGATTTAATTTGGAGGGGGGGGCATAAATTATTCATTTATTTATTTATTTATTTAATTTTAACATCTTTATTGGACTATAATTGCTTTACAATGGTGTGTTAGTCTCTGCTTTAGAACAAAGTGAATCAGCTATACATATCCATATATCCCCATATCTCCTCCCTGTTGCGTCTCCCTCCCGCCCTCCCTATCCCACCCCTCTAAGTGGTCATAAAGCACTGAGCTGATCTCCCTCTTCTATGCAGCTGTTTCCTACTAGCTAGCTATTTTACATTTGGTAGTATATATAAGTCCATGCCACTCTCTCACTTCGTCCCAGCTTACCCTTCCCCCTCCCCATGTCCTCAAGTCCATTCTCTATGTCTGCGTCTTTATTCCTGTCCTGTCCCTAGGTTCTTCCCAACCGTTTCTTTTCCTTTTCTTTTTAGATTCCACATATATGTGTTAGCATACAGTATTTGTTTTTCTCTTTCTGACTTACTTCACTCTGTATGACAGACTCTAGGTCCATCCATCTCACTACAAATAACTCAATTTCATTTCTTTTTATGGCTGAGTAATCTTCCATTTTATATTGAAGATGTGCAACATCTTTTTTACCCATTCATCAGTTGATGGACACTTAGGTTGCTTCCATGTCCTGGCTATTGCAAATAGAGCTGCAATGAACATTGTGGAACATGACTCTTTTTGAATTATGGTTTTCTCCAGGTATATGCCCAGTAGTGGGATTGCTGTGTCATATGGTAGTTCTATTTTTAGTTTTTTAAGGAACCTCGATACCGTTCTCGATAGTGGCTGTATCAATTTACACTCCCACCAACGGTGCAAGAGGGTTCCCTTTTTTCCACACCTCTGCAGCATTTATCGTTTGTAGATTTTTTTGATGATGGCCATTCTTACCTGTGTGTGGTGATACCTCATTGTAATTTCGAGTTGCATTTCTCTAATGATCAGTGATGTTGAGCATTCTTTCATGTGTTTGTTGGCAATCTGTATATCTTCTTTGGAGAAATGTCTATTTAGGTCTTCTGCCCATTTATGGATTGGGTTTTTTTTTTTTTTTTTTTTTGATATTGAGCTGCATGGGCTGCTTGTAAAGTTTGGAGATTAATCCTTTGTCAGCTGCTTCGTTGGCAAATATTTTCTCCCATTCTGAGGGTGGCCTTTTCGTCTTGTTTACGTTTTCCTTTGCTGTGCAAAAGCTTTTAAGTCTCCTTAGGTCTCATTTGTTTATGTTTCTTTTTAATTTCCGTTTTCTAGGAGGTGGGTCAAAAAGGATCTTGCTGTGATTGATGTCATAGAGTGTTCTGCCTATGTTTTCCTCTAAGAGTTTGATAGTGTCTGGCCTTACATTTAGGTCTTTAATCCATTTTGAGTTTATTTTTGTGTATGGTGTTAGGGAGTCTTCTAATTTCATTCTTTTACCGGTAGCTGTCCAGTTTTCCCAGCACCACTTATTGAAGAGGCTGTGATTTCTCCATTGTATATTCTTGCCTCCTTTATCAAAAATAAGGTGACCATATGTGTATGGGTTTATGTCTGGGCTTTCTCTCCTGTTCCATTGCTCTATATTTCTGTTTTTGTGCCAGTACCATACTGTCTTGACTACTGTAGCTTTGTAGTATTGTCTGAAGTCAGGGAGCCTGATTCCTCCAGCTCTGTTTTTCTTCTCAAGATTGCTTTGGCTGTTCGGGGTCTTTTGTGTTTCCATACAAATTGTGAAATCTTTTTGTTCTAGTTCTCTGAAAAATTCCATTGGTAGTTTGATAGGGATTGCATTGAATCTGTAGATTGCGTTGGGTAGTAGAGTCATTTTCACAATGTTGATTCTTCCAATCCAAGAACATGGTATATCTCTGTATCTGTTTGTGTCATCTTTGATTTCTTTCATCAGTGTCTTATAGTTTGTTGAGTAAACGTCTTTTGTCTCTTTAGGTAGGTTTATTCCTAGGTATTTTATTCTTTGTGTTGCAGTGGTAAATGGGAGTGTTTCCCTAATTTTTCTTTCAGAATTTTCATCTTTAGTGTATAGGAATGCAAGAGATATCTGTACATTAATTTTGTATCCTGCGACCTTACCAGTTCATTGATTAACTCTAGTAGGTTTCTGGTAGCATCTTTAGGATTCTCTATGTATAGTATCATGTCATCTGCAAACAGTGAGAGCTTAACTTCTTCTTTTCCGATTTGGATTCCTTTTATTTATTTTTCTTCTCTGATTGCTGTAGCTAAAAATTCCAAAAGTGTGTGGAATAATAGTGGTGAGAGTGGGCAACCTTGTCTTGTTCCTGATCTTGGGGGAAATGATTTCACTTTTTCACCATTGAGAACGATGCTGGCTGTGGGTTTGTCATAGATGGCCTTTATTATGTTGAGGAAAGTTCCCTCTATGCCTACTTTCTGGAGGGTTTTTATGATAAATGGGTGTTTAATATTGTCGAAAGCACTTTCTGCATCGATTGAGACGACCATATGGTTTTTATCCTTTAGTTTTTTAATACGGTGTATCACATTGATTTGCATGTACTGAAGAATCCTTGCATCCCTGGGATAAACCCCACTTGATCATGGTGTATGATCCTTTTAAGGCGCTGTTGCATTCTGTTGGCTAGTATTGTGCAGTGGATTTTTGCAGCTATGTTCATCAGTGATATTGACCTGTAGTTTTCTTTCTTTGTGACATCTTTGTCTGGTTTTGGTGTCAGGGAGATGGTGGTCTCATAGAATAAGTTTGGGAGAGTTCCTCCCTCTGCTATATTTTGGAAGAGTTTGAGAAGGATAGGTGTTAACTCTTCTCTAAATGTTTGATAGAATTTGCCTGTGAAGCCATCTGGTCCTGGGCTTTTGTTTGTTGGAAGATTTTTAATCACAGTCTCAAGTTCAGTGCTTGGGATTGGTTTGTTTGTAGTTTCTATTTCTTCCTGGTTCAGTCTTGGAAGGTTGTGCTTTTCTAAGAATTTGTCCATTTCTTCCAGGTTGTCCATTTTATTGGCATATAGTTGCTTGCAGTAATCTCTCATGATCCTTTGTATGTCTGCAGTGTCAGTTGTTACTTCTCCTTTTTCATTTGTAATTCTATTGATTTGAGTCGTCTCCCTTTTTTTCTTGATGAGTCTGGCTAATGGTTTATCAATTTTGTTTATCTTCTCAAAGAACCAGCTTTTAGTTTTTTTGATCTTTGCTGTTGTTACCTTCATTTCTTTTTCATTTATTTCTGGTCTGATCTTTATGATGTCTTTCCTCTGCTGACTTTGTTTTTTTTTCTTTCTTTCTTTCTCTAATTGCTTTAGGTGTAAGGTTAACTTGCTTATTTGAGATATTTCTTGTTTCTTGAGGTAGGATTGTATTGCTATAAACTTCTCTCTTAGAACTGCTCTTGCTGCATCCCATAGGTTTTGGGTCTTCATGTTTTCATTGTCATTTGTTTCTAGGTATTTTTTTTATTTCCTCTTTGATTTCTTCAGTGGTGTCTTGGTTATTAAGTAGTGTATTGTTGAGCGTCCATGTGTTTCCATTTTTTACAGATTTTTTTCCTGTAATTGATATCTAGTCTGATAGCATTGTGGTCGGAAAAGATACTTGATACGATTTCAATTTTCTTATATTTACCAAGGCTTGATTTGTGACCCAAGATATGATCTATCCTGGAGAATGTTCCAGGAGCACTTGAGAAAAAGTGTATTCTGTTGTTTTTGGATGGAATGTCCTATAAATATCAATTAAGTCCATCTTGTTTAATGTATCATTTAAAGCTTGTGTTTCCTTATTTATTTTCATTGTGGATGATCTGTTCATTGGTGAAAGAGGGGTGCTAAAGCTCCTACTATGATTGTGTTACTGTCGATTTCCCCTTTTATGGCTGTTAGCATTTGCCTTATGTATTGAGGTGCTCCTATGTTGGGTGCCTAAATATATGCAATTGTTATATCTTCTTCTTGGATTGATCCCTTGATCATTATGTAGTGTCCTTCTTTGTCTCCTGTAATAGTCTTTATTTTAAAGTCTTTTTTGTCTGATATGAGAATTGCTACTCTAGCTTTCTTTTGATTTCCATTTGCATAGAATATCTTATTCCATCCCCTCACTTTCCATCTGTATGTGTCCCTATGTCTGAAGTGGGTCTCATGTAGACCACATACATACCGGTCGTGTTTTCAGATCCATTCAGCCAGTCTATGTCTTTTGGTTGGAGCATTTAATCCATTTACATTTAAGGTAATTATTGATATGTATGTTCTTATTACCATTTTCTTAATTGTTTTGGGTTTCTTATTGTAGGTCTTTTCCTTCTCTTGTGTTTCCTGCCTAGGCAAGTTCCTTTAGCATTTGTTGTAAAGCGGGTTTGGTGGTGCTGAATTCTCTTAGCTTTTGCTTGTCTGTAAAGGTTTTAATTTCTCTGTCGAATCTGAACGAGATCCTTGGTGGGTCGAGTAATCTTGGTTGTAGCTGTTCCCCTTTCATTACTTTAAATATGTCCTGCCAGTCCCTTCTGGCTTGCAGAGTTTCTGCTGAAAGTTCAGCTGTTAACCTTATGGGGATTCCCTTGTATGTTATTTGTTGTTTTTCCCTTGCTGCTTTTAATATTTTTTCTTTGTATTTAATTTTTGATAGTTTGATTAATATATGTTTTGGCATGTTTCTCCTTGGGTTTATCTTGTATGGGACTCCCTGCGCTTCCTGGACTTGATTAACGATTTCCTTTCCCATATTAGGGAAGTTTTCAACTATAATCTCTTTAAATATTTTCTCAGTGTCTTTCTTTTTCTCTTCTACTTCTGGGACCCCTATATTCGAATGTTGGTGCGTTTAATGTTTTCCCAGAGATGTCTCAGATTGTCCTCAATTCTTTTCATTCTTTTTTCTTTATTTGGCTTTGCAGTAGTTATTTCCACTATTTTATCTTCCAGGTCATTTATCCATTCTTCTGCCTCAGTTATTCTGCTATTGTTTCCTTCTAGAGAATTTTTAATTCCATTTATTGTGTTGTTCATCATTGTTTGTTTGCTCTTTAGTCCTTCTAGGTCCTTGTTAAACGTTTCTTGTCTATTCTCCATTCCAGTTCCAAGATTTGGGATCATCTTTACTATCATTACTCTGAATTCTTTTTCAGGTAGACTGCCTATTTCCTCCACATTTGTTTGGTCTGGTGGGTTTTTACCTTGCTCCTTCATCTGCTGTGTGTTTCTGTGTCTTCTCATTTGGCTTTGGGGACTGTGTTTGGGGTCTCCTTTTCAGAGGCTGCAGATTCGTAGTTCCCATTGTATTTGGTGTCTGCCCCCAGTGGCTAAGGTTGGTTCAGTGGGTTGTGTAGGCTTTCTGATGGAGAGGACTGGTGCCTGTGTTCTGGTGGGTGTGTCTGGATCTTGTCTTTCTGGTGGACAGATCCGCATCTGGTGGTGTGTTTTGGGGTGTCTGTGAACTTATTGTGATTTTCGGCAGCCTCTCTGCTAATGGGTGGGCCTGCATTCCTGTCTTGCTAGTTGTTTGGCATGGGATGTCCAGCACTGGATCTTGCTGGTCTCTGAGTGGAGCTGGGTCTTAGCGTTGAGACGGATATCTCTGGGAGAGCTTTCGCCATTTGAAATTACAAGGTGCCAGAGGTCTCTGGTAGACCAATGTCCTGAACTCGGCTCTCCCACCTCAGAGGCACAGGCTTGACACCCGGCTGGAGCACCAAGACCCTGTCAGCCACACAGCTGGGGGTGAGAGCAAGAGGTAGCTTTGGTACATCTCAAAGACCACCAATGAGGTTCACTGACCATTTTCTCTCCAGAAGTGAAGAAAACAAAATTCAGACTTTGGCTAGTCAGCCACTTTGGTAGCCAGCCTCCAAGATGGACCTAATTATCCCCTAATTATCTCCCAGTCTCCATGTACCAGTGTGGCTCCTCGCACTTGAAAAGGGTTGACTGTTTAACTAATAAGAAATTGCAGAAATGACAAAGTGCAGCTTCCAAAGTTATAAAAGACATTGCAGCTTCTGCTTTGGTTTCTGCTAGATCACTCATCCTGGGGTAAGCCAGCTGCCATGTCATGAGGACACTCAAGCAGCCCTAAAGAGAGATCCATGTGGCAAGGAACTGAGGCCTCTTACCTACAGCCACGTGAGTGAGTCATCTCAGAAGTCAAAAGATTTAATTTTTTAAATTTTTGGTTGTGTTGGGTCTTCGTTGCTGCACAGGGTTTCTCCAGTTGTTACTAGAGAAGCAGGGGTTACTCATCATTGTGGTGCACGGGCTTCTCCTTGCGGTGGTTTCTCTTGTTGTGGAGTATGGGCTCTAGGTGCATGGGCTTCAGTAGTTGTGTCATGCAGGCTCAATAGTTGTTGCTTGCAGGCTCTAGAGCACAGGCTCAGTACTTGTGGCACACGGGCTTAGTTGCTCTGCGGCATGTGGGATCTTCCCAGACCAGGGATGGAACCCCTGTTCCCTGCATTGGCAGGCAAATTCTTACCCACTGTGCCACCAGGGAAGTCCAGTGTGCTCTTTTTTAAACCTAGTCTGTTTTCATTATTTTCTATCTTAACGATTCTGTATTAAAGAAAAAAAAAAATAATACTCCTTTCTACCCCTCCTCTTTGAGGATTATATATGAAGAAGTATGTCTTATTTATTAACCTCAAATTTTCACCTTACTTTTAAGAAGTAATCACAATGTCAAGTATTTAATACTTTTCACTTCCACCTTGAAAAGCATGGATATTAAAGTGCTAATACAATTACCTTCCCTGGTCTATCTTTTTTAGTTTTTGTTATGTATAAAAAACAACGAAAAACATGCATGGTTTGTAAGGAAATGACAAATTTCAGAAAATTCAGCATCTGAATACACTCTAAACATAGCTTCTAGATAAAGACACAGAAAATTGCCAGATACTCAGAGGCCCCCTGGTCCCATTCTAGTGACTCCCCTTAAGGTTTAATATTGTTCTGGTATCTAACAAAAAGATAACTTTACCTGTATTTTGTATTTTATATAAATGTTATGGCACAGTAAAATCACTTTTGGATTGGGCTGTTTTATTTTATGTTGTTTGTGAATATGCCTATATGGTTGTCTATTGCTGTGATCATGCATTGCCACTGTTGCATAGGATTCCATAATGTAAATATTTAACTATTAATTAATTTATTCCAATATGTATTACAATATGAGTGATTTTCAGTTTGTGTCTATTGAGAACAGCACTGGTATATAAATTCTAGAACTTGAGCTTTGGTGATGTGTGTATAAATTATTGTTCAGTATACACGTAGTAGTAAAATGTTCGAGTCATAGCTTTCTTGTGTTTATCTTTTTAGATATTTCTAAATATTTTCACAACATTTGTATGATTTTTCATCTTCAGCAGCAGTGAATGAGATTCAAGGATTATACACATTCTTGTCAAACTTGATAATACCTGTCATTTTCATCTGAACTTTCTGGTTGGTGAGTGATAATTCCAGGTATCACGCTTTTGCATTTAATTGACTACTAAGAAGCCAAGCATCTTTTGATATGTTTACTTAACATTCTGTACTCTCTTTTTTGAAATATCTTTTGGTATATTTCCCCCATTTTGCTATTCCATTATCTTCTTATTGAAGACTTCCTTTTTTTTTTTTAACATCTGAAGACTTCTTATTTAGGAGTTTTTAATACATGCTTGAGATGAGTTCTTCTCTCTTTCTGTCTCTCCTTCTCTTTCATTAGATGAGTGTCAGTTTTTAATGTTAATAACATCTAATTTGTTATTTTCCTCTTTATTTATTTAGTCTTATTTCTATTGATTTATGTAGTCTTCTTACCTGTAGCAGAGCACATTATTTATTCTAAACCACAAATATGTTTTCATTTCTTCAATAAATGTAATTATTAAGCTTTAAATTTAAGTTAACTTTCTAAACTAAATATGTTGTATCATAGTGAGTATTAATTTTTCTATGACAGCTGAAAGGTTACATTTATTCAGAAAATGTTGTATCAGCTTTCTTTTCCTTTGCTCCTACTTCTCATTGATTCACAGTGGTAAACATCACTTCATCCATGGATCTGACTTTTCTCTGATTTCTCATGGTCATTCTCACTAACTCGTCTTGCCTCCTGAAATCTTTAGCAATCCCATTATTCCACAGAAGCAAAAACCTTCCTTGGGCCTTTTTCCTCAGAAGATTGATTATTCCCACATTTTAAATGGGAGATTGCAATAAGTTAGGAGAAAATGCCACAAGAGGGTCTCTCATTTTTTTTTTTTTCACATCCTGTATCAGCCTCTGCTTGCACTCTCTGTTCAAAGATATTTGTGCAACACATTGATGGAAGATGCCACTTGTTTCTCTCCTTGGGGAAAAGACAGATTAATTACCTAACAAATAAAATAAAGAGAGTGTCTTGCTCTTTTCAAATGTTGGACAGGATTGCTTGCATCCTAATTTAAATGTTTCAGGTGACTGAAGCTTAAGATTCCTAAGCTTTAATCCATACTTGCACCATGCACAGCACCCAACAGGAGAGCTTTACATAACCCCATGAGACACTTGTGTGCAAGTGGAACAGATAAAAATATAAAACTATTGCTGTCTTTTTGTGTCATAAAAATGATTTTTTGTCTCATTTAAAATATTTTTTTCTAAAATCCAAAAACGTGTCAGGCTAAAACATTGTTATTTCAAATATGGTAAAATCGAAGACCCTTCAAATTTCTTTCCAGTTTTGTTGATGATGGGATGCCGTCAGAGATATGACTTCATTAAACACAATAGGTAAGATTCCTTCATAGGCCTGATTGGGGAATATGAAAATAAACCCCCCAAAATCTGGACATTTTCTAGTTCTCAAATATTGGTTAAGATGGTAGAAAGGGCCCTTCATTGTCCTATATGTTAATGCAGATCAATTGTGAGAGGTGGGGATAAAACAAGCAGCCTAAATATCCTTTATGTTTGTTGTACTACTAGTAGAAAGAGGAAGGGTCAACATGTCACCATGGTTGATATAGCAAATAAGCTGCTTGAAACTACACAGAAATGTACCTGCTTGTATTTTCTGTGCAGTTACCCTCTCTTTTGGTGTGCCCTGATACCTCCCTCAACTTATGTACCAACTCCAGCAGCATTAAGCAGAAATCCAAAGAAATCTATTCTTTGGAATTATGAGGAAGGGAAGAGTCAAACATTTTATAACATGCTCTATACAAGGATACACGTCACCATCCTTATCTATGTCATGCCATGCATGGAGGGTCAGTAGGTTCAGGGGATTCTGGAAGCACCAAGTTCTGTGGGGTTAATCACAGTTGCATTCATGGGCAGTAAAAGAGAAGGGCCTCATCTTGATCACTTTCTCAATGCTAGTAGCTACAAAAAGAAGAGGATAGCAGACATCTTAGGGAGAAGAACCAACATTAAATGAAATGTCCTAATTACTCTAGGCAACCTCTCATGGTGGCCTCCCATAGCTCCTCAAATCCCTACATACTTGCACAAGGGATAGTGTAATATTACTGGAGTGTCTGACTGCAGATTAACATTATTTTTGTTGAAAAAATAAAAATAGGTTCAAGTGATAGGGTTTGAAAAGGGTTCGCAGTGTGAGGGAAACTATTGTAACAATGTGGACAGAACCCTTTGGATGGATTCATCATGTTTTGTTTTTGTTTTTGTTTTTTTTTTTTGCTGCTTCAGAATCTGTAGTAGCGATTGGTGTGTTCCATGATACATCCCCGCTTCTTATAAGTTTTAGATGGAATACCCCATTAGGAAGAAGTGCACGTAAGGAAGATTAGTGAGTCAAACTCCTCTGCCCTCTGTCAGCAGTGGGTGCAAAGGGATTTAGACCAAGTGCTTTCATCCTTTGATTTGCAAAGTTTTCACTATATGAATGATGTTTTGTCTGTTTGCAGGTCAGGAGCCTTGGTCTCAATATCCCTGTTTAAAAAGTGTTATCACGTGTCTGCCAGAAAGAATTGCTGATGATACTGGGAAAAATTGAGAGTTATCCTTAACAATTAAGGGTTTTGTAGCAACATGGATGGACCTCGAGATTGTTATACTGAGTGAAGCAAGTCAGACACAGAAAGACAGATATCATATGATATTGCTTATATGAGGAATCTAAAAAAGAAAAAAAAACAGGTACAAATGAACTTATTTACACAACAGAAATAGAATCATGGATATAGAAAACAAACTTATGGTTACCAGGGGATAAGTGGGGAAGGGATAAATTGGGAGATTGGGACTGACTTATACACACTACTATATATAAAATAGATAAAGACCTGCTTTATAGCACAGGGAACTCTACTCAGTGGTCTGTACTGGCGTATACGGAAAAAGAATCTTATAAAAAAAAAACAAGCGTTTTGGGATTATATAATAAATATAAATGTGCAAACCTTTAACATGAAAGGAAAAATCAGTTAACTCTGTGGTCCCTGTTATGGTGTAAATATTTTGTACCTCTAATTTTAAAATTTTGAAACCCAGCTCCCATGTTGATGGTATTAGGAGGTGGGGCTTTTGGGAGGTGATTAGGTTATGAGGCCAGAGACCTCAAACATGGGATTAGTGACCTGATAAATGTAGCACACAGAAGATCTTATGACCATTCCATGATTTCATTGCCGAGCGAGAAGACCCACATTATGAACCAGAAATTGGTCCCTCGCCAGACACTGTCAGCTGGCAACTTGTTCTTTTTTTTAAAAAAATAATTAGATAATTAATTAATTATTTTTTTGGCTGTGTTGGGTCTTTGGTGCGGTGCGCGGGCTTCTCATTGAGTGGCTTCTCTTGTTGCGGAGCATGGGCTCTAGGCGTGTGGGTTTCAGTAGTTGTGGCTCACAGGCTCAGTAGTTGTGGCCTGTGGACTCTAGAGCACAGGCTCAGTATTTGTGGTGCACGGGCTTAGTTGTTCCATGGCATGTGGGATCTTCCTGGACCAGGGCTCGAACCCTTGTCCCCTTTATTGATAGGCAGATTCTTAACCACTGCACCTCCAGGGAAGCCCCTGGTTACTTGTTCTTGAACTTTTCAGCCTCAGCAATTATGAGAAAACCAAAATAATCTGTCGTTTATAAAATACCAAGTCTCTCGTATTTTGTTCTAGCAGTCAAAGAGCTGGCTGAGGAGAAATATCTGTGAGCTTGAAGACATATCAGGAGAAACCTTTAAATCTCAAAAGAAAAGAGAAAATGGGCAGGAAAGAAATCAACAGAACAGAGTAATCAATAATTGTGGAACAATGAAAAATGCTGTGACCTATACATAATGGGTATAGCAGGAGGAGAATAAAGATAATAAAGAACAGAAAATATTTTTAAAAATGACTGAGAATCTCCCCAAATGAATGTCTGACACTAAATCCACAACATCCAAACTTAGAAGAACATATGAATAGTAAAGAAAACTGACCAGTATCTCTCAGGAACATCAATGCAAAAATCCTCAACAAAATATTACCAAATCGAATCCAACAATATTTTGAGAGAATTTTATATCATGAATGAGAGGAAATAATCCCAGGTATGAAAGGCTGGTTCAACATTCTAGAATCAAATAATTATATCCATCATATCAACACCTTGAAGACAATCATTAGCATATCAATAGATTCAGAAGACCTTTGAAAAAATCTAACACCCATTCTTCATAAAAACTCTCAGTTGAAGAAATAGACTGGAGCTTTCTCAAGTTGATAACAAAGATTTACAGGAAACTTTTATCTTACATCATGATTAATGGTCAAAACCATGAAGCTTTTCCACTAAGTTCAGGTAAAAGCAAGGATGTCCCCTTTCATGACTCCTTTTCCATATTTTACTCCAAGTCCTTGTTAATGCAATAAGGCACGAAAATCAACAAAACAAATACAGATTGGGTAGAAAAAAATGAAAGCAACCTAAATAAAATGTGGACCAATAAACTTTATGGACACCTCACCAAAGAAAATAGACACTATGCATATAAGTATACAGAAGAATAATCCAGATTACATGCTGCCATGAAAAAGCAAATTAAAAATACAATTACATACCACTATGTAACACTTAGAATGGCTAAAATGTGAACAATGACAAGAACAAATTCTGTAGGAGATGTGGAACAATAGGAAATGTCATTTGTCATTGGTGGAAATGAAAAATAACACAGCTACTTTGGTAGTCTGATTGACACTTGCTAGAATATTGAGCATTCCCTTACTGTACAATCCGTCAAGTGTTCTCATGGATATTTACTGAAAGTAGTTTAAAACATACTTCCAGAGGAAAACCTGCATATGGATATTTATAGCACCTAATTCAATATTGCCAAAATGTGAATGAAACTAAGGTGTCCTCCAATAGGTGAATGAAATGATATAGTATTAATATATTCTGGGAATGGGATAATATTGAGCACTAAAAAAGTAAGCTATCAAGCCATATAAAGAGATGGGAATTCTTTTTTTTTTCTTTTGAAATATAGGTGATTTTCTTTATTTTGAAATTTAAATTTTATTGGAGTATAGTTGATTTACAATGTTGTGCTCATTTCAGCTGCACAGCAAGTGATTCAGTTACACATATGCATATATTCATTCTTTTTCAGATTCTTTTCTGATAACGGTATTCCCAGAATACTGAGTAGAGCTCCCTGTGCTATACAGTAGGTCCTTGTTGCTTATCTGTTATATATAGTAGTATTCGTATGTTTACCCCAAGCTCCTGATTTATCCCTACCCCTCACCTCTCCCCTTTGGTAACCATAAGTTTGTTTTCCAGGTCTGTGAGTCTGCCTCTCTTTTGTAAGTTAGTTCATTTGTATCAATTTTTAGCTTCCACCTAGAAGTGATATCATCCAATATTTGTCTTACTCTGTCTGACTTACTTCACTTAGTACAATCATCTCTAGGTCCATCCATGTTACTGCAACTGGCATTATTTTCTTCTATTTTATGGCTGAGTCATATTCCATTATATGTATGTATCACATATTCTTTACCTATATTCATATGTTGATGGACATTTTGGTTGCTTCCTTGTCTTCGCTATTGTAAAGAGTGTTGCAGTGAACATTGGGGAAGATGTGTCTTTTCGATTTATGCTTTCCTCCAGATATGCACACAGGAGTGAACTTGCTGGATCATCTGGTAGCTCTATTTTATTTTATTTTACTTCATTTCATTTCAATTTCAATTTTTTTGGAATAGAGTTGATTTACAATGTTGTGTTACTTTCTGCTGCACAGCACAGTGAAGCAGTTATACATATATCCAATCCTTTTTGGATTCCTTTCCCATACAGGTCATTACAGAGTATTGAGTAGAGTTCCCTGTGCTATACAGTAAGCCCTTATTTGTTATCTCTTTTATATATAGTGGTGTGTATATGTCAATCCCAATTTCCAATTTATCCCTCCCACCTCCCCTTACTCTGGTAACCTCCATTCTGTGCTCCATAGTGGCTGTTACCAATTGGCATTGCCACCGATAGCATAGAAGTGGTGGCGCAGTGGTTAAGAATCTGCCTGCCAGTTCAGGGGACACAGGTTCGAGCCCTGGCCCGGGAAGATCTCACATGCCACAGAACAAGTAAGCCCGTGCACCACAACTACTCAGTCTGCGCTCTAGAGCCCACGAGCCACAACTACTGAAGCCTGTGTGCCTACAGCTTGTGCTCCACAACAAGAGAAGCCACCACAAAGAGAAGGCTTCGTACCACAACGATGAGTAGCCCCCGCTTGCTGCAACTATAGAAAAGCCGCGCACAGCAACGAAGAGCCAAGGCAGATTAAAAAAAAAAATAAGTAGTAGGTTTCTCTTTTTTCCACAGCCTCTGAAGCATTTCTTGTTTGTAGACATTGTGATGATGGCTATTCTGAGTGGTTCCAGGTGATACTTCTTTGTACATCTGATTTGCATTTGTCTAACATAAAGCAATGGTGAGTATCTTCATATGTGCTTTTTTTTTGGAACAGTGTCAGTAAGATTTATCCCTTGAAAAAGGGTTATTGAAAGGTTGCCTTGTTTTGAAGTCTACTTCGATTACCTACCCCAAGACATTTTTTGAGGGCTGTTGTCATTTACAGCTCCCCAGGCATTGTGAATATGAAGTGCGTATAAGGTCCAGTTTTAGAATTGTTGTTATGGGAAACAGAAGGCGGCAGGATTTCTACTGTCCCTCTCTGGTTACTGACACAACCTTAGATGTAGGGCAAGTCCTGTTCTTGGGTATTAAATTAGAGTGGAATGTGCCTGACCAAACATGTAAGGGCTTCTGTCCCATTCCTTCTTCCCCCTTACCCTTCATCCCCCGAACAAGTATAAACCCCTGCAAAATCAGCTGTTGAGGGTGCTGTCTTGTAGAGTGGGATGACCCTTACGAAGGAGTCAGGAGGTCGGAACCCAAACACCAGGATATGTTGAGAGCAGGTGATTTTCCAAATGTCATCCAGCCCAGAGAGTCCACCATCCTTTGGGTGTCAGAGGGTTGGTTTAGTAGTATGAGGGCACACTTAGATCTGGAGATAGTGATCCCATGCAGAGGGGACCAGGTACTACATGTTCAAGGGGGGCGAATTAGCTGGCATATCCTCCCGAGGTCCTCAGGCCCACAACAGTCCAGCCTTGGGACCAAATTGTGTCTGTGTCCAGGGATGTGACACTAGTACGTTCACTGCGACTAAACAAATTTAGTGATCATTTTTCTTTTCTTTAATTTAACTTTAAATTTATAATGGAGTATATAGTTGATTTATCATGTTGTGTTCATTTTTGTCATACACCAACATGATTCATTTATACAGAGATAACTATATATTCTTTTTAGAATTATTTTCCCATTGAGGTTACTAAAGGGTGTTGAGAAGAGTTCCAAGTGCTCTACAGCAGGTCCATGTTGATTACAAGTTTTCTCTCTGTAAATATGTATATACTAACTCCAACCTCATGATTTATGCCTCCAACACACCTTTCCAGTTTGGTAACCATAAGTTTGTGTTCTAAGTCTGGGACTCTGTTTCTGTGTTGTAAGACAGTACCTTTCTATCAATGTTTAGATTCCACCGATAAGTAATATCATATGATATTTTTCATTGCCTGATTTATGACACTTAGTATGAATGTATGTAGGTCCTTCTGAGTGGCCCTAAATGGCCTTCTTTCATTCACTTCATGGCTGAGTAATATTCCATTGTACATATCTACCATAATTTCTTTATCCATTCTTCCTTCCAAGGACTTTTAGGTAGCTTCCGAGTAGAGGCTCTTGTAAACAGGGCTGCATAAATTTTAGAGTGCCTGGGTCCTGTCAATTTACGTTTTTTCCAAGATACAGGCCCAGGAGTGGAAGCGCCATATGCTCTGAAGCTCTGGTTTTTAGATTTTTAAGGAATCACCACCCACTTCTCCAGAGTGGCTGTTAGCAATTTACATTCCCACCATCAGCTTGTCAGGGTTCCCTTTTCTCCACGCCCTGTCCTGCATTTCAGGTTTTACAGTTTGTGAGGTTGGCCATTCTGACTGGTGCGAAGTGATATCTCTTTGTAATATTAATTTACATTGCCCGCCTGTTTTGTTGGCCAAAAATGGAGTAAGGGTTTTTCCTGAATAGATTAAGGAATAACGCATACGGCCTTTTTGGCAAACTGCATCATTGGCGATGTTCAGCAGCTTTGCCTGTGCTTTAATGACGAGTGCAAACTACCCCTTGAAATCCCTTTCCTGCAATTCTGCCTTGCTTACAAGGCCTTTACGAATACTTGGCTCAAGAAATGACTCCATTAGAGGTGTCAATTACAACCCTGCATGTTTGTGAATTGCAGTGCCCCTGAGCACCGGTTTTCAACTTGTTTAGGGAAGCAGACACAAAGGGGCAGGATTTCTACAGACCCATTCCAGTTACTGGGGCACCTGAAGGATAGGGAAATTCTTCTCCCAGGTAGGAAACTAGAGTAGCATATGCCTGTCCAAACATCTAAGGCTTGTGTCTCATTCCATCCTGCCATTCCCCTTCTTCACCGGAAAATTCCAGGCCGTGCAAAACCGGCTGTTGAGTGTGCTGCCTTCCCAAAGTGGGGAGGCTCTAAGGAAAGGAGCTGGGGAACCCGAATACCAGGAGACGTGGAGATGAGGTGACTTTTCCAAACTCTTCCCGATCAGACGGTGTACCATCCTCTGGATGTGCCATGCATGTTTTAGCTGTAGGAAGGGTCCCCTGCACCTGGAGGTATGGGACCCATGGAATGGGGGCCAGGCAGTATTACTCTAAAAGTGATGCATTTGCTGTCCCATCCTCACGAAGCCTCTCAGACCAACGAGTGTAGAGCCTTAGATCCCATCCAGCTCTGTGTCTACATATGGTCAGTCCAGGTTGCATCACAGCCCTTGAACAAATTTTGTAAGAATTTCTCTCTCTCTCTCACTGTCTTTATTTTGTTCTTGTTATTTAATTTTATAATGGGGTATAGCTGATTTTCAATACTGTGTTTCTTCCTGCTCTACATCTATCCACTTGATTCACTTAAAGAGAGACATCAATAAATTCTTTTACAGATTCTTACCAGTCTTATATATCCTTTTCTGGTGACAACAGTGTGCTGAGTCCAGCTCTTTGAGCTATAGAGTAGGTCCTGTCGAATACCTATTTTGTTTATGGAACCGTATCTGTGCTAATTTCAACCTCCTGGTTTATGCATCACCCCGCCCCACCTTTCTCCTTTAGCAGCCATAAGTGTGTTTTCTAAATGTGTGACTCCGTTTCTGTTTTGTAATTGCGTTCATGTGAAGGCATTTTTAGATACTATCTATAAGTGATACCTTATGATAAGTCTCTTTTTATGTCTGACTTATGTCACTTAGAATGATCGTACCTCAGTCTCCACGAGTTGCTGCCACTGGCCTTATTTCATTGATTTAAATGCTGAGTAATATTCCATTGTACGTAAGTACCACATCTTCTTTATCCACTTTTTCCTTCCAAGGACATGTAAGTTGTACCCAAATCGAGGCATTTCTAAACAGAGCAGCCCTAAACTTTGGGGTGCCTGTGTCTTGTCGATTTTTTGGTTTTCCCAAGATATGCGCCCATGAGGGGAAGTGCTGTATGCTCTGTAGCTCTCTTTTTTAGAAGTTTTAAGATACAGCATACACTTCTCAAGAGTGGCCGGTGGCAATTGACATCCCGCCGATCAGCAAAACAAGGCTCCCTTTTCTCCATGGCCTGTCCTGCATTTCTGGGTTTTACACTTTTTCAGCATGGGCCTTTTGACCAATGCGAAGTGAGACATTTTTGTAATGCTGATTTGCATTGCCCACTTGTTTAGTTGGCCAAAAAGAGCATCTGCGTTTCTTCCAAAATTTATTCAGGAAAGAACGCAGACGCCCTTTTTGGCCAAGGGCATCACTGTCGAGGTTTTGCCGCTTTTCCTGTGCTTTAAACGCGATTCGAATCTACCTCCTGAAATGTGTTTCCTGCAATTCTGCCTTGCTTTCAAATCCTCTTCGTTGCCTTCCCTCAATATATTTGTGGACGAGAGTTATCATTTCTAAGTCTGCAGGTTTGTGAATTGCAGTGCCCCTGAGCTCCATTCTTCAACTCGCTTTCTTGGGAGCTGGCCGCAAAAGCGCAGGATTGCTTCAGGCCGTATTCTGCTTCCTGGCGGCAGGCTGAGCCTGTGGTTAATTCTTCTTCCTGATGGGAAAATAGAGTGACCTGTGCCTGTCCCAACACCTAGAGCTAGTCTCTCATTGGTTCCCCCTCTTCCCGTGCATCCTCAGGACAAACTGCAACCTGTACGGAACAGGAGGATAAAGGTGCTGATTCTCCAAGGAGGGAGATTGCTAGTAAAGCGGCTGGAATGGCGAACCGGAGCACAAGGAGATGAGAAATGAGGTTCGTTTTAGCAACCTTTCCCGATCACACGGTGTACCATCTTCGGGGTTTCTCATGCATGTTTTCAGTGTAGGACGATGCCCTTGAACCTGGAGATTTGGGACCCATGGGATGGGTACCACGCTATATTACTTTAAAGGGTCTGCGTTTGCTCACCCAACCTCACCAAACCTCTCAGCCCCAAGAGTGTCCACCCTTATGTCTCAATCAGCTGTGGGTCTAGATATGGTCAATCCAGGTGGCATCACAGCCCCTGAACGAATTTTGTAAGAATTTCTCTCTCTTTCACTGTCTTTGTTTCACGGGTTTTGAAGAGTAATTGATTTTTATAATGGGGTTTAGCTGCTTTTCAGTACTGTGTTTATGCCGCTTTATACCCACTTGACTCACTTAAAGAGAGATATGAATACATAGGTTTTAAGATTCTTACTAGTCAGATATATTCTTGGGCGGTGAATAGGGGGTGTTGAGTCCAGTTCACTAAGCAAGGAGTAGGTCTTGTCTCTTACATATTGGGTTTATGGAACGGTATCTGAGCTAATTTGAAACCCTTGTTTTATGCATCACCCCACCTCACCTTTCCCGTTAAGCAGCCATAGTGTGTTTTCTAAACGTGTGACTCTGTTCTGTTTTGTAATTCAGTTCAAGGGTAGCGGTTTTTACATTCCCTCTATAAGTGATATCTTATGATAAGTGTCTTTTTCTGTGTGATTTATTTCACTTAGAATCGTCATACCTAAATCCACTCATCATACCGCTACTAGCCTTATGACATTGATTTCATGGCTGAGTGATATTCCATTGTACATAAGGACCACAACTTCTTTATCCATTCTTCTCTTTCCTGGGATATTTAAGGTGTAACGAAGTGGAGGTTCTTGTCAACAGAGTAGCCCAAAACTTTGGGGTGCCTGTGTCTTGCTGATTTTTAATTTTCCCAATTTATACGCCCATGAGTGGAAGTGCCCTATGCTCTCTAAGCTGAGTTTTTTAGATGTTTCAGGACACACCGTACACTTCTCCAGAGTGGCTGTTGGCAATTTACATCCCGCCCATCAGCGTAGCAAGGCTCCCATTTCTCCATGGCCTGTCCTGCATTTCTGGTTTTGACACTTTATTCAGCATGGCCCTTTTGACCGATGGGAAGCGAGACTTCTTTGTAGCGCTGATTTGCCTTTCCAGGTTGCTTGGTTGGCCAAACAGGGCGTATGCGTTTTTTCCTGAATATATTCAGGAAAAAACGCATACGCCGTTTTTGGCCAAGGGCATCATTGTCGAGGTTTTGCCGCTTTTCCTGTGCTTTAAAGGCGATTCGAATCTACCTCCTGAAATCTGTTTCCTGCAATTCTGCCTTGCTTTCAAATCCTCTTCGTTGCCTTCCCTCAATATATTTGTGGACGAGAGTTATCATTTCTAAGTCTGCAGGTTTGTGAATTGCAGTGCCCCTGAGCTCCATGATTCAACTCGCTTTCTTGGGAGCTGGCCGCAAAAGCGCAGGATTGCTTCAGGCCGTATTCTGGTTCCAGGCGGCAGGCTGAGCCTGTGGTTAATTCTTCTTCCTGATGGGAAAATAGAGTGACCTGTGCCTGTCCCAACACCTAGAGCTAGTCTCTCATTGGTTCCCCGTCTTCCCGTGCATCCTCAGGACAAATTGCAACCTGTACGGAACAGGAGGATAAAGGTGCTGATTCTCCAAGGAGGGAGATTGCTAGTAAAGCGGCTGGAATGGAGAACCGGAGCACAAGGAGATGAGAAATGAGGTGCGTTTTAGCAACCTTTCCCGATCACACGGTGTACCGTCTTCGGGGTTTCTCATGCATGTTTTCAGTGTAGGACGATGCCCTTGAACCTGGAGATTTGGGACCCATGGGATGGGTACCACGCTATATTACTTTAAAGGGTCTGTGTTTGCTCACCCAACCTCACCAAACCTCTCAGCCCCAAGAGTGTCCACCCTTATGTCTCAATCAGCTGTGGGTCTAGATATGGTCAATCCAGGTGGCATCACAGCCCCTGAACGAATTTTGTAAGAATTTCTCTCTCTTTCACTGTCTTTGTTTCACGGGTTTTGAAAAGTAATTGATTTTTATAATGGGGTTTAGCTGCTTTTGACTGCTGCGTTTATGCCGCTTTACACCCACTTGACTCACTTACAGAGAGATATCAATATATAGGTTTTAAGATTCTTACTAGTCAGATGTATTCTTGGGCGGTGAATAGGGGGTGTTGAGTCCAGTTCACTGAGCAAGGAGTAGGTCTTGTCTCTTACATATTGGGTTTATGGAACGGTATCTGAGCTAATTTGAAACCCTTGTTTTATGCATCACCCCACCTCACCTTTCCCGTTAAGTAGACATAGTCTGTTTTCTAAACGTGTGACTCTGTTCTGTTTTGTAATTCAGTTCAAGGGTAGCGGTTTTTACATTCCCTCTATAAGTGATATCTCATGATAAGTGTCTTTTTCTGTGTGACTTATTTCACTTAGAATCGTCATACCTAAATCCACTCATCATGCTGCTACTAGCCTTATGACATTGATTTCATGGCTGAGTGATATTCCATTGTATATAAGGACCACATCTTCTTTATCCATTCTTCTCTTTCCTGGGATATTTAAGGTGTAACGAAGTGGAGGTTCTTGTCAACAGAGTAGCCCAAAACTTTGGGGTGCCTGTGTCTTGCTGATTTTTAGTTTTCCCAATTTATACGCCCATGAGTGGAAGGGCCCTATGCTCTCTAAGCTGAGTTTTTTAGATGTTTCAGGACACACCGTACACTTCTCCAGAGTGGCTGTTGGCAATTTACATCCCGCCCATCAGCGTAGCAAGGCTCCCATTTCTCCATGGCCTGTCCTGCATTTCTGGTTTTGACACTTTATTCAGCATGGCCCTTTTGACCGATGGGAAGCGAGACTTCTTTGTAGCGCTGATTTGCCTTTCCAGGTTGCTTGGTTGGCCAAAAAGGGCGTATGCGTTTTTTCCTGAATATATTCAGGAAAAAACGCATACGCCCTTTTTGGCCAAGGGCATCATTGTCGAGGTTTTGCCGCTTTTCCTGTGCTTTAAAGGCGATTCGAATCTACCTCCTGAAATCTGTTTCCTGCAATTCTGCCTTGCTTTCAAATCCTCTTCGTTGCCTTCCCTCAATATATTTGTGGACGAGAGTTATCATTTCTAAGTCTGCAGGTTTGTGAATTGCAGTGCCCCTGAGCTCCATGATTCAATTCGCTTTCTTGGGAGCTGGCCGCAAAAGCGCAGAATTGCTTCAGGCCGTATTCTGGTTCCTGGCGGCAGGCTGAGCCTGTGGTTAATTCTTCTTCCTGATGGGAAAATAGTGTCACCTGTGCCTGTCGCAACACCTAGAGCTAGTCTCTCATTGGTTCCCCCTCTTCCCGTTCAACCTCAGGACAAATTGCAACCTGTACGGAACAGGAAGATAAAGGTGCTGATTCTCCAAGGAGGGAGATTGCTAGTAAAGCGGCTGGAATGGAGAACCGGAGCACAAGGAGATGAGAAATGAGGTGCGTTTTAGCAACCTTTCCCGATCACACGGTGTACCATCTTCGGGGTTTCTCATGCATGTTTTCAGTGTAGGACGATGCCCTTGAACCTGGAGATTTGGGACCCATGGGATGGGTACCACGCCGTATTTCCTTAAAGGGTCTGCGTTTTCTCACCCAACCTCACCAAACCTCTCAGCCCCAAGAGTGTCCACCCTTATGTCTCAATCAGCTGTGGGTCTAGATATGGTCAATCCAGGTCGCATCACAGCCCCTGAAAGAATTTTGTAAGAATTTCTCTCTCTTTCACTGTCTTTGTTTCACGGGTTTTGAAAAGTAATTGATTTTTATAATGGGGTTTAGCTGCTTTTGACTGCTGCGTTTATGCCGCTTTACACCCACTTGACTCACTTACAGAGAGATATCAATATATAGGTTTTAAGATTCTTACTTGTCAGATATATTCTTGGGCGGTGAATAGGGGGTGTTGAGTCCAGTTCACTGAGCAAGGAGTAGGTCTTGTCTCTTACATATTGGGTTTATGGAACGGTATCTGAGCTAATTTGAAACCCTTGTTTTATGCATCACCCCACCTCACCTTTCCCGTTAAGCAGACATAGTCTGTTTTCTAAACGTGTGACTCTGTTCTGTTTTGTAATTCAGTTCAAGGGTAGCGGTTTCTACATTCCCTCTATAAGTGATATCTCATGATAATTGTCTTTTTCTGTGTGACTTATTTCACTTAGAATCGTCATACCTAAATCCACTCATCATGCTGCTACTAGCCTTATGACATTGATTTCATGGCTGAGTGATATTCCATTGTATATAAGGACCACATCTTCTTTATCCATTCTTTTCTTTCCTGGGACATTTAAGGTGTATCGAAGTGGAGGTTCTTGTCAACAGAGTAGCCCAAAACTTTGGGGTGCCTGTGTCTTGCTGATTTTTAGTTTTCCCAATTTATACGCCCATGAGTGGAAGGGCCCTATGCTCTCTAAGCTGAGTTTTTTAGATGTTTCAGGACACACCGTACACTTCTCCAGAGTGGCTGTTGGCAATTTACATCCCGCCCATCAGCGTAGCAAGGCTCGCATTTCTCCATGGCCTGTCCTACATTTCTGGTTTTGACACTTTATTCAGCATGGCCCTTTTGACCGATGGGAAGCGAGACTTCTTTGTAGCGCTGATTTGCCTTTCCAGGTTGCTTGGTTGGCCAAACAGGGCGTATGCGTTTTTTCCTGAATATATTCAGGAAAAAACGCATACGCCCTTTTTGGCCAAGGGCATCATTGTCGAGGTTTTGCCGCTTTTCCTGTGCTTTAAAGGCGATTCGAATCTACCTCCTGAAATCTGTTTCCTGCAATTCTGCCTTGCTTTCAAATCCTCTTCGTTGCCTTCCCTCAATATATTTGTGGACGAGAGTTATCATTTCTAAGTCTGCAGGTTTGTGAATTGCAGTGCCCCTGAGCTCCATGATTCAACTGGCTTTCTTGGGAGCTGGCCGCAAAAGCGCAGGATTGCTTCAGGCCGTATTCTGGTTCCTGGCGGCAGGCTGAGCCTGTGGTTAATTCTTCTTCCTGATGGGAAAATAGAGTGACCTGTGCCTGTCCCAACACCTAGAGCTAGTCTCTCATTGGTTCCCCCTCTTCCCGTGCATCCTCAGGACAAATTGCAACCTGTAAAGAACAGGAGGATAAAGGTGCTGATTCTCCAAGGAGGGAGATTGCTAGTAAAGCGGCTGGAATGGCGAACCGGAGCACAAGGAGATGAGAAATGAGGTGCGTTTTAGAAACCTTTCCCGATCACACGGTGTACCATCTTCGGGGTTTCTCATGCATGTTTTCAGTGTAGGACGATGCCCTTGAACCTGGAGATTTGGGACCCATGGGATGGGTACCACGCTATATTACTTTAAAGGGTCTGCGTTTGCTCACCCAACCTCACCAAACCTCTCAGCCCCAAGAGTGTCCACCCTTATGTCTCAATCAGCTGTGGGTCTAGATATGGTCAATCCAGGTCGCATCACAGCCCCTGAAAGAATTTTGTAAGAATTTCTCTCTCTTTCACTGTCTTTGTTTCACGGGTTTTGAAAAGTAATTGATTTTTATAATGGGGTTTAGCTGCTTTTCACTGCTGCGTTTATGCCGCTTTACACCCACTTGACTCACTTACAGAGAGATATCAATATATAGGTTTTAAGATTCTTACTAGTCAGATATATTCTTGGGCGGTGAATAGGGGGTGTTGAGTCCAGTTCACTGAGCAAGGAGTAGGTCTTGTCTCTTACATATTGGGTTTATGGAACGGTATCTGAGCTAATTTGAAACCCTTGTTTTATGCATCACCCCACCTCACCTTTCCCGTTAAGCAGCCATAGTCTGTTTTCTAAACGTGTGACTCTGTTCTGTTTTGTAATTCAGTTCAAGGGTAGCGGTTTTTACATTCCCTCTATAAGTGATATCTCATGATAAGGGTCTTTTTCTGTGTGACTGATTTCACTTAGAATCGTCATAGCTAAATCCACTCATCATGCTGCTACTAGCCTTATGACATTGATTTCATGGCTGAGTGATATTCCATTGTATATAAGGACCACATCTTCTTTATCCATTCTTCTCTTTCCTGGGATATTTAAGGTGTATCGAAGTGGAGGTTCTTGTCAACAGAGTAGCCCAAAACTTTGGGGTGCCTGTGTCTTGCTGATTTTTACTTTTCCCAATTTATACGCCCATGAGTGGAAGGGCCCTATGCTCTCTAAGCTGAGTTTTTTAGATGTTTCAGGACACACCGTACACTTCTCCAGAGTGGCTGTTGGCAATTTACATCCCGCCCATCAGCGTAGCAAGGCTCCCATTTCTCCATGGCCTGTCCTGCATTTCTGGTTTTGACACTTTATTCAGCATGGCCCTTTTGACCGATGGGAAGCAAGACTTCTTTGTAGCGCTGATTTGCCTTTCCAGGTTGCTTGGTTGGCCAAAAAGGGCGTATGCGTTTTTTCCTGAATATATTCAGGAAAAAACGCATACGCCCTTTTTGGCCAAGGGCATCATTGTCGAGGTTTTGCCGCTTTTCCTGTGCTTTAAAGGCGATTCGAATCTACCTCCTGAAATCTGTTTCCTGCAATTCTGCCTTGCTTTCAAATCCTCTTCGTTGCCTTCCCTCAATATATTTGTGGACGAGAGTTATCATTTCTAAGTCTGCAGGTTTGTGAATTGCAGTGCCCCTGAGCTCCATGATTCAATTCGCTTTCTTGGGAGCTGGCCGCAAAAGCGCAGGATTGCTTCAGGCCGTATTCTGGTTCCTGGCGGCAGGCTGAGCCTGTGGTTAATTCTTCTTCCTGATGGGAAAATAGTGTCACCTGTGCCTGTCGCAACACCTAGAGCTAGTCTCTCATTGGTTCCCCCTCTTCCCGTGCATCCTCAGGACAAATTGCAACCTGTACGGAACAGGAAGATAAAGGTGCTGATTCTCCAAGGAGGGAGATTGCTAGTAAAGCGGCTGGAATGGCGAACCGGAGCACAAGGAGATGAGAAATGAGGTGCGTTTTAGCAACCTTTCCCGATCACACGGTGTACCATCTTCGGGGTTTCTCATGCATGTTTTCAGTGTAGGACGATGCCCTTGAACCTGGAGATTTGGGACCCATGGGATGGGTACCACGCCGTATTTCTTTACAGGGTCTGCGTTTGCTCACCCAACCTCACCAAACCTCTCAGCTCCAAGAGTGTCCACCCTTATGTCTCAATCAGCTGTGGGTCTAGATATGGTCAATCCAGGTGGCATCACAGCCCCTGAACGAATTTTGTAAGAATTTCTCTCTCTTTCACTGTCTTTGTTTCACGGGTTTTGAAAAGTAATTGATTTTTATAATGGGGTTTAGCTGCTTTTCACTGCTGCGTTTATGCCGCTTTACACCCACTTGACTCACTTACAGAGAGATATCAATATATAGGTTTTAAGATTCTTACTTGTCAGATATATTCTTGGGCGGTGAATACGGGGTGTTGAGTCCAGTTCACTGAGCAAGGAGTAGGTCTTGTCTCTTACATATTGGGTTTATGGAACGGTATCTGAGCTAATTTGAAACCCTTGTTTTATGCATCACCCCACCTCACCTTTCCCGTTAAGCAGACATAGTGTGTTTTCTAAACGTGTGACTCTGTTCTGTTTTGTAATTCAGTTCAAGGGTAGCGGTTTTTACATTCCCTCTATAAGTGATATCTCATGATAAGTGTCTTTTTCTGTGTGACTTATTTCACTTAGAATCGTCATACCTAAATCCACTCATCATGCTGCTACTAGCCTTATGACATTGATTTCATGGCTGAGTGATATTCCATTGTATATAAGGACCACATCTTCTTTATCCATTCTTCTCTTTCCTGGGATATTTAAGGTGTAACGAAGTGGAGGTTCTTGTCAACAGAGTAGCCCAAAACTTTGGGGTGCCTGTGTCTTGCTGATTTTTAGTTTTCCCAATTTATACGCCCATGAGTGGAAGTGCCCTATGCTCTCTAAGCTGAGTTTTTTAGATGTTTCAGGACACACCGTACACTTCTCCAGAGTGGCTGTTGGCAATTTACATCCCGCCCATCAGCGTAGCAAGGCTCCCATTTCTCCACGGCCTGTCCTGCATTTCTGGTTTTGACACTTTATTCAGCATGGCCCTTTTGACCGATGGGAAGCAAGACTTCTTTGTAGCGCTGATTTGCCTTTCCAGGTTGCTTGGTTGGCCAAAAAGGGCGTATGCGTTTTTTCCTGAATATATTCAGGAAAAAACGCATACGCCCTTTTTGGCCAAGGGCATCATTGTCGAGGTTTTGCCGCTTTTCCTGTGCTTTAAAGGCGATTCGAATCTACCTCCTGAAATCTGTTTCCTGCAATTCTGCCTTGCTTTCAAATCCTCTTCGTTGCCTTCCCTCAATATATTTGTGGACGAGAGTTATCATTTCTAAGTCTGCAGGTTTGTGAATTGCAGTGCCCCTGAGCTCCATGATTCAATTCGCTTTCTTGGGAGCTGGCCGCAAAAGCGCAGGATTGCTTCAGGCCGTATTCTGGTTCCTGGAGGCAGGCTGAGCCTGTGGTTAATTCTTCTTCCTGATGGGAAAATAGTGTCATCTGTGCCTGTCGCAACACCTAGAGCTAGTCTCTCATTGGTTCCCCCTCTTCCCGTTCAACCTCAGGACAAATTGCAACCTGTACGGAACAGGAAGATAAAGGTGCTGATTCTCCAAGGAGGGAGATTGCTAGTAAAGCGGCTGGAATGGAGAACCGGAGCACAAGGAGATGAGAAATGAGGTGCGTTTTAGCAACCTTTCCCGATCACACGGTGTACCATCTTCGGGGTTTCTCATGCATGTTTTCAGTGTAGGACGATGCCCTTGAACCTGGAGATTTGGGACCCATGGGATGGGTACCACGCCGTATTTCTTTAAAGGGTCTGCGTTTGCTCACCCAACCTCACCAAACCTCTCAGCCCCAAGAGTGTCCACCCTTATGTCTCAATCAGCTGTGGGTCTAGATATGGTCAATCCAGGTCGCATCACAGCCCCTGAACGAATTTTGTAAGAATTTCTCTCTCTTTCACTGTCTTTGTTTCACGGGTTTTGAAAAGTAATTGATTTTTATAATGGGGTTTAGCTGCTTTTCACTGCTGCGTTTATGCCGCTTTACACCCACTTGACTCACTTACGGAGAGATATCAATATATAGGTTTTAAGATTCTTACTAGTCAGATATATTCTTGGGCGGTGAATAGGGGGTGTTGAGTCCAGTTCACTGAGCAAGGAGTAGGTCTTGTCTCTTACATATTGGGTTTATGGAACGGTATCTGAGCTAATTTGAAACCCTTGTTTTATGCATCACCCCACCTCACCTTTCCCGTTAAGCAGACATAGTGTGTTTTCTAAACGTGTGACTCTGTTCTGTTTTGTAATTCAGTTCAAGGGTAGCGGTTTTTACATTCCCTCTATAAGTGATATCTCATGATAAGTGTCTTTTTCTGTGTGACTTATTTCACTTAGAATCGTCATACCTAAATCCACTCATCATGCTGCTACTAGCCTTATGACATTGATTTCATGGCTGAGTGATATTCCATTGTATATAAGGACCACATCTTCTTTATCCATTCTTCTCTTTCCTGGGATATTTAAGGTGTAACGAAGTGGAGGTTCTTGTCAACAGAGTAGCCCAAAACTTTGGGGTGCCTGTGTCTTGCTGATTTTTAGTTTTCCCAATTTATACGCCCATGAGTGGAAGTGCCCTATGCTCTCTAAGCTGAGTTTTTTAGATGTTTCAGGACACACCGTACACTTCTCCAGAGTGGCTGTTGGCAATTTACATCCCGCCCATCAGCGTAGCAAGGCTCCCATTTCTCCTCGGCCTGTCCTGCATTTCTGGTTTTGACACTTTATTCAGCATGGCCCTTTTGACCGATGGGAAGCAAGACTTCTTTGTAGCGCTGATTTGCCTTTCCAGGTTGCTTGGTTGGCCAAAAAGGGCGTATGCGTTTTTTCCTGAATATATTCAGGAAAAAACGCATACGCCCTTTTTGGCCAAGGGCATCATTGTCGAGGTTTTGCCGCTTTTCCTGTGCTTTAAAGGCGATTCGAATCTACCTCCTGAAATCTGTTTCCTGCAATTCTGCCTTGCTTTCAAATCCTCTTCGTTGCCTTCCCTCAATATATTTGTGGACGAGAGTTATCATTTCTAAGTCTGCAGGTTTGTGAATTGCAGTGCCCCTGAGCTCCATGATTCAACTCGCTTTCTTGGGAGCTGGCCGCAAAAGCGCAGGATTGCTTCAGGCCGTATTCTGGTTCCTGGCGGCAGGCTGAGCCTGTGGTTAATTCTTCTTCCTGATGGGAAAATAGAGTGACCTGTGCCTGTCCCAACACCTAGAGCTAGTCTCTCATTGGTTCCCCCTCTTCCCGTGCATCCTCAGGACAAATTGCAACCTGTAAAGAACAGGAGGATAAAGGTGCTGATTCTCCAAGGAGGGAGATTGCTAGTAAAGCGGCTGGAATGGCGAACCGGAGCACAAGGAGATGAGAAATGAGGTGCGTTTTAGCAACCTTTCCCGATCACACGGTGTACCATCTTCGGGGTTTCTCATGCATGTTTTCAGTGTAGGACGATGCCCTTGAACCTGGAGATTTGGGACCCATGGGATGGGTACCACGCTATATTACTTTAAAGGGTCTGAGTTTGCTCACCCAACCTCACCAAACCTCTCAGCCCCAAGAGTGTCCACCCTTATGTCTCAATCAGCTGTGGGTCTAGATATGGTCAATCCAGGTCGCATCACAGCCCCTGAAAGAATTTTGTAAGAATTTCTCTCTCTTTCACTGTCTTTGTTTCACGGGTTTTGAAAAGTAATTGATTTTTATAATGGGGTTTAGCTGCTTTTCACTGCTGCGTTTATGCCGCTTTACACCCACTTGACTCACTTACAGAGAGATATCAATATATAGGTTTTAAGATTCTTACTAGTCAGATATATTCTTGGGCGGTGAATAGGGGGTGTTGAGTCCAGTTCACTGAGCAAGGAGTAGGTCTTGTCTCTTACATATTGGGTTTATGGAACGGTATCTGAGCTAATTTGAAACCCTTGTTTTATGCATCACCCCACCTCACCTTTCCCGTTAAGCAGCCATAGTCTGTTTTCTAAACGTGTGACTCTGTTCTGTTTTGTAATTCAGTTCAAGGGTAGCGGTTTTTACATTCCCTCTATAAGTGATATCTCATGATAAGGGTCTTTTTCTGTGTGACTTATTTCACTTAGAATCGTCATACCTAAATCCACTCATCATGCTGCTACTAGCCTTATGACATTGATTTCATGGCTGAGTGATATTCCATTGTATATAAGGACCACATCTTCTTTATCCATTCTTCTGTTTCCTGGGATATTTAAGGTGTATCGAAGTGGAGGTTCTTGTCAACAGAGTAGCCCAAAACTTTGGGGTGCCTGTGTCTTGCTGATTTTTAGTTTTCCCAATTTATACGCCCATGAGTGGAAGGGCCCTATGCTCTCTAAGCTGAGTTTTTTAGATGTTTCAGGACACACCGTACACTTCTCCAGAGTGGCTGTTGGCAATTTACATCCCGCCCATCAGCGTAGCAAGGCTCCCATTTCTCCATGGCCTGTCCTGCATTTCTGGTTTTGACACTTTATTCAGCATGGCCCTTTTGACCGATGGGAAGCGAGACTTCTTTGTAGCGCTGATTTGCCTTTCCAGGTTGCTTGGTTGGCCAAAAAGGGCGTATGCGTTTTTTCCTGAATATATTCAGGAAAAAACGCATACGCCCTTTTTGGCCAAGGGCATCATTGTCGAGGTTTTGCCGCTTTTCCTGTGCTTTAAAGGCGATTCGAATCTACCTCCTGAAATCTGTTTCCTGCAATTCTGCCTTGCTTTCAAATCCTCTTCGTTGCCTTCCCTCAATATATTTGTGGACGAGAGTTATCATTTCTAAGTCTGCAGGTTTGTGAATTGCAGTGCCCCTGAGCTCCATGATTCAATTCGCTTTCTTGGGAGCTGGCCGCAAAAGCGCAGGATTGCTTCAGGCCGTATTCTGGTTCCTGGCGGCAGGCTGAGCCTGTGGTTAATTCTTCTTCCTGATGGGAAAATAGTGTCACCTGTGCCTGTCGCAACACCTAGAGCTAGTCTTTCATTGGTTCCCCCTCTTCCCGTGCATCCTCAGGACAAATTGCAACCTGTACGGAACAGGAAGATAAAGGTGCTGATTCTCCAAGGAGGGAGATTGCTAGTAAAGCGGCTGGAATGGCGAACCGGAGCACAAGGAGATGAGAAATGAGGTGCGTTTTAGCAACCTTTCCCGATCACACGGTGTACCATCTTCGGGGTTTCTCAGGCATGTTTTCAGTGTAGGACGATGCCCTTGAACCTGGAGATTTGGGACCCATGGGATGGGTACCACGCCGTATTTCTTTAAAGGGTCTGCGTTTGCTCACCCAACCTCACCAAACCTCTCAGCCCCAAGAGTGTCCACCCTTATGTCTCAATCAGCTGTGGGTCTAGATATGGTCAATCCAGGTGGCATCACAGCCCCTGAACGAATTTTGTAAGAATTTCTCTCTCTTTCACTGTCTTTGTTTCACGGGTTTTGAAAAGTAATTGATTTTTATAATGGGGTTTAGCTGCTTTTGACTGCTGCGTTTATGCCGCTTTACACCCACTTGACTCACTTACAGAGAGATATCAATATATAGGTTTTAAGATTCTTACTTGTCAGATATATTCTTGGGCGGTGAATAGGGGGTGTTGAGTCCAGTTCACTGAGCAAGGAGTAGGTCTTGTCTCTTACATATTGGGTTTATGGAACGGTATCTGAGCTAATTTGAAACCCTTGTTTTATGCATCACCCCACCTCACCTTTCCCGTTAAGCAGACATAGTCTGTTTTCTAAACGTGTGACTCTGTTCTGTTTTGTAATTCAGTTCAAGGGTAGCGGTTTTGACATTCCCTCTATAAGTGATATCTCATGATAAGTGTCTTTTTCTGTGTGACTGATTTCACTTAGAATCGTCATACCTAAATCCACTCATCATGCTGCTACTAGCCTTATGACATTGATTTCATGGCTGAGTGATATTCCATTGTATATAAGGACCACATCTTCTTTATCCATTCTTTTCTTTCCTGGGACATTTAAGGTGTATCGAAGTGGAGGTTCTTGTCAACAGAGTAGCCCAAAACTTTGGGGTGCCTGTGTCTTGCTGATTTTTACTTTTCCCAATTTATACGCCCATGAGTGGAAGTGCCCTATGCTCTCTAAGCTGAGTTTTTTAGATGTTTCAGGACACACCGTACACTTCTCCAGAGTGGCTGTTGGCAATTTACATCCCGCCCATCAGCGTAGCAAGGCTCGCATTTCTCCATGGCCTGTCCTGCATTTCTGGTTTTGACACTTTATTCAGCATGGCCCTTTTGACCGATGGGAAGCGAGACTTCTTTGTAGCGCTGATTTGCCTTTCCAGGTTGCTTGGTTGGCCAAAAAGGGCGTATGCGTTTTTTCCTGAATATATTCAGGAAAAAACGCATACGCCCTTTTTGGCCAAGGGCATCATTGTCGAGGTTTTGCCGCTTTTCCTGTGCTTTAAAGGCGATTCGAATCTACCTCCTGAAATCTGTTTCCTGCAATTCTGCCTTGCTTTCAAATCCTCTTCGTTGCCTTCCCTCAATATATTTGTGGACGAGAGTTATCATTTCTAAGTCTGCAGGTTTGTGAATTGCAGTGCCCCTGAGCTCCATGATTCAACTCGCTTTCTTGGGAGCTGGCCGCAAAAGCGCAGGATTGCTTCAGGCCGTATTCTGGTTCCTGGCGGCAGGCTGAGCCTGTGGTTAATTCTTCTTCCTGATGGGAAAATAGAGTGACCTGTGCCTGTCCCAACACCTAGAGCTAGTCTCTCATTGGTTCCCCCTCTTCCCGTGCATCCTCAGGACAAATTGCAACCTGTAAAGAACAGGAGGATAAAGGTGCTGATTCTCCAAGGAGGGAGATTGCTAGTAAAGCGGCTGGAATGGCGAACCGGAGCACAAGGAGATGAGAAATGAGGCGCGTTTTAGAAACCTTTCCCGATCACACGGTGTACCATCTTCGGGGTTTCTCATGCATGTTTTCAGTGTAGGACGATGCCCTTGAACCTGGAGATTTGGGACCCATGGGATGGGTACCACGTTATATTACTTTAAAGGGTCTGCGTTTGCTCACCCAACCTCACCAAACCTCTCAGCCCCAAGAGTGTCCACCCTTATGTCTCAATCAGCTGTGGGTCTAGATATGGTCAATCCAGGTCGCATCACAGCCCCTGAAAGAATTTTGTAAGAATTTCTCTCTCTTTCACTGTCTTTGTTTCACGGGTTTTGAAAAGTAATTGATTTTTATAATGGGGTTTAGCTGCTTTTCACTGCTGCGTTTATGCCGCTTTACACCCACTTGACTCACTTACAGAGAGATATCAATATATAGGTTTTAAGATTCTTACTTGTCAGATATATTCTTGGGCGGTGAATACGGGGTGTTGAGTCCAGTTCACTGAGCAAGGAGTAGGTCTTGTCTCTTACATATTGGGTTTATGGAACGGTATCTGAGCTAATTTGAAACCCTTGTTTTATGCATCACCCCACCTCACCTTTCCCGTTAAGCAGACATAGTGTGTTTTCTAAACGTGTGACTCTGTTCTGTTTTGTAATTCAGTTCAAGGGTAGCGGTTTTTACATTCCCTCTATAAGTGATATCTCATGATAAGTGTCTTTTTCTGTGTGACTTATTTCACTTAGAATCGTCATACCTAAATCCACTCATCATGCTGCTACTAGCCTTATGACATTGATTTCATGGCTGAGTGATATTCCATTGTATATAAGGACCACATCTTCTTTATCCATTCTTCTCTTTCCTGGGATATTTAAGGTGTAACGAAGTGGAGGTTCTTGTCAACAGAGTAGCCCAAAACTTTGGGGTGCCTGTGTCTTGCTGATTTTTAGTTTTCCCAATTTATACGCCCATGAGTGGAAGGGCCCTATGCTCTCTAAGCTGAGTTTTTTAGATGTTTCAGGACACACCGTACACTTCTCCAGAGTGGCTGTTGGCAATTTACATCCCGCCCATCAGCGTAGCAAGGCTCCCATTTCTCCATGGCCTGTCCTGCATTTCAGGTTTTGACACTTTATTCAGCATGGCCCTTTTGACCGATGGGAAGCAAGACTTCTTTGTAGCGCTGATTTGCCTTTCCAGGTTGCTTGGTTGGCCAAAAAGGGCGTATGCGTTTTTTCCTGAATATATTCAGGAAAAAACGCATACGCCCTTTTTGGCCAAGGGCATCATTGTCGAGGTTTTGCCGCTTTTCCTGTGCTTTAAAGGCGATTCGAATCTACCTCCTGAAATCTGTTTCCTGCAATTCTGCCTTGCTTTCAAATCCTCTTCGTTGCCTTCCCTCAATATATTTGTGGACGAGAGTTATCATTTCTAAGTCTGCAGGTTTGTGAATTGCAGTGCCCCTGAGCTCCATTCTTCAACTCGCTTTCTTGGGAGCTGGCCGCAAAAGCGCAGGATTGCTTCAGGCCGTATTCTGGTTCCTGGCGGCAGGCTGAGCCTGTGGTTAATTCTTCTTCCTGATGGGAAAATAGAGTGACCTGTGCCTGTCCCAACACCTAGAGCTAGTCTCTCATTGGTTCCCCCTCTTCCCGTGCATCCTCAGGACAAATTGCAACCTGTAAAGAACAGGAGGATAAAGGTGCTGATTCTCCAAGGAGGGAGATTGCTAGTAAAGCGGCTGGAATGGCGAACCGGAGCACAAGGAGATGAGAAATGAGGCGCGTTTTAGAAACCTTTCCCGATCACACGGTGTACCATCTTCGGGGTTTCTCATGCATGTTTTCAGTGTAGGACGATGCCCTTGAACCTGGAGATTTGGGACCCATGGGATGGGTACCACGCTATATTACTTTAAAGGGTCTGCGTTTGCTCACCCAACCTCACCAAACCTCTCAGCCCCAAGAGTGTCCACCCTTATGTCTCAATCAGCTGTGGGTCTAGATATGGTCAATCCAGGTCGCATCACAGCCCCTGAAAGAATTTTGTAAGAATTTCTCTCTCTTTCACTGTCTTTGTTTCACGGGTTTTGAAAAGTAATTGATTTTTATAATGGGGTTTAGCTGCTTTTGACTGCTGCGTTTATGCCGCTTTACACCCACTTGACTCACTTACAGAGAGATATCAATATATAGGTTTTAAGATTCTTACTTGTCAGATATATTCTTGGGCGGTGAATACGGGGTGTTGAGTCCAGTTCACTGAGCAAGGAGTAGGTCTTGTCTCTTACATATTGGGTTTATGGAACGGTATCTGAGCTAATTTGAAACCCTTGTTTTATGCATCACCCCACCTCACCTTTCCCGTTAAGCAGCCATAGTCTGTTTTCTAAACGTGTGACTCTGTTCTGTTTTGTAATTCAGTTCAAGGGTAGCGGTTTTTACATTCCCTCTATAAGTGATATCTCATGATAAGGGTCTTTTTCTGTGTGACTTATTTCACTTAGAATCGTCATACCTAAATCCACTCATCATGCTGCTACTAGCCTTATGACATTGATTTCATGGCTGAGTGATATTCCATTGTATATAAGGACCACATCTTCTTTATCCATTCTTCTGTTTCCTGGGATATTTAAGGTGTATCGAAGTGGAGGTTCTTGTCAACAGAGTAGCCCAAAACTTTGGGGTGCCTGTGTCTTGCTGATTTTTAGTTTTCCCAATTTATACGCCCATGAGTGGAAGGGCCCTATGCTCTCTAAGCTGAGTTTTTTAGATGTTTCAGGACACACCGTACACTTCTCCAGAGTGGCTGTTGGCAATTTACATCCCGCCCATCAGCGTAGCAAGGCTCCCATTTCTCCATGGCCTGTCCTGCATTTCTGGTTTTGACACTTTATTCAGCATGGCCCTTTTGACCGATGGGAAGCGAGACTTCTTTGTAGCGCTGATTTGCCTTTCCAGGTTGCTTGGTTGGCCAAAAAGGGCGTATGCGTTTTTTCCTGAATATATTCAGGAAAAAACGCATACGCCCTTTTTGGCCAAGGGCATCATTGTCGAGGTTTTGCCGCTTTTCCTGTGCTTTAAAGGCGATTCGAATCTACCTCCTGAAATCTGTTTCCTGCAATTCTGCCTTGCTTTCAAATCCTCTTCGTTGCCTTCCCTCAATATATTTGTGGACGAGAGTTATCATTTCTAAGTCTGCAGGTTTGTGAATTGCAGTGCCCCTGAGCTCCATGATTCAATTCGCTTTCTTGGGAGCTGGCCGCAAAAGCGCAGGATTGCTTCAGGCCGTATTCTGGTTCCTGGCGGCAGGCTGAGCCTGTGGTTAATTCTTCTTCCTGATGGGAAAATAGTGTCACCTGTGCCTGTCCCAACACCTAGAGCTAGTCTCTCATTGGTTCCCCCTCTTCCCGTGCATCCTCAGGACAAATTGCAACCTGTACGGAACAGGAAGATAAAGGTGCTGATTCTCCAAGGAGGGAGATTGCTAGTAAAGCGGCTGGAATGGCGAACCGGAGCACAAGGAGATGAGAAATGAGGTGCGTTTTAGCAACCTTTCCCGATCACACGGTGTACCATCTTCGGGGTTTCTCATGCATGTTTTCAGTGTAGGACGATGCCCTTGAACCTGGAGATTTGGGACCCATGGGATGGGTACCACGCCGTATTTCTTTAAAGGGTCTGCGTTTGCTCACCCAACCTCACCAAACCTCTCAGCCCCAAGAGTGTCCACCCTTATGTCTCAATCAGCTGTGGGTCTAGATATGGTCAATCCAGGTGGCATCACAGCCCCTGAACGAATTTTGTAAGAATTTCTCTCTCTTTCACTGTCTTTGTTTCACGGGTTTTGAAAAGTAATTGATTTTTATAATGGGGTTTAGCTGCTTTTGACTGCTGCGTTTATGCCGCTTTACACCCACTTGACTCACTTACAGAGAGATATCAATATATAGGTTTTAAGATTCTTACTTGTCAGATATATTCTTGGGCGGTGAATAGGGGGTGTTGAGTCCAGTTCACTGAGCAAGGAGTAGGTCTTGTCTCTTACATATTGGGTTTATGGAACGGTATCTGAGCTAATTTGAAACCCTTGTTTTATGCATCACCCCACCTCACCTTTCCCGTTAAGCAGACATAGTCTGTTTTCTAAACGTGTGACTCTGTTCTGTTTTGTAATTCAGTTCAAGGGTAGCGGTTTTGACATTCCCTCTATAAGTGATATCTCATGATAAGTGTCTTTTTCTGTGTGACTGATTTCACTTAGAATCGTCATACCTAAATCCACTCATCATGCTGCTACTAGCCTTATGACATTGATTTCATGGCTGAGTGATATTCCATTGTATATAAGGACCACATCTTCTTTATCCATTCTTTTCTTTCCTGGGACATTTAAGGTGTATCGAAGTGGAGGTTCTTGTCAACAGAGTAGCCCAAAACTTTGGGGTGCCTGTGTCTTGCTGATTTTTAGTTTTCCCAATTTATACGCCCATGAGTGGAAGGGCCCTATGCTCTCTAAGCTGAGTTTTTTAGATGTTTCAGGACACACCGTACACTTCTCCAGAGTGGCTGTTGGCAATTTACATCCCGCCCATCAGCGTAGCAAGGCTCCCATTTCTCCATGGCCTGTCCTGCATTTCTGGTTTTGACACTTTATTCAGCATGGCCCTTTTGACCGATGGGAAGCGAGACTTCTTTGTAGCGCTGATTTGCCTTTCCAGGTTGCTTGGTTGGCCAAAAAGGGCGTATGCGTTTTTTCCTGAATATATTCAGGAAAAAACGCATACGCCCTTTTTGGCCAAGGGCATCATTGTCGAGGTTTTGCCGCTTTTCCTGTGCTTTAAAGGCGATTCGAATCTACCTCCTGAAATCTGTTTCCTGCAATTCTGCCTTGCTTTCAAATCCTCTTCGTTGCCTTCCCTCAATATATTTGTGGACGAGAGTTATCATTTCTAAGTCTGCAGGTTTGTGAATTGCAGTGCCCCTGAGCTCCATGATTCAACTCGCTTTCTTGGGAGCTGGCCGCAAAAGCGCAGGATTGCTTCAGGCCGTATTCTGGTTCCTGGCGGCAGGCTGAGCCTGTGGTTAATTCTTCTTCCTGATGGGAAAATAGAGTGACCTGTGCCTGTCCCAACACCTAGAGCTAGTCTCTCATTGGTTCCCCCTCTTCCCGTGCATCCTCAGGACAAATTGCAACCTGTAAAGAACAGGAGGATAAAGGTGCTGATTCTCCAAGGAGGGAGATTGCTAGTAAAGCGGCTGGAATGGCGAACCGGAGCACAAGGAGATGAGAAATGAGGCGCGTTTTAGAAACCTTTCCCGATCACACGGTGTACCATCTTCGGGGTTTCTCATGCATGTTTTCAGTGTAGGACGATGCCCTTGAACCTGGAGATTTGGGACCCATGGGATGGGTACCACGCTATATTACTTTAAAGGGTCTGCGTTTGCTCACCCAACCTCACCAAACCTCTCAGCCCCAAGAGTGTCCACCCTTATGTCTCAATCAGCTGTGGGTCTAGATATGGTCAATCCAGGTCGCATCACAGCCCCTGAAAGAATTTTGTAAGAATTTCTCTCTCTTTCACTGTCTTTGTTTCACGGGTTTTGAAAAGTAATTGATTTTTATAATGGGGTTTAGCTGCTTTTCACTGCTGCGTTTATGCCGCTTTACACCCACTTGACTCACTTACAGAGAGATATCAATATATAGGTTTTAAGATTCTTACTTGTCAGATATATTCTTGGGCGGTGAATACGGGGTGTTGAGTCCAGTTCACTGAGCAAGGAGTAGGTCTTGTCTCTTACATATTGGGTTTATGGAACGGTATCTGAGCTAATTTGAAACCCTTGTTTTATGCATCACCCCACCTCACCTTTCCCGTTAAGCAGACATAGTGTGTTTTCTAAACGTGTGACTCTGTTCTGTTTTGTAATTCAGTTCAAGGGTAGCGGTTTTTACATTCCCTCTATAAGTGATATCTCATGATAAGTGTCTTTTTCTGTGTGACTTATTTCACTTAGAATCGTCATACCTAAATCCACTCATCATGCTGCTACTAGCCTTATGACATTGATTTCATGGCTGAGTGATATTCCATTGTATATAAGGACCACATCTTCTTTATCCATTCTTCTCTTTCCTGGGATATTTAAGGTGTAACGAAGTGGAGGTTCTTGTCAACAGAGTAGCCCAAAACTTTGGGGTGCCTGTGTCTTGCTGATTTTTAGTTTTCCCAATTTATACGCCCATGAGTGGAAGGGCCCTATGCTCTCTAAGCTGAGTTTTTTAGATGTTTCAGGACACACCGTACACTTCTCCAGAGTGGCTGTTGGCAATTTACATCCCGCCCATCAGCGTAGCAAGGCTCCCATTTCTCCATGGCCTGTCCTGCATTTCTGGTTTTGACACTTTATTCAGCATGGCCCTTTTGACCGATGGGAAGCAAGACTTCTTTGTAGCGCTGATTTGCCTTTCCAGGTTGCTTGGTTGGCCAAAAAGGGCGTATGCGTTTTTTCCTGAATATATTCAGGAAAAAACGCATACGCCCTTTTTGGCCAAGGGCATCATTGTCGAGGTTTTGCCGCTTTTCCTGTGCTTTAAAGGCGATTCGAATCTACCTCCTGAAATCTGTTTCCTGCAATTCTGCCTTGCTTTCAAATCCTCTTCGTTGCCTTCCCTCAATATATTTGTGGACGAGAGTTATCATTTCTAAGTCTGCAGGTTTGTGAATTGCAGTGCCCCTGAGCTCCATTCTTCAACTCGCTTTCTTGGGAGCTGGCCGCAAAAGCGCAGGATTGCTTCAGGCCGTATTCTGGTTCCTGGCGGCAGGCTGAGCCTGTGGTTAATTCTTCTTCCTGATGGGAAAATAGAGTGACCTGTGCCTGTCCCAACACCTAGAGCTAGTCTCTCATTGGTTCCCCCTCTTCCCGTGCATCCTCAGGACAAATTGCAACCTGTAAAGAACAGGAGGATAAAGGTGCTGATTCTCCAAGGAGGGAGATTGCTAGTAAAGCGGCTGGAATGGCGAACCGGAGCACAAGGAGATGAGAAATGAGGCGCGTTTTAGAAACCTTTCCCGATCACACGGTGTACCATCTTCGGGGTTTCTCATGCATGTTTTCAGTGTAGGACGATGCCCTTGAACCTGGAGATTTGGGACCCATGGGATGGGTACCACGCTATATTACTTTAAAGGGTCTGCGTTTGCTCACCCAACCTCACCAAACCTCTCAGCCCCAAGAGTGTCCACCCTTATGTCTCAATCAGCTGTGGGTCTAGATATGGTCAATCCAGGTCGCATCACAGCCCCTGAAAGAATTTTGTAAGAATTTCTCTCTCTTTCACTGTCTTTGTTTCACGGGTTTTGAAAAGTAATTGATTTTTATAATGGGGTTTAGCTGCTTTTCACTGCTGCGTTTATGCCGCTTTACACCCACTTGACTCACTTACAGAGAGATATCAATATATAGGTTTTAAGATTCTTACTTGTCAGATATATTCTTGGGCGGTGAATACGGGGTGTTGAGTCCAGTTCACTGAGCAAGGAGTAGGTCTTGTCTCTTACATATTGGGTTTATGGAACGGTATCTGAGCTAATTTGAAACCCTTGTTTTATGCATCACCCCACCTCACCTTTCCCGTTAAGCAGCCATAGTCTGTTTTCTAAACGTGTGACTCTGTTCTGTTTTGTAATTCAGTTCAAGGGTAGCGGTTTTTACATTCCCTCTATAAGTGATATCTCATGATAAGGGTCTTTTTCTGTGTGACTTATTTCACTTAGAATCGTCATACCTAAATCCACTCATCATGCTGCTACTAGCCTTATGACATTGATTTCATGGCTGAGTGATATTCCATTGTATATAAGGACCACATCTTCTTTATCCATTCTTCTGTTTCCTGGGATATTTAAGGTGTATCGAAGTGGAGGTTCTTGTCAACAGAGTAGCCCAAAACTTTGGGGTGCCTGTGTCTTGCTGATTTTTAGTTTTCCCAATTTATACGCCCATGAGTGGAAGGGCCCTATGCTCTCTAAGCTGAGTTTTTTAGATGTTTCAGGACACACCGTACACTTCTCCAGAGTGGCTGTTGGCAATTTACATCCCGCCCATCAGCGTAGCAAGGCTCCCATTTCTCCATGGCCTGTCCTGCATTTCTGGTTTTGACACTTTATTCAGCATGGCCCTTTTGACCGATGGGAAGCGAGACTTCTTTGTAGCGCTGATTTGCCTTTCCAGGTTGCTTGGTTGGCCAAAAAGGGCGTATGCGTTTTTTCCTGAATATATTCAGGAAAAAACGCATACGCCCTTTTTGGCCAAGGGCATCATTGTCGAGGTTTTGCCGCTTTTCCTGTGCTTTAAAGGCGATTCGAATCTACCTCCTGAAATCTGTTTCCTGCAATTCTGCCTTGCTTTCAAATCCTCTTCGTTGCCTTCCCTCAATATATTTGTGGACGAGAGTTATCATTTCTAAGTCTGCAGGTTTGTGAATTGCAGTGCCCCTGAGCTCCATGATTCAATTCGCTTTCTTGGGAGCTGGCCGCAAAAGCGCAGGATTGCTTCAGGCCGTATTCTGGTTCCTGGCGGCAGGCTGAGCCTGTGGTTAATTCTTCTTCCTGATGGGAAAATAGTGTCACCTGTGCCTGTCCCAACACCTAGAGCTAGTCTCTCATTGGTTCCCCCTCTTCCCGTGCATCCTCAGGACAAATTGCAACCTGTACGGAACAGGAAGATAAAGGTGCTGATTCTCCAAGGAGGGAGATTGCTAGTAAAGCGGCTGGAATGGCGAACCGGAGCACAAGGAGATGAGAAATGAGGTGCGTTTTAGCAACCTTTCCCGATCACACGGTGTACCATCTTCGGGGTTTCTCATGCATGTTTTCAGTGTAGGACGATGCCCTTGAACCTGGAGATTTGGGACCCATGGGATGGGTACCACGCCGTATTTCTTTAAAGGGTCTGCGTTTGCTCACCCAACCTCACCAAACCTCTCAGCCCCAAGAGTGTCCACCCTTATGTCTCAATCAGCTGTGGGTCTAGATATGGTCAATCCAGGTGGCATCACAGCCCCTGAACGAATTTTGTAAGAATTTCTCTCTCTTTCACTGTCTTTGTTTCACGGGTTTTGAAAAGTAATTGATTTTTATAATGGGGTTTAGCTGCTTTTGACTGCTGCGTTTATGCCGCTTTACACCCACTTGACTCACTTACAGAGAGATATCAATATATAGGTTTTAAGATTCTTACTTGTCAGATATATTCTTGGGCGGTGAATAGGGGGTGTTGAGTCCAGTTCACTGAGCAAGAAGTAGGTCTTGTCTCTTACATATTGGGTTTATGGAACGGTATCTGAGCTAATTTGAAACCCTTGTTTTATGCATCACCCCACCTCACCTTTCCCGTTAAGCAGACATAGTCTGTTTTCTAAACGTGTGACTCTGTTCTGTTTTGTAATTCAGTTCAAGGGTAGCGGTTTTGACATTCCCTCTATAAGTGATATCTCATGATAAGTGTCTTTTTCTGTGTGACTTATTTCACTTAGAATCGTCATACCTAAATCCACTCATCATGCTGCTACTAGCCTTATGACATTGATTTCATGGCTGAGTGATATTCCATTGTATATAAGGACCACATCTTCTTTATCCATTCTTTTCTTTCCTGGGACATTTAAGGTGTATCGAAGTGGAGGTTCTTGTCAACAGAGTAGCCCAAAACTTTGGGGTGCCTGTGTCTTGCTGATTTTTAGTTTTCCCAATTTATACGCCCATGAGTGGAAGTGCCCTATGCTCTCTAAGCTGAGTTTTTTGGATGTTTCAGGACACACCGTACACTTCTCCAGAGTGGCTGTTGGCAATTTACATCCCGCCCATCAGCGTAGCAAGGCTCGCATTTCTCCATGGCCTGTCCTGCATTTCTGGTTTTGACACTTTATTCAGCATGGCCCTTTTGACCGATGGGAAGCGAGACTTCTTTGTAGCGCTGATTTGCCTTTCCAGGTTGCTTGGTTGGCCAAAAAGGGCGTATGCGTTTTTTCCTGAATATATTCAGGAAAAAACGCATACGCCCTTTTTGGCCAAGGGCATCATTGTCGAGGTTTTGCCGCTTTTCCTGTGCTTTAAAGGCGATTCGAATCTACCTCCTGAAATCTGTTTCCTGCAATTCTGCCTTGCTTTCAAATCCTCTTCGTTGCCTTCCCTCAATATATTTGTGGACGAGAGTTATCATTTCTAAGTCTGCAGGTTTGTGAATTGCAGTGCCCCTGAGCTCCATGATTCAACTCGCTTTCTTGGGAGCTGGCCGCAAAAGCGCAGGATTGCTTCAGGCCGTATTCTGGTTCCTGGCGGCAGGCTGAGCCTGTGGTTAATTCTTCTTCCTGATGGGAAAATAGAGTGACCTGTGCCTGTCCCAACACCTAGAGCTAGTCTCTCATTGGTTCCCCCTCTTCCCGTGCATCCTCAGGACAAATTGCAACCTGTAAAGAACAGGAGGATAAAGGTGCTGATTCTCCAAGGAGGGAGATTGCTAGTAAAGCGGCTGGAATGGCGAACCGGAGCACAAGGAGATGAGAAATGAGGCGCGTTTTAGAAACCTTTCCCGATCACACGGTGTACCATCTTCGGGGTTTCTCATGCATGTTTTCAGTGTAGGACGATGCCCTTGAACCTGGAGATTTGGGACCCATGGGATGGGTACCACGCTATATTACTTTAAAGGGTCTGCGTTTGCTCACCCAACCTCACCAAACCTCTCAGCCCCAAGAGTGTCCACCCTTATGTCTCAATCAGCTGTGGGTCTAGATATGGTCAATCCAGGTCGCATCACAGCCCCTGAAAGAATTTTGTAAGAATTTCTCTCTCTTTCACTGTCTTTGTTTCACGGGTTTTGAAAAGTAATTGATTTTTATAATGGGGTTTAGCTGCTTTTCACTGCTGCGTTTATGCCGCTTTACACCCACTTGACTCACTTACAGAGAGATATCAATATATAGGTTTTAAGATTCTTACTTGTCAGATATATTCTTGGGCGGTGAATACGGGGTGTTGAGTCCAGTTCACTGAGCAAGGAGTAGGTCTTGTCTCTTACATATTGGGTTTATGGAACGGTATCTGAGCTAATTTGAAACCCTTGTTTTATGCATCACCCCACCTCACCTTTCCCGTTAAGCAGACATAGTGTGTTTTCTAAACGTGTGACTCTGTTCTGTTTTGTAATTCAGTTCAAGGGTAGCGGTTTTTACATTCCCTCTATAAGTGATATCTCATGATAAGTGTCTTTTTCTGTGTGACTTATTTCACTTAGAATCGTCATACCTAAATCCACTCATCATGCTGCTACTAGCCTTATGACATTGATTTCATGGCTGAGTGATATTCCATTGTATATAAGGACCACATCTTCTTTATCCATTCTTCTCTTTCCTGGGATATTTAAGGTGTAACGAAGTGGAGGTTCTTGTCAACAGAGTAGCCCAAAACTTTGGGGTGCCTGTGTCTTGCTGATTTTTAGTTTTCCCAATTTATACGCCCATGAGTGGAAGGGCCCTATGCTCTCTAAGCTGAGTTTTTTAGATGTTTCAGGACACACCGTACACTTCTCCAGAGTGGCTGTTGGCAATTTACATCCCGCCCATCAGCGTAGCAAGGCTCCCATTTCTCCATGGCCTGTCCTGCATTTCTGGTTTTGACACTTTATTCAGCATGGCCCTTTTGACCGATGGGAAGCAAGACTTCTTTGTAGCGCTGATTTGCCTTTCCAGGTTGCTTGGTTGGCCAAAAAGGGCGTATGCGTTTTTTCCTGAATATATTCAGGAAAAAACGCATACGCCCTTTTTGGCCAAGGGCATCATTGTCGAGGTTTTGCCGCTTTTCCTGTGCTTTAAAGGCGATTCGAATCTACCTCCTGAAATCTGTTTCCTGCAATTCTGCCTTGCTTTCAAATCCTCTTCGTTGCCTTCCCTCAATATATTTGTGGACGAGAGTTATCATTTCTAAGTCTGCAGGTTTGTGAATTGCAGTGCCCCTGAGCTCCATTCTTCAACTCGCTTTCTTGGGAGCTGGCCGCAAAAGCGCAGGATTGCTTCAGGCCGTATTCTGGTTCCTGGCGGCAGGCTGAGCCTGTGGTTAATTCTTCTTCCTGATGGGAAAATAGAGTGACCTGTGCCTGTCCCAACACCTAGAGCTAGTCTCTCATTGGTTCCCCCTCTTCCCGTGCATCCTCAGGACAAATTGCAACCTGTAAAGAACAGGAGGATAAAGGTGCTGATTCTCCAAGGAGGGAGATTGCTAGTAAAGCGGCTGGAATGGCGAACCGGAGCACAAGGAGATGAGAAATGAGGCGCGTTTTAGAAACCTTTCCCGATCACACGGTGTACCATCTTCGGGGTTTCTCATGCATGTTTTCAGTGTAGGACGATGCCCTTGAACCTGGAGATTTGGGACCCATGGGATGGGTACCACGCTATATTACTTTAAAGGGTCTGCGTTTGCTCACCCAACCTCACCAAACCTCTCAGCCCCAAGAGTGTCCACCCTTATGTCTCAATCAGCTGTGGGTCTAGATATGGTCAATCCAGGTCGCATCACAGCCCCTGAAAGAATTTTGTAAGAATTTCTCTCTCTTTCACTGTCTTTGTTTCACGGGTTTTGAAAAGTAATTGATTTTTATAATGGGGTTTAGCTGCTTTTCACTGCTGCGTTTATGCCGCTTTACACCCACTTGACTCACTTACAGAGAGATATCAATATATAGGTTTTAAGATTCTTACTTGTCAGATATATTCTTGGGCGGTGAATACGGGGTGTTGAGTCCAGTTCACTGAGCAAGGAGTAGGTCTTGTCTCTTACATATTGGGTTTATGGAACGGTATCTGAGCTAATTTGAAACCCTTGTTTTATGCATCACCCCACCTCACCTTTCCCGTTAAGCAGCCATAGTCTGTTTTCTAAACGTGTGACTCTGTTCTGTTTTGTAATTCAGTTCAAGGGTAGCGGTTTTTACATTCCCTCTATAAGTGATATCTCATGATAAGGGTCTTTTTCTGTGTGACTTATTTCACTTAGAATCGTCATACCTAAATCCACTCATCATGCTGCTACTAGCCTTATGACATTGATTTCATGGCTGAGTGATATTCCATTGTATATAAGGACCACATCTTCTTTATCCATTCTTCTGTTTCCTGGGATATTTAAGGTGTATCGAAGTGGAGGTTCTTGTCAACAGAGTAGCCCAAAACTTTGGGGTGCCTGTGTCTTGCTGATTTTTAGTTTTCCCAATTTATACGCCCATGAGTGGAAGGGCCCTATGCTCTCTAAGCTGAGTTTTTTAGATGTTTCAGGACACACCGTACACTTCTCCAGAGTGGCTGTTGGCAATTTACATCCCGCCCATCAGCGTAGCAAGGCTCCCATTTCTCCATGGCCTGTCCTGCATTTCTGGTTTTGACACTTTATTCAGCATGGCCCTTTTGACCGATGGGAAGCGAGACTTCTTTGTAGCGCTGATTTGCCTTTCCAGGTTGCTTGGTTGGCCAAAAAGGGCGTATGCGTTTTTTCCTGAATATATTCAGGAAAAAACGCATACGCCCTTTTTGGCCAAGGGCATCATTGTCGAGGTTTTGCCGCTTTTCCTGTGCTTTAAAGGCGATTCGAATCTACCTCCTGAAATCTGTTTCCTGCAATTCTGCCTTGCTTTCAAATCCTCTTCGTTGCCTTCCCTCAATATATTTGTGGACGAGAGTTATCATTTCTAAGTCTGCAGGTTTGTGAATTGCAGTGCCCCTGAGCTCCATGATTCAATTCGCTTTCTTGGGAGCTGGCCGCAAAAGCGCAGGATTGCTTCAGGCCGTATTCTGGTTCCTGGCGGCAGGCTGAGCCTGTGGTTAATTCTTCTTCCTGATGGGAAAATAGTGTCACCTGTGCCTGTCCCAACACCTAGAGCTAGTCTCTCATTGGTTCCCCCTCTTCCCGTGCATCCTCAGGACAAATTGCAACCTGTACGGAACAGGAAGATAAAGGTGCTGATTCTCCAAGGAGGGAGATTGCTAGTAAAGCGGCTGGAATGGCGAACCGGAGCACAAGGAGATGAGAAATGAGGTGCGTTTTAGCAACCTTTCCCGATCACACGGTGTACCATCTTCGGGGTTTCTCATGCATGTTTTCAGTGTAGGACGATGCCCTTGAACCTGGAGATTTGGGACCCATGGGATGGGTACCACGCCGTATTTCTTTAAAGGGTCTGCGTTTGCTCACCCAACCTCACCAAACCTCTCAGCCCCAAGAGTGTCCACCCTTATGTCTCAATCAGCTGTGGGTCTAGATATGGTCAATCCAGGTGGCATCACAGCCCCTGAACGAATTTTGTAAGAATTTCTCTCTCTTTCACTGTCTTTGTTTCACGGGTTTTGAAAAGTAATTGATTTTTATAATGGGGTTTAGCTGCTTTTGACTGCTGCGTTTATGCCGCTTTACACCCACTTGACTCACTTACAGAGAGATATCAATATATAGGTTTTAAGATTCTTACTTGTCAGATATATTCTTGGGCGGTGAATAGGGGGTGTTGAGTCCAGTTCACTTAGCAAGAAGTAGGTCTTGTCTCTTACATATTGGGTTTATGGAACGGTATCTGAGCTAATTTGAAACCCTTGTTTTATGCATCACCCCACCTCACCTTTCCCGTTAAGCAGACATAGTCTGTTTTCTAAACGTGTGACTCTGTTCTGTTTTGTAATTCAGTTCAAGGGTAGCGGTTTTGACATTCCCTCTATAAGTGATATCTCATGATAAGTGTCTTTTTCTGTGTGACTTATTTCACTTAGAATCGTCATACCTAAATCCACTCATCATGCTGCTACTAGCCTTATGACATTGATTTCATGGCTGAGTGATATTCCATTGTATATAAGGACCACATCTTCTTTATCCATTCTTTTCTTTCCTGGGACATTTAAGGTGTATCGAAGTGGAGGTTCTTGTCAACAGAGTAGCCCAAAACTTTGGGGTGCCTGTGTCTTGCTGATTTTTAGTTTTCCCAATTTATACGCCCATGAGTGGAAGTGCCCTATGCTCTCTAAGCTGAGTTTTTTGGATGTTTCAGGACACACCGTACACTTCTCCAGAGTGGCTGTTGGCAATTTACATCCCGCCCATCAGCGTAGCAAGGCTCGCATTTCTCCATGGCCTGTCCTGCATTTCTGGTTTTGACACTTTATTCAGCATGGCCCTTTTGACCGATGGGAAGCGAGACTTCTTTGTAGCGCTGATTTGCCTTTCCAGGTTGCTTGGTTGGCCAAAAAGGGCGTATGCGTTTTTTCCTGAATATATTCAGGAAAAAACGCATACGCCCTTTTTGGCCAAGGGCATCATTGTCGAGGTTTTGCCGCTTTTCCTGTGCTTTAAAGGCGATTCGAATCTACCTCCTGAAATCTGTTTCCTGCAATTCTGCCTTGCTTTCAAATCCTCTTCGTTGCCTTCCCTCAATATATTTGTGGACGAGAGTTATCATTTCTAAGTCTGCAGGTTTGTGAATTGCAGTGCCCCTGAGCTCCATGATTCAACTCGCTTTCTTGGGAGCTGGCCGCAAAAGCGCAGGATTGCTTCAGGCCGTATTCTGGTTCCTGGCGGCAGGCTGAGCCTGTGGTTAATTCTTCTTCCTGATGGGAAAATAGAGTGACCTGTGCCTGTCCCAACACCTAGAGCTAGTCTCTCATTGGTTCCCCCTCTTCCCGTGCATCCTCAGGACAAATTGCAACCTGTAAAGAACAGGAGGATAAAGGTGCTGATTCTCCAAGGAGGGAGATTGCTAGTAAAGCGGCTGGAATGGCGAACCGGAGCACAAGGAGATGAGAAATGAGGCGCGTTTTAGAAACCTTTCCCGATCACACGGTGTACCATCTTCGGGGTTTCTCATGCATGTTTTCAGTGTAGGACGATGCCCTTGAACCTGGAGATTTGGGACCCATGGGATGGGTACCACGCTATATTACTTTAAAGGGTCTGCGTTTGCTCACCCAACCTCACCAAACCTCTCAGCCCCAAGAGTGTCCACCCTTATGTCTCAATCAGCTGTGGGTCTAGATATGGTCAATCCAGGTCGCATCACAGCCCCTGAAAGAATTTTGTAAGAATTTCTCTCTCTTTCACTGTCTTTGTTTCACGGGTTTTGAAAAGTAATTGATTTTTATAATGGGGTTTAGCTGCTTTTCACTGCTGCGTTTATGCCGCTTTACACCCACTTGACTCACTTACAGAGAGATATCAATATATAGGTTTTAAGATTCTTACTTGTCAGATATATTCTTGGGCGGTGAATACGGGGTGTTGAGTCCAGTTCACTGAGCAAGGAGTAGGTCTTGTCTCTTACATATTGGGTTTATGGAACGGTATCTGAGCTAATTTGAAACCCTTGTTTTATGCATCACCCCACCTCACCTTTCCCGTTAAGCAGACATAGTGTGTTTTCTAAACGTGTGACTCTGTTCTGTTTTGTAATTCAGTTCAAGGGTAGCGGTTTTTACATTCCCTCTATAAGTGATATCTCATGATAAGTGTCTTTTTCTGTGTGACTTATTTCACTTAGAATCGTCATACCTAAATCCACTCATCATGCTGCTACTAGCCTTATGACATTGATTTCATGGCTGAGTGATATTCCATTGTATATAAGGACCACATCTTCTTTATCCATTCTTCTCTTTCCTGGGATATTTAAGGTGTAACGAAGTGGAGGTTCTTGTCAACAGAGTAGCCCAAAACTTTGGGGTGCCTGTGTCTTGCTGATTTTTAGTTTTCCCAATTTATACGCCCATGAGTGGAAGGGCCCTATGCTCTCTAAGCTGAGTTTTTTAGATGTTTCAGGACACACCGTACACTTCTCCAGAGTGGCTGTTGGCAATTTACATCCCGCCCATCAGCGTAGCAAGGCTCCCATTTCTCCATGGCCTGTCCTGCATTTCTGGTTTTGACACTTTATTCAGCATGGCCCTTTTGACCGATGGGAAGCGAGACTTCTTTGTAGCGCTGATTTGCCTTTCCAGGTTGCTTGGTTGGCCAAAAAGGGCGTATGCGTTTTTTCCTGAATATATTCAGGAAAAAACGCATACGCCCTTTTTGGCCAAGGGCATCATTGTCGAGGTTTTGCCGCTTTTCCTGTGCTTTAAAGGCGATTCGAATCTACCTCCTGAAATCTGTTTCCTGCAATTCTGCCTTGCTTTCAAATCCTCTTCGTTGCCTTCCCTCAATATATTTGTGGACGAGAGTTATCATTTCTAAGTCTGCAGGTTTGTGAATTGCAGTGCCCCTGAGCTCCATTCTTCAACTCGCTTTCTTGGGAGCTGGCCGCAAAAGCGCAGGATTGCTTCAGGCCGTATTCTGGTTCCTGGCGGCAGGCTGAGCCTGTGGTTAATTCTTCTTCCTGATGGGAAAATAGAGTGACCTGTGCCTGTCCCAACACCTAGAGCTAGTCTCTCATTGGTTCCCCCTCTTCCCGTGCATCCTCAGGACAAATTGCAACCTGTAAAGAACAGGAGGATAAAGGTGCTGATTCTCCAAGGAGGGAGATTGCTAGTAAAGCGGCTGGAATGGCGAACCGGAGCACAAGGAGATGAGAAATGAGGCGCGTTTTAGAAACCTTTCCCGATCACACGGTGTACCATCTTCGGGGTTTCTCATGCATGTTTTCAGTGTAGGACGATGCCCTTGAACCTGGAGATTTGGGACCCATGGGATGGGTACCACGCTATATTACTTTAAAGGGTCTGCGTTTGCTCACCCAACCTCACCAAACCTCTCAGCCCCAAGAGTGTCCACCCTTATGTCTCAATCAGCTGTGGGTCTAGATATGGTCAATCCAGGTCGCATCACAGCCCCTGAAAGAATTTTGTAAGAATTTCTCTCTCTTTCACTGTCTTTGTTTCACGGGTTTTGAAAAGTAATTGATTTTTATAATGGGGTTTAGCTGCTTTTCACTGCTGCGTTTATGCCGCTTTACACCCACTTGACTCACTTACAGAGAGATATCAATATATAGGTTTTAAGATTCTTACTTGTCAGATATATTCTTGGGCGGTGAATACGGGGTGTTGAGTCCAGTTCACTGAGCAAGGAGTAGGTCTTGTCTCTTACATATTGGGTTTATGGAACGGTATCTGAGCTAATTTGAAACCCTTGTTTTATGCATCACCCCACCTCACCTTTCCCGTTAAGCAGACATAGTGTGTTTTCTAAACGTGTGACTCTGTTCTGTTTTGTAATTCAGTTCAAGGGTAGCGGTTTTTACATTCCCTCTATAAGTGATATCTCATGATAAGTGTCTTTTTCTGTGTGACTTATTTCACTTAGAATCGTCATACCTAAATCCACTCATCATGCTGCTACTAGCCTTATGACATTGATTTCATGGCTGAGTGATATTCCATTGTATATAAGGACCACATCTTCTTTATCCATTCTTCTCTTTCCTGGGATATTTAAGGTGTAACGAAGTGGAGGTTCTTGTCAACAGAGTAGCCCAAAACTTTGGGGTGCCTGTGTCTTGCTGATTTTTAGTTTTCCCAATTTATACGCCCATGAGTGGAAGGGCCCTATGCTCTCTAAGCTGAGTTTTTTAGATGTTTCAGGACACACCGTACACTTCTCCAGAGTGGCTGTTGGCAATTTACATCCCGCCCATCAGCGTAGCAAGGCTCCCATTTCTCCATGGCCTGTCCTGCATTTCTGGTTTTGACACTTTATTCAGCATGGCCCTTTTGACCGATGGGAAGCGAGACTTCTTTGTAGCGCTGATTTGCCTTTCCAGGTTGCTTGGTTGGCCAAAAAGGGCGTATGCGTTTTTTCCTGAATATATTCAGGAAAAAACGCATACGCCCTTTTTGGCCAAGGGCATCATTGTCGAGGTTTTGCCGCTTTTCCTGTGCTTTAAAGGCGATTCGAATCTACCTCCTGAAATCTGTTTCCTGCAATTCTGCCTTGCTTTCAAATCCTCTTCGTTGCCTTCCCTCAATATATTTGTGGACGAGAGTTATCATTTCTAAGTCTGCAGGTTTGTGAATTGCAGTGCCCCTGAGCTCCATTCTTCAACTCGCTTTCTTGGGAGCTGGCCGCAAAAGCGCAGGATTGCTTCAGGCCGTATTCTGGTTCCTGGCGGCAGGCTGAGCCTGTGGTTAATTCTTCTTCCTGATGGGAAAATAGAGTGACCTGTGCCTGTCCCAACACCTAGAGCTAGTCTCTCATTGGTTCCCCCTCTTCCCGTGCATCCTCAGGACAAATTGCAACCTGTAAAGAACAGGAGGATAAAGGTGCTGATTCTCCAAGGAGGGAGATTGCTAGTAAAGCGGCTGGAATGGCGAACCGGAGCACAAGGAGATGAGAAATGAGGCGCGTTTTAGAAACCTTTCCCGATCACACGGTGTACCATCTTCGGGGTTTCTCATGCATGTTTTCAGTGTAGGACGATGCCCTTGAACCTGGAGATTTGGGACCCATGGGATGGGTACCACGCTATATTACTTTAAAGGGTCTGCGTTTGCTCACCCAACCTCACCAAACCTCTCAGCCCCAAGAGTGTCCACCCTTATGTCTCAATCAGCTGTGGGTCTAGATATGGTCAATCCAGGTCGCATCACAGCCCCTGAAAGAATTTTGTAAGAATTTCTCTCTCTTTCACTGTCTTTGTTTCACGGGTTTTGAAAAGTAATTGATTTTTATAATGGGGTTTAGCTGCTTTTCACTGCTGCGTTTATGCCGCTTTACACCCACTTGACTCACTTACAGAGAGATATCAATATATAGGTTTTAAGATTCTTACTTGTCAGATATATTCTTGGGCGGTGAATACGGGGTGTTGAGTCCAGTTCACTGAGCAAGGAGTAGGTCTTGTCTCTTACATATTGGGTTTATGGAACGGTATCTGAGCTAATTTGAAACCCTTGTTTTATGCATCACCCCACCTCACCTTTCCCGTTAAGCAGACATAGTGTGTTTTCTAAACGTGTGACTCTGTTCTGTTTTGTAATTCAGTTCAAGGGTAGCGGTTTTTACATTCCCTCTATAAGTGATATCTCATGATAAGTGTCTTTTTCTGTGTGACTTATTTCACTTAGAATCGTCATACCTAAATCCACTCATCATGCTGCTACTAGCCTTATGACATTGATTTCATGGCTGAGTGATATTCCATTGTATATAAGGACCACATCTTCTTTATCCATTCTTCTCTTTCCTGGGATATTTAAGGTGTAACGAAGTGGAGGTTCTTGTCAACAGAGTAGCCCAAAACTTTGGGGTGCCTGTGTCTTGCTGATTTTTAGTTTTCCCAATTTATACGCCCATGAGTGGAAGGGCCCTATGCTCTCTAAGCTGAGTTTTTTAGATGTCTCAGGACACACCGTACACTTCTCCAGAGTGGCTGTTGGCAATTTACATCCCGCCCATCAGCGTAGCAAGGCTCCCATTTCTCCATGGCCTGTCCTGCATTTCTGGTTTTGACACTTTATTCAGCATGGCCCTTTTGACCGATGGGAAGCAAGACTTCTTTGTAGCGCTGATTTGCCTTTCCAGGTTGCTTGGTTGGCCAAAAAGGGCGTATGCGTTTTTTCCTGAATATATTCAGGAAAAAACGCATACGCCCTTTTTGGCCAAGGGCATCATTGTCGAGGTTTTGCCGCTTTTCCTGTGCTTTAAAGGCGATTCGAATCTACCTCCTGAAATCTGTTTCCTGCAATTCTGCCTTGCTTTCAAATCCTCTTCGTTGCCTTCCCTCAATATATTTGTGGACGAGAGTTATCATTTCTAAGTCTGCAGGTTTGTGAATTGCAGTGCCCCTGAGCTCCATTCTTCAACTCGCTTTCTTGGGAGCTGGCTGCAAAAGCGCAGGATTGCTTCAGGCCGTATTCTGGTTCCTGGCGGCAGGCTGAGCCTGTGGTTAATTCTTCTTCCTGATGGGAAAATAGAGTGACCTGTGCCTGTCCCAACACCTAGAGCTAGTCTCTCATTGGTTCCCCCTCTTCCCGTGCATCCTCAGGACAAATTGCAACCTGTACGGAACAGGAAGATAAAGGTGCTGATTCTCCAAGGAGGGAGATTGCTAGTAAAGCGGCTGGAATGGCGAACCGGAGCACAAGGAGATGAGAAATGAGGTGCGTTTTAGCAACCT